>NW_026947515.1:20553518-21803484 GCF_034190915.1 Cavia porcellus
CTGCCCCCAGCCCAGGCTGGTCCTCGGCCTGTCCCTAAGTTCTACGCTTACCTGGGTGTCTCTTGTGCATTCTTACACCAATGCTACTTTGATTTTTCTCCCAGGGTGCTTCCCATCTCTGTGGGCTCACAAGCCCCGAGTACTCAGCCAAAATCTGCTTCACAGCCTACCTGCCTTTCACCTCCCACGCCCTCTGTCCCCTGTTCCTCAGCTCTCTCTGTCTCTGTCTCCTCAGTCTGCCTGCCTGTCTGTCTGTCTGTCTCTCTCTTGCCCCTCCCTCAGCTTGGCCGAGCCTCCCTCCCCACCCCATGTCCTAGTCCCGCTCCAGCCCCTGGTCCTGTTCCTCTGCCCCTGCCCCTTGCCCAGCCCCTCACTGATCCCATGTCCTCCCCACCCCTTGGCCCCTCACCCTTACAGCCCCAGAACCTTTCCCAGCCTCTAAATCTGGCCACTGTGTTTATTTGCTTCAGACCCACAGTCGCTGCCCATTGGCATCAGATTAAATTCTAAATCCTTTTCCTGGCACGCGGCCACACTGCCTCTCTCCTGCCAGCTGCTTTGGGCAGTTTGCAGTTCCTGGAAGACATCGCACAGCTTCAGGCTTCCGCACGGCGCCTCCTTTCCTCTGCCATTTAGTGCCTGTTTGCTTTCCTTCTTTCGTGATGGACACAAAATTCACATGATTTAGCATTCGCCATCTTACCGCGTTGGAGCTGCGGTGTTCAGGGTAGTGGCGGTGCCTGCACCCACCACTGTCTATTCCAGAACGTTTTCATTCCCTCAGAAGGGAGACCAGGACCTCCTTCACTTCTCCCAGCTTCTGAAAACCTCTGATTTTTATTCCATATCAATGGATTTGTCTTTTCTGGACATTTCACATCAACAGGCTCCTACAATATGTACCTTTCTGTGTTGAAAAATCTTTTTGCTGTTCATCCGTCTGTGGCATGAAAAGGCCTTCACTCTACCACTGAGTTTCATCTCCACCCATTTTTTTATTTTTTACTTTGAGACAGGCTCTTGCTAAGTTGCTAAGTTGCCCAGGCTGGGCTTGAATTTGCAGACCTCCTGCCTCAGCCTCCTAAAATGTTAGAATTACGGGTGTGTGTCACCACATCGCCCTTCACTTAAAGAAAAAAAAAAAGTTCATTTCTTTGTTTTGTTTGTTTGGTTGTTTGTTTTAAGACAGAGTTTCACTATATTGTCGGGGGCAGCCTTGAACTAGATAAGTGGCTCAGGCTGGCCTCAGCCTCTGGGTGTGGTCTGCGGTTAAGATTTGTGCTACCATGTCCAATCTCAATTGAAAATTTCCCTTTGTGTGGGGTACTGAATTTTGTGTCTCCTCTCATTGATTGATGGACATTTGAATAGCTTCTACCTCTTGGCTGTGTGGATAATGTTGCTATGAACTTTCATATAAAAGTGTGTGTGTGTATATGAGTGTATTTGGTTCTCTTGAGTATATACTTGGAGTGGAATTACCAGGTCATAAGGTAATTCTGTGTTTAGCTTTTCGAGAAACCTAGTGGGCAGGAAATGGTGTCTCCCTATGGCAGTTAGTGCTTCCTTGTCTTTCAAAACCTCTTCCCCGGCCCTCTGACATTGTTAGACTATAGCCCTGGGGTCCTCTTCGTCACAGTAATAACTGCTTCTGCTGATGCCTGTACACATACATCACCCACGGGACCGGCAAGGGGCGCACTCAGGGCAGGGACGCCCTAGAGTTGAGCTCAAATTTGGCAACGCTCAGCTCAGGAAGTACCAGATGAGTGGCTCCATTCCTGGCTATGTCCCTCAACTGCTATGCTGGATGTACGCTCAGGTTCTGTGTGTGGACACATGTGGGTTGGTGATGAGAAGTCCACGCTTGTCCCCAGGTACCCCAAAGTCACCCCTGACTCACCTCCACTCACTCCATGTGTTCTAGAAGGTGGCTGTGAATGCCTGTACCTCTCTGTCCCCAGGATGAGTGAGACTGGGTCCTCCGTCCTGGTTTGTGCTTGGGGACCAATCATTCAGGTCACTGGTATCAGAGGAGTCATGGAATTGGGGGTTTGATTTCCCTGTGTTGAGAGCAGAGGCCTGAGTGGCTGTGGACACGTCACTCCCAGCCCTGAGCTTGGCTTCTCACCTATCAAAAGGACCCAACTCTTCTAGTGTTCTAGTACTGCGGGCGCCTGCATTAGCCTGCAAGGACTGCCAGAATAAAGCACTGCAGCTAGGCCACTTGGAAACAGAAAGTAAGTTTCACAGTGCAGGAAGCTGGAAGCTTACAATCAAGGTGTGGGCAGGGCCAGTTTCTTTAAGGCCACGTGGAAAGAATCTGTCAGACCTTCCTTTGGCTGTTGGTGGCATTTTCTCCTCGTGTCTCTTCACCTCATCATCCCTCTATGAGTGTCTAAATATTCCCTTTCTGTAAGGTCACACCCACATGACTGACCTCATTCTAATTTTATTAAGTCTATAAAGATCCTATCCCCAAATAAGATTGTATTCTGAGGTCCTGAAGATGGGACTTAAAAAATGAATTATTTTTTGGAAGAGGGACACAGTTCAACTCACAAGACTCTCAAATTAATTACAGTCAGTCAATTATAGTCACTTAGTAACGGGGATATATTCTGAGAAATTTGTCATTAGGTGGTTTCATTGTTATGTGAACATCGTAAGTGTAATTACACAGACCTACATGGGATACGCCAAGTTACTTGATGTGGCCTCTTTATGCAATAAGAGACATGTCCAGTAGCCTGGTGTAGTGTCACATTCCTATAATCCCAGCACTCTGGGAGGCTGAGGCAGGAGGATTACAAGTTTGAGTCCAGCCTGGGCAATTTAACAAGACTTTGTTTGAAAATAGGAAAAGGATATAGATTTAACTCAGCACAAATGCTCAATCCCCAGTAAAGAGAAATAGAGATAGAGATAGAGATAGAGATAGAGATAGAGATAGAGAGATAAAAGCATGGGCATGGCCTGGTTAGAGATGTAGCTCAGGGATAGAGTATTTGCCTAGCACATGCAAAGCTCTGGGTTTCATCTCCAGCATCACAGAACAAACAAACAAACAAACAAACAAACAAACAGACAGACAGACGGTGTGGGAGGCTGCAGATAAAACAGGGTTGTTTTTTTTTACAGTAAGATTTTTTAAAATAGTAGAGTATACTTTAATGAATAATATACACATAAACAAGTAACATAATCACTTATTCTCAAGTATTAAGTACTGTACATAGTTGCACACTTTTTATGACTGGCAGCACTGCAAGTTTGCTTACACCAACATCACCACAAACACACAAGTGAAGCACTGCATGCACTGTGACACTGTGACAGCTATCGTGTCACTAGGGGATAGGACATCTTAGCTCCATTGTATTTTTTTCGGTGTTGGGATTTGAACCCAGGGAGCTACATCCCCAGCTTTCTTATTTTTCATTTTGTGACAGGGTCTTCTAAGTTGCCTAGGCTGACTTTGAACTTGTGATCATATTGCCTCAGCATCCAGGTAGCTGAGATCACAGACCTGTGCCATCATGCCTGACTCCACTGTGTTTGAGAATCAGCTAGAGATCTTATGGGATCATTGTCATAGATGGGGCCCATCACTGACCCAAAGGAGACTCTGGGTCCTTATCTTAGGGGCTGCTGCTGGAAGCTCCAGTGGAGATTCTGTCCGCCTCACTTTTGTTTCGGTGAGAATCAAGCAGGTTCAGTGTTTATTGGAGGTGGGGGTGGGATAGCCTGGAAACACATGGTGTAATCTTAGACAACAGGAAGTCTCTGAGGAATATGACACAGGGACGTGCCATATGATGTGCCTGAGCTCAGTACATGGTGAACAAGTGACTGCATCTTTTAGCTTCTGCGTTAGCCCTGGGAGACCCAAAAGGTAAGACAATTCCAGCCATGGCAGGGGCTGGGGAAAGAGCATTCCACCTGGAGAAAACAGCAAAGTGGAAGTGTCCCTGCTACCTGCAACCTAACCCCAACCACCAGAACTTAAACCGGGCCAGGAAGAGCAAAGAAGCTTTAACCATGTGGAGAAGAGCCATGCTGCTCTCCTGAGAGCAACGACGTGCAGTTTAGCCTGCAGAAGGCAAGTGATGCTTGCCTCGATGCTCTGAGGGGCATGTGCTTCCAGGAGCCAGGAGCTCCTCTTCATGGGGGATGTGCAAGCCCTGCATAGATGAACTCTCGGCAAGATACTGCAGAGGAGGCTGGAATGTTATATTCCAGGGTACCCCAAAAGCCTAGGTTCACTGTTAGAAACACCCAGGCAAGACCATCCCTGATTTTCAGCTTTTAGGAACTCAAACAAATAACTCTCCCCTTGGCCTAGAAACTCCTGGGCACCAGGGACCGTTTCCCAGTAGCACATGGTGACCATTATTCCACCAGGTGGCACTGTTTGCCTGACGTTGGGGGAGAGTTGCATTCCCCTGAGCATTTTTAAGCCTGCTGAACTGGGGAGAAACTAGAGTCCCAAGTCCCAAGAATGGTTGCTGAAGCATTGTGTGAGTGGCACAGCATCTCTTCCTCCTTTGCAGGGCACCATCATCTGCCCGGATGGCAGGGCATAGCATGGCCTCATGAGAAGGCTTATAGCAACCTCCTATCTGCAACTTTCTGGTTGAATGACATTGACCAAACCACCTTTTTTTTTCTTTAACCACTTTTCTGAATCTCAATCTCTTCCTTCCCAGATTTCAAGGACTAGCACCTTACTGAGACTTTGCCAAGAGGATTAAATAATAGTTCACATAGCCAAGTGTGGTGCATGTCTGTTATTCTGGCAATCAGGAGGCTGAGGCAGTAAAATACCTGTGAGTTCAAGGCCAGCCTTAACTCTATAGGGAGACCTGGACACGACAGTCCAGTCGTGCACAGTCTGGCACAGTCTGGCAGGGGGGCAGGCAGCCAATCAACAACATGGCCGCACTAGTTAATGGGGAAAGACCTGCTCAGCAGGACCCACTCATCTGACCTTCTCCCAGCTCTCTCAGTGGTGTGTTCGGGCCCCTCTTAGTTCCCCTCTAGTGCTCTGCAGGCCTCAGGGACTCTCCCAGACCAGCCATGCTGTGGCATAGCATGGCTTCCTCCTTTCTACCAAGACAGCTTCCATTTTTGTAGATTCTTTTTGACCCCAATTCTATAGGCAATCTGTCTTCTGGGGGGGAAAAAAAGATGCTCCTTTAAAAAAAAAAGATGCTCCTTTCCTATTCGTGGTTCTGCTTTATCTGGTTTGCTCACAGTAGAGGCTCTTAATCCTTTAAACGTTGATCATCGTATATGAAACATCGAGAGAGGCGGTGGCACATGTCGTCCCAGCTCCTTGGAAGGCTAAAGCAGGAGGATTGTCTGAGTCTGGGGTTTGAAGGCAGCCTGAGCAACGTAGCAAGACGCTGTCTTAATAAGTAAGCAGGTGAGTAAATAAGTAGGTCTAGAATGCGAAGCTGTCTGCAGTTCCATTCTCAGTGGTAAGTACTGCTTTCTTTAGAATTTTTAAAAGAAATATACCTAAGTCCATGTTTTTTTTTTTTTTTTTTTTTTTTGTCTCTTTCCTTTTTATCGGTACCGGGGATCGAACTCACAACTGCCTGCTTGCAAGGCAGGCGCTTATGCCACTGCGCTAAATCTCCGGCCCCTTTTTTTGTTTTTTTACTGGTGCTGGGGATTAAACCTAGTGCCTCCAGCATGCTAGGCAAGTGCTCTATCCACCAAGCTACAGCCTCAATCCGAGGAACAAACTAATTTGTTTTTTACTTCAATTTTTTTGAAGCGAGGACTGAAGTCAGGACCTTGTGCTTGCCAGACAGGCACTTGTGCCACTGAGCTAGATCCCTAGATCCCTTGTCTTTTATTTTTCTTTTTATTTCAGCATAGAGTCTCTCTCTGTTGCCCAAGCTGATCTTGAGCTCCTGGGCTCAAGTAATCTTCCTGCCTAAGCCTCCTGAGTAGCTGGGACTATGGGCAAATGCCACCCTGCCTGGCTAAGCCCATTTATATAAAAGTTATTATCAGTTTTGAAAAATGAAAATGTGCTCGTTTGTTCCTTCTTCCATTCATTTATGCATTCATCGTGTGGGTGGCATTGCTTGTCCCGTGAAAAGCTCTCCCTCTAGCTGGGGAAGACGGACTGGATGATCAAGGAACCACGTGCAATGGCAGGTGGAAAGTAGGCCATGGGGTTAGAATGTGTTTGTTTCTAACTGTAACAAATCACCATGGACGGCGCTGGGATGTGCTCTGTAAAGTGTGTCTAACATGTGAGGCCCAAAACAAAATAAAACGAAACAGAACAGAACAAAGAATTACCACCACAACAGAAAAGTCTCCTCTCGCAGTTTTGGAACCAGGAGGCCAGAATCAGTGCCTCTGTGCAGAACGGTGTCTGCAGGAACTCCTTCCCGCCTGAGGCTCTGCGGGAGGACCTGTGCACTTCCCACTTAATGTAGTTGCAGTTTCCTTGGCTCATGGTGGATCCCTGTACACTCCAAAGCCAGCACTTATACATCTGCTCTATCTCCATGTCATTTTCTTCTCGGCTGGTGTGTCATGTTGCCCCCACCTCTCTTATGTCCTTTTTTTTTTTTTTTTTTTGGTCTTTTTTGAGACAAAGTCTTGCTATGCAGTTCATGTTGATCTTGAGCTCTCAGGCTGTTCTTAAACTTGCAGTGATCCGCCTGCATCAGCCTCCCGAGTGCTGGTATTATAGGAGTGCACCACCACACCCTGCGCATCTCTGTCCTTATGGAGGATACATGTACAGGGTACGGTGGTATATAACTATAATCCCAGCATTAGGGAAGCTGAGGCAGGAAGATGGCCACAAGTTCGAGACTAGCCTGAGTTACAAAGCGAGACCGTCTTCTAAAAAAATAGAGGACATGTGTGATTGCAGATGGAGCCCACTCTGATCTGCTATCATCTTTGCATCTCTGTAACCTGATCATACTTGCAAAGATTCACCCCACTGCTTGCAATGTAGGAAGAACTTCTCAACTACCAGGACTGGGATGATAGCATGTTCTGGAGACAGAGTTTCTGAGGTGGGTGGCATAGGGATGTCGAGGCAGAGGCCTGGAGGTGGTAATTTGTGCCCTGGAAGGCCCCCACTTAGCATCTGACACATAGTAGTGCTCACAGGTGACAGTTCAGTGCTCGGCAGGTAAATGAGTGAGCAGCCTGCAGACTGGTCTCTCTGTGCCACAGCTAGTGACCCAGCAGTGCTGACATCCCCAACAGCAGGGCACAGACAGCGAGGACTGCCAGAGCTGAGCATCTGATTGGCCTGTCCACTGCCCCGGGCAGATGGTGGTGTTTGCCATGGCTCCCTCTCACTGCTGTTCAAGTCCTTGGTGTAACCTTCATTGTCATCAGGGAATGAGGGTGACTCACAGCCAGCATGCCATGGCCAGGGCCAGAAAAATTGTGAGACTTGTATTGGCAGAGTCTCACAATTCAGATTTCTGCTCTGCCCTCCTGCCTGTTGCTTGTTCTGTGACACCAGTAAAGCCCCGGTGCCCTCTGGTCACTGGGTGTGACACCCCTCCCAGGCCAGGTTCTCACTGGCTCCCTGAGGAAGTCCATTCTCCAACTGGGCCCTGTAGCATGGACTCCCCGCAGCCTGATGCCTGACTCCTGGGTGGATGCTCCGTGGGACCCCTTGCTCTGTGAGGGTCCTGCTGCCCTGGAGGCTGACAGACTGAGCAGATCTCTGCTGGCTGCCAGCCTTCCCTAGCTGGTCAAGGGCCTGGAAAGCAGCTGGTGCCCAGTAGAGGTTTTCTGAGTCCTCATAACAAATTGCAAGGTATAGGTAGGACTTAACTCATGTTTACTGAGCATCGCTGAGTGCCTGCACTGAACAGTGCACTTGCCTGAATTCTCTCATTGCATCCTTAGGCCTGCTCGGTGAGGCATATGCTCATTTTCAAATGAAAAAAACAGGCATAGAGAAGTCACCAGCCAGGACGTGGGAAAGTTGGGAGCTGGCCCCTGTTCACCTGTGGCTCTTTGCCTTTGGATGCTCTCAGGCTGGGAGGGTGTAGGCTCTCGTGCCTGGGGGCTTCCTCCCAATAAGCTGATGGCCCCAGGGCTGCTGGTGAACAAATCCCTGGGCCAAGCTGGGTGGCTGAGGATTGTGCTCCCTGCCGTCCTTGCCAGGCCCCTGTGGGCATGACCCATCTGCTTGTGAAACTACCTTTACTGGCTCAGCCTTTCTCTGTTTCTCACCCTTTTCCTACCATGCTTGGCAAGGAGAGAATGGGATGAGGTCACTTCCCCATTGGGCCAGTGCCTGGTTCAGGATCTGTTCCCAAGGGTCTTTTCCTGAGACCAAGCTGGTGCCCCATGAGCCCAGTCCTATGCTAGGCGCTTGCACGCACTGTTGGTTTAATGCTCCAGTGGGTCCTGTCCTGCTTTATAGTTGAGAAGCAGGGCTGAGCTCACTTGCTGGATTTGTGCCCAAGGCAGGGCTACAGGCTGAATGGGCAGCTTATGCCATCCCTGCTGCCAATGGGATCCAGCAAGGAGGGGGATTCACTGCATCCTCAGTGACACAACCCACTCTAAGTCCTCAGCCATTTTCCTGTCCCTCTCAGCCTCCTTGACCTACAGTGGGGCCTCCATGTCTTCACTGGCTAAGTAGCGTGGGCACTAAGAAGCTCTTGGCATCCTGCCCCAAGCGCCCTCTCCAGCTCTGTCGCCCCTCCACGGCTCCTTGGTGTGGTGACCCAGACACTGAGACCTTACTGCTTCACAATTGAGCAGAAAAGAAGGCATCTCCCAGAACCCACTCCCCACACAGCAGACACTCTGCGCTGGGGCTGAGGCTGAGCCAGCTTGGGTCCTGGGCAGGCAGGTCACCAGAATCCTCTGTCTCAGCCAGGCTGGGCCTCTCCCTGTCTATCTGTGGCCACAGCCTCACTCCTACCTCCCTCTGCCTCTGGGCTCCATCTGGAGCCAGGAGAGCTGGGTTGGATTTGCCCACCTGTCTCTTTTCTCTTCCCTGCAGTGTACTGGATTCTAATCGCTCCTCAGAAGGACCTTTGTTCCTGGCTCCAGGCCTGTGCAGCTGCTGTGCTCTTGCCTGGCTTTTTCTGCCCTGACATCTTTGCAAAACTGGCTTTCTTGTCTGTATGTTTCAACTGGACTGTCACCTCCTCAGAGAGACTCTCTTGGCCATCCGCCTAAGATGCCATTTGGTCCTTCTCTGATACAGCACCTGTGCACTGGCTCCCTTGTGAACTTGGTTTGCCTCATCCCCTGGTCAAGGCCAATGCCCAGCACGCAGTAGGTGCTCAAATATAATGCATGCAGTCAGTGAGCCCCATGCTGAGAACAGGTGGAAGGAAGAGAGAGAGAGAGAGAGAGAGAGAGAGAGAGAGAGAGAGAGAGAAAGAGAGAGAGAGAGAGAGGCCTGCGTATGGAAACGGTCAATAAACGGGAAAAGGGGGCAGCCAGGGCACCTGGGCTTAGTCTGAGGGATGCCTGGACAGAGCTCCGGACCTCCTGGCAGCTGCTAAGGAAGTGCAGGGGCAGTTGTTTTTATCATAGGGACTGTTGGGGCCGGCTTGAGCCTGGGTATTGCAGCCAGAGGGGACCGCAGTGGTTTGGCTTGGGCCTCCTGTCTGGAGCCAACCTCTAGGCTGGTGTGTAGGGGAAAGAGTCCAGGCAGAGTGGAAGGAATGGTCCCTGGCCAGCCCACCGGGGAGCTGGGCATGTCTGACCCTTTCCTGACTTCCATTTTGACATCAGTGAAATCGCCAATTCCCAAGGCAGCTTCCTTGGCAAGAAAAATGAATTCCTCCCTGGCTTAATTTCTCAGCAGCATGCTGAACCTTGACCCATACTGCTGGGGTAGGAAAGAAACAGCCTCGTCTGCCTGGCCCGCTTGAGCTCCCTCCCTCCTGTGTTTGGGGTCTTCGGACTCAGCCTCGGTCCACGCCAGCAGGGGCTCTCTCTCCTTTTGCTCTCTGGGCTGCCCAAGCTGGAGCTGATCTTGACACATTTTCCTCCCAAGTCCATTCGAAGCTGCCTCACAATTTATTTTACTTTTCTCTACTTTATTTTCCTTTTCTTTAAAATTTTTTTATTAATACATGTTTGCAGTACATAATAATTACATTTATTGTGAGGAGTTGTGGTGCATAACACATTTTAATCTTTTTACTTTCCCTACCCTTGCTCTCTTCTCCTTCCATCTCTTGGTCCCATTTCTTGGTTTATTTCATTTTGTAGGTACCCTGTACCCCCAATTCCTCTCCAGTCCCCTCAAACTCCCACTTACAGGGTTTGTCCATTTTCATTGCAGGAGTACCCAGGACAGCATGACATCAGTGTTCTGCTCCATGACATGTGGTTTATTTATTTATTCTTTTTTTTTCCTTTTTTTTGGTACTGGGGATTGAACTCATGACCTCACACTTGCCAGGTAGGTGCTCATGCCATTGTGCTATGTCCCCAGCCCCTATTTATTTATTTTTGTCTTTTATATTTTTCTTTGTGGTAATAAGGATTGCACTGAGCTAGATCTCTAGCTCTTTCTAACTTTCTTTCTTTCTTTCTCTCTTCCTTTCCTTCTTTCTTTCTGTACCAGGAATCAAACTCAGGACCTTGTGCTTGCGAGGCAGCCACTCATGCCGTTGAGCTCTCTCCCTGACCCTCTAGCCCCCTTTTTTATTCTGAGATTTTTGAGACAGGGTCTCACTAAATTGCTAAGTTATCCAGGCTGGACTTACATTTGCCAACCTCCTGCCTCAGCCTCCCAGAGTGCTGGCCACTAGGCCTGGTTTCATGCTGTTTCCTATTACTGTGCCTGAACATCAGGATTGTCCTGGGTCACCACCTGCCACTGTCACCTGGAACCCTGCAGGGCCCCCTTCATGTCTTCTCCATCCACCTGAAGATGGGCTTTTAGCTGGGACCACAGATTAGGGAGGAATGGTTGGGTGACTGAATAATAACATACTCCCTGGGGGAGTGGGCTTCACTGCACATATCACAGGGGAAGAGTTCTGGGGGATACAATATTTGATCATACGAGGCAAAAGGATATATGAGAAAAAGTGAATAAGGCAGGCCCCTATCTATCTATGTGACAAGGGCGGGGGTGGGGAAGGAACTGTCAAATACCCCAAACATAAAGCAGGAGGTTGAGGCGCAACATAGAGGGATACAACTTTGTTTTTTTTTTTGCAATTTTTAAAAAATTTTATTTAAGGAGAAAAGAAAAAAGCAGGGAAAGGGTACAAGTTATACAGATTTACAGAAAAAAAATGAACAGTAGGAAATCACTAGTTAATGGATTACATATTGTCATCTTAGAAATAATTGTTCAAGTCACAAAATTAAAGCTTGTAAAGTGGACATTCCATCTATGATACTGCAAACAGTTCTGTTCATTGATCCAATAAAACTCTGTGATATCATTTTCTATCTTATACACTTAAATATACATGCAGTTATATAGTTTGGAGCACTTTCTTTTCCTCTCTTTTGTACCATGACTATTACACATTTTGGGTTTCATTGCTCCCATGGTTCTTATTACTTTTTTGGAAGAGAGTAAAACCAAATGTGACATAACAGAACCGAATCGGTCAAGTCAAAAGGGTGGACATAATAGATAATGTAAAAACATAATACAAGGTGATCAACAATGGTTACCATAATGCCTCCCGCTATCTTTAATAGAATTGCCTATATCGTTAGTTATAATACAATTGAACAAAACAGTAAAGAATAAAACCGACAAAACCAAAACATTGGAGACATTGTAGGTCTTCAAAAGTAGATAAAAGTCAACAAGAATGGGCGTCATAATGAATCTCATTATCTTCACAGCTGATGCCTAAACTTTCGAACCTGATACTATCCAGCAAAACAGAATAGGGGAACATCAGTTAAAAACCAGATGGTGAGAGTAATACAGGGCTTTAAATCAAGGTAATGAAAAATCAAGTAAATGAAAAGTGGGTTACTATAATATATCCTGCTATTTTTTCCCTTTAATTAAAAGGATAAAGATAAAAAAGTAAATAATGGAGTGGAGATTGAGATAAAAGAGGGCATAACAACGAAACAGCGCAGATCAAAACATAACCATTTAAGCAGAATAGTGTTTCACCACCAGATAATCCTAACCTAAAAGTAGTTACCATATTGTCTCTTTCTTTGAAATCCTTGAGTACAACTTCGTATACTGTAGCATTAAGTATATCAAAACAATGTAAAACCATTCAAGAGAATGACAGCATTACAGAGTATTTAGAATCGACTAACAGAAAATGACCAATGGTTTCTGTATAATCTCCTTGTCTTTAAAAGGTTTTTGCTTATACTATCGTACATAATAAAATCCAATAAGATACAGCCTATTTAGACCATTGGAGACAGAAGGACAAAAGCTAGATGAGACTTCAAAACAAGATGATACTAAATCAGTATTACCTATTAAGATGTCATTTTCTCCAAAATAGCTGTTCCTGTCATCCAATCTTCTCTGCCTCATTTCTGTTAAGCTCTTTTTCTGTCAGTAGCTGTCAGTTTGTCTTCTTCATTTTGTTCTCTGCTCCATTCGTTGTGGCCTCCCCGCCACTATTTCTGGGTTCTTTGTATTTTTCTTTTTTTAGAATATCCTGCAATACTTTCTGTAGAGTTGAATTGGTGGTTGCAAATTCCCCCAGTTCCTCTTTATCCTGGAAGCACCTTGTTTTTCCATCAATTTCCAGGGACAGTTGTGCAGGATATCTCAATCTTGGCTGGAGATTATTATCTTTCAATGCTTGAATTATTTCCCCCCACGCTCTTCGTGATTTGATGGTTTGTGCAGAGAAATCTGCTGTAATTCTGATGGGTGTTCCCTTGTAAGTGGTCTGTTTCTTGTCTCTTACAGCTTTTAATATTCTGTTCTTGTATTGAATTTCTGGAATTTTTATTATTATATGCCTGGGTGTTGCTCTGTTTGGGTTGTAGGTAGCTGGGGTCCTGTATGCCTCATACATCTGAGTATCTTTACCTTTTGCTAAATTAGGAAAATTCTCCTGGATTATTTCTGTGAGTAGCTTTTGTAGTTCACTTGTTTGTGTCCCTACTTCTTCTTTTATGTTCTTAATCCTTAAGTTATGGCTCCTCTTATCATCTTCTTGTCTTTGTATTATTGCTGTTTGTTTCTTTGTTATTTTTAAGAAGTTTTTCATTTCATTCTCCCATATTACAAGTCTGCCCTCCAGTTCAGATAGTCTGTCCTTAGTTTCTTTCAAGCTGTTATGCCAGTCTTGGATAGACTTCTTAGTATCTTGGTAGTCCCTTTGAACCTGCTTCACGTATTTTATGCTTTCTCTGTTTTCTCCATCAAACAATTCTCCCCTTTTTTTCTGTTCTTCCATTCCACCACCTGTTTTTTCTTGGGTGGTACTTAGCATTTCTCTAACTATTCTGCATACTTCTAGCTTCAGCTTCGTTGATAACTTCATTCCTGAATTTGTCTATGAGGCTCTCTATATGGCGCCTTATGTGTATTGGTGCGGTGTCTGCTATTGCCTGTTTCTCAGAATTGGGGGCCGAGGAGCCTTTCTTGTTGCTGCCTCTTCCCATGCTGCCTCTTCTTTTCTGTTCCTTATATATGCAAGCTTATATAAGAGGCCTAGCTTCTCTCCCAGTCAGCCACAGCCTGATCGAATTGCGCCAGTTAGGTGTTCCCGCTCAGCGCTGCGCACCAGGGAGTTACGGACCAGGCAGCCTACGCATCTCCCCTCCCGGCCACCGTCAGGCTCTGGGATCTGGGTTGGGACAGCCTAGCAGGTCCGCCGGCAGCGTCACGCAGGCCAGGCACTTTTCACCAATCCCGCCCGAGAGGGGAATGTGTGGCTGGAGTCGCCACCGCGCCCTGCTCCCACAGGACTGCTCGGGCCCAGAAAGTCCTCTGCTGGAGTCAAACTGTGGTAGAGTGTCAGTTTCTCTCACTCACCTCACCACAAGTCAGTGCACGCCTCCCTGCCGTTCGCAGATTGCCGTTCTCAGAGCTTCTGCGTGTCTCTCTCCTTGCCGAGCCACTGTAGAGGCAGCCAGCCGCCGCGCGGCGGGAAACCCGAATCGCGGCTTACAATGGCGCGGGGTCCAGCCTCCACACCGAGGCTTTTCTGTTCCTGTTTTAGCGCCAGGACTGCATTCCAAGTTGGTTTCTCTCAGCCGAGTTCGTTCCTGAGTCAGCAGAGCATATCTCCACCTGCTTATGTCTCCTTAGTCCGCACCATTCCTGGCTTCTGAGCCAAGTCTTTCAGAGAGCCTCCGGTAGTTGCTGTTATCTGTCCGCCATGTTCTCCCGGAAGTTCAGGGATACAACTTTGGATTTGGCCTCACAGATGTGAAGAATTTCTACTGCATTGATATCACACGATGTCGTGGCTTGGATGAGTGTAGGCTAAATCGGGTGCTGCTAACAGCAGGTTGTAGAACCTTTAAGAGATAGAACCTATGGGAGGCCACTGGGGTGTGTGCTTTATTTATTCCCAATACTTTTTATATTTTATTCTGAGACAAGATCTTACTAATCGTCCCAGTCTGCCCTTGAATTTGTGATCCTCCCGCCTCAGCCTCCTGAAGTAGATGGGATAACAGACATGTGTCACCGTGCCTGTGGGAGGTTGCTGTAGAAGAGGATTGTGGGGCCTCACTACCTATTGGCAAACCAATAGGCTCCCTACACATGGATTTGAACCCCCAAACCATGAGCTAGATAACCTCACTCTCTCTTTCTTTTACCCAGATGGGGTCTCGGCCTGTAATTCATGCTGGCCTTGAATTCACAGCAAGCCTCAACCTCCCTAGTGCTGAGATTATAGGTATGTGCCACCATGCCTAGGCTCTTTCCTCTTTATACATTAACGGACTCAGGCTTTTTATTGTAGTAATGTGATCTGCCCACACAAAAACTTGAAAGACACTTGACAGCATGTTTTCAATAACTAAAGCCAACAAGGACAAACTGTTGCTGAAATAAATAAAGCAAATGGGAAGACATCTGGTGTTCATGGGTTAGGAGGTTTAAGATTGTTAAAACATCAGTATTACCCAAAGAAATCTATACATTCCAGACAAACTGTATCAAAATCTTGGCAGCCTTTTTTTTTTGTAAAGAAGAAAAAGTGAGTCCTCTATTAACGGCATTTTAGGGACCCCAAATAGCCAAAATAATATTTTAAAAAGGATAAAATTGGAGGACTTACATTTTCTGATTGTAAAACTTGCTCAGTACTGAGCATGGTGGTACATGCCTAATAGTCACAGACCTGCTGAGATAAAAGTACTCCACGTTTGGGCCAGCTTTGGTGCACTGTGAGCTCAAGCCCAGTCTAACGTATGTAATGAGTCCAAAAAAATTTGCCACAAATATATAGCAATCAAACAGTGTTGTACTGGCAAAGGACAGACACATGGACCAGTGGAACAGAATTGAGATCCAAAAATAAATCCACATGACTATGGCCAGTGGCTTCTGACCAAAGTGAGAACATTCAGAGAGAAGAATAGTCTCTTCAACAAACTGTGTAAAGGTAAGTTGATATCCACAAGCAGAAGAGGTTGGACCTCACCCCATAAAACCTAGTTAGCTCAAAATGGATCAAGGAACTAAATTTAAGAGCTCAAGTATAAAGAAAAAATATATAGGTGTAAATCTTCATAACTTTGCATTTAGTCATGAATGTTTACAAATGACACCAGAAACATAAACAGCCAAAGGTGTCCCTCCCACACCAATGGTGTGACCGGCCCCCTGCAGAGCACTGGGCCTTGTCTGACCCTGGGCAAAGCAGGCAGGAGGGAGATATGTGGACAGTGGTTCTTTGGGGTAGCTGTTTATTCCTCTTTCTATTTTCTGCATTTTTAAGATATTTCTCTTAGGAAGAACAACAGGTTGGGGATACTTGCTGGTGAGGATGGCTGTGTGGGAAATTTCGAGAGTGGGCCGGGAGTGTGAGTGTGTGTCAATTTGGTGACTTGATTGTGCTGTGGCCTGAGCGGGGAGGCAGGAGAGTTCCATCGCTGGTGAGAGGGGGCACTGTTAAGAAAGTCACCCCTGTCCATCATGGGAAGGGAAGCTCCCTGTGCTGGGCTGGGAGGGGCTGCTCGGGAGTCTCCTCCAGCGACCCTGGACAGGATGGGTCCTTTGCAGAGAATAGCATCCGGGAATCCACAGCCAACCTTTCAGATACCCTGCCACAGTCTGTCATCTGACAGAGGAGAAAACTGAGGCACAGACTCCAGAGACTCAGCACCAGGACCAGCATAACCATCCCTGGCTCAGCGGCTCTTCTGTTCGGATCCTGGCTTCTCCATTCACATTGTGGGGGTCCTAGCCAGGATTCCCCAGCCCCATTCAGTTTTTCCCACTCCCGGCAGCCCTGGTTTACTCTGGACTCCCACCTCCACTGGCCTTGCCTCTAGCAGGAGCCCGAGGCTAGGCAGAAATAAGCATAGACTGTCCGGAACTGGAGGGGTTTTTCTGACCTCACAACTGAGGAGTGTGAGGCCTGGAGACAGCAACCAGCTGACCCAAAGCAACACATGAGCTTCAGTCCTTGGTCTGGATTTCTCACAGTCGCTTCCCCACCTGGGTAGAAGCCGCTGAATGTTCCCTAAGGAGGTGGTGGATCTGGATCTGTGCTCCAGATGGGGGGAATAGTAGAGGTGGGCAGCGGATAAGCCCTTCCTTCCCAATCCCAGGTAGATTTCTCCTTTTTGGCTTGGGGTAGGTTCTGGGAGCCAAGGCTGTCGCTGAGTGTAACTAGAGATTCTGCCTTTGCAGCTCTGCTGGCTCAGGGCCCTGGACACATAAGAAGCTGGGCTGGGGCATAGCTAAGGGACAGAGTGCTTGTCCAGCATGCATCAGGCCCTGGGTTCCATCCTCAGCACAGGAAAAAAAAAAAGTCATAAGCTGGGGTCTTTCAGCTGGGGCTCTGTCCTTCCCCAGCTTTGAGAGCTCCTGGCAGTCCCCATGCCCTTCCATTCCTTAGGAGAAAGCAGAAGCTAAAGATGATTCTGTCCCCTGGTGTGGCATCGGTGAGGGGATCCCCCCCAGGACCCTGACCCAAGGTCAAACTTCAGGCTGGCAATGAAGATCCTTTGAAGTGGTGCTGGAGGGGGGCCCAAGGGCCAGACAGGCACATAGGCTGTGGTGTTCACCGTTGGAACCTTGTTGGCTCTCCAGACCCCTCCTCCACCCAGGGGTACGGGCAGTGTGTCAGTGGGAGGGCATCTGGGCATCCTGAACAAAGCAACATCGTCCAATAGACTCTTCTTCCCCAGGATGAGAGTGAACTGCATGTCATCTGCCAGGTGCTGCCGAATGACTTGGGAGAAGAAGAGACCCAACCCTTGCATGGAAACGGAGGCAGGTACTCTTATACTGCACCTGTGGGGCTTATCCATCTAATGTGTGTCCAGCTTGCTAATGTGTGTCCTTGCTTGCTTGCTTCATTTGTTTAGGAAACAGGGCCTCACTAGCTCAGGCTGCTCTTAAACTCACTAAGTAGCCCTGGCTGGCCTTGAACTCCTCCTGTTCCAGTCTCCTGAGTGCTGGGATAATAGGCATGCATCACCCCTCCCAGTGGATACTTGCTTTAGTAGGAGGGGGAATTAAAACTAATGTGCAAATTTCGGGGGGGGAGTTTTAATTGAAAAGTTAGAGGGAGGATAAGAAAGGACTTCTGCCTGGGTAGCTGGGAGGGGCAGAGTTTGATACGGAGGTTCAGACTGGTGTACCTGCCAAGATGGGAGGCCAGCTTTCAAGGATTAGCAGGTGGGCGGGGGTCCAGTTGATCATACTGTCAGCCCTGGTGTCAGTGTTCTGGAATGGCTGAGGGACGGTTTCTTTTCCAGGAAATGGTTGTCTCTGTCTGTACAGGACAAAAGCTGAAAGCTTCTGAGTATAGCTGAATGTCCCTGTAACCTCTTATCTTGGTGTCTTCAATCTTTTTTTATTGATATTAGGAATCGAACCCAGGGCTTTCACACTGAGTTACAGCCCCATCCCCTCTTTAAATTGTTATTTATTTATTTCACTTGGAAACAGGGTCTTGCTATGTCACTAAGTTGCCCAGGCTGGGCTTGAACTTGCCATCTCCCCACCTCAGCCTCTCTGAGCACTGGGATTGGAGGCATGCAGCATTGAGCCTGGTGGTATCCTCAGTCTTGAAGGGGATGAGATTATGTAACTTCAGGGCTAACCAACTCTGTCTGTCCAGACACTCCCTAAAGGACCAACACATCCCTATGCAAAGCTGAGAAAAGTTTTGACCCAATGTTTACAATAACAAACGAACCGAAGCTGTAGCTCCGTGTTAGGGTACTTGCCAAGAATGTGTAAGGCCCTGGGTCTAATCTCAAGCACTACTAAAAAAGAAAAGAAAAATTAGTTACACTACAGTAACACAGGATACAAAATAAAGGTCAAATTTTGTTTTGCTTTTAGGCAGAAGACCCAAGTGAAGTCATGGTTCAGAGCAAAAGCAACTTTTAAGTCCTTGCTTGTCCCAGAAGAATACACAAATCATGCTTTGAATGAATAGTAGGTAAAGGGCCAGGAATCTGCCGGTCCTCCATCCTTGTGGTGGTCCTTGACTACGTCATGAAAGCACCACTCTCTGTGGGTGGCCTGACCCAGGCCTGTTGGTGGGAGGACCTACAGGAAGTGTCCCGCAGCTCTCTGGTTTTGTGTTTCCAGCTGCTCTCTGTCTGAGATAACCAGGGTTACTTCTTTGCCTCTGTAACCCCACACCCAGGGCCTCCCGTGAGCCCAATGAGCCTGCTGGGGGAGGGCAGCGGGGCACAGGTCTCCACCTCCAAAGTGCCGGCGGAGCTTCTCCGTGTAATGGGAACATATGCATTTCTGCTTTTCTTCTTCCTCCTCCTCCCTCATCTTCCTTTATCCCTTCTCCATCTCCTTCTTCCCCTTCCCCTCCTCCTTCTCTTTCTCCCTCTTTAAATTTTAGGTACTTTTCAAAAGGAGGAGAAGGAGGAGGAAAGTGGAGAAAGAGAAGGAAAAAACCAGTAAAACTTTCCAGTTAAAGATGGCATTTACAGCCGCATTGTGCAACCTGGTTAGGAGTGTGTGTGTGTGTGCGCATGTGTGTGTTTGCGCGTGTGTGTGTTTGCACTTGTGGGAGTGTGTGTGGCACAAGGCTGTGAGCATCTCCTCTTGTCTCCTTACGTGTGGGTATGGGGATTCCAATGAGACTGTCATCCCCAGCACCCAGAATGGCCCAGGGATCCTTCCCCACACCATGGCAGGCCTCCCCGCAGTTTGATAGATTGGTCTCTGGGTCCCCACTTGGCAGAGGAAGAAACTGAGGTGCCGAGAGGGAGGGGACTTGCTCTGGGTCTCCAGTGAGCCTGAGGACAGCGGAGGTCTGAGCAGGATGCGTTTACACAACACAGAAGGAGCCACGTCTGGGGGTGGAGCCTGACCCTCAGTGCACAGCCCACATGGCACAGAGTGGCAGCCCTGGGAGGGTCCATTCACTGGCCTCAGGGCCACATGAGACAGGAGCTGGCCTGGGCTGAGAGGAGGAGGCGCTATGTCGCTATGTGAACTTCTGGCAGCTGGGAGGGTGGCGGCCTTGGGCCTGGGGGACCGTCCACTGCCTCAGAGAATGTGGTGACATAGCTCAGCTCATGGGTGGTATTAATGATGAGCCAGATGACATTTGCCCAGCCAAGCTTTTTCATCTTAGCAAGAAAACAGGACACATGGTGACTCTGGCAGCTACATTTGGATACCAGAGCTCATTTGGTTCAGAGATGGAGAAAGATGTCACGCTTCTCACAAGCATCCTTCCTTTTTCCCTTACAAACACCATAATTCCATAATGGCCCTGAGTACTACTGCACAGGCTGAATCCTGCTGGATGCCAGCGAGGATCCTAATCATGTTGGAGTCTGTGTCAGTGTAATCCTTTTGGGTTGCACAGTGGCTAACTTGTGCAACTGTGCATGGTGGCCCTGAACCCCAGATATATTTCTACTAAGCAGATAAGTGAGTCCATTCCTATACCTTAATTGGGCAGGTGTGCTCACCATCTTGTTGGTATACATCCCACCAGAAGGGGAAATTGACTAGCTCTTCCCACACAAACCCAGCTGGAGGTGGACAGCCCACTCTCTTGATGAGCATGTAAATATCCTCAGCCCAACCCCTCACTTCCCTTCTGGCCACCTGCACTGATATCTAATACACTCAGTCCAGTGGGCCCAGGCTTGGCTTCTGTTAAAACTGTGCATGCTGCTCTGAACTTGGTTCTCAAATTCTTGAGCAGACTTTTGACTTAACCCCAGACATGTCCTCCCTCCCTTCTTCCAGGCTCTACCTCCAAGACCTGATGCCTCCAAGATTATCAACCCCTTCTTCTCTTGACACCCACCTCCTGTTGTTCTGGACCTCTGCGATCCTACACCTGATGGTGGCTTCAGCTTCCTTTGGCATCTCTGCCTCAACCACACTCCGATGTGGACCCTTCTCTCCAAGGCAGCCAGGGGGCCTTTCAGAAATTAAATCAAGCTGGATGTAGTGGTGTGTGCCTACAGTCCAAGTTACCTGGGAGGCTGAGATAGGAGACTAGGGTGGGTAACTTAGCAAGACCTTGTCTCAAAATAAAATCAAAAGGGCTTCCCCTTTGGGCAGGGGAGACTTGGTACAGAGCCGGTGGAAGCTACCAGTGGGGTTTCCCTAATGAGTTAATGAGTGAACGAGAATCAGCAGCTAAATTCCTTATTGGCTTTTCCCCATCATTATTTTTTTAAAACTTCTGTACAACTTCAGGAAGATAAAACCAGAATGAATGTTGTATAATTTACATTCTTTTAAGTTTGTTAGGTCCTAGAACATTGTCTTAGTAAACGTTTCATGGGAGCTCAAGCAGGATTCGTGTTGTGTTGTTGGATAAAGGCACCTAAGGAGTCATGGATATCCAGTTGCTGATATTGTCATTGAGCCCAACTGTGGCATTATTGTCTTCTGTTGTATTTCCTGCAGTCTGGCAGAGGTTCTAGTTCTTGCTCAGGTTCATGAGCATAGACAGTGGACTATGCTGTAGTAAGAACCCAAAGGCAATGCTGCTCTCGGCCATCGGGAGGCGCCTGGTGTCTGTTTTTTCTGCCTGATGGACACTGATGGATCCCTTAGTCCGAGATCCCCTTCCCTGCCGCCCCTAACTTGCTGTAGGACCACCTTGGTATTTGCATGTGGGATATTTCCTGGGCTTCTGCGTTGTGGGACTGGGCAACAGGTTCTCAAAGGCTGTGCTTGTGTCTCTGTCATTGGGAGTTCCCAAGTCTGGTGATCAGACACAGTGGTGACATCTATCTCCAGCTGAGCCGTGGGATGTATTTGGGACTAGGGAGTGGTGGTGGTGATCTGGCCTGGACTCTACCTTCCAGAGGTCAAGGTGAGAACTTCCCCCAACCCTGCGAAGATGTGCTGTATTTTCTCTGGTCAAAGTGAGAAGAAGAGCACTTGGGGTAGGTCAAAAAGACAGAAGGTGGTGCAGGCTTGCAGTCCCTGAGACTCAGTAGGCTAAGTCTGGATGACTGCCAGCCTGGGAAGTTAGTGAGAGAGACCCTGTCTCACAAATAAGCAAGGCAAACACAAAGAAAAAGGAGGTGGGCGGGGCTTGCCTGGGGCAGAGGTTGGTGAGATGCAGTGAATTCAGAGATGAATTCACTTCCACATAAACTTGCAAATAAACTTACAGGTTTTATCCAACTCCAAAAATGCATAATTTGGCAAAAACCAAGTCCTGGTCTCTAGAAGGTTGCTCATGGCTGGGGATATAGCAGAGCGGCACAAGTGTCTGCCTGGCAAGTGCAAGGTCCTGGGTTCAAGTCCTGATACAAAGAAAAAAATATCTTGCACAGGTTGCTCAGTCTATGAAGCAGCAGACTATGCTCAGTGTTTGGGTTGTGCCCCTTGCCTTAAGGTTGGCTCTAAAGGTATTTGGACTTGAATTCGCTATGCAAGATAGAGACCTCCTACATAACCTTAACACTGGGCTCTGTTGGGCTGGGTCAGCATCATGAGGACCTGTCAGAAGGAGGGACATCTGACCTGCACCCTGAGAACCTCTCCTAGGGACATGGGTCTGTTGGCAGTGGAGATGTTTCTTTAGTTTCTCTGAGGAGGTCAGCACAGAACTGGGAATAGCTTGGAAGTAGAAGCCAAGGCTTGATGGTGGAAGCTAGCAAGTGAGGGCTTCTAACACTAGATACTAGAGCCAGGGGTGGTGGGCACACCTCTAATACCATCTGCTCAGCAGGCTGAGGGAGGAGGATTGCAAGTTTGAGACCAGCCTGGGCAATTCAGTGAGAGCCTATCTCGAAAAAAAAAAAAGGAGTGGTGGTATTGGTTATGGTGCAAATGTGTAACTCAGTGGTGGGGCATGTACCTTGCATGTGAGAGGCCCTGGGTTTAATCCCTTGTATTGCAAAAAGAGCAAAAACAAACTAGACAGAGCTAAAAGTATTGTCTTCACTTAACAGGTGAAAAAATCAAGCATTAACATAATCAAGTGTCTTTTGCTCCAGTTATGAGTGGTAGAGGCATAATTTAAACTCCGTTCTGGGTGATTCTCAGGGGGATACTCAGGAGTTAGAAATTGTAATTGACAGTTGGCAGGAGAGATCTGACTCTTCTTAAACAAGCCATGGGCTTATTTGCACATAAATGATTACTGTGGTAAGCTGTAGGGCTGGCTTGGCAGCTCCATGGAATCACTGGGGACCCAGGTTCAGAGACCTAGGCTTCACGGTCCTCAGTTTATCACTCTCATCTTCAGAGTCATCTCATCACCACACCAGCTGCTAAGGTTCAGGAGTCCTGATACCTCATTTAGCTGTCAGTTCCCCACCTCACCCTCCACCCCAGCCCTGTGCTTTCATGGTGCTAGAGATTGTACTCAGTGCCTCTTGGATGCTAGACAAGCATTCTGTCACTGAGACACACCCCAGCCCTAGTTGGCTATCTAAAGAGGGTTTTGTTGGGTATGGGGGTACATGCCTGTTGTCCCAGAACTTGGGAGGCTGAGGCAGGAGGATCATGACTTGGAGGCTAGCTTGGGCAACGTATCGCGTTCCAGGTCGGGTTGAACTATATGATAAGATCCTGCCTCCAAATTAATGACATAAATCAGTTTTTTATTGATCCCATTGACTGCCAGTCTACAGATCATTTGTCAAACTAGGAAACCTGAGAATTATACTCCTTTTATTCAGGAGTTATGTTGCTATGCAAAGACCTGTGCTGGGTGAGTGAGGAAGTAGAGAATTCTATACCTGGGCCCCTTCCATTGCATCCCTAGAGTGAGAGCCATCTCCCACGACTTCTGGACTTCTCCAGGCTGGTGTGTTCCTTGTGACTCAGGGACTCTGCTCTGGACTTTTCTGAGGGGAACACTGGCCTGAGAGCCAGAGTGTGGAGTTTGCCGCAGAATGAGGTCTCAGCTTTGCTACACGAGTGGAGCCTTGTGTGGAAACTGTGGCTGCCAGGGACCCCAGTGACCTGTGCTTTTGGGGTCCGAGTGGCTGACCTGCTGGTGGCTAGAGTGTGGGTGCTGGAGTTGGAGAGACCTAGCTGTGAGACCTGGGTCCACCTTCATGACCCTGGGTAAATGCATAGTTGTACACCGCCCCCATTTAAAATGTGGGTGCACAGAGAAGACCCATTCTTGAGGCCCCTGCCAGGCCCTGGGCTGACCCACTGCATTTTCCAACAAACCTAGGTTAGCGTTACTATTTTTGCTATGTCACAGATGAGGAAACTGAGGACCTAAGCAGTGAGGGAGTGATGAACTTGGGAAATGAACCCGCTTGGACCACAGGGCTTGTGTTCTCTCTAGATACTTCTCTAGGTGTCACCACTGTGAGCCTCAGTGCAGAGCAGCACCGCCCTCCTCAGATGAGCCTGAGGGTTCAGGCCTGGGATAGGTTGCCTTATCTCCGGCTCCTGGAGTCTCTCCTGGGTATCTCATGTGTGACTTAGCATTGCCAGTCCGGGGACACATCCTCTCCTTCTGGATATTTTCAGTTCCATTTTCTTAGAATTCTGAGTTGTGGATGCGAGTGATCATGGTTATTTGTGGTTCATGTAGGAAGTCTGGGGCAGGGAGTGGCTTGTCCCGGTTCTAAGAAGGGAGTAGCTGGGAATGCTGTTTGTCTTCGGAAACGACTGGCCAGTGTCTCTACTGGGAGAGTGACCCAGGGACTCTCTTTCATCTCCTGAGGTCAGAGTCCCACTGTAGTAGAATGGCTTGTATGATGTCTCCTGGGAAAGGCCACTGCCAGGAAAGGCCTCTGTCTATTCTCAGGAAGCCAGCTACCCAAAGGCTTCCTGAGAATAGACAGAGCAACAAGAGGCAGGAAGACAGGCAACAGGCCATGAACTCTGTGGCCATGTTGCCCTCCCAGAGCTTGGGGTGTTGTTAAGGCCAGGCATGGTGGTGCTGGAGAAGATGGGCTGAGATGGGCTTCCTGGTTCTAGAAGCAGGTAGTTTATGTTAGTCTGCTTTGTGTTGCTATAACAAAGTAACAGAGATTAAGTATAATAAAAAGTATAATAAAAATAAAAAGTGTTTTATTTTGAATTAGTTTTGAAAACTGCAAAATTCAAACTCAGCTGGGTGCAATGGCTCACACCTGTAATGCCAGCGCTCAAGAGGCTGGGGCAGGATGGGAAGTGAGTTTGAGGCCAACCTGGGCTATGTGGTGTCTTCAAGGCCAGCTTGAACTTCATAGTGAGATTCTGTCTCAAAAAACAAAATGCAAAAGAAAAAGAAGATTCAAGCTCAAGTGTGATTTTATGCTTGTGAAGGTGTCACTACTCCAAACAAAAAGGCTGGGGGAGAGCTGGGCAATGAGGGGCACCCAAGCTCAGAGATCTCATAAACAGTTCTTTAGGACTGCGGTGGGCTGAGCTCCGTACTGGATATTGGTGATGTCCAGCAAACGGGCCCAGCCCTTCCTTCCTCTCCAGGAGCTTATGCCTACCACAAAACACAACACAGATTATATAGCCAGTATAGGTTTTCTCACAACTCTTAGGATACAAGAAATTCCTTAACTTTTTAACAATCAGATTTTTTAATTTTTAGTTTTGAGACAGGCTCTTGCTTTATCATGCAGGCTGGTTTTGAACTCGCTATGTAATCCAGGCTGGCCTTGAACTTGCCGAGATCCTCTTGCCTCTGCCTCTCAGTGCTGGGGTTACAGGCATGTGCCACTATGCCTGTCTCAACAATCAGATTGATCCCTATACTAGGACCTACTTGCCCAAGTTGGCAAAGGCTCTTAATAAGCAGTGGGGTTGTCTAGGATCAGCCCAGAATCCTAAACTGTGGTCAGCTTTGAAAACTGGAAGGGGACGTTTATGTTCCACTTTGATGTTCCTGCTGAAGCAGACCAATGCTAGTTAAATGAAATTAGCTGCTACCACAAATAAATCCCAAGTGGGTATGAGGCCACCTCCTCCATGAGTACCCTTCAAATCAGGCTCAGTCTCTGTTCCTTGTCCTGCTGCAGGCCCTAATATACCACTGGCCATCCTGTTACAGCTTGCTTCTCTTTAGAGTCCCGTTCCTTGTATCCAGCCCCTTATCCTCTGAAAACTGAATGAATGAATGAGTAAAGGAGTGGATTCATGCAGGGAATCTTGTATGCCAGCCTAATAAGATGGGGTGTCGGTCTTGGCAGTAGGGAGCTATTGCAGGGTTTTGAGCACGGGAGTCATCTGCCGCCAGGTGGAAGATGGTTTGGAAAGGCTGGCAACTGGGAAGACCATGACTGTCCAGATGGGGGCTGATGAGGCCTGACCAAGGCCAGTTTCTGAGAAACAACTGAGGGAGCTGATGACTGATGACTGTCCCGGCAGGGAGGGAGGTGGAGGGCTGGGCATGTGCCCTCCCAGGTGCTTGGTTTGGATGAATAAGACCTGCACTGGGGTGAGGCTGGCTTCAGGACAAGGGCAGGGGGAGGCTGGGGCCAGTGCCTGAGGGACCTTGGCTGAGAGGACTCAGCAGGTGGATGGAGCCCACAGAACGAGGGAGAAGGATGACAAGCAAATGGAAAATGAGGAGTCATTTGTGTGTAGTGACTGGAAGAAGCCACATGTCCTTTTTCTGTCTTTAGAAGCTGGTTGTGGCTCTGTCCACATCCATGCGAGGGGCAACGGCAGGGTTTGGGGAAAAACAGCTCTTGTCAGGAAAAAAAAATTAACTTGGTGAAGGAAAGGCTTTGGGTTTCCTGGAAGTAACTTTGTAGGGGAAGGAGTGGTCTGTTTTCTCTAGGAAAGGGGGCGGGGAGGACTGGGGATGTAAAGCAAAGCTGGGATCTCCTTGGGTGACAAGAGACAACCTCGAGAAGCTGTGAGGTCTCATGTGCCCCCCCCCCCAGTACCAGGGACTGAACTCAGGGCCCCACACTAAGCTTTATTCCCAGCTGTGTTTATTTTTACAGTGAGACATTTCATTCAAAAGAAAAAACCACTATGCCTGACCTGAGAGTCAGTTTTAAAGGACTTGGAGTTTAGTACCCAAAAGAGAAATAACTCGACTGAAAATGGACAAGGTAGCCCAAGATACACAGATGGCTGCGAGCATAAGGAAAGTCCCTCGTGTCATCAGCCACAGGGAAGGCAAATGAGAACCACAGTCAGACATGTTTCATATCTGGGGGGATGGCTGGAATCAAAAAGGCAGGAAATGGTGGAGTCTGATGGCATGACCTATAATCTCAGCATTCTGGGAGGCTGAGGCAGGAGGGTTGCCATAAGGCCAGCCTGGGCTACATAGTGAGATCTGACCTCAAAATAAATAAATTAATTAATTAACAAACAAACAAATAAATAAATAAAGTGGTGCGTGGTGGTGCATACCTATAATCCTACCACTGGGAGCTGAGGCAGGAGGATCACCATGAGTTTGAGGGTAGCCTGGGCTACATAGTGAGTTCGAGACCAGCCTGAACTACAAGATACTGTCTCAAAAAAACCCTCAAAATTAAAAAAAAGCTGGAGCTATAGTTCAGTGCAAAGGCTCTGAGCTAAATTCCAGTACTACAAAGAAAATAATGAAGGGAAGATCCTCAAAATGAGGCTGTTAAGCAGAAGAAGCCATCCATGAAGGCCTTTGTGTTGTGCAAGTCCACTTACACGACATGTTCAGAACAGGCACGTGCACAGTGACAGGGCAGATCAGAGACTGCTTACAGCTGGGATGAGGAGCAGTTGCCAGTGGGAACAGGTGGATGGAGGGTGAATGGAAGTGGTTTTTTTTTTTTTTTTTTTTTTTAGATAAGGTCTCACTATATAACCCTGCCCATGATGGGAGATAATCCAGGGATCCTCACCAGGAATAAACTCCTATCCTGTTTCTGGCAGGATTCAGAGTAAATCGGAGGGTCACAGTTACAAGGTCAGACATTCAGCCTGGAACCAGGAAAACAATGCCACAGAGGCTCATGTTCTGGTGAGAAACCATGATTGACCCCATCATAGCATACAAAAAGGTTCCAACTTTTTTTTTTGGTCTTTTTGAGACAGGGTCTCACTGTGCAGTTTAGACTAGTCTTAGGCTCACTCTGTAGCTCAGGTGGTCTTAAACTTGCAACAATCCTCCTATCTCAGCCTCCCAAATGCTGGGATTACAAGAGTGCACCACCATGCCCAGTTAAAGTTCCAATGTTTGCCTGGAGCGAGGTGCTGGGTCAGGTTATGGAGGCACAGTTAGCTGACACATTCTGGGATTCTCCATATCACATGGAGTGTGTGGTGTTTCCTGTTATTTGAATTGGAGAGCCTCGGAGCTGAGCCAGGAAGGATTGAGTAACAGAGAACCTAGATGTCCCTGGAGTCAGTCCTACAGCCTGACAGGAGAGGGCTCTAAGCAGCATACAGAGCCAGCAGGCCTTGCCTAAGTGGGACTGACCTGCTACAGGACAGAATGAGTCCCATTAACCGATGTTAACAGGTCCAGAGCTGTTTGAGCTAGGGTTCTGGTGTGCAAGAACATATAGTTGGTGAAAACCTTGGAAGTGGGGACCCAAACAGTGGGAATAAAAACCTTTTGGATATATAACAACATCACAGGATCCTTGTCAGTACTGTCCACTTAGATAACCAGCAAGTGGCCTGAGGCCCAGATGGTATCATTGGGGTTATATACATGATATTGAACAGCATATGGGTACCTTTTGTGTAATTTGAGAAAGTTAGAAACTAGATGAGGAGAGGCCTTTTTTGTAGGGAGAGCCCTTCCATATATTAGCCCTCTTCGATTTTTTGTTCTGGGGCAATATACATTGGCATATCTTCAAACACTACAATACTAGTTTTGCAGGTTACCATACATATATCCTAGGATTGCATATGGTGGTTCCTGCCAACCTTGACAAGCATGCTTATTGCAGGTTCAGGAGGTCCATTCCCAACTCAGGTCATCACAGCCTGTGTAATAATCATTGCCCATAGGAAATTCATTTTAAGTAGTTACGGGTACTCAGTCCAACAATTATGAGACAGAAAAGAACAATGGTAACATTTTCTGTAACTCCTCAATCCTTTGGGGACACAGCCCAAAGTCCAACATCAAATATTAAAATTAACAGGAAGAGAAGGACCAGGAACCTAACGGAATAACAGTATATTGGAATTATGACTATTCCAGTGTACGAGGTCCATTTGATCTCAGCTGTGTGTGACTCATGAGCTTCCAGGTGTTGATGACAGCAGGGCTTTGAGTGTGTTGTATCTTCAGGGTAATCTTTCAGGGTGCTGACTTGTGGGGTAGGACGTCCAGCAATCACCAGGATAGGCTGTCTTGATCCCCAGAGTGATGAATCCAGGGGTAGATTTCTGCTGCTTTTATTACAGTAGGAGTGGTCAGAATAATTAGATAGGGACCCTTTTTTAAAACCTTTAATTCAGACCATGTCACCTGGGCTGTGGGTGTGGGGCAGGTGTGTCAGTGGGCATGGGTGATCTCTCTGCTACGTGTTTAGGTATTCAAGAGAAAGTTTTTTCAAATAAGCTGCTCTTGTAAGGTGATACTCTTCAAGTGGTACAGGTCTCTCTGGAGACTGTTTATTAAAGGTGGGAGTCTTTCAAACAAGACTTTAAAAAGGGTATATCCAGTGGGTCCAGATGATGTCCTGACATTCAGGAGACCCACACGTAGGTAATCTACCCATAATGCCTGAGTTTCTTGGTAGTATTTAGTCAGTATTGTCTTTAGGGCTTGGTTCATTTGTTTTATCTTACCAGAACTTTGGGGCCTATAGGAAGTGTAGAGATTCCATTTGATTTTTAGTTTTTTGACCAGCTTCTAGGTCATCCATGCCACAAATGATGGCCCACTGTCACTGCCTATAATCAGGGGCAACCTATATCTTGGAATACTTTTTCTTAATAATATCCTGCATACTTTAGAGGCCTTTCAGCCTTAGGGAATGTTTTTTGCCATCCAGAATGAGTACAAATAAGGACCAATTAAGTATTTGTATCCTCTGCATGACTTAATTTCAGTAAAGTCTACTTGAAGGTCTGTCGATGTCCGCTCCCGGCCGGCAGGAAGGACACACGACAAAGTCTGGTAGTGGACAACCTTTTCTTTTTATTTTTCTTCTCCGTACAGCCTGCCCTGGGTTCTCCCAGCTGAAGCCTCCTCTGGTCCGCTCCCCGCGGCTCCTTTTGTGCTTCAGTCTGCCCCAAAGCCTCTACCGGTCCGCTCTCCGCGGCTCCTTTTGGGCTTTTACTTCTGGGCTTCTACCTGGCTTCTTCTTCCGCCCAGGGGTGGCACCGGTATATATACGGGTACAGTGTCCAATCATGTTAAAGTAAGCAAGGCAAGCTGATTGGCTAACATCATCAGTTGCCAGGCAGACTATATTGTTGAGCGGGTTGTTTACGCGGTAAGCAGGAAACTAACATATTCGATGGGAGGGGTAATCTACCTCAGGCTTTGCTCTTTACCACAGGCCGCACGTCCGCCGCGCAAGGCGAGCTATCACAGACGCGGCTCCCAACAAAGGTCCTTAAAAGGAGAGGGTCCTAAATGCTGAATTCCAGATGGTGGTTGTGGGCCTGTTGAGACCTCAGTCTTCGCACAACCTTGGCATCTTTGGCTAACAACTACACAAATTGATATCAATTTTAGGATATAGTAACAGTGATTCAGAAAACTGGGCCATGGTAGTCTTTCCTCCATGGATGATGTCATAATGACATTTTATCCAGGTGTAAGCCAACTCCTTTGGGATAATCATTAGATTGTTTGGCAAGGCTCAGATACCATTTGGTTCTTGATGGGTTCCTTCTTGTGCCCATTTTATTTTATTTTTTTCACTATAACGGAGAGGACCTTGGTGCAGCTGAGAATAGTTTTTGGGCGGGATCTCATATTGTGTCTCTAAGTTTTGAACCAAATCATTGTCTCCCCATGTTGAGCCTTTAGCAGCCAGTTTGGCAGCTTTATCTGCCATCTGATTTCCAAGGGTGATGGTGTCTTTTACCTTTTACGTCCTTTGTAATCTATGACAGCCACCTTTTTGAGTTTCCATATAACAGTCAAGCTGCAGGATTTTTACCTTTACTTTTAATTTGTTTCCCTTTGGCTGTCAATGCCATGCTCCTTGTATAGCATCCCATGAACAGGAGTGATGACCAAAGTGTATCCTGAGTCTGTATATACATTTACCTTTTTGTCTTTCATCTTGCTGAGGCCCTATATGAATGCCCAAAGTTTGGCTGGCTGAGTGGACAAATTTTGGGAAAGAGGCCCTGCTAGAAGCACTTCTTCAGTGATGACAACAGCATAGCCAGCCCTACATCGTCCATTCTTAACAAAGCTACTTTCATCCATAAACAGGATGTGTCTGTCAAGGGTTTCATCTTGAGATCAGGTTGGCTGGCAAAGAGCTCATCTATCAGCATAAGCAGTCATGGCATGGCTGACCAAGCTCTGTGTGCAGATGGGAATATGGATTCACAGTTTTAACTGCCTGGAAAGTGAGTAGGGGATTTCTGACAAACAGTCCCTGGAACTGAGTGACATGGCTGTTCAAGAGCAACAGCGTCCCCCAACTGTTGAGGAGTTCAAGAACAGCATGTGGCACCTGAACAGCCAGGTTTCATCCCAAACTCAATTTGTCTGTCTCCTTAGCCAAGGGCACACGAGGAGTAAGCAGTTGCAAACAGCCGTCCTTTTGATATTGAGTCCAGAGTCTTAGACAGATAAGCAACTGGCCTTTCCTAGGCTCCCATCAGTTGAGGTAGGACTTCTGAAGCAACATGTTGTCTTTTATCAACAAACAGGTTGATGGGGTGGTCGCATCTGGGATTTCTAGGATCAGAGCTGAGGCTAGAGCCCTATTAATCTGTTTGAAGTCTGAAATTTCTTTTAGAGTCCAATGAATTACCTCCCTTTTTGTTATGAGTTTTTAAGCATATTATAGAGTGGCCATGCCTTTTCAGCAAACCAAAGTTTCCATATTTCATAAAATCTGGCTACTCCAAGGAATTTTCTGTTTCTTTTCACAGTTGGGCCATGGAATGGAACAGATGCTCTTTTTCTCTCTGGAGCTAACGTCCAAAGACCCTGTTCCAAGTCAAATCCTAAATATCTGACTTTATGTTTATAGATTTAAGCATTAACTCCATCAAATTGATAAACAACTAAGTATACATACTTAAATAAAACATTTTTATAAGCTTTCCTGATGTATGTAAACTTTCTAGCTTTGTTATTTTTTTCTCTTTTTATTTCTTTACCAGGACAAGACTTTTATTGTACAGAATCTTCTCAAATCAAAAGTATATACCTTACATTTATAGCTTACTTAATCTTTTTCTTTTTTCAATTATTTTAAACCTTTTACCATAAACTTGGTTGTAGTTGTTTGAATTTTGAAATGTTCTTTTTCTAGATAGTAAACTTGACTGACTGCCAACAGACTTCTAAATAACCTTGAATTAGTGTTTAAATTTTAAAACAATAGGGAAAAGAGCAAGTTAACCTTATAACTGCTATTTTAGAGTTGTAGTGCACAAAAATTTTTTTATGCACACAATTCATCAAAATTTATAATTTGATGGAACACTTTGGCCTGCCATGACTTTGGCTATTTACCTCAGGCAGGAACTGTCCCAGCTTCCAGATATTTGCTGGCAGTTCTGGTAGTTACTTTTATCTTGTTGCTGAGACGAAATACCTGATGCTCAAAATTAAGGAAGGAAAGGTTTATTTAGCTTACAATTTGTGGAGGTTTCAGTCCATATTCAGCTGGCTCAAAGGCAGGTTGGCACGGTGGCCAGAAAAAACAGCAAGAGCAAAAAAGGGAGGAATGAGAAAGAAGACTCTTTCTGTCCCTTATATTGAGTGTAGGCCATCCCCTCTAGGATGGGTATAGCACTCACACCCATAATCCCAGCTTTGGACCATGAATCAATCACAAATTCTAGAAGCCTTTCTCCATGACTGTATGAGGCTTTGGGGGGACATCTAGACACAAGCTATAACAAGTGCCAAGCTCATAAAGCTGAGTAAGAGCTGGCTTTAAGGCTTCTTGAGCCAGGGGAGACCCTGGGCCCTGTCTCATTTTGCATTCTCTTTGAAATGAAAAGATGATTGTTTTTTTGTTTAATTTCCAATCTTGGCAGGCACAGCTGGGCCTAAGTTTCTTGGCCTTGTAGTTTAGCCATTGGATTAGCTGGTTGCTCAGTTGTTTTTTAATTAGCCTGCCTATGGTGCTCTGCCTGCATATACCGGTGCACTAAAATTAAGCAGTTTTTTTATACCTTTGTTCATGGCAGCACAGGACATTTTTAATCAAGAGTAAGTGGCCCTCCCTGGTGGGAACAGAGTGGCAACTGCAGATGAAAGGAGTGGAAGTAATGATTAGCTGGATTAGGTTCTAGTGAACCAGATAGGGTGGGAGGTGGTAAATACCATCTGACCAGGATGGGCATGTAAGGGCAGCTATATAGCAGAAGGTTCTGGTGTGGGGGGTGCTCAGTGACAGAATGCAGGCGGTGACTGACTTGACTCTCCAGAGTATCAGATAAATGGATGGAAGGCTGGCAACAGTACAGGTGGCTGGAACTGGTCCAACTGGCTGGGAGTAGAACCAGGAGTGGGAGGGGAAAGGCTGGCCAACAAAGGATGGCACATTTGCCAAGGAGGAATCCTCAGGAAAAAATGGGCTTTGTTCAGGAAGTTTTAAGAATAGAGCCAGTTTGGTTTCATTTTAACTTTGTAATCACCAGAAAAGGCCTTTATTATTTTTTTAAAGAATTCTTTAGGATATATTCCAGAATTATAAGTTAGATCCCATCTTATATCTGTGTGATGTACATGTTGTGCCCTTAAATGGTGGTACAACATGGCAACACAGGTTAGGGCTCAATCGAGCTCCATAGCTCTAAGTTGTCATGTGTTCTGGGAAACCAAGCAACCCCTCCCCTGGTGCGCGGCTGTGAGCCTGCTGGTGCGAATTAAACATCACATCTCCCCTGATCCCCCACCTTAGCAAGTGGGAGCCAGTGATGTGGACATCCCTTGAGAGGTTGGCCATAGGCAATGTAGCAAATAGGGGGGATTTCCTTCTACCATCTCTTTGAAGGCAAATACTTTTATCCATTTTGCTTTGTTCTAATTAATGATGTTATTTTAGCCTGTTTTGTTTTGTTTAACTTCAATATACATGAAAGTATGGACAACTATTTTGAAGAGAACGAGAGACAGCCATTGGTGACTTCCCTGTTGTCTGGTTTTGAGGACCTAAAATGCCTTCCTGATTCTGTTCAAATCAGTTTTATACTATGTTGTTTTGTATGAATTCTCTGTATGTGAAGACATGGACAACCATTTGGAAGAAAACAAGAAACAATATGATAGTGAAGATCTCAGGTCGTCTAGCTTTGAAATTTATATCTCTTACATTGCTTTCTTATGTCCTATTTTGTTCTATTTTGTTGTGTTTACTACCTTTAAAATAAAAAAAAAAGTCCTCATGTGTGTATGCATATGGGGTTCATGGTGGAACACAGATGGAATGACCTACTTACGTTGTCTGACAAATACACAATCATTTAGTAAGCACTTAGAGGTTAATATATTTTAGCCTCAGGGCTGGGGATTTAGCTGAGCAGCATAAGTACCTGCCTGGAGGTCATGAGTTCAATCCCCAGTACTGCAAAAAAAAATTATATATATTAAAGAATTATATATATATATATATATATATATATATATATATATATATTAGCCTCCAAACACTGAGGTGAAGTCTAACTGAATCCAAAACAGAAACTGATTGTCCTGACAAACACAGGGTGCTAGCACTGGCTTCAAGAATGGAGCAGGTCTTTGTTTCAAGAGGATGGAAAGTGACAGACTGAAATTGGAACAGAAATGGACAGGCTAATTGAGGGGCATCCTGGAGGAATTCCTATCTTATCTGAAGGACCCATACTAGTCATGTTCTGTCTCTTTACAGTGGTCCATTGAGATCAGTGCTGTCTCACAGGGGCTCCTGCTCCTTGACTGCTGATGGGACTCTGAGCACAGGATTGGAGGGCATGCCTTCTAGTCCACAGATCAGAGGGCAAGTCCTTGTTGCTCAGCAGGCCTCCACTGGTGACCCAAATTGGTCATCACAGTGTCTTCCCAGCCAATGCACCAAAAAATGTGGAAACACCAGGACTAAATTGGATGGAAGACATGCAGGCACCATGGAATTGGAAGGCAGCTCTTTATTATGCTAGCAGGTTGGGGAAAATTGAGTTCCAAATCACCAGCCCTGTCTTGGGGTTAAAAAGACACTCATACATGTTTTAAGCAGGAAGTACAAAAGGCTGTTGTACAAAAGCAAGTTGTTTTATAATTGGCTACATAGGCTGGATCATATGTTGTCAGGCAGAACTGTTTTGGGCTGTAGGCAGTTTCTTAAGGTCAGGTGCTTTGGTGAGCAGCGACAGTCAATCATTGTCTTAGACTGAGACAGTCTGTCCTTAAAGCAAGTTAGTGCAAGATGTACTTTCTGGCTGAATTGTGTCTATCTTTTTTTTTTTTTTTTTGTCTTTTTCCTTTTTATCGGTACTGGGGATCGAACTCACGACTGCCTGCTTGCAAGGCAGGCGCTTATGCCGCTGAGCTAAATTCCCAGCCCCTGAATTGTGTCTGTCTTACAAGTTGCATCTGGTGTGGGGGATGACAAGTCTAGCTGAGTTGCCTTTCCCATCCTTGAATATAGTGTCTGGCTATAAGTTTTAAAATTTCCTTTATAGAACAAAATTCCCTCTATAGGATTCCTTTTATTGGGCTTAAAAGCAAGTTCAGGGTTGCCTGAACTACATAGAGACCCTGTTCCAAAACAGACAAAACAAACAACAAAAGATACCCCCCAAAACAATCAAGCAAACAAACAGAACAAAAAAATTCCAAAACCAAAATTGCAGTTTACCAGTTAAGAAGAAATAGACTTCAATGTGTAATACATTTATAATACTGTTAGGTCTCAGATATAAAGTGACCCCATAGAGCACAATGGTATCTTAAGGTTACACATGGTGCATGTTCATCTGATAAGTGGCCACAAGACCATCTGTTTTCATATGGCATCTCTAGGTGTCATGGCCTATACCCAACATATTAGAAAGACCCTCCCTCCTTGTGCTGAGAACTAATTTAGATTGTTATTTGATTAAGGGAATCCTGACCACTTGAAATGAACAAAGTAAGCCCTTAGGGCCTAAGAGAAATATTAATAAGCATATGCAATACATCATGTAAATAATACAGTGATAATCGGATGGGCGTGGTAGTTCATGCCTGTTATTCTAGCACTTTAGAGACTGAGATAACAAGATTGCCACAAGATGGAGGCTAGCCTCAGTGAGTTTGTGGCCAGTGTAAACTACATAGCAAAAACCCTGTCTCCAAAGAAACAAACAAGAAAAGCAACTCCAATGATAATCATCATAGTTCCTTGAATCCCAGGAGTGACATATGCATAAGAAGGCATCCAAATACACTTTGAGGGATGATGTCTTTGTGGCACTTCTCCCCTGAAGGTGTAACTCTCTCTATACCAACTTTACAGTAAATCCTATTTGTATTTCTGCACAGTCACTTAGGTGTCTCGACTGAATTATTTCATTAAGGGCACAAAGAACCAAAGTCTAAGGAGTGATGGGCTGGCTCCTTGAGGTGTCAGGGCCTGGCTTCTTGTGATTGGCCACACAACACTGTAGATGTATTAACAATCACTGAATTCACACTTTAAAACACACAATTTTAAATTCAAAAAATAAAATGGGGCCCTGAGGCCACTGGGGAAGCATTGATGAGCTGCTGGCCTGCACCTGTCTGCCACCCCAGGAACCTCAGGTCAGAGGAACCCCAGTGCTCAGCCCAATCCCCTGCACCACGGGACAGGCAGTCAGTGCAGGAAGCATCCAGGACTCAGCAACTGGCTGATTCGGAGAAACACAGAAAAATGTCAAGACCAAGCAGCGAGGTGCAATCTCAGTCCTCCAGCCCTTCCAGAATAAGTCCAGGACACATAGACACAGAATAAATTAGAAGTCACACGCCTGAAATTTCTGAATGATAGCAACTGAAGTAAAGAAACAACTTAGTGCTTATGCTGTTTGATTAACTTTACATGCCTATGTCTGGTAGTCTGAGCAGTTATTTAGAGGATAACAATGTGCAATACAGTAACTACTTTTGGATTCCTATTGTTTTGTTTTGAAATCCAATACTGTCCTCATTGTTTTGTTTTATTCTCTTTAAAATAAAAAAATTAAATGGTGACTTTTATGTTATAGGAATTTTAACTCAATGTTTTTGGGGGGTGCTGAGTATGAAACCCAGGACATAATACATGTTAAGTAAGAGCTTTACCACAGAGCTACACCCTTGCTCTCAGTAAAAAAAAAAAAAAAAAAAAAAAAAAAAAACCAAACATTTCAAGTATATTCTCTGTGTTTTACACTAAATTTTTCTGTAACCTTAAAAGTGCTCTAATATTTAGGTCTAATACAGCAAAAGAACAGATCAAAACATAAAGTGACCTGGTGGGATCCCTTCCTGGTCAGGAGCTGGGCATTGCCCCTCCCCTTCTTATTCACCACCAGCCTGTGACTCCCTGTCACTCCTTCTGAGAGAGGACTATGCTTCTCCCAGGGTGAGCACAGGCTGCCTGTGAAGGCCTGAAGCAAGGGCATGCTGCCTTTAACCCTTAAGACAGCCCATGGGACTGCAAGGGGTCCTGGCCGTGGGCACCCTTCCTCAGGTCCTCAGCAGGCAGGTGATATAGACTCAGTGAGACGGACTCAGTGTGTCAGCCCCGAGGGACAGAGAGGGCAGAGCTGTGAGTTCAATTCTCAACAGTCCCTGGACAGCAATGCTGAGGCTAGGAACACACATACAACCACTGTCCTGACATCCAGGCACACTCACACACACCGAAACACACACAGACTCACACCCACCCACATGCTACTGGCATTGAAACAAATACATTCAGGCACACACACACACATGTGCTGAAATAGTCACATGCATTCAGACAGACATTGAAAAGCAGATTCACACTGACAAGTGTGGAAAGGCACACACCCTGTAGCACACTCCAAAACACAGACACTTAAGACACAGGTACATATGGAAACTCACATACTCCAAGGAGACACACACATACAGAGACGTGCTGAAAGGTTCACAAGCCAAAGCAGGCCCAGACACCAACGCTCACACCCTGATGCTCAAGGCTGTGCTCAATTGCTACTGTGTTGGTTACATAAATCCTGGGCTGACGGAGGGTGAATCCTATCAAGGGGGAAAGGGGGTAGCTATGAGTGTCCCATGGCCAGTGGTCACTTTGACCTTGCCTCGCCTTCCCATGAAATACTTGGCCAAGTATCCTCTCCAGATGTTTACTGAGGGTGGGTGGGGACAGGCCTGGTATGAGTCAGAGGCCAGGAATCAACTCGAGGACTTGGCAAAGGCACTTGGGGGGCTTCCTCTTAGTTAACTCCTTTCCCATTCATGGGTCGGTTTTCTCTTTTTGTTTTGTTTTTGCTATGCTAGGGACAGAAACCAAGTTTGGAGCATACTAGCCAAGTGCTGTCTACCTTCTGAGCTACACCCTAGCCTTCCTCCCATTCACTGACCTCGGACTGTCAAAATCATTGAGAAAAGTTATGGGCTTCCAACTGGATCCTGAGGGTCACAGTTACTGATAACAGCAGCCATTACAGTGATAGTAGATAAATAATTAACATTTACCAAAATACTTTCCAGGGTAGGCATTGCACCATGAACAACATCATCTTTGATGGGTCTATAAAATCAATACTATAGTGGTATCATTATACACTGGGGAAACAAAGATCTGCTGAAGTGAAATAACCTACCCAAGCTTGCACAGCTAATAAGTGGTCATCCTGGTCCTAGGACCAGGAGCAATTGTATCCGTCAGATGTCACTGCAATGTGGCCATGGAATAAAGACCACAGCCTCAGTGGTTGACAGCAATACGCATTTACATTTGTGCTCAGGATCTGTAGTTTGAGGCGCTCATCTAGTATGGGCTGGGCTGGGTGGCTCTGTGCTTGTTCTGGGTGCAGGCTACAGGGCTGCAGGATATGCATTTCCCATGGCAGGTCACCAAGACGCAGAAGCCACACCACACAAGCACCTCTAAGGCCTCAGCATATGTCTGTCCATTCTCATTCCACTAGCCAAGGCTAGCAAGATGGTCAGTGTGTGCTGCCCACAGAAATAGAGAAAGAATACGGGTGATGAGTATTTTGCTGATCAAGAATCTAATCGCCCAGCCTTAACCCAGAAAACTTGAGACACGGACAGTATGTGGCCGTGTACTCATAGAGACAAGCACGATGGGATGAAGAGTCGGGCTGAGACTGGAATCTTGGCTTCAGTGCGCCTGGCTGCTGCTTAATAATTTTCTCTTCTGTAAAACAGATTGTGGGAAGTTATAAATATGTATCAAATGCTTGGCCTATCTGTCTGTCTTGTCTATCTCTCAGCGTTCAACTGAGTGGCTTGGGGAGATCCTGTCTTGAAATAAAAATAACTTAAAAGGGATGGGAGAAGTAATTATCTTCTTGTTTTCTAAATTAATTCCACAGTCTAAGAGAGTCAACCATGTGACTTTGGTTCTTTGCAATATTAGCTGTGTGCTCCAGGACAGGGTCTGCTTTAGCCAGTGATCCATGTGGACTTGAAACAAAGGTACATTCTGCCCTTGTGGGAGGGAGCTTGAACGCGTTGTTCAAATTGCCTCCAGTGTTACTGGTCTTTCTCTGCCTGTTCTCAGTTAGCAAAATAAAATATTCAAAGTCCACAAAAAAATTGTCATGTTACAAATATCTGCTACTTCTTTGGATTTACTGACACATGCACCTTTTCTGTGTTTTTTACTCCTTCCTTTGCTTGTGTGTATGTGTGTGTGTGTGTATGTGTGTGTGTGTGTGTGTGTGTTTTATCAGTACCAGGGATCGAACTCACGACCCCACACTTGCAAGGCAGGTGCTTATGCTGCTGAGCTAAATCCCCAGCCCCCTGCTTGTGGCTTTCTAAATGGCATCATTTTCCTGCCGCCTGAAGAAACCCTTACAGTCTTTCTCTTTTGGTTGGGGATGCTCTTAGACTTTGTTTGCTTGAAAGTGTCTTTGCTTACATTTTATATTTTAATTAATTAATTAATTAACTTATTTTTGGAGACAGGGTCTTGCTATGTAGTTCAGGCTGACCTGTGATCCTCCTGCATCACCTTCCCAAGTGCTCGGGTCTCAGGCATGCAACACCAAGTTCAGCTCACATTTGATTTTTTTGAGATGGAGTCTTACCATTGCCCAGGCTGGTTCCACACTCTTGGGGCTGTGATCCAACTGTCTCCCTCTCAAGTAGCTGAAACCACAGGCACATAATTTCTTTCTTTTGTTTTTCAGATTTTTGAGACAGGATCTCGTTGTGTAGTCCAAGCTGATCCTGAACTTAGAATGCAGTCCAGATTGGCCTCAAACTTGTGGGAACCCTCCTGTCTCAGCCTCTTGAGGACTGAGATTATAGGCATGTGCCACCATACTGGGGATAACTTTTTTCTTTTTTCCGGTACTACGGGATTGAACCCAGGGGTGCTCTACCACAGAGCTATATCCCTAACCTTTTAAAATTTTGAGATAGGGTTTCACTAAACTGCCAGGGTAGTACTACTAGGCATGTAGGGGCTATGGCTGGCAAGGTAGACACTGTTCTTGCTCTTCGAAACAGAAGGGAAGCATGTTTCCAGCAGAAGTGACAGGAGATACAAAGGACTTGTGGCTGGAAGGAACGGAGCAGAGGCCTGTGAGCAGGATGGTGGCTGGCTCAGACAGCAAAAGGACCTGGAAAGACAGGGTGTGGTGAGGAACTATATTTTGCCTTCATCCTTAGAAGACTAGCCACGTTTCTCAAAAATGGGGCTATAACTTGAACTTGAGGGAGGACGCAATGTAAAGAAGCAGAAAAATGGTAGAAACAAGGTGGGTTTTGAGTGTCAACTAAGGGTTGGCTTGTCACAGGGTCATATGCAGACCTAGGGAGGCAGGACTGAGTTTCCATGTTTTAGCCTGCCACTCACTCTGCTGTGAGGCTGGAGGAGTTCCTGGCATTCAGTCAGTTTCCTCCTCCTCAAAGCCAGAGTAACATCCTTGCCGCCTGGGGCTGCTTTAAGGCTTGAAGAAAACAGACAGCTGGGGCTGGGGATTTAGCTCAGTGGCATAAGCACCTGCCTTGCAAGCAGGAGGTCGTGAGTTCGATCCCCGGTACCAGAAAAAAAAAAAAAAAAAAAAAAAAAAAAAAAGAAAAAAAAAAAAGAAAAAGAAAACAGACAGCCTAGAATCTGTGCAGAGCTCAGGAACTGCAGCCAGTAAGACCTCAAACAAGTTAGTTATTGTTTCATGGCTATGATTTTCTCTTCAACTGAGAATCAGAGAGGACAAGTCATTTTCCCTAGATCATACAGCCAGGAAATGTGGGCAAAGACTTCAACGGCAAGAAGTGGGTTTGAGCCAAGTATGCAGGCACATGTCTATCATCCCAGCACTTGGAAAGCTAAAGCAGGTGGATTGCTATGAGTTTAAGGTCAGCCTGGGCTATACAGTAAGACCCTGTCTCAAAAAAAAAAAAATGGGTTTGATCTCCTGCTTGGGTGGCAGACTCCATTCTGCTCCCCATTCCACAAATAATATTACTGAGGCTCACCAAAGGGACTTGCCCAAGGTCACTCAACTCTTGCTCACTGAGTGCTTGCTTCATGCAAAGCACTAATCCACGTGCCCAGGAGAGAGCTGTGCACACACCACTAAAAATCCCTGCACTCATGAAGCTTACCTTCTTCTGGGGGAGGCTGATGCTACACAAAGCGAATAAACAAACAAACAGATTTGCTACATGGCAATAAGGGTTGTCCAGAGAAATAAAATTGGGAAAGGTGGAGGTGTGAGGGTGTAGGAGGATCAGCATGGTCAACGAGATGAAAGGCGGCACTGAGCAGAATGCTGAGGAGTTGAAGAAAGGAGCTGGGAGGATGTGCAGGGAAGAGCAGGGACAGGGACAGGAGCTGTAGATGCCCTTAGGGAAGTGTGTGCCTAGCTGTTCCAAGAGCTGACCAGAGGCCAGCAGAAATCAGGGCTTTGTGCATGTGATGCTGCAGGCCCATACTGAGGTTCTGTGGGGTTCTTGGGACTGACTGGCACAGTGGGAAATGGGACTCAGGCGACCTCGCTCTGCACCTTGCTGTCAGCATGAAGGGTGTCACTGAAGAGAGGGCTTCTTCCCAAGCCTATGGAAAAAGAGGCCAGGGAGGGAATTCACCTCTGTCCTGCCCAGTGCCCATGCCAGCTCCTGCTGAATCTGCCCACTGGCTCCTGGGCAGGTACACTAGGAGGCATTCAGATACCTATTTCATGGATGGAGAATAGATTCTGAGCAGGAAAAGCTTTATATTTTACCCCAAATCATCCAATCAATGAATGTCGACAGTAACAAAAAACCTATTTTAGTGCCTATTGAGAGCACAGGGAGCTAAACCCATTTCCCGGGGCAGCAAAGGCAAACCAGTAGCGGGAGATGTGCTGCTGAGCAGACTGGGGTGGTTGCTCCCTGAAAAATGGCTTCTTTCTGAAGAGCTATCAAGGGCAGAAAGATAATTCCAAGGGAAGAAAGGAGATCTGTCTGTTAAAACTTAAGGAAAGGGGTTTGGGTAAGTAGGTTTCAGGGATAAACCTTATTCCTAAGAGCTGGGCGTGGTGGCGCATAGGTATAATCACAGCTCTCAGGAGGCTGAGGTAGGAAGATCATCATGTTCCAAGCCAACCTGAACTACATATTGGGACCCTGATTCAAAAATCCATCCATCCATCCATCCATTCATCCATCCGTCCGTCCGTCCGTCCGTCCGTCCGTCCATCCATCCTGTCCAAGAGAGAAAGCCACCTCTGAGGTCATGAGCCTCCTATTACTTGGGGGCATGTAAACAGATGTGTGTTTTCCATTTGCCAGGGAGGCTGGGGTAGAAATAGGCCAGTGAAGGAGGGATTTTTCTGCAAGCCTTCAGAGGGCCCAGTTAGCTGGATGTGGTGCCCTATGCCTCTAATTCCAGCACTCAGGAGGCTGAAGCAGGAGGATTGCTGCTGTTGTGACCTAGTCTTAACCAATGCGCCTCATTTTCTGTTCTGTATGCATCTTACTGCCTCCCCCTCCTCTTTCCCCTTCCTACCTATGCTAAGTTTCAGTTTCCTGAGAAAGCTGTAAAAGCCTTAGGTGTCCGTTTCCTGTAACCCCCTTCCCTACCCCTCATCCGGCTATCTGTAATAAAATGTGCTGTTCTTTAAGAAATGCTTAACTTCAAGGAAATTACAGGAAGTTCTATAAAGCCCAGATGCTACCTAACTGTGTCAGCGATTACAACATTCCTGTGGTTTTCGGCTTTAAAACCCAACCTTTCTAGTTGTAAGGCGCGCAGTCTCCAAATTGGCTTCCAGAGACTCGTCGCCAGGCCTGGCCTAAATAAAGCCTTTGCTCATCAAATTTAATTTCTTGCTTTCTTGGATTTTATTCCGGGGTCGGAGCTATCACAGCTGCAAGGGTGTGTCAGCTTGGACTGCGGAGTAAGTTCAAGACCAGTCAGAACTACTACATGGTGAGATCCTGTCTAGGAGGGGAAAACCCAGAGGGCTCAAGCAAGGACTTCTGCATGAAAATATCTGCGTCAGGTTTTTGATCTGTGTAACTCCAACCACATTTCAAGCTGTAAGTCTGGCTTCCAGGCAAGGTGTTTGCTTTTACTGAGGGAGAGTGTTGGGGGTGGAGTGACATGGATTGCATCAGTCCTGAAGTGACCTCTAAATGGTTACCTTTCTTTATTCCCAGATAAGGCAAAGACACAGAAATTCTTTTTCGAGGCTTCAAACAAACAAGAATTTCCAGGTGGGTCAGGAGGCTGGGGCTTCAGTGGACACGTGGTAGGGGTGAGGGAGATGTCTGTCAGAAGCCCTGCTGCGAAAGGCTCCTCAGAAATGGCTTGCACCCCAACAGGCCAGCTTGAGATCCTGCACAGGACAGTTCCTGATCTTTGTAATTGGCCATTTAGAAAACAAGCCCTTCATCCCTGTGTACTCAGCTCTGTGGGAGGCCATTTTTTTGGGAAGTCTCTAATTTATTGGTATATTTTAGATATACATAATGATCAGATGCATCATAGGGAATTTGTATCTGTACATATCTTAATTGTCCCCCCACCCCACCCCATTCTATTACCTTCCCTTCAACCCCTCTTCCTCTAATTTACAAAAGCTTTGTTTTCCTCACAGTGGAGTTCCACTGTGCCTACCTCACCTAAATGATGCTGGGAGGTTATGACCATTTGTAAAGCAGTCAACTCATAACTGAGTGCACAGTTGCTGCTCAGCAGATGCTCTGTGGGCCAAGTTGCTTGACCCCAAGCAGAATCGGGGATAGAAGTCTTGCTTGGTTTCCTGATGGCTGGGAAACTAAGCAAATCTTGGAATTACTATTTCCCCATGTACACAACACCTGGCTACAAAAGCAGTTCTCTAAGACCTGATAAAGGCACCATTATGTAAAGGACAGTTTAGTTAGCGTATGCATATGTGGCAAGCTAGGGAAAGGGCCGCAGAGAGTTGGGTGATTAGCCACATTAATAAGAATTGTTTTTGTTGTTTTCTGAAACAGAGTCTATGTAGTTTAGGATGGGTTTTAACTCTGTAGTCCGGACTGGTTTCAAATTTGTGGTAATCATCGTCTCAGTCTCCCAAGGTACTGGAATTACAGGCAAAGACTTTGGATCAAGAATAAACTTCCTCAGGCAACGTAGAATGAATGCAGCTCCTCTCTACGAAGTTCCTGAATTTCGAGGACTTCAAAGCGTAAAATTACTTATGCACATTATGTTCTGTGTTTTGTTTCTTATCTTCATTTGGAGACAGGACAGGGATCCTGCGTTGCTCTCCGCAAAATCAGCGCGCAGATTATGTTCAGAAAACATCCGGGAGTGAATGTGGGAATGAATGAAGAAACGAAGGAGTGGAAAGGGAGTCTCTGGTAGAGAATAAATAGCCAAGAGCCCTTGGGGGAAGCGGGGGCGGCGTCTGGAGAAGCAGCTACTGTTCCTGCCTGCACCGCCTCAGGGAAAAAGCGAATCTCAGAGCGGACTGAAGTCCGCCAAAAGTCCCAGTCTGCAGGGGTGGAGTGGGGGGGAGAGCTGCGCAGGAAGTTACTTATTTATACTTACTTACACTAGTCCTACCGCCACCAAGCAAAGACAGAGGCCAGGTCAGTTGGGGGTTCGGGTGTAGGTGCTTGGGATCAGAGACACCACCGCTTGAGGTCTCAAGAACCGGCTGAAGAGTTTACATTTCTCAGCATCTCCCTAGGCTCTGCCACTACCGACCCTGGGGCTTGTAGTTCTCGTGTCACCGAGAAGCCGGGCAAGACGGAGACCGGGAACTACACTTCCCAGAAGGCCAAAGAACCCGGGGGCACCAGGAAAGCGCTCCGGCCGGCAGCGATTCCCCAGCGACTTTGGGGCCTCCTCCAGGGGTGAGTGGCTGCGCGAAGCCCCCGCGTGGTCCCTCCGGCGGCATCCCGCCAGGTGAAAGGAACTGCGGGCCAGGGAGCCGAGGCTATGAATAGCGTTGCTTCGGGGCCCGACTGCTGTAGAGGCCTGGGCAATATCAACTATAAAAAGGTACTGATCGTCCTGGACAGCCGTGGACATCTGAAAGGGACTGGAAGACCCCTGTGTGCTGGTGGCTCTGCTTCCGACACCTAGTGGGCGGGGTCACCCTGTTATCAGGCAACAGGGCGGGGCGACAGATGCGGGGCTGCGGCCGGTGCGCGAGTGTTGGCGAGTGAATAAAACCCTAGGCTGTGCATGTCTGGGGGTGGCGGGTTTTGGGGTCTGTGTGTGCACGTGAGTCTCTGAAATGAGTCCGGAGAATTGTGCGTGTCTCTGGGGAGACATGAATCATATTGTCTCAGAGACTTTTGTCTCCGAGATTCTCTGAGAGTGTGCGAATCTCAGATTTTGCATATGAGTCTCTGGGATTATGTGTATATGGCATTTTGCACGTGAGATTTTGGCATTGTTGAATTTCTAGGATTGTATGGTCAGAGTTACGCTGAGAGTGTATCTGGGAGTATGAGAGTGTGTGATTGAGTGTGTGCACGTGTAAGGAAGCATCATGCTGTGTGGACAGTGAGAGCTGGTGCATGTGTGGGAACCGTCAGGTCCCACGCTCCTATCCTATCTCTGTGGCAGGGCAGAACCCTGGCTCTTCTACTCCTACTCAGGAGGCTACTGCCAACTCCTTTCTCCGGAGTCAGGAGAGTGAAAGATATCGGGTTGGGATGGCAGGATGAACCTGGTGTCAGGCAACACAGTTTGGCCGACAGCCGAGTCATGGGCTGGAGAGTTTACATTTCTCAGCATCTCCCTGGGTTCCCAATTCCTGCATTTTACCTTCTATCAAGGATACCTCTTAGGTTTCTCATGCATTTTTTTTTTTTTTTTTTTTACCCAATCTGTCTCTGTCTCTCCCTCTGAGATAGAGTCTCACTATATAGCCCACTGTGGCCTCAAACTTCTGGTGATCTTCCTACCTCTTAGCCTCCCAAATGCTGGGATTACAGGAATGCACCACCATGCCTAACTGTTAGTCCATCAGCTATGCAGTATCTCTGCTTGAAGTAACCTCCAATCCAGTTCATTTGTTCTCTTTATTCATTTCTCATGATACAGCCATTATTTGCAAGGGGCTTGGTGCTGGACAGTTGAGGGGCTACTAGTGCTGAGCTGACATTTTGTGAAGATGTTGGACTGGGAACAAGAAACTCTGGAGTCAGCTCTGTAATCCCATCCTTGGGAGACTGAGGCAGGAAGATGGCAAGTTGGAGCCCAGCCTGGGAATTTAACAAGAGTGCATCTCTAAATATATAAATATGGCTGGATGTGTAGCTCAGTGAGAAACCTTGAGTTTAATTCCAGTACCAATGGAGGGGAGTGTGTGTGAGGGGGAAGCAGAAGTGCTGATCGATATATAAGAGTAGATTTTAGTAGCTGGTGGGAGGGTTTGTAAGGGAAGTTCCTGAGCTACTCCAGTAGGGAGATTTCCTGGTTGAAGGAAGCAGGTGTATAGGCCTTGAGGGCCTGATGGTGAGCAGAACAATTGGTCAGGGTGGGTGGGTAGCAGAAGGTGGAAGAGGTTAGTTTTCTTATTTTAGTAAACTTTTCCTTGAAGCATAGAATCCATTCAGCTGGATGGCAGATCATATGTATACAGCTCCTATGTTTGCTGTGACCACCTAGCATAAGACAGGTTATTGCCAGCCCCTGGAGCCATCCTGCAGCCCTCTCGTGGGAGGATGTTTTATCCACCTCAGTCCTTAGAATCTTCCAGTACTGATAGGAATTAGCATCTGCAGACCCACAAGTTCAAGGCAATGATTCATGTTTTGTACCCTAGTACATCAAAGATGGGAAGACCCCTGGCTTAGGAGTGGGTGCTTCCCAGAGGGTAGTTGACTCTGAACTCATGAGGAAGAAGCTGTGGAACCTCAAGGCAGAATGTAAGGGTCAGTGTCTCATCACAGACTTCCAGCAATGACAGGGGTTCACTGCCCAGAGGTAGTGGGAGCCAGGCCTGTTATAGACCTGAACCAAGAGGTGCAGCCTGTGGGTGGGAGGGTTACCTGGTTTTGTGTGTGTGTGTGTGTGTGTGTGTGTGAGTGTTCCTGTGTTTCTCCTCCCCCATAGGCCATGCAGCTGGGAAAAACTGGAGCATTTCGAGGACAGGTCAAGATGACCCTTGTTAACTAACTGTCTGTTTTTTCTACCGCTACTCTGTTGATACACTTTAGTATCCTGTTTCCAAAAGGGATTTTTCTTTAACAACAACATCAACATATAACACTATGTATTTTTCTTATGCGGTAGCTCTCCTTCTTGTGTCAAAATCTCTGGGTTTAAGATATATCAATCGTTGGCCTGAGAACCTTTTAAGGTTTTTTTTTTGCCCCATGGGTCCCTTGAGCTGCAGGTTCCTGGTGTTGTCCTATGGAATATCATGTGTCACACCTGTAATGTAAAATGCTGGGTTGGGGGTGTAGCCAGTACTATAGTATTTACATAGTATGTGTGAGGCCTTGAGTTCTGTCCTCAGTATAGTGAGGAAAAAAGGAAAAATAAAACCTGTTTGGTAGCCACAGCACATAAAAAGAAATAGAAAATAGAAAAGAAATGTAAAAAAATAATTTTACCAACATACAGTTGGCTTGTTATATCTGTAGTTTCTCTTATCTGCATAGCTCACCAGCCACAGACTGAAAAAAAATTGAAATCGTACTCAAATGTGAAGACCTTTTCCCGTCCTGATTCTCTAAATAATGCGGTATAATTATTCATATAGCATTATTCACTAGGCATTGTAAGTTGTTGAGAGATGATTTAAAGCAACAGTCCCCAAGCTTTTGATATCAGAGATCAGTTTTGTGGAACAGTTTCTCCATAAATAGGGAATGTGATTTCAGATGATTCAAGCACATTATATTTATTGTGCACTTTTGTTATTATTATTATTGTATTGTAATATATAATGAAATAATCCGTAATGCAGAAGCAGTGGAAGCTCTGAGCTTGTTGCAACTAGATTGTTCTGTCTGGAGGTAATGGGAGACATGACTTGCAAAATGTCTTGCATATGTCCAGGCTACTACACGGTATTGGTTTTGATTGCTGTCACTGCAGAAAGCTGCTTCACAAGATAGGATGTTGGAAATGGAAACAGGATTTTCATTGCTTTTGTAGTAATCTCTGGATGTTCCATCTTGGCTTTAACCCAGAATTTATGGAGATTCAAAGCTGTCTCAAATGTATTATTTTTCTAATTTTTTTGAGGTAAGGCTTCATTGTGTAATTCAAGTCAACCTTGAACTTCTTGTGTAGCTCAAGCTGGCCTCAGATTCATGGCAGTCCTGCCTCAGCCTCCTGAGTGCTGGGATTACAGGCTTGTGGCATCACACCTGTCACAAACATTCTCTCTCTCTCTTTATTTTTTCCTCTTTCTCTTTTTGTTTCTTTCAAGACAGGGTTTTGCTGTGTAGTTCAATTCAGGTTGGGCTTGAACTCACAGTGTAGCCCAGGTTGGCCCAAAATTTGCAGTGATCCTCCTGCCTCAGCCTCATGAGTGCTGGGCTTATAGGTGTGTGCCACAAACGTACTTTTAAGGCCATTATAATTTTCGATCTCTAGCAGTTGATCCTCTTCTAGCAGGACAAAGTCAATTTAACCAGATTTATTCCCAAATGGGTCAAGACCTATTCCTTCACAGTCAGGTCTTCTGTGGTTGGCAAAGGATGCTCAGACTCTTTTGCTAGCTGAGATAGGTAGTCATGTATGAGCCGAGAGAAAAAAGGTCCTGGCTCTCAGTCTCTTTCCAAATCTCTACTTATAGGAAACCAGCCTAAGAGTTTGTCTGTGACCAGGAGATGAATGAGGATGAAAAACAAAAAGACTCAGAATTAATTTAGAAAGAGGGGCTAGGGGCTCTTGTCTCTAGTGGCAGAGTTCTGAGCATTTGGCTCACCTCCCTTATTTAACCAGATATGGGAGCAAGCAATTAAAATAGCACAAGATTCAGCTGTCTCCCTTTATCTAGAGTACATGCTCCGGTAAACAGCTGCATCTCAGCTGTGTTGACTTTTCCCTGGAACTTGCAACGTGCTGCATCCTTTGGTACCACCAAAGTAGCACAACTTGCCTTTCTCCTTTGTGCTTGTAGAGGAGATCAGTTAGGCCTTGGTACTGGTTATCTGGTCTCCTACATCTCCTTTTTGTTTTTGTAATGGCAGCAACTGAATATCAATCACTGCTATTCACCCCTAGGTGAAGTACGTAGCTGTGTCATTCTGTCTTTTGCCTTGAGGTCTCATCTTTAACGACTGTGCCTTTGAAACAGCGGATAAATGGGAATCCTAATAAATCACCTAGACATGGAGCAGGGGGGAAGGGTGACTTCACAAGGGACTTGTGTCTCCTTGAGAGCCTGGAGAGGATCTTGCTTTTTACTTTTATACCGTTTTTATTTTACAGGGCAGTCTCGTATTGGGGAGCTGTTGTCAGGTGTGCTTACAGAAGCAGGAGTGAAGCAGCTGTTAGGGGTGACCAGGGACAGTCAACTCCATATGCTCTTCTGACATTGTGTTATAGCTGTTCCTGTGCACAGCTGGAGTTGTAACCATCAGTTTCCTCAGGGAGCTTAGCTGTATGGTTAACCCATAGTTGCCCAATTTTACCCCAAGTTTTCTCTCTCACCTTCACCCACAGTTGTAATGTATCTGTACTGGCTCCTTTCTAGGGCCTAATTCTGCCTGACTGTCTATAATATTTCTAACTGTCCTCTCTTTGGAGACATAACCCAAACTGCCGTGAGGGGGAAGGGGTGAAGACTGTTCTAGCTACTTCTGGTTGAAGAGGGTCACAGTTGTGATCAGCAGTCAGGGATACTTCCCAGAGGGTCTGTCTAAGGCCTTTGATAGATGCCAGGTACTCTCATCTCCAGTAGGCATATAGCTTTGAGTTTGTATGATATTAATCATAGCAATGAGGTGATTATCTGGTGTTCTAGGCTGACTTTCTGGTGAGAACAGCAGTGTCAAGTGCCTCCACAGGTGTGTCATACTGTGGAGACTCCTCCATGGTCTCATGCTCCTAGAGGGCACCTACACTGTCTGTCCATTTCTTGTAATGACACAAGCAAATCCCCCCATGTCAGCAGGATAATCAGTCTTCTGCAGTCCCTTGTCTCAGGAGACTGCCATAAAAAAGATAAAGTGAGATCAGTCCTGTGGACTTTAGGGGATGGTTAAAGAGCAGTTCTTAAGATCAGTAACTATTATAGGCCAGTCTTGTGGAATTGTTGGGGGAGAGGAAAGTCTGGTCATAGAGCACTCAAGAGTAAATAGATGCATTAATAGCTCTCAGAGCCAGAAGAAGCTTCCGCTTTCCTGATTTCTTTTGGTATAACAGAAACAGGAGTTTTCCAAGGGCTGGTGGAAGGCTCACTATGTGTTGTCTTCAACTGCTCTTCTGTTAATCAGCTTTGCCTTTGGTAGAGGCCACTGATCACCCAAATAGGAACATCAGTTTTCTATTTTAATAAAAGAGTTGTTTTGGGTGGGGAGAAGCCACAATGAAAATTAAAAATTTGTCTCATAGCTGGGATCTTCCCTTTTATTCCTCTGATTCCTCCAAGTTTGGAAGTACCTTGTTGATTTTTCCCTGTCCTTGTTGTGGAGCATATCCCATATTTTGTGTCTTTCTATCAATGGGTGGGATTTATAAAGAGCCCTTCCCAGACTTCATCATGGTTCGGGAAGTTTATATTTGTGATCCCATGGAAACATTATTGGAATTCTAGTGAGTTAATTCCAATCTATCACTTCCAGTGCAACCCACAGTGAGAATAAAAGACACTGAGCCCTATTTATAGTTATGGGGTGCCAAGGCATACTAAGTCCAACCAGGTTTAAGGTTGATTGAAAGAAAGTCCCTGACCCACGGCCCAACCCAGATTTTATTAATTCAGAAGGCAGTGACTTGAGAATGGGTGACTGAGAATGGCAGAAAATCTGTGAGTACTGTGAGCTGGGCTAGGTAGGAGACCTGAAAGCGTTCTGCCCTGGAAAGTCATGGCCTCTTATATTGGGTCTTCATCGAGGTTGACAGCCCTGGAGTGGTGGTTCTTCATCCTGCCAGCTCAACCATGTTTTTTGGGAGTTATGGGGCAAGGAAACAGTGATTGTTGACTAACTTTAAAGATTACACATCAACACCTCAACTGGCCTTATTTACAGCTTAGAGCCAATTGAAGGGAAAAGAAATGGCCTAGCCAGCTTTGCACATTTCAGAACTTGGAGATGGGGCCAGGTTTAGCCAGAATGGAGCTATTGCTGTTTGTTCCAGGAGAGTCATCCAGATGGTTCTCCACAGTTCCTCCTCCTTTGTTTGGAAGAAGATGGATGGAGCAGGATCAGCTGTGGTTGCATGGCTTCTAGCCATCTCTGGGCTGTGAATTCACTATGACACACTTTAATGAGAAGAACTATGAACAAAAGAATGAGCACACTAATTCCAATATAAAACCAAAAGTGAGCCTTGAGATATGCAAATAGTTTAGTTGTTTTATAGTATCAGCAAACTTATCCCATACTTTAATTTGGGCATCAGTGTGACTGTCTGTTGTTACATGGACAACACTGTTCTCTGAAGAGCGTCTATATCCATAGTAATATTTTGATGGATTGCTGCTTGTATACTTTTTTTGTTCATTCCCCAAGGATGTAGACTTTTGTTGTAAGGTAATGGGGTGAGAGAAAAGCAAGTCATATTATGACACTTTAAACTTTGTTGCAATTGCAGACTTTCAATTTGATCTCCCTTCCAACAGAATGTTCACTTGGGTGTTCAACTTTTTATTAATTTCTCTTTGAGTTTTCAATCTCTCATGAGCAGTTCTTGTCCAGTTGTCTACAAAGTGAGCAGTTTGTACTGATTGAATGAGCTAATGCTGCAGAGCCAATAGTTGTGCTGGCTATCAAAAGCACTAGGGAGGTTATTCCTGCTGTAATTAATCCAATCATTCTCTTGGTCCAATTTCTAAATCTTTTAATTAAGGTTTCTACCAAGAGGGAAGTAGGTGAATGATACCAAGGCTTTGTTAGATTGAGTGAAAGCCAAACACTGGGCAGCCCAATGACTGCTGTGGAGTCGTTAGAAAGATGTTCAAGCATGATAATGAGTTAGATAACAATTAGTACACAAGAATGTATTTTTTGCCACTGTATCTTCCCAACAATGTACATGAGAATCATAAACACATGTTTACCTTTATGTACCTATAACCTCTGTCTTGGTTACTTTTCTCTTACTGAAACAAAATATCCAACACCCAAGATTAAGAAAGGAAAGGTTTATTTATTTCACAGTTTGTGGAGGTTTCAGTCCATAATCAGCTGGCTCCAAGGCAGGGTGGTATGGCACAGGGACAATATTTTAAGGCAATAGAAGACAGCAAAGGTAGCAAGAGCAAAAAGTGGGGAAAAGAAACCTCTTTTTCCTCCTTATATGCAACCAGGCCCTGCCCCTCGGGTGAGGCACGGTCTTTGTGCCCTCCTCTTGGACAGGCAGAGGATGTTTACAAAGTAAAGACCCTGGCCCCCTGCTGGATCACTTAAACTTTTAACCTTCTCAAATTGACACAGTGAACAACATCGTAAAGTGGTAATGGCTTGTCCAGTACACCCCAGGTTGTAGAGCTGCTGAGTTCCTTAGTTAAGCTTCTAGACTTCTCAAGTTGACCCAACAACCTCATAATCCTACTTGACTTTTCCTCCATCTTCTGGCAGCCGATACCCAGTCTGAAGCCATCCATCATGAAAAGGTAGGGCTAATTGCTACAAAGTGTATTGTATGGGTCCAGTTTTGTCATTGATAATGATTCTGGGGATATGAGGATTGAGGCCTCTACCTGGCCGTGTAACGTTGGACAAGGCCTCTGAGATTGTGGTATAGTCAAGAGAGACTGAAAAGAAATCTTGTGTCAATCTAGATCTTTTCCCATAAGGAATCTTCTGCATGACCAATCTAAAAAGGAATAATTAAATTTACATATAGCCCATCCATAGTACAGGTCCCTGCAAGACTACCAAGGGCCCAAATCACCTTCCTCAAAATGAGGCATGTGAACTTTTGGAATACAGATGGGAATGTTAGGGTTAGTATCTTTTACAAAGTTGTCATCTGAGGGACTGGAATTTAAGGTTAATAAGGCAAATTGTCCTTTAGACTATTGTACTTTCCAAGTCTGACCCACAGCTGACATGCAAGGCTAGAATATTGCTGTAGATGAGCTACATATAAAAGTGGATATACAAAATAAGAGGCAATGTTAAGCTTAACCTTTTCTTGTAAATGCATTAAAATTTGTGGACCAGGCAGAATAGTATATGTAGGGTTAGTCCTCTCTGTAGAATGGAAAGTCTTTGCGGGCCTGTCCATTCATGTAAAGGGTCTAAGCAAATGTAGACCACATGTAGCCCAGTACTCTTTTCCCTGAACCACAGGAATATATGCTTCTAGAGGACCAAGCATCGCAAGGAAAAGATTTTCAGGTGATTGAACCAAACCCTGGCTGTTAACTAAGTGGTGAGCCTCATGAACTATCTGCTGCAGGCCTTTCCAGGACTGCGGACGATGTGCTGTCACGTTTGTTGCTTGAGGTCTTGGGGAAAGGCTTGATACATATTGCACAGGTGGGTTGGATTCTGGTCACAGAACAGGTCTGATGATCATAATATTGCTCAGTTTTCTATGGAAATACAAGCATGTCCTTGGCCCCAGTTTAAAAGTGATGCTGGCCCATTCCAAACATCTGATTTGAGGTCTTGCCAAGCAGAATTTAGAAAACTTTTTTTTTTAAATTTTTATTTTGAAAGTATACAACAGAACAAGTCAGAATAAAGGCAACTAAGATCGTATAGTGAAATTGGTACAGAACTTCACAGCAGGTTACCGGGATAACAGTAATAGGTATCACATTATATTTTGTTATCTTTATATTAGTTGTTCTTTCAATCCCTTATATCAAAATGAGATGAAATATAGAACACTATAGAACTTATCAAAACAGAATATTGAATACAGCAGTACCATTAATCAGAAAAGAGCAAAACAGTAATAGAAATATTTGCCTTCAAAGAAACGGTAGAAGAAAGTCCCCCTTATTTGCTATGGTCAACCTCCCAGGAGATGCTCAGATTTCTGGTTCCCATTTGCTAATGGGCGGGGGGGTGGTGTGGAGCAGGAGGATAGGGGAAGTGGGATATTTGACTCTAGAGCATATAGCAATAGGTTCACTATTGCTAAGCAGGGAGGCAGAATGGTCATTTGTTTTCACAGCATTCTCAGTTCCAACATGGCGTGGATTTCAGGAGACACTGCTAGTTCTCCCCCTGGAAGGGCTGTAGTGGGCCACATTACTGCCGCTTACCGGGAGGGGAGGTGCTGGCTTGGCTTCCCAGAGTCCTAAGTTCCAGTATGGCCTGGATCTCAGGAGACACTGCTAGTTCTCCCCCTGGAAGGGCTGCAGTGGGCCACACTGCCTCCGCTTACCAGGGAGGGGAGGTGCTGGCTTGGCTTCCCAGAGTCCTAAGTTCGAACAAGGCATGGATCTCAGGAGACTCTGCTAGTTCTCCAAGGGCTGCAGTGGGCCACACCCCGCCACTTACCAGGGAGGGGAGGTGTTGGCTTGGCTTTCCAGAGTCCTAAGTTCGAACATGGCCTGGATCTCTGGGGACACTGCTAGTTCTCACCATGGAAGGGCTGCAGTCTCCAGAATTTAGAAAACTTAAATGTTCACTAATATAAGCAGGACCAATAGCAGGTTTTATTTTTTGTGATACCCCTAAGTTAGCAAAGGCTGATACATAATGCTGTATGACATGTCAACTTTGCTTACCTGAATGATGGGTGGCATGGATCATATGTGAGAAAGTCTCTGTAGAGGCATGAATATACTTAAGCTTGTTAAAAGAAGCTATATGGATAATGTTCATTTGCCATAACTGATTGGTTCTAAGACCTTTGGGATCTTAACTCTGTTAAGGAATAGGCCTAGGAATGAGCTGACAGGCAGGACCCGACATAATGATTTGTCTAGCTTGTTTTCTGGTAATGTCAAAATCCTTTTGCAGAGATTTAGAATTTTGATGAAAAAATTTATGGAATAGTCTCAATTTATTAAAAATGGAAACCAGATTTATGAGAGCATCTGTGTTATAATTACCTAATGACAATAGACTTGGCAGATTAGAATGTGTCTAATATGATCAAGAAAGAATGGAGCAGTTTTACTTAATATAGCTCTTAGCAGTTTTAAAAATAATTGTAATAGTGTATGTTTGAGATAATCCAATTGCAGTTGTTCTTTTACCAATGTTAACAAAATCCTTAACTTTTCCTTCAGGGAAGTACCAGTGGCCTTCATTACAAAGCAATTCCAGATTTATTTTGTTTAATTAAGGGCACAATTTGAAGAATATAGTCCTGCAAGGTTTTACCCAAACCTTTGCTTTCTTGGTATTTCATCTTAGCCATCATCATCCTACTAACTTGTGATACATACCTCTAAGGCACAGAAGTAACTAAGAGAGTATCCCGTTTCTTCCTAAGTGCCAGGTCCCATAGACTGACAGGAATGGGGTGGAATAAAGTGGTGTTACAATGCCTGTCTGTCTATCATACTGACCTAGGGAAGTGGCAGTGTAATCTGAAACAGACTCAGGGGAAGCCTAAGCCTACCGAAGCTGTGGAAGTGAATCTAGTCAATCAGGCAGGTGTCCATGATTGGCTGTGGACTATAGTGACATCAGTTCCCATATTGTCAATCCAGTAAAATATTTCCCATTTAGCTTAATAGTACAAGTAGGTGTATGAGCTGTAATACCTTGGAAGAATAAAGTTCCTTGCTTAAAGGTTCATCTCTATCAGGTTCGCACATGGGGGTAAGGACACGAGTGGAAATCTCCGTGGGAATTAATATTGACTTTTCTCCCTTCAATAAATGAACGTAAGAAGCCGCTGGTAAATCTAACTTTGCACTCTGATTGGTCCAGTAGATTAAGGAAACAAGATAAACAAGATTTGGCTGTGCATCCATCCCAGCAGAGGGACTGCTGCTTCTCTGATTTGGACCGGATATAGTTGGTTTGACAAGGTCCAAATCATTTGAGTATTGACTGATCAGTTTTTTGTTTTTATTGGAACCCTTGGTTTGGTCACATGGTAAGTTTCTCTGCAAGAGTGTGCAGTTTTTATGAACTTTAGATTTACAGTGTTTCTTCAGTGTAAGCCTTTCATGCAACCTGGACACAGATTGGGTTCAGTTTGAGCAGCTGAAGGAGCTGGTGCCTTTAGAGGCAGTGCACAGTGTTGGCTAGTGTGTCTAATGTGTTCTTGCTCACCACAATAAAAATGTTTAATCAGATGGAATTTATTTCAAGGTTTTGGGATACAGTTTGTGCCATGAGTGCAGAAGCTTGGACAGTTGATCTGATATTTTGGCATGCAAAAATGTAAGCAGATAAATCTTTAGTATGAGGCACTGAGGCTAAGACTCCTTTGCACTCATCACTGACATTCTCATATGCTGATTGGCAAATGAGCATTTTAGCTGTAATGTTGTGAGAAATCTGCCTGTTTATTGCCTCTTGTAATTGTGCTACAAACTCAGTGTAAGATTCTGTGGGACCCTGAGGTATCTGAGTAAAGTATTTATTAGGTGTACCTCCCTCTGGGATAGAAATCCATGCATAGTGTAGAAGCTTTTTACACTGCATGGAAAAAAGGGTGGGGCCCTGGCCTGAAATTTTAAGTCAGAATATTGGCCTGTGCCAGATAACATGCCATGCATAATAACTAAGATTTCCATCTTTGCTATCTCAATTACTCTGAGTTTGTTCTGAAATGAGTGTCTGTAAATATAATTCAAAATGTAAGAATTGTGCTATGACAGACACATGCAGGCAAGATGGCTTACATCACCTGGCACCATTTGAAAACCTTGAATTATGTTATCTAGACAACCAAGAGTATAAGGACTCTGGACTCCATTGTCTATTACACTCTGCCTCAGTTCTTTTAAGAGCAAAAAGTTACATGTGTTTATGAGTAGGGTGTTCTGGGTCTGTGTCTTTAGTGAATAGAAAGCATTCTAGCTGTGCACATATTCTCATATGGCTGTACCTAGACTTTTTTTTGCTGGTGGGGGAAGAGGAGGGTTACTGAGCTGACTCTGTGGTATGAGGGAAGGAGAGGCTGTGAGAAACAGATCAGCAGAAGGCTTATCTTCCAAATTGGGTGTGGAGAATGAAGCTGAGTATTTGAGTAAGTTGGAAAAGTTTTGCATTTCTTTATGAATGTTTTGCAAAAGTAAATTTATTTGATTATCTGCACTGTATTTAAAGAAGCTGTCCTCCTTCAGCAGCCCATGTTCAGGCACAATACCATGGTAATCTGATTCTTTTGTTATGGTCACCTTAGGGTCCTTTTTTCATTCAGTTACTATATGCATAGGTATATTGTCATCACAGAGTGCTTTGTAATGGTAACCTTTTGTTGGTCTGATTTTTTTGCTAAGTTATGTTGCAAGGATGAGAAGGCTATCTTCACTAAGTTATATGTGGCTACAGTTTGCAGGTGGATTTTGCTATTCTGGGTTTTAGCTACATAAAAGCTCTCACCTATTTGATCCCAGACTTTGATATTGAGTGTACCACCTTTGAGGAGGGTAGAACATAGTTATCTGATAGAGTAATCTAAAAACTTGCTTAGATGGCACATTAATATCTGTATCATTTAACAGCTGTATAATCAGTAGGCTGAATTCTTTCTCTTCTGCAGATAAAGAATATGCTTGCCCCATTGTTACCCTTGGTGAATAGACTCCTACTTGCTGCCTGCATCTGAGCACTATAATTAGTAAAATGCTCTGTTTACCTTAAAATTTGTCATGTGCGGTCCAGTGGGTTGCCAGCACCTGGATAGTGGTCATCATGCCATGAAGACTGTGCATTCCAGCCATGTTGAGCACCAAATATAGAGAGCCTTTCCTACACCTTGATGCCGTCTGGGAAGTTTATATTTATAACCCCATGGAAGCATCATTGGAATTCTAGTGAGTTAATTCTAATCTGTCACTTCCAGTGCAACCCACAGTGAGAATAAAAGACACTAAGACGTATTTATAGTTACAGGTAACCAAGGAATACTAAATCTGACCAGGATAAAGGTTCAGTGGTACAAAGTCCCTGACCCAGGGTCCAAACGAGATTTTATTAATTCATGAAGAAAGGAGTGGCTTGAGGGTAGGTGACTGAGAATGGCAGAAAATATGTGAGTACTGTGCGCTGGGCTAGGTAGGAAGCCTGAAAGCATCTTTGCAATATGCAGAGAGAAGGATGTGCAGAAAGATTAACCTGCATAACACAGTTGAGGTAGCAGCTAATGTTTTGAGTATGGTGCTTCAGTCTAATATGTAAACTTTTCTGCCCTGGGAAACCATAGCCTCTTATTTTGAGTCTTGATCCCCATTGACAGCCCTGGTGTGGTGGTTCTTCATCCTGCTGGCTCAACCATATTTTCTGAGAGTCACGGGGTGGGAAAACGGTGACTATTGCCTAGCTTCAAAGATTACACATCAGCACCTCAACTAGCCTTGTTTACATTGCTTAGAGGCAATTGAAGGGAAAAGGAAATGGCCTAGCCAGCTTTGTACATATCAATACATGGAGATAGAGCCATGTTTATTCAAAGAAGAGATAACTGCTCTTTGTTTAAGGATAGCCATCATGTGGTCCTCCATAGGACTGCCTTGTTAGTAATTTAAATTGGCCAATTTTTCTGCAGATCTTTGTCCTACAAATTGACCGCAATCCCTGCAATAAATAACTGAAAGACTCCCTTAAAGTTATCAGGTCTACATAGGGCAGAGGTGTAGCACTCTGTATGACCTGCCTGATGAACTCAGACCTCACCAAGGAGGTGGCTGCTGCTCAGGTGGCCACTGAGATGAAGCTGTCATTGAAACATCTGTACCAATTGTGTGTGTGTGTGTGTGTGAGGGGGATGTTAAATTTCCTAGTTTCTTTCCTGATAGCTGTGGTTCTGATAGCCAGTAAATAAATTAGTTGAGTAATATAATGTCCCGGTTCAAAAACCCAGATGTCATGTAACTGAACCACAATCTGAACTATCCCTGAATAATCTGAATCAGTAATCCCAAGGAGTGCGTCAAAACCCTGTGTGTTTAATCTATTTTTCCTAGGAGCGGACGCATGGTAGCTAAGGGAAGAGATCCCCAGATTTCTGTGGGGATTTTAACAGGTTTATCTCCTCCAATCAAGGCCACGTGTTCAGCAACAGGAAGGTCTAATCCTGTATGTTTTGGGGTTCTGGTGATAAGGGACTCAACAGTCTTTTGGAGACCCACTGAGGACTGGGGCTGTTAGCCTGTACTGGCAATGCACCCTTTGTTTTCTGGGCCTGGGCTAGGCTTGCACCCTGTTTTCCCCCAGTGGAGTGACATTTCAGTAATGCTTAGAGTGACACTGATTAGTCCAGTGATTTCCTTTTGACATCTAGGACAGGGGCTTGGTGCTTTCCCCTCGAGGAGAAGGACAATTGCATTCTTTCTTTCATGGCAGTTGAGTGCATAGTTTATAGATATGTCCTGCTTTGCCACAATTAAAATATGGTCTTTTTAAAGAAGCCTGATTTTGTTTGACTAACCAAACATAGCTTGAGCAAATGTAGAGGATTTATGTCCTCCAGTACCCACATCTTGGCATACTTTCATGGACAGTATGAAAAGTCATCTCTTGATTTTGTTGTACTTGTTCAGCTGTTAACTTTTTTTTTTTTTGGTGCCAGGAATCGAACTCACGACCTTGTACTTGTCAGTGCGTATGCTGCTGAGCTAAAGTCCCAGCTCCGTAGCTGCTAACTCTTTGGCATGGAAACTCAAATACTGCATTGCAGAAAGGCAGGACCTAGACGAGCGTTTAACATCTAAAGGAAGCAAGTGAAAAGCTCCTAGAACAGACTGACAAGCCTAATGGGAAAGGTCCTTGAACCCCTTGTTCATGACACTGGATTTTAATTCTTTAAGCAGTTTATCCTCCAAAGGATTATGCTCATGAACATTTCACTGTGGATTAGTAGGGTCAGGGTGATCATTAATTGGAAATGCACATGACTTGAAGGACTCTCTGTGAACGCAGTCTGTTTAACCATTCTTTGATAAGAAAACACTACTTCTGTATTGACTGCAGATGGAAGGGAAGGAGGAAGAAAAGGGGACCATGGCTCTTCACCTACATTAAAAATTTTTTTTTTATTTTAAAGGAAGAAAAAATAAAAATAAAAATAAACAGTTTCAAGACAGGCTAGTAGGACAGTAATAATAATTAATATATTGCATACTATTATCTTTTTTGTTATTAGTAGGGATCAAACTCATGACCATGTGCTTGCCAGGCAGGCACTTGTACTGTTAAACTACATCCCTGACCCATATTGTTATCTTAGAGTAGTTTGAGTACAAGATGAAGGAATGAAATATTGTCCAAATAATGTTAGCTCAAATCTTCCTTTTCAATGAGCTAAGAGAAACTAGCAGTGTAACTATCTTAACTATCTCGTGTACATATATATATATTTTTCTTTTTTCTTCCTTTATTTCCCCTGTTGACCATCCCACTTTCTCTTTTGAATAGTTTCTTCCAATTCACAATATCTGTTGTATATATTGATCTTATTTACTCATTCAGTTTCTCACACTAGTGAGACAATATGATGTTTACACATGTGGGTCAATTTATTTCACTTATGAATATGCTTTGGAATTGTATCCATTTATCTATAAAAGTCTGAAGTTTATTCTTCTTTGTGGCTGAGTAATACTACATTATAAAAAAACCACATCTTTTTTTATCCATTCCTTGGTTGATGGGCATCTGGGTTGTTTCAAGATTTAGCTATAACAAATTGTGCTACTATAAACATGACTTCCACCCTCATTTTTATCTTCTTTCAAGGTGTGGGATGTTTTCCTGCAGTCAGAATTGCATGGACCAACCTCTATATGGAGACAATTTCACGAATATTACAGAGGCCTAGCTGGGAGGATGTTTCAGAACTTCTCCCACTTGATCCCAATGTTCTACATTAAACATGCCAGTCTGAGGAAACCAAAGATTACGTTTGATAACATTTTGTAAGATATAAGAAAGCAACTGGGTACTGACTTGAGTGCCAGACTGGAGCAACAGAATTTCCAATAAACAGTTGTAACATTACTTCAAGAAATTCTGCCCCATTACCCTGCCTGAAAAGGTTTTCTGCACAAACTCCTTGTTTCTTTTTCTTTCTTCCTTTTTTTTTTTTTTTTGCTTTGGCTGACTAGCTCAGCTTCTGTCTGCTGTGGAACGCCCCATTCTGACTTTCTGCACCTTCCACCCCATGGACTTTCCCTGGTCAAGTCCCTGTTTGGGCGCCACTTATAGTAAACCACCCTATGAGTTTGTCTGTGACTTGGGTGGGAGAAAATCAGGATGAAAGACAAAAAGACACAGAATTAATTTGGGAAAAGAGCCCACAGGGCTCTTGACTCTAGTGAACAAAGAGCTGTGAGCATTTGCTTACATTGCCTTTATTTAATCAGACATGGGATCAAGCAATTGGAATAGCACAAGATTCGTTTGTCTCCCGTTACCTATAGTCCATGCTCAGGTAAACAGCTGAATCTCAGCTGTGTTGATGTTTCCCTGGAGCTTGCAACATGCCAGCATGCTGTATGCCTCCAACATAGCACAGCTTGCTGCTTATCTCCTTTGTGTTCAGAGAGAAGACCAATTAGGTCTTTATCCTCATTATCTGGTCTCCTACATCTGCTAATGTTTGAAACATCAAAGATCCTGATGTTCACTCCTCACCCCCGTCATTTCAGTTTACCTTTGAATGTAGCCATTTTATCTGCTCACTCGAACACAATTGTCACTTTCCCCTGAGTTTTTTGAGCGGGTTGAAGATGTCACATGAGTTTGCAAATTCTGCAATTCATTGAAATATGCTACTGGTGGTAACTGGAGCAGCTCTTACAACTCCAAACCTCTGGCCAGTGATCTGCCTTTAGAAAACTATCTCACTTCTGTATGAGAAAAGATGTATTTCTGTGTGCTTGTCTTCTCATATAGCTGCATTGAATAAGTGTGAATTAATGGCATGTACTTTTTGTTATATATATATATATATATATATATATTGCTATGTATTTTAGCTTGGAGGTCCTCCTGCCTGCCACCACACCTGGCTGTCTTTTTTTTTTTTTTTGTCCTCTGCTTGCTTTGGGCTTAATTTACTTTTCTTTCTCTAAGTCCTTAGGGAAAAAACTCATATTACTGATCTGAGACTTTTTCTTTACTAATATAAGCTGTTTTCCTCTCAGCCCAATGTTAGCTGCAGCTTATAGTTTTTGGTAAGCTGCAATTCTTATCTTTACTCATTTGAAAATATCTAAAAATTTCCCTTGAAAGTGCCTGTTGGTCTCATGTGTGTATTTGACAGATGCTTTTTTTGTTGTTGTTATTGGCTTCTTACTTGATTCTGTTGTGGTTTGGGATATCCTTTGTATGTTTTCTATCCTTTTAAGTGTAAGATTGCCTTATGCCGAAGAATGAGGGCTGTGTTGGTGGATGTCTCACAACGCTGGGAGAAGAATATGCAAACTGTTCGCTTCACAGGTGCTCTGTGAATCTCAGGTACAGAGGTTTATAGCCTTGTTCAGATCAGTGGTGTCCTTGCTGATTTTCTGAGTATATTTATTCTATCTGTTACTGAGAGAAGAGGATGGAAGTCCCTAACTAGAATCATTGGTTTGTCTATTTCATCTGTTAATGTGATCCATTTTATTTATAATTTTCCAAATTGATTTTAGGAGATGGGGTCCTGGTGTATTGTCCAGGCTGGCCTCTAAACTCTGGCCTCAAGTGATCATTGTCCCCAGTAAACCTCCCACAGGTATTCCCTGTTTTTTGCTTCATTTATTTGCTTAAGTTTTAGCCTGAGAGGTAGGCAGACCATACCAGGTTGTTGTATGGACTACATAACACAGAGGGAATAGCTTACCACCAGATGGTGACATCAGTTGAGCATTATTGCCTATCAGCCCCCGTGCCAGGTGCTTTTTTGGCATCATCTTGTATAATCCCTGACTGTTCCATGATGGCCACAGTGGTGCCACTGTCATTGCCATTTTAGGAGTAGGAAACCAGTAAGAAGGTTGCCTGCCAGGGTGCCTGTCTCATGACCATTCTGCCTGTCTCATTAGTGTCCTGTGCCAGAGCTTGACACCTAGCTAACCTCCTAGTAAAATTTGATGGCTTACTGATCTCGACATTAGATAAATGAACATTGTAGCCAGGTGTGGTGGCACAGGCCTGTAATCCCAGCACTTGGAAGGCTGAGACAGGAGGATCACTGGATTATCACAAGGTCAATTCAAGGTCAATCTGAACTACACAGTGAGACTTTATTTTTTTAAAAAATGTATTTATGCAGTACCACCAGTTTAGTAGGTTCTGTCTTGGGCTCTAGAAGATGTGTAAGTGGAAATGGAGGCTGAAATTCACAATGCAGCAGGAGGCTGAGCAGCTACCCCTAAGGTGGAGGGATCAGGTCCCACACATGGATCCCACACCGGGTGGCACCCTTCCTGAGGAGAGAGCACATTGTTTTGCACTGGCCCAGGACATGCTTTGTTTGTTTGTTTGAGACAGTGTCTCATTGTATAGCCCAGGATGGCCTCAGACTTCTGATAATCCTACTTTAACCACCTGAGTGCTGGGGTTGCAGGCGTGTGCCACCACACCTGGCTACATCGTGCATTTATCTAATCACACATTACAGCTCAGGACATGTCTGCTGAGTGAAGAATGAGTTACTGAAGACTTCTAGTCTGAAGTCTTCAGACTGGAGGGAGTCAAGGATTTGTGGGACGCGACTCAGCTCGGACAATTTTTTTTTAAATTTTATTTTATTTTGCAGTTCTGAGGTTAGAATCCAGGTCCTTGCACATGCTAAGTAAGCCCTTTACCACTGAGATACACTTATAGACCTAGAACTTTTTATTTGTTTTTAAAATCTAATGTGGTGGTAAGGCCATTTTATTTTATGGTGGTATTATGACTTGTGTTTAGATGTTCCCCCAGAGCTTCACGCAATCATAGGTGGGGCTTTTCAGAGGTGGCTGGATCTAGAGTGTATGATCCTGGAATTGATTCATGGTACAATGCTAGGATCCAGGACACTAGGGTTAAGGATGTGAGTGCTACCTGCCCTAAGTAGCCTGAATAAGATATAAGAGATAGAAAGAGCTGTGATTATCCCTTTTTGCTTTGCTATTTTTTGCCTATCATGAACTGTTTTTCCTCTGTGATCCCTCTCTGAGCTGTCATCCTGCCTTGGAGACAGCCAATTAGGGACTAAAACCTCTACAAACTGTGAGCTAAATAAATTTTTTCCACTTTAACTGTGGTGCTCGGTATTTAGTCTTAGCAATGAGAGAGAAGCCACTAAGACAGGTAGATTAGGGACTCAGAAGAGTGACTGCTCAGGAACTGTGCACAGCAAATCGGTCCCATGGTTTGCAGATGGATGTTGCCTGAGTGGGCAACACCAGACAGCTGTGCAGCCCAGGAAAGGCCAAAGGCTGTGACTCTGGAGGCATATTTTGCATGACAATGTGTCCTGCCTGTGGACCCTTTTCCTGCTCTGGACAGCTTCGTCCTGTTCCTCCTGTCCTTTGATGTGCATGTTAGTGCAGCAATGGTCAGTCCTTCATGTGGGATCGATGTGACTTTGACTCTTTCAGGCCCCTGTTGTTTGTTTGAATGTCACAATGTACCAGGGTGCTGTTGACCTGCTGCAAATCATTCGCTAATAAGAGGACATTGCTCTGAAGAGACTCCAGGTCCCTTGCTGAGGTGATACTGCTATGAGCCTCATCTGAATCCACCCGTGGGGCTGTCGCTGTAGAGCTGTTGCTGAGCCCATTCATCAGTGACCCAGGTGACCTGAGTCATCGCTGGGACTCAGCTGACATTTCCTCCTAACTCTGGTAGGTGGCTCCTGGTCAGCCCTTCACTTTTCTGCAGACAGTGACCTGGGAGAGGAGTCCATTCTTAGAGTTCCTGGGTGGCAGAAAGCCAGGACCTCAGATACTTGGATGTGATTAGGCTGGGAGGGAAAAGGGACTATTTTCAGTCAGGGTGACTGGGAGACCTTAGGGGCAGGGCCCTGGATTCCCTTACCTGCTCACTGTACCACAGGTCTTCAGTTCTTTTCCACACATCCAGTTTCAGGATGGAGGCCTGCCCTTGGGAATGGCTCACAGTGACAATCGAGAAGGGATCTTCTTTTGTCCTGAGTGGGCACTGGGGAGCTGGGAATTGCGCCTGAATTCTACTGAGTTATTAGTCATTCTTCCCTGTTAGGCAGGCTCTTATCCAGGCAACGTAAGTCCTCAAGGTGACCCAGGGTACCAGATGGATTTTTTTTTCTTCCTGCTAGAGGCAAGCTGACCGGGGCATGGGGACCTGGGTGGAGGAGGGACAGTGAACCATGTTCCAGTTTTGATGTTTGGCTCTACTATATTTGGAAGACCTGGGTGGATGTCAGTTACTTCTGGGTTCAGTTATGTTAGATGGTTAACCTGTAGGGTTTTTTTTTTCTTTTTCTTTTTTCTTTTTGGAGACAGGATTTCATTATGCAGTCCAGCCTGGTCTTGAACTCACCATGAAGCCCAGGCTGGCTTTGAACTCAGTGTGATCTTCTGCCTCAGCCTGCTGAGTGCTGAGATTACAGGCTTGTGCCACCACACCTAAGAGTTGGTTAATCTTTGAATGCCTCAGTTTACCTTCTTTATCTCAGCTCCCAGATTCTGAAGTGAAACATATCTTTTTCTTGCTTGCCTCCTTTCTCCTTGGGAATATTCAGGACCCAGAAACACAAGTTTTTATCCTTTTCTACTTGGGCGCGGCCAGGTCCTCCCCTGATCTCTGAGGCTCACATCTTGCTGGGCTTTCTGCTGGGAATCTGGATGACTGGGTTGGCCAAAGCTCCCTCCACCCCCACATCACCAGTAGTGGGTCTGAGGCTGCTCCACGCCGTTGGCTCTCTAATCTTCAGTGTGAGTAGGACTGCAGGACAGTGAGTTTCTTTTATAGTGGCTGAGGATTGCAAGAAATCAAGCAATGTGATGACCTTGGTAACTGGCATTAGGGACACCATTGTCCTGGTCATTTTGGTCTTTGACCTCCATAGAGCAAACCAGGCTGCCTTCCCCAGAGTGCACATTTGGTAGATAACTTTACATTCTCATAAAGACTCCAAGCAAGAGTGCTCTGCTCAGGGCGCATCAGGAAACAGAAACAGCAGGGTGTGGGGGCACAAAGCAGTCTGGAAGATGCTCTGCTCCCCTGTCCTACCAGGTTTCCAGCCTTGCCTTGCTCCCCAGGCCCCGCTGGCCTGAAGACTCCTGGAGCCACGCTAGGACAGTGCCAGGCCTTCAGCCCCGAGGCTCCTACCCTTCTCCCTGTGCCCTTTCCCCTGGCTGGATAGAGTCTGTCCTGCTGTTCATGCTCTGCTCTGTCCTCTTTGCCTTGGATAAATCTGTCCCAGTTCTGTGACTCAGTGTCAGGCCCCACAGACCCCAAGGGGCCAGAGGCCCAGTGCCTAAGGCACAGACTGGCTGTGGGACTGAGGGCAGTCCCGGAGGAGCTGGGCTGGTGGTCCCAGTGCAGCGCGCACTTGTCAGCCTCTTGCCCCTGGCTTGGTAGATGTCTGAGAAGTCGCTGCATGGCCAGCACTGTGTGCCCAGCTGGAGCCTGGCATAATTTACCAGCAGCAGGAACAGGAGTGCCCTGAGCATCCTCTGGGGAAACAGTTGGAACCCTGCAATAAACCCTGGTCAGCTGACTCGCTCAGATTAGTTCTCTGTAAGATGAGGAGGATGCCAACGTCTGTCTTGTGTCTTTCTGCTCAGAAAGACATGACTGCAGCCCACTGCAGACCATCCTCATGGGGAGCAAGTTTCCATTACATTGACATCAGCACCTTAGGAGAGCAGAGGGCTGGAGAGTTCTAGAGGAGAAGCGTGGCAGCTCATGGAGTGCTCCTTTAAGGATGTTCTGGCTACCAATAAATCCTCATCTATAGCGTTTCCCTGTACACTCCTGTGAGAACTGACAGTCTGTCTCTCTGTGTCCCTGTGTCTCTGTCTCTCTCTGTCTCTCTCTCTTTCTCCTTTGTAGTACTCTCCCTTAGAAACAAGCATTGGTCCTTGAGCTGTACTGGTGGTGAATACAGCTACCACTCATTAGCGAACATTTACTCTGTGTTGGTAGGGAAGTGGGTACTGAGGTACAAAGATTAAAAAAAAAAAACTTTCTCAGGGGCTGGGGATTTAGCTCAGTGGCATAAGTGCCTGCCTTGCAAGCAGGCAGTCGTCAGTTCGATCCCTGGTACCGGTAAAAATGAAAAAGACAAAAAAAAAAAAAAAAAAAGAAAAACTTTCTCTAGCCCAAAGAACTGTTACAGAAACAGGACTAATAATCAGATAATCGCAATAGGCATACAATAAGGACACAGTGAGCACCTTAGGCAGGAGTTAGAGGAATACTTCAGCTGGGTTTTAAGGGATGAATAGGAGCTTGCTGGTGAGCTGCAGAGGGACCAAGAACATGACAGGCATGGGTGTTGTAAAAGGGCCTGTGTGAGTGGTTGGGGTGGCGGCTGAAGGACTGCCTGTGGAAGGTCTGCCTGTGAGTGAATGTGACTCACACTGCCAGTGTGTGCTAGGAGTGGTGTACCCTGTGTAGATCAGGAGGGTTCAGGTGAGAGTGGCCAGTGGTGGTGAGGCCCCATCAGGGACCTTTGCTGTTCCTGGGCTTAGAAGACTGGAGCTGGTTGGGTGGCTACTTCCGAGTTGGAAAGACGATCAAGTGCTTGGGTAGGAGAACAAGGCAGGGTGAGGCAGTAGCTGGGGGCTGAGATGGTGCTCAGGAGAAGACGTGGGGACGAGCAAGGGCTTCCCACTGGCCACAGGTATACTTCTATGTTGATGAAGGGACCACACAGAGTCAGGACTTGGTCCTAGGCCAGTGCCTCCCACCCCTCTGCGCCTGTCCGTCTATTCCCGGCCATCAGTGCACAGAGCCTTCCTTGCAATCAGAGGGTGCTTAATGGATGTTATTATCAAATAAGAAAAACTGATGATCCCATTGAAGCCCTGAGTGTGGAAGCTGTGGATCTGCTGAGCTGGCCTCCGTCCACTCCTCCTGCTAAGGCGGGTGTTTCTCAGGAATGGTGTGTCCCGTGGGCCACATGGTGCTTCCCGTCCCTGCCCTCCACTGCTGAGAGGCCTGCGGGAAGCTCTGCTGTGCCAGTATAGGTAATTAGCAGCTCTGGGGATCTGGAGTGCCAGTTGGGTGCCCAGGTGGTGCTCAGCCCTGGACAAAACTCTGCTTCTAATGGTTCACATCTCTGCTACTTCCTGTGTGGGTTCTGTGTGTATTATTGTGCTTGTGGATCTTGGGCTGTGTGTTTCGTGGATGGGGGACTGTGGTCTACTGTATCTGAGTTTCTAATGTTTACCTAGCTCCACCCTTGGCCCCCTAGAGGTGAAGATTTGCTTGAGAAGCGAGGCTAACTAGGCCAGGAGGCCACAGTGGAAGATGGCTTCCTATTGACATCTACTCTCTGGTGACTTTCTAGAATATTCCCACTGCCACTTGGCAGTGTTGTTTGAATGTCAGGGTGAGCTTTACCAGGAAGCAGGCCTTGGTGAAGCAAAAATTGAGGAGGAGGCTGCTGCTAGTTCTCCAGGGCCTGGAGGCCTGGGGTGTATGGGGTACTGGGAATGCAGAGGGGCATTTTGTCCCCAACCCCTCCTGCAAAGCTGGAAAGAATTTATTACATCCTAAAATTAAATAAAGCAAAACGCCCTATCACAGCAGGCCTGGGAAAGGTTATCACAGTGATGGATATAACTCTTGTACCTTTTATTGTGATTTTTACTTTGAATTGTTTGTGAAGGGACATCTGCTATTTCCTTTTTTTAAAAAAATTTTATTTTAAAGAGAATAAAACCAAGCAAAATAAAACAGAATAAAGCCAATCAAAACAAGACAGTGTATGTGACACCAGATTTCAAAACAAGATAATAGGAAATCAACCATGGTTACCATAATGCTTTTTGTTGTCTTCAAAACAGCTGCCCATACCTTGAGACACAGAAAAAAAAAAAATCAAACAAAACAGAAACAGAATAGAACGATTAAAAACAAAACTGAATACAATACAGGACTTCAAAACAAGATAATAGTAAATCCAAAATGGCTGCCATAATATAGCTTGTTATCTTCGAAATAGCTGCCCATGTCATCAGATACAGCAAAATTAAACAAGATAAGACAGAATAAGACCCAACCAAACAAAACAATGAGAATGATGCAGGATTTTGAAACAAGATAATAGGGGGTTAACAAATGGCCACCACCTTCAGAGAAGAGTCCCCCCTTATATACTACATAGCATATTGTTATCCTCTTAGTAGATGATTAGACCACCAGCTTTAGGCCTGCAAAGTCACTGAAACCCAAAGCACTTCAAGCATTAGGTTGTATTTTACCTCCCTAGCCATCATCACGGCCTGTGTGTCTCCAGAGCAGCTTGTCACTTATGGGGACCATGGGGGGACATTGGCTCTTTTGTGTAGCATCTGGCTGAATCCCAGTCAGCCTGTGCATGGCGCTGACTCACAGGAGGTCTTAGCTTCTTGTTGACTTCTCATTCTCCTCCCTTGCAGTCCATGAATGGCACCAACTCATGGGAAAGGGCTGGCGTCTGGCTCTCCCCCAGTCAGCCTGGCCTGGTGCCAATCCGCTATTTTCTTTCTTTCTTTTTTGGTTGTTACTAAGGCTTGAACCCAAGATTTTCACAACATTTTTAAAAGTTTAAAAAAAATTTAAGACAAGGTCGCAATTAGTTGCTAAATTGCCCAGACTGGGCTCAAAATTGAGCTACGGCTGCCAGTGTCTCTGAGAATCCTGGAATTATTGGCCTAAATCAAAGTGCCTGGGTTCAAGTTCTTTCTAAAACAAAAGAAGAAGTTTCAAGAAGAGCACAAGGACCTATCACCCAGTGTGTCAGAGTTGGCTGGGTGTGGTAGTGCACACCTGTAATCCCAGCCTCAGGAGGCTGAGGCAGGAGGATCCCTGCAAGTTTGAGGCCAGCCTGGACAGCATAATGAATTCAAGGCCAACCTGAACTGCATAGCAAGACCCTATCTTAAAAAACAAAAAACAAAACAAAAATTAGAGGTGCCTCATCTTTCTTTTAAATAAAGAAAGCCGTGTTGAAAGTGTCCTGTCAATCTGCCTTCTTGCTCCTAGAGTACAGGGTCTCACTGCGTGGGATTTTGTTCCCAGAAAACTTTTGAAAATGTCTGGAGACGTTTTTTAGGTGTTACACTGGGAAGAAATATTGTCATCCAGTGGGTGAAGACCAGCAGGGCTGCCAGACATCCTGGAATGCACAGCCCCGCAGTGGAACCGACCTGAGTGTCACCAGTGCTGAGGCTGAGAAGCCCTGCTTCAGAGGCAGCAGGACCAGGGTTTTAGTACGTGGCATTTTCATGTGGGGTTTTCTTTTCTTTTTGAGTGCTGGGTATTGAACCTAGGGCCTTATGCATGCTGGGCAAAGAATGTACCACTGAGCCATAGTCTCATGTCTTTTAAAAATTCTTATTTTAGCTAGGCATGGTGGCATAGGCCCGCAATCCTAGTTCTGGGAAAGCCAGATCGGGAGAATCACGGTGAGTTCGAGGTGTGCCTGGGCTACACAGTAAGTTCAAGGCCAGCCTGAACTACATAGTAGACCCTGTCTCAAACCAACCAACCAAAAAAAGCCCCTAACAAAATGTTGCAATGGTTGATATATTGTGTCAACTTGAAAAGTTTAACTAAACCAGTGACTCAGCAGGGGGCCTGGGGCCTCACTTTATAAACATCCTGAGCCTGTGCAGGAGGAGGACACACAGAGATGTGAGTGCTACACCAGCCCTAGAGGATGGTAGCCTGCTTACAACAGAAGGGGAGAAAAGAGGCTGGCTCCCCACGCCCTCCATTTTGCTCTTCCTGCCTTTCCTGTCTTCTGCCGCCTTGAACTGTTGCCCCTCTGCCTTGCCACCCTGCTTTGGAGCCAACTGATTTTGGACTGAAACCTCCACACACTGTGAGCTAAATAAACTTTTCCTTCCTTAATCTTGGGCATCAGATATTTTGTCTCAGCAACAAGAGAACAGTAACCAAGACAAATATATTTTTAAAATTTTGAGACAGACAGCATCTTGTTCAATTGCCCAGACTGGTCTTTTTCTTTTTCTTTTTTTGAGACAAAAATGCAGTTTTTGCTATGCAGTTTAGGCTGGCCTTGAACTCACTTTGTAACCCAAGGCTGACCTCAAACTTGCAGCCATCCTCTTGCCTAAGCCTCCTGAGTGCTGAGATTATAGCATGCACTATCATGCCCGGCCCCAGGCTGGTCTTGGTCTTGGCATCCTCTTGCTTTACCCTCTGAATAGCCAGGCTTATAGACATTGCTACCTCACCAGGGGTTCCCATCTGTTTGGAAGCACATACAGAGAAAGAATATTTAATAGTACATAGGTTTATGTCTCTAAAATTATGTCTGTGCCCTGAATGCTGCAACTTGTTATTTTCAAGAACATTGTAGTGAACATGTATGCTGTTGCATATGGATCTAGCATTTATTTATTTAGTTAGTTTTCTGAGATAGGCTGTTACTATGTATTTCATCATGCCCAGCATGAATCTAGCTTTTTAAACTTCTGTGCCTTCAATACTTTATATATGGGCTATGCTGTGTTTATTTATTCGTCTGTTGATGGCACCCAGATTGTTTTTATATATATGTTACGTATGCTAGGCAAGCCTCTACTTGTGAGCCTTACCTTGGTCCACTTTGGTGTCTGATTGTTTCTGACCATTTTGCTCCAGGCTGGCAGAAGTATGGGTGCATGTACTCATGTGTGGGATCACTGGGCTGTGGAGATCTGGCAACACCCTTTCTCAGGTTTCTAAACCCTGTCCACACCCTCAGCAAACACTCCAGGTGATCCTTTGCTATGTTTTGGTGGGAAAGGGCCTGTTACTATTTTGTGGTTTGCTTTTACCTGATTCTTGGTGAAGCCAAGTATCTCTTCACATGTGTTTTGATGTCCTGAGTTTTCTTTGGGCCTCTGAGATCCTTGTCCTGCAGGGTCCCAGTCACATGGAGTACAAGATGCCCATCTTCAGAGTTGCCGAGCTCCTTGTCCAGTGCCACGCCTGCCGCTGAAGCTGCCAGCCCAGCTGCCCTCCTGACAGGCGTGACACAGCTGACTGAGTTTTGCTTTTTATCTCCATTTTGTGACTACGTGCGTGGTAACCTTGGCTGGATGTGACTGTTCCCAAGTGTCCTGGTGTGTTCCTGGAGGGTACTTTTGTCTCCATGTTTGGGGCCTAGGTCCAGCTTGTCTTTGGGCTGCACTGTGAGGCCTCTGGCTGACACTGGTCCTCTTTGCAGGCAGACTTGAGCGTCATGACCTGGCTGCTGCACTATGTGGACCCCTCAGATCCCAGCTTCGTGGTGGCCATCCTCACTATCGCCTTTGGTCCGTTTTTCTGGAATGTGGTGAGTACTCCTGCACCTGACACACTGCGAGTGAACCAGGCATGGGGGGAATTGCTGCTGTCCAAACGGACGGACAGATGGATTCTCTGTGCTGCCCTGCCCTCCCGCATCCGTCACCATCCTCTTCCTTACCTCCCTACCTCTCTTACTTGTTTCATGGAGGAACACTGAGAATTCCTGCCTCACACCAGCAGGCTGCCCTGGGCTGATGTTGGGTGGTCTAGGCAGTGGGGCTGTCACCAGAGCCTGGAGGAAGGCTGCCGATGGTAAGGACTCCTAGTACCTACGCCCTCTCATGGGAAGCCTTTTTGTTCAGGAGCCAGTTGCCTGGCTTGCGGGGAGCTGTCTTCCCTGTCTGCCCTGTCACACATAAGTCACTTTCTTGAAACCCCCTGGGCTGCTGTGCATTTTTCTTTTTCTGCACTTAGTCTTCTGCAAAGGAGCTTCTGCACTGTTGGGTGGCGGGAAGAGGCCCACAGGGCCTGAAATCCGAGGGCAGACAGGCACCATCTCAGTCTGGACACGAGGGGACATGTGGAGGCCTGAGGGCTTTGTGGTGGGCACTGGGCTTAGGCTGTTGGAGCAGGAGTAGAGAAGGGCCTGGCCATCAGCTCCTGCACAGCCTTTCCCCGAGACGCCCTCTGCTCCCATCAAGATTTCAGAGGAGCTACTTGGGGTCCCTGTGGGAGGTGGTCCTGGCTCTTTGCCAGGGCTCTGTGCTGTACCCCCAGCGATGTAGCCAAGCAGGTAGTTCCGGGGCTCAGAGCACTGGAGCTTGCTGATGCAGAGCCTCAGACACCGGTGATTGCCCTTGAGGCTAATCTGCAGAAGGCCAAGATCTGCGTCGGCAACACACTGTTCCTGTCTGTTTTCATTTAGCATGAGCCCTTAGTCCCAGGGCGGAACGGACAATGTTTTCCTCTGGTTTATGACTCCGGTCTTTTCTCCATCTGGTGAGAGGGGTGGTGGGGCGGGGGCAGGGCAGCTTGCTTCACAGCAGCCGCATCTTGAATGAGCTGTCCTTGGCAAGTATGTGGATCTCCTTATAGAGGTAGGTCCTGGCCAGCGAGCAGACCTCCCCTGCTCCCGACAGGCCCCAGCCAGAGGTAGCCCTGATGTGACCCCATCTTGCCAGCCAGGGTGGGTGCCAGTGGTGCCTGGTGCACTCAGCCTTGCCTCTGTTCCCCTCAACCTCCCTGCACAAGCAGAGCCAACTCCCCAGGTTGGGGACACTGAGGGTGAAGATGCTAATTCCACGCTCAGGCTTTTATAACTGTGAAAGACTATGTATCTATTGTTCTAGGCCACTAAGTTTATGGTACTTTATTATAGTGGCCACAGGAGATGAATGCAGGGTATTAGAAAAGCTGTTGAGCCAGGCATGGTAGTGCATGCCCGTAATCCCAGCACTTGGAAGGCTGAGGCAGGAGGATTGCTGTAAATTCAAACCCAGCCTGAACTACCTAGTGAGACCCTGTCTCAAAAAACCAAGAACCAAAACCAAAAACAACTCCCCCCAAGAATGAAAGGCTATTGATTCCAGCCAACACACTACTAGTCCTAACTAATGGGAGTGTGCATGCCCTTTCCTGGCCACAAGTTGTTCCCTGCAGAGGGCTTCCACAGCTGGCTGGAATCTTCATCCTCTGGCTCCTTGCTGGCCTGGTACCAGGTCTCTCAATCCCGTGGGCTGTGTTGGCCCAAGCACTGTGGCCCTGGGGACACTTTTATCAGACACAGGACCCCTTGATTGTTTCCTGATGGTCCTTCCAACAGTGAATTTTTTCCTACTTCATGTTGAAGCTGCATCATGGCCCATCAAGATGTCCAAAACAGGCTAGGCCTCAGATGTACAGATACAGTAAGATTGGAGGTAGGCGGCTTGCATCTGTTTTTGGCATAAGTGGTTTTTTTTTCTGTTGGCCATAAGTTTATGATTTGCCTCATGTTGAAAAAACTATTCATTGGAACAGCTTGTGGTCATTAGTGAGAAAGAGAGTGAGCTCTTCAAAGACTTTTCAGAATGAGGAAAGGGACATAATGTTGTGGTTCAGTGCTTCTGTAGGGTGGCACAGTAGCATCTAAAGGCAGGAGAAGCCAGGTTGAGGCTTTAGCCCCAGCTCTGTAAAGCACTGGAGAGGAGAAAGTAAAGAGGCCATACCTGTAAAAACACTTACAGAATAGTTATTAAATTTTAAGAGCTACCAATAGTTGATGGGACTTACGTAATTAGACATTGTGCAGGGTGCTTTTCATACAGTATGTCAATGAATCTTAACTGCAAATGCTCTTATTATTCTCCTTGGAAAATGGGGCTTGAAAAGTGTATTAGCCCATTTTGTGTTGCTGTAACAAAGTACTTAAGGTTGGGTGCTTTATATAGTGAAGAAGTTTTTTGGGCTCATGATTTCAGTAGCTTGGAGAGCAACCCAGCAGTCAAGGCCTGGTGGTGGCTTGCACCATAGTGGAGCCTTGGAGGTGGGAGGGATGGTCAGGAGAATCTGGCAGGACTGCAGCACCAGCGACATGGCCAACTCTGTGGCAGGGGCCTGAGTGACTGGTGGGATAATCTGGCCCCTTGGAGAAATGGGACATTGAAAGAGGGGAGGGATGTGGGGGACAGGGACTCAGTTTAGCTTATAGCAGATCAGTGATGTCCGGGAGCATTAGGAGGAGAGGTGGTTGTGTGTGGTTCTGGAAAAGTCCAGGGTGATTGGAACTGGAGAGTGGCCACTCTGGGCTGAGTGTGACTGGGGACCAGGTCTCTGGCTCTGTGCACCCCTCTAGGGCTACTACTGGGAGAAGGGGTTCCACAGCCTTGGGAACTTGGTGTGTCCACTCCCCCCGGAACTCATGGTCCTCTTTCCAGCCCTCTCTAGCTGGACCTTTGGGAGTTTCTCACGGTAGCCCTGCTGTCCCTGACACTGGCCTGCCAAGGTCCCTTCCTTCAGCTCTGGCTCCTCCTCTGCTCCTCTGTACCTCTCTTCTGCTGTCTCACACTCGTGTGTTTGCAGCTATCCAGACCTGCCACACAGCAGGCATTATTGTGCGCATTCTTGGAAAGCCAGTGAACAGTCTGACCTTGCGGGGCATGTATATGTGTGTAAAGGAAATGGGGTAACAGTGGGGGAAGAAAAGCTCAAGATGCTAGAGAAGCCATGAGGAAGGGGCTTCCCCCCATCACCTAGGTCGCCATCTGTGGCCCACAATGCTTTCAGAGTCCCTGGAGCCTGGGCCCCGCCCTGCAGGGAACTTCTGAGCGACGTCTTGCCTAGAACCCCCATGAGGAACGGAGGCTTCTTGATGTGTTCTTTCCAGCTCCACGAAGGAGGCCAGTGTAAGGCTGTGACCCCCTCACCCCTGTGTCTTGGTCTCTGCTCCACAGGCTCCACTTGTCTGTAGGTGACCACGTGACTTCAGACTCTGCCACACGGAGCACAGTGTTACACAACACTCGGTCCCCAAGCTCTGTGTGTGAGGAGGTGTCCCTATTTGCCTGTCCCTTGCTTCTGGCAAGCGTCCTCTGGGTCCCAGCCCTTCCTGAGTGACCTGCCCTTCTGGGCCAGGGATTCCTGAAGAGCCCGCAGCAGCCCTTATCAGGTGTGACTTCCCAGCCCCTTCCATTCCCTGCCCTGCGTGCTGCTGATCAGAGTTGCAGACACTGTCCCAGGTCCTGTAGGTTGCCCAGCAGTGTTGCTGTCCTCTGTCTGCTAGGAGTCTGTAGCACCACTTTCCAGACATCGCCAGGTGTCCCCCACAGGCCATAGTGGACAGGTGGTCTGAGTGCCCATGCATGTCTCCTGCATCCCTAAGCACAGACCCAGGCCCAGTGTCACTGTTAGCTCTTCACCCATCGCTCAGAGCACCCTGAAGTGCCACTGTGTTCCCCCTGGCATAGCTGCACCCTGGGCAGCAGGGGAGGACTCAGCACCATCCTGCCTTGGTGCCCCCAACCAGGGGGGTGCCCAAGTAGTGTGGGTTTCATGAGTATGTATTGGGCTTTTCACCAGCTTTGTGTGCTGCATCTTGTGGCTGAGGTCCATTTCTGTTTGGAACATTTTGGCTCACATTCCTGACTTTGTGGAAGAAAACGACGCTCCTGGGGAGTAGACATGGTGCTGTCTATAGCAGACATAGCCATCGCATCACCAGAGATGAGACAGGCCACTCTGTGTGGCTCTAGCCCCGTCTCCACCCTGGGCCGGAAGCCACGGAGCCAGTGCCAGGGTCCAGTGGTGGCTGTGAGGGCTGCTGTTGTTTTTAAGAGTAAATCGTGTACACACGTTGCTGTCTCTGTTCTCATCAGAGACAGACTGCTTGTAACCCACACGAAAGCTGAGAGAGACATAGTGTGTGTAAACACCATGGCAAACTGTGGTGGTCTGCAGAGGGGGTGGCCCAGCGTGTAATTTCCTCCCATTCCCTCTAAGAGAGGCGTGAAAGGGTTACTGTTATGAATCTAGCTGTGACAACAGGTATTCAGGGGACCAGATGTTTCCTGTAGGTGTGGGATGCTTCAGAATATGCCTGGTGAGGTCACTTCCAGCCCACTCACTGCTCCCGGCTCTGCCGGGTTGGACAGGCCATTCCCCCAGGGTCAGCACAGTCCCTTTCTCTGCAGCCTCCTGTCCCCTCGTCTACAGGGATGTAGTCTGGGGCTGCAGGAGCTTGCCAGGGTGACTCGGCGCCCACTGTCTGGTCCTCACTCCCACACCAGGACAAAACTCCCTGGACTTGGCCCTCGGCAGTGGGTTGGCAGGGGGTGGACCCTGTCTCCGCATCAGGACACCCACCCGCCCTGGCTGGAGTGTTCCTGGTTGTGGCCTGAGGGTCCTGCCTCCTGGAACTCTCAGTCCTAGACAGATAGGACTGGTTGTTGCCCTCTCCTGGAAGACTGGTTTGGGAAGAGGTGGTGGGACGGGGAAGAGGGCAGGGACTTGCTGCTCTGAGCCATAACTGGCAAGCTGGCAGGATGTCCACAATGGGACTCTAGCCCCGCTGGCACCCACAGTCTCCCTTTGGGCGGGCTGCGGAGCCTTCGGAAGGAGCTTCAGGGCATGGACAGTAGGTGGCGCTGTGGGCAAGGGGAGGGATGCCTTCACCCCTGGAGGAGGGAGGAGGTGGCCTCGAAGGGGAGAATTCTGGCAGAGCTGGGTGAAGAGCAGACCCGCGGCACCTCCCATCTGCCCTGCCTCTTCTCCCTCTGCCTGCCTCCCCTGTCCACACTGCTGCTGCCGCCTCAGTTTCTATTTCAGACTGTAACTCACAATCTGCTGCTGCCCTTCTGAGTACCTAAAAGATCCTACCAGATACCTGCGGATACTGCGGGGTCAGCCAGGACCCCTCTCACCTATGCTTGTTTTCTGGGCCTTTCTTTCTCCATCTGTAAAATGAGACCCTTCCCTGAGGTCCTGTCCAGTCTCAATTTACTAATAGCCAGCCTGGGGTGGCCCTGGGGGGACATTACCCTGCCCCCCTGGAACTGGTGCTGGATTAACAAAGTGAGATTGGATATCTGAAGAAAAATAAGAGAATCGGGATTTGGTTGATGGTATAACTCACTGTAGGAGTACAGGAAAGGAGGTATCCAGGTGTTTCAGAGGGGGAATGTGGGATTCAAAGACCAGATGGGCTTTCTCCTCCTCCTTCTCCCCATCCTCTGCTTCATATTTTGTGTGTGTGTGTGTGTGTGTGTGTGTGTGTGTGTGTGTGTGTGTGTGTCTCAGTGGGCAGGGGAATTATAGTGAGCCAGGCTGTCTGAGATCCTTGTTCCCATCTGGTTTAGAACCCTGGTGCTACACATGGCCACACACCCATTGGGCTCCGAGCCCACATTTCCGGCCCAGAAGACATCCTCTCCTGCCAGGCTGGGCCTGCACTACAGAAGTGCTAGCCATTGGCTAGTGTGGCCTGCATGGCAGGAGTGTTTCTCCCTGAGTGCAACTTTCCTGGCCCAACTGTGACCTTGGCTCTGAGGGCATCAGGATCCAGTTAGCCAGTCGCTTGTCCCTTTGGACTGTCACCCAAGTCACTATGGCACTCTCAGCCCTCCCCTGGCCCCCGCTTAGGCTGTGCTCGCAGCTGGATTCCTTCAGAAAAATTGGCGCAGCCCCAGGACTGCTCATTGTCAGAGAGACCCCGCCTCCTCCTCTTGCCCTTTGATGCTGGCTCCAGTGCAAGACATCCTGGGGCCAGTTAGTGTGCTCCTCTGAGCCAGGCAAAAAACACATGTTTATTGCTGGAAACAGCCCTGTCCCCCCCCCCCCACCACCACCCAGGTTCCATCCAGCTCTGAATAGGAAGCCATGCTGGGTACAGCCAGAGCAGGGCTAACTTTAGAATCTTGGTGACTGAACAATGGAGTGGAAAAAGTGTACGAAGTGTCTTAACTGGGTCAGCTCACAGTCTTCTCCAGGATAGCTGAGTGACACAGTCAAAGAAAAAGAAGATTGCTAGAATGTTGGGTGGAATCCCCACTGAGCCGGTGACATGGTCAAAACCTGTCCCCCCCTCCCCGCCCCCGTTCTGGATACTCTTGACATGCACTTGCAGAGAGACCTTAGGAAGCCTTGCTGGGCTGGTGGGGGTCCAGGTGCATCTTTGCTCTGTGATTGTTTTTGGCTCTGACTGTTAGGACTGTGCAGCCATCAAACGCCATACATGTGGGGTCTGTGTCACTGAGGGGCAGTGGACAGGGTGCCTGGCCATGTGGTTTGTAGATGGTCTTTTGGGGTCCTTCCCAAGATATAGGGACAGAAAACAGGCAGACTTTTATTGTTTATTCCTTGTTATGCCCAATAGATTCTGCCATGCTATTTTGACCTTTCTATGTCCTTTTTTTTCTTTTCCTCTGTTATTTTACTGATTTATTATGTATTATTTCTTGCAGTGCAGAGGATGGAACCCAGGGTCTCACATATGCTAGATAAACTGTCTGTCACTGAGTCATATCCCCAGCTTTGACCTGGTTGCCTTCATGTTAGGTGGCTTAAGAGGTTACCTGTGATTAGGCCCCCATCCCACAGAACACATGTCCTGTGATAGCTCCCAGAGCTGTGGCCCCTTGACACTCTACTGTTCTCCTCTTGTGTCTCTGGGCCTTTCTGCCTCCTGCTTCCTGCTTCCCAGAAGAGCTTCCTCCTGCTGCCACATGGCTGCGTCTATCCCTCTGCAGCCAAGTGTCCCTGAGCCTAGACCCTAAGGGACACTGCTAGCTTTCTCTGATGCTCCCCCACCCCTCATCAGCACTGAGCCCTGGCTCTGGGAACCGTTAAGGGCAAATGTATGTTGTATTTTATGCAACCTGAGAGCTCCTGGAACTTAAAGAAAGAGTCCAAGGCACCGCATGAGTGCCTGGGCCTAAGCTGGTGCTTGAAGGGATGGATGGGTAAAGGGCGCTCTGCCTCCTGGCAGGTGAGCCCAAGGTTGTTACTGACCCAATCTTTTTCGCTTGCTTTGTTCTTTTCCTCATTGGGTTCTTTTGCTGTCAGAAGACTCAGACAGAAGCACCTTGATGCAGGAAAAAGGCTTTTATTCTTATGCCTGATCACAAGGGGGAAAGCTGTGAAGTGTAGGAATTCCAGGCTGATCTCCAAATAAAGAGCAAAGGTGTACTGCTTTTATGGCATCTCTAGGGGGTAGGCAGGGGCCTACCGGTACCTTTATCATGACTCACCACGTGACACCTATCTCACTGCTATCGTAAGTCTTAATCTCCAGTGGGAGTGTGTGTGTGTGTATATGCACGTGTGCGTGGTGCTGGGAACTGGACCCAGGGCATTCATGCTGGGCTATACTCCCAGCCCTTTCCTTTTCTCCTATTCTTTTCTTTTTCCCTTTCTCTCTCCCTCTCTCCATCTCTCTCTTTTTCTTTCTTGCAGCCCTCAGCTACTGGGAAGTGAGGGGACCTGAACAGACTGTACACAGAAGCCTGATACATGGACTTCATCTGAGGGCCTTGGAACTGTTGCCCACTCCCCAGACCCAGTCCTGTCACTCTCTGAGATGAACCTCAGAGTCCAGCCAGCTGTCCTGATCCCGAGGTGTGAGGCCAGTAGCCACAGATGCCGAGCCCACTGTGACTTCCTTGCCTGCAAGTGGGGGTTTCTTCAGGGAAGGGGTGAGGGTGCGGAGTTGGTGTGCACGCATTTGGCTGTCTTCTGTCCCTTGTCAGACAGGGTGGATGAGTCTTCACCCCTAGTCTTTGACATTGGGGTCAAGGGATTACTGCTGTGAAGAAAGGGTCAAAATAGCTAATGCGTGAGAACAGGACAGTGCCTTCCCAGGTGCTCTGTAATGACAGAGGCTGCTGTCGTGAATGTCCTTATCAAAGTGCCTTTATTATTGTGACTAGTCCTGCCCCCGTCACCCATGCCACTGCTACAATTTTTATCACACCCTCAGCTGATTCAGGGCCTGTGAGAGGTCAACCTTGGTTTTACAGAAGCAGCCACTGAGGCTCAGAGAGGGTCTTTGACTTGCCAGGGTCACACAGCTCTGAGTGCAGAGCTGAGCCTGGCAGCTGGCTCTTGCCCCTGTGCCGTGCCACCTCCCTGAATGGGGCCCAGGTGTGTCCCATGGGGGAAGGCTGGAAACAGCCTCGAGTGGCAGTATGGCCTGCTCCAAATGGAAGGCAGAAACCCTGCAGCACCTGTCGTCCATTGGTCCTGTTACCCTCTCTCATGGGAGCCACAGGTACTCCATTCTGGCTCCTTGACAGCTTGACTTCTGGGCTTGCATGTGCCCCACCTGTGTCAATATTTTGACTGCACGTGGGACTTCCTGCACGTGGGGTGGCCACCTGAGCTACAGGAAGGGGAAGCCAGTGTCCTCCAGTCCTGGCTACCCTTAGGCATTTGAAGTAGCAATGGTCCCAACCGAACCTCATGGGCTCTGGACACATGTCCTGCCACCCGTGTATGATTTCTGGTCTCTCAGAGTTCTGGTTTTCTCCTGTGTACATTGGTAGAGAGCGGTGCCTGGCAGGCTGCAAGGATAGGAAGGATCATAGTAACAACGGTCTTGGAGTCAGTCAGCAGCTCTGACGCTTGGCTTTTTCCAGGATCACTGTCTGCCTTGCCCTTGGGTGACTCTGCACTCCTGCTGGAACTGGTTGATGGGTGTCCGCCTTATCCCCTGCCTTGTAGGGTGTGCTTAGACAGGGTAGCTGGAACTGCCTGTCTGGGTCCAGTTATGACTGGTTACTCATCTGCAGCCGTTGACCATAGACAAGGGCCCAAACCCCAGCTCTGTGCCTTAGTTTCCTTGTGTGTGAAACCATTTAGCTGTAGGCGTTTCCTGCCCAGGCTGTGGTGAGGTCAGAGATGCCCCATGAGCAGTACCCAGCGTAGCACAGCAGAGCCCAGGCTTGTCAAGGCTGATTGTAAGCTGCTGTTGGCCCACAATGGCCCTGGCCATTGTGCCCAGTAGATGTCTGGCAAGAGGATCTTGCTGATCACTCAAGACACCCTGGGTTCTAGGGGAAAACAGGACTTGATTGTGCAGTGCAGAGAGGCAGGAAATACTGTAGAGGGAGGAAGGACGAAGGAGAGAAGAGGCTGCCAACAGGGTCCTCCCTGACCTTCCAGGTTTTGTCGCTCGTTGTTGCTGCGTCCCCATAGTATACCAGGCTGGCGTGGGATTCTGGGCCTGGGGAGATGGGCAACTGGAGGGCAGTGCATAGGTGAGGATGGGGTGGTGGAGTTGGAGGGCAAGGAGGACAGTGTGGCTGGACACAGCCTTGAAGCTCAGCAGCTTCCCAGCCAGGAGCTACCCAGATGTAGCTGGAGGCTGGTCTGGACTTGCTGACGTGCCTGAGCCATCAGTTGGTTACTGGGGCCTTCCCTCAGGGCCCTGCTTTTGTCTCTGCAGATGTGACTCTGACTTGCCCCTCCTTCCCGGATTCTGTACTTCCTGGGTCTGCCTCTAAAACCCCTGGGCTGTGGCCTCACGTGGAGTAATGTTGGTCCAGCCTCTGCTGCTTATTTGCTGTGTGGCTTTGAGTGAGTTACTTGCCTGCTCTGTGCCCCAGTTGCTTCCCCAGAAAACTTCTACCTTGATTTTTTAGTAATGGAGTCAGATGGTATATGCCAGTGGAAGGACCCAGAATATGGCCCATAGGTGGTGCCCGTAGGGGACAGTCACTCTGCCTTTACCTGCCTCCCTGACACACTCAACCTAGTCCCGGCACCAGCCCAAAGCACACCTTGCCCTGCCCTGCGTATGTTCCTGTGTTGGAGCAGGGTTGAGGGAGGACTCAGAGCCTTTTTCTTGCACACACATCCCCAGTGCTCACCCCAGTTCAGAGCCCCCAAATCCTCCCCCTTCATCAGCCACCAGGATAGCTTCATCGCCACACCATCAGCCTTGGACACCTCCAAGCCAGCAACTGAGCTGTTCCCTGATGAGGGACTGCCATCCCTTTGCACGCCCGATCCCTTTCCCACAAGTGGGGGCCAGCCTCGGAACAGTTGTCTGCGTTCGGGCCCAATTCTGTCCCCCAGGAGCCTTGGTTTCATCCTCTATGAAACAGGATCCGTGGCCCAGGCTTACTCCCGGGCAAGGCCCGTATGAGAAGCCTTGCCTCAGGCTTGCCTCTGTCTCTGCTGCCTCCAGCCTCCCTCGCTTCCCTTCTCTCTTCTTCCAAAGTCTCATTCCTGCCAAGGGTGTACGGAGGGAGGATTTGGGTCGGCTTTGCTGCCCTTGCGGCTGCTGTGGAGTGGGGGCCTGGCCCTGTGAGGACGCTTGGGCTCAGTGTCCTTGTATGTCAGTAGCGAGAGTAACACCTGCCCTGGCAAGGCTGGGTTGGGACAGCAGACAAACCGGTTTTGGCTTTGTGAAGATCTCTCTGGTAGTGTTATAGATGCACTTTGGAAATAGCAAAGGGCCTGCTGACGGACGCCTTTCCAGCTGGATGCACTAAGAAAGGATTCAAGTGCTCCGGGGGTCCTGGTGGGCCGTGAGCACTGGGCACACAGGTTGGGCTGTCTGGAGCGGTGGTTTCTGCTGGGGTGGAGCAGTCTTTGGAGGGGTAGCAGCTGGAAGGACTCTTGTTAGATTGCACATGAAGGACCTGAGGCCAAGATATGGAGGACATTGCCCACCCAGCTGGACTCCAGTCCATTCCACTCCCTTCCCTTGGCTCCTTGGTGTCTCCTCCTGCTCCTCTGATGGTCTTGTAGCAGGAAGCTGCCATGGGTGCTGTGCACTTGGGGCTGTAGCGCCTGGTCTAGCCTGCTGAACACTCTTCTCTGTTGTTGGTGACTGTCCGGGGTGATCCCCAGCTGATTCCTCCCTGACCATCTTCTCATAGGCACCGTTTCTCTTTGGGGCAACCCTCAGGAGGGGCAGGACTGACTTTCAACTTAGCTTGGCATCCTACAGGCCTAGGAGCTGGTATTTCCCCAAAGACTACCCCAGCTCCCCAGGCCCTTGCCTCTGTCAGAAGTAAGCAGTGTGGCCTGCTGATGTCCCTAGCCCTGCACTGTCACCCTCCATCTCCCTGGGCACAGTCCCAATCCAGCCAAGGTTTGCTATGACTTTTCAGATGGGGTTTCGGCATCTCTTATAATGTTGCCCAGGCTAATGTGCAATTTCTAGGCTCAAGTGATCCTCCTGCCTCAGTCTCTGGAGTAGCTGGGTCTACAGGTGTATACCACTATGCATGGCTCTTTGCTTGCTTGCTTTATTTTTTCTTTCTTTCTTTTTTTTTTTTAAACTTAGCAGCTACTTCCTGGGCATTTGTCTCATGGAAAGCATTAGCCTAGTAGGAGCTGTGGGATGTCAGAGATAAACAGGAAGCCGGCTGTGGAGCCCGATGATTGACCCTAATACCACCTGTTTGAGCATCTGGGGCCACCTTGGTCCAAAGCATGCAAGAGCCTCCCAGGGCTGTAGTGCTTCTGAACCAACTCTCTTTCCTGCAAGACTCCATTTGAACACTAGCATCTTCTATCTTGCATTTCCCTTTTGTTCACTGTGTGCATTTTTATAAGCTCCTCATGACCTTTGCATAATGCTGAGTAAGGCTAAGAGACAAAGGCCCACAGAGCACAGTGCAATTGGGCATATGCTCAGACAAAAATGTTACTGGGCCAGGAAGCCAAGGAAGGAGCTTGGCCCTTGGCAGTGTGTCCACTGCGGGAGTTGGAGGTGGCTGCCAAGGATGTGCAGAGTTCAAGAAGAGGCTAGAGTAGAGGCTCAGGGGAAGCTGGGAACTCAGAGAAGTGGAAGAGGGACTCAGGCATCAGAAGCAAGTCGTGCCTCCTCCAGGGCCTTTGGGGATCTGCCCAGGCTGCAGCTTGCCTTCCTGCTCCAGCATCCTGTGCTGCTGTGAAGATGAGAAGCTGCTTTCCTGCTGAACACCACGGTGCCACTGTATGTGCATGTGCATCTGACATCCCCATTAAAGAGCAGAGTGCCTACTCCAGGGCCCTTTCCAGAAAATCAAGGCCTTTTAAACTATCTTCTCAATTCCTGTTGCTTTGAGTGGCTCACTTGGCCTCTGGGGAACGAGGAAGGCACTTTAGAGCCCCTGTGTGTACTCAGTGCCTCATGGGACGTGCTCTTTAACCCCTTGAGGAGGTTCTGACCCCCAGGGGCTCTGGCCGAGGTTGGTGTCAGATGTGCCTGGTACCTGGGCCAGGCCTTCAGGCAGTGTGGGACCCTAGGCAGCACCAAACCCTCAGCACTGCCCAGAGGTTAGGTGCCTAGCTGTGAAGTTTTAGAGAGGTTAAATTGAGCAGAGCCTGGCCCTGCTATTGGGAGCTTGCAGCCTAAGTGGGGGTCTCTACTGCACGAAACTCCCCAATCATTTTCTCTGTCCTGGTGCTGAGGATGGGTGCCAGGCTGCCTCTGCAGGGTGCTGGCACCTGTATGTGTCTTGTCTTCATTCTGTGCATCAGCTGTGGTTTTGCTCATAACTAAGTCCTGGTGCCTCCTATTTTGAGGCCTCAAGAAGTTCTTCTTTAAAGCCACATGGTATGGATACTCTTTTCATTATATTATGGAGTAGCTGAGGGTGGGTAACATTATAAAGAACTGAGATTTAAGTTCACAGTTACGGAGACTCAAGAATATCAGCTTTACCATGGTGAGGGCTCCATGGCGGGTTGTAGAAGATAGAGTGTATGCAGGAATGAGAGTCTGTGTCCGTAGAGCATTCAGACTCTTGTGCTTACTACAATGGCTGTTGTATAAGATCCTCTAATCCCATGCTCCTGTGATGTAAGAAACTCCCATTAGACCCCGTCACTTGACAGCCCATCACCTCTCACGCTAACACCCAAGCCTCTAGCTTGTGAACTCTTGGTGACAAGCCATGTCCAAACCACAGTTCACATCTGTGGAGACTGAGGCCGCTGGCCCTAGCTTCTCCCTGCAGAATGAGCTAAAAGGAAGACAAAAGACCATTCAGCCCACTCCTCAGCTTTCCAATGGGTACTGTTTGACACTCTGCCCAGAGGCCTGTTTCAGAGAATAAGAGGCATTGAAACAAACTTAACTTTGGCCATGAAGGATGAACATTTGTTTTATCAGTGCCTGGAGGTTGGCACGGCTTCTGGGACATTATAAGCATCAGTGCTCAGTGTGGACAGGCTGCTAAAACTGGCTCGTCCTTCAGAGAATCCCAGATCACTCTGAGCTGCACCCGAGCTCCAGGTTAGGTCTCAGAAAGCCCAAAGGAGAGGAGGGGTTTAGATTTGAGAGCTCACCCGTGAAGTTTCCCAGCTGTCCCCAGACATGTACACAGCTCACCACCCTTTTTGGAGATGCAGACCTGGAAGGTGATGGTTCTGGGAAGTCCCCCACCTTTCAAAAGAAGAATCTGAGCTGAGTGTGGTGTGCCTGCCTGTGATCCCAGCACTCTGAGGCAGAAGGACTCAGCCTGGCCAACTTAGTGAGACCGAATGCAGGTTTGTCAGAGGAACAGAATATATTTATAATGTAAAGAATTTATGGAGTAGGCTTACAATGGCTGTGCTGCAGCGTCAGGGGTGGAAGGTGCAAAATGGTCCTGTGCACTGGAGAGCTGGAGGATCCAGTGCGGGTGTGAGCCTGTGTAGAAAAGCCCAAGGGTCTGAGTTGGAAGGCTGAAGAGTCTGCCCTGGAAGCCTGAAGGAGCTGGAAACGAATGTTTAACGACTATGGCAAAGCGCAGAGCTCCTCTGAGAAGCATGAAGGACAACTCCTTTTCTTTCTTATTCCATCCAGGGTACAATTCTATTGGTTGGTGCCACCCAGATCGAGTTTGCAGCTTACATGTCAGTCGTGCAGGCACACCCAGAACTGTGCCAAGCACTTCTTAAACTATTTAAATTGATGTCACAATGAACCGTAACGCCGTGTCTCGAAAGAAAGAAAAAAAGGGTGTAGGTCAGAGTGAAGGCCTTCGGTTTAATCTTTGGTACCACAAAAGAGAAAAAGTAAACAAAATAATTTGTATTCTGATGGAGGACACCTGTCTGAGGTTGTGACAGGTGGGAACCCAGGTATCTGTTGGTGCCAGGGTGCTTTGGTACTTGAGGAGGTCAGCTTGAGGCTGGTGAGAATTGGACTGCTGCTTCCCTAATGCTCTGGGGGTGGGAGAAAGTGGCCATCACTGTCCCTAGCCGGCCTGTGTGTCCCTGAGACTGCCCTGTCTTGCTGAGAGTCCCTTTCCTCCTGGGGACCGGGAGAGGGGAGTGCAGATTGTATAGAACCACATTGCTTTATGTGCTGGGTGACTTTGGGAAGCCCCTTCACGGCTCCTGTTTCTTTCCTGGGAAATGGGCATCATGAGGGTGAAGAAACCAGGGAAACATGGTGGCCACTGGCAAAGATGCCCCTTTGTGAGCATCCATCTAGTCTCAGTCTCTCACTGTGTCCTTTCTGCCTCCTCCAGCTTTATGGTTTATATCTAGGTGGCCCCCCCAAAGCCTCATGTGCTTATAGATGGGGCTTTTGGAATGTGATTGAATTATGGGGGCTTCCAGCTCATTTGTTTGAAGGCAGGGTCTGGTGGGAAAAGGCAGATCACGAACCCAGAGCTAGAAGGATGTATCTCCCTTCCTTGGCTTCCCATTCATCCTCTGTTTCCTGCTCACCATGAGGTGAGCACTACTCCAGCAAACTTTTTTCCACCATGCCTCCCTGCCTTAGAACTGGCCAACTAGGGACTAAAAATGTGAGCCACAATAAATCTCTCCTCCTTTAAGCTGTGACTATCAGATGTTGTGTCTTAACAAGGGGGCAAGTGATTAAGAAACTAGGCAACAGAGATCATCATGGGTAGGTGGAAACCAGGGAGTCCAGGGTTTGCATGTACTCTGCATCTCCGCAGCCAAGACTGGGTAACGTGGAGCACCTCCCAACCCCACTGTTCGGGGCCAAGTGGGAGGGAGCAAGTGACCGACCGGGTCTCCCTTCCTGAGTATAGGGTGCAAGTGTGAGGGCTATTGGAACTCCCACCTTGGCTTATTCTTCTTCCCTGCATCTGATTTTGTGGCCTGGATGGAGGTAGACAGTAACCTTAACTCATTCCTGGCCAAGGCTGCAGAGTCTGCAAAGAACACAGTGTGTGGGGACATCAGAGCCTCCCAACCCTCACTGCCTCCTGGTGTCTTCACACCTCAGTGGAAGTCTATGTGTATGGGGGGTTTCCATGAAGGTCAGGCTGTAACTGTAGCTCCTGGGAGGTGATGGGGAGCTTGGAGGCCAAACCTGGAGACCTCTGGCCCCTCCCCAGGCTCACCACTGCGGGTGGCCTCTAGCCAAGTCTCCTGGCTGGGGCGGGGAGGGGACAGGTGCGGGAGCAGCATGTTCAGAAGACAGTGTCCCTGAGTGTGGATTTGCGCCTCCTCCCCAGGGAGCTTGGGAAGTTAGTGTGAGATCGAGTGGCCTAATTTTAGACCTTGGATCTTCATGTTAAAATGGCAGCAGGATAATTAAAGAGAAGGAAGTGTGGTCTTCTCCCCTTGTTAATTGTGGTCTTCTCCCCTTGTTAATTGTGGGTCAAGCGAGCCTCCGTGGGGAAACATTGCTGGGCAAGGCTGCCTTGGCTGCATTTTGACCCCTAGATGCTTTGTGGCCACCCTGAGCTGGCCTAGGGTCTTGCAGAGGATAAGCCAGGTTCATTTCCAGGAGCTGTGTCCCCATGGGGCAGAGCACAGGGATGTGCGAGTGGGAAAGGGTGGCAGTAGCAATTTGGGGCACTGTTCTTACTGCATCAGAGCGCTTTCTAGCCCTTAGTGAAGCTTTCAATGCCCCAAGGTATTTTTGTTCTGATTTTTTCCTGGTTGAAAGTCTTTCTCAATCACACATGGATTCCCTGTCTTCCTCGATCCAAAGTTCTCGGTGACACAGGATCACCAGGAGCTCCTCAGTTGCCCAGAGCTCCCTCAGAAGCCGCCATCACTGATGCCTTTGTGTCCCAGTGGTGTGGCCCTGACCTGTGCTTCCTGAGGAGTCTGTGTGTCCAGCTTTCCGACCCCTCTGTCACTATCACCCTCACTGCCTTGCATCCAGTTTCGAGCCTCTCTGTGATCAGGTTTGTTAGTTGTGTGTAAAATAAAAGCCTATCAGCCTGAGATAGAAGCATTTGTTCTTCTTCATGCTGTATGTGTGAGTGAGAGCCTGGAGACCTGTGACAACTGAGTGACCATCCTCAGCTTGCTGGGCCCTAGTGATGGATAGTCACTTCCTCACATGCCACGTGCATGACCATCGACCCCCTACTCCTGGGGACAGTTAGTTTATTGTTTTAGTTATCTCCAGAGTAACTTATGTTAAATTTTTAAAGTAGGCAGGTATCACTTGTGTGATAACAATTCCAAAAAATACAACAAGGTTTATAGTAAAAATGTCTCCTTCAAACCCTTCCCATTTCCTGAGGACCTTTGCTGAGGTGTCCTCTGGGTGAGGTATCTCTGTGTATGGAGAGACTCTTGTCTTCCTCTGACCTGTGTGGGAGTTCTGTATCTTTCTTCATACCCAACCCGGGGTGATGATCTAACGTTATAGTAATGAACATTCATTGGTGTTCCCTGAGGGCTAGACCATGCTCTGATGCATCCTCCATCCCAACAGCTCTCAGTGGGTTTTGTGCTTTGTTCCCTTTAAACACCTACAGCTCTACCTGTTTCTTCTTTCATGTCTATGCAATATTTGACCACAAGGGCATCCTACAACTTACACGCCCGTTCTTCCATTTGATTTGCTTCAACTTTATTACTATAAGCAGTGCTCAAATGAAACTCCTGCTACTTATTTTGTCATATGGGCAGATGCATGCAGGGTCTACATCTAGGCCTGGCAGGGCTGTGGAAATGAAGGTGACAGCTGCGAAGAGGGAATGTGTTTGTGGGGGACTAAGAGTCTGTGTCCTGAAGCAGACTCTCCTGATGTGGCTTGAGCACTTAGTTCTTAGACACCGACTGCCACAGGGGACGCAGAGTCTGTCCCAGCTCTGTGTCTACAAAGCCAAAGTGGGGCTCATGTTTAAAATGTGACTTGAGTCCTGGCAGAGAAACGTTGTACAGGATTGTCCCCAGAGGATCTGAGCTGTAGCGGCCCCTGGAACAGGCAAAGATCGTGCTGTTCTGTCTCATTGCTCCGTCTCAGTGACAGAGAACCGTGAACATCGCTGTCCTCTGGGGGGTCACAGGAAATATTCTTCATGCGGGGTGAAGGTGGGGTGGTAATTAGCACGGAACACAGTATTTTTAACCCGGCTATATGTACTCAGTGGGGAGAGAGAGTCCTGTGCCCAGCTGTGCTGTTCTCTTGTTGGCAGACACTGTTTTCAGAACAGTCGCACCTCTGTGCAAAGGGGACTAAGAGGATTGGGTTTCTGTAAGCAGGCTGTCTTTTTTTTTTGCTCCTCTCTGCCATGGAGCAGGGTGTGTGCATCTTGCTGTGCTCAGGCTGCCTGCCTCCCGCCCTGTCTGGGAGGGAACACACAGGCACAGGTGGATGTGCAGGCCCCCATTGGGCCCGGGGATGTAATTCAGCAACACCTTCTTTCTGCTGGCCAGAAAGCCAAGGAACGCTCGGACCTAAAAAATGAAAAGGCCGCGATTTTGCCTCCCAATGGGCAGATCTTCACTGCCACGCTTGTGTGAGGCATAGCCTTAGCGAGCCCGTGGAGACCTATGGAGTTGCCCTGTGCCATCTCTCTACCTTGTCTGGGAATCTCCCAAAGTGAAAGATTGTTTTTAAGAAATTCTGCAGCTCCAAAAAAAAAAAAAAAAAAAAAGAAAAAAAAAAAGGGGGGGGGGGCTGGGGATTTAGCTCAGCGGCATAAGCACCTGCCTTGAAAGCAGGCAGTCATGAGTTCGATCCCTGGTACCGATAAAAATGAAAAAAAGCCAAAAAAAAAAAAAAAAAAAAAAGAAAAAAAAAAAAAAAAGAAATTCTGCAGCTGCTTTGTTCCTGCAGAAGTGGCCTGGAAGGGTCCTGCTACAGGAGCCTGGATCTGGTTAGCATGCTTTTAGATGCATGCTTGGGTTTGGGTACCCTAGGACCTATGTAGCTCCCTGCCTGCTGGTCCCCCAGTCCTGCCTGTTTTCTTCAGGTTGTACCTCCAGAAAGCCTTTGGAAACTCTGGTGCAACTGACCCCTGCCTTGAGGACCCAAGAGAAGCAGATCTCGTGCTGATTGGAGTCTCCATAACCTCCTCCAGCTCCAGCACTGCTCTGAAACTCGAGGCTACATACACTGTTCCCCTTCCCCTGGAGACAGCCAGACTCTGGTAGTGTGGCAGTCATCCTGTCCCGGTGCTCCTGGATTGAGCTAGAGACTGGCCGGGATTCTATACCTGCCTTGAAGTATTCCTATGTAGACTGGGAGTGTCCTGTCCCTTGGAGAAGTGGGGACTGTGAATATCTGAGCTACCTTAGTGAGCAGACTTGGACAGAATGACCCCTGCCATCCATTGAGCAGGGGGCTGCCGATGGGTTCCTTTGCTGAGTTCCGTGTGCTGGTTCTGAACTGACAACACTCCTCATAGTTTTTAATTTCATCCTTTTTCCTAGCTTCTGTACTTCTCCATCCCATACATCTCATTTCCTTTTGTCATGCTATTTGAAACTGTAGTCATGAGTCACATAATGACCTTTTGGTGACACATGTAATGGGGTCCTGTATGATCATCATGGAGCTGAAAGTCCCTATCTGTTGCCTAGTATTTTCATGGTGACTTTTCTGTGTTTGGTACAGTGCTACAGTGCTGTCACCAGGAAGTGTGGGCTCCATGTACAGCTGAGGTGTGACAGGCCACCCTCCAAGGTGTATAAGCTCACTCTGATGTCACCAGGGTGATGCACCGCTCAGAACTTGTGCCCTCTGTTAAATGACATGAGTGAGTTTTCCCAGAATTTGGTTATGGACTGTAGCATGATGCAGATTTTCCCTGGTAACCTGGCTTATGTCGTGGGAAGACATGTCTGAACATTTGTTCATTAGGGAGTTCCTGGTGACCTAGGCACATGGCCTCTTGCTCCTCAGAGCATGAGGTAAGAAACTCACTGGGCAAGGGCTCCAGTCCCCTGGACAGGGGAGGCATGAGGCCATTTGGGAAGCCCACTCAACACAGACTCATTGGTAGGTCTGTGGGAACCACTCAAGGAGGCCAGGCCAAAACAGGACTCTTAGCCATGATGTTGCGGTGCCTTGAAGGCCCTTTTGGGTTCTGCATGATGTCTCCTTCTTATCATACCTCAGGCTGCAGTGACAGTCAACCTCCCTGACTGCCCCCACCTAATTATTCTTCTAAGCACCCCAATCTTGGCTTCCTAAGGTGGGGTCTGTATCCACAGATAGGAGGGCAAGGGCAGCGGCTGTCCCTGGCCTATTGTCCTCAGTTTCTGGGTGCCTGCCATGTGGCGGGCACTCCCTAGCTGCCTGAGGAACAGGTCTAGGTGAAGGACTGCCATGTGGGAGGCCTGTATTCCCATTGGCTTGCAGGTCTGGGAGGGTTTGAAAATGTGATTCTGTACCGTGATAGGTGTAAAGCTGCACGTAGGAGCTGCTCTCATGTGGAATTGCTTCCTGTTGACTTCATTAATCCGCATTAATGGTGACTCTGCTAATAGGGAACATTGGTGGCTCAGGAGGAAATGTGCTTTGCTTGAGAGCTTGCTTGGAACACAGAAACTGGAGGCAGCTTGGCATTTCAAATGATGCAGCCTTAACTTGTGGCAGCTGTATCCTGCAGCTACTTAGATTCATGCAGAGTCCAGCTGTGGTCACTTCTTTCTTTTCTGTCCTACAAAAGGACAGAAAAATCTAAGCGCCAGTGGGCAGGAGCCTGGCTCAGTAGGCAGCAAGTGCAGTGGTCTACAGCTGTGAATACAGTGAGGCTGCATTTGTCAGCATTGGCAGCAATTATTGGGGACACATGGGCAATTAATGACTTGCCTCCAAATATAAGCCACAGGAGCCTCCAAGGACCTACTCTGTCCCCAGGTCCTCCTTTGGCCATGTTTTTGATGAGTGGAAGAGCAGGTCAGCCCCAAGTAGACAGCAGGGCTCCCTAGGGTGGGCATGGGCTGGTAACTATGAATGGGACGCCAGTGGCTGGGCAGGTGGTGGTGTCCACCTTTCTCGGTGTTTCGTGCAGCTGCACAGAGCCCTGCAGGCACCATCTCCTTGTCTTGTAATTTTCTCCCTATGGCCCTGGCAGCTGTAGCAAGTATCAGAAGTGCCGTCATGCTTCATCACACTCGGGCCATGTCACACGAAACTGGGTCCAGTTTGAAGGTTGTTTTTGAAAATTCAGTGGAGAGGCCCTTAGCATCTGTGAGGAGTGGAACCAGGGTTGCTTGGACATTCTCAGGACATGGGGAAGGGATAGCTCCAGCAAGCCAGGGTGGCGTTAGCAGGCAGATCTGTGCCCTGCCTTGCTGGTGCCATGAAGGCAGCTTTATTCATTCCTCATTAGTGATGGCTTTGGTGGCCTTGGGTAACACTATCATCTTGTTTAGGCTGCTGCAACATGCATGTGGCATTGGCTGTGAGCACCTCACTTTTTTGTGTGTGCTGGGAATTGAACTCAGGACCTCATGCGTGCCAGGCAGGAGCTGTGCCACTGAGCTATGTCCCCAGCGAGAGGACCTTGTTTGGGATTCACCCAGCAGTATTTCTGTGAAGAGTTCCAGGGAGGCTGTGGGAAGTCTGACCCCTCCTGTGAGGTCACAGGCTCGAGGAGGTAAGATGGGTACAGAGGAGGCTCCAGAGCGACTGCTGTGCTGTGAGTGAAGGCCAGGCAAGCTATCCTAGAGCTTTGGAGCAGAGAGGGGGACAGAGGCAGACACCTGAGAGAGAGGGAGGAATGATCAAGTGGAGAATGGGTATGTCTCTCAGGCAGAAGGAGGCTCTGTTTTTAACTGATACATTTTGAATGCACAGAAGAGTAGGTAAAACGGACATCTAAGCACTGTCACCAAGATTCCAGAACATCTTGTATTTGCTGATGTCATGGATGCCCGGACTCGTCCCCCTTCAACATTTCACTGTAGCATTTCTAAAACTAAGGACATTTCCTACTTCACACAACTTCATCATTAACAAAAGAGAACATTCTGAGCAAAAGTTTAGAAGCAGGCAAGAGCAGAGTTTGTTCTGGAATGGAATGAATGAATGAGTCATAGATGCGCCAGCCCCTTAGAAGGATGAGAAGAGTCAGGCTAGGCTGGCTGTCAAGAGGCTGTAAATCTGGTAGAGGAAATGAATGCAGGACCCAAGACCAAGAGACAAGTCAGGTTTGCAGTTGCTGTTTGGCATCACCTGGCCAGGGACTGGATGCAAGGAAGTTCTTTTTTCTTCTTTCTTTCTTTTTGTTTTTTGAGACAGTCTCACTATGCAGTTCAAGCTGGCCTTGAACTCACTTTGTAGCCCAGGCTGGCCTTGAACTTGCTGTAATCTTCCTGCCTGAGCCTCCCAACTACTGGGATTATATGCATGTGGTGCAACACCCAGCCGGCAAGGAAGCTCTTTAGGGTGGCCTGACAGCATAGTGCAGTGAAATCAGGCTAGGGGAATGGAACAGACTCCTCTGGGTGAAGTGTACTGCTGACCACTGAGTGCTTGGTTCTTGGTGCACACGGGCAAACCTGGGCACAAGGCAGGCTGGGACACTGCATGGCAAGAGCAGGCAGATCTGCTTGCTCTGTGAGGTGTACATATAAGGTCCTCAGAGTGCTCTAAAACAGCCTAGCTCTGTGGCTGCACTGGGAAGAGAGACTGGCTCCATATCTGAGGTCTCGGCCAGCACTGCCTGACAGGCCACAATGTCTGGACTTGCTCTGGAAAGGTCAGACTTGAAACGATACAGTGGTTTGGATGAATGTCCCCCAAGACTCGTGCATTAAAGTCTTGCTGTGCTGTTGGAAGGTGGTGGAACCTTTAAGAAGTGGGGTCTTCAGGTTACAAGGGTGAGCTTTTGAAGTGGGTAGTGGGACCCTAGTCCCTCCCTCGCCTTCTTTAATTTCTTGGCAGTTTGGTTCAGCCTTATGCTTCTGCTATGATGTGCTGCCACAGGCCCAAAGCAACAGCGCCAACAGAACTTGGCCCTGTGGAAGCTGTGACCTAAAATAAATCTCTTTGTAAGTTGATTATGCCTGATGTTTGTTATCATAATGAGAGACTAATGCAGTGGGTACAGCTTGGCAAGAACACGGGACACAGGCCAGACAGCCCCACAGTGGCTGCCCCTGCAGAAAAAAGGATGCTGAGGGGTAGGAAGTCCTAATCTGAGGTCCTGAGGTCACTTAAGAGCAGGTACAGCCCTGGGAAGTTCACCTCTTGTCACCAGGACACATGCTTGCTCCTTCCTCCCAAAAACCTATCTTTGAGTTGCATGGTAGAAACACTGGTGCCGCCTGGAGTATGGTGGCTAAAATGCCGTGTTTCTGCCTCAGGTTAACGTGTGGATGGTCAGTGGCGGAAGCATCCCTATTTTGCTGTGGTTTAGAAATGTCTTTTCCCTCCAGGAAATATAGGTAGGCAGAGCTGGTTCAAATGAGAGAGGGCTCTCCCTTGCGCTTTACAAATGAGGTTTCTAGAAATATGATCTGTCTGGGGGTGAGGAGGGGCTGGTGGGTACAGCTTGAGGGTCTTGGTGATTAGAAATGAAAGCATGGCTTTCCTTTGTCCCAGCAGTGTAGCTTTGCTCTGTGTCCTTCTATATGAAGTTACTTCTTTATAGGTGATCAGGAGAGTTCTGTGATGTAGTCTACATGACATGCTCTGTATGCACTGGGTGGTCAGCTCTCCAGACCCCTGTCCAGCTGCCCACTATGCTCTTTCCATAAGAGGCATGGAGGCTTCTCCTAGCAAGCTCAGAATGGGAGCTCAGCATTTCCGTTTTTTGAGACAGGGTCTCATTGTCATTGAGGCTGGCCTTAAACTCACTATGGAACCCAGGCATGGCGATCCTCCTCCCTCAGCCTCCCAAGTGCTGGGTTATAGGTCTGCAATACCATGCCTGATGGGAGCTCAATCTTGAAGTTCTCTGGTGGCACAGTTTTACCTTGTCATGAGTAAACAAAAGTTACTAGGATTACATCTTGTAAATCATATGCACAGGCTCAAGCTCAGAGGTGGTTTGGGGCCAAAAAAAAAAAAGTGTGGGGGCTGATTTCTGGCCTATGGGAAGGTTACTGCAGCTGTATGAGCAGAACCTTGGTTCCAGAGCATGTGATGCCTCAGTGACTTCTCTAGAGAGTACCATGTCTGGATATAGTATCTCTCCAGAGCCAGAGGACCTTCTTGGCCTGGGTCTGGTGGGGCCATCTTACTGTGGTTAAGGGACAAATGGTCCTGGTATAGATCTGTCCTTGGGACTTGTGCTGAGTCCCATTTGCAAGATGAGAACATGATCACACAGCAGCCACCTGCCTGAGCAAATCAAAGTAGGGAGTAATGTCAGATAACCAGCGAAGGGCCACAGGAATTCTTTTAGAGGAGTTTCTGGCCCAGGGACAGACTTTTTAGGATTGAGTCAGTCCTGGAGTGCATGTGAGAGGCCCTTGGAGCATGGCAGAGGGCTCAGAGCGTCTCTGCAACCCCTGGGTGCTGCAGACAGCAGGCTCTGATTCAGCAGTCTGGGTGCTTCTCAAGAGTCAGCATCTTAACTCACTCTGCAGTGATGCTGGCCTGGGCAACATAGGGTTTGAGGGTAGGAAGGGGCCAGTCCGGGGAGCAGCAGGAAAGGGTAGAGTTGTGCCCCAGTCTCCTTCCAGTGCCAGGGAACTTGAGACCGGCTTCTCAGGGACTGAAGCACCATGCCTGTCATCTTACATCTACCTTTAGGCCCTGCACCCCAACTGAGGGAGCCCCTGTATTACATACAGGCTTGTGTGCAGGCCATTGACTTCTCAGGAAGACGAGGGTGGTACTCTGAGTCCTGCCACCTCTCACAGCCCTGAGGAAGATCAGACAAACTTGTGTACTAAAAAAGCCCAGAAACCTGGAAGGTGGTCAAATTGCCAGTACCTTTGTCACTTGTTGTTTATGAAGGCCCAAATTATTTTTTTCTCTTCTTCCATGAAAGACAGTCCCACTTAAACACTGGAAGCCTGTGCTTTGGGTCTGTTTGTGTCCTTTCTGTTTGAGGCTCAGTGTGTTCAGCTCATTCTTTCTGGAAGGCAAAGGATTGAGAATCAGCCCAGAGACAGGCCTCTCCTGGCCCAGGGACACCAGGTGGGTTGGTGGAGGTGGCCCTGAGGTGAGGCTGCAGAGGTAACCAAGGAGACCACGGGTGATCTGAGGGTGCCTGGTGCACTCACCTGGGCTTACCCGAGGAGATTCACCGTGCCAGCCAGTGTCCTGCTGGTATCAGCCCACAATCATGGCCTCAGCCCTGTATCTGGATTAACTGCAAGAGAGCTCAATTAGGCAAACTGCTTTCTTCACTTGCCTTAAAGGATAACAAGATTAGCTGTGCCCTTATCAGACTGAGGGGGCTCTACTGGCCCCAGAAGACCTTGGAAGCAGTGCCGGGCAGCCGGTTAACCATGGCCTGTGTGGATGGCCATGGAGCTAGGCCCAGCAACTTGTTCCTCAGAAACTTTCTGCAGTGGCTGACCAAGCTGGCTACCCTAGGTACAGCTGGACTGCCCAGCACTCTGGGCATAGTGCCCTGCCTTGTCTCAAGGAGTTGTGTGTTCTTGGGCTGGTGGCTTTGTTTCTCTGAAGATCAGCATCCTTGCCTGGAAAGTGAATATCACAATATGTACCTCTGAAGGCCTGGAGGCACTCTGGTTGCTGCTGCACGGCCCAGGTCCAGCTGATTCCACACTCAGTGAATGGCTTCCTCTTATTTCTAGGTAGCTGGGCTTGGGGGATGATGCCCCTGCAGATGAAGGCCCACAGCGTCTAAGTCTGCCCATACCCCTGCTGCTACAGCCTGTGGTCCATGGACCTCCTGTGAGCCTCCCATGTGGGAGCTGAGTTTCCCTTACTTGCCTGTGGAGATGGTGGATCTCCATGGCCACATGCCCTCACCCTAGTGAACTGCTTCCCAGGCATGAGTAGCCTCCATCATGGGAACTATGGAATTAGGAGGGCAGGGAGTCTGAGTTGTGGATCAGGAACCTCAGCTGACTCGAGGTGACTTTGCAGAGTTCTGGGAAGTAGAACCCAGCCTAGTGCCACTCCATGCAGAGCAGGGTTGAGCATAACCCTACTGACTTGAGCAGCCATCCTCTGGGTAGGACTGACCAGTCAGGTATACTTATGGCCCAGATTCCCCTGCAGTGGGTCTATACTCCTTCCAGTGGAGCCCTGAGCCCTCAGTGTAAAGATTTATTTTTTATTTTATTTTATTGGTAACGGGGATCAAACTCACGACCTTGCGCTTACAAGGCAAGTGCTTGAGCCTCTGAGCTAAATCCCCAGCTACTGTCAAGATTTATGAGCTCAGCAGGTGCTGACACTAACACCAGCAATTGTGGTTGGAAAGAGGAAAGAGGATACATAAATGCAAGGTACAGGGCTCACCTCTCACCCACTGGAAATTTATAATTGGTGAACGTTTATTGAGTACCTGCTGTATGACATGGGGTGCTCAGAGGATGCTCAAGGAGGCCCATGCAACTTTCCAGTGATGCTTGTTCTGTGTGTCAGCTGAATCCACTCGGGACACCCTCCTGCTATCCCACACCGACTGCTGCCTGACTGGGGAGAGGCAACTGCTGCTGTCCTGCTCACCCAGGAGTCCTCAGGGTTCTTGCCAGCCTTCTGCACCCCCACCACCCCATCTGCCTGGACATTGCCACCGCTGGACAAGTTCTGGCACCTTCCCTTTGCTAGTTGCTTCCAGTCTCTGCTCAGGTTTCCATGAGGCTGTGTCTCCTTAGTACTCAGCCTTGTTTCTTGCTGTTCCATGAGGCACTGCTCATTGTTTCTGGGCCGTCAGCATGTCATAGACCTGGACAGTCACTCCTGTACAGCAGCACAGACACCTCCTGTCTGCCTCCTGGGTCAGTGGGTCAGTGGGACGCAGGGGATGGAGGGTTGGCAGCAGAGGGACATGGTGGACACCGGGTGGATTTCCCCACCCTCAGTGAAAGGCTAGGCCCAGACCCCTGAGCCCAGAATGAGGAGGACAGCTCTCCTGCAGTGTATCCCTTGAGAAGCTCAAACCTTACGGCCACCTGGGCAGACAGCTGAAAACAGGCTCAGCCAATAGCAGGAGAAGTGGGCATGCAGCCCATCTGTGGATGTTTGCCGCGGTTCTATGCAGCACGGCAGAGTAGCCTTCCACCCTACTTGGGGGCATAGCTCTGCCAGATGTGTGGCAGGCACACTATGGAACTCTGTGCAGGCCCTTGAGGTCCAGGCTGTGACTGATGGGACACATTGCCATGCTGCCATGAGACTGCATTTCTGGGGTATCCTCTAAGAGGCAAAGCAAAGAGCCGAGCACAGGCCAGAGGGCCCAGCTGCTCAGGGGGCTTTTTATAGGCACAGACATGTTGCTCTACATTTAAAAGGATACTTTGCGCTTTAAATTTTGCCTCAGTACATCTGACTTACGTCTTTTTAAAGTCTCTCCCTTCCAATATAATCATTTTAGAAAAAACAAACAAAACAAAACCAGAACCTGAGCTGGCTGACGGTAGGCACTCTTAGCATCACGATGCTGATGATGGTGATGAAGGCTGGCTGGCTGTGCCCACCTGTAATGCCCATGGAAACCAGCCTGGAAACTCAGCCCAGCGCTATGGCAGACCTTGTATCCAGACAACCACTCTGCTGGGCACCAACTACTTTGAAGTTTCCTTTCAAGGCAGGCTGAAGTCCATGTCAATATTGACCAAAGAAGGTGGCACTGTATTTGGTTAATAGTTGAAGAGTCACTATTTTGCCAGTAGCTTTGAACAGGTGGATCTTGTTTTATTAACAGAAAAAGAAAAATCTAAAAAAGCTGTGCATAAATCTAGCAGGATAAATATAAGTAGAAAAGCTCACAGATTTAAATGAATCTCAGAGTGAACCTTTTGATAAAGCAGTTAGCTCTCCTTTCCCCTTTATTGCGTTTATTAAGGAAATTAAAAATATATATTTGATTTGCTTCAGTGAGGCCTGAGGCCTCAATAATGTGCAGTCCTGGTTTAGCCTGGCCCGGGGCTCTCTGGGCACATGAGCAGGGAACTGTCTTTTTTAGGGGCTTCATAGTGCATTGACTGAGTGTCTGTGTCTCTAGGCAACTCCTGTCACCCATCTGTTTATAGAAACTAGGTCTGGTGCTCTCCTGCATACAGGACGCAGGAGCCCAGGATAGAAGTGAGGATGGCCTGCCCTTTGGGCCCTAACAGCTAAATTAGCCCCTCCTGTTTTCTGGCCGATCACTGCGTAGCCTTTTTTGCTCAGATCTTCCCTAGAGGTGACAGGTTAGACACAAGAATGAGGTCCCACCCTAGTTATAACACTATGATCATCTTCTATATCAACAAACATCCCCTGAGTCACCTGGAAGGCTGGGTGGCACAAGGACACTTACTGGTCTTATACCCAGTGCCATACCTTACACAGCCCTCACAGGAGACCAAGACCCAGCAAGAGTAAGTGACTCTTCCAAAGCTACCTGATAGGAAGTAGGATGAGGGTATAGACCCAGTGGCCTGTCCTGCCCACCCTGCCCTTTCCAGGGTTAGGTGCCTGGGTCAAGCCTCCTGGATACCTCAGTTTGTCTGTCTTGCCAACCCCAAGCTTTCTTCTTTTTCTCACTCTATCTTATCTTTTTCCTGTTTTCTCTCAAAAGACAAGCATCAAGGCCAGAAGAGGTAGCCATGATGCAGAGTGTGACTGATGGACAGGTGGGAATTCGTGTAGTGACCCTGCCGGTGGCCAGCGTGAGAAAGGCAACTGCAGGCTGCTGGTCCGGTGTGGATTTAGGTCAGAGGTCAGTGCACTGGGTGGAGCTACAGTTTTCTATGACCAAGTGGCTCCTGTCATTTCTGGCTGTAGTCATCCTGTGGAAGCTAGTGGGAAGTTACAGTGGCAGTATCTGCCCTGTTGGGGAATCTCAGCAGCAGGGCAAGAGAGAGGCAAAGGGTCCAGGATCACGCCTGGGATCCTCATCATGGGCTCATGGGGCTCAGCATCAAAGTGGGTCTCTAAGGATGTCATCCCTTCTGTCCAGAGAGGCCTGGACCAACATTTGGGACATAGCACCTTTACGAGCTGGGGCCCAGAGATACTTGGAAGGACACAGGGAAAGAAGCCAGTGCGTGGTCATTACCCTAAACCTTACTACATGCGTATGCCCTGCCTGAGCTGGGAAGCACCTGATGTGGGGCTGACCCGTAGAGTGGGGCCACACATCCCTGGACTGTCTGGGCTTGGCTCCTGGGCCAGCTTTGGGTACATTTTTCAGGAATCAGGAGTGGCCTGTGTTCGTACTCTGGTCAGGGCATATGATAGTTGTTCCAAGCAGGCCACCAGCCACATTGAATTGCATGGACAGTGAGCTATGCCAGCTGGCATGGGAGCTTGCAGCATGGATCCTTGCCTGGTGTATGGCTCTAGGTATGGTAGTCACTCCTGTGGGGCAGTATGGACGAAAGTAAGCCCCAGTGACTTTCCTGTCTGGTCAGGAAAGGACGGCTCTGAGCCATGATCTTCTGATCAAGCCCATGGGAGCCAGCTGGAGGGTGAGGACATGCCTCCTTGAACTTCCCTGTATGGATCTGTTCTTAGCAGGGAATGCAGATGGAGTGAATACTTAATGGAGGTGACAGTGTCCCCAGGTTCCCAGCCAAGTGGGACAGGTTGGTAAGTACCTGGATGTGCTTTGGACCCAAGGCACTAGATTGCCTGGGGAACCCAGGGACAGATGCAAGAGACCTTTGAATTTGGCCTGTGAAGCCAAGGACAGAGGCTTGGGTTCTGGTGAGGGAAAATGATATTAGTGAAATGGGGTCTTAGACTCAGTGGCCATGCCACTCTCCAGCCAGCTGGGTTCTATTACAAGATTTTGAGGACACATGGCACTCCCCAAGTATACCTGTGTGGCATCTCTATGGGTGAAGAGTGGTCAAGATGGTGCTGAGGGGCAATGGCAGGGTGGAAGATACCAGGCTTCTAGGGGTAGAGGGGTGTTGTTGTAAAGCTACTCTGTCAAAGCCCAGGTCTCTGGCTATTTCCATGATGGACCACAACTGGAGTCAGACCCTGGGTTTGAATCCTTTCCTTCGCTGTGTCCTGGGCAAGCCCTTCTGTACAATGATCTATTGTGCCTCTTGGGACTGTCGCATGAACTCAGTGGCAAGGCATATGCATGAATCAGTGTAAGTGCTGTGATGTCTGCATGGTGGTTATTATTGTCCTATCAGTGTTCTCCCCCTCCAGAGAAGGTGACTGTGTTCTAGGGACTGAGGTCAAAGGCAGGGACAGAGTTTAGAGGAACCACTGCCACCTCTGGCTGTAGGGCTGGTTAAGCACTGGACAAAGTGCCCACCAAACCTGAGGGAAGAAAGAGCTCTTCCTGACTCACTGAGGACCCTGACCCTAAAGGAACCTGAAGACATATGCAAGTTCACCCAACTAGTAAACGGTGCAGTCTGAATTGCTTTTTCACATTTTATTATGAAAAATGCATAATATATACAGAAGTTGGATAATATAATGGCTCTTCTACCACTGTGTCTATTATTCAGACTAATCAGTATAGTGGTCAGCTTCCCATAGCTGGAACAAGTATTTGACATCCACAAATTAAGGAGAAGTTTATTTTGGCTCATGGTTTCCGAGAGTTCAGTCCATGGTCAACTGGCTTGAAGGAAGGAACATCATGGCAGAAGCAGGTGGTGGAGTGCTTCATGCTTGGATGGATAAATGGATAGATGGGTGGGTGAATGGATCAGTGGAAGAGTAGATAGGTGGATGGGTAGGTGGACAAGTGGGTAGATAAATGAGTAAATAAATGGGTGATGTGGAGGGATGTGTCTCAGAGTGATGCAGTGATTGGGATGTAGTGATGGCCACACTACTGGAGATTTTAGGAGTGTGAGGGTGCTGTACTGTACCCACAGCAAGCTGTGTTAGTGTCTGGTATGTGTGGACAAGGCCTGCACAACTCCTTGGCAGGCATCTCATGGGACCCTTTCACAGAAGCCTCCAGCACCCCAGTGGCTCACATAAGTGTGGTCTCAGTTCACATAAATGAGGGTGTAAACCACTATTATTCTACCAAATACCTGAGATAATCAACTGACAAAGAGAAATGGTTGGTTTTGCAACTTTCAGCTCCTGGTCTGCTGGCCCCATTGGCTTTGGGTCGATCACATCTTGGCATGAATGTGTGATGGAACAAAATCACTCATCTCATGACAGGGAAGTAGAAGTGGAAAAAATGGCCAGAGTTCCACAATCTCCTCTGAGGGTGCATCTCAAAGATCTGAAGATGTCACACTAGCCCTCGCTTTCTGGAGGTCCACCTTCCCTCCCAGTAGTGCCATGGTGGAGACCAAGTCTTTAACACATGGTTCTTTGTGGATACCAGGTCCAAACTGTCGTAGTGAGTTGAGTCCAAGGGATAGAGAGACTGTTCTTGTCCCATCTGCAAAGGGTGGCCACCAGCTTTGGCCACCAGAGGGAGGACAGAGTGGCAGGCCCACCAGTGTTTCATTATAAAGATGTTTCACCACAAACTGGAAGTCTGGGTTTTAATATGAAAATACAGAATGTTTAATTCTTGGGCTATGTATTTATTTTTGTAGAGCTGGCAATCAAATGCAGGCCTTCAATTTTCTTTGGCAAACTACCACAGAGCGGCATCCCCAGCCACAAATATAGTTTGAATGTATTGAGCTTGACTAAAACACATTTTGAGCTACCTGTTTGACCCTGTTGGAGTCCAAGGATCAAGTGCCTTGGTGCCATCAAGTGCCCAGATAGGTCCCTAGAAACTGCCAGGAAGGAGCAGACCTGCCTCCTCTGAAGCCAGGCTGGCGTTGTCACCTGTGGGGGACTAGAGTGATTCAGATGCTGTCCTTGTTCTTAGAGCTTCGAACCCAGGGAAGAGATGAGGCATTCATCTCACGTGTCCCTTGGGCATGATGCCCACCCGTCCCCTGCTCTGACCCCTGAGAGCGGGATGTGGACTTGTGTTTTGCATTGTTTAGCTAGCTGTGTGTGGGAGGGGCAATTGAATGATCTACATATAGACATTCAGCTGATTGTGGCAGTCACCTTAGGGATGTGTCCCTGGAATTCTACCCATTCCACTTTCCTTCTGCCTCTGTTTTCACTTTTTGCCCTGGAGTAAAGCCTGTGCAAGAGATCTAAAACGTAACAAAGAAAATGGATCAGGGAAGTATGGTTGACTGTGGCAGAGTTAAGCTGGTGACCCCCGGTCAGGGGTGTCCTCTCTTCAAACAAGGCTGCTGGGGCAAACAGAGCTCCAGGGTCCCAGGGAAATATTCTTTTAGGCAAAGAGCAAGTTTTGGTTTTTTTAAAAGAAGTATGAAAAGAAGTTCCATGGGAGAACTGGAATAACTTAGCCTTAATGCTGTGCTATCTTATCTGCCAGTCCAGTTTACCTGGGCATGCTGTATTTGCCAGGTGGTTTGGGAGCAAGATGGATTCTAGAAATCTGGAAGATGAGCAAAACTAGGAGCAGTGACAGCAGAGCCTGGTCATCCTGCCTCCCACCGTGCTGAGGGCACTTGCGTCACCCATGCCCAGCCCCTCGCAGTCACCCTGGCATCGTGCTTGCCAACCTGCTTCCGGCTCCTTAATTGGATGAAGTGTGCAGCTGGCTGCCTGCAGAGGACAGTGGAGCTGTCAGTCAGAGAGGGAAATTACCCTTGGATTCAGGGAGTTGAGCTGGCTGCTGATTATTGATTGCCTTGAAATGACAAGAGTCGAATTACAACTCGGCAGGGGCAGAGCGGCCAGGGATTGTACTATGTTATGGTGCGTGCATTTTAAATGTACCGTTGCTCACTCTTGACAGAGGTCTGCATCTTTGTCACTGTGACCCCAATCAAGACTTGGAATATTTCCATCCTCCACAAATCCTCTCCAGGCCTTCCTGCCCCCTCCCCAACCCCTGCTCCCAAATGCAGATGGACAATGCTGTGTTCTCTGTCCCTCCCAGCAGGTACTCAGTTTCTTTGTTTTTTAGGGCTGGGGATTGAATCCAAGGCCTTCACATGCTCAGTAAATGTTCACTCTGAGTCACGTCCCTAGCCTCTTGGGTTTCTGAAAGGTTGAAGCCATATTCTAGGAAATGGGATGTGAGCAGCTCAGGGATTGCTGACCCTGCCTTCCTCATTCTGCAGATGGGAAATGACCCCAAGAGATAAACTGGTTCCCCTGAGGGTAGAGGGAGCATGATCCCCATACCCGGACTGCACTGTGATATGGGTTTGCTAGGAGGCAGGGTCCCACACCTCAGATACAGGGATGCGGTAGCTTCAGTGTCCTGAAAGTGTTACCTCATCAGCTGGGAGGGAAACACTAGTGGACTCTGAAGGCAAGACATGATCACAAGTTGGTAGAACATGGTGTGTGAGTGTTGGCTCATTTGAAAAGCAAGTGAGCTGATTGGGCCTCAGTGGCTAGCAAGAGCTCTGGGCAGGAGGCCAACAGGTTGGTCTGCCATGCCTCTGTCTGGCTGCAGGGCCCTAGAAGTCACTCCAAGAGCCTCAGTCTCCCCACTTGTGAGTGGAGCTAGTTTGAGACCATGTGAACTAAAGCATAAGCATTGTGAAATTGTAAATGCTGGATTGATGGTTGTTATTTTTATTAGTAATACATTGTCATAGAGAAGTTGTCCTCAAAGTTCTTAAATAGTCACTGACTCTTGCTCCCTTCCTGAGCCCCCTCTGCAGACTTCTACCTGGACACAATCATCACTGCTACTCCAGTCCAGGTTCCAGCTTGATAGCTGCTGTCTCCTTAGGGCTGGCACATCAGACCACTGATGGGCAGAGGCACTTTGGGGAGTGCTCTCTGCAGCTTGGGAGGGTGGCCTTGTCTCCCAGTACTCTCCAGATGAAACCCCACAGGCTACTCTGTCACCACTTCTGATTCAGAGCCAACCTGCCTGGCTGCCTGTGCTGCAGAGGGAGGTACCCTGGCAGGGATTCACTCCCAAATTCATTGAGTTGTAGTGCATTCAGCCCCTTGAGGGCAGGCCTGGCTGTTTATGCATTTTCAGTGCCTCAGCGGTGCTTGGAAATGATGCCAGCACCCATCAGTAGGCACCAGGGCAAGCTTTGTTGATTTGGGTTGAATCTTAAAAGACACAACAGTGTTGCATGTAAAATGAAAAAGCTTTTGTACCTCAAAGTATATTATTATTAAGAAAGCAAAGAGAAAATGCATAGATTATAATTGTAAATCATGCATCTGATAAAAGTTTAATACCTAGAATACAAGTCAACAATAAGATAATAAATCTGGTTTTTAAAATAGGTATAGGACATTTTGCCAAAGATACTTCTCCAAAGAAAGTATATAAATGGCTGTGAGTGTTTTTAAAGATCCTTAACCTCATAAAGTAACAGAGAAAAGCAAATGAAAGCCACGAGTGCCACTTCTTACCTGCTAGGATGGCTATGATTTTACAAAGTGGAAAATAACAAATATTTGAGAGGCTGTGGAGAAACCAGACTCCTTGTCCCTCACTGGTGGGAATGTAAAATGGCACAGCTACTGTGGAAAATCTTTGGCAGTTTCTCAGTAAATTAAAGATAGACTTAGCATAGGACCTAGCAGTTCCATTCCTAGGTATATACTCAAGAGAAATGAAACACACGTGCGCACAAAGCTTGGACATGAATGTTCACAGCAGCATCACTAATGATAGCCAAAAAGTATACACCCAAATGTTCATTAGCAGCTGATTGGGACAAAACACGGCATCTTTATATAATGGAATAATAATCAGGCCCCCCCCAAAGGAATAGGAAGTTCGTATATGGTGTAACATGGATAAATCTTGAAAACATTATGCAAAGTGAAGGAAACCAGATGCAGAAGGCCATGTATTGTATGATTCTGTTTATGAAACATTCCAGAATAACAAATCCCTAGGGACAGCCTGTTGGTGGTTGCCAGGGGCTGGGAATGACTGCTGATGGGGATGGTGTTCTCTTTGGGGTGACAGAAGTATTCTGGAACGAGGTCATGGTAATGATTACACAAGTAAAAATCATTCTGAGTTTCATATAAACTTTTTTTAAAAGTATGGAGGGACCCTGAATGTGTGAAATCTCTGGCCCTTGGCCTGGCGATGCCTGCTGCAGGCGGGGCCTTGTGGACCTCAGCATCCTATACCTCTCCCAGCCCCTCCAGCTCTTCTCCCTTCTGAGTAAGCATGAGCTTCTCACTTGGTCCACAGTCTGCAGAGGCCATCTGCCCAGATAGGTAAAAGGACTATTTACTTTCCAGGAGAACGGTGCCAATAGCTAGTTGAGGGGAAGGGCCAGGAAGGAGTTCCTCCCTTGTCCCCTTTTCTATAAAACCTGACTCACTCTGCCCTTCATGCCACTTCACCCCTCCCAGAGTGGTTAGGAACTCTGAGGACAGACCTAGAGTGGGCTCTGGGACTCATTCAGTGGCAGAGATGAAGTCAGTGGCCTTGGGCAAACACTTCTGTAGAACCCGGAACTGGTGATCACGCCCTGGTTGTTTAACTGCTGGGAAACAGGGCTGGGTACCAGGGAGGAGCGCTGGGAATTGGGACAAATCCCTCTGGCCCTGATGGCCCCAGGACTACACTATCAGTGTCCCCAGGACTCTTGTCTCAGCACTTGCAGAGGCCTTCCTGACCCTTCCTAACTGATGCTCCTCAAATATAAGGGAGCCACATCCTAATAAACCCATTGTAACCACTAACATCATAGTGCAACCTTGCCTGCCTTAAACATGCTCCAAACATTCATATTTGCCCACAGTTGGCCAGAATCATCCAGCAAAGTGTATTTTATCAGGAAGAATTGAATAGCCCATGTAAGGTATTGAATACTAATATTCACAAAAAGCCGACCAGCTCAGTTATTTGTGTTCTCAGGCTGGCCCAGAGCTGTCGTTTGCCACCTAGTATCCAAAGAGAGACATGTACCACATAACTCTGGCCCAGGAAAGGCCAACTTCAAAATTTAAAGTACAGATTCTACTGAAACCATGTTTCTTTTGTACTATCATAAAGTTGAGAATTTTTAAATTGAAGCACACCCTAAGTTGGGGGCCATCTCCATATGCACATACATGTAGATATGAATTCATTTTCAGAGCTTACAAAGGTGACCCGCTCATGTCATCAGAACCCCAGACTGCGTTTGCCGTCTTGCACCCTTCTTGGCCTCCTTCTCCTTCCTTTAACTTGTGCATCCATCTATGCACTGGGCCAGGTGCCCAGTGGGAGCCCCAGGCAGTGTGCAGCCTGGCCAGAACCTGCTGGCAGGGAACCAGAGGCCAGGGAGCTCCTAAAGGGGCCTGAGAGCCACCTGCCACTGCTAGCTGCTGCATATGGAAGTCCCAAACATGAATGGTTGGTAAAAACAAAACACTTCTGTGTCTAAAAGGTACACATTTGGAGGTTTGTTCCTCAGGGAAGGGCTTGGATGGATTCTGGTGGGGGTGACGGGCTTCCCTTCTTTAGTTTTAGCCCTGCGATGGATTCTGTGGGTGTCCCCAATGGTGGCAGGTGCAAGTCTGAACCTGGGCGGTGCTTGTGAAGGTGGCCATGTCCCAGGCCTTCCTTTGGTGACCCTCACTTCCCACTTCTTGTCTGTTGGGGCCCTTTTGGAATTGTGTGAAGGGACCCTTGTGACTTCTGGAATGACTTCTTCATGTGTTGGTCTGGAGCAGAGGTGATGAATCCATGGTGCGTATGCAGAGCCCTCTTTGCGATGATGTCACAAGTTGTATGAGTTGTTTTTTCTAAATTAAAAGCTCAATATTCAGGCTTAATTACAGTGATGGGTTTTGGGTTGCAGTTTGGGCACTTGGCCTCTAAAAGATTTGCCATCGCTGGTTTAGAACTAGCCTCTTCCATGAGCTCGTGGTTATTTGGTTGGCATTTGCTTCCCACAAGCCCTGGTCCATCCAAACTGGATGAGATATGGAAGTTCCTAAGAACCCATGGAGGTAGGGGCTGGGAATATAGCTCGGTGGCATAAGCATCTGCCTGGCAAGTGCAAGGTCCTGAGTTCGATCCCCAGCACCAATTCCTGGGAGTGGAAATAGCTGCTGGAGGCAACGCAGAAGGTGTCCCGTGTGATTTGAAAGCTCGATCCTGGGAACAACAGAGGGTTGCTCCCCTCATCCTGCCCCAACTCTTTGCACACTTAACATCTTGATGTCTTCTCTCTGCTGGGTGCAGGTTGCAAGATGGGAGTATAGAACCCGCAGACTGAGCAGTGTCTTCAGATCCCCATACCTGGCCTGCTACTCTCTGGGTGCCGTCATCCTGCTGCTGAATGTCCTCCGTTCACACTGGTAAGCCCCCAGGCTGGCCTGCTCATGCAGGCTGCTGTCCCTGTGAGAACGCACAGCACTGGCAATGAAGGGCTGTACTGGGTCCATTAGAAAGTAGGGAGCACACTGTGCCTGAATGCACAGGGAACTCTGTTCTCAAACTCTTCTACCGTGGCAAGCCACCTGACCGATCTGTCAGCTTGGGAGTCCTCGTGACCTCAGGAAGGGAACAATGAATGTGGCAGTTCTATCAGGTAAGGAGTTGGTCAAGGAGGAGCAAAGGGGATGATGTCCCTATATTTACATACCCAGAGCCATCTCTAAGGAGTGCCAGGACAGGGGCACATGCCTTGGATGGGAGCTCCCCATAGCCTGGGCCAGACTGTCCAGGCTTGAACCAGTGTCTAAAAATTGCTTCGTCCTTCTGTGGTCTTGGGACATGTTATTTCCCTGCCATCCATGAAGAAGGCCAAAGCAAGTGAGTGGATCTAGCTGATAAAGGTCGGGCCTTGGCCAGGCGGGCCCTCCGTCCCTGCTGTGCAGGGAAGATGGTAGGGTGTCAGACACTGGGGGCGGGGTGGGGATTCACTGTGGTTCTGGCTCTCTCTGGGCCTGAGGCCCATGTCATTGCTCCAGTCTCTCCCCAGTCTCCATTCTGTGAAAGCTACAGACAGCGCATGGGCTGAATGTGGCCCAGAGGAAGAAGTGGCCAGGGGTGGTGCTGCATGCCCATAATCCCAGTATTCTGGGAGGCTGAGTCGGGAGGACGTCAAGTTCAAGCCCAGCTTGGACAACTTAGCAAGACCCTGTTTCAAAATAAAAAATAAAAAGGGCTGGGTTGTGCAGTTTAGTGGAAAGGCTCTGGGTTCAATTTCCAGTGCTGCAAAACAATGATAAAAACATGAGAAAGTGGCTTGGGGAGTCCTGCCTAGATAGTTTGGAACACTCTGGTGGCCCTGTGCACACTCCCAAGGGACTGGACACTGGGGCTGTTTTGCAGGTATACCGTTGGGGAAGCTGCTGGGATTATTGGGTCCTAGCGATGAGGTCTGCATGGGTGGTCTAACCTTCCCCACTCTCCTCAGCCTACTGGGTTCTCCAGGTCCAAGATGCACACAAGAAGTGACCTGCTTGATGCTCAGTGCCCAGTGCCTGGTGGGTAGGAAGCTGGTGGGAGTTGGGGGGTAAGGGTGACGGGTAAGACCCTCCCACTCAGGTTCAATGAGCACTTGGCTCGGGCTTCCTTCCCCACAAGCAGGTCACCCTCTCTGTTATCAGAGTCTGAACTTGCCCTTCTGTGACCACAGCATGTGCTGGGAGAGGAGAAGGGTCAGCCTCACTGCTGGACTTTGGCTTGTGGTCTGTGCCTCTTTGCCCCTCAGCCTGAGGCTGCCTGCCATCTCCAGGCTAGGTGGGCATCTCAAGGGTCTTGGTTCTCAGAGGCAGTGATCTCTTGGCACTCAGCCTGAGCTGGAACATCCCAGAAGCCTCCCTCATCCCAGGACAGGCAAGGACATGGCTCTCAGTTCGCACTTAAGGCCTCCTGGCCATCATAGCCTGCAAACTGACCAGCTACTTGACTGCCTAGTCTAGTGAGCATTCTGACATTTGTCCCATTGAACAGATAAAGAAAATAAGGTATGGTAGGAAGCACTGGTCTGCTCAGGATATCACAGCACTGCGAGGAGAGATCTGACCCTTTTAGGCTGGATGGTCGGGACAGTCCTAGTGGCACCAGGCTAGGCTCATGTGAATAGCAGTCTAAAGGAGAGGGACATGGGCCTCTTCCTAACCCTGCCACCTGGGACACCACCTGTGGACTGTCCCTCCTTATAGAGGATGGGACATTAGGCTGCTTCAGATGAGAACACAGGTCCTCTAGACCCCAAGCAAACCCTACTCATCTGCTGAGAGAGGCTGTGGCTGTGGCTGCTGGCAGGTTGGGCGTCCCTACAGAAGCAGTGATGCTGAGAGATGCACAGAGCTGGAAAGCATGTGAGGCCCATTTCTGGGCTGGGCATGCATCAGGAGGAATGGGCAGAGTCCTATAGCCTCATGGCCCTGAGCCAGACCAGGTGACTATGTAGAAACACTGGCCAAGGCCACAGATTGCAGTCATCACTGTGCTGGGCATGGGCAGACATGCTGGGCTGTCCCTGGGGCCCCATAATCCTAGCAGCTTCCTCAAGGGAACACCTGAGCCCAGTTCATCAATAGAGTCCAAGGCTGGCATGGGGCAAGCCCCGTGGTCCCTGACCTGAGCCCTCTTATTGGCTCTGTGTGTTCTGTCCCTGGAACTTCTCTGTGGCTCAGCTCAACTCTGACTCCCTATCCAGCCTTGTCTTGGGAAGGGAACTTGCTCCGGCTGGAAGCCGAGAAATCATGCTAGGTAGTTTCCAACATCTTCGTGTTCAGTCTGCCGGCACAGGCTGGATCTGCCCTGGGACCCCCTCCCCAGATACCTGTGCCCTACTTTAGCTTTCCTTCCCCTGCCTCTCTGGACTACACTGCTCTCTCATTCGCCCCTGGCCTTCTAGTCCAGGCCTCCACAGTCACAAGAGTGATTGCCATTTGAAGCTGGTTTTTACGTGCCATGTGGCCCCACCCAGCGAGTCAGGCTCCCCTCACTCACCGTGCTGCTACAGTTCTTGGTCACCTCTACCCTGCTGTCACCACAGGGCTCCTGCCCACTCACCTTTGGTCTGTCTTTTCCTCTCTTGTTACCTGCAGAGAGTAGCCTCAACTACGTGCTGTAGAATCTTCGGCCTAAGCCTATCTGCCTATCTGCAGCCACTGTAGGCTCCTGCCCAGCCCCACAGATCCTGGGCATCTTTTCTTACCTACTGAAGGACACTTCTGTTGAGGGACCTTAAGGATCTGAGTTTGTTTTGCTGGTGGGGATGTGACCAGAGCCACACCTAGAGCTGATAATTAAGTTTTTGAGACTAAACGCAGAGTGAATAAACCTGCACTCTGAGTTCAGAAGCTCAGTTCCATCATAGATGACCTTCAACCTCTTGGAGCTCCAACCCTCTCTAAACCCCTAGTTGTGGCTGGGGATGTAGCTCAGTGGCTCAGCACCTGGAAAGCATAAGGCCTGAGTTTGATTCTTAGCAAAAAAAAAAAAAAAAAAAACCCAAAACAACAACAACAAAACCCCGAAAACAAAAACACCACCTTCAGCTGTACAAGTAGACTTGCCTGGCTGCTTGGGCCCTACTTCTCTCTCCCAGGGCCTTTCTTTGACTGTGCTCATAGTGCTGGCCTTCAGCTGGGTCCAGCTGCCTGATGTGGTGGTACACACCTATAATCCCAGCACTTGAGAGGCTGGGGCAAGAGGATCACTGCAAGTTAGAGGCCAACTTTGGCTACATAGTGAGTTCAAGACCAACCTGAACTACATGGCAAGACCTTGTCTCCAAAAATAAAAATATGGGTCCCCCTTATATTCCCATGACACAAGAGCCACAGGAAGAGCCTGGCTGGAACCTACAGACAGGCAAGGCCCAGCCTCAGATAGGCTGTGTTTATCTGGTCTCCATGGCCGCTGTGACCTGAGCCACCCAGCAGAAGACTCTTGTTCCCAGAAGGATCTAAGAGCCCATGACAGTAAGCACCTGGCATGCACATGGTGGTGCTCAGCATGGTCCTTGCTTCCCAGCCTGATTTTGCCCAACGTGATGCATACTTAGCACCAGCAGCCCTTTGGGAATGCTCCCTGGACCAGCTGGGGAGTTGTAGATCCTGTGTCCCTAGAAGAGTAGGCTGTAGGTTAGAAGTACAGAGTACAGCAGCACAGAGCAGCCTGCAGGGCCTCCTGCCTGCGGTGGGGACAGAGTGAGTAGTCCTCTGATGTTCCCAGTGGCACTCTTGGCCACACAGCAGTCTGGTGTTTACACTAGTGCCTGCATGCACTGGTGTGTGTCTGTTCTATGACAGTAGATATTGGTCTCTCTTGGGTGTCCTCACTGCCATGTAGAGCTCCACTGTGTAGTGCTCCAAGGCAAGACACATTTCATTTTCTCTTCCCTAGCCCTGCACAGGCCACTTGAGTTGTTCCCGGCCCACTGCGTGTTCAGTGCCGCTGTCGGCAAGCACTCTCTGGAAGTCCCCAGTGGGACACGCATGTGACCTTGTTCATTCCTGCAAACTGGCAAGAGTCTGTTTCTTTAGTTTCACATACAGCCTTAGTAAATTTTAGATGACCATGGGCTGGGCAGGGTAGAAATAGCTGTGGGTGGAGAGGTCTGAGCTAGGGGTGGGGACTAAATTGGGTAAGTCAAGTGAGATCTGGCCATAGCTGGATATGATGGGAGCTATGGAAGGGTTTGGAGCAGGGAAGTGAATTAATGACCCTACCCTAGTTTTTGATTTGGGAAGGGCTTCCTTGCCTCCCTGAGCCAACCTCACTGGCCCACACTGTCCAGGGGAGAGTTCTCCATTCTAGAAGGAGGTCTTGTTGGGGTGCCGGGGCAAGGAGGTAACATCCTGAGAACTAAGGGATGGGAAGCAGATGCCTGCCCTGGCAAGGGAGTAGCTGGGTGGCCGGCTCTGAGGCTAACCCAGGCAGATATCCTTTGGACCTGCACTGGCTGCTGAAGAGGTTTGGTTGTTTGACTTACAGATAAATGAACCAGCCTCCCCTGGGAGCCATGGCTCCCTGAAAACTCAGCTGTGCAGAGATGTCCTAGCTTTCTCCCCCCCCCCCCAGTCCAGGAAGCCAGCCTCAGTACCTGGGCAGTTGAAGCCCTGGGAACTGCGCTTTGATAGGAGAAATTTGTCCTTTATTTTCCTCCCCACTTACTCGGGCCCTTCTGGAGTAGGCAGGCAGAGGCCAGCACCCCAGGGCTAAGGAAACTCTGCAAGCTACTAAGATTATCATCTCAGGCCACAGGAAGTAACAGATGATTCAGAGTCCTGGATTTCTAAGGTCTTGGCTGCAAATGGGGGTTTAAAGGCTGGCAACTATGGTCTACTTTTGGCCCAAAAACCAAGAATGCTTTTACCTGGGTACATTCTTAAAGTCATAAAAATACACATATATGGATTTTATCAGTGACATTAAATACTTTTATGATGTGTGATGACCATTGCTATTGCTCATCTCCAGAACATTTTTTTATTTTGCTACTCAATACTCCTTGAACACCTAGTTACTCAGGCTCTTGCCCCCGGCCCTGGGCAACTCCATTCTGCTGTTTGTGTGTGAATTTGACTACTCTGTGGTCCTCATATTAGTAGAACCAGGCATTAGTTATCATTTAAGCATTAACGTATTTCACTTAGCATGAGGTCCTTGGGGCTTATCCATGTTGGAGCATGTGTCAGGATTTCTTCCTTTTAAGGCTGAGTAATATTCCGCTGCTTGGATAAACCACACTGTGTACTCATTCACTTGCAAGTCGACCCTTGGGGGGTTTTCCATCTTTTAGCTATTGTGATAATGCTGCTATGGATGTGGGGACACCAGCATCTGTTTGTGACCCTAATTTCAGTTTTTAGAGGTTCTCTTAAGTTACTTTCTCATTGCTGAGAAAAAAATAGTCAACACAAGTTAAAGCAAGAAAGGTTCATGTTAGCACAGAGTGTAGAGGTTTTAGTCCACAGCCAGCCAGCTCCAAGACACGGTGGCATGGCAGAGGAGAAACAATTTGTGGCATGGCAGGCAGGAAACAGTGAGCCTTTCTTCTTTCCCTTTTTATTCCATCCAAGCTATAAGCTGATTGGTCAGCTCCACCCACACCAGGATGAGTCTTCCCTCTTCAGTAAATCCATCATCCACACCCAGAATTATGCTAAACCCATCAGTGGACTAATCTAATAGCGGATACCCATGATCCAGTCACTTTCCAAAAGCCCCGCCTATGAGTGTATGAGATTTAGGGGGTGAGGGGTGTCTAGATATAAGCCGTAACAGAAGTGTATTCCTAGAAGTGGAATTGCTGAGTCATATGGTAGGTAAATCTATGTTTAGTTTTTTCAAGGAACTGTTGGACTGTTTCCCATAGCAACTGCGTCATTTTATGTTAACATTCTATCCACAATTCACCAGCATTTAATGTCTCCCTACCCATGCCAACCCTGTTATTGTCTACCTTTTGTAATAGTGGTCATCCTAATGGGTAGGGAGGTGGCATTTCTGTGGTTTTATGCACACTTCCCCGATGGTTCAGGTGCTCTGAATGTCCCTGTTAGGGCTAAAGAGGTCTCTCCAATTTGGTCAGAGTAGCCTGGGGAAGGGCAGGTCCATCTCTGCCCTTCACATGCTGGTTCATATACTCAATAGGTCACTTCACCTTGCTGAGTTTTTGGTTTCCTGTCTGTGATGGGACTGTGTGTCACATGCTTTGGGACCTCAGGGGTGCATTGAGCTGGGAGAGCCTTCCTGAGGACATGGCATTGGAGCCCAGCACAGGCTGAGCTGTTAGGCCCTGAGGAAGGCTCCTCAGAGGTTCTGGGAAGAATGCATGATAGAGTAGCCAGGTCACCGTGGAGAGGGATCATGGTATACTAAACAAGGCAGGGTGGCCCATGTCTGTAGTGCCAGCTACTGGGATAGCTTGAGCCCAGGAATTTTGGGCCATAGGGCAACATAGGAAGACCACATTTCTTAAAGAAAGAGGAAGGAAGAAAGGAAGGAAGGAAGGAAGGAAGGGAGGAAGGAAGGAAGGAAGGAAGGAAGGAAGGAAGGAAGGAAGAGAAAGAAATGCAGAAAAAAGAGGAAAAAAAGCCTACCATAGTGCAGTGGCCTCTCCACGTGCAGTCCTTAGGGAGCCTGCAAGAGTGGTGGAGGGAGCCTCTGTGCCTGGACCTGGCGTCCTCTCCAGTGTGGATGTTTGCTGATGGCTGGTGGTGGTGGTGGGGGGGGTGGTTGTGGACTGCTTGCCTTGTCCTTGCTTCCTGGCTGGGGTCACCTTCCTCTAGGACCTAAGCCAACACTGTATGTGCCTTGGGGAGCAAGAGGACAGGGCCTCCCAGGCTGTTAGGGGATCCTGATAGGGTTGATGTCAGCATGACCAGCATGGAGCTGTCTGCCTACCCTTGGTCCATGGGCTCAGAAAGGCATCTAGCTTTTGCAGACCATGGTCTTCCGTCCCAGATCTCTCCATCTCAGTGTTGGCCAGGGCTGTGGTATGCACAGCCAGCAGGTCTGTGACTTTCTTCTCTTCAGACCTTTGAAATCAAAAGCAGCAGTGTGCAGGGCCCAGAATCCCTCATCTTCCCTGCCATGCCCCACGCCTCTCCTGCATTACTGACAGGCATCTCTTCATTGCCCACACTGGCAGGTGAGTTCACAAGGGCACAGGCATGACAGCGGGGGGACTGGCGAGAGAATCACCTGGGACCAAGCAGCTGCCCAGAGCCTCCAACCCCAGCATCCAGCGCCCTCCCCTTCAGTGCATACCCACAGGCATGTGTGCTGTGTGTGTCAAAGTACACATAATAAAGTCACCATTTTTAGGTACACCAGTCTGTAACACTTAGTCATTCCCAACATTATACAACACCTGTTGTCTAGTTCGAGAACTTTCTCTTTACCCTGAAGGATAGCCTCGGCCCATGAAGCAAGCATGACCACCCCCACCTGGTTCCTGGCAAATGCTTACCTGCCTTCCATCCCCATGAGTTTGCCTATTTTGGACATTTCGGGTAACTTGTTTTTCCCTTGCTGCTGGGGATCCAGACCTCACACATGCTAGGCAAGCACTGAGCCCTTGATACGGACAATTTAGGTGTGTTTGTTCTCCTCCCATGTCTGGGAAGGCACAGCTTCAGGGGGCAGGAGCTGTGTGCTCAGCGGGCAGAGAGTACACACACACACTTCAATCAAGTCTAGATCCTGGCCAGGGTGTCCATAAGAGGCCTGCCTGGCTACTGTCAGACCAGGGCCTGGCAGTCCTGGCAGGTCCCAAGGGTCCACTGCATCAGCTGGTCTGCCCCGGCTGGTAGTGTGGGAAGACTGGGGAGGATGAGCCAGTGGTTATCTGAAGATGGACAGCACAAAGTCCAGACCTGAGGGGCAATTACTGCAGGCCTGTTTGCTCTGGCTCGGGAAGTTCTGGCTCTGACGGGGAAGTTCTGATGAGGCCCTTTCCCCACCAGCTCCCTGCTCCCCAGCCAGTCTCTGCTGGATCTGGATGGCCTAGAGCTGCTTCTCTCTAATGAGCCTACAGGGCTATTCTGAGAAAGGCCTTGGGGGGAAGGCATGTGGTTAGCCTGTCTGGAGCTGGCCTTGAAGGGTAGCCCTGGCCCTCTGCTATTTTCTACCTGGACAGCTGATAGCCATGGGAGGAGGCTTGCGAGGTGGAGCATCTTCTGTAGCCAGGCTGGTAGGAAGAGCAGCCTCTCACACCACTGGAGGCCCAGAGCCCTGGAGAGGTGATCCAGCCTGAGATTCCCAGACCGACATGTCACCTGTGCCTTACCGGGAGGCTGGAGCCCTCTCTGTTCAAAGCCCTGAGGAAACGGAAGCCTCCACCACCCAGCTCCTCCCTTACCTACCCCAACCTCTCTGTTTCCTTATTTGTAACATGAAGCACAATTTCCTGGTTGTTGGTGGGTTTTGGAGACACTCTGAAAAGGTGGTATAACTTTTTTGTTGTTCTTTTAGTGCTTGTTTATTTTAATTGTGTTTAGGAGAATAAGCCCCTCAAATGCCTACTTCCACAAATGGCTAGAGCTGGCCTTGAAGTTGAGGTGTGAGGAGCCAATTCACCTAAGCAAGGAATGAGGTAGAGACAGGAAATAGGTGGCAGCTTGTGCTACGTGGGGCGCAGATGGCACCATGGAGCCACATTTGAAGTCAGAAGTACGTGCTGTGGGCACTGGTTGGCCATGTGTCCCAGGCTCGTGACACCTCTTACCCTCTTTCTCCCCACCAGGTTTCTGGGATCTCATTGGAGCAGGGGACAGGCAGCTTCAGGTCACACTGGTGACTGAAAGCTTGATCCAAGTTATAAAAATAGAACCTGAGGCACCCAAATGAGTCTCCATCTACCGCCACTCAGTGCAGAATATTTCCAAAGGAAATTGTTCCTCTTACCTCATTGTGCTATGTAGTGCATGGCCGTGGAGCTTTTTGTTCTTCCACTAATTCCCTGAGTGGAATGGACTGTGCTTTCCTGCCTCACTGCATGAGCTGGAACGCTTGTTGCCTAATTGGGCACTGATTCCCGTAAGCCAGCTACTTGTGTCACAAAGTGTTTGTGGCTGGCAGCTCAGGTTAGACCACCAGGGAGAAGCCCCTGTGGACTCTTTGCAGACTCTTGGAACAAATGACCCTCTGTGCACTTTGTGAGGAGACCAACCTCTCCCTGCTGTTCAGAGAAAGCTCTAGCCCTTCTCTGCCAGACAACCCGGGCTAGAACCACAGACCTGGAACTGTCAGTGGGCCCTGAGAGGACTGGCCAATGAGGTCCTACCCACTACCTGGCCCCAAACCTTCCCGTCCTCATTAGGAATGTGCTTCTAAGTAGATCATCTCCTTTCCAAGCTGAGCCAGGAAATGTGCTGAGAGCTTCCGGTCCAGCCATGTCCTCTGTTGGCTGGTGTACACTTCAGATGAATTTTCTGGCAGAGAAAACTGCAGATGGTCCAGTGCAGAGCCTGAAACTGAGGCCTAGCAGCCCTGAGCCAGGACGAGGTCAGTCGTAACCAAGTCTCCCTCCAGAGTGACCCTCTGGCCTCCTGGTTCCTGGGCTGGCCTCAGTGCTCATCCATCATCTACATATCCTGACTGACCTTCTGTCCTGTGCTCCCCACCATGTCCACGCAGAGTCCATTCCAGGTTCCACCATTCTGTCCTCTGCCCCTACCTTAAGGCTGTCAGCCTCAGCTGTCCCATCCTCTTTCTGGAATGGTCTTCCTGTCCCCTTCTCTCAGATCGCTGAGGCCTCCTCTCCTCACTGCAGCCCCCATGCTTCCTCCCTGAGATTCACCCAGTGTGTGCCTTGACTGTCTCCTTTCCTCCCACTGTCAGCAAGCCCCAGAGCTGTGGACTGCTCAGTGTGCGTGCAGTTACCCAGCAGCAGCCTTGTGCAAGGTAGGGAGCATCATATCGCAGAGAGGAAGACTGAGGCTGGGAGCTTGGTTCTGGTGGCAGCCCCATTCTACTCTTCCTCCAGGAGCCTGAAGCTCTTTTGCAGTCACTGGTGACCCTGGAGAACTCATAGCCAATGGCCTAGGCCTCAAGGTGGGTCACTGTCCTGGCTCGTAAGAGTACCCCTCCCCACTCAGCGTACCCCTGCATTCTGTTCCCTGGCATGAGCTCTGCCTTGCCTGGGCTCATTCCTCTCAGCACCCCACACCCCACCCCCAACACTCTGCTTCCTGCACACCGGGAAGTGGGAGAGGTGTCTGGACTGGGAGTACCAAGCTTGATGTCTTCATTGGCTGGGGCTGCCTAGAAGGCCACCTCCTACAACCCAGGGTGCCTATGATGCCTGCCTGGCTCTATGGCAGCATGACCCTGAATCAAAGCCAGCAGCTCCATCCGGAGTGTAGGGTGACCCTGAGCCAGGCAGCAGGGGATGAGGAGGGTGGAGGTGGGTGGAAAGCCAGGGGTGTGGGCCGTGTGACCAGCAGCTGAGTTTGCCCTGACATATATACATCACTGGTGACAGGTCAGCTGCAGGTCTCTGCCACAGTGCTTGTTTACAGGCCTTCTCCTCTCCCCCTGGCCCATTGCTGGCTTGTGCCATGTGCCAAGGGGATAGACAGAGAAGGAGGAACAGCCTGGTTCCACGAACTGAAAATCTAGTTGGAAGGGAGAGTTCTGGGAGGCAGTGTTTAGCAAGCACCACATGAGGATAATGTTACCACAACCTGTTCCCGACTGTTGTCAGGTAGTTCCTTTAGAAACGGCTCACTAATCAAAAGCATTGCGGATCGTTCTTGCCTCAAGGAATTGGATGAGATGAACCAAAAATGGTGCCAAAGTTTGTTCAAAAAGTGAGAGGTAAAAAATAAATATAAAGAAAGAAAGTGAGCGGTAAATCAGTATGGGAGAAATCAACTCTGCAGAGTAAACTTAGGTGGAACAAGACAAATAGAAAATAAAAACAAAAATGAAAGTACACACTGCATCTCTGCTGCATAGGCTATCCGTGGGGAGTCACAAAAGCAGCTTCCCCATGGCATCCGATCTTTTATTGCTGTGCACATCTCGTGGGAGCCTGCAAGAAGCTCCACATGCAAGATCCTGAGAATTGTTTGGCACTGTTTGGGGATCTTGTTTGTAACTGACAGGTCCCGCTCACTTTCTCAGTCTGCCTTATCACCTTCTTTCCTATATCAAGGCCAGTGAGGGGATGAAGGTGATGGAGTCATGCTACTGAAAGAACCTGACAAACGAATATACTCTGATGGATAGACAAATGTGTAGATGGATAGATTGTGAGTGGTGGCTAGATTGATGGTGTATGTGTGAATGCCTTGAAAGGTGGGTGTGTGGACTGGTGGGTAGGTGGATGGATAGGTAGATAGGCTGGCGGGTGGGTGCATGAATAGATGGGTGAATAAATAAGGTGGGTGGATAAGTGGATGGGGAGGTGGGTAGATGGGTGAATGGATGGATGCATGCATGGGTATGAATGGATGGGTGGGTGGGGGGTAGATGAATAGATATGTGGGTGAGCAGATGGATGGATAAATGCATGGGCGAGTGGCTGGCTGGGTGGTAGATGAGTAGATGCGTTGATGGTAAGTGTGGGTGAGTGGGTGGAGGGACAGGTAGGTGGGTGAGTGGACAGGGATGGAGGTAGACCAATGAGGGTGTGAAGAGGGGTGGGAATGGATGTATGGATGAGTAAATGGATGGACAGATGAGTTGAGTGGCTGAGTGGGCTGGTAAGTACCTGGTGTAGAGCAGGAGTTATTGCTCTTTGTGAGCAGCAGGCCTCCACGTCTCCCGCAAGTACCCTGATGGTGCAAAGAAGTGTGTATTTGGTACATACATTGCTTGTCCCCACACAGTGCTTTTCCTTGGGTGTGTCCACCGCCTTTCTCTCAGCCGTGCTCACTCTCATCCACCTGCATTCTGCTTGCTCCAGGCCTTCTAGCAGGAGTCACGGAGAAGTCACACCCCCACTCGCTGATGGGCCCTGTAATCAGCCCTGCTAGTCAGCCTATTACCTCAGAGCAAGGCTTTGGGACTTGCACAAAAGAAGAACTTGGTGGGAATGGGTCAGCTGCTCAGGTGTGACCAGGCCTATTTAGGGGCCACGGGGACCAGGCAACAGTGCAGGCTGCCTCTCTCCCAGCTCTGAATCTGCTGGGATATGGAATACCCAAGTTCGTGTATGGCATACCACAGGTGCCAAGACGTGCTGTGCAACCTGCTCTGCATATGCGCATTCTCTGAGCCTCAATGTCCTCCGGAGTACAAGTTGTTCACTAGACAGGATCAGAATTTGCACACTGGCAGCCCTTGGATTGCACCCAGCCTGCTAATGTATAGTCTCAAATGGTCTACATGACTGGCCTATTCCTAACACGTAGGGTATTCCATAGACATGTCAAGGTTTCTTCTGGCTCTGGCTCTGGCTCTCTCTCTCTCCCTCCCCTTCCTTCCCTCCCTCTCTCTGGCTTTGTCTTTCTGTCTCTTGCCTTTGCCTCTGTTTGTCTTTCTGTATGTCTCTTTCTCTCTTTTGCAGTACTAGGTATTGAACCATTGAATCTAGTGTCTTCGTACTGAGCTACGTCCCAGATCTTATTTTGAGTTAGGGTCTCACTACATTGCCCAGGCTGGGCTTGAGTTTGCAGTCCCCCCGCCCTATCCTCTCAGAGTGCTGGGATTGACAGGTGAGCACCACCATGGATCTTGGCTTCTCTTAAAAACCCAAACTGTGGCGAGTCTGGGTCCCTGCTCCTGGCCCCAGTTCTGTGGCAGTAAGGAATGGACAGTGTCTTCCAGGTTGCCCAGGCTCCAGTGGGCTTTGAGTGTGTGAGCCCTGGGCCCACTGCAGTCTCAGGTGCTTGTCTCTGTGTAGTGACGTATTGTCTCCCCCTGTCCTCTGTCTGCAGCTTCACACAGGCCATGCTAAGCCAGCCCAAGATGGAGGGTCTGGAAAACCCCACTACCTACTGCCTGGGCCTTGCACTCCTGGGTGTGGGCACCATATTTGTGCTTTCCAGCTTCTTCGCACTGGGGTTCACAGGAACCTTCCTAGGTAAGAGGGTCCAGAGAGGACGGGTAGAATGGCCACCACCTACAATCTGTGATATCCCTGGGAGCAAAGGAGACCCAGCCATCTCCATACTCCACTGCAAGGCACATCAAGGGGTGGAGGGACCTTGCCCATGGTGCTGATTCTTCTGGGCTGGCAGCCCAGTGCTGGCCCGGTCAGATGCTGCTGCCTCCCGTGTGACAGCAGCAGCTTCCAGGCCTTGGAAGTTTAGAAGAAAAAGCTACTGAGGGGGACACCAGCCATGGGATTGGAGGGCGAGGGGTGCTTGGGAACAGGGACCAAAGGAAAATGGCAGCCCCATACCCAAAGAGATCCTGTCCCAGTGTACAGACTGCCAAGGCATTAGCACAGCTGCCAAGCCACCTGGCAGGAGCTGGAAAGCCTGGTCCTCTCCTCCCTGCCGTCAGTCAGATACAGAGACTTGGCAAGTCTCCAGGCTGCACTCTTTTCCAAGGCCCACCAGAGCTCCACAGAGACTGGCCAGTTTGCCCAATGTCCCCGTGCGCACAGGGCTTAGGCTCACAGCAGGAGACTCTGTTCTCTGGGCTTGTGTGCTCAGGACTAATAATACCCTGAAGGAGCAAGTGACCTTTGAGTTTGCATCCTGGATCCTTTGTGGTGGGGCCTGCCTAGACCATGGCACCTGCAGCACTGGGGTGTTAGTGTGGGTCATGGCTTCTCGCTCAGGGAGCAGCTGCGGGAAGTCATCCTGCAAGAGGGGCCTGGGAAGAGCAGGGTAAAATCAGGGAGCTGGCAGGCACATCCAGAGGAGGGAGGTCTGCACGTGAGGTGGCAGTGACCCTGGCTGCACAGGGGTATGGCAGGACAGGGTTGGATGTCAGGCGGAAGCCCTGCTGAGGCTTCTTTCCCAGAAAGGTGGGAGTTGTGGAAGGAAGGGGACACGGCAATGAACAGCAGGCACCAGTAGGGCTGGTTGCACCATTTGGTCCTCCTTGCAGAGCTGTGGGACAAGGAGTGACAGGAGGAGACTCCTCTGGGACCTGTGGACAAGGAAAGGCTGGGCCTCCTGGGGAAGGGGACACCGTACTGTCCTCTGGAAGAGCAGAGGGACCAGCCCTGGAGGGCAGGGCTGGGGGTGTGGACACAGAGGGCTGGTGCAGTGTGGATGGTGTGGGGAGAACAACCCTTAGTACCATGGTCGGCCAGGGCTGGATCAGGCCGGTGAGGTCCGTCACAGCCCTGGGATGTCCTTCCAGCGGCCTAGAAGCACCCAAAGAGCCAGGAGGCTCTGGATGTAGGGCAAGGCAGTCACCTCCCTGTGAGTCAGCCCGAAGCAGGCTTCTGTGCCACCTCCCTCCAGGCCCCACTACCCCATTTCCTGCTTCCTTGGAAGAAAGAGCCTCTCTGGGCAGCTCCACAGGCTCTCTGTCCCCAACAATGGGCAATGCATTGCCCATCAGGTCCCTCCCGCCGGTGGCTTCCCATTGTCAGGTTGGCTGCCCTACTTTCCGCCCAGGATGAAGCCACATTGTCCTCGGGCATGATGGGAGGCGAAGGATGTCTGGGGAGAGGAACCCGGAAGGGTACAGCCGCATCCTTTACTGAGCAGCTACACCTGGCCCACTTGCGACACTCGCTGCACAAGGGCTCTGCCTGGCCCTGTGTGTCTTTGATCCCACTGTTGCTTCTTCCTGTTTAGGGCAACTGTGAGGGAAACTTGCTCCTGGGTGGCGGGTGCCTGGGTGGCTGGCTGACTGATGGACCACTGCTGCAGCTGGGAACCAGGCAGCACCAGGGCTGACACCCCAGGGACAGGGGAGGTGGTGGTGGGTAGGCCTGGAGCCACGGCCCAGCAGCCCCCAGCAGAACTGAGCAGCTGGCCAGGGGTGAAGAAGAGGGAGGGATGGGGCATCCTGTTTCTGGAGAAGGAGCCGTGATGCGGCTCCAAAGAAGGTGATATGAGCAGAGGGAGAGGAGCTGTCCCAGGCGAGGGAAGGGCATGTGCACAGCCTTAGAGGCAGGAAAAAGGGAAAGGCCAGGATGGTCTGAGGGCAGAGCCACAAGAACAGAGCAGCTGGTGGAACTTGGCAGCTTGCAGTGGCCCTTTGATCCGGGTGCTGGCTCCCTGCAGGTTGGCAGCCTCCTACAGGTCAGGGACTCTCACACCTGCAGCCCTGCCAAAGCCGATTCCAGGGTCCTCCATCAGTCACAGGTGACCAGGGCAATGGCTGAGTGACCTCCCCTGCCCTGCCTCATCCACAGGTGATTACTTTGGGATCCTCATGGAGGCCAGAGTGACCACGTTCCCCTTCAGCATTGTGGACAACCCCATGTACTGTGGAAGCACAGCCAACTACCTGGGCTGGGCCCTCATGTGAGTACCAGGTTCTATGCCCATCCTGCTGGGTGCCATGAGGGAAGGGATAGCCCAGGGGGCCCTGAGGGGAGGGCTGGGCCAGTGGAAAGATAGTAAGGTTTTTATGGGGACCTTTATTGCCTACAAGTTTCTTATCTGTGGTAACAGAACAACCTCCAGATCAGGGCTTGGCAGGCTTTCTCTTAAAGGGCCAGAGAGTCGAGGCTTGAGTTTCCTAACAGGTTACAGCTACTGGGCTGTCCCCAGTGCAGACACTCAGGGAAGTAGATGGCAAGGTATGGGCCACGTGGCTCCATTTATGGACACTGATACCAGAACTTCATATAGTTTTCATGTGTCATGGAATATTCTTTGGATTCTTGTGGGGGTTTTGTTTTTGTCTTTTTGAGAGTCTCACTGTATAGCACAGGCTGGCCTTGAACTTACTATGTAGCCCATGCCAGCCTCAAATCCACAGGAATCCTCCTGCCTCAGCCTCCTGGGTGCTGGGTTCTTGTTTTTAACTGTTTAAAAATGTAAAAAGCATCTTGATCTGTGGGTTGGAGTTTTGTGAGCCCTGAGCTAGCACAGGGCTGGGAAAGCCCTCAGGGGTCTGCTGATCCCACACACCAGGAATGCAAAGGAGCCTGGCCCATCATAGTGACCACTGAGTGTTCCTGAGGGAAACTGAGCTGAGCACAGGAGGCCAGATGCCCTCCTCTGGCAGCAGCAGGCTGTTGGCTGCCCTGGCCAGGTATAGACATGACAAGGTGTGGGGATATACACCAGGGATCAGAGACCCTGTGACGAAGGAGGCATTGGGAACCATCTGGCTAGAATTACAGATGGTCCCAGAAACCAGAGAGGCCTTAGGACCCTGAAAGATTCGGTCTGTAATGGCGGGATGTCAAGAGAAAGCTATTGGCCTGAATTCCCAGTGCCCCTCCCCTAACTGTGGCCACTACTCTCCACAGCCCTGGGGCCACAGCTGTGGGGTCTGTGTGACAATAAAGTAAGGGGGGCTAAGGGGGCTGGCTGGGACCTGACCCGGCCCCCACCCAGTGTTCTAGCCACATAGTCCCTGACCCTGCAGCCTTAGCTGTGGACTGCCCCCACTGCTCAATCACTCTCGCCTGGGCCAGGCAGTGGATTCACGAGGGGCAGACAGTGAGCCCCCTGCCTTGTTCATTCTACAGAGCATCCACTTGGGACCCCCAGGATGAGCCCAAATTGCAACATCCCTCCTCCACTTAGGCCCTCCCGGCAGCCTCCTGGTTCCCCAATGCGCCCAGCCCTGTGTTGGTACACACGTGCACCAGTCCTTGTCCCATGAGAGTGGGGAGACTGATGTGTATGTGCATGCACACACATGCCCTCTGCCCAGAGTGCTCTCACTTTGCCCCTAATTGGTCCTTCCAACCCAGCCCTCTGGGACCCCTGGTGACTCCTTTGTGCTCCAGGTCCCCTGTGCTAGAGTCGGCAATTGGTGGCTCGTCAGCTGTGCAGGAGCAGAGTTCCCAAGTGTTACCACCAGGGCCTGTCCCCCCTAACAACCTAGTGTGGGGGGTCCCCAACCTGGTGCCCAAGAGTGAAAGTTACCTGGGCTTAGGCTCGCTGGACCAAGGCTCTTGGGAACATGTGACTCTCTGGGAGCTGTGTGTGTGTGTGTGTGTGTGTGTGTGTGTGTGTGTGTGTGTGTGTGCTGGGGGGAGCAGTCATTGGGAGGCCCAGCTATCCGCGGGATAGGACCTTTGATCTGAGGGCTCATTAGAGACGAGCCATTACCTGGCTGCCTGACACTGACCCAGCAGGGCCGCTGACAGCCTTCCACAGCCCATGTGTCTCCTGCCGACTGGGGCCCACAGATGGGGCTTCTCAGTGGCCTCTACTTCCCAGTCCTCTGCAAAGCAGGCACTCTCTGGGATTAGTTTCCTTACTTCGGAGTAGGACCATCACCCCACACTAGGTTGTTAGGGGGACAAGCTGAACCAAGGGTGACAGCAGGTGGAGGTTTTATGGAGATGAAAAGGGGAATCTCAACATGTAAACTCTTGCTTCTCGACCTATCATGTCACAGTCTCCTCCGTGACCCACAGGATCTGGGGCTTCAAGGTCACTGGCCTTGGGGGAAGGGGTCATCATGTGCTTGGCGCTAATGGCTGAAATCTGAGAAGGGCCTGGGAGGGTGCTGTTTGCTCCACAGGTATCTGGCCCTAGGATGATGGGGGCCTTGGGGGTGTGCTGGCTGGGAGCACTTCACAGGGGATTCTGTAACCCTCCCCCAGGGTCTTGGCTCAGGGCAGGAGAAGGCATTTAGGACCATACTAGTCATTGTCTTTTAGGTGCTAGAGATGTGTTTCATTTGGACTACTGGAAGGAGGTAAAGGTCAATTAGTCCAGTCTTTCTCCCATGACAGGTGTGAGGACTGAGGCTGAGGGCTGGCCCAGACCACAGAGCCAGTCTGGGACAGAGCCAGACTTGGTTCCCAGCTTCCCCAGTCACATCACATAGCTCTGGACTTTGTTTTGCTGTTTTCTGTGGATGATGTTTCCAGCAACAGGAGATGGACTGGGATCAGGAGGGCCCTTCTGTGGCATCAGAGTCTCACAGTCAGCTCAGGGGTCAGGGGGCTTTTCCATAGGGATGAGCCAAAAACAGGTGACCCACAGGCTCTGTCTGCAGGTGTGCTGCAGGTGAGGTGGCTGTCCCAGCATCAGTCGAGGGGGGCCCTCTCTGGGGTTCCTTTCTCCAGCTGGATTTCCCTTCAAGGTTGCCGTGTAACCAGGACCACAGCTGAGGGCCAGGATTTTCCTGAGCCCTTGCTGGGGACAAAGTGCCTCTTCAGTGAGGAGGGAGAGGTGACTTCATGGGCACCCGTGGCTATGGCCCCCTTCTCATAGGCCAGGAGACAGACATCAAGAGCCATGTCTGCCAGGATGAAGGGTAACCCCTAGTCTCTAGTTTCTTCCACTGTTCCAAGTTCAAAGCCTCTGAGTGCAGGCATGGTGAGGGCAGGGAGTCTAGAGCCCTTGTGACCTACTTCCCTGGAGAGGTCCACGCTGAGCCTGGAAAGAGTTTAGCTCAGGCCTTGCCCCTCACAGCAGCTGTGTTGATGATGTCTGCCCCTGACCACTGTGGCTCCCATATAGCTTTATGTTTTGAGCAAGGGAGTCCCAGTCCATGGTGGTCCAGTAGGAACAGAGAGCTTGGTGCAGAGCCTGTGGTGGGGACAGCCAAGGGAGCAGAGTCCCCTGGCCCTGGAGCTGGCCCCTACTGCCTACTGTGTCTCCCAGAGACGCCCTCCTCTCTCCTGCTTGCTGCTCTGGACACAACACCCAGCCCTACAGGAGCTGAGGAGTCAGAGGTAACTATAGAAATAGATGGGTGGGCAGTAGCTATTTCTGGAGTCCTGAGGCAGATGTGCTCAGGCTCTTTGTGCTGTCTCTAATGAGCTCTCAGTGCTCATTGGCACAGCAAGGTCACAGGCTGGTCACCAGTAGAGAGCTGTGACAGACACTCTGTCCAGCCCTGGGCCCACAGCACACACTGCCCGGGCTTCCTGTCCTCTGGGTAGGTCTTCCAGGGTGTGCCTGGAGCTCACACAGCCTAGGTGTTATGCAGACCCAGGCGTGACACTGCTGTCACCCTCGCACCCCCAGGCCCCACAGCCAGAGCTTCCCAGGGTAGTGGCTGTGAGTCTTCCCTGTGAGCAGGGACCAGGACTCAGGTGGCAGGACCTCCCTCCCGCCATCCTGAGATCCAGGCTGGGGGCTGAGATGAGGGAGGAGGGAGCAGCCCCGTCCTGGGGGACCCAGAAAGGCAGGTGGGCAGACCAGGAGACACGGACCCTGGTGCTTGCTAGAAAGCTAGACTCGGGAAGGGCGACAGCCTGGCCTGGCCTATTCCATACAGTGGCCCCATCATCTGAATGAGGGCCCACAATGCTGGCGGCAGGAAGGGCTGGATCCCATTGACTTGGGCTTCTCTCTGCAGGCACGCCAGTCCCACGGGCCTGCTGCTGACAGTGGTGGTGGCCTTCGTCTACATGGTGGCCATCCAGTATGAGGAGTGAGTAGGGGCTGTCGTGGGGGACATCTGTGTGACTGCGGAGCTGGCTATGCCTCTCCCTTGAGAGCCTTCCCCAAAAGTCAGATTGCTACTGGCAGGGCCACAGTGGATGGATCATAGGTCAGGAAGCTCAGAGTGGGCGCATCTGAGGCCCACAAGACCTGGCAGATAGGCAGGCAATCCTGGCGCCTCCTGCTCTCTGAAGGCACGAAGCAGCTTTGGGGGATTGTGGGGATTGGGGTCTCATCTACCCTGGGAGGGACAGTCTATATTCAGGGTGGAAGTCACTGCCTCAACCAGGTGCCTAACCTACCCTCCCAACCCCACAGGCCCTTCACTGCAGAGATCTACCGTCAAAAACCTGCCAAGTCCCACCGGAGAAGATGACAGAGCTGCGGTGGCTCTGCAGGGCACCTGGCTGGTCTGGCCTGGCCCAAGGACCCCACCCTGCTCTGGGGAGAGCAGCACCTGGCCACTGTTCCTTACTTGGGCCCGGCATGGGCCATTCCAGTGCCTTGGAAACTACTTCCTTGGGGGTCCTGAATACGCTGTTCTTTGGCCACTGACACCGTTGTGCCCTGATGCTCCAACTGTGCCTACTCACCAATAAAGGCATCCTGACCCCAGCACCTCCTCTGTTCTCTCCATCTTTGTCCTTGTGCTCATGGGGAAGAGAGCTCGGGACTCTGGGAGGACAGAGCCAGAGCAGGGCACGGCTTAGGTGGCAGAACCACTCCCTTCCCCACTTCCTCTTTACCTGGCTCCTTCTCTCTCAAGGTAGGATTCCTTTGAGGGCCACAGGGCCAAGGTGGCCTCCCAGTGCCACGAGGCAGCTCCACTCCAGGCCTCAAAGAAAAGGAGTGCAACAGAAGTCACGTGACACACTGGGCTGTGGCCACAGTTTGACCCCCAGGTAGTTTGACTCTCCTCTTTGAGGAGAGTCCCTCCCCTGTTCCCTCTTGATGGACAGAGTGTGCTGAGACCACTGAGCCAGGCTGTTGCACACCTGAGTCCTCACCGTCCCAGGTGCCCTGCAGGCAGCCCCAGGGTCTTCACCAGTGTCTCAGCCTGAGCCAGGGGCAGCAGCAGCCACTGTTTGCCAGTACCAGAGCCCTCTCTGGCCTCCTTCTCTGCTCCTCAGTGGGCATGTTTGGCGCCAGGAGGTACCCAGAGGGCTTCTGCCCTGAACCCCTCCACACCCTGCAGCCTGCTCCTCCTATTTCCCTGTGAGGCCCAGAACCCTCCGTGGCTTTCTTGATTTGTGGCCCTCACTAGCTCACATTGAGCTGAGCTCCCACTCTCACCACTGTGGGATATCACCCCAAGACATCGCCACTCCCACACTGTTCAGGACACCCTGGCAGCCCCCCCATTGTTCTTGGAATAAAATCTCAGCCTTTACCTATGAATGAGTGGGTGTCAGTGCGGTGGAGGCAGGAATGATGAGAAGCCTTCCTGCCCAGGTGAGCAGCATGACCCGGGCCCTGAAGCCTGCTGAGAGGCTTTGATCCCCAGCCATAGAGTGGGGTTCAGCTCAGTAGAGAGTGACGAGGCTGTTGGCTGGAAGCAAGGTCCACAATGAAAAGGTCCCAAGGGTAAGGAGATCATGTGGTAAGGAGATATCATTCCGTAGTTGCATTTCAAGGCTAATTTTAGCATCCTGATTGAGACATAATTCATATACAAGTTACCTGCTCAGCACAGCTAAAAGCCAATAGGATGGCTTTTAGTTTATCCACAGGATTGTACAACTATCGCCACAGTCATGTGACATTTCCATCACTTCATGTCCCTTAGCTGTCATCCCGCAGATCTCTAGCATTAATTAACCACCACTCTGTTTTCTGTCTCTGGATTTCATATAAATGGAATCACAATACAGTATTTGCGTCTGGTTTTTCACTTGTGTCTGGTTTTTCACTTGGCATAATATCTTTTTCTTTTCAGTACTGGAGACTAAACCCAAGGCCTTGCACATAGTAGGCAAGTGCTCTGTCCCTGAGCTGTACCCACAGCCCAGCATTGTCTTTGAAGATCAGCCATGTCCTATCATGTATCAATCCTTGTTTTAGTGTGTGTGTTGTTGCTGCAACAATATCACAGATTAATTTATAAATAAATGTTTAATTGGCTGATGACCGAACACTGGGAAGTTCAAGGCTGGGTGGTTAGTCAGTACTCTGTTGCTATGACAAAATACCTGAGATAACAAAGGCAAAAGGTTTACTTGGCTTCTGGTCATAGAGGTTCCTGTCCATGATCGGTCCATCAGTCAGTCTTGTTGCTTTGGACCTTTGGCAAGACTGCAGGGCATCTCACCTCATCACCAGGGAACAGAGAGCATAAAGAAGAGGTCAGGATCCAAAGCTTCCCTTCAAGGCAACGCCTTTAATGACCTAAAGACCTCCCACATGGCTTTACTTCTTAAACGCTCCACTACCTCCCATTGTACCATCCTGGGGTCAAGCCTTTCACACGAGCCTCTGGGGTCATTCAACATTCAAACTATAGCAGGTGGCTATATCTGGTGAGAGCTTCTTGCCAGCAAAGACTATGGAATCCCAGGGCGATGCAGAGCATCACGTGGTGAGGAAACATTCTGATTTACATCTTTCTGCCTCTTCTCACAAGGTCACAGTCCCTTTGGTCTGCAGGCCTCATTTAACTATCTTCCAGTGGTTCTCCCTCTGAACACCTAGTCGGATCACGTTTCCACCCCTAATACCTTCCAGGGGGTTAAATTTTACCATGTGTTTTGGGAAGGCAAGTAGTCTTTGCTGGCAAGTTCCTGGTGGCCAGGAAGGAAAGAGGAAACTGATTCCAGTAGCCCCTCCAAAGACATGATCCCAGTGACCCAGTCTCCTCCAACCAAGCCCCATCTCCTAAAGGCTCCATCACCCCTAACGGCACCATGGATTGACACCCAGACCTTCAACACATGGCCTTTGAGGGACACTCTAGATGCAAAGAACAGCAGGAGAAATAGGAAGCTGTGAGGTGGGCATGAGACAGGACCTGTAAGCCTAATCTTCAAGGCAGGAGGACACTCGTAGACTTCTCACTCTTAGCTTTGGTTTTGTGTAACCTGCTTGGAGCTAGGGTATGTCAAATCGAACCACATCAGAGTGCCAGTGCTCGACCATTTCTTGTTTGTTTTGTTTTGGGTTTTGTGAGACAGCGTCTGACTATTTCAGGCTAACCTTGGATTCACTCGACTAGCCTCAAACTCACAGCAGTCCTCCTGCCTCAGCATCCTGAGTGCTGGGATTACAGGTGTGTGCCACCGTGCAATTCTAACTCAGAAAAACAGCGCTATGAACTGTCATATCCAAACCTATGCCTTAAGAAATTGAGAGCCGGGGCTGGGGATTTAGCTCCGCGGCATAAGCGCCTGCCTTGCAAGCAGGCAGTCGTGAGTTCGATTCCCCGGTACCGATAAAAAAAGAAAAAGACAAAAAAAAAAAAAAAACAAACCAGAAATTGAGAGCCTCGGGCAAGCCCCGCTCCAGCACCACCTGTGGTCCTCAGTGTCTGTTGTCCTTGCTGGGCCTGTGTCCTGCAGTGTCACAGTCCACAGGATCCCCCAGCTTGTCGCCTGCAAGCTGCTGCTATGCACAGCCTTCTGTGGGGTGCAGAGCCAGCCACTCCACACAGGAGCCCACAGAAAGACCACCAGGGATCCAACCTCACACTGCCCTTTTTACTTTTGTCTTTACTAAGCTTCAGCCTGAGTGGCATTCTATGGTGGAACTTTTTTTAAAAAAACGTATTGAAGCCCAAAATGCTAGGCTAGAAGTGAGGCGTCTTCAAGGGCAGAGCTGGGACCTTCCGCCAGTGCCACAGCCAACCAGGACAGTGTGAACTCCGAGCAAATACCTCCTTCAGCAGTGACGCAGAGCCTAGGGAAGCTGGTGGCAGGTGGCACCCCAGGGGAGACAGACCAGGCATGGCATGGAGTGCTGTGCCTCTGTCCAGTTCCAGTCATGTGGCTGCTTTTGAACACTGTGCCCTTAATAGGGCCTCTTTCTTTCTGGTGGTTTTTTTTTTTTTGGTCAGAGAGGAGCTGGAGGGGCAGGACAGGGGGGCCAGGGTCTGCCTATGCAGTTCAGGCTGACTTTGAACTCACTGTGTTGTCCAGGCCTGTCTTAAATTTGTACCACCATACCCAGCTACCTCCATTTTTCTAAAAGCATGGTTTGTGAAACTATACATGTATAATTCCAGCACTTTGGGAAGCTGAGGCAAGAGGATCACAAGTCAAGTCCATCCTGGGCAATTTAGCAACTATCTCAAAAGTAAAAATTAAAAAGAACTGGGGGGGGGGTGCTGGGGATTTAGCTCAGTGGCATAAGCACCTGCCTTGCAAGCAGGCAGTTGTGAGTTCAATCCCCGGTACTGATAAAAATGAAAAAGACAAAAAAAAAAAAAAAGAACTGGGATAGCAAAGCATGGTATCACATGCCTATAATCCTAGAACTCAGGAAGCTGAGACAGGAGAATTGCTGCAAGTTCAAGGCCAGCATGGGCTAATAGTAAATTCAAGGCCAGCCTAAACTATGTAGCGAGACCCTGTCTCAAAACAAAAAGGACTAGGGATATAGCTTAGCGTGACAGCTCTGCATTCAGGCCTTCATACCTAATGAATATAAATATATAAACAAATAAAAATAAGAGCACTGTTGTCTTCTCAGCACAAAGGAGTTGCCAGCAAGACATTGTTGAGCAGCACAGGAGCACACACTGGTTTTCTACCCTCAGAGTGGGAATGTGCACTCACCTGTCTGCTGGGAGACTCAGGAGGCTGCAAGTTCATGATGAACGTGGACCCATAAACCTCAGATGGGACCTTTTCCAAGGGAGGGAAACTCACTGCCTTCCAGAACAGGATGTTATTTTTGCAGACACCTCTGTCTGAAAGTTGTTTACACTAAATCAGAGTATAAGCATGCGTTCGGTGTCCCTGGGCCCTAAACAATAGATGGTATGTTTATGCGGAGTCACCGCAACCTTCCTGGTAGGAATGGGACTGATTTAATGGAATGAAGCTGAAATCTTAAATTATATCAGATTAGGGCAGAGCGTTGCTCCACCCCTCACTGTTGAGAGGACAGCACCTGTCATAGGGTTTGAGGGCCACCAGGGCCATGTAGTGTGACTTGCCTAATTTTTCAATACCTGCTTCTCTGTTTGCATACTGCGAAGGTGAGGGGGCTCATTCCCTCTGCCAGGACCTCTGCACATACAGAACAGGCTGAGCAGGGCCACAAAACTGCAGTGTTGGAACCCATGGCTACACAGGCTATGGGAGCTGGCATAGGACTTGCAGCAGAGCTGGGAGCCTTGGATAGAGGTGGCCTCTACTGGGAGGGTTTGCTATGATGGGAACAGAGCTTGTCACTGACAAGGGGCTGCCAGTTTTGATCTCAGCTCAATGGAGGAACCTTGTCAGAGGGGACAGAAAGCCAGCTCTGTTTAGTCTCTTTCTTCTTTTTCAGCAGGTGCCAATGGACCAGGGTCATGTGGTCACCAGGAAGCAGGATGGAGGTGAAGGTCAGGGTCCTCCTGGTACTTGGTCCCATGCTCTGTGTACCTATACCGCTCCCTGGAAGTGTCTGTACACCTCTGTGTGGGCCCTGGCCTGGGACATCACCACTGGCAAAGCCCTAATGGGCCCTCAAACCAGATTTCAAGAACCTTCTGGGATCTCTTTACTGTAAACAAGGCTTTGTGGTCAATATTTCCTGAAGTTGGGGGTGACGGTCTGTTTTCCATCCTGCTCCCCAATTATGCCCAACACTTGACCAAATGCTCAGAGCTCCCTTCCATTCTGAGCAGGAAGACTGTTGTACTGCAAGTAAAATGGCATTTACAGACAGGCTGTTAGCCTCAGAAATGGTTTATAGTGCGTGCCTGTGAAGCCTACAGGAGCAGAAGCATCTGCTGCACAGTAGCATGTATCATAATAATCAGGGGGTGGGTAGGGCTGGAAGCCAGGGAGCATCTGTGTCCCTCCTGTGCGAGTCCAGTTCGGGGCCAGACAGCCTAATGGGATTGTTCTGCTTGTCTTTCAGGCCCCAGCCACAGTGCTCACTCAGATGAGGCAGGGCTTAGTCTCAAGTGATGAAGGCAAACTTTGGAAGAAGGAAAAGAAGACTGCGGTTAACCGCTGGGCAGTCCTGCTGGGAGGCTGGCTCAGCTGGCCTCGGTATGGCTGAGAAGCGCCCTGCCTCCCATGTCTGGTCACTCTGGTTCTTTCTGCTATGGTCTAGACTTTAAAAAATCACTTATTACATTTGTAATAAAAAGAAAAAGATACTCTTTGAAAAGAAAAGAAAAAGGAGGAGGTAGACAAGGGAAACTGAGCCAGTGACTTCACCTGCTCCTGCGAGAGAGGTCCCTGGAGTCACCAGAGGCACTTTGGGCCTTCAGAATGGGAGTGTCGGAGAGTGGAGCTGAAGGAACTTGCTTACTTGGGGGAGGAGCTGTAAAGACCCAGCATCCTGAGGTAGGTGTCATGCCCAGAAGGTACCAGGCATAGTCATGGCTGCCCTGTATCTGCCGCCATCCCTGACCAGTGGGAGGAGTTAGGGAGTGCTATCAGGGCCAGCGTTGAGACTGACTGGGGACCAGGAGGGAGGTTCTGAATCTAGGTTAGGCCCCGGCCACTCCAGATCTCCATGGGAAGAGGTGGGTGGATCCTTGATCCTGTCACCTGCTGACCCTATACTCTCATCAACAGACCCCCACTCCACCCCAGAACTGCAGACCCAGGGGGAAAAGGCTGTGCAGGCCACCATTCCTCCAGTCATGGCCAGAAGTCATCCTGAGAGGAGCCCCAGTCATCTGCTTGATGTTTTTGTGGGAGGCAGACCAAGCAGCCCTCAGTCTGGGAGTAACAAGCCCCTGCTTGCACTCTACTGGCCGTTTCCATAGAGAATGCCCTGCAACACTGTACACAGCAGTGTGCACTTGCTATGAGCTATACTCTTCACCTCATAGGGCAGACGTGTTCACCCCATCATCAGCAGGCAAGAACTAAGCATGGTGGAGGATCCAACCTCAGCCGGCCTGTCAGGTAACTCCTGTGTAAATTCCACTGGGAATCAGGCCTGGGCCTGGGCTGCTGACACATTTTAGGTCTGGCTGCTGTGTTTTTGAGATTTCCAAAGGCCAAAAAGAAACCAGATGCTATGAGAGTAGTGCCAAGCATAGGAAGGAGAACTGGAGTGAAGAGCCAGATGGCCTTAGGGTTCCAGCCCCAACCGCTGTTACTAGCTGTGGGTCCCCAGCAAGTCACTTTCTAGTACTTGAGTTTTGCCATCTGTACAATGGAAAGAATACTAGTTCCTGTCCCCCAAGGATGCCTCAGGGAGGGTGGCATCACTTAGAACAGGCCTGACACAAAAATCAACACTCCTGGGGCTGGGGATTTAGCTCAGCGGCATAAGCACCTGCCTTGCAAGCAGGCAGTCGTGAGTTCGATCCCTGGTACCGATTAAAAAAAACGAAAAAGACCAAAAAAAAAAAAAAAAAAAAAAGAATCAACACTCCTGGGTCCATGAGAGCTCTAGGTGTGGGTGAGTTGTACTCCTTTGCAGAGGCACAGACTACTTCCTGGCTCTGGCTCTGCTGGGAGGGACAGAAGGCAATGCATTGAGAACCCCTCCCTGGGCAAACGAGAGTCCACAGGCAGGCCCCCTCTGTAAACAGCTGGCACCTACACCAGCACCAGAACCCACAGATGGTTGGGTGGCGTCCGCTAATAGCTCCGTGGAATTTTTCTAAACTGAATCCTACCAAAGCAAGACATAGTACAGCCTGGGCTGTTATGGCCAGAATGGTCTTTCCACCCGAGCTGGAGCATTAGTTGCTGACGTGCTATTTCTGGGCCTTTCTGCAGCATTCCACCCACTTCTGGTTACTGATCAACCTTAAGCTGCCCCCTTGCCAGGGAACTCATGGGTCATTTACTACTACTCATTGTTATTGTTATTGTTATGGTCAGGTCATGCCTTCCTAAAGTTCTTGGGCGTTCTCACCCACAATCACAGAACCAGAAACACCATATTCAAGAAGGGGAAACTGAAGACCAAAGAAAGTTATGCTCCCAGCCTCCCTCACCCCCATCCCTCTGTTTTGAGTCCCAGTTCCCTGAACTACAAAATGGGAGTGTTGGCCCACGCGACTGTAAAGCCCTCAAATGCATTGCGGGAGGGGGAGTGGACAACACCCTGAACTCAGATGGGCCAGTCTCTGGCCCGCTGGAGGTTAGACTGGAAAGGAAAAGGGGCCTTCCGTGGGTAAGGATCTCTTTATGTCACAGAACATCTTTGGTTGGGAGAAAGGAGCAGGCTGAGGCCTGAGGTGGAGGGCAGGAGTTGGGGGTCAGGTTCTGCTGGGCCCCAGTTCAGAGCCCAAGACCGGCGCCGCTTGGTTCCCGGGCCCCACCAGCTGCCCCTGCACCCCATTCCAACCTGAGACGCGCCTGCTGCTTCCCGCGCTGCAGGTGGGTCCTCTGCTGCTCCCTGGCGGCCGCAGTGTGCAGCGCGGACCCCACAGCGGAAAGCCAGTAACTGCGTCGCTCGCCAACGCCCCCTGGGAATAAGAACTGGCCGAGGGACCAGAGGAACTGGCTTTGGGGCCTCTCATCTGAGGACTGAAAAGATACGGTACGCCCCAGCGCCCAGCAAACGTTGCTATTGCAGGTTAGTATCTTTATTTTCTGTACATGGGCGGGTGCGTTATGCGGTGGGGGTCTCTGCCAGAAGTTGCAGAGGGTCGGAGGCATAGACAGGACCAGAACCCCAACGCTTGGGCAACAGCCGCGACGTTAGAGCGCAGGATCCGTCCGGCTGTCACCCAGGCTGGACGCGGTTTGCTTCCCAGCCCAAGGGCAGGCGCGCGCAGCAGCTGGCCCAGGTCGCCGCGGGTGGGAGGCGGCGAGGGCGCCCGCGGGGCGTGACGCACCGGGGCTGGGAGGCGGGGCGGCCTCGCGGGCTGCTTATAAGAGCGGCGGCGGGCGGCAGAGGCAGAGCTCGCCGTCTGGCCCTGAGAGCCCAAGGGGAGCGGAGCCGCAGCCGAACCCCAGCCCGAGCAAAACCCGGTCGGAGCAGAGCCCTCTGGCCACCCAGCGCCGCCTCGCCCGTGCCCCCGACTGTCCCCGCGCTTCTCTCGGGTCCCTCTCCTGCCCTCGCGGAGGGTCTGCGCCCCCTGCCCAATGAAACTGGCTGCGATGATCAAGAAGATGTGCCCGAGCGACTCAGAGCTGAGTATTCCGGCCAAGAACTGTTATCGCATGGTCATCCTCGGCTCGTCCAAGGTGGGCAAGACGGCCATCGTTTCGCGCTTCCTCACGGGCCGCTTCGAGGAAGCCTACACGCCCACCATCGAGGACTTCCACCGCAAGTTCTACTCCATCCGCGGCGAGGTCTACCAGCTGGACATTCTCGATACGTCCGGCAACCACCCGTTCCCTGCCATGCGGCGTCTCTCTATCCTCACAGGTAAGTAGGGAGCCCGATCGGGCAGCCAGTAGGGGGGCCGGAGGGGATCATGACTCTATTCGGTTTAGGGGCGTCGGGCAAGGAGTAGCGCAGTCCGTGGGTCTGGGTATTGCGCGCTGAGTTTTGCGCTTTGCGCTTGGAGAGGTCAGCGCGCCTCGCGCGGCTGCAGGAACCCTTTTGGCAGTGCCCTCATCTTTTTCTCCTCTCTGTCCCCTCCACAGGAGATGTTTTCATCCTGGTGTTCAGCCTGGACAACCGCGACTCTTTCGAGGAGGTGCAAAGGCTCAAGCAGCAGATCCTGGACACCAAATCTTGCCTCAAGAACAAAACTAAGGAGAACGTGGACGTTCCCCTGGTCATCTGCGGTAACAAAGGGGACCGAGATTTCTACCGGGAGGTGGAGCAGCGTGAGATCGACCAACTGGTGGGCGACGACCCCCAGCGCTGCGCCTACTTCGAGATCTCAGCCAAAAAGAACAGCAGTCTGGACCAGATGTTTCGCGCGCTCTTCGCCATGGCCAAGCTGCCAAGCGAGATGAGTCCGGACTTACACCGCAAGGTGTCAGTTCAGTACTGCGACGTGCTGCACAAGAAGGCGCTGCGCAACAAGAAGCTGTTGCGGGCGGGCAGCGGCGGCAGCAGTGACCCCGGTGACGCCTTCGGCATCGTGGCGCCCTTCGCGCGCAGGCCCAGCGTGCACAGCGACCTCATGTATATCCGCGAGAAGGCTAGTGGGGGCAGCCAGGCCAAGGACAAGGAGCGCTGCGTCATCAGCTAGAAGCCCTAGCCCCGCCAGAAAGCAACCTGAGGAGGACCAATTTTGTTTAAAAATAAAATCCAACTCCCAGCCAGTCCCCCGTGCGTCCAGGTCCTGGAGAGCGCGCGCGCTGTGGTATTTTCCCTTTCCAGACCAGGTCTGCGCTTTGGGAAGGCGCCACTTGAGAAGGGACAGTCATCTGTTCTGGAAGCAAAGAACCAGCTGAGACTGAGACACTCCCACCTCCGACCCTCCCCCATAGGCGTCCCACCCCCACCACACGGGGGACAGGCTGCTGGCAGAAGGGGAAATCTATATTCTTTTCTGGGGGAGACTTGAGAATGGGAGTGGGGGAGAGGGAGTCAAGTTCATCTGCCACTGTCAGGCGTCAAGTAACCATCCTGTCCCCTCCGCTTGGGATAGGGTCAGGACCAACTGGGCATTATCTTATCTGTGATTCCACGTTGCCAAGAGGCTGGCCAAAGCCTCTGCCCTCCAGAAACTGAGGAGGGAGTGGGTCAAATCATAGCCAAATGACTTGTTTACATTGTGTGTGTGTATGTGTGTGTAAAGTTGCACAAGGAAAAACAAAACACAAAACTTGCACTTTAATAGAAGTTCCAGTGTCAACACGGAAATGAACAAACTCTCTAGGCATTTATACGTGTGAGGTCTTTAAAGTTATTGTTGATGGTTTTTGATATAAAATAAAAATCATTTAAAATGAACAAATTAGGCTTTTTTTTTGTTTTTGCTTTTGGATAGGACTGTTGGGGGAGGGGACCCATTTCTGCGGTGCTGGTCCTCACCTTCTCCAGAATTAGAAAGTAATCTTGTCTTGCTGAAAATAACTTGTGGCTTCATGGCAGAAAGGGCTCCAAAGTAGCTCCAGATGACTGGATTAATACAAATTTGGGGCAGGCCTAGGGTACAGACGGTTAAGCTCAAAACTCAAGATTGTTGGATGTGCTACCCAGGCCCAGCTGTTACACACAAGGAAATGGAACCTAGGGAGAGCAGGCTGGTGCTGGCCCTTTGTCCCCTTGCTCCAGGATCATCACTGCCTGGAGACAGTTAAAAGTCCCATGGCTCTGAGCTCCTTCCAGTTTCCAAAGGGGGTTGCTGCCCCCAGTGGAGTCCAATGGGCCCCTGTGCTTTGCTGATTCACTTTGGGTGGTTAAGGGCACCTATCTGTGACTTGTGACCCAATTCTGCCACCCACTTCAAACCTGTCAAGCCTTTACCACCTGAGAAATACAAAGAAGGCTCCTCTGCATGTGGGGATTAAGTGTAGTGCTTGAAAAGTACTTGGCACAAGAGCCTGCTGTCCAAAAAGCCAAATAATTGGTGGCCTGAAAGGATGCTAAGCCCTGGAGAGACATTGTCAACATTGTCCCCGGCAAAGGATTTCACCTTGTTCTGCAGAGAGTGCTCTCAGCCAGGACTGTCCTCAGACCACCAAAAGTCACCCACCTCTACAATAAGGGGTAGCCCCAAGCAACTCCCAGCCAGATGCTGGGACAAGTCACCATTCCATGTTACACTGGTTACAGGCACTGGGGGGAGGAAGAGAAGGAGCTAGGGTCTTCCAGTTTCATTGGGTCTAAGCAACACTTTCAACCAATCAAGAGACACCCACTTTGACTTCTTCATAAAATCTCATATTCCCTGGGTTTAACCTCCAGCACGGAGAAAACAGACCATGGTGTCTTGAGAGCAGAACATAAGTTCTTTTACTTATATGTTTGCAAAATGTCACAAGTCAAAACTCATGTCAAAACTGGAATGCAGGAGGGTTTCTGTTTCCCTCTGCCTCTTTCCACTCCAGCCTCATAGAAAGACTCGAAGGTCTGGATTTTTTTTTTTTTGAGACAGGGTCTTAGGAGGTAGTCCACGCTGTCCTTGAACTCAGCGGTCCTCCTGTGCTGGGATTATAGGCATGTGCCATGTGCTTCATGTTTTGTGGTATTTAGTCAAAGCCTTAAAACTGCCCCCCCCACTACTGTGAAATTTGAAGAAAATAACTGATTCAGTTAAGTATCGATCTCTAGGTAGAACGGTCTAACAAGTAATTAATTACCCACTTCAACTCAGAGCCTGCTTTTCTGGGCACTGAATGCTGGTACCTTCCCTCACACAGCTGTGGGATCCCAACATGCCACCTATCTGCTGACACCGATCAAGCTGATGCCACTGGACCCTGTGCTACAAACCCCAGCCCTGCTGCTGATGAGGCCATTGGCAGGTGGCTGCTAAGCCCCTGACTGGGTAACATAGTCAGTGAGCCCATTTCTAGATCCAAACACTGTTTAGTGACTTCTCCCTTCCCCTCAGGAGCAGGGGGCATCACCTCAGTATGACAGTCACAGGTAAGGACACGAACACCACCTAGCTGGAACAGATCAGTGGAGCTGGGGGACAGCAAGTGTATATGTAAACACCTAAGAATGAGAAGTTGGCCACAGCTTGCAGGTCAAGTTCACATCGCATCAGCACTGATCCAGAGCTGGCCCAGACACCTGGCTGATAGAGTATCCAACTGCCACTAGAGCCATTATTCTCTGAACAAAAACATCTTGGAAACCCTGTGCAGGGCCGCACATACAATGGCTCCTTGGTGAGCAGGCCAGACAGGAAACAATGCCCTAAGCCAGGGCAATATGGACCGGAGGAAGGTGTGCTTGTGGAAAATCTGACTGGACCCGTGTGGGAAACAGGGGCTTCTCCATCCCCAGGAAACACTGCACTGTGGGGTGCCACCTCCTCTTGGGTCCCATGGTTACAGGAGACAAAGTGAGAGCCAGCTGCAAGGAAGTGGTGAAGGAGGTAGCGCCCCTGCCAGGGCTCTGGGGTGACACCCTACAGAATATAGTTGTTCACTGGCTCAAACACAAAGAGAACTAAACTGTTTTGTGGAGGAAAAGCCACCCACCCTCTGGCCTTTCAAAACAGTGTTCATTTTTCACAACCTTCTTTAATTTTCTTAAATGCATGCCATACAAGTGCAGACCTAACTCAAGCAGTGAGTTCTATGCAAATGCTTCATAAAACTGCTGCTAATGAGAACAGAAGGTGCCCGATACACCATGATGATAAGTGTGGTGGGAGGAGCCAAGGGCAGGAGACAGCAGGAGCTGCTCCTCCCCTACAGTGCCTTTCAGAGGGGCACAGCAGTGGCCCTCCCCAGAGACAGGGTGGCGTCCTCCCCATCCCTTGCCTCAGAAGATTCTTTCCTGTAGCCACTCAAGAGTCAGGATGCACAAGACACACGTACACATACAAGCCAGAGGCCAAGGCCCACACAGCCAAGACCAAATTCAGTTAATGAACCACCACACCAGCCCCACTTGTCTACAGTTCAGAGCTGGGGTTAAATGAGCAGAGCCAGTGAGAGAGTGGGGAGCTGGCAAGGTCGCTGGCTCCCTCCTCCTTTCTCAGGCAGTCCTGGAGGTTGTCTTGCTCTACTCCTTGGGGATCTCAAACATGCAGAGGCTCTTGTATTTCTGCAGAAGTTCGTTCTTAGTCCTGACTTGCTCCCGCAGGTTGTGCAGCTGCTGCTGCTGCTGCTCAGGGCTCAGCTGGATGCCAGGCATGGTGCTGATGAGTCTGCGCATCTCCTGGAATTTGGTTTTGAGGGCATTCAGGTCCTGGTGGACATCAGGGCTGTCTTTGTCCATGCTGTGGGGCAGAGGGTAGTAATTAGCACTTCCAGCTCATACCAATACCCGACTTCACTGCCTCTGCATTCTCCAGTACCTTCCAAAAAGGCTTGTTTGCTGTGTCTGCTCCCTAACTAGCTGTGTACCTCCAAGGAACAGGGACTAGTTTCTCCTTAGTTTTAAAAAGACTTCTTCTGCGGTGCCTGGTGGCACACATTGTAACCCTAGCACTCAGGAGGCTGAGCCAGGAGGATCGCTGTGAGTTTGAGACCAACCTGCACTACATAGTGAAATCTTGTTTCCAAAAACCCCCAAACAAATAAATAAAAATACATACATAAATAAAAACACTCTACCTAGCACACTTGGAATGTCAGGAGTTTGAACACTGTTCTCCAGTGCATTGTCAGTGCCATGAGGGTGGGGCTGTGTCTGCCTGGTCACTGGTGTGTCCCATTTCCTAGTTAATGTGTAGGATAATGCAGACACTTTAGAAATCTTTGTTGAATGAACAAATGCTTGGCAAATAAATTCATACATATGCATTGAGTGAATGAACAAACCATTATTAAGGATCAGCTGACCAATCTCCCAAAAAACTTACAGAAATAAGCTGGGCATGGTGGTCCATGCCTGTAACCCTAGCACTCTGAGGCTGGGAGGCTGAGGCAGAGGATTCCCTTGAGTTAGAGGCTGGTCTGGGCTACATGGTGAGCTTGAGACCAGCCTGTGAGACCTTGTCTCAAAAACCCAAACAGAACAATCTTATGAGAATACTACATTTTATTTAATTTGTGTCATTCTCATGCCAGAAACTTTGCCAGCTAGCATGAAGTAATTTTAAATGAGGTTTTGATGCTTGCTTGAACTGTCTGCACGAACTGTTCATAAATTCCAAATCAGTTGCAAGCTACTGGAAATTTTCAGCATATATAGGCCTCTCCTAGCAGTCATGACAAATCCTTGCCTTCAGGCCAAGTTTATTTTGAAGTGGATCATTCACTTCATCTAACAGCTATTATTAGCAACATACAAATCAATGAGCCCCTGCAACTACCAAATTAAAAGCAAAACAAGAACAAAACCTCTTACCCAAGATCAAAGAAACAGTCCACTGGTTGTGCTTATACATTTTTAAGGAGTTACTAAGTAATTAAGCTTTGGAAAACAAGTAATTGAGACTAAAACTGAAATAGCAATTCACTAAGCTGTTCTAAAAGGAAGGTACTGAAGTGTAAGAGACAAAAGTGTCCATGATCACTAATATTTTTTAATAAACATCCATTCTTACTAGGAAATCTCAACCCAGACGGTGCAAATTCATGTTTATTATTCATCATTTCTCTGCTGACACAGACAGAATATCCATCTTCCCCGGCGATCTGTCAGTGACATCTCACTCCTTGCAAATCAGACAGCCACCAGGGCTTGTTCACTATTTATTAATAGTCCTAAACTCAGAGGCAGGACATGGAGTATCAGTCACTTCTTCCACAAAATGAATGGTGAGCCAAACATTTCCTTACTGTCATTGGATTCCCCTAATTTAGAAACACAATCAATGGTATCCCTTAATTCTGTTGCTAGGGTGGTGTGACTAGAATTCAGCAGAGTCAAAATGGTTTGGAAGAAAGCATCCTTTTGTTTTGTTTTGTTTTGTTTTACAGTGCTGGGGCTGGAACCCAGAGCCTCATACATGCTAGACAAGTGCTCATCTATTGATCTACACTGCCAGCCAGCGAGCATCTTTTTTAAGCTCTTTTAAGTTTCAGCTTGGATCCATAAACCTGGACAGAAACCATTTGGGCTTCTGAAAGTATTCCATTTGGACGGCATGTATGTAACACACTGTTATAAATTAAAGTCCCAGGAAAGTGTTGAGGTTAAAATATAGTTATAACAAAAGTAATCTGCACCACAATGACCCTGGGAAGATGTAATATAAACAAACAAAATACATGTAAAATTAAAATGTGGAAGGAAGTTATTCCAATAGAGTAGTTGAAGGAAACTTAACCAGGCTCAGAAAAAAATTTAATTCTTTAAGACAGAAAGTGGGCTATGTGAGATGTTCATTTCTGAAATAATGAGCTCCTTTCGGCTGCCCATTCTTTACCTGATGAACTTTTGGGAAAGGAGGCTGGGTCTTCAGACAAAAAATAAAGAGGCAGATAAAGGGTTGCTGGGGGAAGGGAAGGAGTTGCGCTGAAAGGGGGCGCCTCTGTGGGTGCTTACCTAGTCTAGCTGGTGGTGGTAAATAGCACAGAAGTTCTGGGGCGAGGAAAACACACTATTGAGGAATTGGCTTGACCCAAGTAGGAACCTGCTAAACCAGAATGACTGTGAAACACCCAAGCCTAAAGAAAAGGAGCAGGCCCAAGTGCTGAGTGAACAAAGCAGAGTACTCTAAGTGGGTCTCCTTTGTGCTTGATGTTAGTCATCATCCTTCCGACTTCAGAAGAAAAAGGGTACTAGGCCAAGAAGCATGAAAATGTACAAACGTGGGCAGAGTTCCAGCGTTTTGGTCCCACATCCTATCCTGTTTCTTTTAGAGTGGACAAAAAGGTTACTACTGAGTGGTACCTGGAGGGAGAATCCTTCTTTTAGCAGGTAACACAGACATCAGCATTCGACTCCTGGGCAAACAGCACAGGCTTAGGTGCGTGATCTAACTGTCACAACCCTATTATCTTCATTCTTTTACTTTGCTTTGTTTAGCATAGGAGCTTCAGCCGACAGCTACAAACTGTCAACAACCAGGCAGTAAGTATGTCCCCTGACAACTTAGGAGGGACAGGAGCCCATGGGGCCCAGTGAACCTGACAGTCACTTTGGCATCCGACTTGGTTTCGCAGACCCTCCTCCAAACTTCCATGTCCCTCCACTGCCCAGCAGACCCCTCCCGGGACTAAGGCCCCTCGCAGCCCCTCAGCCCTCTCCCCTGCATGTAGTGTCTCTTCCCACCAGGCCAACTAGAGTGGCTTTCATCTTCCCAAAATCTTTTTTTTTTTTTTTTTTTTTTTTTTTTTTTTTGTCTTAAAGGATCAGCTAGGAATGTCTTCACACTTCTTTGAGCAGCAGAATCCTTCATCATTCTCCCTGACAAGAATGTGTTACACATGGGGCCTTAGAGCAGATGCAACCAAGGGCACAAAGTCCAAAGCTCCTGTCCAGAGGCCCCTTGGGTGCTACAAAGCTGAATCAGTGAGCAGATGCTAGCTACTTGAGAGAAAAAAGTTTAAAAGTAACAGACACCAACCAAAGTTTAGAGGAGAGGAAGTCTCTTTAATTCCAGGTCCCAGAGATAACTTTTGTTAACATGTGAGGTACACTGTTTCAACTGCTTCAAAATATACTACATACAAATACATGCACATTTTTGTGATTTGCTCTGACAGAAATGTCATCCTCCTGCCTCAGCCTCCTGAGTAGCTGGGATTACACATATGTTCTACAACCTCTAGTTAAGGATATGTAATTTTTTTTATACCAGGCATCAAACTTATGACCTTATGCTTAGCAGGCAAGTGTCTGAGCCACTGAGCTAAATCCCCGGCCCAGGATATATAATTTTTAACAGATACTACCAAAATGTCCTTTGAGATGGGCAGTGATGTACACCTGTAAGTCCAGTTAGTCTGGAGGCTGATGGAGGAGGAGAAGCAGTTGGAAGCCACCTTGAAAAAGCGATTTTGCACGCGCGCGCGCGCACACACACACACACGCCTTTGAAAATCTTTATTAACATATAGTCTGTGTGGCTATGGACACCAGGCTATACCCCACTGTGGAGTGCATGGCCCTTCCTTATCTGGCATCTGCTCTCTGATTCAGCCTTGTAGCACCCAAGGGGCCTCTGGACAGGGGCTTTGGACTTTGTGGCCTTGGTTGCATCTGCTCTAAGGCCGCATGTGTAACACATTCTTGTCAGGGAGGAATCATGAAAGGTTCTGCTGCTCAAAGAAGTGTGAAGATATTCCACTCTACAGACGCTCTGGGCTTACACCCTCTCTGTCGGCCAGCCCTCCTTCCTGCGCCTAGCTCCCTCTTCTCAGCAGGGCCTGAGCCCAGACAGCCCTCACATACCCACCCGCCATCTGCTTCCTTGGCAAATGGCATGCACCACCCACCTCCACGGGCAAGCTCGAAGGCTGGCCTCCCAGACTTGCTCCGGGTGCCACCCACCTCTCCCAGCTCTGACTCCTGCCAAGTCTACCTCCCCAAACCTTTCCAGACCACCCACTGCCACCGCTCTCCTGAACATCCACTTCTTGTCCTCTGAACCCTTCTGCCCCATTCACCTTCAGAAATCCCAGCCTGAGCAAGTTACTACAGTTCTTGACAATTCCAGACGGCCCTCTTATCCAGACAACTCTTGCTGGGAAAATTCAAACCAATGCCACCTACCATTACCTCCAATCTCCCCAGGCTGAGGTGCCCCTCTTCCCAGGACCCTGAATACCATTTTTCCCTGGCGTAGGAACATTTGGGCCACACTGCTGCTGTGGGCTCCACAGGCCTCCTCTACTGCAGCAAGGCCTCAGCTGGCATGAGGCCCACAGATCCATACTGACCTTGTGTGGGCAGGTCAGTGACACAATGACACCCTGTTCCCATGGAGGAGGTCTTGCTGACCTCCTGCAATAGGTGGACGGCTGCAGCAGCCTGGCCAGGCAACAGGGACAGCTTGGTGTGCTCATCTGAGTGCCCTCTGTGGGGTCAAGGATGGCTCCCTGTGCCCACCTAGCAACCTCAATCATTTGAAGAAGTGAAACTTAATTAAAAAGAGATCATAAAAGCACCCACACTGACAGAAGACTCTGAGTGGGTGGGCTGAAAGCAGCAGGCAGCAGGATTCTTTGCTGGAACACTCAGTTCCACACTCAGATTTGCTAGGTTTGAAGGGGAAAAAAGTCATAGCTTTCCCAGGTCTCACAGACCTCTGCATTCTCCCTTTATTATGTTACATTCTTTTATAATTATGGCTTCCATATATAACAAGAAAGGTCATAGAAAGGTGGGATTTGTAATATTTCCCATAGGGGCAAAGTTCTTTTCCCTTTCCTTATTCTTTAAAAATAACAAAACGTATAGTTTGATCAAATTCATGACCTTGTGCTTGCCAGGCAGGCACTTGTGCTACTGAGCTAAATCCCCAGCCCCAAAATGCATAGCTTTAACCGTTCTTGTTTGGCTCCAACTGTGAGCCACCTAGCCAGACTCCGGGAACCAGGCAGGGTCCCAGGTGCGGAAAAGGTTCCGGCTCAGAGGACTCTGAGCGCGGGCAGTGACCTCAGAGCAGGAGGACCACACAGTGCTGCCAGGAGGCTCACGCTGGAAGCACTGCAGCAGAAGCCCTGGAGTGGGTGGTCTAGGCAGGCCGTGGGAGGGGTCTGTTATTCCTGAGAGGAAGGCTAAGTATCTGGGTCCAGTTTGGGAAGAATAGAGAGCCCTTGAGAATTTGAGCAGTGAAAAATTAACCTGATAAGATGCTCAGGATAAATTAGAGGAGAATTTAAAGGCAAAGAGACTGATTTAAAAAGTGGTTATTAGATCCCAAAACAAGGTAATCATCTGGTAGACAAGTGTTGACAATTGGCTTGAAAATAAAGGAGCAGATGAAATGTTTCAGTAGCCAAAAGCACTGTGATCTCTGACTGGACACAAAGGTAAAGACGCCTCAGGAAAATACTGATAGCCATGGGAAGGAGGCAAGACTGGCCTTAAAAGGAAATAAATGTACCGTGAAGATTTCAGGATTAAAACAGTTTGGTTCTGAAGAAGAACGGAATGTCCAGAAGTAGATCAGAAACCATATGGGAACTCAGTGTATGATAAAGGCAGCAACTCAAGCAGGAGCAATAAAAACACTCAACAAATTAAATGGCCACGGGAGAAGTGCTTAAGCAAAAAGCTCCTCACTCTTCACTTTCCAGCAAAATAAATTCTGGAAGCAGAAAGAATTAGAAGTAAAGACTGTAACCAAAGTCCTGGGAAAAGGGGATCAATATAAAGGCTCTTTTGTTTTTTTTAAAGTGGTGCTGAGGGCCAAACCCAGGCCATCACACATGCTAGGCAAGTATCCTGCCACTGAGCTCCGCCCCCAAGTCCAATGTCTTTCTAAATTAGGACTCAAAATCAGAAGTCATTAAAAAAAAGCTTAACAACTCTGACTATATGAAAGTAGATGATTCTGAATGAAAACAAACAAAAACATGACCATGAAGAAAGACCAAAGAAAAACAAGAATTTAGGAATTGTATTTATGATACATTTAGCAAAGACACTATTTCCTTTCTATAAAAAGCTTGCTAAAAAAATGGGCAGTTTATAAGGAAAAGTACAAATGACATAAAGTTGTATATGAAAAGATGTTTTACCCAAGGTAATAAAAGATATAATCAATGTCCTTTCCGACTATGAGATTAACCAAAATTGAAAGGTTAATGGTGATGGCCAGATGTGGTGACACACACCTAGAATCCTAGCAGTTGGGAGGGTGAGGCAGGAAGACCACTGTGAGTTCAAGGCCAGCTTGACCTATACAATGCGACCTTATCTCCCATGATAAAAAGATACAAATACCATGTTACTAGAAGCATAAAATGATGCATTCATTCTAAATCTATAAATAGTGATCAAAATTTTAAGTTCACATATTCTACTGTTAGAGGATCATTTTCCAACTTTTATGCATAGATAATCTTAGAATTCATTCACAACAGGTTTTTTTTTTTTTTTTTTTTTAATGTTTTCAGGGTGGCACATTTATGGGCTTTTTTAGATTAATAGAATTTTTAGGTTAATTGAAGCACCCCAGACTGTACGAATGAATTTTGGAGAAGTTAGCTAAAAGATGAAGCAAAAGATTGTGATTGTTAAACTGTGCAATAGCTATCAAAATAAAAAATGAGGTGCCCTCTGCTCCAGTAATCTCACTGCTGAGGATTTACCTCCTCATAAACTTACCGAAATATAGAAATACTTACCCCAGCACTGCTGAGAACAGCAAAAATTAGAAAAACACCTAAAACCTCATACACAGGTAATCAGTGACATAAATTACATAATCCTTAAAGTGGAATTCTGTGCAGCTGCCTTAATGAGGCAGGTCTTTACTGCTGTATAAGAAGGCGTCCAGAGCAGACTAATCAATGAAAAGGCACAACACAGCATGATCTTAACTTTGGTAAGTTTTTGAAGAGACACACACATATAATTCCTGGAGGGAAATTTCCAAAAGCATTCATAAGCAGTTACACTTTTTTTTCTACTGAATGTGCAACTGTTACATTTCACTAAATAATTTTTGAAGACTAACGATATAACACTGTGAACTTGAAGAGAACAAGAAAGGCTACATTCATGAATTCAGCTTTTAATACCCTATCCATCTCCCCCACAAAGAGCAGCTGCTGGGGAAGTAACAGGAGAGGCAGGGAGGGAGGGACAAGGGCCCTGGAGAGCCCCTGCCAGGACTGGCTTCTTACACCTGCGCATTCCATCAACTCCTCATCCCTCAAAGGACAAAGGGTGCTTTACATCCTGGGATGTGATGCGGTCTCTCTGTATCTTGGCTCCCCCTCCTCTCCCCTCCTGCCCTCCTTTTACCCTGGGTTTATGCTCAGTGCCATCAAAGTGAGTGTCAACTCCATGAGTCAGTGCGACCTCTTGGCTTCATATCCCTACTCATGCCCTTCCTCCCTCTCCTGATTTCAGACTCACCACTGGCATCACCCTCTACAAGCCTCTGGTTCTCCAAGCTTCCCAAGGTCTCCTGTCCCTGGGTGCCCTGTCCTCTCTTTCCTTCCTCATTAGCCTGTAAACTCAAGTATGTACATGCACCAAAGACTTTCAGATGGGGTCCTGGCCTCTTTTCATGGCTTACTCCATCTAGCTGTGTACACTGCTTCCTCTGAGGGACTGTTTCAGCTCCACCAGTCCTGTCCTTACCACGGGTTGTACCCTCAGCTTGCAGGGGCCAGGGCTGCTGCAGCACGTTCTTATACAGGAAAGCACTGAAAGGAAGCTCTCAGTACAAGTGATACATTTCTACTTTCCTAAGAGCAACTGACCCCCCCCCCCCCACACACACACACTCACAAAGGAACTCATCAGGTTCTTGAGCACTGAACGGCTCTTCTTTTTTGGTCTTTTTCTCTGCCAACCTATATTCTCTTGGGCTAGTCAGACACCACAGAGAAGGTACCTCATTCTCTTTGGTACCAGGCTAGAAGCCGGAGTCAGGAAGAAGGATGGGGGCTGCTCACTGTCAGCCTGTGAGCTTCCTCTTAATTTCTACTTTCAGAATGTCTCCTTGCCACCTGTGCAGTGTGGCTGGTGTCTCTCAATCTAGATAGTCTCTGCTTACCCCATCATCTGCCAAGATGGCTATTTGGAGGGAGGGACAGGACTACAGGTCCTGCTTCTGAGATGTTTAAATAATGCATCTGTTCTCAATCCTCCCTTTATCCCATTTCCAGAGGTTCTTGGCATTACCAGGTCCTGAGAACTAAGAGGAGGACATGGTCAAAGGCAGGTGCCTCAGGGCTGGCAGTGACTGACCACTTGCCTATCTGCTTTGGGGCAACCACCTCGTGTCCTATTCTTTTTGGTTTTAGGCTTTAAAAAAATCTTTTCACTGTTCTTTTAGACAAATACATATAATCAACCCACACTCTTTCACGGATATGCTCTTGAGGGTATCTCACAACAATTCTATGATTTTAAGTATTTTTGTTTTTGAAACATAGTCTCATTTAGTTTAGACTGGTCTTGAGTTCACTATGTAAGCCAGGCTGGCATTGACCTTGTGGCATTCCTCCTGCCTCGGCCTCCCAAATGCTGGGGTTATAGGCCTGCACCAACACACATGGCAGGGACTTAACCATTACTGTTCCACTTCACAAAAGAAAAAGAGGCTTGGAGAAGATATGTTACTTGCCAAAGGTCACCTAGCCAATACATAGAGTTATAATTTGGACCTATCATTGAGGCTCACTATGACATAGCAGAGGTAGAAAATCTACAGCCTAGAAGGGCTAAGCATCTTCTGAAAGATAGATAGGGTCTTGCTAAGTCAGTAAGTTGCCTGGGCTGGTCCTAAACTTTGAATTCTCCTACTTCAGGTCCCCAGAGTGTTGTTTGTTCTTGTTAATAGCTGAAAGGAATGACAAGCCTAAGGATTGACATCTATCATATGGACATACAGTCAAGGGCTGAATGACCGTGTTTGGTCAAATGGTAGTCATGTGAGATTTAATGGAGCCAAAAACTTCCTATCACCTAATGATATGACAGACATCATAACCACTGGAGTGAAATTTATCACTCATGGTGCTTTACACACTGCACTCTTAGTTATATACAAGTGTGGCATGTATAATTATGAGTAATGCACAATACTTAATAACTGTTACTGGTTTATGTAATTTTTCCTTGTTCCTTTAGAGTGTACTCCTTCTTATACATTAAAAAGAAGTTTGCTATAATTGTGATCTATTACACCAGGAGCCCCCATGTTTTTAGTGAGTGTCTGTCTCTTTTTCTTTTTTTGCAATTCTAGGGATAGAACCCAGTGCCTTTAAAGCACTAAGCTACATCCCCAGCCCTATTTTATTTTGAGACAGGATCTAAGTTACTAAGCTGTGTAGGTTGCACTCAAATGTCCTATCCTTATGTCTCAGCTTCTCATGGTGCTTGGTACTACACCCAGCTTACAACATCTCTTGACCTAATCGGCAGGCCAAATCCACTAATCTGTATCAACTTAAGTCTGTGAAAACTCTTGGAGGCTGGAACAATGATGTACCTCTCAGAATGCATGGTTGTTAAGTGACAGGACTGTATGTGGAAGTAACATAATAAAAATAACTTAGATATGCATGGGGGCAGAGAGACTTGGCCAAGAAGAGGACAAAAACATCCTCTGACCCTAGGTTAGAACAAAGTTTGTGGCGTACAGGGACCTGCTCATTGGAGGCGACTTTTGTGTCTTTCCTTTAATGTTTGCCGTCATCACTCAATCCTTCTCAAATTTTCTTTTCAGTTATGGCTTAGTAACATATGTGTCTTTTCTCTCCTTCAAACTGACAAGCAGGGTAAAAAGTTAGCCCTTTTTACTGTGTACATCCACAGCATTTGCCACAGGGGCAAGATGACAAGGCCTGTATCTGTTTTTTAAAAAGAAGGAACCAAACGGAGCACAGAGTTAGCATCTTTAATCTAAAAATCCAAAATCTGAAAATTTCACTGCCGACTTAATGCCACAAGTGGAAAATTTCACACTTGGTTCCATGTGACTAGTCGCAGTTAAAACTCGAGTAAATTAAAAATACTGCATGAAATTGCCTTCAGGCTGTTTGTATGAAGACTTGGGTCTCATGCCCAAGATATCTCATTAGGTATATGTAAACATCTCAAAAACAGGAAAAAATCCAAAATCCGAAATATATCCGATTCCAAGCATTTTGGATAACTCATATTAAAGGTAAGAAAATTGTGGCTCTAAGAAGCAAACTTGCTCAATATCGCTATAAGGAAAACTTGAGCAGTTGGGCTGCAAAGCCGGTACATAAACATGAGTTTGAATCAGCAGGCCTCGTTCTTAAGCAAAGTGCAACTTTCAAGAATCAATGAGATTGCTGAAGTCACAGGCTTACTCTGTGTGGCTCACTTTCCCCATCTGTGAAATGGGGGTGCATCCCAGAACACCTAGGACTGTGGCAGTTTAAAACGTGAGGGATGAGAAGCCAGTGAGAGTGTAGTAACGAGTCCTGTCCAAGGCGCTTACCATTTGATAATGTTGTGAACCAAAGGTAAAAAGGAGTAGTTCTCTTCCTCCTTCACGCCGGCCGGCGACTGAGGCCGTGGCGCCGGCGACTGCTGCGGTGGGGGCGCGGCAACTGGTGGCGGCGGCTGAGGAGTGGGCAGCGGCTTGGTCTCGGGCAGCGGTGACTCGGATGGCGGTGGTAACGCATCCTCCGCCTGTCGTCCGGGGACAACCCCAGCGGAGGCCATAGCTGCGGAGCTCTGTCAGCAACTCAATCTGCAGGACCCCCAAGAGTCCGCCGGCCCGCCAGCAGTGTCACCAACATATGACGTCACTACTACGCGCTGTAGTGAGACCGGAGTGGTACTGAGCATGCGCACTTGGCCGGGAGCCGCAAAGGGCGCTGACGGAGGGAGTGGGGGGGGTTGTTGCTAGGCAACAGGCTTTGGGGTGGATGCGAGGTGGCCTGAATTAGGTTGTGTGTTAAGATAGCTAACTTATTAAATAGTCAAAAATAGAAGTAACAGTCTTCTTACTCCTATTTATATGACGAAGAGGGTTCAAAAACAACAAACAGGAAGCGTTGAGGTAATAAGCTTTCCATACTCAGCTCTCAGGTCTTGGCAGGACCCAATCACAGAGCAGGAAGGGTGGGTGACATTTAGGGAGTGCCTGTGCTAGGCCTGAGCTGTGTGGGCACAGAGAGTTTAGGGACGAGGGCCTATACTCCTACACCGGCTAAGCCATAGTGCAAGACCCTGGGCTGAGGCCAGAGGACACAGAGGCAAATAAATTGTGCTCTCAAAGTTCCACATGCTGACAGAGAAACTAATAATTTAACTCAACAAACATTGGTCAGCTGGATGTGTGTAAGGAAGTTCAATACAAAGCAGAGGGGACTCACACCAGAAATAAATATATCCTAGAAGAGACCATCAGATACCCTTATGACCTTTGGGCCAGTTCCTTAAGACTTTAGGTCCCAGTTTCCTTGTCTTTAAAAGCTTACTTAGTTCAGGGTCATAGCAGAGCTAGCTAGTACTTTCTGACTTCACATAGATAATTGACCCCAAAGGGATCCTGTAGGATACTAGGCCAAAGAGGACTTCTGCTAGGTCTGTATTTATGCTTCTCAAAACTAGTGCGATATGAGGGCTATATTACATATTTGTAGCAGTGGGCACAGCTATCCTAAGCTTGGTAAATGTGCAGAAGACACAAGCAAGGAAATTGTCAACTGGTTGGGCTTAACACCCCTCAGGCCATCATCATGGCAGTGGAGAGAGGTGAGGAAGCCCATATTCGGCAAGTAAGATCAACAGAGTGCTTCAGGGCAAGGTGGTAAACCCCAAGGAAAGCACTGTGCTGACATTTTGAGGGGTTTGGAGGGTTGTGTGAAGCAGATTCTGGGGAAAGGGGACATGTGCTGTAGTTAAGGAGTTCCTCACAGCTTTCTTTACCCAGAGCTTCCCAGACTACCCCAGAGGGAGAGCAAATGGACAGACAGAACTGTAGTATTTTATTCTTTTTAACCTTGAACCTCTCAAATTAAGAGAGTAGTTCAAAAGTCCTGGAGGATAAAAAGGCCTTTTGGAATAGGGCTAGATGTGCTGGAAGAGTCTGTATATTCCTGGAATCATCTGGGGATATAATGATAGTAGAATGGAAATAATAATAATAATAATTGCCACAACTCTCATGGAATAAAAGTAAGCTTAAAGAACAGTTAAAATTGCTATTTCCAAACGCCCTAGAAAGTAGATGTCAGTATCTCTATTTTATAAATGAGGAAATAGCTTTCCAGTGTTTATAGTATCACCCCAGGGTCACATGATAACAAAGCTTGCTTGACACTAAGTCTACGGTCTAAACTATGTTTAGAAGACCTCAGGTTTATTACTGTTCTGTAACTTTATGATTTGAAATGTTAAAAGTGAGTTTCTCTGAGAATTATAAAAGCAATCCAATAAAATCAATAATATCCCTATGGCAACCAAACGTCATCTTTTCCCACTCATGGTGTTTTATAACTTAATTACAAGTTCCAATTTTATCATTGGCAGAATAACGAAGGTATCTCTTTAAAAATGAAAACACTTCAGGTATAAATAGATATGGCTAAAGAAAACAAATTGAAAACGTGGGAAGGATGAACAAGTATGACAAGCATTGACAATTTCCCCTAAGATAGTTAATATAATTAGTAGAAAAGAATACAGCTAGCTTCATAACATTGCATGTTAATGTCACAAAAATACTGCCTGCAGTAGCTTCATTAAGGCTGAAATTGCTGCCAAAAATGTGTATCTTTATAGCCTCCCTGCTAGAAGTAAAAAAAAAAACAAAACAAAAAACAAAAGACACTCAATTGAAATGTGTGAGAATGTACTGTTAGAGACTTCACCAAGTTAAAAGATATGACTGTTGCTTTCTTAAGCAACTTTATGCTGTTTCTCACAGCTAGTGGTTTAAAGGTCAGGCTTCAGAGCCAGTCTATCTGACTCCAATCCCAATTCATCGTCTGAAGTTATTCAACTTTAGTAAGTTGCTTCATCGTGCCTCACTTTGTGCAAGTATGCAATCTTGCAGGAAGACTAGATGGTTTCTGGTATGTTGTTATGGTTTAAATGTGTCTCCATAAGCTCATGTATGTATTAGAAACTAACCCCAAGTTGAGAGGTGAGAGCTTTCAATGGTTACTAGGTCCCCAGGACTCTGCCCTTAAGAATAGATTAATGCAATCACAGGACTGGGAATCATTATCAAGAGAGTAAGTTTGTTATAAAAGCAAGTTAGAGACTTATTGTCTCTTCATGCAATGCCTTCTGCCATGTTAGGACAGAGAAGGAAGACCCTCACTAAACGTGACTCCTTGGTCTTACCCTCAGCCCTGGAACTATGAGCTAATTAATTTCTGTGCAATATAAGTTACCCAGCCTATGGTATTCTATTATAGACCACAAAATGGGCTAAGACATTTACAAAACACTTGGAATAAATATCTGTGCACGGTAAACATCAATGCCTCTTACTATGTAAGTTTAGGGTTTCTTCCTTCACTGATTAACAAAGTCCATGCTGATAGCAGTTTTAAAAAATATAGCTTCAAGTAAAGCCACAAAAACATCATTTTAGCCTGTTATGGTGGCATACATCTGTAATCCTAGTACCTAAGGCTGAGGCAGGAGGATCATAGATTCAAACCCAGCCTTGGTGACTTAGCAAAACCCTCTCTCAAAATTAAAAATAAAGGCTGGGGATGTAGCTCAGAGTGAGGGCTCTATGTTTAATCCCTAGTACATATATACATATATATATATAATATATTTATATATATTATATATATAATTTAAAAGGGAAATAAGTTGATTTTAATAACCCAATGCATTCAAAGTGCTATTTCAACACATAACCAATATTAAAATTATTAGTTTTTTTACTTGTTTTTCATACTGCCCTTCTTACATGTTTTATAGTTAGAGTACATCTCCATTTGCATTATTTGTATTTCAAGTGCTCAGGGGCCATGTGGCTGGTGGATGCACAACTGGATGGTACAGAGAGATTGGTTTCCATCAACACAGGCAGAGGACAAAGCCCAAGGGCAGAAAGGGAGGGAAAAGCAAGGGCACAAAAGGCATTACTTAACGTGGATGTCACAACTGACATGTGTTAGCTTTCTGTTACTATAACAAAACAACTGTTTTGATCTGTAGAAACTGCATGCATGTGTGTTGAGGTGAATGATAGATCATGCAGAACAAAATCTGCTTAAAAAGAGGAACAATTAATTTTATCTCACAGTTTTTGAGGTTTCAATTCTTGGTCATTGGTCCCTGTGTTTCTGGGCCAGTTTTTAGGCAGCAAATCATGGCAGGGAATGCAAAATATGGCTAAAATGGTCTGGGAACTAAGCCTATGATACATGGACTTTTGGGGAAACAGATATCCAAATTGTAACATTATATAAATCTTTAAAATAGGAAAAACAATATTATATACTGTCTCTCTATATAAGACATATATACATTAAAGTATTTTTAAAAAGAAGCTGGAATGAACCCTCCCTATTCATGCAAGAGGAATAGAACTCAGAAGTGGGATATAATATAAACTTTCTGTGAGTGTTTTCCCTTCCTTCCATAACTTATAATAGGACTTGAAGTAAATGAGAAAAATATAAACCATTGCCAAACATGAAGGTGGGTACTTGGGGATTTGGCCTATGGAATATAGATTCTTTACCTCTCTGATTCATCTTGGACAAATTATTTCACCTTTCTGCACCATGGCTTCCCCATCTGCAAAATACAATCATAAAAATACCTACCTCTGGGGGCTACTGCAAGGATGATCAGTTATTATAGGAAAAGAGCTTTGAACTATGCCTGGCACATAATAAACTCTATTTCAGCTTGAAACCGCTCCATTGGAAGCAAACAGAAATCAATCTGCATCCAGAACTGAGCCTTAAGCCTATTCAAAGTGGACCTGAATCACCAACACCTATGAGCTCACTTGTGATAGACTTCGGCTACGTGAGGTCCAAAAATAGCTCTTTCTCCGTCAGACAAATGGTGCGGGGCTGTTAAACCAGTCATGTCATTGTGTGCCTGGGGGCTTTTTCATCAAAGCCGTGTACTTACAAATGATTCATTCTTTTCTTTTCATTACCTAGAGCCTTGGGCAGGTGGGAAAAACTACATGATACTTTGATTTTTGTGAGTGGAAAAAAAAAAGGGAAACAATCACGGCTCAAGCCAAATGCAGTGCAGTATATACCAGGAATCAGCTCCCTCAGGCCCTGATTCGTTACTTAAACCTCAGACAAAGGCCCTTTCCCTGGTTCTACCCGGGCTTTCTTCTCTGTCTGAATTTGATTTGATTTCCTTTTCTTTTTTTCCTTTCAATCACCCTCTCTTTGCTGAAAGCTACCCCATTATGCCCAATTTCTCAGCTCTCTTGTGTTGGGGCTTCATTTCTCAGAAGCACTCATTTGGAGGCACTTCAGTATACAAATTGGATTGTATTTCTTTAGACTCAGAAAATTTTCCTTTAGTTCTTATTCCTTCTTTTTGCGATTTTTCTCCAGACCTCCACCAGCTGTCCTTTGAATTACCAAATAGCTTTTGATATAATGCAACTGAAAGGCAATCCTTTCCAGGAACTAGCTTTTGTCTAAAATGCTTCATTATGGCTTTGAGGCCATATTTTTTTCTGATCTCTTTATCAAGTATTTTTCATGCAAATTATTTGTTAGGCAAGGTTCTTTTTTTCTTCCTTCTATCTACCAGCTGCTCCTGAAAAGCCTCAACCTTCACCCCCTCTGTTAATCTTTTTTTTTAAGTCCTTTTTTTCCAGTTGTCTTTTTGTTCTCACTTTTTACTCTCTGCCATTTCTAGAAGGTTTTTTAACCTCATGGAATTTACTGTCAGTCTTTTTTGACTCTTGACTACTAAATCCAGCTTCAAAATTGTGGGCACATGCTGAGCACTTGCAAGGCCCTGGGTTCAATCCCTAATACAAGAGTCAAATAAAAATAAGTAAAATAAAAAATAATATGCTGACTTGGAGCATCCGATGAATAACAGTGTTTCAGCTGTGGGGCTGGGTTTGGACTTCTGGGCGCCGCCCTGCCAGTAGCCACAGATACTCAGAATCTTTGAAGTTGTAGAAGGCCCCAAGTTACAAGCTGAAGAACTGAAGAAATACTGGGAGTAGTCAGCTGTGTTTGTCCTGTCCTTTGCTCTTCAACACGGATCACTTGTCTTGCCAAGCAGGGATGCTTCCTGCTCCTTTCTGCTGGCGTTCTAGCTGGTCCAGCTTGCTTGGAAGTGTAGGGAACAGGGAACAGAGCCTGAAGACACGGGGCTGGAAGGGACAGGCATAAAAGTCGCAAGAAGCTCTGCCCTTTCACACCTATGTTCTCCCAAGCAGTGCTGGCTTGGCATCAGCTGCTGAGGTGGGGCAAAGCAGTTACCCCCTACCCCAGGCGTCCTTTCCTTTCTTGGCATGTTACACAGAGGACACAGGTGTCACTTTCTAGGGCACTACAGTGCTCGGTTACTTCACTAGCACCCTTTCCTCCTCTACAGATCAGGAAGCTGACCCATTTTTTTTTCCTTTTGTGAGGATGCCACAAGTGAGGTAGACAAAGGGTTCCAGAAGGGAGCAACTAGAATTTGGTTACTTGGAAAGTGAACCTTTGTGACACTGGCAGAATGAATCTATGGGTCACGTATTTGCTCCTCAGTGTGATTCTGGGCACTATAGGGAAATAGCTCAGTCTGTCCACGCATCAAGTGGGCATAACTTAGTGCTAGGTTTGTACCAGCCTCTGTGCCAGACAGAAGGGATGAAGGGAGCCTTCAGGCTTGTCATTTCCAGATGGAGACACCTGTGAATGGTCACCCTTATTTTGCAGATGAGGAAGCAGAGGCCCAAGAAAGCCAAACAACTCACTGAAATTCCTACAGCCCATTAGTAAGAGAGCTGGGACCTGGAGACAAGAACCAGTGTGTGACCCCGACCTTGGGAAGAAATCAGGGACTAAGGGAACAGTTGATTTCAGGGGAGCCATGTTGACATTTCGAGCCCCTGTGGCACCTTCCTGAAACACTGAAAATGAACATTGTTGTTTTTCCTGCTTTTCAAAAATTCAGGCTGATATTAATGAGAGGACTTGGAGCTAACCTCAGGGAGCCTCTGCTGAGCTATTGCTAGTCTGCATACATCTCAAGTTTCCAGGTGGCCTTGGTGACAGTTGGCAGGGGGCACTACTTATGTAACCATCTGGCAACTGCAGGGAGAAAAGGACGTGTGGGAAGTGCTGTCCCCAGTTCCAGAGTGGAGGAGCTTCCTGCATGGGAAATTCATGGGTGTCTTTTGAAAACTCCTTGGCAGCCAAGCTTATGGCTCCTTTGGTGACTGCTAGATTTAACTGTCACCCAGAAGTAAAGGAGTGAAAAAGTCAGCATTAGGCTGGTGCTCCTGGGAGCCAGCAGTAGCCTCCAAGTTGGCCCTGGAACTGTGTGTTGAAACCAAGTTAGTCGCTCTGGTCTGAGTGTCTGTGTCCCCTGCTCCCATTATTTTGTTGAAATCCTAACTCCCATGGTGATGGTATTGGGAGGTAGGAAATTTAGGAGGTGACTGGTTCATGAGGGTGGAACATTTTAATGACTGGGATTAATGCTCTTATAAAAGAAGCCCCAGGAACTCTTCTGCCCCTTCCACCATCTGAGGACATTGCAAGAAGGTCAATCTATGAATCAGGAAATGAGCAATTCCCACTGTATATACCAGCAAAATCTTAGACTTCCAGCCCTCACAACTGTGGGCAATACATTTTTGTTATTTATAAGTCACTAAGTCTCTGATCTTTTGTTATAGCAGCCTGAGCAGTTTAAAACAATAGTTTCCTAAGGAAAAGTTTTGTGTCCTCATAGTGCATTTAGTGGAGCAGGGATAAGTCATAGAGTAAAGTAGAAAACTGTAGGAGTAGACTGAAAGCCACACAGTGAAACGAGTCAGGGGCAACCCCTCGTTACTTGGTTTCTGGCTGCAAAGAACACTGACTTGAAGTGTAGCCTCCAAGAGACAGATCAAAAGAAAAGCACAAAGGTCACATCTACCAAGTGCCTCTTCTGTGACTTAGTTGGTTTTATATCATCACAACAAAAACCTGAGATAGTCGATGTATATGGCAAAAAGGTTTAATGAGGCATATGGTTTCAGAGGCTTCAGTCCATGGTCAGTTGACCTTATTACATTGGACCTATGCTGGCAAAGACATTGTGGTGGGAGGGCATTGCAGAGGACACTGATTCCTTCACAGTGAGAGGAGAACAAGGAGAAAGAAGAGCCAGGGTCCCACTATCTCCTTCAAAGCATTCTCTCAGTGACCCAAATTCTTTACTCCTAACTCCAAAAGGTTCCATCTTCTCTCAATAGCAGCACAGTCTGCAAACTGAGCCTTCAACACATGGATCTTGGGGACGGGGGGACGCTTATCCACATGGCAGTAGTCACATTACATCTGAAAATCTCACCAATACTCCTATCTTAGGTGTCTCCATGGGGATTAGGGATTATGTGTGCAGTATTTGACAAAGTCTGGTGCTCTGGGGGCTCCCAGTAAACTGAGTTAAATGTGTGATTTTGCTCATTTCCTCCAGCTACTTTTTCCCCTTATGTCCTTTGTCCACACATCTTGGGAGTTACCACACATATTTCCAAATTAGTCATCAGTGCAGGGAAAGACAATCAGAGATTAGTTCAAGCAAATACAAGTAATGTTTTGCATCTTTTTTCCTGTACTTTTCACGTATCAGCTCTTGTTTTGGTGTCATAGTCTTTAGTATTGACCCTGGCCTAGGGAAGAAAGATTAAGATATTAATAAATATTTACAGAACCCTTGCTCTGTGCAAGGCCATGTTATTAGGTGCTGTGAGGATACTATTCCTACTCTTCACTTGGCACTGCTCCCCACACAGGGTTCACGCGATGTAATTGCTGATGCTGAAATACTGGAGTGAAGAGTGGAGGATAGACGGCATTTGACTCAGGAAGTTTTGCATCTCATGGGAAAAACAAAACACTCTCCAAGCAACATGATTTAATTTCCCCAGTACAGATATTTGTTTGCTATCTTTCTGCATGTCTTATGAGCAGATGTCACCAAGGCTGGTCTGAGGATGTGGCCCTGCTCGGGAGACCAGCTAGCTCAGCCTTCTGCATAGGGGTGGGAAGAGCAAATGCACAAGGTAGGAAAGTGGCCCTTGACACTTCAATAGAAGGCATAGATAAAATATGTGACAGCTGTAGGAGCATTGTCCAAGGAAAAATAAGGCCACAGCAGGATATAGCAGAAGCAGACGTTGCATGGCTCAGATGGAGAATTCAAAAGTATACAGATGCCTCCTACAGTTAAAGCTGAGACCAGACTGGTTCAACCACCCTGCAGCAAAATCTCTACAAAGTAGATCAAATCCAGAGAGAGCTCAAGGAAGTGAAGAAAGTTGTTTCTTAGTGATCAGGAGACCAACAAACAGAATTATAAATCCCGAGGGAGAGGAGGGGGCGGGTGTATCCGATGAGACCCCACTCCTCCTTCTCCTGAAAGTCTGTGCTGGATACTCACACGGAGGACCCCCTTTCCAAACCTTGGCCATGTCTGCACTGCCCCTGGTGCTGCCCAGCTTCAATCATCTCCTACTCGACACTTGGCAATCCTCCTCAAAGTGTCACATAGGCACGAGGTGCATGTTGCTGCTGATGCAGAGATATTGGAGCAGGGGAGGGGAGCAAGTGAGGAGATGGGTTTCAATGATCTATTCCAATAATACAGTCGTTTTGACCCTTTTTGGAGGAGGAGGGAGCCATATATCTTCCTTTGCCTTCTCACATTCTACCCATACTCCACTTCAACCCCGGAAGAGGAAATGTGATCAAACAGAACAAGGTATTTATTATTATCACATTCATCTTGGCCCATGACTGGACCAGCTAGAAGTGGTCATGGGACCTAGCTATGGATAGCATGGGTAGCATGGGATCTGGCCATGGATAGGTTGAATGGAATTTCCAGAAAAACTTTCAAATTTTCAGGGAGAAAAATGATGAATAGATATGGCTGGGGCTGTTACTTTCTCTGTTCTTTCTTGATGGAATGTGGATGGGATGCCCAGAGAAGTGTAGCCATTTTGATACCATGAGGCCACTATGTACAAAAGCAGCAGAATACAAATAGAGAAAAAGATTGAGTCTTTGATAATATTATTAAACTGTTGCACTGGTCTTGGCTTCTTATTGAGTGAGAAAAAGAGCCATTCTATTGCTAAGTCTCCTATGCAGCCATAATGACAATTTTCTCATGGATCCTTTTTTCTTTTGAAACAGAGTTTCACTACGTAGTCCAAGCTAGCCTTGAACTGACTATGGATCCCAGGCTGGCTTTGAACTCACAGCAATCCTCCAGCTTCAGCCTTCCAAGTGTTGGGATTACAGGCGGGCACCATGCCTGGATTCCTCAAGGATTCTTGAAAGGAGTCAGAGATGTTCTCAATAATTCTTTTAACTTATATAATAATATTTGTTATTTTGAAATCTTAAACAACAGCAAAAACCCTCCACCCTGATTAAGAGAGTATGAGTAAGGAGACTGGGTGGCCTGAGGTGAGCATCCCCGCACCATCCTGAGCCCCTGGGAGGAAGTTTAAGATCTTAGCTTATGCCAGCAAGGGAATTTTATGGCTCTCTGCTGCACTGAACCAGCTCAGCAAGGCTTGGGCCTGCCTGCACCAACTCTCCCATTTCTTGCCATGCTCGGCCAGCCCGGGAAATGAGCCTGCCTACCTGAGCCCTGAACTCTGGAGACTGGGACGCCTGGAGTGAGCATCCCCACATCATCCTGAGCCCCTGGAAGGGAGCTTAAGATTGTTGCTCCCACTGGCCAGGGAACTTTGCGGCTTCCTGCCACATTGGACAGGCACAGCAGGGCTTGGCCCTGCCTGGCCCATCCCCAGTGACGCTCTCTCAATCCAGGGAACAGGGCAGCCAGAGTCCCAGAAGCTGAGAGCATAGAAGAGGATTTCCAACAGGCCCAGGGGAAGCCTTGGAATAACACTTGAAACATGGAAATATAAGAAAATGACAAAATGAAAGACCAAAATATAATCTCAAATCTCCAGCCCACCCCAAGAAGCCTTAGGAGCTATGTACATAGAAGAAAACATATCCCATACATCTGAAATACCTGAAATAATAGCAACTGAAATAAAGAAGCAACTACAGGAAGCTTTAAAGGAATTCAAAACTAGAAATAATCTCCAAGGCAAAAGAATAAATGATAAAAGAAATGAAAGAGAGGCTGAACATATCTAAAGAGACAGTTAAAAAATTGGAGGAACTAAACAAAAAGATAGAATCCCTAGATGAGCAATATAAGAAATAAACAGAATACATGAAGCAGATGCAAAGAGATATACAGGAAATAAAAAATTCCATTGAAAGTTGTAAAAACAGCCTCAGTGAAAGTGAAGATAGAATTTCAGACCTCCAAGACAAGATCGCAGCTAGTGAACAGGAAAGGAAAGATCTTTTAAAAATAACAAGGAATCAGGAAATAACAATTCAACAGTTGCAAGATGATGCAAAGAAAAACAACATAAGATTGATAGGGATAAATGAAAAAGAAGGGGACAACATAAAGGATGTCAAGAGAATATTTAGAGAAGTAATAGCTGAAAATTTCCCAAACATGAGAATGGAAACTGACATCAGGATCAGTGAAGCATACAGAACTCCAAATAGCCATAACCAAAATAAAACTACACCCAGACTTATAATAATCACCATCCCCAGAAATCAAACACAAGAATAGAATATTAAAAGCCGTCAGAGAGAAAAGACAGATCGCCTATAAAGGGAAACCTATCAGAATTACAGCAGACTTCTCAGCAAACAATAAAGTTAAGAGCATGGAGTGAAGTACTCCAGATCCTAAAGAAAAATGATTTTCAACCTAGACTGATGTACCGTGAAAAACTGTCCTTCAAAATGGATAGAGAAATAAGATACTTCCATGACAAAGAACAGCTGAAGAACTTCATGAACACCAAGCCAACCCTACAAAGAATACTGAAAGACAGTTTAGATACACTGAGATACACCACTAAGCAAAGCAGACAATTAAACAACAGAAAGATAAAGATGCAACAGCAGCAAGATAACATGTCAACAATAAACCAACATATACCAGTTATAACCATTATTGTAAATGATCTCAATGCACCAACTAAAAGAAACAGACTGGCAGAATGGATCAAGAAACAACATACAAACATATGCTGTTTACAAGAAACCCATCTAACCCAAAAGGATACTCACAGACTGAAAGTCAAAGGATGTAAAACAATACTTCATGCAACAGGAACCACAGAAAAAGCAGGGGTAGCTATTATGTTTGCAGACAATGTGAACTTCAAACCAAGAATGATCAGAAGAGATAAAGAAGGTCATTACATACTGGTTAGAGGAAAACTTCAAGAGGAAGAGATAACAATCTTAAATTCAAGGAATTTTGGGGGTCTGATTTATTAAAAATTCTTTATATGTTTTGGACAGAAGACCTTTGTCTGAGGGGGAGTTTACTAAGGTCTTTTCCCAGTTTGTGGGTTTTCTTTTCACTATGCTGGAGATTTCTTTTGACATGCACAAACTTTTTAATAAGAAGTGGTCCCAGTTATTGATTCTGGGAAGTATTTCCCGTGCAGTTTGAGTCCTGTTCATGAATTCTCTACCTACCCCTATGTCTTCAAGGTTTCTACCCAATTTGTCTTCCAATAGATTTAGTGTTTCTGTTTTAATATTCAGATCTTCGATCCATTTAGATTTTAATTTAGTACATGGTGATAGACATGGGTCTAGTTTTAGTTTTTGGCAAATGGAGAGCCAGTTTTCCCAACACTATTTATTAAAGAGACTGTCGTTCTTCCAGTGAACCTGCTTGACCCCTTTATCAAAGATAAGGTGGTTGAGTGTGTTTGTAGTTGTGGTTGTATCTTCTAATCTATTCCATTGATCTTCGTCTCTGTTTTGATTCCAGTACCATGTTGATTTTACCACTGTTGCTTTGTAGTATAACTTCAAGTCAGGGATTGTGATGCCTCCTTCCTTGCCTTTGCTGCTTAGAATTGCCTTTGCGATTCTAGGTCTCTTCTGGTTCCAGATGAATTTTAGGAGTGATTTCTCTAGATTTATAAGGTATGTTGATGGTATTTTTATTGGGATTGCATTGAATCTGTATAACAGTTTTGGGAGAATGGCCATTTTCACAATGTTTGTTCTTCCTATCCATGAGCAAGGGATGTCTTTCCATTTTCTGATATCATCTTCAATTTCTTTTTTCAGTGTATCATAATTTTCCCTGTATAGGTCTTTCACTTCTTTTGTAAGAGTAATTCCTGAATATTTCATTTCTTTGCTTGCTAGTGTGAAGAGTGTGGTTTCTCTTATTTCCCTCTCTGTGATTTTGTTGTTAGTGTATAGGAATGCTATTGATTTCTGAGTATTGATTTTGTATCCAGCTACATTACTGAATTTATTTATTATATCTAAGAGTCTTTCAATGGAGTTTAGGGGGTCTTCTATGTAGAGTATCATGTCATCTGCAAACAATGATAATTTAACTTCTTTTTTTCCTATCTTTACCCCTTTTATTTCTCTTTCTTGTCTAATTGCTCTGGCTAGTACTTCCAGTACTATATTAAATAGGAGTGGTGATAAAGGACATCCTTGTCTTGTGCCTGATTTTAAAGTAAAGGCTTTCAATTTTTGGCCATTTAGTATGATGCTGGCTGTTGGTTTGTCATAAATGGCCTTTATTATATTACGGTAAACACCATCTATTCCAATTTTCTGTAAAGTTCTTATCATGAATGAATGTTGGACCTTATCGAAGGCTTTTTCTGCATCTATAGAAATGATCATGTGATTCTTACTTTTGGCTTTATTGATATGGTGGATTACATTTATTGATTTACGTATGTTGAACCATCCTTGCATTCCTGGGATGAATCCCACTTGGTCATGGTGTATAATCTTCTTGATGATTTGCTGCATCCTATTTGCCAATATTTTATTGAGGATTTTTGCATCTGTGTTCATTAGGGAGATCGGTCTATAGTGCTCTTTTTTAGTTGGGTCTTTCTCAGGTTTTGGTACTAGAGTAATATTTGCTTCCAGGAATGACTTAGGTAGGATTGCTTCCCTTTCAATTTCATTGAAGAGTTTGAGGAGTGTCAGCATTAAGTCTTCTTTGTATTTCTTGTAGAATTCTACAGTGAATCCATCTGGGCCTGGGCTCTTCTTTGTAGGTAAGAACCTAATTACATTTTCAATTTCATTGATAGAGATTGGGTTATTCAGCAGTTTTACATCCTCTTGATCTAGTTTTGGTACTTCATATGTTTCTAGGAATCTGTCTACTTCTTCTGTGTTGTCAAACCTTTGAGAGTAGAGGTTTTCGAAATAGGTGTTGATGATCTTCTGTATTTCGGTAAAGTCTGTAGTGACTTCACCTTTTTCATTTCTTATTGCATGAATTTGAGCTTTTTCTTCCCTTTTTAAAATAAGGTTGGCTAGGGGCTTATCGGTTTTATTTATTCTTTCAAAGAACCAACTCTTTGATTCGTTGATTGTTTGGATTGTTTTTCTTAGTCTCTATTGCATTGATTTCTCTGCTCTGATTTTTATAATTTCCTCTCTTCTTTTGGCTTTGGGCTTGACTTGCTCTTCTTTTTCTAGCTGTTTGAGGTGTAGCATCAGGTTATTTATTTGTATTCGTTCTGTTTTCCTGATGTGGGAACTCGGTGCAATAAATTTTCCTCTGAGGACGGCTTTCATTGCATCCCACAGATTCTGGTAAGTTGTATCTGCATTTTCATTTTCTTGTAGGTATTTAATTTCTTCTTTAATTTATTCTGTGACCCACTGATTACTCAAGAGTGTGTTATTCAGTTTCCATGTGTTTGTGGAATTTTTGCAGTATCTTTTATCATTAATTTCTAATTTCAAAGCACTATGATCCGATAACATGCAAGGGATGATTTCAACTCTTTTGCATTTGTTTAAATATGTTCTGTGAGCTAATATATGGTGTGTTTTAGAGAATGACCCATGTGCTGCTGAGAAGAATGTGTATTCTGATGTTGTTGGGTGGAACACTCTGTATATGTCTATCAAGTCCATTTGTTCACAGGTGTGATTCAGTTCTGTCATTTCTTTGCTGATTTTCTGTCTGGTTGATCTGTCCCTTGGTGTCAATGGCGTGTTAAGGTCTCCTGTTACAATTGTGTTACTGTTAATTTGAGTTTTCATTTCCGTTAATAGTTGTTTTATATAACTGGGTGCTCTGGAGTTTGGTGCATATATATTTAAGATAGTCATCTCTTCCTCTTGGAGTTTTCCCCTAAGGAGTATGTGGTGACCTTCTTTGTCCTTTATGATCATTGTTGGTTTAAAGTTCACGTTGTCTGCAAACAAAATGGCTACTCCTGCTTTTTTTTTTTTCCTGTTTCGTGAAGTATTGTTTTCCATCCTTTGACTTTCAGTCTATGAGTATCCTTCTGGGTTAGATGGGTTTCCTGTAAGCAGCATATGGTTGGATTTTGTTTCTTGATTCGTTCTGCTAGTCTGTTTCTTTTGATTGGTGCATTGAGACCATTTACATTTTTGGTTACAACTGTTATATGCTGGTTTATTGTTGACATGTTATCTCTCTGCTGTTGCATCTTTATCTTTCTGTTCTGTTTAATTATCTGCTTTGCTTAGTGGTTTTTTCCTTTGTGTATCTAAACTACCTCTCAATGTTTTTTGTGGGGTTGGTGTTCATGAAGTTTTTCACTGTTCTTTGTCATGGAAGTATCATATTTCACCATCAATTTTGAATGATAGTTTTGCAGGGTACATCAGTATAGGTCGAAATCATTTTGCTTTAGGATTTGGAATACTTCACTCCATGCTCTTCTTGACTTTATTGTTTGTGCTGAGAAGTCTGCTGTGATTCTGATAGGTTGTTCTTTGTAAGTGATCTATCTTTTCTCTCTGACAGCTTTTAATAGTCTAGTCTTGTGTTGGATTTCTGGGATAGTGATTATTATATGTCTGTGTGTAGTTTTATTTTGGTTATGACTATTTGGAGTTCTATAGGCTTCACTGAACCTGAGGTCGGTTTCTGATCTCATGCTTGGGAAATTTTCAGCTATTACTTCTCTAAATATTCTCTTGACATCCTTTATGTTGTCCCCTTCTTTTTCATTAATCCCTATCAATCTTATGTTATTTTTCTTTGCATCATCTTGCAACTGTTGAATTATTTCCTGATTCCTTGTTATTTTTAAAAGATCTTTCCTTTCCTGTTCACTAGCTGCAATCTTGTCTTGGAGGTCTGAAATTCTATCTTCACTTTCATTGAGGCTGTTTTTACAACTTTCAATGGAATTTTTTATTTCCTGTATATCTCTTTGCATCTGCTTTATGTATTTTGTTTGTTGCTTATATTGCTCATCTAGGGATTCTATCTTTTTGTTTAGTTCCTCCAATTTTTTAACTGTTTTCTTTAGATATGTTCCATATCTCTTTCTTTTATCATTTCTTCTTTTGCCTTGGAGATTATTTCGAGTTTGAATTCCTTTAAAGCTTCCTGGAGTTGCTTGTTTATTTCAGTAGCTATTCTATCCGATATTTGAGGTGTATGGCATATATTTTCTTCTATATACATCTCTCCTAGGGTTTCTTGAGATGAGCTGGAGGTTTGAGGTTGTGATTTGGTCTTTCGTTTTGTCATTTTCCTATATTTCTGTGTTTCAAGTGTTATTCGAAAGCTTCCTCAGGGTCTGTTGGAAATCCACTTCTATGTTCGCAGCTCCTAGGACTCTGGCACCCAGTTCCCCCAGGCCGCTGGGCCTCTAGAACCAGTGGTCCTCTTCTGCCTGTTTAGAACTCTGTAGTTTCAGATGAGCTGGGCTCTAGGGACACTGTGCCCACCTGCTTGCTGGAAACTCCACAGTTCTCCGAGCACAGCCAGAATGGGGAGGCGGATGTAGGCACCTGAGGCCCGCTTAGCCACTTCACTGCACCTGGAAGGCTCAAGGGTCCCGAACAGTCTGGGCTTGGGGCAGAGTGCACTGGGCACTTACCGCAGGCCACGGGCCTCTGGATCTGGTGATGCTCGTCTGCTTGCTGAGAAATCCACAGTCCTCCCGACACCCCGGGAGGCGGATGCAGGCGCCCCAGATCCGCCCAGCCCCCACTCTGCACCCAGACGGTGCAGGAGTCCCAATAGGCTGGGCTCCGGGGATAGTGTGCACCGCCTGCTTGCTGGAAACTCCACAGTTCTCCGAGCGCAGCCGGAATCTATCATGTTGTATCTTACTGGATTTTATTATATGTGATAGTATAAGTAAAATATTTTATAGGCAAGGAAATAATATAGTAGACTTTATTCATTTTCTGTTAGTTGATTCTGAATACCCTGTAATACTTTCATTCTCTTGAATGAGTTTACATTGTCTTTTTATGTTTGATACTATAGTATATGAAGGTATACTCAAATATTTCAAGGAAAGAGACACTATGGTAGCTACTGTTATGTTGGATTGTCTTGTGGTGAAACACTATGTTGCTTAAACTGTTCTGTTCTCACCTGTTTTGTTATGTCCTCTTTTATCTTAATCTTTTTTTTTTTTATTGATACTGGGGATCGAACTCACGACAGCCAGCTTGCAAGGCAGGTGCTTGTGCTGCTGAGCTAAATCCCCAGCCCCTATCTTAATCTTTTTTTTTTAAATAAAATTTTAAAAAGTGTAAGTATTTATTTTTGGAAAGTACAAAAAAACATACAAAAGAAAATGAAAATATTCCTTACCCACCTAGATTAATCTACATTCAACATTTTGTTTTCCTACCTTCTCCTAGATTTCAAATGTTTATGAGTATTTTTGAACAAATTTAGGATCACATTATTCTGTAATTTTTTGCTCTTAATAGTTTATTTTTACAATGGCCTCCTTTGTGAGCTAATATGTGTTTACAACATGATTTTTCAACAAAATAATATGCTAATAAAGAAAAACAAGCCAAAGAGAAAAATAGTAAATTCCTGCAGAAGTGCTATAATAGATCAAGATTTTGCAGAATTTCAAGAGCTATGATGATAGGAAATAGACTTTGATGACTGTTTTCATTGAAAAGAAGCCGTTTCTACATCCTCTGGGATTTATGTTTGCTGGAAACTCCACAGTTCTCGGAGCCAGCGCAGCCAGAATGGGGAGCCGGATGTAGGCGCCTGGGGCCCACTTAGCCACTTCACTGCACCCAGAAGGCTCAAGGGTCCTGAACAGTCTGGGCCTTTGAGGAAGGTCTTGCTGTGTGCACAGGCTGGTCTTGAAATTCTGGGTTTAAGGGATCTTGTCTTAGTGCACTGAGGGGTTGGGACTATAGGTGTGAGCCTCTGTAACCGGCTGCTTTCCTGCTGTCTTGCAATCTTTTCAGGCTCCTCAACTTTCTCTCTCTCTCTCTTTCTTTCTTTCATATTGTCTCTGTTCAGGGAGACAATATGATGTTTACACATGTGAGTCTGATTTATTTCACTAATGAGTGTGGTCTCAAGTTGTATCCATTTACCTATAAAAGTCTCAAGTTTATCCTCCTTCGTGGCTGAGTAGTACTCCATTGTGTAAAAATATCACATCTTTTTTTATTTATTCTTTGGTTGAGGGGCATTTGGGTTGTTTTTAGGATTTAGCTATTACAGACTGTGCTTCTATAAACATGGATGTATATATCTCACTGTGGTACAATGTTTTTAATTCTGCTGGGAAGATACCCAGAAGGGGAATAACTGAGTCAAATGGGATGAGGAATCCTAGCTTCGTGAGGACTCTCTATACTTATTTCCACAGTGGTTGCACCAATCTGCACACCCCACAAAGTGGAGAAGGGTTTCTTTTCCACCACAGCCCCTGCAGCATTTGTTATTGGTTGATTTCTTGATGACAGTCATTCTTTCTGGCATGAGACAGAATCTCAATGTGGTTTTAATTTGCACCTCTCAAATGATCAGTGATATTGAATATTTTATCATATATTTATTTGCCATTTGCATTTCTTCACCTGAGAAGTGCGTATTCATTTCAGACGCCCACTTTGAATTGAGTCTTTGTATTTGGGTGTTATGATTGTTTTCAGTTCTTTATATGTTCTAGATAAAAGTCTTCTGTCTGAGGGAAAATTGGCTAAAATTTTTTCCCAATCTGTGGGTTGTCTTTTCACTCTGTTCATGATTTCTTTTGATGCGTAAAATCTTTTTAATAAATGAGGTCCCAGCTATTGATTCTTTGAAGTATTTCCTGTGCAGTTTGGGTTTTGTTCATAAACTCTCTGCCTACACTGATGTCTTCAAGATTTCCACCCACTTTCTCTTCCAGTAAATGGAGTGTTTCTGTTTTAATATTTAGATCTTTGATCCATTTTGACTTTAGTGTAGTTCAGGGTGGTAGACATGGGCCTAGTTTTAGTCTTTGACATACAGAGAGTCAGTGTTTTCAGCACCAGTTATTAAAGTCCTCAACTTTCTTAAAAAAAAAAAAAAAAACCATTACTGGCCATGTCTCTCTTCCAAAGGGAAAAGGCACATATTTGACTTCCAAAATTAATTGTATTTGCATATTTGCCTGGGCACACAGGTGAGCCACACACAGATCTGTTAGGAGTCATGGTAAACACATTGCGCAGGGCCGCAGACCTAGGCTTGGGCTCCACGTAATGGTTGGTGGGAAGAGGCACAAGAGCAGAGAAGGCACAGCCTTTGGCCATCTTGCCTTATTTGAGCACTGATGTTTAAGTATTGACAGAGTCTCATATCCTTTCCTCTACCCTAACCTCATCAAAGCCTACATAAGCAGTAAGCACTGTGGTGTTACCCTAATAAGACACTGGAAACAATGGTTTCTGCCACCCTTAGGCCATCGACACAGCTGTGTTTACTTCCCTGGCATTGGGCATCTGTTGAAGGCCTGCATTGCAGGCAGCAAAGCATAGGCTGTCCCTTGTAAGCTGGGTGAATCCCTGAGACCCAGGACTGTGAAGGACATTTCACCACATACTCACACACTGATAAAAACAGAAATGCACAGCACAGCTTTGGCCAGGTGAGTTTACAGTCTAAATATCCAACCACACATGAGGAAGAGAAGATGAGAAGTTATATTCAAGAGCACGCTAGGTGTTTCTTTTTGGAATTATAAAATAAGCCATTAAAATTCCCAAATTGCCTCCCAAAATGTTGTTGCTATAAGTTTTGAAATGGTCCAGTAGGGATTGGAAAAATGGGGATAACTTAAGAGAAAAATAGCTCCAGCTACAGGAAAGAGCATTAAGTAACGTATCCATTCAACACTCTGTGTGTGTGTGTGTGTGTGTGTGTGTCTGTTAGAGAAGGAACCTAAGGTCTCATGCATGCTAGGCAAGTGCTATACCACTGAGATATACCCCTATCCCTCAATCTGAATTTGACAAATAGTTTCTGGCTGTCACTACATGCTGGGACGCAGTACCAAGCAGCACAAACTCTCTGCTCTCACCCAGTTTAATACTGGGCTAAAAACACATATTATTTGGCTCAGAGAATTTAAAAAGAATTGACAGATGTTACAAAAAAACTTCAATTTCGAACTTCTTTTTTTTTGTCTTTTTCATTTTTATCGGTACCAGGGATCAAACTCACGACTGCCTGCTAGCAAGGCAGGTGCTTATGCTGCTGAGCTAAATCCCCAGCCCCTCAAACTTCTTTTTAAAAATCCCAAGTCATGAATTCCAGCTCCATGTTACATTAGCAAATATTGCTGTGTTGATGGGAGTGAGCATCAAAAGTTAGGGTCTCTGTGACTCACAAAATGCCTCTTTAGAAAGAATCCACCACAGAGGAGGCACTGGGCTAGCAGTGGGCAGGTGGCTTGTCCTACAGATGTCAGGCGGTTTTTCACTTCCACTTCCACAGACTGGCTGTGGAGAGAGGCATGGATGCCGAGCATTAACCAATAGCATGGGGTCCCTGTCCCCCAACTGACCCAGCTACAGCTGTGGTAGATGCCCAGCCTCACAGGAGCAGGAGCCAATGATGAGTGCTGCTTGTGGTACCGTTCTTCGAAGAGCACATGTTGTCAGGGTGATGTTCTCAGACCTCCTTCAGCCTGAAAAGGAAGCAGCTCTCTGTTACATGTTTCTTCTCTGTGGTTTCTCTGCCAGCGCTAGTATCTGAGGGGCCTTAGAATGCTTGACCCCTCCAACTGCAGGACAGTCCATGCAACAGTGCTTAGGCAGTGAGCCCTGTCATAGCAAAGGAGGAGCAAAAATGGTGTGTTTGTCAGACTTCTGGCCCTGTGACAAAATTAATTTACAGAAGGAAAGACTTATTTTGGTTCATGGTTTCAATCCATGATCAGTGTGGCTAGGAAGCAAGGACAGACAAAAGGGAAATGGTCCCACAGCCCTTCAAGGACACCAGTGGTCTGATTTCCTCCCACCAGGCTCCATGCCTAAAGGTGCTACCATCTCCCAGTAGCATTATGGGCTGGCAGCTAAGCCTTTAACACAGGAGCCTTGGAGGGACACTTCAGATCCAAATTATAGCAAATGAGATGAGCACAATCCACTGACTTTATCATATATTACATTATTTAAAAACATCTGGCATAATATAGTGCTATGGGATATAGTGCTCTGCCTCCACGTTAGAATATGAAGTTCCAGAACCAATGGGTAGAAATGAAATGTCCTTCTCAGCTGTGGTGGTGCATGCCCATAATCTCAGCACTGTGGAGGCCAAGGCAGAAGGGATGCCATGAGTTCGAGGCCAGACAGGGCTACATAATGAGTTAAGACCAGCTTGAATGACATAATGAGATTCCGTATTTTTAAAAAATTGTGCCCATTATGCCTATGGGTCCACTTGGTTGTGCATCCTGTCTCCACACTCTGGGGCCCTATTGGAGCTGAGGTCCTGGCTCCTGGTGAGGGGTGGGGGAAGGGATGTTTACACTGGGGGACATTTAAGTGTGGCAGTGAATTTGAAGCCATGACTACTTCTAGCTTGCTTCAGGTCTTTCATACCGGCAGGCAGAGGGACTGGTGGAGATGATCAACCCTGATGACCAGGAAGAGCAAGAGTAGCTAATATAAATGTAAGGACAAGAAGCAGTACGTTTGAATCCAGGGGCCTCTATGAGGCCAAACCCTGGTGCATGTATGTGCAGTGACAATCTGTGAAATGGATGAACTGTGAAAATCATTTACCAAATAAGGGGTCAGTGTTACGAATATGCCAAATTCTCCTGCAACTCAACAATAGCAACAACAACAAAATCAATTAAGTACCTCAATGGCAGAATACTTGCCTATCTTGCACGAAGCCCCTGGTTTAATGAGGGGAGGGCAAAAAGCTTAATTGGCATTTCTTTAAAATGACCAACAGCCAAGAAATACTGTATATAAAATGATGTTCAATATCATTAATCATTCATCAGCAGAGGAACGCAAACCACTAGGATGTCTTCTACTAAAAAAAAGGCTAGAGCTCAGCTGTGGAGCAGCACGTGTTTAAAAGACTCAAGGTCAAGAAGCAGCAGCATCCCAGGTGCCAGCAGCAGCCGAGCTGACTGCAGAGAATCGGGCAGCAGCACCCTCCCCGTGAGCCAGCCGGCCCACAGGCAAGGAGCTAAGGTATGTCCCCCACAGCCCCCTGTAAGCCACTGGCTGATTCGGAAGCGTGCAGCCTGAGATGATACCAATGGAAGTACAGAAAGAATTTAATGCTTGTATTGTTCGATTGACTTTGCAGACCTAAAGCTGATAGTCTGAGCATCTACTTAGAGGATAATAATATGCAATATAGTAACTATTGTGGATTTCTTACTATCTTGTTTCTGCCAATATTGTTCTCATTATTTTGTTTTGTTTCATTTTGTTATTTTGTTATATTCTCTTTAAAATAAAAAAAAGCACAAGGTCCTGGGGTTTCATTCCCACTGTCAGAAACAAAACGAAACAAAGAAAGTTCCGGAAACCTCTTGCCAAAGATAGCAAATAATAGTAAGGGCTGGTAACAATATGGACAAATTGGAGTCCCTGTGCATTGCTGGTTGGGGATGGAAAATGGTATAGCTGCTCTGGAAAATAGAATGAAGGTCTTAAACAATTAACTACTAAACCACAAATGATCCAGCAATTCCACTCCTGATCACAGATACAAAAGAAATTTCAGAAAGATCTCAAAATGATTTTATGCTTGTTTATAGCAGCACTATTCACAGGAGCCCAGGGGGAAGTAGCCCAAATATCCATGACAAATGGATACACAAACTCCGGATAGAATGGAATATTATTCAGCCTTAAAAAATAAAGAAACCCTATCACTTGTTACAACACAATAAACCTTGAAGATATTATACTAATTGAAACAAGTCAGTCACAAAAAGACATACCATGTATAATTCTATTCATGAATTACCTAATCAAATTCTCAAAGACAGAAACTAGAAAGGAGGTTGCCAAGTAAAGGAAAATGGAGAATTGATTTTCAGGGGTACAGAGTTTCACATTTGAGAGATGAAAAAATTCTGGAGATGTTTTTCACAACAATATGAACATACTTAATACCACTGAACTATATTTAAAAAATGGTAATGAGGCTAAAATATATGTGTGTTTTTGTAATCATGCTATACTTTGGATCTGGCATGTTCCGTGCATTCAAGGCTTTATTCCCTTGGGGTGCTAATGGGAGGGGGAAAGACTTTAAGAGGTTGGGCCTGGACTTTATGTCACTGAGGTTGTGTCCTCAAAGGGGGTGCAGGACCCTGTGTGTCAGTTAATCACGATTGTCAGTGTGACCGCATTGAGGGACTCTTGGAGAGATGGCTTGATTGAGGCTAATGATATTTTACCCCATTGATGATTTCGTAGCTATTATAAGATAAGTTGGAGGAAGTGGATCAAGGGGCTATGGTGACTTTGTCTGGCCTCTGGCCACTTTCTCTCTGATGCTCTCATCTGTGTTCTTCTTCTTGGCTTCCATGAAGCTTTCATCAATGCCTTTCTGCCCTGACCTTGGAAGTTCAGAGCATCCCTTGCAGAGAAAGAGCGCAGAGAGACCCAAGGTATGGTTTCTAGCAGACCGCCCACCCGAGGTCCCAGTCACCGAATGTCTGAATCCAAGCAACAGTAGCACGCTGGTCTCTACAGCTTCCCTGCCGTAGTGAGGCAGACAAGCCAGTCCTGCCACACCTGTCCCAGTGTCTGACCCACGCATTCGTGAGCACAATGAAAGCATTATTCTCCACGGCCACCTTTTGCAGTGGTCTGTTGTCGGCAATAGCGGTTGGAACAGGTGTCTTAGAAATCATTCCTCTGCAAGGTGGTTTTTCCCTATTTCTGTACAGGGTGTTCTCAAAGGCAATCTGAAGGACAGCAGTAGCAAGTAATGGAAAATTGAGACTCATCCTTTCTGCTTATTTATAAACATTCATAGCAAAGCCAACCTCAAGTGAAAATCCTGGGTCATGTTCTTCAGGTCTGTTTCCCAGCAGCGCAAACAATTGTGTGGGCTGAGAACACCCTGGCACCCTGCGCAGGGGCCCCTGCTCTTAATAAGCTTGCTTTTCCCTTACAATGTTAATTTCTTCCTAGATACTAAGCTCATCACCTGGATCCCACCTCATGTGATTGTGCCCTGACTATGCTTGGCTGGCTTTTAGCATTTTCTCCCAGTCCACTTTCCAGGTGGGAGGAAGCTCTCCCGGGTGTCCTGGGTGGGAGGGCGAGAGGCTGGGAGTGGCAGAGGGCACAGCAGGGGACACATCCAGACCTCTAAGGCATGGTGCTGAGGCCTGGGGCTGCTGGCCCCTGCATCCCTGCCTCCCTGTATCACTTGTTCACTGTTTTCCGAACTCCCAGGGCTCTGCCAGGCTGAGGAAAGCACTCAGCTCAGCACTCAAGACAGACACGACCTGTAGAATGAATATTCAAATGTCTGTGATGGTCACTTAATTACTTTATCATTTTTTTCTGTACCCTTTGAAAATTGAGATTTGCCACTGAGTATGCATGTGTTTTTCATCTGAATTTATTTTCTTTCTTTCTTTCTTTCTTTCTTTCTTTCTTTCTTTCTTTCTTCTCTCTTTCTTTCCTTCCTTCCTTCATTTTGGTATTACTAAGGATTGAACCCAGGACCTTCATGCTATGCTACAACTGTAGCTCTGTTTTCTCTACTGGAGACTGAATAAACCAAATAGAAGACTGGCTTTGTTAGTGAATAAAGTCCCAAGGCTGGACTGTACATAGTGAATTAGAGGAGGAGCAAGACGCCCTCTCAGGGAAACCTGCAAGTGGCTTTACCTTTTCTTCCTCTCTGTAAAATCCCACCATCAGCCTCTTTAATGGTAAAAATAGGGAGCTGGACTAGATTTCTAGCTATCTGGCCCAACCGCTGTTACTCTCTTTGGCTTTAAAAGAACTAATAAATTAAAGAATGACTCTCTCTCTCTCTCTCTCTCTCTCACTCTCTCTCTTTCTTTCTCTCTCTCTCTAAAATACGTTTTTCCAGTTGGAGGTTGTACCCAGTACCTCTGAACTGAGTGACATTCCTAGCTACCACCACCCCCATTTATAAAAAATTCTAAGACACGGTCTTGCTAGATTGCCCAGATTGGGCTCAAACTTGTGATCCTCCTACTTCAACCTTCCAGAATGTTGTGATTACCATACTCTGTTTGGTGGTGCTCTTTAATTTTAAAAGAGCACCCGGGTGTCCTTAATGTTGTTAAATGGCTCTTTTCATAAAGAAGGGTGTGTGTGTGCACACATGTATAGTTCAGTCACAAAAGGTGCAATACGATATTCTGTGACTGGCTGTGGAGAAATCAGGAAGGCAGGACTCAACAGTCTGAGTCTGAAGGATGACTGAAGTGACCATCCTCTGGGGCTTAGCTGGGGCTCTGGGTCTCCGTGCAGCTTCTGGGGCATGGACAAGCTGTCCTTTGTCAGGACAGTGGAAGCCCTGGGCATTGGGCTGCAGCAGAACTGGACTGGACAAAACTGCAAAGCCCACTCTTGGTAATTTACAAAGTCTTCACTCCGGTCCAGGTGTAAGCAACAAGCAGCCAGGAATTGGCAACTGCCCTCTGTCTGAGCCCAGACCTCCATAGGAATCATAGGGGATCCCGGAAAGCACATTTTGACAACTGGAGCAGAAGTATTTGCTCTGACCGTTTGCCTTCTCTCTCATTGTGAAGTCTTGGCCAAATGCTCACAGATACTGAAGCCAGGCAAACTGGATTCAAATCTCAAATGCACCACTCGCTAGCCGTGTGGCCTGGATACATGCACAAACTCCATTTCCTCAGGATTGAACTTGGGGTGATAATTAACCACATCACCTCACAGGGCTACCTCAGTGAGGGTGAACTGAATCAGCCCAGATGTGCTGAGCTCACTGCCTCCCCAAGAGCTAGTGCTCAAAGAAAGTGTTAGCGATGGTGACGGTGATGATCACGGAAATGGCGATGTTGGTGGTGATGCTGGTGTCAATAGTAATGATGGTGGTAATAGTACTGACCAGGGGCTGGGGATTTAGCTCAGCGGCATAAGCGCCTGCCTTGCAAGCAGGCAGTCGTGAGTTCGATCCCTGGTACCGATAAAAACGAATAGTAATGACCAGAGTGGTCATCATGGTGATGGTGGTGATTATTATTAAATCTCTGGGCCTATTCACACATCAGGAAAAAGAGAGGGGTTTACTAATTGGTTTGTAAGGCTCTTTCCAGGTAATGTTTATGAAATCTTTTGTAGCCATAGAATTGATCTCAAGTTAACATGAAGAACATGTGTGATCAGGACACTGAGGTCTCTTCTTCCCATCCAACATTGACTTTCACAGAAAACATCCATTCTCCTCTAGAGACAGGGAGAGCCTAAAGGGCCCATATTCTGTATGTCGCTGGCCCAGAAGTGCAAACAGGCATAGCTTATGATGACGGAATGGGACAATTAGTGCCTCTGCACTTCTGTCCTTCCCCAGTGAATCTTAGGGACAGTGATGCCGGCCAGGCCAGGGCCCATGATAACAGGAGAGAGGAACCAGTTTGGCGTTCAAGGTCCCTGTTCTAGTTTGGCCCCTCAGACACAGAGCAAAGTCTCATCCTGCTGGGGGTAGTGGCCTATGGGAGCAGAAAGTTCAGAGAACTAGGGGCAGCTGCCATTTCTTTTTGTGCCAGAGGTCTCCCTCTGTGGATAAACTGATTTTTTTTTCTAATAATGTAGCCTTGAAAAAAATAGATGTCAACCTAAGGACATTTTAATAAGCTGCTCTTGGCATAGCCTGGCAGGGAGCTTCTAATTGTTCAAAGCTTTCTTCGAACTTGAGGGCCAAGGTGCCCTTGAGGACAGATGATCCAGGTTTTAATCAGCGAGGCAAGCAGACCTGCTTGGAACCAGCTTCTGAAGAGCTGCCATGTTGGTGAGAATGAGAAAGAGAAAAATCCAAGAAAACTTGTTATGAGCATATTAAACTAAAATGAGGCCTGGGAATTTAGCTCATAAGTGCTTGCCTGGCAAATGTGAAGTCATGAGTTCGATCTCCAGTACCACACACACACACACACACACACACACACACACACACAAAATCACTACCATCAACAAAAAACTAAAATGAAAATTTCCCAGCACTGTGCCCTCTGTGGCCTCTTTCTCCCCCTGGTGGTCCCAACCTTGCTGGTGGACCTCCCAGGACACCCAGCTACATAGAATCTGGGCTCAGGTATAAGCAGAGCCAGGCTCTGCTGTGGCCACAGCTGCTGAGAACCAGGTGGCCAAACAGTGTGACAGGGAACTGCCATCGAGGGCTGGGCCACTTGAGAAAGTCCAGGAGTGGACCCACAGACAGAATGTAAAAGGCAGGAATTAGAAAGCCAGGCAGAGAGGTTCTCTGTGAAGTGACAGGGAAGGCTGTGACCCAGGGGCTGCCCCTCTCCCCTCCACCCTACCCAGGAAGAATGTCTGTGTCTCCATGAGGGAGCACTGCTGTGTTTTAACCCTCTGGCTGCTGCGACTTGACACCCCACACAGCAGTGACAGTTAATCTTGCGAACTTTTGTGGCATGCATTCCAGGTATTTAGGGACCCTAGGTGCTGCTCCAGGGACTTAGATAATAGTGAAGGCTTGCATTAATTCCTTATCCAATCACTTTCTCCTTTGCTCCCCAAACCAAACTCCCCAGCAGTCAGGCCACAGTTACCTCTGTTTTTACTAAGTTTTCCACGCTTCTAGAACCAAGAGGTCAGCTATGAACAACCTAGTTAAGGTCCTTGCTCCTGGAACTGACACTCCTTTGGTAAAGAGAAACAGGATCATTAAGTTAAGATTGGGGTGAAATCAAAACACAGGGGTGATGACTGCGGCAAGAGTTGAGTAGACAGCTCTTCCCCTAGAAGGTGACAGACAGGTGCCACCTTCTCAATGATGAGAAGACACTTCAAACAAAGAGTAAGGGCTATGGTGGGCTGGTGAGGGGACAGGCCCCTTCACCCCGGGGAGGTCACTACCCCGATGCAAAGTGGGGCATAAAATGCAAGATGCTGCTTGAGGTTGCTGGATTGCTTTGCTACACACCACTGACTTCCACAAACACTCTGAATTTGCACTTCACTCTCACAATACCCCTGGGAGGTAGGACAAATAGAAATCCACAAATTGAACCCGTTACATTACCAATCAACAAAATGATCCCTCATCACCTTCCCTCTTTGTATGTGAAAAAAAAAATGAGGCCAATTTTTTTCTAAAAATTTGCTTCACTCTGAAAAAAACCATAAAATTAATGTTTCTGTGTAATTAGGACAGTTGTAACTGAACAACACATCAGCTATTGTTTGTTCAGTGGCTCAACAAATAGACCATTTGAGTTTGAATAAGGACCATTTGCCTTGGTCCAAATGTCAAGTTTTATGTTAAATTGGATTTGGAGGCTGCATTTGTGTGCGCCACTTGGCAGAGCAGAGCAGCCAATGAAATAGCCCTCCCAGGCTCCATCAGCCTGACCCAGTTAGGCAAAGCAGGGCAGTAAATGCACAGTCTGGGAACCGGGTGGGTGCCATAAGTAGGGTCACCATGCTCCCGGAACCAACAACCGCACCAACAAAGGAATAACTCAAATGACAGGCAGAAAGGCCTAAACAGGCGTGACAAACAGAATGGATACCCCATCGTCAAAGTCAGCGGAGGCTGGCTTTGTTCTCAAGGCCTAGTTTTGGGTTTGAGTGGGGAGCTGGCTGCTCCCCAGGCTATGCCCAGAGCACTGTCCCAACCCCATCAAATAGTGGAGCTGATTATGTTTAAGACCATGGCCAGGCCCAGGTCCAAAACAGGGCCTCACCGTGAATCCCTACATGCAGGTAGGGGAGGCAGCCTGAGTGAGGAGCTGAGAGCACAGGGAAGTGGGTGGCAGGCTCTGCTCGGGAGGGTCATCAGCTAGCTCCTTTTAGAGATGGACCACCAGTTAAATGTATTCCAGGTCCTTCTCTCCTCTAACACAGAACTGAGCAAGACGAGCTAGAAACAGTGAGAAAAGTGGAGGGTGAGGGACAAGTTGGCTTTGCAGAGCAAACTTGGCCAAACAAGAGAGGAAAAGAAGACTCCAGGTGGGCTACTGCAAAGACTCACATCAGCAGGCTTCTCGTAGTGTCTGTGTCGTTATATGCTGTCCACATACATGGGAAACTTCGAGAAGTTCTACATCCAGAGTCCTGAGAAGAAGTGCTGTGCAGATCCTGGGGTCTCCCCATACCTCTCTTCCCATGCAGTCGAGGCCATGCCTGTCTCTATCTCATTAGCATGGAGAGGAGGAGCAGCAAGTGCTTTCTGAGTGCCCACTGGATGCCAGGTCCTCAACAAAGTTCTCTGACGTGTATTACCTAACTTAATCTTTTGTTTTTGTTTTCTGAGACAGGGTTTCATTATGCAGTCCAGGCTGTCCTTGAACTCACCATGTGGCCTAGGCAAGGCTTTGAACTCTCAATGATCCTCCTACCTCCGCCTCCCACGTGCTAGGATTACAGCCATGCACCCACCGCACCAGGCCAAATTTAATGTTCTTAAGATGTGTGTTCAGTGGATTCAGATTCAAATACAGGAAATATGCATGTGTTAGCTTTCTATCACTGTGGTGAAATATATAGAGAGGAGGCCTGTTTACCCTGTGATGGCCGTAAAGGACAGGAAGAGCTTGGGGTCCCAATATCCCCTTCAAGGAAATTTTCCAATTACCCGACTTCCTTCAGGGAGGCCCCTCTCCCAAAGGTTCCACCACTTCCCACTCGTGTATACCAGTAGTGTAACACATGAGCTTTGGGGGGGATATTTCAGATCCAAATTATAGCATTTTCTAGGGATCTCGCAGGCCAGTGAGACTGACAACCAAGACCAACCATCACAGATTTCCTTTTGCACCACTACCTCAGTGACACTGATAACTCAGCTGGGCTTGGCCTAGAGGCTGCCTTCTTTGCTGAAAGGAAGCTCCCCTCCTTGAGGTCACAAGAAAAGGTGCTACCCTATGTCACCACAAACCCGAAGTCCTTCTTTTCTGGACAACTCTCCTGCCCTGATACTGTCTGCCACTCTAAGCCCCATCAGCCCAACTGGAGATCAGCAGTCCCTTCTCAGGCCCAGCCAGTCTCATCATGGGGAGGACTATCATTAAACCACTAAACAGCTTGAGGCTACCTACGTGGATATCGTGGAGATGTATATTTGTCCCTGGAGTCACATGAGCCTATTTAGGACACTGGTACAATCTGCCTCAGCTACACCTTAGTTACATTGCCTTGGGTGAGTAGCTGACTCTTTCTCTGAACCTCAGTTTATTCCTCTGGAAAATGGGGGCATAATATTGCTTAGAACTGGCATTGAACAAAGTGATTGGTTGTAAGCCACACAAACTAACTCTGCTAATTTAAGTGGTATGCCAGTCTTGATTGTCAGTTTGACTGGATTGAGACTTTCCTGGAGAGTTGATTGGATTGTGAGGATACAGACCTTATCCAAGGATTAACCCACTGGTGAGTTCATACCTGAATGGGCTATTAGGAGGTAAGGCCTAACTGGAAGAAGTGGGTCTCAGGGTGTGACCTCGAGGACTATCCCTGTCCCCTTCCTCTTGGGCTCTTCTCCTGTTCTATGCTTCCCAAGTGCTGAGTTGAGCAGTTTTTCTATGCCACACCCTTCCACCATGACGTTCCTGTCTTGAAACTAGCTAGCCATGGACTGAGACCTCTCAAATCTATGAGCCAAAATCAACCTCTCCTTTAAGCTGCAGGTGTCAGGTATTTTGACGCAGGCTTGGGAAAGCTGACCGATACAAACAGAAAAGGCACTTCTTAACCAGGTGTGGGGATTCACGTGGGCTCTAAAAAACAGGTCCAATAACATTTCTAGCAGTGCTATTCAGGCACAAAGTACCTGTCCAGGATGGAATGGAAGCCTGGCAGGACATGTCCATACCATACAACAATGAACAGCAGCATCAGTGAATTGCATGGCTTGAGCTGAATAAATACAAAAAGAATGTACACTTATGGTTCCATTTGTGCAGAGTTCAAAAACAAGTGGAACAAGTCTAGAAATCTGGATTGTGATAGCATCAGAGAAGAGGTTTTGGGGAGCTGCCCAGGCTACCAGTAATGTTCTAGTTTTAGGTCTGGATTCTGGCTTTATAGATGTGTTTACTTTGTCAAAATTCACTAAACTGCCTGCTTTGGGGCAGTGACCTTTTCCATGTATATATGATACTTCAAGATACAAGCTAAGTTTGAAAACGAAGAGTATGTGAGATCATTCTCAGATGCTCTGGGAGGGTCAGAGAAGGTGAAAGGGCCAGAGTCCAGCAAAATGTCCCAGTAAAGGGACCCAACTTGTCTACATGAGTTACAGCTGTAGGTTCTGAAGCCAGAAAGGCCACTCCAAATTCCAGCCCTATAAGCTTTAGTTTTGGAAACTTGAACAAGTTCTAGGACCATCATAAACCTAGGTCCTCATTAGGATAAGATGTGACCCACAGTCTGTCCTCCCCACCCCTTGGCCCCTGCCTCCGCCATTACCAGATACCACCTGAGGGCCTGGTCACTCCTGGCAGCATGGATCCTGGGTGATCCCTGCTTCTCTTAGGAGGCCTAAGGTGGGTCTGACAGCTGACCTGGGCATATTCATCCCTGTGCCCACCCCCACACCTTGCAGCATGGGAGTCTGGGAGCAGGGTCTGCACAGCTCCTCCACAAGTGGGCTTTATCCCATGGGTGGATGACTCTTAGATCCCCCAGAGACTCTGATTTGCCTAATTTGGGGAGAGGTCAAAACATTGTCATTGTTATTCTTAGGATCCCTAAACGATTCTAGTATGAGTCAAGCCTGAGAACTACTTCCTTGAATCTTTACTTTTGAATCCTGAAAACTTTTGAAAGGAAAACAATCTGATTATCCATTAGCACCAGAACCTACAGAGTTTCTGTTCACCTCGACCTGGTACCAGCATAGTGAGCATTGCTGTACACAGTCTGACACTTCTCCCTCTGCTACCTGTGTTCAGTCATGTTCCAAAATACCAAATGGAAAATTCTAGAAATGAAGAATTCATAAGCTCCGGAGCACAAGTCATTCTGAGTACCATGATGAAATGCCTCCCTGTCCAGCTCCACACTGCCTGGGAAGTGAGTCACAGAGGGAAGTGAGTCCCTCTGTGCCACTGCCTGCCCTGTACGCTACCTGCCATTAGTCACTTAGCAGCCTTCTCGGTTCTAAGAGCCACAGTCAAGGCCCCACAGGGCTTGCATTCCTGTGACCCTCAGTTTACTTACTAGTAACCCAGGGATGGTGGCAGTTGTGTTACATTCATATTATAATTTTTAACTTTGTTATTAGTTATTAGTGTTAATTTCTCAATGTGCCTAAGTTATGAATTAAAATATATCATAGCTATTATATATATAGAGAAAAACAGTATATTTAGGGTTCAGTTCTACCTTAGATGGATAAGAGGAGACCACTGTATACCTTGCTATAATTGACCTCATGCATCTAAGCTTAAAAAAATAAAGTCACCGTGGAGTAATTGCGAAAGAATCTTGCTAACATTTGTCTGGTTAAAATACAATTTAGTTTCGCTCTACCATAACAACATGAAATAATTTCCAAACTAGGTAGGGCCAGGAATAAACACCAACATTACATGTGGGAGCCTAAAAGAGCTGTTTCTGGGAGCCTTTGATGGTCTAGTGATCAGCTGGCCAGGCAAGACCAGGTCCCTTGGGTTTCACAGAGCATTAAAAAAAGAAATAAGGAAATGAAGTGGAGGAGCCAGATAAGTCTGGGAACTACGTTAAGACTGCTTTAAGTGGGGCCGGTGGGTCATTGCTTATTTCTTGAGTTATTTTTGGCTTTGTATTTCCTCAGCATTATCTGAAAAGCTCACCTCTATTTGTCTCCTATGGGTACTGTAATAAATTATCCCCAACTTGCCTTTTACAAAAACACAGATTCATTGTTTCTCAGCTCTGGAGGTCAAAGTCAAGGTGTCCACAAGAGCCCAAGCCTCTGGTGGCTCCAGGTTTTTTTGGTTTGTGGCTCCATCACTCCAATTCCTACCTCAAGTCTTCATGAACTTTGCTTCTATATCTGTCTCTCCTTTCTGTCTCCTACAGGGATGCTTGCCATTGGATTTAGGACCCACTCAGATAATGCAAGACAATCTCCTAAGATCCTAGTTACATCTGCAATGATGCTATTTGTAAATAAGATCATACTTTTGGTATCTGAACACGACTATTTTGGGGAGAAAGGGTCACAGTTCAGCCTTCTATACCATCACTGCCCAAAGCGTCTCTGCTTTTTTTTCCCCTTTGCTGTACTGGGGATGAAATCCAGCACCTCACATATACTAGGCAAGCTAGTGCCGAGCACCCTGAGCCCCAGCCGTTGCAGTGTTTCTACGGTACTTTTAACTTAGATTCTGATTGCAGCTACACTGTATACCTTGGCTGAGCCCTGGATTTCAGAGTTGGCAAAATACTACACCAACTTTTTGGATGGCCCTTCCTAGAAATGGCCTCCACTGAGCCAGGACTGACATCTTCAAACTCCTGGGCTCTGCTTCTTCAATAATAAAGTGATGGGTCAGCAGAGATCATTTAAAATGCAGACTCCAGTTGAGTAGTGCAGGGCTCAAGGAGTCTGCATTTACAACATTTTGAATAGCAAAATATTTAGGTCATATGAGAAGCATGCAGGTCCCACTTCTAAAAATCTTAGCCTAAAAATCCTTTCTCTCCTGATGAAGGAGCAGACAGCCTTCAGAATATATTCCAAGACTGGGATGGTAGCCCTTCCTCTAGTCCAGCGGCAAGGCCAGTCAGTTTGAGCCCCTACAGCTCTTACAGGTAGCCCTCTGAATCCAGGAGAGCGACGGGCACTCTTTCTCTGCTTGTGAATCCCTGTAGAGCCAAAATGACCTTTTAGGGAAAACCTTTATTTCCAGCCAGGCTTGCTGGTGTATAACTATAATCCCAGCACTCTGGGCAGCTAAGCTAGGAGAACTGTAAATCCAAGCCCTGCCTGGAAAATTTAGCAACTTAACAACTGATTTTGAAATCTTGCCTCAAAATAAAAAATAAATACTGGAGATATAGCTTGGCACAGAGGGCCCGGTTCCGTTCCAGGACCCCCTGCCAACACACAATTTCTCTTTGGCTCTCCTCCTAACTCTGTCTCCCTGTTATTTGAAAATGATGTTCATTGGAAAGGTGGGTATTGATATTATCAGTTGCAAACAACTACAAGTTGCTTGACAAAGTCAGATTCCATAGAGCACAAATGAATTCGTAACTTGTTTATTGTGACCCGTCAACCCTATTCAGACTTCCCCCTGGGTCAGTTCCACTTCCTACTGGGGCTGCCAGAAAGTTCCACCGATAATGATGGTGACCTTTCCAGCAACGTTTCCAAAGTAGGCATCTGTGCATGGCTTACCTCATCCCTCCTGTGGTCCCCACTGGCCTGCGTTCCCCAAGAAGAAAGTAGCTATTTTAGGCAAGGAAAAATAGATGAAAGGAATTTCTCCAAAGTCACCCATGCTTGATTTGAAATGATGCAGCTCTGCTGCCCTGCTAGAAGGACGGGGCACTGCGTCACTTCCAGGCTGTGGCCTGCCCATCTAGCTCAGTTGTTGGCAAATTATGGGCAAAAGGAAGAAAGGAAGGTGACCGGTGTCCCTCAGTGTCAACTTGGCCCAACTGGGTCGGGGTAGGGGGGCAGTCACACAGCTGGAGACCAATTCCACCACTGAAATTACTTCTGCAAGTAATAAGTGCCCCATCACAGAAAATACATGGACACACACCGATTGAGGGGCCATTTCTATTTATTCTTTGCCAGAAGAAGAAATGGACCTTGGCCTTAAGTTTCTCTGCAGAGACAGGTGGAAATCAATAGTGCAAGTGACCATCAAGGGACTGTCCAGTGGATATTTGGTTGGTTTTCAAGTTAATCTCTCTACAACAGTCCTGCTTTTTGTGGGTCAGTGCCTCTTCCTAAGACCACATAGTCTGAGTGATTGTGAGTCATGGTGCCCTGCTCCGCTTCACAGGACAATTATGAGGTCAAATGATAAAAGGCTACCAAAAAGGCGGGGAGAGAGGCCCTTGGTACCTGGATCCAGCTGTGACTGAAGCCAGAAAGATCCAGCTTTGTCCTCTCCGGTTATGTAAGTAAGCAAATCCCCGTTTTAGGGTTTTGCTTGTTTAGTTTTGCATAAAGTACCTTGAAGTAGAATTCTGTTATCACAAAGTCATGCCCTCTGACAATTTGCCCCTGAAAATCATGTTTTGTAGCAGTAAATAAGCAAGTAAAGAGCAGATTTCACTTCTTATATTTTCAAAACAGAATCTTGCTCAGGCTAGCCCCAGACTCCTGAACTCATGTGGCCCTCCTGTCTCAATCTCCTGAGTAGCTGGGTTTATAGACACCCACCACCATGCCCAGATTTAATTTGTTTATTATGTCTTTAAGAAGACCAATGATCCCATTAATGAGAACATACTGTCTACAGCCTCCCAAAGCAGCCCTTCCTCTACCACCCAAGGGAAAAACGGATGAAAATAAAGAAGACAAACAGGCCTAAAGCCAGTCACAGCCCCTGGTTCATCTCAGCCTCCCATCCTCTCCTGCAGAGAGCTGACCTGGTCTGGAATGGCTTTTTCTTTTTTTTTTTTTTTTTTTTTTCTTTTTTTTTTTTAATCACGCAGAGTATTCCTAAGTTCTGTGAAAGCCAAGACTGTGTTTTGTATTTTCCCAGCCAGTATTTTCTGGGACATTTAAAAATGGCCCCTGGAATCGACTAGGATGCTGCTGGCCCATGCTTTTAATAATACCAGTGTTGAGAGAGTTCTAACTACATGTCTGACACAGTGCTGAGAGCTTTTAGGGGAATGTTCCATGATTATTCCCATTTCAGAGGTGACAAGACCAGGGCCCTGAGAACTAAATTTCTCAAGGTCCCAAGACACTGGCTGGGGACCTGAATTTTAATGCTGGTGTGTTTTACTGTCATTTCTTCACCCTAAATACTGGTGCTGCTATCACCCTGGAGGACTTAGGTTCATTTATGGTAGAAAAATTACAATAGATGCCACGCTGTCCCTACCACCCAACACATACATACTCTCTCTCACCTCTTGGTATCCTGGCTGAGGGCTTGGAACATGATGTTCTCTGAGTTATTAGTCATTATTGTCCCTAAAAAGCCCAAACCCTGCTTTCACAGATGGGGAGTGGAATTCATGGAGAGCGTGGGTGCCAAGAGCCCACCTGACCTGGCATTTCACAGGCCACTTGTGCATGTCTAATTACGTTTTCTGTGTCAGAGGATAGGCTGTCCTCATCAACAGCTCATTAGGACCCCGGCCAAGGGCTTGTTTGTGATTTCAGATCTCGGTAAGGGAACTGCTGAGACTGTTTCTGCTCTGCAGAGACCTCATCTAGGCTGGAACTCAAGTGCCCACTTCAGGCACTGCACCATCCTCCCTGTTTTTGTTTGGTTCTTCAAGCTCTGTTTGTTTTGCTCCTGATGGCAGAAGACAGAATCTAAGAGTGAGAGTCTATGGTTGAGAAAAGTAAATTTTTTTCTGGTTCTCCAAGAAGCAAAGAGAGCCAGCTGGTCCCTTCTTCAAGGCGGGAGAGTGAGGCAAAACAAAGAACTCCATTGCTTTGCATCTCGGGGTGGCATAGCCAGCTTCTATCTCTACAGTCTCACGGAAGTTCCCAGGGAGCTCCCTGTGGCTTTAGCAGAAATTTGATTACTTTGCCTGCAATTAGTGCATCCTGCCAGCAGGTGGAACTTGGCAAAGATGGAAATAAACTATAATAGACTCCACCTTCATCCCATTGCAATGTCCACAAGATTTGTATCCTTTCCATCCTGTTTTGTATGATGCAGCTAATTTTTAAAATTAATGTATTTGTTCCATTGTGATAAGATATGCATGACATTTACCATTTTAACTCTTTTTATGTGGCAGATCAGTGGCACTAGACACATTTATGTGTGGGCAGCCGTCATTACCACCCACCTCTAGAATGTTCATCCACCCAGACTGATGCTGTACCCATATGGGACACCAGCTTGCCTCCTCCTGTCAGCTTCTTCCTGACAACCACCATTATAAAGAGCCCTTCCTGGTCCTTGTCATACTCCAGGACGTTCAAATTCATAGTCCCCAAAGAAAGAATTCTAATGAGTTAATTCCTCTCTACCACTTCTAGTTCCAACCAAGGCAAGAATAACAACACTAAGACATAAGTGTAGTTATGGGGAACCAAAGGGTCCTAAATCCTGCCAGGGTGAACGTTCGTTCACTGGAACAAAGTCCCAGACCCAAAGCTCAACCCAGGTTGTGTTAATTCTCTGCGAGAGGAATGGCTCAGGGAAGTGTGACAGCCAGAGGGGTAGGAAGCACACGAGTGCCATGAGCTGGGCTAGATAAGAGGCCTGAGATCACCTGTGCAATGTGCAGAGGGAAAGATATGCGGAGAGAGTAATCTGCATACACAGCTGAGGTAGTATCTAACGTTTTGGGGTCAGGGCTTCAGCTCTGATGTACAGTTTTTTTGGCCCTGGGAAGTCATTGCCTTTTATCTCCAGGATCCTCCCAGCTGACAGCATGGGACACGGGACAGTGTGGAGCACCACTCTTCATCCTGCCCAGCTCAACATGTTTTTCAGGAGTCTCTGCGTGGGAAACAGCAACTGATGCCTTCCTTCAAAGATTACACATCAGCACCTCAACAGGCCTTGTTTACATTGCTTAGAGCCAGTTGAAGGGACAAAGGAATAACCTAGCCAGCTCTGTACATATTAATACATGGAGACAGGACCAAGTTTATCCAAAGTGGATGTAATTGCTCTTCCTTCAAGGAGAATTGTCCAAGTTTTCTGGGATAATAGAGAAGCAGAATAAAAGAGGAAGTTAAAGTGCCCTCTTTGAGGACTCAGAGAGGAGCCCACAACCCATGAAGGTTGGCTTTCTCCGACTGGATACAGGAGCTGGGGTTATATGTGACTTATGAATGGAAGTGGCACTTGGGGCGGGCATTTACGAGGCGCAAGGGGCTGATTGGAATTTTCTTCACACACATGGGAGAGGAAGGAGGGAGCTGTAATCTGGGCCAAAGGGGAAGAAGGAAAAAGTAGCCATTGGGGTAAGTGTTCCTGCTTTGGCTTTCTGCCGTGTTAGACCACTGCCATAATGTCCTGTAATTTATTCTATAATTTATTTTGTAATTTGTTCTGTAATTTATTTTTTATTCCTGGACACCTCTCATGGTGTCCAGGAATGAAAAAGGGAGGGACCACAAGAAGCTGGGGTTCCAATATCCCATTCAACAGCACATCTCCAATCGCCTAACTTCCTCCCACTAAACTCCAGCCTCTAAAGCTTCTGTCACCTCCCAGTGGCACCACTGGGGACCAGGCCTTTAACACAGGGGTCTTTGGGGGACATTCAAGGTGCAAGCTGGAGCAACATTTGTTCCTGTGCTTGCTTTCCATTTTTTTTTTTTTTTGCTTTGTTTTGTTTTCTGGTGTATAGTCACAAGTGGAGTTGCTGTCACGTGGCAATTCTATGTTTAGTATTTTTTGGGAAACTTCATACTATACTCAGCTAAACTTAGCACCAAGCCAACAAGCATTTATTGAGTATCTGCTATGTTACTATACGAGACAATGTGGCCTCCAGGAGCTCTTGTACAGAGAAGACTGAATATATGTAGAAAAACACGGCATGAAGATTGGCTACCCCAATGCTGGCCTGAGTCTCCACGAGATGAGCAGGGCACACTTTGGAAGCAGTGCGAAAAGGGGATGCTTGCTTTAGCTGGATTGGTGCCTGTTTAGTGCTCCAATTTGGTTCTTGGCATTTCTTGGGGAAAAGATTCCTTTCTTGCCTTTTAACCATGCAATTTAGTAGGAGGGTGGAGAAAAGCTCTACTCTGAAACCAGGCACCTGGCAGACCCCTGCAGGAGCTGAGCCTAGGAAAGATCCAAGGAGGAGAGCAGCCTCAAGCGGCCCAGTACTACAGTGCACCACTGACAAGGCCCACTCAGTCCGTTCTCATCATCCTGTACTCCTGATCCTCCTGCTTCTATGCAGCTCTCGCCGGAGAGCCTGGAGCGGGGCTGGCTCTGAGACAGATGAGCTCTGCATCCAGGAAAGCCCTGGCCAACCGAAAGACCTAACGTGGGATGGACAGAGACGAGAACCTGGGTGTTCCCTATTCCTCAGAGACTCAAGAAGGCCGTGGTGGCACCAGTTCTCAAGCGGCACTGAGGGAAAGGAACTTCCAACTGACTGACTCCTGCTCACCAGGACCTCAGACCCACCAATCACAATGACCAGAACCCAGCAAGCTCTGGAACCCTGCCTGATTGTATTTGAATATCCTGAGTTTTGGCCACTTGTTGACTCTCCAACTCGTCAAGTTGTGCTGTCACTCATTGTCCCCAGACCAGTCAGAGAGAGTCGGGGGCTGGGACTTTAGGAAATCTGGAGAACAGCAGCCTTGTAGAAAACGAGCAAAACAGAATGAGGCTGCCACTCACTTGTGCCTAATTCCACCATGCTGTGGCCAACATCATCCACAATGAGGAGCCCGGCCACTTCCCAGCTACCTCATGCACCCCTCGAAGGCGGGGCACCGTTTGGCTTCTGAACAAATGGAGCTTTGAATGTGGGTGGAGTAACTCAGCCATCCACTTGCAGCTCGGTAGCACCACTGGGTGGGGAGAGGCAAATCTCCTGCTACCCAGGAGGTCCCTGATCCGCCTTGGGCAACTGACTCACTCATACTCAACTGGAGGCTCTGGCATCTCCCAGGAGCAACTCACAGCCTGAACTCCTTTATCCCTAGGCAGTATATCCCAGATACCTCAGCCCTTCCCAAGCAAAATGGTTTTTTTTTTTTTCCAGCACATCAGACAGTGTGACTCACTCTCTGTGAGCAAATTAACCCAAACACAAGCAGGCCCAGGGTGACGAACCCCTGAACTTTTTGAGAAGCAGTGAATGAGGCAGAAATGAAGACGGGGCCTGGGGAGGATGGGGCTTGATGCTGTCTATAACAGCCACCCAAAGACACTGAGCATGATGTGGGGAACCACTAGACTACTGCAAACTCAGGGGCTTCTAAGGACACCTGAGGACATGACCCTGCTTGTGTAGCACAGATGCCAGTGGGATGCAGTTAGATAACCATGACTTAGCACAGGTAAACATGCACGCACTGGTTACGGCATTATGTAAGAATGTAAATATGAGGTAACAACCCGTGTAAGAATTGTACAATAAAGACACAGGTGGCTCTGTTCCATGCTGCTACTGTTTTTGCTAATGTCTTGCACACATGCATTCTATAACCTTGGGACCTCATCCTTGAAAATCTTCCTTGGGTTCCCCAAGTGGGCAGGCACATGGGAACATGTGATGTGGTGTCTCTGTGCTGAGCCACTGTCACGTGCACACAACACAGAAACTTTGCAGGAAGCTTCTGGAATCAGAAGCCTTACTTGCTATGTCCACGCTCTGAGACTGTCCACTTATCTCTCTAGCCACAAGTGTTTGGCACCGTTGGAGGACAGAGATGTGCTTGGCCACACATCTGGTCTTCGGCAAGTCCACTGTTTAGCAAGGGAGACTATAAAAAAGCGTGGAAAGTGGTTATCTAGATCTAAAGAGAGGTGCATTGCTTCTTGGCCTTTTGGTTAAGATCAAATGTAAAGAGAGGTGGAGCAGATGCTTCAACGTGAGCATAGCAGACATCCTGGCTACCTTCCCAACTATTCTTCCCTCCCTGCTATCAGAATCCTGCTCACTTAGCGATAGAGTAGTATTGAACTAATAGTCAATTTGTAAAACACAGCCGAACTAAATCAGTGTGGTTCTGGGTGTGGATGGCCCACCTGAGGATTCTGGGTATGGATGGCCCTCAGCTGGATTCTTTGGGTCTCTAGTGCATGAATGATCTCTGCACTTTTTCATAATCCTATAATAATAATCCCATAATATATGTTCCCTGTTTTAAATTTATTTAAACCCTTGTAAGCCCTGACCACAACAAAATATCATACCAGGAGACTGGGACCATTGCTGTGATGTTGGCTGGCCATGTGGTGTAAGAGCCTTGGGAATAAATGTAGAAAAGTTCTGAGAGACTGAATAAGGAGGTGGCCCCCATATGCCACAACTATACTGGAGACTCTGGTCAAAGCCTGGAAAATCAGAGTGGTGATGAAAATGCTGCCAGTTAAGACGAGTGTCAGGAAGCTTCTATGAGAAGAACTGCATTAGCTGCTGGTGGTATATGCATATGACGGTATATGCATATGACAGTATATGCATATGACGGTATATGCATATGACGGTATATGCATATGACGGTATATGCATATGACGGTATATGCATATGACGGTATATGCATATGATGGTATATGCATATGATGGTATATGCATATGATGCAGGTGGTATTAGCCCAGGTGGTATATGTTGAGCTTCGGCAGGCATTTGGTCTACTTTTTGATTGTGTTAGAGATATTGCCTGAGTGGCAGAAAAATTTTAATGCAGTCTACTCTTGGGACAGTGGTATCATTACTGTTGAATGCTTTTGGCCAGGTCTATGTTGAAAATTAAGAGCAAAGAACCAGCAGGGTGATTTGAAGCATCTGGCCAGAGGAAAGGCTCTAGTGGAGCTATGGATTGCAAGGATGACACAGAGCAGAATGTGGTTGTTAGAAGGAACAGTACAAAAAAGTGACCTAAGGCCTTTCACCTAAAGGGAAGAGTATATTTGAGATGTAGGAGATCCTTTGGGGACATTTTTTAGTGCTCTGTTGTTAATAGTTAATGGGAAGCAAGAATTGTGATTGTAATGGCTCTCTTAATATGCTTTTAATGTAGTTTTTAGATACATGTTTGTAATCAGGTTATTTGGTCAAAGTATTGTGGTTTTTTAATCTTGAATTTTGAGCACCCTTTGAATAATTTGCTTTTGTTGTGGAAATGAATGCAGTAAGAATTGTATATATGTAATTGTTATATTAATGTAAATTGGAATAGACTAAGACATGCTAACTTTTCACAAAGATACCTTTGGAGACCATGGTTTAAGGAAATATGTCTAGTTATCAAGTTGACGAGGGTGGATCGTCGTGGACTAACTAATGGCCAGTTTGTAATACCCAGAAGCACCGTAGCATGGTTCTGGGTGTGGCAACCCAACTGAGGATTGTTGCCAACAGCAACAGGAGAGCTGGAGGGGAAGATGGTGTGATATTGATTCTCCTGGAGAAGCTTGTCATGCTGGTTTTTCTGACATGAATTTAGCTATTCTCATTATCACTGGAGGAGCTCGGGCCCTTGCTGTCACCGAGGATGGCTCTGGTTCTCTTTGGGGGAGCCCTTGTCTTTACCTTGAGTGTCACTTCCTGCTCTAATGCGGGCCCCTCAGCTTGCTGCCCCAGATCCTTTCATCAGGCTGGTGCAGACTTTCTAGCTTCCACCACTGACCTTTGGGCCTTCCCCATGCAGACCCTTGGTACAAAGTCGCATGAGACATTGTCATGAGCTCTGTACCCCCAGCTGGCCTTGTGGTGGGCACTGCCATGGGCTGTAGGCCTTCAGCAGAACTCATGCAGGACATTGCCATGGGATTCAGGCTCTCAGCTGGATTCTTTGGGTCTCTAGTGTGTGGACAGATAGATCTCTTGCACTCTTTGCATTAGACTCTTTGGGTGACAATTATAAAATAATTCTGTAACTTGTGTGTCCTGTATCAAATTTATTTCATTGTAAACTCTGACTGTAACAAGCAGTGATTGATTTAAAGATAATAGTTCAGTCTTGGATGATGGAAATATCCCAGAGGGCTTCTGGGAAACACAGGATGACTGCAATCATCTCTCTCCTACCTGTGAAGACGACGTGATGGCTAGAGCCACAGCAGCCATCTTACAGCTAAAAGGCAGCAACCGTAACCAGTGAACACCATGAAAATGTTGGAAGGGCAGAAAGCAAAAATTAGTCTAGTCTTTAGGTGCTCCATCAATAGTTGAGTCAGTGCTTCTAGCTGCCAACCTTTCAACTTGTCAGGGTGTGGCGGACAATCCTCTAGCTGTTATCAAGGCACTGCTGGATGGTTTTGTTACTTTTAGCCAACAGCATTCTTGACTGTTTGTTCCACTGGGATCCTAGGGATTATAAAAAGGAGGAGATGGGTTAGGGAATAAAGTTCAGTTTGAATGGATTAGGGAGAAGGAAGAGAAGAATTTGACCTAGGCCTAAACAATATGATTTATACGTGGGAGCATTCTGAGAGAAGAAACTGTCTATGCAATGAAAATGACAACAATACTAGGTACCAAGGATGCCGCTCAGTGGTGGAGCACTGACTTCACAGGCTCAAGGCCCGAGTTCCATCCTCAGCCCTGCAGAATGTCAGTATCATTTATCTAGCATCTACCACAGCCCAGGTGGTGTTTTAATAACTCTGCACATAGCCTGACTCATATGATCCTCACAGCAAGCCAGCAAGAATTCTTATCACATTCATTGTCCAGCATGAAAAGAACCTCAGAGAAGTTGAGTAATATTTCTCCTAGTGAAGGAGGCATGATTCAAACTCCATCCTGACGCAGAGCCTGGCCTTCACACCCACCTCTTTATCTTCGAACTGAGATGCTTCCCAGACAAAGAGACTTCTCACTGGAGAGTGGAAGGATGCATGGAGGCTGGGGGGACAAAACTTTGGGGGAAGGAAGGCAGAGGAGAAGCAATCTTTGTAGAAGAGACAGCAGGGGTAGCAGAGGTGAGGAGCAGAGAGAAAGCCTTGGGAATGATGAAAACACATGACTATGCAGTATGGCCCTTTCCTGAAGAGCATAGAATTGGCAATAACCTACCTGCCCTCCAGAAAATAGTATGTGATTAAAGAAGCAAGGTGCAGACTGGCATGTCCTTATTAGTCAGCTTTCTGTTACTGGAAGATGCCTGAGATCATTAATGTACAAAGAAGAAAGGTTTACTTTGGCGCATGGTTTCATAAGTTTTAGTCTATGGTCACGGGATCCTCTGAATCTTAAATGTCCCCTAAAGGCTGTTGTATTGAAGGCTTGGTCCCCATTCTATGGTGCTGTTTGGAAGTGGTGGAATCTTTAAGAGATGGAGTCTAGTGGAAGAAAATTAGGTCCTTGAGGACCTACCCATACTACTTTCCAGCTTTCCAGAAGCAAAGTTTCCTCCACCGTGTGATTTTATCAGGATATTTTCTTTCATCACAGGACCCAGGTGACAGAACCAAGTGGTCATGGACTGAAACTTCTGCAGCCATGAGCCAAAATAATCCTTTCCTCTTTATGAGTTGATTTTTCTCCGTGACTGAAGGCCGACCGACACAGCCCTGTTGCTTTGGGGCTTGTGGCGGGACGGCACATTCTGCAGGGTGCACCTCCAGGCAGTCTGGAAGCAAAGAGCCAGCAAAAAGGAAAAGACTGGGGCTCTCATGTCATTGTCCCTCACTTCATCCCAACCCAGTGATAGCAACCCTTTTTATTTTAATTTTTTTAGTCTTTTAGAGACAAGTGCCTGCACTGTAATTCAGAACCCACTTACTTATCCCAAAGTGCGCACACTGCAGTTAAACCTGAATTGTGCTTTTAGTTAAGAAAAATCAACTCACACAGTAACATCTTTTGTTTGAAAAGCAAGTAACACACATGCCATAGGCTCACGGCCACCGCACTAACATCTACCTGCCTCTTAAAGGCTCTATCGCCTCCCAACAGCATCAAGCCTTTGACCCTTGGGCCTTCAGGGGACACTCAGATCCAAACTGTAGTGGGGTCTTCATGCTGATCTGGGCATGTGCAGGGACAGGGGATGAGTGTTTGTTTCTACTCTCATGTACATAAGAACTGCGGAAACAGAATCAAGAAACTGAACGGTAGTCATCTTATGAGGTGGGCCCAGGAGGAAGGGGGTTATTTTTGAGTTAGGAGAATGCACCATATTGGGAAAAATAAAAATCCAAGGTTAGAGATAGAAAGCACAAGTCGGCAGACAGAACTTGTAGTGGAAAGTAGGAGAGAGGGAGAGAAAAGCCACGGCAGGAGGAGGGGGCAGCAACGGGAAGACAGCTTTTGTCCTGGCTTTTGTCCTGAGAGGAACCAAGACACATTTTTTTAAAAAAAAGTATGCCATTAAGACAATGCACCCCCATAACCCCAGCTACTTGGGAGGCTGAGACAGGAGGATCACAAGTTTGAGCCCAGCATGGGCAACTTAGCAAGACCTAGTCTCAAATAAAAAGGCTGGGGGTGTAGCTCAGGGTAGAGAGCCCCTAGATTTGATCCTTAGCAATACAGAAATATATTGGTTTCTATTTTTTATTAGAGGAAATTTCAAACATATTTAAAAGTTAAAGAAAAGCATAATGATCCTCCACATGCCCATTATTACACCTCAATAATTACCCACAAATAATAACCATTAATTCGTTTACTCCTCTCACACACAAAAAAAAAACTGGATTTCTTAAAAGTAAATCCCAGACATTAAACAATTATACCAATAAATACTTCCAAACGTACCTCTTTAAGAGTTTTTTGTTTTGGTTTGTCTTTATTTGTTTTTTGAGACAGCATCTTGTAATGTATTTCAGGCTGTTTTCGAACTCACTGTGTAAGCCTAGTCTGGCCTTGAATTCACAGAGATCCTCCTGCCTCAGCCTCCTGAGAGCTGCGATTACACGCATGCGCCACCCTGTCTGGCATGAGCTCTTTTTCAACCATAGCACAAAATCATAATCACATCTGCACAAAATCCCAGTAATTTCTCAATGTTGCCAAGCATCCAGTCTATATTTCAGTTTCTGTGATTGCCTTGACAGTGTTTTCCAGTTGATATGTTTGGTCAGGCCAGTTAGCACCCATACGGATCCCGTGTCACTCGTGGTGGACACGGCTCTGAAGCTTCTTTGTCCTCATGCTCTTTGAAAACAAGGCAGGGTAGTCTGACCTGCAGGTCCTTTGTTCCCCTCGCTTATGTGCTCTAGCACAGGAGATTCAGATCTATGACCCTGACCCATCCACGCTCACTTTTTGGTCTTTTCTGTTTGGCAAGATAATGTCACAGACGGTGCTGGGAACTCCCTCCTGGTACTGCCTTGTGACACGTGGCCCTGGCTGCCTTCTACAGTGCTGAGCATGGTCAGTGTTTCCCATGTCGCCAGCACCCAGTCTCAGGCAGAGGAGAGCCATGAGCAGATGTGGACTTTGGAGGATCGCTGTGGCTGCAGGATGAGGAATTCAGTCTTTCGCCCTCAGGATTCAGGGGGGAGACTGGGGAGACCCTTCCAGGCCTGGCCTGAGGATGTGGCTACAGGTGTTGACAGAAAAGGAAATATTTGTCATACGAGAGCGATGAGATGGCCACCCCTTGGCCAGAGGCTCAGGCAGCAGAAGCCCGCCAGCCCCTCTTGAGGAACACGAGCAGTGAGAGGAAAGTGGCAGGTCCCACTCTGGATCTGAGATCTGAGAGCCTGAGATACAGCCACGATGGATGTTTCATGGTGGCCGGCCAGCCAGAGCTGGCCCTCCGAGAGGAGGCCGGGAGTGAGGGGCAGGCTTGGAGACGTCGAGGCAGCTTGTGGCCGAAGCTCTAGGTCTTAGTCACTCTTCTCGTACTTGAGACACAATATCTGGACTCACATCTGGAACTTAAAGGAAGAGAAGTGTATTTTGGTTCCTGTTTCCAGCCCACAGTAGACCAGCTCTAAGGCAGAAGCAGTGCAGTGGACGGGCACGCGTGGGGGGAAGCTGCTCGTATCACGGCAGTTACACTCCCATCCAGCAGGCCGGGGGACAGAAGGGAGGAACTGGCAAGGGAGAGACACCCTTTCAGGTCACAGCCCCAGTGACCCACCTCCAGCCAGGCCCCACCTTCTAGCAGCACATTTAGCAGGCTCAGTATAGCACCCCCATGACCCAGTCACACCAGATCTAAACCATACCACTCCAGAAGTGAGCAGCATCTCTAGGGGATGTTAGCAATTAAGGAGAGATGGGCAACATTCCTGAGCCCCTGCTGAGCATGTGGCCTGGTCAGAGCCCGTTTGGGTGTGTACCTAGAAGAGTGTAGTCTGGGGCAGACACAGAGATCCTGCCATCCCAAGCTACCAAAGTAAAGCACCTCATAAAGGTCAGAGAAGTGACCAGCCAGGCATCCAAGGGCCCCACCCACAACTTGCTGATCGTGGTCCAAGGAGGGCACACACCTTGGCAGAGTGGATATTGCCACGCAGGGAATGGAAGGCAAAGTGAAGGCGCCTAGTTCTGAAACCACAGATCCAAATGAACTCCTTTCACACGAATAGGACAACCATATAGGACAACTGTGCCCAGGGATGTGGTGCCCCAGGTGGACAGAAACTTGTACTTGCTGTTGCCACCGTCTGTGTTACCATGAGCTGAGGATCCTTTTGCTCAGTTTGGATAGAAGCATGAATTGTCAAAGTATCGTTCCTTGATATTAGTCATTTCGAGTGCCAGCAGCTCTCAGCCCTCAGTGTTTTAGCTCTGAGTTTTAGGTCACAGTGCCCCTTAGCTCTTAGTGTTACAGTTGTTAGCATTCCAGCTCCTCGTTTCATATTTCTTAGTGACTCCTAGCCACTATCAAGTCCTCAGCAGCCAGGGCTCACAACTTCTTTGGCACCTCTCTAGAGCTCTCCCAGCAGCTTCTGCTGCCTCTCTAGGACACTCCCCGATCACCACAGGACCTCCAGGACGCACCTCTCTGGCCCTTCAGGTCTCTACCAGTCACTCCCAGTCCTGTTATTGCTGTTCTTCTGCTCTTTGGAAGTCTTCAGGGTTTCTAACTCCATAGGGTTACCATCTCTTTTCGTGCAACCCACCTAATCCACTCTACCTAAAAATCTCAAGCAAGACTAGGTCAAGGTCATGCACTAGAGGAAGCCCTCTTTGACCTGAGAAGTGTAAGTGAATACTGCTTATATGGAGAGTATGCTACACATGTACAGTTTCCTGTACAGTATTTTGCAGATCTATTTGAAGACTTTTGAGTAATGACAGAGTGGTGCAGGATCATCTGGATATTAAAGGGGGGATTCATCAGGAGTGGCTGCACAGTGGAGTCATCTGGGATAGGCCTGTGTTTTAAGATGGCAGCAGCTAAGGCAAATACTCTAGAGCAGGCACAGCTGTCACAGCAGCAGCTCGTTAAAACGTCAGGAGAAGCAGCTGTTTGATGGACGGTTCCTGCACTAATCACAACTGTTGCTATTCTTGAGGAGTCTCCAAGAGGGGCTGTAGTGTTGACCATGGCCTCATTAGTTTGGGCACTTGGGAAATATCAGCAATGGACCCTGATCCCTCTCCATCTTTGTCCTGTCAGGCACAGTTTTCTGGCCTCCCAAGAGAGGAAGCAGCAGCTTCCAGAGCAGCCCAGAGTGGGGAAGAGACATTGTGGCTGTCCCTTGAGCTGGGGCTCCTATCAACACGGCCTATGGAGGAGCTGGTGAAGTAACCCCAGAAGACACTAGGTCAATCATTCTGCACCCTCCCTGGAGGAGCGGAGGGGACGTGGAGAGGAGGGGCACGGCAGCTCCAGCTGGCTCTGACCGTCTTCTGGCTGTTAGCGTGGTCAGGCCTTCAGTTTATCTCTGGAACTGTGTTACTCAGGATGTTGAGTGCCTCCACTGTGAAGTGTCTTTGCTCAGGTGCCACCTTCCCCGTGAATTTTCCTTAATTACCTATGTAAAATGGAACACCGTCAAGCTCAACGCAGTGTTCTCAGCCAGCTTGGATTTCCTCCGTGGCAACTTGCCGTCTGCCACACAGTCATTTTACTTGCTCAGTGGTTTATCCTCTCTTTCCTCCCACTGGAACGGTGGCAGCCAACCTATGGCATGCATGCCACAGCGGCTATCTGTTATCATTGAAAGCTCTAAAAGGTTCGCGATTGCTCCACTAGGGCAATGGATTTACATGGTAAGGACTGGACCGTGCTTTACCCACGTGTCCCCAGCACCAGGAAGAGAGCTTGGCGTGGAGTAGGCACACAGCGAGGGTCCTTTCCTGTCAGGGCCTGTACCGCCCTGGTTAATAAGTACAGATGCTCCTTGACTTACGATGGGGTCATGTCCTTTAAAACATGGTCATGGTGAACTAAAAGTGCGCTCCTAGAACATCAGGTTTCCTTCATGAGCTGCAGCTCACTGCTGCTGCCTGGCACTCTGAGAAGATTTGAGTGCCAGCCCAAGAAAAGATCAAAATCCAACGTATGGCTCCTATTGAGTATATTATAACTTTCCCGTCATTGTAAATTCAAAAAATTCTAAGTTAAGCCATTGCACATTGGAAACTGTCTGAATGTGATTAGCACCCCCTGCTAAGAAGTTCTGCTTGAATCTAGACAGCTTTGGGTTTGCACAACTGGGAGGCGTCAGCTCTGTAGTCGGACATTTGAGAATCAGAAACAGAAGGACTTCTTGTCCCTGAAATATCTGCTTATGAAGCCCAAAAAACTTCAAGCTCCACCGTAGCTCCTTTTTTCTCCAGTTTAATTCATCCTTGTTTCTCTTTTCTAATGGAAGTATTGCAGTGCCAGTACCCAGGCCCTGCCAGTAGTTTATACACAGGCTGCCTAGATTGGGTATAACACTGCTGTCCAATAAACCACCACAAAACTCTATGCTCTTTTAGGTGGCCATTTATTATGGCTTACAAGTCTGCAGGCTTGTGGGGTTGATGTTACTGAGCTTAGCGGGACGGAAGACTCACTCACTGGCTGCCTGTTGGTTAGCTGTGGCCTCTGATTGCCCCAGGGGCCTCCTCGGCCCGCAGACTTGCCAGTATAACCACATGGCAATCTCAGGGGAGGAGGGAGAGAGACGTGGGAAGCTGAACAGTCTCTTGAAGACTGGGCTTGGAATACGAACACACTTCTGTTTTCTCGCAGCCCTGGAAATGGAGTCCAGGTCTTTGCACATGCTAGACAAGTGCTCTACCACTGAGCCACACACTCGCTTTCAACTTAGGGTAGGAGAAACCTCAAAATCACATTCAAAGGATGTGGACCGGGGGAGGTATGAGAATCAGGGCTATTCTAGAATGTCAATTTTTTGCACTGTTTCCAACCTTCCTTTTACATTAAAAATGAAGTAAGAAAAATAAATAGCAGATTTCCGGGCCATTTCCTGTCTCTAGGAGCTTTGATTTCCATAACGGGTGTCTAGCGAGCTGGCTGGGAGATGCTGAGGAGCCTGGCCTGCTGCCCTTCTCCCCAAGCCATCAGATAGATGTGGGAGGGAAGCTGTCTTGTGTCCCCATGAACACATTGCTATAAATCTCCCAAGTTTCCTGCCTCCTGAAAATACCACCGAAGCTTATTGTCTGAGTCTTCCGGGGAAATGTCACTGATAGCTTAAAAGCCCTGGCCTTCTCAACGTGAAAGTGACACGGTAACTGGGTCATGTCCAGCATGAGTAATTATCAGCTTTTGGTTATGTTCCTTTGTGTTTGAATCGCAGCCGTGGTTTGTAACTCATCTACTTTATATTCAGAGAAAATGCAAATGCAGGACACAATAAGGAACCGTGAGTCAGCCTGCCCGCATCTGGCCAATGATCAGTCCAAGCGCTGAGCCTTTGTGGAGAGCCTGAAGCCTTTGTCTGGGGCGTGTGGAGGCAGAGCCACACTCAGCCTCTCTGTGCAGCCTGAGCTCGTCTGTTTCCCAAACCTTCTTGTGTGCTACCCACTGCCTCCCGGTGACTCAGCACTGTCTTCATCTTAACTAACTATTTTTACACCAATGACATCCCAACAGGGGTCACGGACAAGTTTTCTAGCTAGAGTCTCCCCAAGAGGCACAGCCCCGTCCAGTAGGTACACTGGCAATGGGTCCAGCCTATAGGTGTGGATGAGGAAGAATCAGGATTTCAGTTGAAAAACAGAGACCCTGATGTTCAGCTATTCATTATCTATTTTGTCTGCTGCTTTGCTTACAAAGCCTGATTTAAACTAGGGCACCAAGTTGCCAGGGTAAAAACTACATTTCCCAGACTCCCTTGTAACAAGGTAAAACCTTGTGACTTGGTTGTAATCAATGATATGGATGTGAAAGCTGGTGATGAGTCCTGTTCCTTTTCTATTTCCTTCCCTTCTTGCTGTCTGGGTAAAAGACAATCACCTGGTGCACTAGCAGCCGTCTTCAGTATAAATCCATGTTGTTGATACAGAAGAAAGCTGTAAGAAACCTTAATCCTTGATGACTTTAAGAAGCTATAAAAAAAATTCTTCTGAATTTTTTTCCATAAGTAAAAATGAACTTTCTTATTTATGCAGTTACTATGCAGGTAGCTAACCTAATCCTGAGATACTTGAAAAATCAAAATATTTAGAAACCTGGGAATACCCTCTCTTTTTCTTTAAGTAACAGCTTTATTGAGGTATGTTCACATACCATAAGCTCATCCATTTAAAATGCACAGTTTAGTGGTGCAGTGTATTCACAGAGCTGTACCACCTCCACTCTCTACTCTCAGAACTTGTTCATTAGCTCCAGAAGGAAACCCTACACTCATCAGCGGTCATCAGCACTTCCCCAATAACTGCCTTTCCCCAGCCCTGGCTGCTCATCTTCCTTATATCTCTACAGATTTGCCTATCCCGGACACTTCGTATGAATAATCGTATGTCCGTGTTCACTGCTGTCTGACTTTATTCACTGAGCAACGTGAGTGTTCTTCCATATTGTAGGATGTCAGCTACAATTTTTATGGTAGGCTCATGGATATGCCTCCACATGGATATGCCCCATTTAATTGGTCTATTCATCTTATGGACACTTTTTGTTGTTTTTGAAATGAGGTCTCACTATATTTCCATGCTGAACCCAACTCCTGGATTTGAGTGCTCCTCCAGCCTCAGACTCCTGATGAGCTGTGGCTTGGGAATGTGCTGCCGTAGGCTGTGGGCTGTCCACGGACACCCTTGACAGGCAGCCATTGTCTGGAAGTGAGCCATGGCTTCCCCTACTGGCTGGTAATAGCTCGCCAGTCCTCCTGTCTGTCTCACTCATTGAGATCATCTGTGGGCATTAGTTATGGTTTAACCTCCCACCTGGTTCATGATGAAGGAAAAGTATTTTTTTTTCAGTCTAATAATGATGGGAGAATGGAAGGTCCACAGAGAGAGTCAGAACTGTCCTGGCATCCCATGAAGCACCCATAATGCTCCTGCCTGGCTCCGTAGGGGACTGTGGTCTAACTCATTCTTTTAAAAACAAACGTAACAGGCTAGTCTGGCTACCTCTTTGTGGGGCTCCATCTGGTACACCCCAATTTGTTGAGGTTCCTGTAAAATAGTAGAGGAACACAGGGTGTTCTGGGAGGAAGATGGCAAAAAGTCAAAAGGTCACATCCTCTCTGAAGAAGAAGCCACATTCCAAGCACGCAGGGGCAGAGGGCACGTGTCAGGGCTCCTTTCCCAGCCTCCGCCGGGGTGACCCTCCCTTTGAGAGTGGACTGTATGCTTCATTCTTCATTCTTGACTCTCATAGTAGTCTTGGAATTCCAGATTTCAAAAGACAAACTAAATTTATTTTTTTAACACCAAGTGCATTTATTAGAAAAAAAGAAAGTCGTGAAATAGCCTCATATCTTTTCTTAAGAAATTAAAAATAAAGGACAGACTAAAACCAAAAATGAGGGCCAGGGATAGAGCTCAATGACACAAGCGCCTGCCTGGCAAGCATGAGGTTGTAAGTTTGATCTCCAGTATAAAAAAAAAAAATAGAAGAAAATAATAAAGATCAGAAAACACAATCTCTTCAATACAAGCTCAAAATACCAGCGTCATTTTTCATAAAGATTAACATGTTTATTCTTAGATTTCTGTAGAAATACAAAAGACTCAGAATAGTCTAAACAACTTTGATAAAGACACAAAATTAGAGCTCCAGCCCTCCCATTCCTATGACATCACAAAGTTACACGAATCATGACAAAAATGGTATTGATATCAAGATAGACAAGTCACCAAAGTACCAATAGGAAGTCCCAGAATAGATATCCACATAACAGACAACTGATTTCTGGCAAAGAGGCAAAAGCAATTAAATAGAGAAAGGATTATACCTTCAATAAATATACTGGAACTAGTGGATATCCACATGCAAGAAACCCAAACTTAATAGCACATCAAAAATGTCTTAAGACATTCAGAAGTCAACTCAAAATGGCCACAGTGGGTTAGTTAAAGTAAAGGCAGGTGTGGCCTGAATCGTTGCTCTGGCTGAAGTTATTCTCTCTGGGACAAAATATATGTTTTTTCTTTCAGCTTGTCACACTAAGACAAACTAAATTTAACGAACTTAATTGGCTTTATTTTTTATTCTAGAATCAGGCAATGCTTCATTTCATAAAAAAAGAAGAGTTCCAGGGAGCCGGGAAAAGGAGGTTGGTTTTATAGACAGAGAAGAGTTAACACACACACCAAAAACTACAGATTCCAGACAGCTACTTCCAAGTAATCTGAAATAAAACTAGAGATGAACCCCCCCTTCCCAAAGGAAAAAGCTGATTGGTCCTTTCAAAGTTACTGTCCTTGTAAAGTAGGGAGACAGCACAATAGAGTATAAAAAATAACTGACAGGTTCACATCGCGTTACTCCAGGTAACCTTTTGTGGGGCAAGTCCAAACCCGGGAAGTTCATTACAATGCCTGCTGAAAAGTGTTCTCTCTCTCTCTCTCTCTCTCTCTCTCTCTCTCTCTCTCTCTCTCTCTCCCTCTCTCTCTCTCTGTCTCTCCCCCTCCCCCTTTCTCCCCCCAATTTCTTCCAAGATCCAGTAAACAATTTAGATCCAGGGTGGTGACTTGGAACGTTAGCATGAGTGACTCCATTTTGGTTTTTAGCCTGATCTATAGAGCACAGTAAGGGAACCTGAACTATGGCCTCCAGTGATATCAACTGAACACAGGAGTGCAGAGAATCTCTTACAAAGAGATCTGTGGTAGGATGGGCCTTTTCCAGCTCTTCTGCCTTGGCTCATTCCGAATCCCAGTGACTCCCAAAGACTTGTCCAGGATGAGGGTTTGCTGAGATCTGTGCTGTGCATAGTGTGTAGTAGTCACCTTTCCGTTACTGTTACAAAATGGACCTAATCCATTTACATGGAGAGAAACTTTATTTTAACTCATAGCTTTGGAAGTTGCATTCCATGAGTGGGCAGATCATGCATGACTTTTAGGCCTCCAGAGAGGAAACATATATCACGGCAGAGCCAAGCTTCTCATCTCCTGGCCAGGACCCCAAAAAAGAAGGTAAGGAAGGACAGGAAGAGTCCAGGGTCTTACTATCCCCTTCAAGGGCACAGCTCTCCTGTGTGTAACTGGAAGACATCCCACAGCCCTACCTCTTAGAGGTTCTGCCACCAGGGCACTTTAGGGGACTTACCTAAGCCATACCAATGTGTGTATCTGTCACCCTAGAAGACTGGCAGGGACCAGCAGCCAGACTCTTTCCTAGCCTTACAGAAAGAACAGAAATTTATTAGGGAACTATGTCCTACAGTTTTGGGGGCAAAAGATAGTGGAGAGTGGTAAATTAAAATTGAGCTTTCCCCCATATTGGTGGTCATAATACATGATGATTTGATTTTCCTTTTAATGCTCATATTTAAAGATACCAAAAGTCAGCAGTCATCCAGGTGCTGTGGCACACGCTGTAATCCCAGCCCTCTGGGAGGCCAAGGGAGAGGGGTGCAAAAGTTGAGGCTTTGATGGGCAATTTAATGAATTAGCAGGACCCACTCTCAAAAAATAAAGAGAGGCTGGCAGTGTGGATGCAATCAGCAGTGCCTCCCCCACCAAAGATGCTGGCAGCTTCAGCTCATCCCCAACATGTGTTTGCTTTTTTAATTTTTAAATTTAGTTATTGTTTGCAGGACTGGGGACAGAACCCAGGGCTTCCTGCATGCTAAGCAAGTGTGCCACCACGTGGTGCTCTCTGTCTCATTCTAATTGGAGCAAGAAACCGTGCAGTAGACAGGCGCTGACCCCACTTCTCAGTAGAGACAGGCTCTGCTCAATTAAGTGCTTGCCCTAAAGTCAGTGGACACCCTCGAATCTTCCTCTTGCTCCCTGCCAGCCTGCTCCAAAATGTTTGTTGCACAGAATAATCAGAAGTTGCCATTCTGTCAGAACCCTCAAAAAAATGTGTAGATCAGCAACAAAGCTGCTGACACAGGGACTTGCCACGGCAGCCACCAGCTGCAGGGCTCCTCCGCGTCACACACTGCACGCACAAGCAGAGACCAACCAGCAGACCCTGCAGGGGACAGCTGGGGCCATTTGAGAGCTGAGCTGGGGCTATTTGAGTCATGCTGGGGCCACGCGGGAGCTGAGCTAAGAACTCTGCTTTGTGTTGTAGTTCAAGAGGGATAAATGAAAGGTGGTCCAGTCTGAGATTTGCAGATCTGTGTGTACAACAGGGTGTTTCAGTCCAACTGAAACCTCTGGGGCACTGACGGCGAACCTTTTACCGACAAGTGCCCAAGCCGCAGCCCAAAACTCATGTATTGCAAAGTGCAATTAAACCTGAATACCGAGGTTTTGGTTTAGTTAAAAACAACCCACACTTTAATACTCTTTTGTCTTAGAAACAAGTAAGATGTGTTCCGCAGGTTTGCCACCCCTGCTCTGGAACATGGCAGCTGGCCCTAGAGCTCCTCACCACCCGGCAGAGATACAGGCTCTTCTGATTTTTCCCAAAGCCTAAGTTTACACTGAGCACCAAGGCAGGTCACGAATGATGGCCCGTCTCTCAGGCTGCTGGTGAGCTTGAGTCGGGGATGAACAAGACTAACAGCTAAGTTACTCCTGCAACCTGCTGCTCCCCAGAGAAGCCCGATGGGTATGCATTTCCATCATCGCCCCCCATTTTGACAAGCACAGAGGATAGGAACACACAACTGGCCTGTTTTCTTTGAAGGCTGCCAGGTGAAAAGCTTTGCCATAGATTTCTCTGGCAGGTCACTGTCTTTGGGCGGGAGTAGGGGCCAGGCAGTGCTTTGAGCCATTGGCTCATAATGATTGGTATGTTTTATTTTGCTTATTTTTAGTACTGGGGATTGAATCCAGGACCTTTGCACTGAGCTGGGTCCCCAGGGTCTTCCTAAGTTACCCAAGCAGTACTTGAACTTGCCATCCTCCCTCCCCTAGAATGCTGAGATTACTGGTATGGAGCCCCACACCTGGTTCGAGTTGGTAGCTAAAATTATAATCCCTCCCAACCTGGCATGGCGTTAAACCCAAAGTGGGGGACCAGAAGAGGGGAAATCACTTTGAGCCTATTCTGTGAGATGCCAACAGGTCGCCAAAGTGAGAGTGGGAAGGAGATAAATGCTGCCAGTGCTGAGCGATCTGGCCACCTGGGTGGCTGCACAGGAGGAGCTCCCCTCACAGGGCTAGAAGGACGGCTGCCTGGAGGAGGTGGCGTCTAGCCAGGCCTGGAAGGAAGGCTGGGTCTCATGGGACATCCGGACAGAAGAGTTCAGACAGGCACAAGCAGTTCTGCCTGAGACTGGATAGTCAGAGAGGAATCAGGAAGAAATAACTTCTGTGAAGCACATCGCTCAGGGCAGTGCAAATGGGGACCATGGTCTTCTCACACTCAACCCCACTGGCGAAGTATAAGGCATCTGATGCTATCATGAACAGTGAAGACGGAACAGCTCAGCTGAATTTGGTGGTGTGTAAATTGCTACAAGCACTTGGAGAACAGGAAAGCACCGTCTTGCCAGCTGAAGCTTCCCAGAGTCCAGCAATTTCATTTCCAGGGGCACACAAGCTTCGGCGGATCCTGGAAGCCAACAGGAAACCACCTAAACGCTCCCCCGAAAGTGAGAGGCACATGGGTTGAGGTTTATCACACCATGTAACCCTCTACAGCAGTTTGAATGAACCCAAGAGCTTCCCACCCTCGACAGATTCTGAGCCGACTCACACTGGCAGAGATTGTGTGGGCCCAGCCCTAAGTCAACCATTTGGGCCAGCAGGGCAGAGATGCTAACTGGTTAAGAGAGGTGAGGCCCCCTCCTGATGCATGAGGGTGGGATTTGGGTCAGAGAGGGGTGGCCCCCAATGGAAATGGGGGAACAGATAGGACATCGTTGGTGTCTTTCCAGGACCCTTGCATGGCTTTTAACAAGTTCATAAGCCCTAGCTCTCACCTGACTCTTGAGCCCTCACCCCATCCCAGAATAGAGCCCTGGAGTTTAGATTCCTGCACCCCATTTCCCAGGGTTGCCTGCCACCAATGGTGAAGGAGCAAAAGCCTCAGCTCCTTGCCTCAAGGGATGAGAAACAGATGTGATTCACCCCTAGCAGGTGCCCCCAATGTCAAGCCTCAGCCAGGGCAGCCCTAAACCCTCATCCAGGGCTCTAATTCCCCTGCGCTCCACTCCCTCCATGCTGGAGCTGCAAACCTCTGTCTCTGAATCTATTTCTGGGAGAATCTGGCCCAAGGCAGGTACTGTTTCATCCAAGGAAAGTGAACAGAAACTGAACTACCAACATGACAGGTGGCAAGGGAAGGAAGGATGGGTCTCACGGGGACATCCGGACAGAAAGCAGGGCCCAGACAAGGATGAGCAGCTGGCTTCTGCACGAGAACGGATAGTCAGAGAGGAAGGGGACTTTATAAACCTAGGCACATCCCAGACCTCTCTGGACCCCAGCTACCTCATTATAAAATCTGGAGATACAGTGAGACCATTTACAGACAATGACAAATGGCCAGAAATGAAACGCAGGATATTTGTCAGCTGTCAGGTGCAGGGGTCAGAGGGTATGTCACCCCTAATGCCCACATGGGTGGACAAAGGGCTCTCCCCTCCTTATGGATGACAGTTCAATCAGCAAAATGTTTACGATTTTTTTTTAATGTTTAGGTGATTGTTACATGAGGTTGGGCGCAGTGACCTACACTTGATACGCAGGAAGCTGAGGCAGGAAAATCACAGTCTAGCTTGGGCAATTTAGCAAGACCTTGTCTCAAAATAAAAATAAATAAATAAATAAATAAATAAATAAGAAGAGCTGAGGATTTAGTTCCCTGGGTTTAGTCTCCAGCAAAACACACACACACACACACACACACACACACACACACACACACACACTGTCATGCGGAAAAACTGTTGCAGGAAGTTCCCTGCTTTGCATTTACCCAGGTAGCAACACTTGCCCAATAGAAAAAAGTTGTAAAATATGCTCAGCACAGTACTCATAGCAATAGTTACAACTTGTAGAAGACCTCAGTGTTCTTCACTGATTTAAAATGGCAGGAGATCCCTGTTGTAGAATAGTATACAGCCACGAAGAAGAGTGTGGTCAAGCTCCAGGGATTGGTGAGACTTTCCCATGATGTAATGATATTAATGAAGAAAGTAGATTGCCAAATAGGATGTGTAATGGTTGATACATTGTGTCATTGTGTCTCTTGAGGAGTTTAAACAATTCAACAGGGAGCAAGGGTCCTTACTTTGTAACATTCTCAGCCTGTGTAGGAGGTGGGCGTGCAGATGGTGGGAGCCCTACATCCACCCAAGGGGAGTATCCTACATACAAAAAAAAGAGCAAATGAGGAAATACTGATGGCTGGTTCTTTGGAGGAGCTGCAGCCTTTGCCTTCAGCTTGAATATCATCTCCTGGCTTCTGGCGCAGACTGTTTGGCTTCTACCTGGAAGGTGGTTCAGCCTTCCGGTGCAGACTCTTCAGCCTTCTGGCATAGACTCTCCAGGATTCTGTCGCAGACCCATTGGCCTCCTGACACGGACTTGCACCCTTCAGCACGTGTTGTGCAAACAGCCTCTGCACGCTCCTCAGCCGACTCTGTGGCTGACCATCATAAGCTAATCTTGTTATACATTTGTATATCTTGTGTTGTATCTGTTTCTCTAGTAAACCCTGCCTGATACAGGATGGAAGTTTCAATACTGTTTTTACAAAATGTATATCTAAACAAAAATAGCATCCATTTGAAAATGCACAAAACTGGTTCAACTCCAGTTACTTCTGACAGTCAGGCTAAGTTTTCTAGTTCGGAGATTCTTTTGTGGTTTCTTCTTTGTCTTCTTCTTCTTCTTCTTCTTCCTCCTCCTCCTCTTCCTCCTCCTCCTCCTCTTCTTCTTCTTCTTCTTCTACTTCTTTTCTCCTTCTCCTTCTTTTTTTTGAGACAGGATCTCACTATGTAGCCCAGGCTGGCCTTGAACTCACGGTCATCCTCCTGCCTCAGCCTCCTGAATGCTGGGATTATAAGCATGTGCCACCACACTCAGCCACATGTCACTTCTGTGGTTTTTTAAATTTTAATTTTAAAAATAAGAGTGATTCTGTGCCCAGTTTCTAGGCCTGGCCAAGAGCCCTGGTGTAGGCGACACTGGAGCCTTCCCAAACACCTGCTGAGATGGGAACTGCTCAGAGCCCCAATTACAGATGAGGAAATAGAAGTTTAGGTCGCTGAGTCAGAAGTTTCAGAGCTAAGATCCAGCAAGATAACCGTGTCCCTGTCTGGATGCTGAGCCCAAGGCATACCAAACACTTTTCTTGTTTGAGACAGAACAGCCACTGCCCACGATGTACAGAAGGAAGGTGTGCTTGGCTCGTGGTCTTAGGCCATCGCTGGTGAGCTTCAAGAGAGGAGGTCATGGTAGAGAGACCGGGGTGAGGGGTGTGCTTCTAAACTTTTCCAGGTCACAAAACCAGAGACCACCTCTTGCAGCAGAACCCGCCTCCCAACAGCAAGCCAGCTGTGGCACCTCTCAGATCCACAAGCCCAGCTGGGAATGTACTTAACATGAGGCCGCCTCACCGCCTGGAGTATGATGGAGGAGCAGTATTCAGTTCCCAACCCTGGAACCCTTCTAGTCATGCAGTATGGCTGCAGCCCAGCCTGTGAAGCAGGGTCGCTCTGTTTGAAAAGGAAGACGACCACTGACCACTGACCACTGACCACCATGGTCCCCTGCCCTGAGACCCAGTTTGAAAACCACTCAGCCAGCTCATGTGAAGGGCCGTGAAGCTCTCTCTCTCTCTCTCTCTCTCTTTCTCTCTCGCTCTCTGATGCTGACAGCAGCTCTTCCATTCAGAGGGGCTGTTCTGGCTCCAGGGTGGCTCGTCCCCTCTGAATCTCATAGCAGTGTTGGATCCCTATGACGAGGTATTTCAAGGGCAGAAATTTAAATTCGTTCTGGTCCCCAGTCTCATTGGCGTTGAGGCCTGGCCCTACCTGGCTGTGAGCTACAGCCCCACTTACCTCCTGGCTCCTGCCCCCCACGGTGGCGTGGCCCATAAATCATATTGCTGGATAATTTTTGGCACAGCTTTCCTGGGGTGACATCTCAGACTAAGAGAGCAACCTATCCCCAATGTGTGCAGGGGGAGCCCACCAGTACATTCAGGTGTCTTCAGAGCAAGCCTGGAAAAGCCCTCCCCCTGCTGAATGAGAGTGTGGTGGGGGCCAGGCAGGCAGGCAGGCAGGGAGCAGAGGTGGGGGGGAAGGAAGGGAAGGAGTGACCCTGGGTGTGTGTGTGTGTGTGTGAGAGAGACAGAGAGAGAGAGAGAGAGAGAGAGAGAGAGAGAGACAGAGACAGAGAGACAGAGACAGAGAGAGAGACAGAGAGACAGAGAGAGACGGAGACGGAGACGGAGATGGAGACGGAGACAGAGACAGAGAGAGACAGAGGAGACTCTGTGTGTGTGCACACGTGCAGGAACCAGCCCAGCAAGGCTCCCTGAAGCTGACACTGTAGAGCAACAGATCAGAATAACATAATAACTGGATTTTATCTCATTGAAACAAATAAATACCCACAGGCCCGTACTGATATAAATAAATGATTGCATAAGGGAATGAGGAAGCAAGGATAATTTTTTTCTTAGATTTCCACCTAAATGCAGAATGAATTTCAGAATGCAGAAAGAGGGAATCAAAGCCCCCCTTCCAGTGCCACAAAAGTAATTGTTGCAAGCAGACCCAAGGTTGAAGGAGAAACTGAACTTACACAGTGGCACAATACCCCCAAATATTTATTAATTACAAAGGGAAAGATAATAGCTTCACAGTGGAGAAGGCACCGCTCGCCCCACTGCCACGTGGCCAGATGTCAGCCTCGCAGCATGTACAGACACACTGCCACCGTGGATCTCCGGATGGGTGCACGGGGACTGTCCTTCCAGCACTCATGCTCCAGTAATGCATAACCTCCAGTTAACTGGGGGAATGAACACAGTCACATTGAGCAACAGTTTTACAAAATACCTGGAGAGGACTCTGCAAAAATCTCAAGGCCGTGAGACAAGGAAAAGCTGAGGCAGAGACAGCGAAAGGCTGTGTGAATTTGGGAAATCAGCAAGCACATTGATCAGGAACCGGCAAACACTTTGGAGGCCAACTCCGGCCACTGGCCAGCTCTTGTAACCTTTCTCTGGAACACAGCCACTCCCACCCGTCACCCAGCCTGCCGGGGCTGCCCTGGTGCCACGGCCTAGAGCTGGGTGACTACAGTAAAGATCACACGGCTCTCAAAGCTGAGACTGTTTACAAAAAGCTCGCTGACTCCTGCAGCAACGGGAAACCTGTTAAATCCAAATCAAGTGTTGTGAACGGTATTTCAACATGAACTTGCTAATTTTGAAGGTTCTCAGCGAATGTCTCCCTCTGCCCACTCTGTCTCCTGTAGGCTTCGCTGTGTCTTTACAGAAGTAACTCCGAGAAAGCTGGGTGACAGTCATATGGAACCTCTCTGTGCTATCTTTATAATTTCTCTGTAAATCCAGAGTGATTTCCTCCCCTCCCAAACAAAACACCCAAGGTGTCTGGGCAGGAGAGGGATTCGGGCAAAGAAGGCCAGTCTTCGAGCCACCCAGGGCCTGCTTATTGGATGAGGGGTTCATCTTACTCCATGCAAGAAACAGAAGCCCACTGCAGCCGCTTGGAGAGGAAGGGGACATCCTGAGCGGAGGGTGCAGCTTCAGTCACCCCTGCGGAGCCTGGGCCAGAGACCCCATACCAGAATGCATGTGTGAGTGTGTGTGTCTCCTCTTCCTCCTTCCCCTCCACCTCCTCCTCTTTCTTTCTCTTTCTCCTTTATGGAAATGCTAGAGATGGAACCCAATGCACTCTACACTGAGCTGCACCCCAGCTCCTTGTATTTTGTTACAGGATCCCACGAAATGGCTCAGGCTACACTCAAACTTCTGATCCCCCTGCCTCAGCCTGAGTAACTGGACTTACAGGCATGCACTTCTGTACCTGGCGTCTCTGTGGGTGTCTCCTTCTCTCTCTCTCTCACCTCCGATCACCTCACCTCAGCTCTCCTCCCCTCCTCTTCCTTCTCTCTTTCTCTCTTTCTCTGTCCTTTTTTATTTTGATGGCCTCCGAATATCTCTCAGTATCTCTCTTGTTTTATATGTGTCCCAGTCTCTCTCCTGTGTCTCCTCCTGGCACAGTTCTATATGTCACCGACTCTCTCTGCCCCCTCCATCTCCTGCAGGTTTCCCTGGCCCCTTCCTATCCCTCCACTGGCCCCCCTACCCCCTGTCTCCCTAACATAGTGACCATAGCACCTAGGGTGGCACCTACAGAGTCAAAAATCCCAGCGTCACTGCTGGTTCCAGGTCTATATTCCCTACAGACACAATCTGGCTGGCTCATCCCAGGCCAGAGTCATAATGACCAACGGTGACGGGCCATAGGACACAACCTGACCTCCGGGGCTGGCAGCTGGGAGGCGGGTTATGAAAGCAGAGCATTCCCAGGCTGGCCCAGCCAATGCTGTGTTGGGGAAATGATCAGTCAGGCGAGAGGGCGGAGGGTGTGTCAGAGGGCAGAGCGGGGAGAAAGCAGACGTCCTCGGATCGCCCTGGCTTCCTGCTGCCGCTGTACAAATGATTGAAACATAGTGGCTTAAAACAACACATACTTATTCTTTTCTGGTGAGAATGTCCAAAGTCCCAAGTGGACAGGCAACACTGTGTTCCTTCTGGAGCCTCTGGGGGTCTATCGACATGCCTGCTTCTCCAGCTTCCAATGACCACCTGGAGCCCCTCTGTCTGTCTGTCTGTCTGTCTCTGGCTTCTGTTTCCATCCCCATGTCTTCTATGATCTGAGCCTTTGCCTCCCTCTCTCCACCTTCCCCTGATAACCCAGGGATCACACTCAAGCTCCTAATATAATCACATCTCCCAAGTCCCTTTGCCACACCCCCACACACTGATGAGGTCCCAGGATGGACTGCACGGGGAGGACAGCAGAGGCAGGACCAGGGCGATGTGTTACATCCTGGTTGCTTCTTCTGAGCCCTTCGAGTGGGGCAGGCAAACTCTGGAGATGTAGACCCAGGGATGACAAAGGGAAGTATCAGGACCGACCACAGGCACCCCGAGTCCTAGCCCTGTCCTGGCCGTGGCCTGCCCTTGGCCTCTCTGTGGTCCTGTCCTCCCAGCTTTGCAGCTCAGCGTGCCCAGTGTTTTAGCAGTGGCACACCTCACCACCACCACCATTCACAGAGGAAGAGAGTGAAGCTCACTTAGCCCCTTGCTTATCACATCACCTACAGGGGACAGGAGGCATGTGCTGACCCTGTTCACACGGCAGACACCATGTCTGGAGCCTCACAGAGAGAGAGAGAGGAAGCCACCTCGAATGGGCCCATTGCTCAGAGGAGGAAACCAAGTCTCAGTGAGTTAAAGTGGCACCAACTAATATCACACAGCTAGGAAGGGGCAGAAGTGACTCAGTATTCCCTGTTCTTTTTTAACAGTGCAGCCATGTTAACTGCATTGCCCTCTTTATACAAGAACTGCTCATTTCCCAGAAAAATGTGTGAGCTGTTGTCTAGCTGGCTATTTCTTTAGGCGTCCACACACATCTGGGGTGGGGAAAGGAGGCCAGAGGGGAGCACGTCTCTGTAAGGGATGGGTGAATGTGTCCCCTTTGGAAATTTTCCACGGGGACCTGTGATTGAGCCATTTCAGGAAATTTCAACTTTCTATATATCAGGGGCACCCAGGAGGTGGATGTGACTGTGTTTTTCTTTTTCTCTCTTCTCCCCAAGATGCGTTTGGCAACAATGAATGAGCTGTAAATCCTCCTGCCAGTCCACCCCCTTGGCACAGCATATCCAGAGGACACCAAAGGTCACCAGACACATGCTGGGCCACGTTTAGCTGGATACCAACACTGAGCACAAAATCTCCCGTGACGTCATCAGGAGCTACGTCACTGGGACATGGAGGTGCCCATCAGCACTAGGCCTGGCGGAGGCCCAGGAAACCCAGGCTTGCTGAGACCCACCTGCATCCCCAGGGAGGAGCCACGCAGAGCCCGAGCCCTGCACACCCCACCCCACCTTTGCTGGCTCTCCAGCTATAGGTTCCTGGACAAGGGCATGAGAACAGCTCAGACACCATCCAGTGCTTCACCTCAACAAAGAAGCTGCCTGGGCACAGTTCACCCAGAAGGTGGGCCCCACGGGGTCACGGGAAGACCATGCGGGATGGCCCACCAGGCTTGTCTTGCTCCTGTCTGACTTAGCCTCAGGACATCAGGCCACTTGATGTCGGCCTGTCCATGTCAGACTACTGTGAGGACAGAAGCAGATGAGGTCAGGGGAGGGTCCGACAGAACCACTCATGTCTGTGGAGCCCAGGGAGCTTATTGGGGCCACACCTCCACAGCAGACCTGGCACCCTGGCCTCGCCTGGTTGCCTTGTCTTGTCTTCCCAGTGTGGTTTCTAACTTGCTGTCCCATCTTCCTGAACAGTGTCTATTAGTCGCCAATGCCCAAGTCAGCCGGCTCCGGCCATTGCCATGCTGGTAACTCAGGAAAACTCAGTTGATCACACAGACCCTGCATGATGGGGCCGTTTTCCTGGGCCAATGACTCAGCCACAGTCTCTGTGGAGCTGCTTGCTCCCTGGATGGAGCCCTCTCCTGTCCAGGCTCATGGATCCTCAAATCAAAAAGGAAGGGATGGGAGGAGGTGGGGGCAGAGGTGGGAGGTGAGGTGGAACAATCCTTTATTGGCTGGTTGGGCAGCCCAGACATGAAACTCTGTGCCCATTGTCTCTGTTTTTCCTTCCCAACAAGCCTGAGGGCTCTTCCTACCCTGTTAAAGGTGGAAATGGAGCCAGAAAGAGACAGGTGAGACAACTTACCATGCTACTGTGGACATTTGTGACAGAGTCGCACGATGCCAGTGTCAGCACTTCTGCCCTCCCTACCCAAGACAGTGGCTCAGCACCCACGATCCTAGACTTCCTTGGGAGGAGCTTGGGCAGTTACTAAAGATCCAAGCTTCAAGATCCAAGATCCAAGATCCAAGCTCCTCCTACCCTCCAGGTTCTGGCCAAGTCCTGCAGCCTCTTTATGTAAAAAATAGCAATGCTCCTGTCCACTTCAAAGAAGTCGGGAAAATTAAGGTCACATATACAGATGCCCTGTAGGTCCCTAGCTGATGTCAGCCCTGGGCCTAGTGTCATTTTTGAAGTTAGTCATTGGTCTCCACCTCAAAGTCTGTGCTTGTGTCGGGGCTGCTCTGGCCCTGTCCAGCTGTTCTCCTTAGGCAGCTGATCCTCAGCCTCCTGGGGATGCTCAGGGCAGGACAGCCACATGCGTGCCACAGGCACCTGAGAGACAAGACAGCGGTGACCCTCGGGGCCAGTAGCAATGAGAGCTATCCATATCCCAAGGCTGAGGGCCAAAGGGCTACAGAAAGCATCCTGGGGTTACTTGGCCCAGCCTGATCTGAGTGTGCCCCACCCTCAGCCCTCTGTCGGCAGCCAGGGCTGACCGCTCCATGAAGGCCAGCCATGGGGCAGAGGTGCTGAGGCAGGGTGGGCATAGACATGCTGCGTATGACAGCCACCCTCCCTCCTCCCAGCCGGCTTGGGGTCCTTTAAGTTCCCTGTCTCCACAGAGCAGGTGGCTTGGCCCAGCTGCCAACGCAAGGCTTATTTTTCTCATCCGCCTATTTCCCTCAAGCCCCATTTCAAGTCTGCAATGTTAATTGAAAGGCACTGGTTGCCAAATTGCCCTGCAAGCAGAGCGCAGTGTGGAGAGAGGTAACAACGTGAGAGAGGAGAGCAGCCCCCAAGGAGGGTCACAGGGGGACGTGGCCAGCCACAAACATTCTCCGCCAGCCTCTTACACAGCCTCCTGTTCTTTCCCTACCAATACCCCTGAGGTCCAGTGTGAACATAGGAAGCTGATTTTTTTTTCCTGATCGTATTTTTAAAACTCCTGCTTGGATGGCCTAGCTTCATTGCTATTCTGGGCACTCCGGCCTTGTTTTCCAGCTGCTGCTGATAAATAAGCCCAGAGAGATAGACCAGAGAGACACCTGTCCTCCCTGGTCTGCTGCCAGGCCCACGCTCTTCCTGTGTTTGCTTGACTCAGTTTCCTCCCTAGTGAGACTCACTGGCTCCATTTCACTGGATAGGAAATCAACGTTCAGGAAGATGCAAGTACCATGCACTTGGCCAGCAGGCCGAAGAGCTGTGGTTTAACCCAGCAATGGCTGGAACCAAAGGTCTCTGCCTGTCCTCTGCTCCTCAAGGGCAATGGGACCTGTGACCTGGCCTGCCTCCCGTCTAGACCTCACATCAACACCCACAATCATCAGCAGACACTCAGTCCTACCAGGCAAGAGATTTTGCAAAGATGCTCACACTTGGGCATTCATAGCCCAAGCTCCTTAACCTGAGCTACACAGCCTTTCGCAAGGTCTCCCGTGAGCCATCAGGGAAAGTTTCTCAGTGTGCTTGTGGATCCACTGAGAGTATTCCAAATGCCACTCCTGCGCTGCTCGGTGGTGAGCTCTGAGGACTGCTGTGGTTCTGCGCCCTGTTCTTTTTTTTCTTTCTGTCTTTACTGTTCTCTTTCCTTCTTTCTCTCTCTCTTTCTGGATTTACTGGGGATGAAAGCCAGGGTCTCACACACGTTAGGCAAGCACTCTCCCACTGAGTTGCATCAGAGCCCTTATTTTGTTTTGAGGCAGTGTTTGGCTAACTTGCCCAGGCTGGCCTCAAACTTGCAATCCTCCTGCCTCAGCCTTCAAAGTAGCTTACACGTGTGCACCACCCAGCTAAAATCATGTTTGTGAGGTTTATCCATGTCCTAGTGTGAGCCAATACTTACTCCTCTGGCTGAATGACACTGCGGGACATGGGCATATGATGTGCTGTCCCTCCTCTGTCGGTCGGTGGACAGTTAGCGTACCTGTCCCCTTGGCTTAACAAACAGTGTGCCACAGCTGTCTGTGTTCAAATTCGTGTTCAGATCCCTGCTTTTGTGTTCTTTTGTGTTGCTGGCCAGGCAAGGAATGCTGGGCTATGTTTTAAACTCTACGTCCACTTTTTGAAAAGTAGGATATTTAGTCTGCCTGCGTGGCACATGTTTCTGTTGGGAGGAGTGACCCTCTACCACTCTTGACTCTCTTCTGTGACATCATTCCTGGCTCTGAGTGCAGGCAGATGGCTCCCTGGGCGGTGAATGGCAGTACAAGGACCCCACTCCTCCCAAGCACTTTGGGGCCAACAATGGCCTTGCCAGACCAGTGTGACTTCTGGCAGTGAGTCAGCCTGCACATTCTTGGGGTGCCAAGTGCCAACCCCACCCATGCCTGCTCGCTGGCCCGTTTCCATGCTCACACATGGGAAAGGAAAAAGAAATGTCTTTTCTCCTTTCTGGGTTTTGCAGAATCTGTGGTCCCCTTCGAGGAGCTTATTCTGGGTGGTCATTTAGGGGACAAGGCATCTGTATGGAAGGATGCCCAGGCTGCTTGACCAGAGCAGGAGGATTAGAACAGCATAAAGACAAGTCTCAGGGCTCCTGACTGCAGACACAGATTTCTTTCCCACCCTGGGGCATTCCTGCCTGTCAGGGCTGCCAGAAAGGCAGCATTGGAGCCAAGTCTGAAGGAGGTCAGGGAACCAGCGCTCAGTGCAAAGGCCCTGAGGCAGGACCAAGTGAGGCTGGAATGAAGTGAGCAGGAAGAAGGGAGAACAGGCTTCCAACCAGAGCAAGGATGACAGCATTCAGGGAAGACTCTGGCCTTATCCTGAGAGGCAGAAGGGACCTAGGGAGGGGCATGCAGAAGAGAGATGACTACTGCATATTCTATTGGACCTCTCTGACTGCAGGAAAGCAAGCAGTGAGACCAATCAGGAAGGGAACAGGAGACCAGCTGGCTGTCATTCATCCCCATCGGGGCCGGGTCTCTTTTTGCACCCAGGTTTCTTTAGGACAGTAATGGGCAGGCTGGAAAAGGTGAACCAGGATCTCAGGGTGGGGCAGTGATTAAGGACACAGTCTACAAGATCCCCTGATTAGCATGGGCCTTGTGAACAACACTGTGTGTCTTTCTGGGTCTTGATTTTCTGTCCAGAGAGAGAGAGAGAAACAGAGACGCAGAGAGAGAGAAACAGAGAGACAGAGACAGAGACAGAGACAGAGACAGAGACAGAGACAGAGAGAAGAATGGTAGATAAGATATGCAGCTGGCCCCCGTGTGCCAGCAGCATGCCGGCCAGGGAGATCCAGCAAGGAAGCTGCCTCTACTCTGCCCGCTTCCCTATAAGCAACCAGATGTGACACAGGCTGAGATGATAGCTGAAGTAGGGAAACAACCTAAAATTTGTGTTGTTTAATTGACTTTGCAAGCCTGGGGCCACTAGTCTGAGCAACTATTTAAAGCATTACAATATGCAATAAAGTAACGATTGTGGGTCTCCTGCTGTCCTATCACTGTTTGTTTTGTTTCATTTTACTGATGTTTTATTCCCTAAAAAAAAAGATACGAGCCGTCACAGGGGTGCACAGGGCTGGTTCTAACGAAGGTGTGTGCTGAGCAGGAAGGACATTGTGCTACACTCCCTGGGGAGGTGGGGGCGGTCTGAGTGGGGCTCCAGGCACTCCACCTGGGTGCGGGTCTTTGTGCTCCCCAGTTTCTCCAGGGCTCACAGCAAGCACCCACTGCACTTGGATCTTTGCTGAGTGTCCTGCTCTCCTGAGGCCACCGGAGTGGTCTCAGGCAAAGAGGAGCTGTATTTGTTCCCACCGAATCTGGTCCTGGTTTGAGACCTGCCTGCCTGTTTTATCATAGGGAGGCTTCACAGTCTTGTTATGTTGCCAATTTGAATTTGCCGATTTGAACTAAGTCAAACTTGCGTTCCAGTTTGACTTATAATTTTTTGGTTTTGTTTTTCAACTTTGTCTTCTGGATTTGTGACTTCTAACCTGCTTTAGGAAAATATGTCTCCTGTTCCCATTTTTGACTGGCTGCCCAACACTTCAGCTAAGTAGGGAGGGTGGGCCTGGCAGGCTCCCCAGGACCCCGTGGGGGGGCAGGTACAGAGTTCCTAAAGGAAGGAGGTAATGGGGGACAGAGGAAGCTGCAGCTGTCCTTATGATGGCTGAGTGGAAATTGTCCCTTACCCAAAGGCCACCTCACACTCCTCTGGGTGGGTAGGGGTCTCCTCTCTGCAGGACACTGAGCTCCCTTCCTGTCCCCACCACTGATACCTAGCTGACCTTGGGGCAGTGTGGGGACTTGGCTCCTTCTCTAAATGAGTGAGCAGAATGCCAGCCTGGCCCCTCCTCAAGTTCATCCTGACAGGGCCTGCTGTGTCCAAGCGGTTCGGGGAACAGCAGAACATTAACATGAAACCTGCAGCTGCACAAGGACAATGATGATTATTATCACCCCTGAGAGAAGATAATCACCATGACCTACTTAGGAGAGCTGTTGTAACTAATGGCATTGAAGAGCTGTGAAAATCACGAGTGTTGAGTGGGAGCTACCAGCAGCTCTGGGCAGAGTGCTCCTCTGAGCCTTGTGCCCCCACATCCTGCAGTGTGCATTTCTGGACAGTAGTGGCTTGAAGGCTTTCGGCTGCCCTGGGCCACAGCTGTGCACTTGGCAAGGATTCCCCCTCACCAAATGGACCAGGGGGTGTTTTTAGGACCACTCCCAGACTTTGTGCTTCTGCACATAGCGCAAGGATGAAGTCAGGCCTTTCACAGCCAGGCCCTGGAGCCTGCATCTAGTAGGATCACACTTGCCTCTCTTTTTGGGAGTGCTGTGGATGGAACCCAAGGCCTGCCACTTGCTAAGCAAGTACCTTCCCACTGAACTATACCCCTCATTCCTGAAATGGAGTTGGACTCCACCCATCCTCTTTGTATTTTCATCCCTCACTTAAAAAATATTAAACACAACAAATGTGCAGCCAAAAATAAAAAAATAATAGGACAAGTATCTTTGCATTCATCAATAGCTTGTATCCCCCTGACCCAAAGATGGGGGCGGAACCTCATGCATACCTGGCCAGTGCTCTGCCACCGGCCACACCCCAGACCCTCACCAACAATCTTTATCTGCACATTTGCTTCCATTTTTGGTGGCTGAAAACAAGTCACCTTGCATTTATCCCTCACAGTATCTCTGAATCAGGAGTCCAGAAAGGGCTTGGCTGGGGGTTCTGGCGTGAGCCTCTGTGAGGCTGCAGTTAGTCACCTGATGAGGACCACCGATCTTCTGAAGACAGCCTTGGGGCTGGACAACTTGTTTCCACGCCCAAATGCACATCTCAGATTGAGACAGGAGGCCTCAGAGCCTCTCTGGGATTACACAGGGTCCTCATAAGAGGGCAGGTGACTTGCCAAGGGGGAGCCATAGCGAAAGGAAGATCCTGTAGTGCTCAGAAGTCTCAAACTAACACCTCCACTCTTCCCCTGGGAACACAGACCATCCTCGATTCAGTGAGGGTAGGGACTCCCCAGGACATGAACATCAGGGAAATATCTTAGAAACCGGCTAGCCCTGCAGGGAAGAGCCCAGAAACAAGTAGGCCAGTGTGGAGCTGGTGACCACCATGGACACTTGAAGCTTCCTTGAGGGTCCTGAGAAGAATTGCACAGAATGCAGAGGACAGAGCTGGAATTTATATACAACTCCCACTCCCCTGAGGACACTAGCCCCCCACAACTCCAGGAAGAAATGTCTACCTTTTGACAAGTTCCTTCACAAGCCCGGGGTCTACAATCCAATACTGCAAGCAGCCCTGGCAATGGCTCCCTGAGATTCTGCTTCCTGCTGTTCACACTGTGCAATCCCTCACCTTCTGTATAGAAAAGTCTAGTGAGTAAAACACTAAAAAAAGTGACCAGATATTCTTCCTGAGACTAGGTGACAGGAGACTGGGCCTCCCGTCTCACCTGGGCTGCCTCTGAGGAAGCTGACCGCTGGGCTGGCAGCTGCCTGTGGACAGGCCATCCTGGCAATGCACCTGGGGAGGCACCTGGCCACTGCCTGGGAGGCCTGAGACCTGAGCCACTTGGGAGCAGCTCTCTCCCACCCAGTCTTCAGTGAGATGGAGCCTGAGCCCGCACTGAATCAGAGAACCTGAGCCAGAGGTCCCAGCCGGCAGGAGCCACAAATACTGCTGTTTTGTTAAACCACTAAGTTGTTGAATCAGGGAGTGATTTTTTTTTAACTCAGTAATTTAGGAAGAGTAGAAACGGGTGAAGATATATAAGAAACAAGGTTGGTCATGCGCTGACAATTTCTATGACTGTGTGATATAGTTAGACTGTTTCATTTGTTTGTTGGTTTGGTTTGGTTTTGGGGCTTTTTTCTGGGAATTGATCTTACAACTCCACACTTGCCAAGTAGGCACTTGTGCCGCTGAGCTAAATCCTAAGCCCTAGACTGTTCCTCTTTTTTTCTTTTTTAAGAGCAGAATATATTTATTGAGAGCAAGAAAGCTTCTGTCTGAGACAGACAGTAGGGGGTCCCTAGTGGGTTGCCAAGGACCCTGCCTTTTCAAGGGATTTTTATAAAGCAAAACCACATGATGAGGTGGGTCTAAGGTGGGGTGGGGGGGACGGGAACTCACAAAGTGGGCATGAGGTGGGACAGAACTGTGGTCAGCCAATCAGATTAATTATTCAGGTGAAACTGATTAAATCAAGGACGAATAGGAAGCGAGTCATGTGAGCAGTGATTCTTCCTGTAGCAGGTTGGTATGGTCACTTCTAACTTCCTCAAGGTGATCCATACATATTTAGAATATCAATTCCTGATGTTTATACTTACGATGTGGTTGCATTTTGTCTTGGGATCTGGCCCACAGCGGAGGTATCTGACTTCTCCGAGGTTGCAAGGTTTCTGATCTTCTGCACTGGCTCCTTTGAAGGCCTAGCACTGTTTGACTGCCTATAATACTTCTAATTAACTTGGCTGCCTATAACATTCTCCCCTCTGAAGAAGTACCAGAACTGCCATGAAGGAAAAATGGACAATGACCCGTCTGGTTTCTTCAGGCTAAAGGGGATCATAGTCGTAAATCAACAGTCAAAGCTATTCTACAGAGGGTCTATCTAAAGGCCCTTGACAGACACCAGGCATTTTCATCTTGGGTAGGCATACAGCTTTAAATCTGGAGGAGACAAAGCCAAAGAAACAATTAAGTATACATGGGCCAAATAATACAACCAACAGGATAATTATGAGTAGAGGGTTTTTTTTTTTTTTTTTTGGACTGGGGATAGAACTCATGACCTCGTGATTGGCAGGCAAGCACCTATGCCACTGAGCTAAATCCCCAGCCCCAATTAGGAGTACAGTTAATAAAGATCTCCACCAACTGGAGCTAGTAATGGCTTCCCATAAGGAGGATAAGGATAAGGTCGAGGGAATCTTAGTGTGTCATTGATTTGTCATCTAATATCTTGAATAGCTATTGAGATATTAGTAAAAGGATCAACAGTGTACACACAACATTCAGTTTTTACGATTGCACAAATGCCCCCTGCGCTGCTGTTAGAACATCTAATGCCATCTGATTATTGGAGGATGGCCTTTCTCATTAGTCTTACTTCTTCATTTAGAAGTCAGAGACCAGGAGCTGTGTCAGTTAAAGCCTGCTGAGTATAGTTAAAGCCTCGATATGTATCATTGAACTCTCTCTGGACAAGATCTGGTGGATCCTAGTAAAAAGAATCTAAAAGGAAGCTAGCATTTTTGTTACTGGTTTTATCTGTATGATTACTTGGGATTTGGCATCCTTTCGGCAAGAACAAATTTTTTAAAAAGCATGTATAATAAAAGTATAAATAAAAGGCTTGTATAAGCACAGCGTGAGCAGTAGAGCTGATGGGTAAGTTTAGAAACTGTTTCTGAGGGATAGCAGCTGTAAGCCATTGGCTCTTAGGGCCCTTTATTGATGCAGTCTGACATTTCGTCATAAATCCCTGAGGCTTTAGTTATAATGATCTCTAAATTTTTGATGACATATGGAGAACCAGATAAATACATTATTTTGACCAATGAGAAACTCTCTTTTATACATGAACAACAATATGTACTGTATTTGTAAAAACCAGTCTCAGCATCATTTTGATGAGCTGGCAATTTAGATACATATATATCCAGTGTTTGCATAGTATAAACCCTCTCCCAGAAGGAAGCTGGGGTTTTAGGCATAAGTAAAAGGAATGGGTGGAGATAAAATTATTTCAGTTACAGTTTAAGCAAGCTATTTTTTGCTGACTGTTTATTGAGGTATGGCGCCTGGAAAGAAGACCAGAGTTGAGAAGGACGAAGAGACATGCCAGTGTCCAGCAATAGATGGTTTTTGCCTCTCATGGTGATTACTCAGGGCTCCTCTGCAGAGATGACAGTGTGGTCAGAAGGAGGAGGCAGAGTGCCCCGAGGCCGTTCAGTCTTGCTGAACCAACTGACAGGATGGTTCTGAACTCTGGGGCCTTGGCCTCAGAGGGCAGTTGGACCTCCAAGTGGTCACCTGTGTAGTTAGGGCATGGGGTCGGGGAGCTCTTAAGGCAGTCCCCATTAAGGTGGCCTGGCTTTCCATAGTGATAGTGCTTAAGTCTGCTTGCTGAGTTCTTAGAGCCTCAAGAATCAGACTTAATGTCTGTTTCTTTTAAGGCTGCAACAAGGGCAGCTTTTTTTTTTTTTTTGTTTCTTTGTTTTCTCTGTAGCTTTCTCCCAGTCCTGATAGGCAGTCTTACTAAAGTACCAAGTGAATTACCTGGAGCAAAGGCTGTCTTCTGAAACTCTTTTCTAATATCTGAGATTGGATAATAAACATGTGGTTAAGCAAAATCTATCCTTCTTTTGAACCAGGATCTAGGGAACCATGTTCTACCAGTGCCTTTAATAAACTATCTCAGAAGTCAGAGGGATTTTTATCTTTCTCCTGAAAAATAGCTGACAATATAAAATAACTAGAGGGCTTGAGTTTTATGCTTTTAATACTTCAAGAATACATGTTTGACACTGAGATTCCATGTCACTCCAGAAAGAATGGCCAAGATCAAGAAATCAACCAATAACAAATGCTGGAGGGGCTGTGGGGAAAAGGAACCCTTCTTCACTGCTGGCAGGAGTGTAGGCTGCTGCAGCCACTGTGGAAATCAGAGCAGAGGTTCCTCAAAAAGCTAGGATTGGAGGTGCCATTTGACCCAGCTATCCAGCTTCTGGGCATTTTCTCAGAAGAATTAAAAACATCATAGCACAGTGATATATGTGCACCCATGTTTATAGCAGCACAATTTGTAATAGCTAAATCTTGGAAACAACCCAAGTGCCTGATAATTGAAGAATGAGTTAAAAAGACAATATGGTAGTTACACAGGTGAGTTTGATTTATTTCACTTATGAGTATGGCCTCAAGTCATATCCATTTACTTATAAAAGGCTTGATGCAATCTTTCTTCATAGCTAAGTAGTACTCCATTGTATAAAAACACCACATCTTTTTAACTCAAAGTGATCACTGTCGATCGTCTGGCTGTCTAAAATTAACCATGTGATACTCATCTCCAAATGCAATAGCGGCTTGTAATGCTCTTTGTCTCTCACTAGAAGTTTAAGATTAACATTACATCTTTCCAATCTAGTTTATAGGTCTGAGTAAATCCTCTAAAAACATCAATGCACTTATCAGGGTCACCTGAAAATTTTCCTAGTTCTAGCTTAAGTTTTAAGTCACTGAGAGAAAGAGACCTATAAATAGGGATAGTCTCATATGGATTATAATTATACCTGGAGCATAAATAAGAATTATCTCTTAATGTAAAGAAGGTCTGAACATAAGATAATTCTGACCATTTTCTCTTTTTTTTTATAATATGCCTCTAGTTGTAAAATAGTATTATAATTAATACTTCCCTCTGTGTTCCATTTTGGCTCTAGGAGGTAGATAGGCCACATACACACACAGAGAAATATCAAATGACTCTTTTTCAACTTGGAAGGGTCAAACATTTCCAGCACTTAAGAATGCCTTCCAAAGGGGTCAGGGTCTTTGGCACTGAGATGCTCTCTGTTCAATGAGCTTCAACTGATATATGGGAAAGAAACTCCCAACCTACTAGATGTCTGGTATGAGTTTGCATTCTCTAAAATCAAAGAATGAATTTTAGGAACAATGGACGTTAAGAGCAGAAAATATTTATTAAGAGTAAGAAACCTGTCTGAGAGAGGCTGAAGGGGTCCTGAATGGGCTGCCTGATTTAAAAAAAAAAAAAAGGTGTTATAGTCTTGTCGGTGTCGCTCCCGGCCGGCAGGAAGAACATGCAACAATATCTGGCGGTGGTCAGGCTTTTCTTTATTTTCTCTCCGTACAGTCTGCCCCGAAGCCTCTACTGGTCCGCTCTCTGCGGCTCCTTCCGTGCTTCACCTCTCTAGCGGAAGAGGCGCTAGCTTATATGCGATTACAGCAGCCAATCAGATCAAAGCGGGTAATGCAAGCTGGTTGGCTAGCGTCAGTAGTTACTAGGCAGACTGTTCTGCTGGTCGGGTTGTTTATGCAGCATGATCAATCAGGAAGCAGGAAGCAGGCGCCACCTTAGCACACTCGATGGGAGGGGTAATCTAATTTAGGCTTTGCTCTTTCCTACAGGCCGCACGACCGCCGCGCACGGCGAACTATCACAGACGCGGCTCCCAACATAGTCTGGCTTGCAGTGCAGTAGGTCTGGTTTCTGGTCAAGATGCTTTTGCTGTTTACTTACTTGTTTAGACTACCTATGTGTGGATCCCAACCCATTCACTTACTGGGGGACACTTATCAGGTACTTACCATCTGGAAGGTAAGGTTCTGGCCCTGTGGAAATGACAGAGAATAAAACATGCCAAACTCCTTCCCCATGTGGAGCTGGCATTTTAGTGGAAAGAGATTCACAGCAAACACATAAATATGTAAAATAGAGAATATTGAGAGAATCCTGGCAGCTCAAGAAGGTGATGGTGAGGGCTGAGATTCTGAGCAGTAAAGTCTGCGACGGCCCAAAGACCCACCGGAAGCAGGGAGGAGCCACATCCTCCCCTCCTTCTCTAACTGAGTGCTCTGGGGAAAGGTGAGTAGAGGCCCCCAGGTGGATTTCAGGAACTTAGAGGAGAAAGATGAGAAAAACGATGTGACTGAGGCCAAATATGCAAACCATGTCACTATTGCCAGGTGTGTTCCCCAGCCCTTCTAGACGGTGGGGTACCGGCGGTCAGAGCCATTGGAATCAGAAGAGTCAGAGTTGGGGTGGCACAGACAGAGGGAGAAAAATGTACCCATGGACGCACACAGAAGATTCCCAGTTCTGAGGTTAAAAAAAAGAATTAATTTTTAGAATAAGTATGTCCCAGCAATGTTTAGCATATACCTATTGCTGCAGTTTGGATCTCGAATGTCCCCAGAGGTTTATAAGTTAAAGTCTGGATCATCGGTGTATGGTGCTACTGGGGGATGATAGAGCCTTTAGGAGATTGATGTAATTCCAATGCTAGGACATTGGAAGCATGCACGCCCTTAAAGGGCACATTAGGGCCCCCGTCTCCCTGCCTCTCTGGGCGTCTAGATTCAAGACATTCCATGTCCAAAGGCTTCTGCCGGAAATGTACGCATCCCAACCTGGCCTTCGTACATAAAAGGGACTTCCTACCAAAGGTACCCAGGATCACCCTGACTAATCAATCAACCACTACAACTCTCCTGCTCAGCACACAGTAGAAGCATAATAATCCCAAATAAATGCGTGAAACAATTCTGAAACTGCTTTTGGCAAGAGTAGTCAGAGCGAGCACAGCAGAGGAGGTGGCCTGTGAGCCAAGTGCTGAGTCCCAGGCAGGACTTCAGCAGGTGGAGAACACAGGGGAGGGGTCTCAGATGGGGAACAGGGGAGTGAAGCACCAGAGCAGGAGAGCAGAGGCACTGGGGGGGAGAGGGCAGGAGTACCCAGGAGAGGGACTGCTTGATTAGATGGTGTCTGCAGACTTCTCCGATGTGACTAGTTTCCTCTTGTCCAAAATGAGTACTTTGTTGGAGAGGGATTGATAAAAATATTCCATTGCTTATTCCACTTATTCACTCACTGACACACATCTGCAAGGACTCCAGTTCCCTGTTCACTCACCGGGTTAAATTCTGTTCTTGTGTTGTTTATTTTGATGCTCACAGTATCCTATGTGGCCAGCAGGAGCCTGCTTCAAGGCGGCGCCTGTAGCTTTCTGGTGCATCCCGATCATTCTCTGAGGGCCATCTTATTCTGAGGGCACAGTATGATGTTCTAGATTTTATCTTCCCTGTCCTTAGCCCAGATTGAGCCATTTCTCCCAGATGCCACATGGAGGAGCATTCTAGGAACCAAGATCCAGGGCGGGGTGTGGCTCATGGTTGAGCATCAGCCTAGCATGCGTATGGCCCTGAGTTCCACCCTTGCTTCTGGTCACTGCTGGCCCCAGACCTCCTGGCAGATAGAATACCCATGAGTGCCCTCACTTCCTATAACCACCTACGGATGCGTCACTTGGAGGCCTCCACTGCTGGGTCTACCTCAGGATGTTCCTGGTTTTATGCTCTGTCTTGGTATCTTTCTTCTCCTCTGTGAGGCCTCTGGTTCCCAGTGATCCTTATTCAGGCCCCTGCATGGTCCTAGCTCCCATCTCTGCAGCTGCTCCCTCCCTTGGATTGATGATCAGGGCGTGACACCAGCCCTGTGGTCCTGCCTGCAGCTCTGAGCCAGAAACCATCCAGGACCTTCCTCCTTGTCCTGTCTGGGACTCTACCTGACATAGGCCCTAGGCCCCTCACTGAAGGAGCAAGCTGACCTGTGTTGCTTTTCTCCAGTGGCATGAGAACTTTGGAAACAACAAAATAAAGGTCCCTGGAATAATTGGGGAATGTTGTCTCTGGGTGGTAAATTTTGTGTATTAATCAGACCAGCAAGGATTATACTGCATCCTCCTATGTTCCTCGCCAAACAAGAATGATTATTGGGAAAAATGTCTTAAATAAAGTCCTCTGTGCTTGGGATGCATTTCCCTGACCCACCAGGATTGAGTCTTGCAGGCCAGGCTACTGTGCAGGATCCTTGAGAGCCAGCACTTTGGCCTATGGGAGGTCTCTGTAGGTAGTGGGTGACAGGCCTGGGAGACACCTGTGAGGGGACCATGGATTGCAGTCCAGCATCTATTAACATCTGCGTTGGGTAATTAAACAGAGGGGTAGTGGGAAGGAGGAAGAGAGGCTGACACCTATTCCCACAGGCAGAAGAGGTGGGCGGGAAGAGGAGACGTTACCAATTCTTTGATTGATTGAATCTGATGATTTATTTTCCTTTGTGGTGCTGGGGATGGAACCCGGGCCAGGGTCTCACACATGCTAGGCAAGTGCTCTCCCACTGAATCACACTCTTGGTCCTGATTTTTAAAAAGGTTTTACCGTGACATAATTCATAAACCACGCAACTGAGCCAGTGAAAGTGCTGGCTTTGGGCTGGAGTTACAGCTCAGTACTCAAGAGTCTGCTCACTATTCACAGGGCCTGGGTGCCATCCTCAGCACCATCAATAAAGTGATAACTGCATTTTTTGTTTGTTTGTTTGTTTGTTTTGCCATGCTAGGGACTGAACTCCAGGCTCAGTGCATGGGTTCTGATGGTTTTGGGGAGATTCACAGTAGGACGGTCAACACCACAGTTGATTTTTGAGCCTTTTCATCCTCCAGAAGGAATCCCTGCATCCTGAACACCCCCGCCCACACTCCACATCCAGGCAACCACCATCTCTCTATGGATCTCACCTGCCCTGTGCATTTATTTCTTCTGAACAGAATCACACAACATCTCTCCTTCCATAACTGGCTTTATTTTACTAAGCACAATGTCCTTCATCTACGTTGAAGATGTCAGAATTTCCTTTCTCGGGAAGGCTAAGTCATCCCATTGTAAGGGTTGATGACATTTTATTTATCTATTTGTTGAAGGATACTTGGGTTGCTTCTGCCTTTGGGCTACTGTGGATAGTGCCGCTTTGAACATTCATGTACAAGGATTTGTGTGGACTTTCTTTTATTTTTTATGCAGTTCATTGTGGAATAAATATTGCATGTAGCCTCCACAGTACCCACACATGGAGTCCTGTCCTGAAGCCACCCCAGACCAAGGTAAAGGATTGCCTTCCCCTCCATCTTACCTGCTGGGTGCTATGCCTGAGTCCTCCGCCCCGCTGTTCTCCGGCATATTGGTCCTAAGGTCACAGCAGAGGCTGGTCCTCTGAGCACTGTCCTGGGGCACTTCTTGCTGAGCTCAGCTCCCCATGGAAGCAATGGCTGTATCTGTCACTCGCAGGGTACTGAATTGGACTGGGTGGAGGCATTCGGGCATCTACAGTGATGACATTCATTGTCCATCAGATTTGATCCCTCCAAGGCCCTGAGGATTCCCGTGGAGGATCATAGGCCCCTTTGAATACAAAAAAGCTGGCCAGTACCCTCCAGCCACCATGCCCACTGCCCCACACATGTGGGACTCAGGAGACTGGGCATAATGACATGGGGAGAGGGCTTCTGACAGCAACCAGCCTAACTTTGAGTCCTGGGTCCAGCACTTGCCATAGCTTCTCTGGTGATCAGTGTCATCTCTGAAAGACATGTCTGCTGTCCAGTGAGGCGAAAAAATTGAGATGAAGTCACAAGGGTTGTTGGAGGGATTATGACCATCCAACACAAGGACATCAGATCTCTGGATACCTTGCTGGGTGTGCGGGAAATCATAGGAATGAAGTGTCCAGGATAAACAAATGTACTGGGCAGAAGCAGCTTGATGGCTTCAGGATCCAGATGGGGGATGGGGAGTGACTCCTGGTGGGTATGGAACTATGATTATGAAAATGTTTTGGAACTAGGCGGAGGCGGGGGTGCACATATAGTGAATTTTTCAGGTCACTGAATTACTTGTTTTAGAATGGCTTTTAAAAAGACATTTCAAGTTGCTACATTTTGAATCAGAAACAGCCCTCTAAGGCCCCTGTGTGGTAAGTGTGGTCCTCAGCTTACCGAAAAGTGGGGGAACCTTTAAGAGATGGGCCTAGAAGGGACGTGTGGGACCCTGGCTCTTCTTTTTCTCTTTCGAGGTTTTCCTTGTGGTGAGAGGTTTGCCATGTGCCGCCTCCCTACAGGCCTAAAGCAACAGGGCCAACCCATCATGGTCCGGAGCCGGCTCTCTCTTCCCTGTCTGGATGCAGGACAGCCTTGCTGGGTTCTTGTTGGGAGCCGCAGCCCCGAGCCCGGTCGCCTTACTTGGCGGACGTGAGGCCTGTAGGAAAGAGCAAAGCCTGAGCTAGATTACCCCTCCCATCGAGTGTGCTAAGATGGCGCTTATCTCCTGCTTGGTAAACAACCCGCCCTGTAAGATCTCCTGCTTCACAACCTGCCCTGTAAGATAGTCTGCCTAGCAACAACTGATGTTAGCCAATCAGCCCGCATCGCGCGCTTTGAACTGGTTGGCCACTGTAACCCTATAAAAGTGAGTGCCTCTCCTGCCAAGAAAAGAAGAAGAAGCAAAAGAAGCAGAAGAAGCACGCAAGGAGCCGCGGAGAGCGGACCGGTAGAGGCTTCGGGACAGACTGTAGGAAGAAGCATGCAAGGAGCCGCGGAGAGCGGACCGGTAGAGGCTTCGGGACAGACTGTAGGGAGAAGCACGCAAGGAGCCGCGGGGAGCGGACCAACAGAGGCTTCGGACGGGAGGATTCCCGGGGCAGGCTGTACGGAGAAGGAAAATAAAAGAAAAGGTTGTCCACTGCCAGACTTTGTTGTGTGTCCTTCCTGCCGGCCGGGAGTGACACCGACAGGTTCTTCCTGAAATAACTGCATGCCTGGTTAACCCAGAAGCATCTCTACAGTTTGCACCCCCTCCTCAGGGGTGCAGTGTGACACTGGGCCTCGGCACAGAAGTGATGGCTTGGTGTTCTCCACAGGTTTGCGAGCCACTCTCAGCCAGTTTGTCCACTGCCAAGGCAGGAATCAGCACCTACACATGAGGCAGAGCCACATTCCAGAACATTCCATTCATGAAAGCAGGGATGGCTGGCTTCACAGTTACAAGGCCTGGGCAGCCAAAAGTCCCCCAGTATTCTTGAGTTGAAATTCTTTGCAGTTTTTTGAATGAAGATCTTGTAATTTCCTTCTGGACTAGACCCCACAAGTTGTATAGCAGTTGTTAGGGCCCTTATGACCAGGATGAGCTGTGTCCCTAATGTGAATGTATGATCCCTGCATGAGGCCGTCATCCTCTCTCTACCAGTCCAGGTCCTGCTTTCCTGCTGAACCCCATGGACCAGGGGAGGAAGGGAGGAGGAGAGTGGACACTGTCCAGGCCCTTGCAGGGAAAGAAAGACAGGGTGCTGGGCCGGCACCAAGGCGTCTCTGTCTCTTGCATACATTCCTGACCCAGCTGCTTGTGGAACCTCTTACTCATCCCAGAAGGGACTCTCACTGGGTCAGACCTCTAAGATAGCAGGAAGGGGTGCTTAGACAATGGTCAAGATGACTACATATGAAGAGGAGACTTGGCATGACAGGGAACAGTTGTGAAAGACTAGTGACATTGTTTTCACTGTTTAATGAAACACTCTCAGGCATTGCAAAACATCTCTATTTCACCACCCTCATCTCTAGCCATAACTCCCACCAGGGTCCACAAACAACCCCAGGCAGTTCCTCAACAAGCTGAGCACAGAGTGTCATTGTGACCACAGCTCCACACCTGGGTATGTGCCCACAGGACCCCAACAGATATTCAAATGAAAGATGATATGTCAATAGTCACCAAAAGGTGGAAACGACCCAAATGTCCATCAGAAAAGAGCTGATGGGTAATGTGGCGATGATAGCAATGCATGTTCTTTATTCACGGAGTTCTGACACAGACTCCAACAGACACAGCATGGAGAGATCCTGGAAACAGGATGCTAAGAGCCAGAAACCTGACCCCAAGGCCACGTAGCACAGGCATTCATTTATACACAATGTCCAGGGTTAGCAAATCTACAGAGAGCTACCACAGCGAGGAAGTCTAGCTGTGCCCTCGCACTTACTTGCTGTGTGACTTTGGGAAAATCCCTGGATCTCTCTGTGCCTATAAACTAGGCTTCATGATAAGCTACTTTATGAGGTTGTTGGGAGAATCAAATGAGTCAATATCCATTAAGCACTTAGAGCCATGCTGCTTTGTGAAAAATAACCAATGAGCACTCTTTACTTCTATATAGATTTTTCAGGAAAACATTCACTGAGAAGGCACCAGACCTTGGACATCGAAGGACACGTGTGAAAAAATAGGTGGGAAGATGGGTTTATACTTGTCATCACCCAGTGGGAGTCAAGTCCTGGGCTCTGCCTCTTATAGCCCTTCTCTAGGGACTTCCACAGCAACCCTAAGCTGACTGTTATCACCAGTACTAGTCTATACGGGAGGCTCAGATAGTTTAATAAACTTCCTGAAGGCACACAGCTTAGAAGAGCCTGAGCCAGAATTGAACCAGGTCTGGCTCCATCTATGCCAAGCCTCCCCACATAGGAACAGGATGGTGATTGTTCAAAGTGCCTGCATTTTGATTACCTACAGTTCTGTCTCTGTGTCTCTGTCTGTCTGTCTGTCTCATATATATATGAAAGTATGAAGGTCGATAACTCTACTCCTAGGCATTTACACAAAGAAATGCAAAATGTGTACACACAAAGATTCATACACAAATGTTAATATTCCAAATGGAATAATTCAAAGGATCCACAAACAAACAGGTAAAATGGGATCTCTCCATACTGCAGCGTGCTACTGAGCAATAAAGAGGAATAGACTGCTGCATGGATGCATCTCTAAAGAAAACATGACCAGCCAAAGAAGCCAGGCTAAGGGAAAAGAAGAGAACATATGTTGGATGACTCCACTTATAAGAAGTTCTAGAACAGACAATACTAAGTGATGGTGGGAAAGGCCAGACATCAGCTGTTCTAGGGGACATGAAGGCAGCAGGGGCAGGGCAGAGGGAGGGATTTGGGGGCGATGACAGTTCTGTCTGAGGGGCTTGATCTATGCAGAGGTACACATCTGTCAGCACTCACATCTGTCAGCTGTACACATCTGACAGCTACCCTTGGAATGTGCCCCATTTCTTACATACAAATGTCATCCTAAAGAAGGAAACTTGAGAAACACAGGACTGAACTCCAGCTAATGATACACTTGTTGGTGTCTGGGGGTAAAGAACCCACGTGCAAGTCACTTTGAAAAATACATGCTGAGAGGCTGAGGATTTAGCTCAGCGGCATAAGTACCTGCCTTGCAAGCAGGCGGTTGTGAGTTCAATCCCCGGTACCGATAAAAATAAAAAAGACAAAAAAGAAAGAAAAAGAAAAATACATGCTCCTCCACTTACACTTGGAACATGCCCTGATAAACCCCTTGTGAGGTGAAAATGTACTAAGCAAAAGATGCACTGACTTCGCCTGACCTCACACGTAGCTTAATCTGACCTATCCGGCAAGTCATCTAGTACAAAGCCTGCTTTGTGCTAAAGTGTTGGTTCATAATGTGATGCAGTGAACACTGCACTGAATAAGAAAAGCAGGTTGGCTAATAGGTACAAGACATAGATGGGTATTTGTAAATATGACGGGAAGGGAAGACACAGTATCCAAAGGACTGCTGGCGACATACTGTCAGTCGTTTGCCCTTGTGATCTGTGGCTGCCCGACAGCTGCCCCTGTTCAGCGTCTGGAGAGGATGGCACCACAAATTGCCAGTCTGGAAAAAGAACCAAACTCACTATTCGAGCATGGTTTTCTGCTGAATGCACATCTCTTTAACACCCTTGACTAAAAATGATTAGTCAAACCATAGTAAGTCAGGGCCATTTGTCTTTCAAAAAATAAGATGGACTGATAGAGAAGGAATAGAAGGAGAAAAAGGTGGAAGGATGAAGGGATAGAAGGGTGGAGAGATGCATAGATAGAGGGGTGGGGGATTGAATGCAGGGAATGATAGCCAGAGGGAGGGATGGAGAGCCACTAGGCATGCGAGGCAGACATGCACAGTGTTAAGAATCTTGGGTGCTGATTATAGAGCATTCTCTGCAATCCTCTCGCTCTCCACATGTCTTAAAAGATTCATAGTAAGTACTGGGAAATGAAGAGAGGGACACCAAGTGGTGCTAGTCTCCTTCCTAGAGACCCCGAGCCCTTCCTCGTGTCCTCCAAGAGGACCCTGTGTGTGTACCAGAGGCCTGTAGGCCCTAGCACTCTGCTATGACTGTCTGTGCATCCCTGACTTCGGCTAAGGCCTGGGAAAAGGGACCCCATGGGCCCTTTTGGAGGGAGAAGAATGCCATCGTCAACTCCATCCCTGACTCCATGCTCTCTCTTCCTCTCCATTTGTCTCCTTCTCTCTAACGTGACCTTTTGGGACCTGACAGCTGTCAGTGACCCAGAGCAGACACGTGGGCCGTACCGTCACCACCTCATTTGAAACACACCCTCCTGAGATGCAGCAGCCGAGCCTGGCTGGTGTCACGGGCAGGCTGAGCCGAGCTGGCTTCCCTGGCTGCCATGTATCTTCTCCCCCATTTGGCTCCCCATGACCTGTGGTACTCAGCCAGGGGCCCGGACCCCCCACTGGGTTCCCAGGAGCCACTTCCCATCCTGTTCCTTCCTTCGGTCTCACTCCAATGCCTCCCTGCTCTGCCTGATGCTGAACCTCTAACCCAGCGTTCAGGACAGAGTCTGAGTGTCTGAGGGCTGGAAGCACCGCGGGGATCTCCCCTTCGGACCCAGCCCCTGTTCTGCACACAGAAACCAAGGCAGAGTGGTACTTTGTCTCTGGGCACCTCACACTCCTCTTCTGATGACTGGAATAAAAGGAGCACTTATCTTGTTACGTCCCTGGGAGGGCAGAGAAGCCCTGGACAGGGTCAGTGCTCACACCCCCAGACCGCATGCCTTGCCCACTTCACAGGTGAGGCTCAGGAAGGGTACGACATCTGCCCTAGGCACAGGTAAACTGCATAGCCAGGTCCGTCCCCTGAGTGGAGGTGAACTGAAGGGGCAGAAGGGCGCTGGCCAGGTACACAGTGCTATGGCCCCATCGCCTGGAGGAGGGAGGAGGGCTGGATCAGGGCACTGGGAGTCTGTGCCCTCACCCTGGGCTCCTGACAAGCTGTCAGCTGCTGACATTTATAACTGTGCCTAATGTTCCCGCTGCACCCGGGGGAGCCTTCCTGCTCTGATCTGCCTGGCATTACCCAGGCTTGAAATGATGGCAATTACCGTGGGGCTGGTTAATGGCCATGGGAGGCCGTGAAAGCTTCGGGCCTTGACTGGCAAGCAGCCAGGAGCGGGCCAAAGCTTCTTTCTCTCTCTCTCTCTCTCTCTCTCTCTCTCTCTCTCATCCCCTGTTAGACCCACAGCCCACTTGTCTACTTGGAAACTGAGGCTCGGCATGTTGCCAAGGTCCCCCAGAACCCAGGCTCTAAGCCCCACCCTCCTTTCTCAGAAACAAACACACCCTTTGCCACACGTGTTCCTGCTACATGGGCCTCTGAGATGGGCCATCAGGAAGCAGAAAGCATGTGGGACAGGGAGGAAGATGGCTGGGACCACCGCATATCTCAGCTAGTGACAGCCCAGATTGCTTGCCTCGGCCCCGGTGGCCCACCTGTGAACAAATGTTCACCGCAAGACTTTCATAATGCCCCCAGACTAGAAATAATTTATGCGGCCATCAGGGAAAGAAAGAATAAACAAAGTGCGGTACTGTATTTCCAGACAGTGGCTTTCCTCAGGCATAAAAGAAATGCCATTCTGACACACGCTACAGACGGGTGAACCTTGAGGTCATGATTCTGAGTGACAGAAGCCAGACACAGAATTCACATCGTGAACGACTGCATGTGTTTGACTCCAGAATATGCAAATCCACAGAAAGAGTATACGACGGTTGACTTGGGTTGGGGGATGAGGGTAGCGCGGTGGCCAAGTGGCAAGGTCTGTCCTCTTAAAACTGGTAGTGACCATGGCTGCACAAGTCTGCGGGGTCCTAAAGCTGTCGCATTGGCCACTTTGAATGGGTGAACTGTATGGTAAGCCAATTATTTCTCAATAAACCTGCTGGGAAATAAAAATTCGAACAGTGATATCTACCTGGGAGCAGCTGTGGATGAATACGAAATAAGATGATTTGGGGAAGGTCATCCCAGAAGAGGAATGACGGAGGACTTGGCCTTGCGTCCGGCACAGGGGGTACTCAGCAAGTGTATCTACTCCAGTGCCCTGGGCCGTGTTGGAATTCTGGCCCAGCACGATGCATCAGAATATGCATTTCGATGCAGTCCCTGAAGGAGCTGTGTCCACACTGCAGTTTGAAAGGCACTGAACTGCTATGATAATTCTGTAGTTATTCTAGGGCAGTGATTCTCAAATAAGGGCACATTAGAATCCCTTGGAGGGTTGGTTAAAACACAGAAGTCTGGCCAGGTCTTCCGGTTTTTGACTGCTGGAGCTGAGTTTGGGGATTTGCATTTTTAACAGTCCTTGATAACAATGCCCCTGTCCCAGGAGCCTGGGGGATCTTGGATCCAAGGCCTGAGCAGCTAACCAAGCACCAGGTCTAATATGGTGCCCCTACCTGTCTTCCAGCACCTCAGGAAATGGCTGTCCCTGCCAGAAAGTCTATATAGGACAGGCATTTGGGGACTAGTGGGTCTCAGCCCTGGCTGTACATGCAACCACTGGGAAGCTTTAACAGTTCCCAGGTGGTACCCCACTTCAGACCAATTGATCAGCATCAGGCACCAGCACTTGGAGGGCTCCCCACAACTGCCAGTTGCAGCCAGGATGAAACTAGGGTGTGATCCAGCGGGGGGAGGCTGCTGAGCAAGGGGACAGTGAAGCCAGAGGGGGCGAGCACAGTGTTGAGACCAGCATCCTAGAGGCATGTGAGCTCCACACCTGGAACCTGGGGGTGTTGCCCCAGGTGCCGACAGATCTGACCACTCTGGGCAGAGGTAGAGCGCAGGTCACCCGCAGCAGAAACCATCTGGTTTCTAAATATGGAAGAGTTGATGGGGGCAGGAGAGGAACAGAGCGGCCAGAACAGGCTGGAGCCTGACGCCCCCACCTCTACCTGCTGAGCTGGCAAGAGCCTGCCTCCTGCCCTTAGCCCCCAAATTCCCGCTAAGAACTGTTCCCTCCACCCTGATTACTGGGACATTTTTCCTCTTTAAGGAGCAATTTATATTAAGCACACTAAATAGAGCTCTTTAAGACAGGATTTGGTTCAAGCCATCCTGTGTCTAATGGGCTTCAAGCTGGGGTGGTGGGTGCTGGGCCACTAATTGCCTATTAGTCCATTTTGAATCCACTTTGCATTGAGGGTCATTATTTCTGCAGCCGCCCACGACCAGTTTCTCCTGGGCCCAACTGCTCACTTACCTCTGCCTGCCAGTGGTTATCTGGAGGAATCAGCAGCTCTGATGTCCTGCTGTAGGGAATTGCAAGATCCTGTCCCTGCTGGTCTCTGCAGGCCTCTTTCAAGCCAGAGCACTTCCTGGAGAGCTGCTGGCTTCCCGGAAAGCAGACAGCAGCTCTTGCCCAGGGTTTGGGGAGGCAGAGTACAGGCAGGAGGAAGGAGTCTCTTGTGTACGTGAATTAAAAAGTGGATTTGGCATCATAGGTTTTTTGTCCCAGGAATGGAGGCATCAGGATCCACTAGGTCATGCAGCTCGTAAGAGAAAATTAGGAAAGACCCTCTTCCTTGGTAGATTCAGCTTGCTGAAAAGATAACAGGTAGATCTGGGCTCTCCTTGCTCCCCAGACCAGTGAACAACCTAAACAACTAAATGAGAAGGGTGTGGACTCTCTTGCCCCCGTACTCCTGGCTCCCCGATAATGCTACACACAGGCTGAGAACTTTAATATTCACCAAATGCTCTTGTCAACCAAGGGCTTCAGGGTTAGTGCTGGAGATGGATCCAAGAGAGATCTCTCATTGCAGATCTGTGTACTGCCAGAAACAGATGAGAAACAGGATGATGAATACAAGGCTAACGGGAAAACACAGAGGCAGAGATATCACGGTACCCGGCTCAGGGGTCAGCCTTGCATTTCTTGAACACAGCACTAAAATCACTACCCAGGAGATATAGCTCAAGAGCAGAGCATTTGGTAACATGTGTCAGGCCCTGGGTTCCAAGCCCCACACTGAAAAAAAAAGCACTACCCATATAAAGATAAATGACAACTTAGACCATATCAAATTAACTCCATTCATGAAAGACATCATTGAAAGAGAAGACATTTGAAACACATATCTCGGATATATAAAAGCAAGTCAGGCATGGGGTGTGTGCCTGTAATCTTAGCTACTTGGAAGGCCAAGGTAGGACACCATGGCCAGATTCTATCTCAAAAATAATAGTAACAAGCTCAAGAATAGTAAGAAGTATTCTGCCTTTTAGGCTCAGAGACCACGTGTCTTCATTATTCCATGTATGTCTTGACCTCCAATCCCTTCATTGGATTGGCTGTAGAAGACACTGTTGAGGGCTACTCCGACGCCTCTGCCCTATGCAGCCTTCCTAAGGGCAAAATGGTCATGCATCCCGTGGATTTACCATTCAGTCCCCCTCCTCCCTGCTTTGAACACTGATATTATGTCTGGGGCTCTGACACTCATCACACCACTGAAAGAATAGAAAGGAACCCACAAAAGTGGAGAAACAGGAACATAGATGGAGCCTGGCTCCCTGGGGACACGGCTGAGCAGTTACGTCAGTGCCAGCATCTGCAGACCCCGAGGCTCCTGTCAGGTCCACAGAAGGCTGAAGTTTCTGTTACTTGCAACCAAAAGTATTTTTAACATCTGTATATATTTTTCATTATGATCGGTCTTAAAGTTCAGCACTGAACACTGAACTCAACCCCAGTTTCTTTCTTCATCCTCCTCAATAATCCCTCATTCCACTGGGGATTGACATCATTCTGGTGACTGTAATTCCATAGCTGGCTTCTGGGGTCAATCCCATGAGTCAAGCTAAGATAATTAGCCTGTTCCATTCTCCTGGCTGTGGCTCCAAGTAGGTCCACTTGGAATCACTCTTTTCTGAGAACATTGGATAAAACTGCTGCTTCTTCCTTCAGAGACTGAGTGATTTTTCAGGACAGAGGCTCCATTGCAGAAAGACAGAAATGAGAGACAGAGACAGATAGGACCTCAGAGATATCATTGTACCCGGATCAAGCCATACCTGAAACCATGATACGTTCAGAATTTTTAAAGTACTTGTGCCAATAAATTCCCTTTCTTGATACTTGTAAGTAATCCTCTTATGTAGTTTTTTTCCCTTATCCAAGAGGGTTATATTCCAAAACCCCCAGAGGGTGCCTGAAACCTCAGATAACGCTGAACCCTGTATATATTCCATGTCTTTCCTTATACATACATATACCTATGATAAAATTCAATTTATAAATTAAGCATAGTAAGAAAATGACAACAATAATAAAGTAGAACAACTATTACGTTTTATATAAGGGACTTGGTCATCTGCAAAGTTTGGTCTGTTTGGTGGGGGGGTCTAGAACCAGTCCCCTAAGGACACCGAGAGATGATTCTCTCTGGTTGAGGCCATATTATAAAACTTTAGCAATTGTGTCTCCTTCCTGGTGCTCTCGAAGCCTTCACCCACCCCAGCTCCCATTCCTCTGGAGCAAGACAGGAGAGCTGCTTTATAGGAGCTGGAATCTAGGAGCAATATTGCATAAGTCAGGGTGTCCTGTTCCCTTCCCTTTAGCAAGCGGGGAAAAGCAGTGAGACTCCCCAGGCCAGACATCAGCTGTAAGGAGCACTTTGAGGACCCCCCATGCCCAGGAGTAAAGTTGGTGGGGCAGCTGTGGCACTAGAGAAGGTGGTGGAGGAGACGAGGAAGGCTGAGGATGCGGTAGCAGCCCCATGTGGCTGGGCTTTTCTGCAGCGTGGTCCCCATGCTCCCGGACAGGACCCCCCAACGACAGCCCTCAGTTCCTCCAGCAGGTGAGGGGGCTTCTGCTGCAGCCCCTCCTTCCCAGCTCCTGCACGAGGCGTCTTTCATTCCCGGCCCCAGACTCTATGGCATGCTTTGTCCATATTTCCTACAGCTCCTGTGCACTGATGACCACAAATGTGTCATAGGTACAAGGTATGGCACAAGTCGAGGTGCCCACAACACCGTGGCCTCACCAGTCACAGTGCTTTGTGATTACTGCGTTGTACATTTAGTGTTGCGTTAACATTTACGTAACGTACAATTTACCACTCTCACCGGTTTTCAGGGTGTGACTCCATGGTCTCCACCGTCCACCTGCAGAACCTTCTCACCTTCCCAGGCTGAAACTCCGTCCCCTGAAATGACTCTGCATCTGTCCCTTTCCTCTGCCCCCGGCAGCGACCATTTCTACTTTCTGTCTCTATGAATGTGAACGTTTGTTTTCTGTGACCGGCTTCTTTCATTTAGGACAATGTCCTCAAGGTCCATCCAGGATGTAGCATGTGTTGGAATTTCCCTCCTGGGAAGGCTGAATGACATTCCGCTGGAGGATGAATGGTATTTTGTTTATCCATTCATCTGTCACTGGAGCTGCTTCCATGTTGCAGCTACTGTGAACAGTGTTGCTTTGAACATGATGCACCAACATTCAGTTCTTGCTTGCAAGTTCTGTATATACTGTATACATGCAGACGTGAAACTGCTGGGTCGTGTGGTCATTCTATTTTTAATATTTTAGCACTATGTCATTTTCTGTAGCATTTGCACCATTTTACATCCCCACAAGCAGTAAATAAAGAGTTTCAGCTTCTCCACATCCTCACAGACCTCTGCTTTTTCTTTTCTATAATGGCCATCTTCATTATAGAAGGTGCTTTTGATTTGCATCTCCCTAATCATTAGGAATGTTAATCATCTTTTTATGTGCCTATTGGCCATTTATATATCTGCTTTTGACAAATGTCTAGTCAAGTCTTTTGCTCATTTTTTTTTGTACCAGGAACTGAATTCAGGACCTCACGCTTGCCAGGCAGGTGCTATGCCACTGAGCTATATACTTTGCCCTTCATTTTTAAACTGGATTGCTTGTTTGTTTGTTTGTTTGTTTGTTTTCTTAATCATGAAAGGTACTGAACTTTATTAGATGACTTTTTCTGAATCCATCAAGATGTTCATGTGGTTTTCTTCTTTTATTGTTTATATCATTGTGATTGAATGCTTTTGTTGGTTTAACCATCCTTGCATGCTGGGCATGAATCCCTCCTGGTCTTGGTGTATGTCCTTTTTAATATGCTATTGAATTTGACTTGTTAGTATTTTGTTGAGGATTTTGTATCAGTATTCACCACAGCTATTGGTCTGTAGTTTCTTACTGACTGCCTGACTTCAGTCCCAGGATTTTACTGTCTTTCTAGTCAGAAAATGTTCCCTCATTTTCAATTGTTTGAAAGTATTTGAGAAACATTGATTTTAGTTCTTCTTTAAATGTTTGGTAGAATTCACCAGTGATAAAGTTCATCAGGCCAAACACTTATCTTTGCCAGGAGGGTTGTGTCTGTTTTGTTTTGCAGTCCTGGGGATGGAACCCTGGGCCACAGCAGGAGAGAAAAGGCCTCTACCAGTGAGTTCCTCCCCTGGCCCATCAGGAGAGTTTGATTACTGAGTGAGTCTCCTTAGTAATAAGAGGTCTGTTCAGATTTTCTGTTTCTTAACGGTTTAGTCTTGATAGCTTACATATTTCTTGACATCTATCCATTTCACCTGTTATCCAGTTTATTGGCATAATTGCTCATAGTATCCTCTTACAATCCTTTTTATTTCTGTAGGGTTCATAGTTCATGTTCCCACATTTCTGATGTAGATAATTTGAGTGTTCTCTCTCCCTCTCCGCCTCCCTCTCTCTCCCTCTCCGGGATGTCTGCAGGGAACTCTGTCCTTTAATTCTAAATCCCAAACTTGTTACACTCAAGGGGTATCTCTCTGTAAGATTTTGCCAATTTTGTGGGTCATTCTGAGAACCAGTGTTTGACTTTGTTGATCTTGCCCGTGGTTTTTCTATTCTGTTCCATTTATCTTAGCCCTAATCTTTATTGTTTCCTTTCTTCTATCTCTAAATTTAGTTGATTTTTTTCTTCTAATTCCTTACAGTGTAAGGTTAGTTGTTAATTTAAGATCTTCTTTTCTAATGTAAGTATTGGCAGTTATAAATTTCCCTCCTAACACTGATTCTGCTGCACCCTCTAGGCTTTGGGGGGGTGTGTCTTTATTTTTTTTTCACATTTATTTCTTTTTTCTGGTACTGAAGATTGACTTCATGACCTTGCACATGCCAGGCAGGTGCTTACAACACTGGGCTAAATCCCCAGCCCCTCTTCTTCATTTTTTTTTCTCTTCTTTATTTTTAAAAGTCATTTAAATGCTCTTTGACCAGCCCATGAGTGGTAAAAGCCAGAAACCAATAAATGTTGGGTTTCTTCTCACCTCACCACAGAAAGAATGAGAATTTGGCCCTTCTAATTCTGTATGGGTGAATCCTGACCTTCAACAGAGGGAACCCCAGATGCCCTCGCCCCTTGCTCAAACTGCCCTGGAGGTCCGATGGTACTCGGTGGCCTCACCCCACCCGAGTCTCAGGGCCGAGCACTCTGATGGCTCAGTCCTGGAGATGGGCCTCCACTGCTATCTGCTCTATTGGCTCAGAGCCTTCTCCAGGATGTCTTCAGGGAACTTTGTCCTTTAACCCTAAATCCCAAACTTGTTACGCTCATGGGCTATACAAGGATGCAGACTCTTGCCTCAAGTGGCCTCACAGCATCACACAGCACTGGAACAATCTCAACGGTCTTGTATTGTATACATTAAAACGTATTTCTGGCCTTGAGTTTTTTCCTATACTTTTCACTCCTCTGCAGTTATGTTGCTGTGAAGCCTCAACTTGAACTCTCCTCCCTGGGAGCCTAGAAGGGTGTTTAAAGGGTGACCACATGCATGGGTGGAAGCCTGGGATGATAAAGAAACCAGGACAGACAAGAGTGTGTCCCGTGCATACACAGGGGCCACAGTGCACCCGAAAGCCTCCTGTCCCTGGCCGAGCCTTGGCAGCTTTGCCCACCAAAAAGACAGATCAAAGGGTCTGCAGTCCAGCTCTGTGTCAGAACATGAGCTTAGTGTGCATGAAACCTTAGTTCAATACTAACACAAAAACACAAACAAACAGCCAGAAACTATCCAGGCCCACAGATAGAATGCTGGGTCTGATCCTTGCTCTTTTCTCAGGGGCCCTGATGCCTCATTTCATACCCAGCATCTCACCAACCCTGTGCCAAAATTTGGGGCAAAACAGGCTCAGGTATTACAATCAGGGCCCAGAGAGGTCTTGTCTCTCCTCTAGGGTCCCCTAGGTACGGGTCATAAAGCTAAGACCTACACAGCCACTGTGGTACTTGGAGATACTGGATGACAAGTGAGCACCAGACCCCGTAGCCTGCAGGATCTCACCACAACACACTTTGATTTCATCCTCCGATGCGGAAACCAAGTTCATTGAGAGGGAGTTGCCCGTGCAAGACCACCAAGCCAGGAAGTGGTGGTACTGTGAGGTAAGCCCGACAGACCACAATACCATCCATTAGCTCCAGGCTGCTCAGCTTGATGTACTCTAAGCCTCTCATTTCAAAGATGAGAACCTGACAATCACAGAAATACAGCGTTCTAACTAAACCCACACAGCTAAGGAAGGCAGTACCAGGGTTAGAAGATTCACTTCAGCTTCCTGGACAGACGACAGGGGGCTGCTGCTGAGAAGACTCCAGAGTGGGGGAGGAGGTTGTGGTCCTTCTGCCGTCAGTGGAGGACGCCAGGGGAGGCCCTGGGACCTGTGCCCAGCTCCACACGTCAAACCCGATGGCCGGCGTCCAGCTGGCAGCCATGCAGCGTCCTGCACACACGCCTGAGTCTTGGGTTGCTCCCTGAGGGACATTTCCGCAGATGTGGAGCTGCTGGTTACAGCAAAGGAGACACAGTGCTTTCCCACACGTTGCAAGACTGCAGTGCTCATTCTGAGGTTATATGCTTTTCCCACCAGGAGCCTGAGCAATCCAGAACTCACGGTGGAAGTCAGGGGGGCGGGGTCAGGCGCAGGTTCTGGCATGGACTCAATGCCCTCCTGAGAGATTCCTTTCCCCACTTGTGAATTACTGTAGATGCCTCCCCTTCCTGTTTTTGCCAACAGCTTCTCAATAGAAGCCTGTCTTTGCCCCAGGACTTCCCCATCTGGCTCAAAGACATTCGGAATATGTCCAGTGCAAGCCCAGGGTCTGCAGCTCACACCTGCCTCCCAGCTTCTCTCAACCACTGAGCAAAGGACCTGATGGGGGATCCAGCTTCCATGCCCTCTGGCTCAGGGGATGGGAGGAAAGACTGGGCTCTGGCTGGGCATCCCCACATCTGCACTTGGACCCCTTTTCCTACACATCCGTGCTTCCTGCCTTCGGGTCTCAAATCAACTTCTTCCATTCAAATGCTTGTGTCAGGGTCTGCTTTGGAGAGTGGGGGACTCTTCTAAGACACAGGAACTGGCATTACAGTAAGATCTCACAATTAACTGAATGCTCAAAATACCCTATGTTCTCAACAATAAAATAGGTAGCACTTAACTATTATTATTTGTTTTTATCATATGTCAGTCAACAAAGGTTATTTTTATGCTAACTAACAAGCAACTCCTGCATCTCGTGGCGCAAGATCACAGAGCTTCGACTTGAGAAGTACTTCTCTGTACATCTTCAGGGATGGGCTCCGACTAACAGGTGTTCCACTGCCTTATGCCACCTCTTCCCAATCAGAAAGAGGCTTTAGGGCCTGGCAAGGCAGGAAGGACAATCACAAAGGAGCTTTATCACTGGGAAATGGCAGCTATCACTTCTGCATTCATTCCATTGGCCAAACCCCTACACTCCAAAGTCGCCACCCCGGGACTCCTGCAGGAGACACTCTCTGCCCTGCACTGATCATCTCTGAGCCAGCTGTAGCTGGGACAAAGCATCCCAAATGCAGGGTTTGGAAACACCAGCATTTTATTATTTGTAAAAGTTTCTATGGCTGAAAAAGACCTCTGGAGTCCCCAGTAAGGCAGTCCTTCAGCCAAGCCAGGGGTATCTTTCTCTTGATGATTGTCCTCATGGACCAGTAAGGCTTCCTCATGCCATAGTGACCTCCAACAGCTGCACTGCTCACAAGGTGTATCAGTCAGTGTTTTATTAAAAAAACAAACATAACACATGATGAACAAATGTATACCAAATTACAAGATTGGCTCACGATGGTCACCCACAGCGCTGGGTGAGGAAGTGTGCAGAGTCGTCTGCACACTGGAGGCTAAAGGATTCAGTCCAACATCTGGAGTTCACTGCAGTGTCCCATGTAAGTCCATATCAGGAGACCGATGGGCCTCTGATGGAAGCTGAAGAGTCTACCCTGGAAGGCTGACAAGTCTACCCCAGCAGGCTGAGGGACCCTAGGCAGGAGCCAGAGTCCATACTAGAAGGCAGGAGAGGATGTCCACGCTGAAGGCAAAGGAGCTCCTCTGAAGAACAGAATCGAGTCTGTTTTTTCTCCTTTCCCCCTGACACCAAATGGGTGGTGAGCCACCCTAGGGTGGGTCTTCTACACCCTGGTGTATGGAATTGCTGAGCCGATCCAGTTAAGCTTCTAAACTTCTCAAGTTGATACAAGCAACTATTACCCATGGCATCCAGCAAGCAAAATGGAAACTGCTCAGCAGTTTCTGTTCTAGCCCTGAACATTGCTTTGCATTTCAATTATTCCCAAATGGCACCTAGGCCTGGAGGGAAGGTAAGACCTTGGGCAGAGAAGTGAGAGACAGAGCTATCGCTGTGTCGCTACCCTCCGTAAAGAAATCAGTTGGACCATCCTCTGCCACAGGCTGGAGGAGCCCATTTTACCAGGTGATGAGGAGCAGAGAGGCACACAGCAGGAGTCAGCCACAGCTCTCTGCCAGGGCTGGTGCAGAAATCACTTTGCCCAGGTCACTGGCCTCACCCCACGTGTAACGCTGTGTCTTCTGGTACCTGGACATGTTTGGTATCTGGATCAGAGATCACAAAGATCACTAGCACTGAATTGCATTGGCTAGACTCCAGTGGATTTTGTGACACTGGATTCCCATAGGGCCCCACTGCATTTGAGCTGCAGATGTCAGGCTAGCAGTCAGGCTGCAGGCTCCCAGCCCCACAGCTCTCCAGCAGGGAACACTCTTTTGAACCACCACAGATAAATGGAGGAGAATCAACGTCCAAACTTATGTTTTTGCATAGTGGAAACTGAGGTGTAGGAGGGGAGGAGCTTGGCCAAGTAGACACAGGAATAAGCCAGGGTCTAAGCCAGGCTCCCAAGCCCCTGGCTCTCCTGTAACATCCACTGTCCTGTGGGGACAGAACACAAGGGTCATCCTGTTTTCCAAACAAAACAGCCCTCATTGGGCTTTTATACATTTTGAAATTTTGGTCTCTTTTTCAACATTTTCGTCAGCCGTCCTCAGGGATTTAAAAATAGAGCCACTCAGACGCAGGCAGAGACTAAGTCAGGGAGCAGACTAAATATTCAGTGCAGTGGTGCAGGGCTGGGGCAAGGCCTGATGAATTCACAGTGTCCGTGTAGGCGGCTGCCTGGCCACTTCCTGTGGCCCTTTCCAGCCTGGGAACTGGGAAAAGGAGCGCCTGGTGGCGGGGACATGGGGTGCAGGATTCAGGCCCTATAACTAGGTAGACAGGGTCTCTGGGTTCGGGGTTCAGCACTTCCAGAGGGGTAGGACAAGCCAGTCTGCCCCTTGCCCTTCCAGAGACCCCCAATTTCCAAAGGTTTCACCTCCCAGAAAAGCCCCAGAGACCTGTATTATCTTTCTGCCTACCTGACTCCTTTAAATACACCCTTTGCCTACCAAAGCCTGGCCTCTGGGACTCCCCCACCTCCTGACCTCCACTCCATGCCTGACCCCCCTTTCCCCTACCTGACACAGGCCCTTCCACTTCATGCAAGCCCAGGTTCTCTCTCCCTGTGAGACTGGCAGGTTCATTCCCACCACTGTTTATCTGTCACACCGCAGATCCACCGTGTGCGGTGCAGATGAGCCTGAGAAAGGCCGCCTTATCTGAAGGATGTTTGTAGTCACTGGGGGAGGACAGGGTGTACACGGGTCAGGATAGGATCTGATCGCCAAAGGAGCCATGGAGTCGGGGGTGGGGGAGGCTTGAGGTAGAGGCCCCACGAAACCCCTCCCCACCCTGTCTGCTGTTCCACTGCCTCCCACCACCGTGTCCACACGCACAGCCGCACAGGCCTTGCTTCGGTCCCTGCAAGACCATCACCTCCTGCCTGGGGTCTCTCCCATGAGCCCTTCACCTCAGCCCCTCCGCCTGGTTAATTCCTGCTGCTTCTTTCCGACTCGCTTAAACCCTCCCTCCTTCCTGTTCCTTTAGTATTTTAGGGGCGCAGAAGAGGCATAGTGGGGTCAGCGCTTACCCTGTGGCAGAGAAAGGAGATAAGTGCCCAGGGTGACTGGTGGGGGTGGAGGGGAGGTCCCAGGAGGTGGTGGTGGACAGTGAGGACTGAGTCACCAGGTCGGGAGGGACGTCAGCAGTGAAGACTCTAGCTCCTGCTGTACGAGGTAGGAGGGCTCTAGGTGGAGCTGGAACGGGAGCTCCCTGATGCTGAGGGAACAGACATTGGGGCCAGGCAGGAGAGGAGCGGTGCACGGAGGCTGGCCAAGGCCACAGTGACAGTGAGCGTGGGTGCTATGCGCGGGATGCCTCTGATCTGATGTCAGACTGCACAGTGTTAGCAATCATAGGAGAAAGCTGAGACCAGAACTGCTTCTTCAGGGCGGCCCCAGCCCCCACCTCACCAACACCCTGACCTCATTGGGCCCAGAGCACTGCTGAAATCAAGGGCCTAATCAAAGGCGATAACCCTGTGTCTCTATCCCTTGCCTGGCTATTGCCCCCCACCCCAGCCAGGGACAGGTGCTGCGTGCAGAGTCCTGCTCTGTTCGGACACTCACAGCTCAGCGGAGGAGGCCAGGCATGGTGAGGGGTGCCTGTGAGGTCATGAGGGCATGGGGTCTGCCCCCCTGCCCCAGGGCCTTAGGGCCAAGAACAGGAGCACCGTGGACAGGCCTGTCTGTGGCAGGGACCCCATACAGGTCTGTAAAGCCAGCAAATTTGCAAATAGATGGATTGCAAATGTCAGACTGCAGCAGGAGGGAAATGAGTCCATGATGTCACAGAATGCATATAGCATATAGTTCCGATCAGTGGGAACTTGATGTTCAGCTTCAAGGGTACAGGAGCCCCACTGGGGATGGTGGTGTGGAGGGGGAGTCGGAAACCCACGTGTGCACGGAGCCAGTGTGCCGCAGGAGAGCTGCAGGTGCTGCTGCACCGTGCAGGGAAGCCTGGGCCTCTAGGGATCGCAAGACACAGCCCAATCAATCCGAATCCATGCAGGGAGCACGGAGCCTTCAGGACCAGTGTCCTAAGCCAGGACAGCCTGTGGGCACCTTTTCCTTGACCAGTGATGGCCCTGAGCTCAGGAAGGTGGGGCTACCTGATCTGCCCAGCAGTCTGTGTCAGGTCATGGCCAGGCCTCTGCCACTTGCTGGGGTCCTGCTGCACTGATGCTGAGTGGAGGGCATGTCAGTTTCAGAGCGAATCTGAGAAAGAGGAAAAGCACTACTGAGATGTTCACGAGATCACGAGGACCTCAGGCAGCAGGAGCCTGGGGGAATAAAAGGCACAGCAGAAAGGTGGGTGTCAGCTGCAGAAGTCACTGGGGAGCAGGGAACTCTCTGGAGATGTGACAGGAGAGAGGAGAGGCCAATAAATGGCCACCCTGCTGTAAAACCAGTGTGGCGGTCCCCAGGAGATTACTGAGGCACTCTGAAATGCATCTTGCTATTACCAGGTGCTGCCTGTCTTAGTCATTTTATGTGTTGCTAGGACAAAAATACCCAACACCCACATCTTAAAAGAGGGGAGGCTTGTTGTAGCTCACGTTTCAATTCCTAGTCGACTGGCTGCAAGGCAGGATGGCAGGCAGAGGAAAAGCTGCTCGCCTCATGGGCACCAGAAAGCAGAGAGTGAAGGGACCTTGCTGTCCATGCCCAGTGACCTGCTTCTTCCGATCAAACCTCTCCTACCAGCAAGTCAGGGATGTTCTTGAGGGATGCCAAAATAGAAACCATTGTGCCAAGTTAAGAAATATAGACACCAAAGGTCATTGCCTGATGTTGGAGACCACTAGGAAGTAACTCTGAGAAGGGTTTATAGTTGGCTTTTTATGTTTATCTGTGAGTCTGTCCTAGGCCTTGGCCCCTGGCCTGGAGATGGGCAATGGATTCATAGTAAGTGACCCTTATGAATCACTGGTCCTGGCTGAGACCTGAAGCCAGAGATGCCTCAAAGGACAAGGTAAGGCCACAGCCAAGGATACCTGGCTCCAGCCCCATTAAATAGCTGCAGGCATCCCCCTCCTGCTGTCTTATTCCCACCATAAATATCATCATGGAGGTAAGACAGGTCTCCTAAATTGGCATAATTTACTGCTTGGAGACGTCTTTGAGGTGACTCCCAAGGTCCCGCTCAGTTCCCACACTTTCTCAGAACCCCCTCTCTTTGCTTGAAAACCTAATAAATATGGGCTGCCCGGAAAAGCTCTTTGTCTCAGCCCCCAGACTCCTGAACTCTGCTAAAGGGCTTTGATCTTCTTGGAGCCCTAAAATCACACTACTTGTCTCATTTACTTATGTCTTTATTGCATACTTGTTTGGGAGACTGGGGATCTTGGCCAGGTCCCTAATAACCTGATTCTATCCCTATGAAATATCCAGAAGAGGAAAATCCACGAAGACAAAAGCACTGGTTCAAGAACAGGTAGTAACTGCTGATAGCTTTGGGTGGTGGAAAGTTCTAGAACTAGATAGTGATGGTTCCAGAGTTTTACAACTTTAAAAAAAAATCTGCATGCGGAGTCCTACTGTGTTCAGACACTCACAGCTCAACAGAGGAGGCCAGGCATGGTGCAGGGCGCCTGCAGGGTCATGAGGGCATTTCACAACTTTAAAAAAAATCTACCCAAGTCACACTGCTGGCCACAAGCTGAAGTTTTCCTCTGGTCACTTTGGTATCTCATGGGCTTCTGAGTGGTACTGACTCTTCCTTCAGTGAGGGTGGGGAAGGTGGGCAATTCCCAGCCCCAGAGAGTTGGGGACACAGGCTACTGGGCCCACAGTCAGACAGCACGATAGAAAGGTGTCAGGTTCTCCCTGGGCCAGCCCATTAGCTGCGGGACCTTGGGCCAGCTCTCTGGACTCTGGATGCCTTTCCTGTAAAGTGACAGGGAGTGAGTGGAGAGAGAAGCTCCAGGATAGTCTGTCCTCTAGCTGTGAGGGCCTGAGTGGATCCCGATGTCCTTTCCTGACTAATTGGGACATGGGGATGGCTAGCACAGTCCATCCTGAGACCACTCCCTTTCCACACCAGGCTCTCAGATCTCAAGCTTCTAATTCTGGAATCTATCTTGACATGTGAGACAGTGCTTTTTTTGAGAATCAGAAAAACCAATCATCACTTCCCTGGAAGGATTCCCAGAGCAAAGCAAAGAACACATGCTTATGGAGGCAAAATTAATAGATGCTATGGTGGCATCAGCCAGACTGAAGCCCAAGTCCTGCAGTCCTAACTACCCTGGACTCAGCAAGCACCCTCCCCTTGCAGTCCTGCCCTCCCCTCCCACCCGTGGCCCTGCCACCACCCAATTACGCAGAGTCATGAGCTAAGTAGGCATCTTTTCCTTATAAATGACCCCAGCTCAAGTATCCAAGCACTCTGCGAGAACAGCAGAAAATGAACTAAGACTCCCCGGGATGCTTCCCTCAGAGGACAGCTGCACGGGCCCCTAGACACGTGCAGGCTCAGGCTGAGGGGCTGGAGTATTACTCTACCTGAGTGGCAGCCTTCTGGGACACTGCCTGCCTCTTAAGGTCAAGAAAGCACACTTATTTCTTGCTACCCCCTCAAAATACACAGACCCCTGCATTCTCCAGGGGCCCAGATGTGTTTGCTGGGCAAGAGGGCTCGGTTTGTCTGAGACTCCCACTGAGGTACCTGGGATGGTGCTGCAGTTGCATCTGGAGTGGCGCCCAGAGGCCAATGTGTTACAGACTCTGTCCTCAGCCCATTGTGCTCTCAGGAGGCGGTGGAACCTTGGGTCCTGGCTGGAGGAAGTTAGGTCACTGAGGGACTTTAAGGGCATAGTGGGACCTCAGTCTCTGCTCTCCCTCTTTTTAAGTTCCAGCCATGAGTCAGTTTATTCCACCACAAACACCTCCCATGATGTGTTCTCACCACAGAGGCAAAGCAATGAAGCCTCCAAAAGCATGAGTCACGGTAAACCTTCCCTGTTTTTAAATTGATTGTATCTGGCGGTTCATAAGAGAAAGCTAACACGGTCTTCTGTCAGAGCCTTCTGAACACCCCCACCCCTGACCTGGAGTGCTCCCCTCATCCAAAACAGCCACTCCCCCCTCAGCACCAGCTTCGTCCACCTGTACGTACGTCTTTGTACGTCTTTGTACGTGTCTGGTTTACTAAGGCAGCATTCTGTTTCCGTGTGGTGCTGAATTTTAAGTTCCTACTTCCTATCCTTCTGAGGCATCGGAGATGATGGGGGAGGCTGCATCGTGAGTCATCCCGTCAACTTGATCCTTCTCCTGTCTGCAGCCTCACAATGCTGACAGAATGTCAAGCTCTGTGTTGCAGCTTGGGAGTTGAGTCGAACCTGGGCTCTTCTTCCTCTGCATCAGTTTTTACAAAATTAAAAGGAGTGTATCTTTACCTTGCCTCATAATCACTTGGGAAGGTCAGTAATGTCCTGAGGCATTTGGCAGCCGCTCAGGAAGTGCAGGGTCCCTTTCTGACTCCTCTTCCTCCCCCAGACTCTGAGTGCAGTTACTGGTTCAGGTAAGGAGTGCTACGGGACGTCAGAGGAGCGCTAGCTCCCCGGGCTGGGGCAGACTGTGGTGGACTTTCTGGAGGTTGACAGAGGCCAGCAGAACCTTGAAGGTACAGCAGGCCTGAAATAAGTGGGGTGTGAAAAGCAGGGTGCCGTAGGCTAGGCGTGGGGTGGGAACATGATGAGGGTGTCTGCTTATTCAGAAGTCAGGGACTCCAGTGCCACCAGGGACGTGGGAGGTGGCACAGATATGTGAGTAGGGCTGAGTCCTGGAGAGCACAGGGATTGAACCCCAGGAGTACATTTAGCAAAAGTCCCCCCTTTCCGGCCCACTGCTCACCCGAGCATCCTGGGCCAGTCCCCTGAGAGCTTGTATCTTGAAAACAACACTGAAAGCCAACAGAACCTGTCTTAGGACAACCAGATTACAAACTCTGGTTTGCACAGAGGGTTTCATAAAGGCATGTGGCCCACAGCAGACAGACTCCGCGTGACTGCTGGGCCCGTGGAGGCCTCCTGTCCTGCTAGGACCCCAGGACCTCCACTTCTCCTTCTCTGAAACACCCACGGCATTAGAAGAGGTAAGAATCGATGTGAATCATCTGTCCCTGGGACAGCAGTAGCTGAAGTCCTCAGGCCCTGACCACTGGAACTTCCAGGAGGCACACAGGATCAGAAGATAATGCTGGTGGTTAGGAACAACAGGAAAGGACCTGACTGTGGGTAAGTGCGGTCCAGACCGTGCCCGCAGGCTCCCGGGGTTCGGGAAGAGAGCTCCCAAGCGACCTAAGTAATCTATGCAGCTAGAGCTTGGACTCTGGCGCCATCCAGTGGCCATCTGTGTGAACTTCAGCTCTCGTACTATGGTCAATTCTGTTTTGCTGAAGAGGAAAACCTAGCTGGCAGAAAAATCTGGGTGAGAATCCTGGATTTTGCACCAGACTGCGTCTCCTTAGCGCCACCTCTCTCTGCCTTTTAAATAGCTTCATAATTGATGGTTTCCTGTGGACTTTAGCTTCTGAGCCTTTTTCTTCAGTACTGGAAATTAAACCCAGGACTTTGCACAGAGCTACAAACATGTCCAGCCTCCTTTTTATTTTTGAGACAAGTTCATGCTAAGTTACTAAACTGACCAAACTAGACTCAGATTTGCAATCCTCCTGCCTCAGCCTCCCAGAGTACTGCAATTATAGTCATGCATCACACCTGGCTTAGAAAGTAACTTTTCAAGGACTATAGCTCAGGTCTGGCTGGCCTGGCCTGGCCTTCTCTGAAACACACAGGCCTCCTCAGTCTGGCCCCCAGGCCTGGGCAGCTCTGGATAAATGCACCCCTGCAAAACTGGCTCTCTTACGTCCTGCATGTCTACAGAGGTGTGGGGCTTTGGCTGCAGCCACCTGAGTCCCCCAGAAGCATAGGAGGAAGAGCCGGTGCAAGGAGGCTCCCTGGGAATCAGAAGCAACCAACAGCTCCTTGGGGAACTCCAAGAACCCCAGAGCATCTATGAGATGGAGCTAGGAGGGGCCCATGTGCTTTATTACCCTCAGCAACACAGAGGGCTCTGGTGGATGTAGGTGTACAGGACAAGACCAGCTGGGACCTGCACAACCCCTGACCCAGAAGCAAAATGACTTTTTTTTTTTCAGGCCTCCCGTAAAGTTCGTGGGTGGTGAATGTCCAAGGTTTATGTCTGGAAAAAAGATTGCCTACTGGATAATCTCGCTGGGCCAAGCCCTCACACCCAGAGGCTGGCAGCAAGTCCTCAGCCTTCTGACACCTATGACCTGTAGGGCTCCCATCCGCAGCAGCCTGGAGGGCGAGTGAGAAGGGGATTTAAGAAATCCCCCTCCTCCTTTCTCCGCAGTTGCCGACAGCCTGTCCCCTGGACTACCTCAACACAATTTGGAGGAGCCAGGCTGCCACCTGGTGGCCAAACCAGGACAGTGCTTTGGAGGGAATCTCCAGGTTCCTGTGGAAGCTACCATGTCCCTCTACTCCGTTGGTCACATGATGGCAGAGCGGGGGAAGGAGAGGGAAGGGAAGGGGACGAAAAAGCGAGGGAGGAGGGGAAGGAGGGGCCATACTCTGAACTGCTGCAAGGACCTACCAGCAGGTGCATGGTGAAGGCCTTGGATGGGAGCAGCCATACTCCCTGCTTCCCTGCCTCAGCCTCCGTAGTGGCTCTGTGATTGTACATGGGACATCAAGAGTACGTCCTTTAGAGTGCCTGGCCCACGCCATGGCCCAGAGCTGGAGACGGGGATGCTGACCAGAAGGCCAAGGATGGAGAGGCCGCAGTGGGAGCTGTGGGTCACAGGTACAGACACACAAACACACATGCACACTGCATGCATTCTCCAGGCTGGCCTGGGGTGAAGGCAGAATGGCAGTGAGATTTCTCTGTTAGCTGGGACCGGTTCCCCTCTCCCTACAGCAGTAATCATCTCCTTAATGGTTACTCTACTCCCGACAATAGTGTTCCCATTTGGCCCAGGACACAAGCCATCTCTGTATGGCTAGGAAGCCCGACCCAGGGCATAGAACCGGGATTTCAGGCCAGTCACTCTAGGCTCCTACCTGCATCCCCCACCCTGCATGGTTCTCCAGCCCAGATCTCAGGGTTCAGGTGTGCCCGACAAGCAGGGCATGGGATGTGGTGTTGGGCCTCCATCTTAAGGTAGGCACAGAGACTCTTGGCCCTCAGCAGAAACTCTGACAGGTGAAAAGCACCAGGCTGGAACTGGACAATGATGAGAAGCCTGGAGGGCAGTACCCCGCCCACTAAGGTGGTCCCAGTCACCAGCCAGAGGGAAGGGAGTGTTGTGGTTTAATTCAAAAATGTCCTCCTCAAAGCTTGGCATGTGTGGAAGGTGATTGGGTCATGGGGCACTGCCGTCATTGGTGTCCTGACTTGTTGCTCTGTCATCAGTTTCTTCTGCCAGAATGTGGAAGTTGGGCTCCACAAGAAAGGGATGGGAGACACGGGAATCGATCCCAGAATGCTGGTGCTCAGACAAGGAAAGTGATGGGGGCAAGTGATGTAATAAATGCTAAAAAAAAGTTAGCCAATGAGACCACCTGTCCCTCTGAAGGGTCAGGACGGCCCACCGACCCTCCTTATGTATGGGCTGTGCTTCCAACTGCTGTGGGCAGGAGGCTCCAGCATCCCAGGAAACCCTGCTCTGGGTCCCTGAGGATGAGGACCCAGAAACAGGGCTCTGGCTTCAAGCACAGAACATCACCGTCTATCTCTGCACATGGATCTCTGAAGAAAAGGCCACATAGCCAAGAGGAAGACCAAGGAGTCAGGCTGAGTCTGAAATACAGTGTGACCTCAACGAAGTCTCAGCACATCTCTGAGCCTTCTCCTGCATATAGCAGGAACAGCACTGCTTGAGAGCTTTTGTGAGGAAGAACAGAAATGAAAATGCTAGTGACATGTTCTTGATACACATCACCATGTCTGCATGACCACTCCAGGGGAAAGGATTTTTCATGGATTTCATTCAGTGCCATCAGGATCTGATCTAAACTGGAGAATCTGCAATCCTGTGTCGAGGAGTGAGGGCTGCAGCCCCCCCCCCCTGGGGTCTGGAGGCTCAAGGACTAGAAGACTCTGAGCAAAGTTGTTCACAGGTCCTTCTGGAGATGGCCTGTGCTTTACCTGCGCCTGGCCAGACACCCAGACTCAAGTACAACACACCCTTGGGAGGTCAGTGTGGTCTGCGAACAGTTGTGTTTGTCCATGAGGGTGAGGGTTCAGTGGGTAGCACTGGCAACAGACAGCCTCCCAAGGCCCATCTGCAGCTCACAGAGGACACAGCTCATGGAGCCTGTGGGCAGGGGATTATCCTACAGACAGGAACAGAGGAGCAGGTCTGGGAGCATGACAAGGGCCCTGTGATGGTTATTCTTGATCACCAACTTGATTAGTCTGAGAAAAGCCTAGAAAGTTGGTATGTCTAGGAGTGACATGTGGAATGGCAAACTGAGTGGGGAGATCAACCCTGAATGGGGGGGCACTGCCCAAGAGGCTGGGGCACAGAATGAACCAAAGAAGAGAGCTGGGTGTGATAATGCACCTTTGATCCCAGTTGTTTGGGAGCCTGAGGCAAAAAGATTATGAGTTTAGGGACAACCTGGACAATCTAGTTGAGATTGAATTTAGACTCAATTCCTACTCCTGTTTAAAAATACTGAAGAAGTTTTCCTAGGACCTGGTACAAACTGTGCAAGTCCCAGGAGGAGAACAAGCGGAATTCATCTTTCCTATGAGTCGGCAGAAGCCATGCTGGGTCTGGGAGAAGAAGCTAATTCACCCTTCCCATGGGCCAACTGGCACTCGGGCTGGTAGACCAGAACTCCACTCCACCCCTGGGTAAGCAACCGGCTGATTCAGAGGACAGGCAGAGTGGATAGAACCTGAGGTACAACACAGCTTGATGTTTCTGTTGTTTGGCTGACCTTGCAGGCCTGAGGTTGGTAATCTGGGCATCTATTGAGAAGATAGCAGTGCAGCAAATATGGGATTTCCTTCTGTTCTGCTTTTGAAATCCAATATTGTTCTATTTGTTTTATTCAATGTTTGGACTGGTTCCACTCTGTTTTGTTGTGTTTAATTTTATGTCTGATAGTATAGACAACAATTTTGAAGATAGCAGGAGGCATTATGGTAGGCATTGTTGATTTCCTGTTGTCTTATTTGGGAGTCTTGTTATCACTTTCATGGTTTTGTCTTGATTGGCTTTTTCTGCTTTGGTTTGTATGATCTTATTCTCTTTAAAGTATGCTTTCACTCTTTTGTTTTGATTGGTTTTGATTTTGTTATGTCTGATGATATGGACAGCTATTTTGAAGAAAACAAGACATTATGGTGACCATTGTTATTTTCCTATTATTGTTTTAAGGTCCTGTATTGCTTTCAGTGTTCTGTTCTGGTTGGCTTTATTCTCTTTTGTTTTGATTCATTCTCTTTAAAATCAAAAATTTTAAAAACTGAAGAGTAAGTCCATAAACCCAGCACTCTCCTTCCCACTGTTTCCCAGCTGCCATGAGGTAAGCAGCTTGTCTGTGCCGTGCCCCCTGCCGTGATGTTCTGCCTTACCTGAGACCAAGCTGACCCCATCCTCGATAGAACCAAGCTCAGCTCTCCTGTCTGGAGTTGGGTTTACCAACTAGATTTGAAAAAAAAAAAAAAAAAAAACATATGCTTCCCCCACATACACATGGAGGAAAGTGACCTCCACTTCAATTAGGTGAAGTCTGACAAGAGGGTGGTGAAATTCTGGGGTCTTGGTACTGGTCCCCACCTGCAGGGGCCACCTGGCTCTTCCCAGGACACTGAGGACAGTGGTGATCATGCATGGCAGTGTGCAGGTCTCCTAGTGACACACCCTGCAACTGTACTGGGTTGCACCTCTCCTCCCCACCCTGAAAGCATGCACAGGGGCTGTCCCTAGAACAGGGCTTCGGGTAACTCACCGGCTCCCAACGCCTGGCCTTCCCCTAGCACACGTCCTTGTTACTGCCAGGTACTCCAGAACTGCTGTCTGGGGGGCTTGGTTCTGAAGCATCTTCTCCCCAGCAATTATTTCTGCTCCTTTACGCTAATAACACTGCTCCAGTGGCTGCCTGCTCTGAGGCAAGTGATTCCAGTTGCACAGCTGTGGAATTGAGTTTCTAAGCTTGCTCTAAGACTCATAGCAGCAGCCCTCAATATAAAGAGGCTTCAGAAGACCCAGTCTCCAGGATTCAGAACACAACCTGCTTTCTGTAGCTTTGTGGGAGCAGACAGAGGAGTCAGGCCAGCCCCATAATGATACTATAAGGTGCAAGGAACAGGAGAAAATGGGGTTGAGGCAAGGAGGGAATGTCTCCGAGTAGGGGGCAGGGCCACCACACTCCTGCCCTGTGTGGCTCCTGGGGTGTGTGTGTGTGTGTGTGCCAAGAGGCCCTGCACCTCCAGCTTGTAGGATCTGGAAGCTATCAGAGACCAGGTTCAGGTCCCTGCTACATTCTCTGAGTCTGGTTGCTCCTCAGCAGGAGGAAGGGGAAACCCAGACAGCTGGAGAAGCCCAGCAGGACTGTTTCTGCCATCCATGGCACAGGTCCCAAGGCAGAAATGAGCTATGTTGCTTTTTGCTTCCTGAGTTACCATCATCAGTGTTTTCATGGCAGCACTGGGTTGGTCTGACTCATCACCATGTGCCTGGATTTAGCAAAAGGCTCAGCACATAGTAGGTGCAGGATGCAGCCTCCTCACCCACGCTAAGTGCCAAGCAGGTGCCATCACTCATGGAGGAAGGACAGACCTCTATCTTCAAGGTCCCTCGAAATGCAGACATGCGGTCAGCAGGGAGAGTGGGGAAAGCGTGTCAGCGTTAAGGGCTGGCCTTGCTGCTGAAGGGAGAAAGAGAACAAAGTCCAACCACCACGAGTCACAAGCAGGTGGTTCACTCCTCTCACACATCACACATTCTCTCACAAAAAGGACTCCTGGCGTGACCTCAGTCAGCAGCTGTTTCCCTTCTCTGAGCAGCAGGATCTGGGGAGCTGCTGGGGAGCCAGCAACCCAAAGCCTGCTTCTCTCCAGGGCCCCCAGTCAGGGTGGTCAGAACTCCTCTGGGCATTGCATGGTTTCTGGATCCCTTGCTACAAAGCCAATACATTTCTATTCAGAATGACCTGTACAGCTGCCCTCACCCGAGGGACAGAGCTGTGCTGCAGGTGGCGGTGATGCTATGCAGAACTGGTTGGCCAAGCTCAGGGGGATCCTTTCCTCCCTGAGCCAGACCAGTGGGGCCTGGTGGAGGGGCTTCCGCCCCAAGCAGGGTGATGGAGCCTAGGGGAAACTCTTTATTCCTAAGCTAGACTGACAGAGCCCACGGCAGCCCTTCCTCCCCAAGCTCAGGCTACAGAGTCTGGAGGGACCTTCTTCCTTAAACTGGGATGAGAGCCCAAGGGGATTCCCCATCCTTGAGCTGGGGCAATGGAGTTCAGGAGGACCCTTCCTCCTTGAGCTGGGGCAATGGCACTCAGGAGGACCCTTCCTCCCTAAGCTGGAGTGGTGGAGCCCAAGCTTGGGAGACCGGGAAAGCCAGGAAGTCAGAAAGCCCAGCCAAGCCTGAGCCACGGTCTTCTCCCTACCTGGCCTTACCTCCAAGATACCCTAAAGAGTTTTAGTCACAAGAGGCAGAAAGGCCTGCCAGGAGGGCCCCAGAGGTGGGATAAATTAGAAATGTGGGTGACGTGTTTTCTTCAAGGGCAATGGCCTCTGACCTCTCAAGAGTACAGCAAGGAAATGGCTGGGTTCAGGTCTAGCTTTTCAGCTGCTCAAAGAAATAAAAGGGCTCTGGGTCTTGCCTGGGAGAGAAGCCAAGACATGGAGAAGCTGGGCAGGTGGGCAGAGGACCTAGCCACAACCGAAGACCCTAGGGCTGCCCACTCTGCCACACCGGGCCATCCTGCCTGGGCCTTCACTGGCAGCTTGTACAGACACAGCACAGATTGGGGGGGGAGTACCCTGAAGCCCCTCTTGTCAGTGTGTGTGACCCTAGACATTTGGTTCTTAAGGAGGGGTCTGTGGTAGAGGATCATAGGGTGGGAGCCACAGGAGGCCACAACCTCAGGGTCTAAATTAACAATATTTATTTCTCATACATTCAACAAACATTCAGGCTACTGACTCTGCTGGGTCCTGAGCAGGGTCCTAGGGACAGAGCAGCGATACCTTGGAGCTGGTCATAGGCAGGGCCAGTGTTGGCTGCCAGCACAGAACCTGGTGGCTTGAACCTGCTAAGTGTTTGTTGAACACATGACACAGGTCATTGGGAAGCCCAGACAGGCTGGGCAAGTAGGATGGGTCCTGTGGTCAGGACAGTAAGGGCCTCAGGCCCACCAGGAAGCACCTCAGTTGTCACATTCCTGGCACTTCCAGCTGACAGCAGCAGACCCAGAGACCAGGGTGCCCTGACAATTCAAGGACCTCCTCCAGCAAGTAGGCAGAGCTGCTGGCCTTAACAACTCTCTGGCATGAGGCCTAGAGCCCCTGGCATCTTGGGGCCACTGCCCAAGGTCAGCCCAAACCTCCTGGATGCATATGTCTCTGTCCAGGGTCCAGTGGCCCAGCCCTAGCCCAAAAGCAGGTTAAGGCCTGGCAGGGCTGGGGAAGGGGCATGCAGCAGGAGGTGGTCTTGGCCTACATGTCCAGAGGGAGCCACAGGTCTACAGGCCCTGAGCAGGAGCACTGGAGTCAGTCAACGAGGAGTCACAGCGCAGCCGTCAGCGGGTCCGCTTGCTGTCCAGAATGGCCATCCAGTCATCCGCCCACGAGTGCAGCCGGCGGCGTGAGGGAGGCAGCCACACATGCTGGTTGTGGCAGGATGTGAAGAGGACATGCTCCCAGCTGGGGTGTGGCTCAGCCCCTGCAGCAGGAAAGCAGCACTTCAGTCCAGGAACCCTGAGCCTGGGCACTGGCATTACGTACTGCTGGAGTGTTTCCTTAATCTGGAAGGTGGTGCTTGTGAAAGCACCTTTGCTGGGGCATGAAGATTAGATGAGGCACTGCACCATCACAGCTGGATGTAGCATGTAGTCCATGTGCTCAACACTGATGCTGGGGTCCTTACCAACCCTGTGGAGGGAGGGTCCGAGGAGAGCTGCATGCCTGGCCACCCAGCACTGCTCCAGGCGGGAACACTAGGTCACAGCAGCCATGCAGCTCACCAGCATCGACCCCAGGTTCCCTGGGCTCCCAAGCTTCAATCCCTCTCCTGGCCCCACTGGCAATGCTGGTCGGAAATGCCCCTCTGGCTTCCTCCACATAGGCCTCTCCTTGCTTCCTGTGGTTGGAGGCAGGAGCCCACCAGGCCCCATGGGCAACGGTAGCCCTGAGTTCCTCTGGGAGATCATGGGGCTTGGAGGGGCTGGCCCTGCCCCTGAGCACATATGTGGGCCCTGTGAACCCCACCCTCTAGGCACAGAGAATGTATTTCCCCACTAAGTATCCAAGAGAAGAGACTAACCTGCAGCTACCAGAGACTCCAGGAGGAGAGAGCTGCCTGCAGACGCTATAAAACAGGCAGAACTGAGACAGGAGACAAGGAAACTAAGTATGGATGCAGACAGATTCTACTGCGCCTGAAGCTCTCCTACCCTGCCCTCTCAGCTAAATGGTCCCCTCTTCTTTCTTTTCCATTTTTAAATTTTATTTATTGAGACAGGGTTTCACTATGTAGTTCAAGCTGGCCTTGAACATACTATGTGGCCCAGGCTGACCTCAAACTCATGGCTATACCCAGCCCCCCCTCCCCGAGTGCTAGGACTACAAGTGTACACTACCACACCCAGCTATGCCCTCTCCTTTTATTGGCTAGTCGGTGACTGGTTGGCTGGTTAGTTGTTTTGGGAGGATGTCATCTGTAAGAAACAGGGACAAACATAACACTCAAACCACCTTAAAACAAAGAAACTATGCAGTGCTTCCCTGTTGTATGCTAGGCGCAGTCCAAACTGTCTCCAAGCAAATGGGTGAAGTGGGAGTGGGGTGGGGAAGGGTTTGTTGCTAAGAGCAAAGATCTGAAATTCACAGTCAAGTCCTCCTTTTACATGAAGAAGGCAAGGCCCAGGAGTGTGAAGTGATCACTGGAGGGCACTTAGCAAGTGAAGCCTAAAGCTGGGTCCTGAACTTCCTGACTCCAGTAGTTTCCCACCCACCCCAAGCCACATGCTGAAAGAACCTTGTCTCCCTGGTAGGAGACTCAGTGCCAGCTCCAGCCTGGACACCTGACAAGACCTGGTGACACAACGGACAGCCAGGGACAAGGAAGCTGCAGAGGAGTAGCCACTCTGGGAAAAGAGAGCATGGGACCCTGGGCCTGCTTCACCCACACCTCCCCTGCCGCAAGCCACTTGCCTATAATGTCCAGCCGGTCATCTATGAGAAGGTCAGCAGACACTACAGTCTTGTCTCTGGTCAGCACAATCTGCTCCAGAAAGTCAGGGCCAAAGTGCTTCTCCACCCAGGCATACTGAAGTGAACAGGAAGATGAGAAGAGTGACATCAGAGAAGTGGGGAACAGCTAGGTGCTCCCAGTGCCAGAGCACTGATGAAGGACAGGTATCACCTAGAAAGCTCATGCCCAGGGAGAGCATGTCCCATGTCCATGTCCTGTAGCTAGAAGGCTACAGGATCATGACTCAGACCCACGCCTGGTGTCTCTAGGGCAACACAGTAGGCCCTCAGTGTACAGTCTCAGTGGGTCAGCCACATCAGCCACCACTATGCCCACAGGCTCCTTTCTTCTTGATGTGCAAGCAGCACAGAAAGAGCTCTGCCCTCAGAGCTCAATGCTAGAAGGGTCATCGGTCATAGGCATGTTTAGACTGCTCATGGCAGAACGCTGAGACAGACCACAGAGGAACAATTAGGGGCAGGAAAAAGCCACTGGACTCCAAACTCCACACCAGTGCAAGGGACAAACACTTTCTATAGCCAGTACTCCAAGGCTGTAGGAGATAGACAAGAAATCTGCAAGGTAACAGACACATGGACAGCAGAGGTACTGGAGTGTGATGCTGCCACTAGGGCCTGGCAAATCACTTGTGCCTCATAGCTCCTGGGCACTGGGAATCCCTTTCCTTTCCCTGCCCATGTGGCCAGGTGGCTTCCCTCCCCCAGATGGCATTTTTCCTACAGAGGCAGACCTGCAATGACCTGCTGGTCCTCTATTCTGAAAGCTCTTCCACTATGAAGCTGCAGGATTCCACCCAGTTCATGAGGTGGCTCAGTGAGGATGGAATTACCACACCATAGGCAGATAGCTGTGGACAGACTGACCCCTGCATTCCCTTCAGGCAGCTGGGAAGCTCTCACTATCATGAGAGCTTATGATACCATGGTGGGGCCTACCATGGTGGGGCCTTGCTCAACAGCTGTCCAATCCATGCTGATGAACAGGGAAAATAACAGTACCTGCCTTACCACTAACTGCAGGGGAAACTGGGAAAATGTGCAAATGTCTCATCAGTGGGCCAGTACAGAGCAAGTGCTCAGGAAAAGATTCTAGCTCTGGGTCTCAGCCCACATCCAAGCCTAACTCCCATCACCCACCACAGTCTGAGAATGGAGGCACTGGACTGTGGGAAGCTGCTGAGCGCCACCCCTGGCCCCTCAAGATGCAGTTTCCTCAGAATGCTGATCCACATCGGGAATTGCTGCACTTTGGATCCTGAATGTCTCCCGAAGACCCATATATTAATAAATCTCAGTCCCCAAAGTGGGGCTAGGAAAGTGGTAGAACCTTTAAGAGACAGGGCCTCACGGGAGGTCTTGGGTCACTGAGGGTACACCCTTGAAGGGAAGGAACAGTGGGAAGTTGGCCCCTTCCTCCTCTCTCTTTTGCTAAGCCCATGGCCTACTATTGGGCATCATCCATAGCTCACAGCCTATTTTTCAGAGCAGTGTTAGGTTCACAGCAAAATTGAACAGAAGGTACAGAGACTCCATTGCGCACTTCCATCTCCACACACGCAAAGCCTTCCCTGCTGTCAATCTCATTCAGTATGCAGCATCAGCAGTGTGCCTGAGGTCAACCCTGGGCGGTACAGGATGATACACCTCAAGGAAGGTTCACAAATAGAGTGAGCGAGGAGGGGTGGTGGGATACCCTCAGCCAGGTTTGCCTTAGAGGGACTCCTCGAGTACAGGATAAGACTGGAACAGGACTATCCACTAGGACTATCGCTGCCTCAGCGTTAGGGAAGTGCTACTCACTAATGACCTAACATGTTGGTTCCGGAAAACACTAGAGATAAAACAGTTTAGCCAGCCAGATGTATGCACACTTATAATCCCACCTACTTAGGAGGCAGAGATGGAAAGATTGTAAGCTCAAGCCCAACCTGGGCAATTTAGCAAGACTCTGCCTCAAAATTTAAAAAAAAAATCCAGGTGTGGTGGCATACACCTGTAATCCCAGCACTTGGGAGGCTGAGGTAGGAGGATCACATGTTTGAAGCCAGTTCCGGCTACAAAGTGGATTCAAGACCAGCCTGAACTGCATAGTGAAACACTGTCTCAAAAAAAAAAAAAAAAAAAAAAAAAAAAGAAAAGAAAAGAAATTTCTGAAAGAAAAAAAGCTGGAGATATAGCTCAATGTGGAGATCTTGAATTTGATCCCTAATACTATAAAATAAAATAATCAAACAATATAGTTCAGCTTAGCAAAGTGTAAAGTTACCTAAGCATAAAATGGCACTGTCGTGGGGCTGGGGGTTTAGCTCAGCGGCATAAGCGCCTGCCTTGCAAGCAGGCAGTCGTGAGTTCGATCCCTGGTACTGATAAAAACAAAAAACACCAAAAAAAAAATGGCACTATCATTTGCAAACCAGAACTGGAAAAAAGTCAAACAAAATCTAAATTACGTGTGTCTAAAGAATTATTGAAGGGATATCTTACTTTTCCCATTGCTAAGATAAAATATCTTACACTCAAAGTTAAAGGAGGAAAGGTTTATTTCAGCTCACAGTTTGTAGAAGTTTCCATTCATAGCTGGCTGGCCCCAAGCCAGGCATGGCGGAGGGGCAGAGGAGAAACAGGCCACCGTGTGCAGAAACAACAAGGCAGCAAAGCAGTGAGGGAGCAGGAGCAGCAGCCCACCTGCCTTCTTTCCAAGCCATTTCCACTCCCAAAACAACCAGTGGACTCATTTAATAATCACACACTCTAGCCTAGCCACCTCTGAAAAGCCCCACCCATGACTGCAGGAAGCTTTGGGGAAACCTCTAAACACCAGGTGTAACATGAGAATCAAGGCCCAGAGCTGTAGGCACCAAGCCCAGGAGTCAAGAGCCCAGTAACCATGAAAATGGAGGAAGGAAGATGCTAGAGAGGACGGTGCCACGGAAGAGCAGAGGCATGGATGGGACAGACAGCCAGGACAGCTGCCAATCCAGGGCCTGGTGCTCCGTAAGCCACATGGTTCCCAGGCGTAGGACCAGACCCAAAGCTCAGAACTGGAGTGTGCTAACTGGCAAGACTGTTGCAGGTGCACAGACCCAAAACCAGAAGTGTTGGGGGTAATGGGGTACAAACCATTTGAAAGACAATACCCCAAAGCCCAGAAGTCTTCAGGATAGATGGCTTGACCCAGGGCCCTTCAAGGTATCAACACTTCTGTCCATCATCCCTATCAGGTGACAAAATGACCAGCTTTAAGCAGACAGCAGGGTTGACATTAGAACATGTACTATCTGCCTGTAGGCCACTCTGCTTTCCTCCCTGAGCTAAAGCCACAAGAGGTCCTTACCAGATGATAACAAGACATCAGCACCTTGGTCTTGGACTTTCAGCCCCTGGAACCATGAGGCAAAATAAATCTCTTTTTTCATAAAATAGTCCCTGCCATCTTGTTACAGCAATAGAAAATGGACTAAGACAACTGAGGTGAATCAAAAACACACCCCGAGCTCCAGGGTAAAGCTACTGGGTGACAGTTGTGTGGTTCACATACCATTCCTAAAAGAATCTATTTTCTCAACATGGCAGAAGAAATCATTGGGCCTTTTAACATAAATGGACCAGAGGTCTCCATATGGGGAATAACTGGACAATTTGGAGTAAAATATGCAAAGAAACTTAACTCATTACCTCTTTGTTTCATTCTTTCTTTCTGGTGTATGTGTGTGAGTATTCCTGAGAATCTAATCCAGAGTCTCTTAGGCAAGCACTGTACCAAACATTTATTGTTAAAACTAAACTAGACTCCACTAACATTTCATTCAGAAATGAGCCTTGAAATCACGAGAACATACTTTGCTTCACACTCCAGCACCTCACTTAATGTGACATGTCATTACTTCCCTTATGGAAAAAGTCAGGCTACAATGTCATGTCTGTGCACAAAAAACTTGCTGTGGGTTTTCAAAAACCTCTCTATGGGACAAAAAGCAAAAATCATTGTAGAAAACTATGTGGGCACCTCTCCTTAAATGCAGAACAATCGCTGCAACATTAGTTAAATTGAGTCTTATTTCCATACACTGATATGTACAAAGCAGGGTACAGCATTTCCTTCTCTCTTCAACTGGCTCTAAGCAATGCAAATAAGACCAGCTGAAGTACTGATACGATCTTAAAGGCCAACCTGACAGTTTCCTGTTTCCTTGCATTATATTCCCTGTCAATTAGTTAAATGCAGCATAATGGCAGAAGAAGTCAGTTCCAGGAATGTCAACCGGGCACGAGCCTCAAAATAAAGGGGCTATGACTCCAAAGGGTACAAAAGTTTACGTATCAGAAACTGAAGCAACAGTGTCGTAAATTCATTCATATGCTATCCCAATGGATTTATACAGTCTGGTCCTTCTGCATATCTCTCTCCTTGCATTTTACAAAGATGCTTTTCTCCCCACCTGGCTAGGCAGCTCAGGCTACTCATGTAGTTCCCACCATCCTCACTCATCCTTGAACCACTCCCTTCTTTACAAGATACTACATTCTGGGAGAGGCTTTGGACCAAGGCCTTTGTCCTTATATCCTCACTTGAATAGGACTTAACTTGGCTGCTCATAACTTTGAATATGTCTTGGTGTCTTTACTTTCACCATGAGTTGCACTGGCAATAGTAGATTGGCGTTAACTCACTGGAATTCCAACAACATATCTATAGGATTACAAATATAACTTTCTGGATTACGAGGTAGATTGGGAAAAGGATTATAATATTTGGATTATAATACATAACAATTGGATTACCATATTATAAACAATTACTATTGGGATTATAATATGGGGCCCCCATAAATCATGCTACTTAAGCTCCAGTCTGGTGGAGCTTGAGTAGAGAGGTGGTGTGGCATAGGGCAGCACTGCATGGGCTCTGACATTTGACTCACTACCCTCATGTTGCTGACCTTGGACAAGCACCTCAATCTCTCCATGCCTCACTTTCCCCATTGTAAAATAGAGATAAAAACAGTCCCCACTCTACAAAGCTATTAGGAAGATCATCACAGGGAAACGCCCTTACCTACATACTGCTTTAGCCCATACAAGCTTGTTATCCAGAGGTCTGAGGTTAAATGTCAGCACACTCTAGGATGAAGGAAGGTTCTGGTAACCTGGATGTAGACCATTTCTAAACCTAGTGTGTGACAGAGAGTGAGATCATGGCTACCAGATTCCCTTCTTTTTGACTAGGTCTTCAGAAGAGATTACTCATGGAGAAGGATTCCCACTTAGGATTCTCATGGCAATCCCACTCCAGTGGACAGAGCTGAATGTGGGCCTGTAAGAGTGGTCTGAGAAGGCTGGGGGTTTAGCTCAGCAGTGTGAATCTGCCTGGCAAACACGAGATCATGAGTTCAATCCCTGGTACCAAAAACAAAACAAAAAGAGTAAGAATGGTCTGAGGTCTGAGAATAGGGCTGCCAGGAGGCAACATACCATGCCTGCATGTCCTAGACCAGCCCCCTGCCCTTCATCACCAGCCCTAGGGGAAGTATGGAGAAACCAGTGACACCTACTTCCTGACCACAGTCAGCTAAGGTACGAAGTATTATCCACCCAGGCAGGGAAGGGTGGTGGGTAGGAAGGCAGGCAGGTGGCAAGCAGGACAGAAGGGGTGTCAGAGATAGTGGGTAGGCAAGATGGTAGATGTGTATGGTAGCCAGTATGGTAGAAGCTACCTTCATCCCAGATGGTTGGGACATGGATAAGTTAACATGCTCAGCATGGCCTACACCCACTTTCTAGCCACTTCCTATAGCCACTGGCCAAAACATTTCTCCCAAAATGTCCTCAGATATCCTTCACACTCTCCCTGCTTCATGTCTGTGCCTAGTGTCACACTTCCTCTAACAGCTGACCTGCCAGGGCTCAGCCTGAGCCGGAGGAGGTTTGGACTGTGCACACACCTAGTGCAGTGGAAATAGATATAACCAGCAGAGAGAGAACATGGCGGACAGATAGCAGCAGCTGCGGAGGTTCTCCGAGAACCTCCCAGCTTAGAATCCAGGAATGGTGCCGAGTGAGGATTCCTAAGCAAGAGGAGATACATTCTGATGACCCAAGAACCAACTGGGCTGAGAGAAACCAACTGGGAATGCAATCATGGTGCTATAACAGGAACGGATAAAGCCTCAGCGTGGAAGCTGGAGCCTGTGCCTTTGGAAGCCGCGATTTGGGTTTCCTGCCGCCGCTGCTGCGTCTGAATCGGCTCGGCAGGGAGAGAGACGCGCGAAAGCTCTGAGAACGGGAATTGGTGAACGGAGCTGAGAGCAGAATGGATGGGGAGCCGTGCATCAACCAGTGGTGAGTGAGGGAAACTGGGACTCTTCCACGGTCTAGGAGACTCCAACACAGAACATTCTGGGACCAGGCAGACTTGCTGGAACAGGGCACTGTAGTGACTTCAGTCACATATCCCCTCTTAAGCAGGATTGATGAGCAGTGCCTAGCCTACAGGACACTGCTGGCTGAGACCCAGTACGATAGCACAACCCAGGTCTCAGTGCCTGGAGATGTGCCCTAGCAGTGAAGCCTTTGGTAGATTGACCTGGAGGGGTGGGCCCCGCATAGGCTGCTTGGTCCGTAACTCCCTGGTGCGCTGCGGTGGGTGGGAACACCTAGCCAACGCAATTCAAACAGACTGTGGCCACCAGGGAAGGAAGCTGGGCCTCCTATATACGCTTGCATATGTAAAGAACAAAGAATATGGGAAGAGGGAGCAAGAAGAAAGGCTCCTCAGCCCCCAATCCTGAGAAACAGGCAATAGCAGACACGGTACCAATAAACATAAAGCACTATCTCCAGAGCCTCATAGACGAGTTCAGGAATAAAGTTATTAATGACCTGAAGCAAGACATAAGCAGAATAGTTAGAGAAATGCTAAGCACCACCCAAGAAAGAACAGATGGTGGAATGGAAGAACAGAAAAAAAGGGAGAATTGTTTGATGGAGAAAATAGAGAAAACATAGAATATGTGAAGCAGGTTCAAAGAGATTACCAGGAAACTAAAAACTCTATCGAAAACTGGCATAACACTTGAAAGAAACTAAGGATAGATTATCTGAACCGGAGGACAGATTTGTAATGTGGGAGCATGAAATGAAAAACTTCTTAAAAATAACAAAGAAACAAACAGCAATAATACAAAGACAAGAAGATGATAAGAGGATTTATAACTTAAGAATTAAGAACATAAAAGAAGAGGTAGGGACACAAACAAATGAACTACAAAAGCTATTCGCAGAAATAATCCAGGAGAATTTTCCCAATTTAGCAAAAGGTAAAGATACTCAGATGTATGAAGCATACAGGACCCCAGCCACCTACAACCCAAACAGAGCTATACCCAGGCATATAATAATCAAAATACCAGAAATCCAATATAAGAACAGAATATTAAAAGCCGTCAGAGACAAGAAACAGATCACTTACAAGGGAACATCCATCAGAATTACAGCAGACTTCTCAGCACAAACCATCAAATCATGAAGAGCGTAGGGGGAAATAATTCAAGCTTTGAAAGATAATAACCTCCAGCCAAGATTGATATATCCTGCACAACTATCCCTGGAAATTGATGGAAAAACAAGGTGCTTCCAGGATAAAGAGGAACTAGGGGAATATGCAACCACCAATTCAACTCTACAGAGATACTGCAGAATATTCTAAAAAAGGAAAATACGAAGAATCCAGAAATAGTGGCAGAGAGGTCACAATGAATGGAGCAGAAAACAAAATAAGACAAACTGACAACTAATGACAGAAAAAGAGCTCAACAGAAATGAGACAGAGAAGATTGGATGATAGGAACAGCTATTTTGGAGAAAACAACGTCATAATAGGTAATGCTGATTTAGTATCATCTTGTTTTGAAGTCCCATCAAGCTTTTGTTCTTCTGTCTCCATAGGTCTTAACATGTTGTATCTTATTGGATTTTATTATATGTGATAGTATAAACAAAAACTTTTATAGACAAGGAGATTATATAGAAACCATTGTTCATTTTCTGTTAGTTGATTCTAAATACCCTGTAATACTGTCATTCTCTTGAATGGTTTTACATTGTTTTGATATATTTGATGCTACAGTATATGGAGTTATACTCAAAGATTTCAAGGAAAGAGACAATATGGTAACTACTTTTATATCGGGATTATATTGTGGTGAAACACTATTCTGCTTAAATGGTTATGTTTTGATCTGCGCTGTTTTGTTGTTATGCCCTCTTTTATCTCAATCTCCATTTTATTATTTACTTTTTTATTTTTATCCTTTTAATTAAGGGGAAAATAAATTAAAAAATAGCAGGATATATTATAGTAACCCACTTTGATTTTCTATTAACTTAATTTGAAGCCCTGTATTGCTCTCATCATCTTGTTTTTGACTGATGTCCTTCTATTCTGTTTTGCTTGATAGTACCAGGTTCAAAAGTTTAGGCAACAGCTGTGAAGATAGTGGGATTCATTTTGACGCCCATTCTGGTTGACTATTATCTACTTTTGAAGACTTGTAATGTCTCCAATGTTTTGGTTTTGTTGGTTTCGTTCTTTACTGTTTTGTTCAATTTTATTATAACTGATGATATAGTCAATTCTATTTGAGATAGCAGGAGGCATTATGGTAACCATTATTGATCACCTTGTATTATGCTTTTATATTATCTATTATGTCCACCCTTTTGATTTGACTGACTCTGTTCTGTTATGTCACATTTGGTTTTACTGTCTTCCAAAAAAGTAATAAGAACTGTGGGAGTAATAAAACCCAAAATGTGTAATAGTCATTGTACAAAAGAGAGGAAAAGAAAGTGCTCTAAATGATATAACTGCATGTATATTTAAGTGTATAAGATAGACAATGATATTACTGAGTTTTGTTGGATCATTGAACAGAACTGTTTGCAGTCTCACAATTTGAATGTCCACTTTATATGCTTTAATTTTGTAACTTGAACAAATATTTCTAAGATGACAATCCATTAACTAGTGATTTCCTACTGTTTATTTTTTTCTCTAAAATTCTGTATAACTTGTACCCTTTTTACCCTTTTTCTGTTTTTTTTTTCTTTTTCTCCTTAAATAAAATTTAAAAAAAAAAGAAATGATATAAACTTTTGTGTAACACATACCAGGCTCCCACCTTTCCTCATGTGGCACACTAATCCTTTTTACTGGAACTTACCCTAAAAACGTAACAATTCAAAACTCTATTTACAAGACATCTTTGGTTTTGAACAATCATATTTTTTTGTCTTTTTGAGACAGGGGCTCACTGTGCAGTTCAGGCTGGCCTTGGGCTTACTTTGTAGCCCAGGCTGTTCTCGAACTTGCAACAACTTCCTTGCCTCAGCCCTCTAAGGGCTGGGATTACAGGTGTGAGCCACCACGCCCAGCTTGAACAATCATATTTTTGAAGAACACTGTTTGGTGACAGGAATAAAAAGCTAAAAAGTGTAAAATTAAGCAGAAAAAATGTATTAAGTTGTAGAAGACTTTTTAAAATATATATTTAATAGGCATCAAAGTAAAACTAAAAAGAAACACATAAAACCTTAACGGTATTCCTCTCTAGGTAGCAGGAATGTGGATGTTGGTTTTTGTTGCTTTTTTCATTTAGGGTACCTACCATCACTACTGTACCCATCTTCTGAGAAGGTCACCTCTGTTTTTCTCTGGAAGCCACTCTTCTTCCGTCAGCAGCAGCTTTATAGGACAATCAGTCTTCATCTCCTTCTTGGGGTTTCACTGCCCAAGATTCATAGTTCCAGAAGAGAGAGGCCAACAGCTGTACTTGGGTATAGCCCTAGTACTCTGATTGTGGGACCCATGGATTGAGCAGTCTTATGGGAGAGACTACAAGCAATGCTTAAAAGCATCTCTCCATGGACAGCTGCCTACATTCAGACTCACGTGCAAGGTGATTTCCAGCACACAAGGAAGCTTTGGAATAACGCTCTGAGCCAGTAAGACCTAGCTCAGCCTCCCAAATCACCAGAGGCCACACCGAAGGTCCCGGCGGGGCCTACCTGGGCCAGGCCCAGTGACTCCTGGATGGCAGACAGCTACCTGTATGCCGCCTCATGAGCTGAAAGTGCATGAGGTGATTTCCAGTACACAAGGGAGCCTTGGAACATAGCTCAGAGCCTGGAAATATAGGATAATGACAAAGCAAAAGAGAAAAATGCAATCTCAAACCTCCAGCCCATCCCAAGCAAGCCTAGGACACATGGACATAGAAGAAAATGTAAGCCATACACCTGAAATACCTGAAATGATAGCAATTGAAATAAAGAAACAACTCCAGGAAGCTATAAAACTGAGATCAGAAATAATCTCCCAGGTAAAAGAAGAAATGATAAATGCAATGAAAGAAATGCTGAACACATCTAAAGAAGACATGGTTAAAAAATTAGAGGAACAATGTAAAATGATGAAAACCTTGAATGAACAATATAAGAAACAAACCAAATGCATGAAGCAGATTCAAAGAGATATACAGGAAATTAAAAATTCCATTGAAAGTTAGCAAAACCACCACAAATGAAAGTGAGGACAGACTTTCAGACCTCGAAGACAAGATTGCAGCTAGTGAATAGAAAAGGAAAAATCTTTTTAAAATAACAAGGAATAGGAAATAAGAATTCAACAACTGCAACACGATGCAAGAAGAACAATATAAGACTGATAGGTATAAATAAAAAAGAAGGTGACACTACAAATGATATCAAGAGGTTATTTACAGAAATAATAGCTGAAAATCTCCCAAACATGAGAATGGAAACTGACATACAGATCAGCGAAGCATAGAGAACTCCAAATCGCCATAACCAAAATAAAACTACACCCAGACACATAATAATCAACACCCCAGAAATCCAACATAAAAACAGACTATTAAAAGCTGTTAGAGAGAAGAGACAGATCACCTCTAAAGGAAAGCCTATCAGAATCACAGCAGACTTCTCAGTACAAACAATAAAGTCAAGAAGAGCATGGAGTAAAGTATTTCAGATCCTAAAGGAAAACGACTTCTAACCCAGACTGATTACCTTGCAAAACTGTCCTTCAAAATAGATGGAGAATTAAGATACTTCCATTACAAAGAACAACTGAAGAACTTCATGACCGCAAAACCAATCTTGCAAAGAATACTGAAAGACATTCTAGATAGACATAGGAAAAAAACTACTAAGCAAGGTAAACAATTAAACAGACTGGAAAGGTAAAGAACCAATAGCAGAAAGATAACATGTTAAAAATGAACCAATATATATCTGTTATAACTATTAATGTAAATGGCTTCAATTCACCAATTAAAAGAAACAGACTGGCAGAATGGATCAAGAAACAACATCCAACCATATGCTGTATACAAGAAACCCATATAACCCAAAAGGAAACTCATAGACTAAAAGTCAAAGGATAGAAAACAATACTTCATACAACAAGAACCCCCCCCCCCAAAAAAAAGCAGGGGTAGCTATTCTGTTTGCAGACAATTTGAATTTCAAACCAAGAATGGTCAAGAGAGACAAAGAAGGTCACTACATACTAGTTAGGGAAAAACTCTAAGAGGAAGAGATAACAATCTTAAATATCTATGCACCAAATTCAGGAGCACCCAGCTATACAAAACAAATATTAACAGAAATGAAAAATCAAGTAAGCAATAACACAATTATAACAAGAGACCTTCATATTCTATTGACACAAAAGGACAGATCAACTAAACAGAAAATCAGCAAAGAACATAACTGAATCACACTTATGAACAAATGGACTTGGTGGATGTATACAGAGTATTCCACCCAAAAACATCAAAATATACATTCTTCTCAGCAGCACATGGAATGTTCTCTAAAATACCAGTCCATAGAACATGCAAAAGAACTGAAATTGTCCCATGCATGTTATCAGATCATAGCGCCATGAAACTAGGAATTAATGACAAAAGAAACTGCCAAAACCCCACAAACACATGGAAATTGAATAATACACTCCTGAGCAATCAGTGGGTCACAGAGAAAATTATAGAAGAAATTAAACTATGTCTACAAGCAAACGAAAATACAAATGCAATTTACCAGAACTTGTGGGATGCAATGAAAGCAGTCCTCAGAGGAAAATTTTATTATAGAATTCCCACATCAGGAAAACAGAATGAACACAAATAAACAACCTGATGTTACACCTCAAACATCTAGAAAAAGAAGAATAAGCCAAGCCCAAAGCCAAAAGAAAGGAAGAAATTATAAAGATCAGAGCAGAAATCAATGCAATAGAGACTAAGACAAAATACAAAGAATCAATGAATCAAAGAATTGGGTTCTTTGAAAGAATAAATGAAATCAAAGAGGACCTCAGAAAATAGAAAGATATTCCTTGTTCATGAATAGGAAGAACAAATATTGTGAAAATGGGCATTCTCCCAAAATTGTTATGAATGAAATGAATGAAAATACCGCTTGCATACTTCACAGATCTAGAGAAATCATTCCTAAAATTTATATGGAACCAGAAGAGACCTAGAATAGCAAAGGCAATTCTAAGCAGCAAAGGCAAGGCAGGAGGCATCACAATGCCTGACTTGAAGTTATACAACAAAGCTACTGTAATAAAGTCAACATGGTACTGGAACAAAAACAGACCTGAAGATTAATGGAATAATGAGAAGATATAACCACAACTACAAACACACTCAGCCACCTTGTCTTTGATAAAGGGGCAAAACATGTTCACTGGAAGAAAGATAGTCTCTTCAATAGATGGTGCTGGAAAAATTGCTCTCCATATGCCAAAAACTAAAACTAGACCCATGTCTATCACTATGTACTAAACTAAAATCTAAATGGATCAAAGATCTGAATATTAAAACAGAAACACTAAATCTGTTGGAAGACATAGTAGGTAGAAATCTTGAAGACAAAGGGGTAGGTAAAGAATTCATGAATAAAAATCAAACCACATGGGAAATACTTCCCAGAATCAATAACTGGGATCATGTCTTATTAAAAAGTTTTTTGCATGTCGAAAGAAATCTCCAGTATAGCAAAAAGAAAACCCAAAAATTGGGAAAAATCTTAGTAAACTGTCCCTCAGAAAAGGACTTCTTTCTAGGACATATAAAGAATTTTAAAAAATCAGAGCCCCAAAATTCAAAGACCCAATCCAAAAATGGGCATCTGAGATGAATACAGAGTTCTCAGATGAAGAAATACAAAAGGCAAATTAAATACATGAAAAAATGTTCAGTATCACTGATCATTAGAGAAATGCATCACACTGAGGTTCCATCTCACTCCAGAAAGAAGGGCCAGGATAAAAAAATTACCAACAATAAATACTGGAAAGACTGTGGGGAAAAAACAATTCTCCACTATTGGTAGGAGTGCAGACTGGTGTAACTACTTTGGAGGTCAGGCTGGAGGTTCCTCAAAAAGCTGGGATTGAAAGTCCCATTTGACCCAGCTATTCCACTTCTGGGCATACTTCCAGAAGAACTGAAAGCATCATACCACAGTGATATATGTGCAGCCATGTTTATAGCAGCACAATTTGTAATCGCCAGATCTTGGAAACAACCTAAATGCCCATCAACTAAGGAATGGATGAAAAAGATGTATTTTTATACAATGGAGTACTACTCAGCTATAAAGAATGATCACATTGAGATATTTATAAATAAATGGATGAAATTTGAGACCATACTCATAAGTGAAACAAATCAAACTCACATTTGTAAATACCATATTGTCTCCCTACTGTAAGAAAAGCTAAGAGTACATAAGATAGAAAATCATCAATAAATACAGTGAAAGGATAAGAATCTGCTCAAAAGGGAAAAAATATCTCAAGGAAAAGGAGAAAAAAGAAAAAGGAAGGAAAAAGAAAAAATATCTAAAATTGTATAAACACACTTAGGATAGCTAAGATGATTGTGCTACAAATTCCATAAGTTCTTGAAACAAAACAGCTAACATTCATAGGATTGGAACCATTTTGCATGTTAGTGTCGGTGATCTGAGGAACTCCTGAAGTCCATTATGTAACCCTAGTTATGCTCCTAGCACCTTGGCTTGAAGGCCTATGTTTGTCGTTGTTTTGGCTCTTTGCTATTGTTACTTGTCTTTTTTGTTATGTGTTTTTCTAGTAATTTGTTTTGTTTTGGTTTGTTTTGCCCTCTAATACAGAAAGAATAGGTATACATGTTCAGGCTTGTACACAAGTAGAACTTTCTCTAAATGAGAATCAATTATATTATGCATGATGAAATGAACAGCTACTTTGAAGAAAAAGAAACATTATGGTATCCATTGCGGATTCCGTATCGTCATGTATCTATTGCGGATTCCGTATCGTCATGTATCTATTGCGGATTCCGTATCGTCATGCCGTAAAATCCAATAATGCTATTATTCTTTGTTCAGAGTGGTTTTAGTCTATTTAGTATTGTTTAATTTCAACATACATGAAGGTATGGACAGCTAATTTGAATGAGAACGAGAGACATTATGACAGTCATTGTTGATTTTCCTATTATCTGGTTTTGAAGGCCTATAATGCCTTCATCACTCTGTTCTGATCAGTTTAATACTATTTTTAATACTATTTTGTATGAATTCATTATGTGTGAAGATATGGACAACTATCTGGAAGAAAACAAAACACAGTACGGTAGCCATGGTAGATATCCTGTTATCTTGCTTTGAGACCTGTCACATTGTTTTCTTCTGATCTACTTTGTTCTGTTTTGTTATGTTTAGTTTTACCCTCTTTAAAGTAAAAAATAAATAAATGAAAGCATCTCTCTTCTAGATTGTGATTCTTTTTTTTTTTTTGTCTTTTTCTTTTTTTTTTTTTTTTTTTTTTAAATTTAAGAGGAAAAAGAGAAAAACACAAAACAAACCAAAGCGGCGTAAGGGTACACGCAATACAGAACTACAAAACAAAATAAAACAAAACAAAACAAAAAACCATAACAGTAAGAAATTACCTGCTAGTAGATTACACACTATTTTCTTGAAAATAGTTCCTCAAATCACAGTATCAAAGAACACAAGGTGGACATTCAAACAGGGAGACTGCAAACAGCTGTGTTCAATGTTCCAAAAACAGTGATAAAGTCAGCTATTTAACACCCCCAAACACACTTGCTGTTATATCCGTTAGAGCTCTTTTTCTTTTTCTTTTTTTTTCCCTCTCTTTTTTACAACAAAATTTACACATCTTGGATTTTATTACTCCTTAGTGCTTATTACTTTCTTTGGGGGGGGGGGGAAGAATACAGTCAAATATGGCAAAACAAAGCTGTCAGTCAATACCAAGGATAGACATAGCACATGGTGTAGAACAGAGTACAAGTTTATCAACAATGGTTATCAACGTTGTCCCTTGTTTCCTTAAAAAGAATTGTCTATCTTATTAGATATTATAAAGTTGGACAAAACAGTAGAGAACAAGACCAATAAAACTTAGGCATTGTAAACATTACAGGACTTCCAAAGAAGACAATAGTCAAACCAGAATGGGTATCTTAGTGAATCTTATTGTCTTCAAAGTAGTTGCCTATGTCTTCAAACTTGATACTATCATATAGAATGGAACAGAGTCTAATCAGTCAAAACAAGATCGTGGGAGTACTACAGGACTTCAAAACAAGTTAATAGGAAATCGAAAAGAGTTACTATTTATATATCCTAATTTTTTTGAATTTTTTCTTTAATTAAGACAAACATAAGAAATGACTAAATAATTTTTTTTGAAACAATAAGGGGGAGATTGAGATAAAACAGGACATAACAATATAACAATAGAGGTCACAGCATGACTGTTTCAATAACCTAGTACTTCACCACCTTATAACCTGACTTAATAGTAGTTACCATAGTGTCTTTTTCCTTGAAATATTTGGGTAAAACTTCATATACTCTAGCTTCAAATATTTTCTTATCAAGAAGCCCAGAATAAAGCCTTTCTAATTAATGAGTGAAAACTTTATAAGGCTTCAAGGCCACCTAATGGGGAATCATGATTACCACATATTTTTATATATTTGAATCATTACTTACATTAGGGAAACTATTCGGTATTCACACATGCGAGATTGATTTATTTCACTTATGAGTATGGTCTCAAGCTGCACCCATTTATTGATAAATATCTCAATGTGATCCTTCTTTATAGCTGAATAATACTCCATTGTATAGAAATACCACAACTTTTTTATCCATTCCTCAGTTGATGGGCACTTGGGTTGTTTCCAAGATCTGGTGATTACAAATTGTGCTGCTATAAACATAGGTGCACATATATCACTGTGGTATGCTGCTTTCAGTTCTTCTGGGAATATGCCTAGAAGTGGAATAGCTGGAATAAATGGGATTTCCAGTCCCAACTTTTTGAGAAATCTCCAGACAGATCTCCACAAAGGCTGTACCAGTCTACACTCCCACCAGCAGTGCAGAAGAGTTCCTTTTTCCCCACAGCCTCTCCAGCATTTGTTGTCGGTTTTCTTGATCCTGGCCATTCTTTCAGGAGTGAGATGGTATCTCAGTGTGGTTTTAATTTGCATTTCTCTAATGACCAATGATGATGAGCATTTTTTCATGTATTTATTTGCCATTTGCATTTCTTCATCTAAGAATTGCATATTCATCTCAGATGCCCATTTTTGGATTGGATCTTTGAATTTCAGAGGTCTGAGTTTCTTTAATTCTTTGTATGTTTTAGACAAGAGGCCCTTGTCTGAGAGAGAGTTCACTAAAATCTTTTCCCAGTTTGTGGGTTTTCTTTTCACTATGCTGGAGATTTCTTTTGACATGCACAAACTTTTTAATAAGAAGTGGTCCCAGTTATTGATTCTGGGAAGTATTTCCCGTGCGGTTTGAGTCCTGTTCATGAATTCTTTACCTACTCCTATGTCTCCAAGGTTTCTACCTATTTTGTCTTCCAATAGATTTAGTGTTTCTGTTTTAATATTCAGATCTTTGACCCATTTAGATTTTAATTTAGTACATGGTGATAGACATGGGTCTAGCTTTAGTTTTCGGCAAATGGAGAGCCAGTTTTTCCAGCACCATTTATTAAAGAGACTGTCGTTCTTCCAGTGAACCTGCTTGGCTCCTTTATCAAAAATAAGGTGGTTGGGTGTGTTCGTAGTTGTGGTTGTATCTTCTAATCTATTCCACTGATCTTCAGCTCTGTTTTGATTCCAATACCATGTTGATTTTACTACTGTTGCTTTGTAGTATAACTTCAAGTCAGGGATTGTGATGCCTCCTGTTTTGTCTTTGCTGCTTAGAATTGCCTTTGCGATTCTAGGTCTCTTCTGGTTCCAGATGAAATTTAGGAGTGATTTCTCTAGATCTATAAGGTATGTTGATGGTATTTCTATTGGGATTGCATTGAATCTGTATAACAGTTTTGGGAGAATGGCCATTTTCACAATGTTTGTTCTTCCTATCCATGAGCAAGGGATGTCTTTCCATTTTCTGAGATCATCTTCAATTTCCTTTTTCAGTGTATTATAATTTTCACTGTATAAGTCTTTCACTTCTTTCATAAGAGTAATTCCTAAATATTTCATTTTTTTGCTTGCTAATGTGAATAGTCCAGTTTCTCTTATTTCCCTCTCTGTAATTTTGTTGTTCGTGTATAGGAATGCTATTGATTTCTGAGTATTGATTTTGTATCCAGCCACATTACTGAATTTATTTATTGTATCTAAGAGTATTTCAATGGAGTTTAGGGGGTCTTCTATGTAGAGTATCATGTCATCTGCAAACAATGATAATTTAACTTCTTCTTTTCCTATCTTTACCCCTTTTATTTCTCTTTCTTGCCTAATTGCTCTGGCTAGTACTTCCAGTACTATATTAAATAGGAGTGGTGATAAAGGACATCCTTGTCTTGTACCCGATTTTAAAGTAAAGGCTTTCAATTTTTGGCCATTTAGTATGATGCTGGCTGTTGGTTTGTCATAAATGGCCTTTATTATATTGAGGTATAGACCATTTATTCCAATTTTCTGTAAAGTTCTTATCATGAATAAGTGTTGGACCTTATCGAAGGCTTTTTCTGCATCTATAGAGATGATCATGTGATTCTTATTTTTGGCTTCATTGATATGGTGGATTACATTTATTGATTTGCGTATGTTGAACCATCCTTGCATTCCTGGGATGAATCCCACTTGGTCATGGTGTATAATCTTCTTGATGATTTGCTGGATCCTATTTGCCAATATTTTATTGAGGATTTTTGCATCTGTGTTCATTAGGGAGATCGGTCTATAGTTCTCTTTTATAGTTGGGTCTTTCTCAGGTTTTGGTACTAGAGTAATATTTGCTTCCAGGAATGACTTAGGAAGGATTGCTTCCCTTTCAATTTCATTGAATAGTTTGAGGAGTGTCGGCATTAGGTCTTCTTTATATTTCTTGTAGAATTCTGCAGTGAATCCATCTGGGCCTGGGCTCTTCTTGGTGGGCAAGGACCCAATTACATTCTCAATTTCATTAGCAGAGATTGGGTTATTCAACAGTTTTATATCCTCTTGATCTAGCTTTGGTACTTCATATGCTTCTAAGAATCCGTCTATTTCTTCTGTGTTATCAAACTTTTGAGAGTAGAGGTTTTCGAAATAGGTGTTGATGATCCTCTGTATTTCTATTGGGTCTGTAGTGATTTCTCCTTTTTCATTTCTTATTGCATGAATTTGAGCTTTTTCTTTCCTTTTTTTAATAAGGTTGGCTAGGGGCTTATCGATTTTATTTATTCTTTCAAAGAACCAACTCTTTGATTCGTTGATTCTTTGGATTGTTTTCTTAGTCTCTATAGCATTGATTTCTGCTCTGATTTTTATAATTTCCTCTCTTCTTTTGGCTTTGGGCTTGACTTGCTCTTCTTTTTCTAGCTGTTTGAGGTGTAGCATCAAGTTATTTATTTGTATTCGTTCTGTTTTCCTGATGTGGGAACTCAGTGCAATAAATTTTCCTCTCAGAACGGCTTTCATTGCATCCCACAGATTCCGGTAAGTTGTATCTGCATTTTCATTTTCTTTTAGGTATTGTTTAATTTCTTCTTTAATTTCTTCTGTGACCCACTGATTACTCAAGAGTGTGTTATTTAGTTTCCATGTGTTTGCGGAATTTTTGCAGTATCCTTTGTCATTAATTTCTAATTTCAGAGCGCTATGATCCGATAATATGCAAGGGATGATTTCAACTCTTTTGCATTTGCTTAAATATGTTCTGTGAGCTAATATATGGTCTATTTTAGAAAATGATCCATGTACTGCTGAGAAGAATGTGTCTTCTGATGTTGTTGGGTGGAACATTCTGTATATGTCTATCAAACCCATTTGTTCACAGGTGTGATTCAGTTCTGTTATTTCTTTGCTCATTTTCTGTCTGGTTGATCTGTCCCTTGGTGTCAGTGGTGTATTAAGGTCTCCTGTTACAATTGTGTTACTGATAATTTGAGTTTTCATTTCTGTTAATAATTGTTTTATATAACTGGGTGCTCTGGAGTTTGGTGCGTATATATTTAAGATAGTTATCTCTTCCTCTTGGAGTTTTCCCCTTACGAGTATGTAGTGACCTTCTTTGTCCTTTATAGTCATTGTTGGTTTAAAGTTCACGTTGTCTGCAAACAGAATGGCTACTCCTGCCTTTTTTTGGATTCCTGCTGCATGAAGAATTGTTTTCCATCCTTTGACTTTCAGTCTGTGAGTATCTTTCTGGGTTAGATGGGTTTCCTGTAAACAGCATATGGTTGGATTTTGTTTCTTGATCCATTCTGCTAGTCTGTTTCTTTTGATTGGTGCATTGAGACCATTTACATTAATGGTTATTACTGTTAAGTGCTGGTTAATTGTAGGAATGTTATCTCTCTGCTGTTGCATCTTTATCTTTCGGTTCTGTTTAATTATTTGCTTTGCTTAGTGGTTTTTTCCTTTGTGTATCTAAACTGTCTTTCAATATTTTTTGCAGGGTTGGTTTGGTGTTCATGAAGTTCTTCAGCTGTTCTTTGTCATGGAAGTATCGTATTGCACCATCTATTTTGAATGATAGTTTTACAGGATATATCAGTCTTGGTTGGAAATCATTTTGCTTTAGGATCTGGAATACTTCACTCCATGCTCTTCTTGACTTTATCGTTTGTGCTGAGAAGTCTGCTGTGATTCTGATAGGTTTTCCTTTATAAGTGATTTGTCTTTTCTCTCTGACAGCTTTTAATAATCTATTCTTGTGTTGGATTTCTGGGATGGTGACTATTATATGTCTGGGTGTAGTTTTATTTTGGTTATGACTGTTTGGAGTTCTATATGCTTCACTGATCCTGATGTCAGTTTCTGATCTCATGCTTGGGAAATTTTCAGCTATTACTTCTCTAAATATCCTCCTGACATCCTTCATGTTGTCTCCCTCTCTTTCATTAATCCCTATCATTCTTATGTTATTCTTCTTTGCATCGTCTTGCAGTTGTTGAATTGTTGTTTCCTGGTTCCTTGTTATTTTCAAAAGATCTTTCCTTTCCTGTTCACTAGCTGCAATCCTGTCTTCAAGGTCTGAAATTCTATCTTCACTTTCATTAAGGCGGTTTTTACAACTTTCAGTGGAGTTTTTTATTTCCTGTATATCTCTGTGCATCTGCATTATGTATTCTGTTTGTTTCTTATATTGCTCGTCTAGGGATTCTATCTTTTTGTTTAGTTCCTCCAATTTTTTATCTGTGTTTTCTTTAGATATATTTAGAATCTCTTTCATTTCTTTTATCATTTCTTCTTTTATCTGGGAGATTATTTCGAGTTTGAATTTCTTTAAAGCTTCCTGGAGTTGCTTGTCAATTTCAGTGGCTATTGTGTCCGATATATGAGGTGGATGGGATATATTTTCTTCTATATACATCGCTCCTAGGGTTTCTTGAGATGGGCTGGAGGTTTGAGGTTGTAATTTGGTCTTTCTTTTTGTCATTTTCCTATATTTCTGTGTTTCAAGTGTTATTTGAAAGCTTCCTCAGGATCTGTTGAAAATCCCCTTCTATGTTTGGAGCTACTGGGACTCTGGCGCCGCGCTACTCCAAGCCATTAGGCCTACAGAACCAGTGGCCCTCCTCTGCCTGCTCAGAACTCCGCAGTTCCAGACAAGCTGGGCCTCAGGGACACTGTGCGCCCACCTGCCCCTTGGAAGCTCCACAGTTCTTCAATCGCAGCCGGGTTAGGGTACTCACCACAGGCCGCAGTGCTTCAGGAACCTGTGGACCCTCCCTGGTTGCAGAGATATCCACAGTCCTCCAGACACGCAGAGAGGCCTGTGAGGGCACCCCAGATCTGCCCAGCTCCTCCTCTGCAGACCTATGGCCAGGCGCGGCAGCTAAACAGGCTGGGCTAGGCTGGTAGTGTGGGCCAGCCCACCTATCGGGAGCTCAGCAGGTCTCCAAATGAAGCCGGGAATGGGGAGGCTGATGTGGAAGCCTCAAACCCACCTCTCTCCTTCACTGCACCTGGAAGCCTGAGGGAACTCCAGCAGACTGGGCGCAGAAATCCAGAGTCCTCCAGACACGCAGAGAGGCCAGTGAGGGCACCCCAGATCTGCCCAGCTCCTCCTCTGCAGACCTATGGCCAGGCGCGGCAGCTAAACAGGCTGGGCTAAGCTGGTAGTGTGGGCCAGCCCACCTATCCGGAGCTCAGCAGGTCTCCCAATGAAGCCGGGAATGGGGAGGCTGATGTGGAAGCCTCAAACCCACCTCTCTCCTTCACTGCACCTGGAAGCCTGAGGGAACTCCAGCAGTCTGGGCGCAGAAATCCAGAGTCCTCCAGACACGCAGAGAGGCCAGTGAGGGCACCCCAGATCTGCCCAGCTCTTCCTCTGCAGACCTATGGCCAGGCGCGGCCTGTCTTTTTCTTTTTTATTGGTACAGGAACTCACGACCACACACTTGCAAGGCACTTATGCCACTGAGCTAAATCCCCAGCCCCCTGGATTGTGATTCTTGAAGAAATGAAAGCCCAGGATGGACAACAATTCCACCCCAGGGTTTTAGAAGCATCTTCACTAGACAGATTGCCTCCTGGTACCTAAAGCCTGCTTCTGCCTATTTCCCTTTTCTGAGCAAACCAACATCATTCTAACAGATTCTACGTCTGTTTAAAGCTATTCAATTCTACTTCTGTTTAAAGCTCTTAGTGTGCTAGAGAGTGAGTCCTGACTTACACCCATCCCTCCAAAAGGTGTACTGGCTCCGTGTCCTCTCCAGCAAGTGTGAGCAGCCTGTAAGAGAAGATAGCAGCTAAGGGTAAGCTCAGGGACAGGCAGACAGGGACCAGTCCTATTGGCTGTGTGATCAGTAGGTCTAGCAGATGAGCTGTCTCACTTCTCTGAGCCTCAGTTTCTCCATCTCTCCAATTAGAAGGGTATTCCTGTACACCTTAGAAGCAGTAATCAAAGGACAGTGCCTGCTATATTAGAGGCATCTAGTAAGTGGCAAGCATCCTGACACAAAGGTGTTTGACTGTGTCAAATGATGGGAACAATGGGTCCCTCCACCCAATACTGAATACTAAGTGCCAGAGGTAGGGGGTGGCCCCTGCATTGGACACTGGAGGTCTACAGTCAGCAGTGCTATGACAATCACTACTCTCATGAACCTCAGCCTGGTGAGAGACAATGAGTGACAACAGAGACAGAGGCACAGACCCATTCCAAACGGTCTTCTGTGTCACACAGGTAATGGGACCAATAGATATAACAAGGTGAAGAAAGAATATACTGTCAGGAAATATGGGGAAGATGTCCGAGTGCAGCAGCAGGGAAGGAGGATGTTTAGAGACGAGGGTGGCCTAAAAAACAGGGTGAAAAAAAAAAAAGAAACAGAGGGTGGGGAGTACAATGGATGGATAAAGGCAGGCAGATCTGAAGAGAATGCCAGGAGTCTCTACACAGAATTTTTAAAGGGAAGCCATTAAGAAAGGGTTGACACGATGTGCCTTATGAAATGCCTCATCAGCTCTGTGTGGGACTAAAATGAGCCAGCAGTTTAGGGGTGACATTAGGAGTTCTGGGAAGAAATGCTGAGCTGGCGGCAAAAGGAAGAAAGATACAGATGAAGGTCATATTTAGAAACAGAAAACAGAGAACACTGGACTCACTGGCACACTTGCCAAGGAAAGTAGATAGCACTGTGTCCAGTGTGAAGGAGAGAGAGACACACACAGACACTGGGGCCATGGACAGGCATGTCAGGCTGGACACAGTTTTCACAGAGGCTGGGTGGGGTGGGGGCATCAGCACAAAGAAAACGTGTAAATACACAGGAATGGGTAAACGGCCACCTTACCAACCTTATGCTAGTAAATAAAGTCTGCAACCATTCATATCCATGAATTCAACCAAGCAGAGGGCAGAAACATTCAATAACTGCGTATGTGCTGAACATGTGCATACTTTTCTCCTTGTTACTACTCCCTAAACAATACAGTGCAATAGCTATTCACATACCACTTAAATTGTGGTAGTTATTATAAGTCATCTAGAGATAACTTAAAGAATATGAGAAGATGTACCCATGTTATATGCAAGTATCAAGCCACTTTATATATGAGACTTCAGCATCTGCAGATTTTGATTAAGGGGGAACCTCCTGGAACCAATTCCCCAAGGTTACCAAGGGATACTGAACAGCCACTAGACTACACACCAAGATCAGTGGAAGCAGCCGTAGGATTCCCTATCCCTGTTCCTAAGCCTCCAGCTGCATCAGAGTTACCTGGAGGACTGGTCAAGTTCATGCTAGCACTGCCAGAGTTTCTGATTCTGCTGCAGGGCTGAAAATTTTCAATTTTTTTTTATCAGTACCAGGGATCGAACTCACAACGTGCTTGCAAGGCAGGCACTTATGCCGCTGAGCTAAATCCCCAGCCCCTTTACAATTTTTTTTTTTTTAAATTTCAATTTTTATGGAGTCTCTGGGGGAGGCTGACAATGGGGGACCTTATTTGGAGACCACTGCTGTACTAGAAAGAATAGGCACAGCCTATTCACAGTTCACACCATGCCCACAAACTATGGACCAGAGGCCCCACTTTCCTGGGTTTAATCAACCTCATGCTCCTGGAGAATTCAAAGGCAACTATAGGATGGGGTGTCATGAGGACACAGGCACCAAGCACTGGCATAATTCCAGAGTAAGTACCCCAAAGGCACTCAGCATTGGCTGAATGTGTAACTGTCATTCTTGACATGGAGCTGGAGCGAGGAAAGGAAAGGGGAGATGCTTAGAACTCTTGCCAGAGGGTTGGGAGCTCCTGAGCAGCAAAGCACTGGTCTGGAAATCTAGTCTTCTGGGCTAAGGAGGAGCTGCTCAGAAACCTTGGACAACAGCCAGGCTTTGAACACCTCTGCCAAGTGCCCTTTCCCTGGCACCAGTCATCTTTTGGGTTTGGAAACTGCAGTTTCCCAAATTCCATAAACATCTCCATCTCATACATCATTCTATTTCTTTTCAATAAGGTCAAAAGAGAGTGTGTAGCAAAATGAACTTTAACCACCTCCCTTTGGTCAGGCTTTTCGTGTAAAGATGTCCATAATCCTGCAGCCCTTCAGACATGGTACTCTTGTTACCTCTGTCACAAGCCTGTTCAGACAGGTAAATCTGACAAATGTCATTGCCCCAAAATATGGATGGCTGCCCATCCCATCAAAACCTTGTCACCATAATGAGACCCCATCCAGAACAGGGGATGGAACCCCGAGAACAGTGCTGGAGAAGCCCTTGGGGAGCAGGAGCCACTGGCACAGAGTCAGGGAGCAAGGGCTGGGGACCCGGCACTGAATCTGCACCTTTCTGTCAGGTGAGATAAGCCATCAGCCTTTGCCTACACTGCACAGGATAAGGGCTGTCCAGAGCAAGATGCATACCTTACCTTCTCATAGGGACAGTACTTGAACATCTTGATGGGGCTTGTGCAGATGAACACGTCAGTGCTGCCAAGAAGAGAAAAGACAGTGAGCCTGCAGTCCTGTAGCTACCACCATGCTCTCTTTCCCACATCTCCATACCCTTTTTGATTGAGCCCTGTCAGGATCTGAGTATCACATCTGCTGTGGGAAACTCACTACTCTGTCTCCATACCAGAGATGTTGAATTTCTGCCCCAACCAATGACCATGGGAAGCACAGGAAACTTGTGGCAATTTTTGCAGGGCCAGAACCAAACGGTTAGCAGACCTCAGATGCTCTCTAAAATTGAAACATGGAAATATAAATAGAAAGAAGCATTTGGTAACAAGTCCAGCATGACAAGAATACAGAGAGCCAGGCACAGAGGCACATGCCTGTACTCCTAGCACCAGCAGGATGAAGCTGGAGGATCACCAGGAATTCGAGGCCAGTTTGGACAACAGCAAATTTGAGGCCAGTGTGAACTACATAGCGAGACTCTGTCTCAAAAAAACCAAAATAAATAGATAAAATAAAAGGAGGCAGAGGACTAGGGGCCTAGTTCAGTGGTACAGTGCATGCTTAGCATGCCCAAGGCCTTGGGTTCCATCCACAACAACAAAAAAATTGGGGGGCATACACAGATCCTAGAGTTACTTAAGGACAAACTGATGTCCCATGAAAGGTAAAAAAGGCAGTAAATTAAAATCAATAATGAAGACTTCTAATACCACGTGCAAATTCTCTGGTCTCAGGTCAAACAGAAGAGCCTAGATCCCCTGCACTGAGCAGTGTGTGCCCCTCAAAACAGGTGCCGGCTCTGTGTGTGGTACGATACACCCTTCCCACAGTCCAGATTCCAAGACAAATCCACAGGGAAGCTGGCCCTGACCCAGAAGGGCTTCCTAGGTGCCTGCCTCTCTCTACCAGGGCCTAAATATCCCCAAAAGCTGAAGTTCACCTCCAACACTGGCCATCTCAGCTCATCAAACTGAGCTGCACACGTGTTTCCCCAACTCTCTCTGGCAAATTGGCCCCGAGTCCTGTGGAAGCCTGCCAGACCCCAGGGTGCTGCATGTACCCTCTCATTACCTGAGCTCTTCCCAGCCCTTGTACATCCTCTGCCGACCTGGCTGTGCCCTCACATCTACTATGTCCCTCCAGCTATCAGTGTTTGGCCCATAGTTGTTTTCAGCTGTCTCCACAGGGACTAGCCTTTGACTCTTCCCTGCTGTGGTCATCTACTATTGGCTGGTTATAGTCCCTCCCATCCCCCATTCCCTAGCTCAACACCATTCCCTCTTCCCCTGCTCTTGAACATCCTAGTGACATTACCCACATGCACACATGTGCACATATGCAGATCCAGCACATACTCTCTCAGTTCCTAACCCTCCTTACCTCCAAATATCCCCCTTTCCTTTTTGATCATCCCCAAAGCCTCTTCTCCTTCAGCACATGGAGCCTGGTCTCCCTGGCTGCCACCCATTACAAACACTGTAGCAACCTGCGCTCAGTTCTTCAGTCTTCTCAGCAGACACAAGGACTGAGGCACACCAGTTTTGTGTACACTCCCTCACCACAGGCTTGACATCCTGGATCTGCCCCACGCACACTTGGTGGCCCGTCTCTACAATCACTGTTTGTGTATCTTGCTCCACGGAGGGCTGTTTTGCCAGGCTCCGAAAGAACCCACTATCTAACTTCTCCCACCTCCACTCAAGCAACTGAAGGTAGCTGAAGACAAATAAAAAATCACATAATCTTTGAATCAGCTTTGCTGTGTGATCTCAAGATGGGGCCTAGTGATTGCATAGCAGGCTACTCTCTAGGGCTCTGGAGGTGCTCACCACAGGGTCCTACACACACACGCAGCTAGAACACGCCTTCCCTGCGCCTCACTTGTTGCTATGAGATATCCATGTTTCTCCTCACATGTCACCTGCCCTGCCTTACAGTTCTCTCCCATGCCACAACAGCCATCCCTCCTCTGGCTCAGCCTCCATGTACACTCTCCCCTCCATCTGCACCCATCTGCCCTCTCATCACGAGGATTTTTCCGTCCAAAACTCCCCCTCTCCTCCTGTTCCGTGCCTCCTCATTCTAGTATGTCCTGGTATCTCTTGTCTTATACTACCTACCGATAGTGCTCAACCGATGATGAGGTTACATCCTGATCGACCCACTGTGAGTTAAAAATGTCATAAGTACAAAATGCACTTAAATACACCTATGTTACTGAACATGAGAATATGGTTTCCACTGAATGGCTACCACTTTCACACCAGTCAAGGCAAAAATCATCAGTAGAAGCCAGGTGTGGTGCATGACTGTAGTCCCAGACTCTGGGAGGCTGACACGGGAGGATCATAAGTTCAAGCCCAGCATGAGCAACTTAATGACTTAGCAAGACGGTGTCTCAAACTTGTGATCAATCTTCCTGAGACTCAGAGTCCTAGGATTTAGATGTGTGCCACCATTCCCAGGTTCAAATCAATGATGTTAAAACTCCCCCCAAAGCAATGTGGCACTATTGACTGAATCCACAACCTTTGCAGTGAAATACAATTCTAATCCATCTTTTAGTTTTTATTTTGAGACAGGGTCTTGCTAAGTCATTAAGAAAGAACTGGGGATGTATCTCAGTTTTTCATTCAATCCCCAGAATTTAAAAACAAATCAACAAAACCCTAAGTCAGCAGCTATCTGCATAACACAAAACTGTGACCCTCATGTTACCATCACACCCCTGCTCCCTCCACAGGATAACACACTTCACAACTTCCTTTGCTGCAGACTCTATTTCTCACCATCTGTCCCTTTCTCAACCAACTCCCACTTGGAGTTGGTCCCTTCCTGACTTAGTCACTTTCCTTGTCACTGAGACACAATACCAGATACCCACAACTCTAAGGAAGAGAAGTTTATCTTGCTCACATTTTAGTGTACGCAGGAAGAAGAGATAGAAGGGACTGGGTGAGATACACCTTTCTAGACCTGCTCCTAGTGAAATGCCTCTTCCAATCAGGGTCCACCTGCCAACAGTACATTTAGCTATGGATTCACCAGTAGATTAACCCACTGATGAGTATAGCATCCCCATGATCCAATTACCTCCCCAATGACCCTTTGGGAGACACAGTAGATCTAAAATATAACACCCTCACTTCACAGGAATTGCTCACTCTCTCCGGGGACCCTCGCACACCGTGTGCACAGCACACCACACAGCACTCTCATCTTTCTCATCAGCATTTGGCCCTCTGCTCATATCTGTCCTCTATTCCCTAGCCTGGTCTCCTGATATCCACTCCCTTTCCAGCCTCTCAGGGTTGGTGCTGGGCTCTCTAAGGCTCTCCGTCTGTATGCCCCATCTAGGTGGCATTTTCCAGCCTGAGGCTTTAATGCTATCTATGTACAGACACCTCCAAACTTCTCCCCAGCACCAAGGAAAAATCCTTCATGGCCTTTGAATAGCTCCTTTTCAACGCTTCACCCGTCTTAAGCCCTGTGGTTCCAAAATGAACACTGAATTTCCCCCAATTCCAAGACCTGTCCCTTCCCTGATCTTCCTTCAGTTAATGTCATTAACTTGTTATATAATGGCACGTGCTTAACAACAACAAAAAAAAAACTAAAAATTACCATTTTTTTCTATCTTCTGCCTCCCAAATTACATCATCGTGAGGTCTCCTGTGTTCCACCAACTTCTCTTCATGCCATCACCCACCTCTGAGATTCTACAACTACCCACTTGTTCCCCAACTGCCAAGACTGGCCCCTCCATACCATTATCATCCCTGTGTGCAGACAGGCTTCCTTTTCTCTTCTCTTCTTTTTTCTTTCTTCCTGATATAGGATCTCACTATATTCCCCTCTGGCCTTGAACTCTAGACTCAAATAATCCTCCTGCCTCAACCTCCCAAGCAACTCAGACCACAAGTGCCTGCCATCATGTCTGGTTCAGACTGATTATCTTTAAACAACTTTACTGAGGTATAACTGACATGCAATAATGTATATGCATTAAGTAGTATATGTCATGGCACATGTACACACCCATGAAGCAGAGATCACCACAATCAAGACAATAATCACATCCACAACCTGAATGTAACCCCTGGGTAATCTCTCTCACGTGCCCCTCCTTCCCCCTCCCCAATCCTAGGCCCCAAGCAACCACCAATTTGTCTTCTACCACTGCAGACTAGATTGTATTTTTTAGAATTTTATACAAATGGGAACAGAATGTGTACTTTTAAATCATCTGACCTCTTTTATCCAATAAAATTACTGTTTAATCATTTTGTTAAATAAATGTAACAATTTGAGCAAACTGATTTTTTTAAGTTTTATTGAGCTATAATTCATACATCACATTTACCCATTTTGAGTACAAAACTAAATAAATTTTAGTATATTCACAGAGTTTTATAACCATCACAATCTAATTTTTAGACACTACTATCACTCCAAAAAGAAACTTGGGTTTTTTGGGGTTTTTTTGTTTTGTTTGTTTTTTGGGTGATTTTTTTGGTATCAAGAATTGAATCCAAGACCTTGCATTTGCCAAGCAGGTGCTTATGCCACTGAGCTATATTCCCAGCCTGAAACTTGTGTCTTGTAAGCAATCAATGCCTACTGCCCCTTCCTCCTCCCACTCTGGAAACAATCAAAGGTGCTTTCTGGTCCTAAGGATTTACCAACTCTGTATATCCATATAAATTAAATTGTACAATATATAACCTTCTGTGTCTCACTTCTTTCACTTAGCAAGGTGTTTTAAGGTTTATTACATTGTAACATGAATTAGAACTTCATTCCTTTTTATAAAGGAATAATATTCCTTTGCATGGATATTGGTTTATCTATGCATATGTTGATAGAAATGGAGTTGTTCCCACCTTTCAGTTATTATAAATAGCACTGCTGTCAACACTTGTGCACAACTTTTTGTGTGGGTATATATGTTTTTGTTTCTGTGGGTATTTACTAGGCTATGAGTATTTACTGGGCTTACTGGCTTATAGGGTAATTCTATGTTTCATGTGTTCACAAAATGTTTCCTGAAGTGTTGTGCACGGAGGCCACATCATTTTACATTCCCACCCACAACATATGAGAGCTCCAATTCTCCACATCCTTTCCAACAACTGTTAAAGAACTCGACTTCCTCATAATAGTCACCCTTGTGGATGTGAAGTGCTATCACTGTGGTTTTGACTCACATGTCACTAAGAATGAATATTTGAGCACATTTTCAAGCACTTACTGGCCATTTGCATTTCTTCTTGGAGAAATGTCTATCCAAATTCATTGCTCCAACTCCATATTTTTTATATTTTAAAGGGCAAAAAAGCACAGAAAAATAAAAGGGCAATCAAGCAAACAAACAAAAAAAGGAACAATGAAAGCCAAACAATAACGTTAACAACATCATCAACAACAATAGTGATACAGAATTTTGAAACAAGATGATAGGAATTTAACCATGGTTGTTACATTGTTTTTTTTTGTTTTGTTTTGTTTTGTTTTTTGTCTTTTTCATTTTTTTCGGTACTGGGGATCAAACTCACAACCGCCTGCTTGCAAGGCAGGTGCTTATGCCACTGAGCTAAATCCCCAGCCCCTTGGTTGTCACATTGTAAAGTGTTGTCTTAAAATAGTTGCTCAGGTTACCAGATACAACAGGCATACAGAACTGACCAAACAACAATATAATTTCCTTTCCAGCAGTTTCTTCCAAATTCATATTTTTAAAACCCAAGTTTGCGCTCGCTCGCTCGCTCTCTCTCTCTCTCTCTCTCTCTCTCTCTCTCTCTCTATATATATATATATATATATATATATATATAATTTTTGTACTTGGAATCAAACTCAGGACCTTGTTCTTGCCAGGCAGCGCTGTGCTGCTGAGCTGTATCCCCAGCCGGAAAACCTAAGTTTGACCATGTCAATTTTTCTTCAGGCCCATCTTCTGCTACTCTGCCATCCCATTTCCGCCCCCACACACACAAGCTCTAACCATTTTGTTTCAAATAAGAAAAGCTTATATTAGTCAAATAAGCAAAGCTCTTGCCATCTTATGGTATAGTACTTATACCTGCTCTCCTCTAGGTTTAGAACATCAGCCCAGCACTTCACTGGGCTGTTCATTCTTACCTTCAGGTATGAGGTCAAAAGCCAGCTCCTGGAGACTCTTTCTACTCCACTCAAAGTAGCCCCTTCCCCACTGACTAACACACATTCTGGTTAACTGCCTTCACAAAGCTCACCACAACCTGAAATTGCAATTGCAACTGATTATGTGTTGTCATCTTTCCAAATGTAGTGAACTCCTTGAGGCCTGAGACTTTAGTGTCTCATTTACAAATATATTCTCATGCTAGCACAGTGGAAGATGCATACTAAATGACACACATATCTGTTTAAGGAATGAATGAGGAGTAATAGATGTCATGTTTAAATACAGGTTCAGTTTATCTGTCTTTTTCCTTTTTATTGGTACCGGGGATTGAACTCACGACTGCCTGCTTGCAAGGCAGGCACTTATGCCGCTGAGCTATATCCCCAGCCCCTCAGGCACTTATTTTTGTAAATGAATAATGTTACCTTTAAAAGTCTCCTACGACATCAAACATTTGTTTTGACCAACAAATACAGATGCTCCTCAACTTGAGATGGGCTTATATCTCTACAAACCCATCATAAAGCGAATATATCTGAAGTTGAAAATGCATAAGTACACCTAACCTACTATACTGTAGAGGTCAGTCACCTCTCCTTGTCATCTGAGGCTAACTGGGAACTGTAGCTTGCTGTCCCTGCCCAACATATAGAGAGGATCCAATTGCATTTGCTACCCTGGGAAAGGTCCAGATGCAAAATTCAAAGTGTGGTTTCTATTAACTGTGTATCTCTGCTACACCATTGTAAAACCAAGAAATTTTAAGTCAAACCACTGTAAGTTAGGGACTGTCTATATGGCTTAAAACATACAATAAAAACTACAGAAAACTCAAGCAAAAACACCAAAATATTAAAAGTAATGTTTTCAGAGTGGTGAGACTATGAAAGACTTTATGTTAAATATTTTAATATTCTAAATTAACAACAAGCTATATTTTTTTCAAAGCGAACATTTTCCAGGCTTCCCCTAGTAATTGACCTCAAAAGCTAATTATAATCACTTCCAAAAGTAGTCCTAAGTTACTTTTTTAAATACATATTGAAACCCAGGGAGTATAAGAAAATTCAGATACAACTCACAAATCTGCCAGCATTGATTTGAAATAATGTTTAGCTATTTTTACATATCAAATGCTCTTTTAAAAGATGATATAATCTATGTGTGGCAGCACACACCTGTAATCCCAGTACTCTGAGAGATTGAGGCAAGAGGTTTACAAATTTGACCCTAGTCTGGGCAACTTAGCAGGATAAAAAAGTAAAAAAGTTGGGGATGTAGTTCACTGTGAAGAGCATGGTTGCAATCACCAGTACTAAAATCAATGAATCTTTTTAGAAATAACAGATGATGCATACTGACTAAGGGCTTTTTCTTTTCTTCTTCTTCTTCTTTTTTTTTTTTTTTTTGTTTAATTTTGTTTTAAATTTGGTTTTCTGACAGAATCTCACTCTGTAATTCAGGCAGGCCCTAAACTCACTATGTAGCCTAGGCTGGTCTCAAACACAGTAATTCTCCTGCCTCGGCCTCCTGAGTCTGGGATTACAGGTGTGTGCCATGATGCCTGAATGAGGGTCTTTTATGTGAGAAAAAAAGTATAGCATAGCATGTATACTATACTGCATGTTATGGGATGACTTAGTCACTTTTGTCTCATCGCTGGGACAAGATAGCTGACATCCAAAATTAAGGAGGGAAAGTTTTATTTAGCTCACGGTTTGTGGAGGTTTCAATTCATAATCTGCTGGTTTCAAGTCAGGGTGGCGTGATAGAATGGCAATCTTTCATGGTGATGAAATACAGCAAAAGCAGTAAGTACAAAAAAGGGGAAGAGAGGAGAGCAACCTCTTTTCCTCCTTTACATTATATGCAGGCTACCCGCCCTAGGGCAAGTGTAATACTAACAGCCCCAATGCCAGGACTAGAGAATGAACTAATCACAAACTCTAGATTCAACCACCTCTAAAAAGCCCGCTCTTCTTGACCACATGTGGCTTTGTGGACACCCAGACACAAACCATAACATGGAATTATGTGTATTAAAAAATATCCTATATCATGAAATATCTGTTATGATCTTAAATACACATGGTTTTGATATAACTAGTCCAATGTCCCACAGAAACACTTGCACATCTATACCAAGATGCTCACTGAACCTCTGACACACAAAAACACGTGAGAAACAATCAATACACTCATATAGAGAGTAATGCATAAGTTATGATACGTATTTTCTGTAGAATACAGGGAAACAATTACATATAAAAAAATGGGATAGCAAAATACCATGGCACACATGTGTAGTCTCAGCTACTTGGGAGGCTGAGATAGGAGGATGATTTGACCCCAGGGTTTGAAACCAGTCTGAGCAACATAGCAAGACTTCGGTCTCTACTTTTAAATAACAAAAAGAAATTTTAAAATAATAAGGTAGTCCTCTAGTACTGATACAGAAAATGCAATGGTCAGACAAAAACAGACAGCTACAGAAAAACATAAAGGATCCCAACCACTTTTGTTGCTGTCACTGTTGTTCAGACAAGGTTCTGTTATGTTGCCTAGGTAGGCCCAGAATCCTTGTGTGTTAGTTACTGTTATGATTACCGAGCCAAAATATCTGACACCCAAAATTAAAGGTTTATTTTGCCTTTATAGAGATTTCAGTCCATAATTGGCTGGCTCCAAGGCAGGATGGCCTTGCAGAGGGGAAATAGTTTATGGCAGGCAAAAGGGAGCAAGCTATAAGTGACAGATTCACTCTGTCCCTTTATATTGTATCTAGCACTCATGCCTAGGGTGGGGCACCTTAATCCTACACAGAACTATGCCAGCCAATCAGTACATTAATTTAGTAATCACACACCCTTAATCCCAGCTACTTCTAAAAAAGCCCCCCCACCTATGACCACATGAGATTTTAGGGGGACATCTGGACACAAGCTATAACTTCCTCGGGTCTCTATCTTTTGCTGGGATAAACTCAAAATACTGTGCCCAGCTCCACCCATGTTCATTCATTCATTCATTTTTGGTGTTAGGGATTGAATCTAGGATCTCATGCAGGCTAAGCATGTGTTCTACTACTAAATTATAATCCCAGGCCCTCTATATTTTTAAAAAGGGCTAAGAACTATGATTATGTTAATACATACCCTTAAGTGTTATTCATTTAGCAAACATTTTGGGTGCATACTATGTAGCTAGTGTCATTTTGGGGACTGAGAATAGAATCAGAACCAGATAATGTCTAACCTCAGGCACCTGACATTGGAAAGAGGAAGGGACAAACACAGAAGTAACAATTTCAACACAGAGTATGCTCCCAGGCTAATGGGATCAGAATGACCTGGAGGAGAGGGCAACTCCCTTGCCATGGCAGTCAGGAAAGGTCTCTCAACAGGGGTAACGTTCTGGTGCTCAGAACTGAAGGTGAAAAATAATCTGCAATGAACTAGGGTGAGGGAGGAGAGCTGTAAACTCAAGTTCAATCTGGGCAATTTAGTAAGTCCCTGTCTCAAAACAAGAACTTTTTAAAAAAATAACTTTTGGTAAAGTGGTAAAGCACTTGTGTGAGGCCCTGGGTTCAATCCCTAGACCGAAGAAGAAAATATAGAAAACTGGGCAGAGTGGAAGAGGAAAGAGAAGAGAGAAAGGAAGGGGAAAGGGAAGGAAGTAGGACAAAAATGGGGATGAGAGGTGACTCCAATATTCTTGAATAATTAAAAGATTAGACACCAAATGCATCCCAAAGCAAGCTCTTCAGGACCTGAGGCCTGACAGAGAGGCACTGTCAGTCCAGAGCTGCTGGAACGAGGATGGCACACTAAGCAGTCTGCTTGAGAAAACACTGCGGATAAAAGAGTAAGCCTCTGCTCACATAGTTCTCGCCTATCTGAAGATCCCTGCCCCTCCTCCACCTGGCAGGTTCCCCTCTTCATTCTCCAAGATGCAGCTTCAATGCCAAAGTCAAGGTCAAGGCCTTCTCTAGGGAGCAAGGCCTTGCTTGTCTGCACTCCCATTCTGCCTTCACATGTCCACTAGTTCATTATCATCCATTAGTCCACTACCAGGCTTTTAGATCCACCTCCCAGTGACTAGTGAACCAGTGAATGCTTAGAATAAAAGAACTCTCTCTCTTACCTATTTGTGTGCCCCTAGTATCTAGTTCACGGCCAAGTACACGGCAGATGCTTCATAAATACTTGGGACATTAAAAGACAAGCCTTGGTCTTTTTCCCTAGGTCTCACATATCTCTTGTTCTAAAGTATACATATTTCCTTCCACACCAGACATTCAGTAACCCACCCTACTTCAACCAGACCCCAGGCTTTGTGCAAACTCTGGGCACTGACAGACCATGGGAATCTTCTATCAAATTAGGTGCTCAAAGGACTGTAAGGGTCCACTGGGTGTGGTCTACACTAGCATTTCCCAAACTGGGAGTTTCTAGGAAAGTGAAAATAATGAAGTTTTGATAAGTCTTTCAGGCTAGACTGAACTGGATGAAAGTTGCTTTCTTTCCTGCTACAATACACACGACATCACTCTTCTCCATGCTGTGTCAGTTCAGAATGCTTTTCTTGTCATGTGCCAACTAAACCCTACAAAATAACGAGAGCACCAGCTACTTTTGAATACCTAGTGTGTGCCAGGTGCTACTCTGAGCACTTTCTCACCATTCTCACTTTACAGATAAAGAAACTGAGACCTAGGATGCTTTGATAACTTCTCCAGGATCTAAGAGACAGGTTCCCCAGAAGCCAGAAAGCAGACCAGCTACAGCCCCTCACTCTAAACCACTATACCACACAGCACCTAATATAGTCCTGGGACTGCAGCCAGGATGCACAAGAATACAGAAAGTTTGGAGGAGCCCCTCATATCTGTAGGTGATTGGTTCCAGACTCTCATCCCCAGCCAATACCAAAATCCAGCAATATTCACATCCCAAATATAAACATAATATTATTAGCATATAACCTACATATATCCTTCCATATATTTTCAATCACCTCTAGATTACTTATGACACCTAATACAATGAAAATCCTATGTAAATATATATATATAGCACTGTTTAGGGACTTGTGCAGAGAAAAACTTCACATACGTTCAGCACACGTGCAACCGTCAGAGGGGCTATGGCTTAGCTCTTGAATGTTCCTCAAAGGCCCCCATGCTTGAAGGCTTGGCCCTAGGCCCCTGGTACAATTAGGAGGTGGGAGAACCTTTAGGTGGTTGGCTTTAGAGAGAGGAAGTTGGGTCACTGGGGGCAAGACCTTGAAAAGGATATTAGGAGATCCCCATTCCTTCCTTTCCTTTCTGTTTTCTTCCCACTATGAGGTAAACAGACCTCCTTTTACCATGTACTCCCACCATGATGTTCTCTACCACTACAGGCCCAAAAGCATACGGAGCAAGTGACTATGGATTAAAATCTCTGCAACTATGAGCCACAATAAATATTTTGTTATTCAGTTATAGTAGTTTGTTACAGTAAAAGAAAGCTAACATAATAGGCCTAAATACATAGCACATACTTAGTACCAATGTATCATTTCTTTCCAAATATTTTTGATCTGAGGTTGGTTAATTTCATGAGTGTAGAAAGGACAGATAGAGAGGTCCAATGTATATGAATTCTTTGCCTCTCCAGGCTCTTCTCATGATCCACTGTAACTCAAGTTCATACCACAAAACAATCAAATATAATGTTCTACAGGGTATGGACTCAAGTCCAAAGATAAATTACAGATCAAACAAGGTCTATAAATTAACACAAACTCCAGGCATTTTGTGTATCTCTAATACCTATTTATAGCAAAATTTTTAAAGCTGAAAAATTTTGGAGGCATTTATATGGCACACTGAAGACCAAACCATATCTTACATTTGATTTGTTACTCAGATTACTAAATTCAAGTAAAACAGTGGCAAATAAAATTTAACACTTACATTTATGGTCAACTGATTCTAAACAAGGGTACCAAGACAACTCTAAGGGGAAATAATAATTGAAAAACAAATGATGCTGAACCAAGTGTGGTAGCACACACCTGCATTCCCAGCACTCAGGAAGGAGGCTGAGACAAGAAGATCATTGCGAGTTCCAGACCAGCCTGAGCTACAAAGTGAGTTCAAGGCTAGCCTGAACTGCCTAGTAAGAGGCTAAACTCAAAAAGACAAAAAAAAAAAAATGTATGCTGGAGCAGGTGAACATCTAGGTACAAAAGAATAAAGCTGAATCCTCACTTTACAACATACATAAAAACTGAAAACAGATTACAGATCTAAATATTCAAGTTATTTTTAAAAATAACTTGGGTTATTTTTAAAAATTAAAATTTAGATTAAGATTAAAAGTCTTACAGAAAATACAGGAGAAAAATTCTTATGACCCTAGATTAGGCAATGGCTTCTTAAATATGATACCTAATACAACAAAAAAAGATAAATGAGACTGTTTCAAAATCTAGAAGTTTTTCAAAGCATATTGTCAAGTGAAACAATCTATAATGAAAGAATGTAAAATATAATAATGAAAGAATATAATTGAAAATCATATATCTGAGAAGAAATCTGTATCTAGGATATATAAATGTTACAATTTAAAATAATTAAAGGAATAATTAATTACCCAATTGATAAAATGAGTACAAGATATAAATACAGTGGTACTCTGAGTCAGGAAGTTAATACTTTCTGCAACTCTGGTCACCAACCAAACTACACAAGAAACAAATACTTAAACAAATGTTCACAGAAATAGTATTCACAATAGCCAGAACACAGAAAGAGCCTGCATGTTCATCAACTGATGAATGAGTAAATAAAATGTGGTCTACGTATACAATGGAGTATTATTCAACAATAAAAAATAAATACTGATGGATAATCCAATATGAACAAATCTTGCAGATGTTATGAAAAAAAATCAGACCCAAAAGACACTGTATGATACTATTTGTATGAAGCATTCAGAGCTGGGGATTTAGCTCAGCAGCATAAGCGCCTGCCTGGCATGTGCAAGGTCGGGATTTTGATCCCCGGTACCACCAAAAAAAAAAAAAAGAAAGAAACATTCAGAACCGACAAATCTAAAAAAAGAAAAAAGAAAAAGAACAAAGTCAGTGGTTGCCAGGGGCTTCAGAAGAAAGTCCAGAATGGGTAGTGACCAGTAATGGGTATAAGTTTCTTTTTCAGGTTGATGAAAAGGTTCTGGGGGCTGGGGATTTAGCTCAGCAGCATAAGTACCTGCCTTGCAAGCAGGCAGTCGTGAGTTCAATCCCCAGTACCGATAAAAAAAAAAAAAAAAAAAAAAAAGAAAGAAAGAAAAGAAAAGGTTCTGAAATTACAAATGGCAATGGCTACACAGCTATCTACTGCAAACAACTAAACTGTACACACTTAAATGAATGAATTGTACAGGACAGGAGTTGTATGTCAACAGTGCTGTGTTTAAAACATTCTAAAGGAAGCATGTTACACAATTGCTAATGGGTTTCAGTGGACTATGTGTGATGGTTACTGAGAACCTCTCATCTCACTCGAACAAAACCAGAATTTCTCCAACAACCTCCTCATTTCTAAACATCCCTTTCCAAGTATGGGCTCCTGTTCAGTCTTTTCCCTGCAGAACTCAGCACAATCTGTGGTCATCTTTCCTGCATGCATCTTGGCTTAATACCTGTTTCCCTGGACTTTGAACCCCAGAACCCAAAGCCCCAGCTCAGCTACTGCTGGCAGCCTGGTGCCCACAGCCTTTGTCCAGCAGGGATTTTACAGGGGTCAGCAATGAGCAGCTAGGCTGGCCACATGCAGGACTGACAAGAGAGAGGAGGCAGTGGAAGGGTGCAGACACGAAGACAGACTTACTTCTGTAGGTTGGCCATCTGCTTCACAGCTTCCACAGCCCCTGGTAGAGGCTCAAGTTCAAAGAAGAAATTCTTGGACTCCCAGATGCTAATGGCCTTCTCCTGAGAAGTTGAGAGAAGCAAGTTACCACTAGGGGCCTCAGAGTCTCACTGCCCTCAGCTGGAGCAGCCTGTGTGACGTGGATGGGACACTCACAAGAAGGAGGTATCTACCTGCCCCTTGTGCACACACACTCCAGAGTATACACTTCCTAGGGGAAACACACAGAATTTGTGTGTGCTCTGGCTGCTTTCCAGGAAGCATATGCCTTCTGTTAGGATCCAGCATAGGCTACCTAAGGTGTCAGGGTCTCTGGTGGGAGGTACCAGGTGCTATCTGGTGCCGAGGCCAGTCATCATGGCCAGGCATTTGCTGAACTTGATTCCAATGGCCAGAAACACGATGGAGTCCTGCAGCAGAACCAGGGCTGCCCACAGAAGGAGTAGTTAGACTTAGAGAGCTGGAGCAGCTCAGAGATACCTAAGTGTATGACAGTAAGGGCACAAAGGATAAGAAGAAGGGGATGCAGGTGAATGGACAATTACGAGAGCCCCAAGAACCTCCCCACATCAACCACAACAGTGCTACTTTAATTTGGTTTATGTTCAGGTGCCAGTACTTTACAAGAGAAAGGATTCTGCTGATTTCAAAGTTTGAAAGCGAAACTCTAGTCCTATGAGAAAAACGAGGCTTAGAATGGACAGCCTACCTGCCTGATGCCACACAGTGAAACAGTGGCCAGCTGGAAGTAGAGCCCCCATCTTCCCACTTCCAGGTTAGCTCCTATGCTCCTTATGTTGTGGAGCCAAAACTGAGTTTTCAGAACGCAGCGCCTTCTTGGCCTTTTGGCTAAGATCAAGGGTAGCATACAGTGCCCTTTCTACGCCAGGCATGGTGAAAGTAACATTTCTCAGATTTTAAGAGGCAGAGCCCTAAATCCCATACATGGGGTTCACAAAAATGCTTCTGCCTGGTCAAGGGATCACACCAGCAATACTTCTGTGACTTCTACACAGCTAAGCAACCACAAGCTTCTTTCTAAAATACATTCTCTCATTTGATCCTCCCAACCCAAAAGGGCTGAGGATTGGTATTCTCAGTTTACATAGAAGAAAGATTTTTTTTTCAAGGCTTCATAGGGATGACACCTTCAGGACTTGAACTCACACACAAGAGGCAGTGTAGACAGATGGAATGGGAAAGTATTGGTTCTTGCTGTGTGACCCTGTGTTGACCACCTCCCCTCAATGAACCTCTCTCCTCCCTCATCTATAGAATGAAGACAGGAACCTTAACCTTCCTTACAGGGGTTTCATGAGGATGTAACGGATATACTGCCCCTAGAAGTGGGCCTTGTATATAATGACAGCATATCAGCACACCTCTCCATGATACTAACTTGCTATGAAACCCAGGTCACGGCAATTGCCCTTTCAGGGCTTAGTTCATCTGTCCTAACAGTTTAAGATATTGAGTTAATTAAAATACGCTTTTCTTTCCACCTCTACCCTGCTTACCTCAGCAATGCAATATAAAAATCAAAGACAAAGAATAGTAAGCCTGGGACTGGGGATTTAGCTCAGCGGCATAAGCGCCTGCCTTGCAAGCAGGCAGTCGTGAGTTTGATCCCTGGTACCGATAAAAAGGAAAAAGACAAAAAAAAAAAGAATAGTAAGCCTGGGGCTGGGGATTTAGCTCAGTGGCATAAGCACCTGCCTTGCAAGCACGCAGTCATGAGTTCGATCCCTGGTACCAATAAAAAAAAAGAATAGTAAGCCTTCTATATCTGTAGGTTGCACATCCCTGGATTTGAATCAGATTGAAAATATTTGGAAAAAAACTTTTTCCCTTGCCATTATGCTGTAAATGATAAAACTATTTGCATAGCATTTATATTGGATTGGTTAATATAAATTATCTAATGGAAATTTAAAGTATTAAGAGAGAATTTAATAAGTTACATGCAAAACACTATTTTATATAAGAGACTTGAGCATCTGTGTACTTGGGAATCTAGGGGGAGGGAGTACTGGAACCATCCATTATAGGTACCAAGTGACAACTATATATTTTATAAAGTGCAAATGCCTATAACTATAAACTGGATTGCTCTCTTTAGTTTTAATCACACATATTCAGCCAACTTTGCCACAAAGAGACCCAGAGACATCCTGCTTGGGAAGAGAAAGCGAAGTAGAAGACATCAGCAAGCTGCTCCTAAAGCACCCTCCTTTCTGCCCCATGAGAGCTGCTCCTTTCCCTCATGCTTAGAAAACAGGAATTCACTCCTTTAGGCCTGGAGTCTGGGTCTCTGTGCAGAGGCTGTAAAAGCTTCTTGCTTTCAGAGATGGGGTGGACTTAACTCCATTCCACTAAAACACTCCAGGGAGGAAACAAGGTGCCCCTAGTCCTGATGCTAGGCACTCATCTGCAAATGAACATACAGTGCAGGGCCTATCACTGAGGTTGCAGGAATGACATGGCTATTTCTTCCAGATTAAAATTTTTAATTAGGTCTCAGCACCAGGAGAGATCAGAGTACACAGCTCCATGGAAGTCAGCTTTGGAAGAGTCTGCTGTGAATGAAAAGAAATGGCATTCAATCTCTTTTTTCAACACCTATCCCTCAGCAAACTAAATTATAACGAAAGAGTCTTGTTGAAGTTCAAAAAAATGTTGCTCACGGAGCAGACAGAGAACAAGACCTGGGGTTAGGAAAGCTAAGTGTGCTGGACAGGCAGCCACATGAACTTGAATTTTGCCTGGGCCTCTTCCTATCACAGGAATTGGGGCAAGAGTCTTCTTCATCTGCACAGAGGAGATAACAATGCCTACTTACAGAAGAGATAAAGTAAACAATTTAGGGTTACAAAATTCCCTAATCCTCCTGCTCCTCCTGCCCACCATCGAACCCTCTGACAGTGACCCCTAGACTGATGTCAGAAAACCCCTAGTCTCTAGTTTGTGCATGGCAAAACCCGGTGCTCTTTTCACAATTTACAGCCCGAGCTCCCTGCCTGGTTATTTCCCTCTATCCAAGCACGGTACAGGGGTGGGGGGAGGGTGTCAAGGGTTCAGCAATGCCAGCATTAGAACAGGACAGGCTCATCCACCCTTTCTGGGCCTCCAATATCACTGGAAGCTCTGCTTTCAAAAACAAAATAGGATCAAAAAAGAACGATAAGGACACCTGTCAAATTCATAGGGAGAAAGAAACAGCCATGTTATCGTGGTAGGAGTAAAACAACACTTAATTTAGAATGTTTAGTTTAGTCTTTCAAAAATGTAACGAACTACCTGAGGCCAGAAATCTAAAGTCTGCTGAAAATAAGAGTTAGGTACAGTATGTTATCATTAGGAGCCCGCGATGACAGCCAACCGTAGCTGAGCGCAGGGCAGCGCCCTCCCAGCGCGCGCGGTCACTTCCATCCTCCCGGGACTCTATTTTATGAGGACCTCAAGACTGGCGCGGTGACCCGCCCATCCAAGGTCACTCGGGCTGCCGGACTCCAAAGCCCGCGCAAAAGGCTGCCCCGGCCACGGGCTGGGCGGGCTGCCTCAGTTTCCCCGACCGGGGGCGGTAAGGCCAGGGAGCGGGGGCGGGGGTGCTCACGCTCAGCCCGGGGCGCAGGCGGCCGTACTGCTCGGACACCCAGAAGCCGCGCCGGTCCTCCAGAGCGACGAAGGGCAGGTCGGGGAAGCGCGCACGGAACTTCTTGAGGAAACCGCCTTCAAAGTCCGCCAGCACGCCGTCCATGTCCACCAGCACCCGCAGGGCGCGGCCGCCCGGACCCCCCGACGCCCCGCGCCGCTCCGCCGAGCCCGCCGCGCCGCGAGGCCGCCGCGCGCACCAGCCGCCCAGCCGCATCATGGCCCCTCGCGGGTACCGGCCGTGGGCGCCGGAGCCTGGGCCGCGCCGTGCTGCCGGGGCCGGCCGGGAGACATGACAGCCGCCGAGGAGCGACACTTGCCGGCTGAGGAGAAGCGGCGGTGCGCGGGAGCCGGGCGCTGGGCGGGCTGGGCGCGAGCGCGCAGACTCCGGCTCCAGAGCGAGGCGCAGCGCGCGCCCCGCCCACCGCACGGCCGTGCCGCCCTTAAAGGGACCCGCGCCCGGCGGAGGTGGGGCCCGAAGGCGTGGCTTCGAGGGCGGCCCCTGGGAGGTCCACACGCTCCCATTCTCGCTGTCTATTGTCTCAGGAAGGAGCCTGGACCGCCTCCTCCAGCTGCAGCAGCGGAACACGGGGGCACCGTACACGCCTGGAACAGACCTGTGTCCTTAGATATTCATTGAGTACTAACTGTGTCTGGCTGTGAGCCAAACAGACATGGTTCCAGCCATCGTGGAACTTAAATTTTAGAAGGGGAGACAGACTAAAGGACAAAGGAATCAAAGCAAGTTGATGTGTACGGTGAAAGACTTTCTGCTTCTTGGTGAGTGTCCGGAGACTAAAAGCACAAATACCGTGCGAACACCAAACACAGCATCACCTCAGTAAAACCAGTAATTTTCATGTAAATGTGTAAATAAGTAGTGTGTACCTCTGCATTAGCTGCTTTTCCTTTTCTTTACAGAGAAAAAGTATCTTAAAACACATGCGATGATAAATGAGGGATTAGCAAAACCATCAGGGCAGGCTTCTCTAGAAGATAATACTTCAACAGAGACTAATGTTGGGAAAGAATGCAAAAGGACCAAAAAAATAGCCGATCGAAGTGGTAGGTACCTGTGGTCCCACGACTCAGGAGGCTGAGGCAAGAGGAAGGCTTAAGCCCAGGAGTCAGAAGCCATCCTGGGCGCCTCACCAAGAATGCATTTCAAAAACAAAACAAAACAGATAAAAGACTTTGTAGCAAGAACAGGGAAGTCAAAGGCCTGAACAAGGGAGTGAGGACTTGGGGAGGAGAAAGAATACTAATGAAAGCATAATTTTCATTCATACATTTATTTAGCAAATTATGAACATTCCTAACGTGCTCAATGGTGGTTGGTTATTGAGCGGTGAACAAAGCACCTACCCTTGTGGAACCAGAACTGCGGAAAATGGTGGAAGGAAGAGTGGGGCGATCCAACTTAAGGTCAGAGGGACAGTTCAGGGGCAGTAGGGAAGCAAGGGGCATGGGTGGAAGAGGATGGAAGGGGCTCAGGTACAACTGGGCACTCTTATGTTATCTCCTAGATTGTATGCCAAATCCCTCGTTGGGTTTCCTCACCAGTATAGCCCCAGTACCTAGAACAGTGCCTGGCATATAGTATGTGTTCAATAAAATCATTCAAGCATGTATGTACCAGTTTTTGAGTGCCTTGTACAGAACAGAAGATGGAGGCTAGCTCAGATTCATCACCGAATCCTGAATTTATGAATTTATTTCTGGTTGTTTTCTGATACCTCTCACCACACTAAAACTTCCCACTATGCTTTTCTACTAAAATATTCATTCTTTAACTGCATCACAATGGTTTTCTCATAAATTTATTGCAAAAAATGTCAAACATGCAGGAAAGCTGAAAGAAATGTGTGATATGGTTTCATGCACAATGGGTTCTGTAATTAACAGGTTGCTGTATTTACTTAACATACATGAGTGTCTCTATCCATCCCTCTATCCACATATCAACCCATCTTACTCTTTAATGCTTTTTAAAGTAAGCTCCAGCCATCAGTATACTTTGCCCCTAAATGTTGCAACCTAGGTAGTTGTGAGTTCAAATCATTTAAAGGTCATTTTTTGTCTTCTTTTTGAGACAGGTTGTTGCTGTATTGTTCAGGCTGCCCCTGAACTCACTGTATAGCCCAGGCTGGCCTCAAACTCGTGGCAATCCTTCTGCCTCAGCCTCCCAAGTGCTGGAATTACAAGTATGTGCCACAACATCCAGCCTAAAGGTAAACTGTATAAGTAAAATGCACAGATCTTAACTTTAACATTGTGCTATAGCTTGGGTTTTGAGTGTCCCCCAAAGGCCTATGTACTTAAGGCTTCAGCCCCTGTTAGGAAGAAATCTTTAAGAAGGAGGGCCTAGTGGGAGGTCATAGGTCATTGAGAGTCATGTACTTGAAGGGGACATTAGGACTTCACCTCTTCCTGCAGAGCCATGAAATGAATAGTTTGTTCCATGGTTCTACACCAAAATGTGCTACCAAACCACAGTCCCAAAGCAATAGGATCAATTGGTCACAGACTCAAACTTCCAAAACTGTGAGTCAAAATGTTATCTCAGTTACAATAAAACCTTGGCTTGCAAGCATAATTGGTTCTAGAAATATGCTTAAAATCCAAAGCACTTGTATATCAAAGTGAATTTCCCTTTAAGAAGTAATGGAAATTCAAATGATTCATTCTACAACCCAAAAATATTCATATAAAAATGATTACAACACTGTACTACAATACAAAAATATAAGGAAAAATAAACAAATTAACCTGCACTTACCTTTGAAAACCTTCTTGGCTGGTGTGAGGGAGCCAAAAGAGAGGAGGGTTATTGTGTAGGACAACTTTCTCTATTAATATCACTATCACTATCTATTGACTCAATGAAATCTTTTTTTCATGTAACTGTAACACAAAACCTATCTGATGATACTTGCCTTTGACTCCTTTTGAGGATTTCATGGCAATGTGGCATTGCATTGTCGTTAAATAGATTCATCACTCACACTGAACAACCTCATTCAAACAATGCTTTTGTATAAAACTTTGTACTGTTTCCCACATTTTACATATTTCCCTGATCTCATCTGAAGTGAAAGTTTCCTCTGTCTTCTCCTCCTCTGTAGATGAGATCTCTCCATAATCTCTTGCTGTTGGGAGATTGACCACACAGCTCCTCAAGGAGAAAGGCAGAAAGAGGGAGATGGAGAAGGGGAGGGAAAGGAAAGACAACCATTGGCTCAGTTGTGGTCATGAGACATTCATTGTCACATACTACTCTTACTGAACATCATCACTTATTTATCAAGTTAAAATTTATTAGAACTATTTTCTTGTCTCATGGAACACTTGCAGGACAAGTTATTCACAATCCGAGGTTTAACTGATAACAAAATAAAAAGTTACTTTAGAAACACAGATTTTTATTTTCTTATGTATTTTCAGAAATTCCCACAAACAACTTTCATAAATATGATCTCAAATATAGTATATATTTAAATATCATATGCTATTTGTCTTTGAAAATAAATGGAAACATTACTTGTTACCTACTAGGTCATTAGATAAAATAGATATGTTGAGGGCTGGGGATTTAGCTCAGCAGCATAAGCGTCTGCCTTGCAAGCAGGCAGTCGTGAGTTCGATCCCCGGTACTGATAAAAAAAGGAAAAAGACAAAAAAAAAATAGATATGTTGAAAGAGAGAGTGCTCCATGATAAAAGAACTGAAAGAATAAACAAAATATCAGGCAGGGGATTTAGCTCAGTGGTGTAAGTGCCTACCTGGCAAGCGCAAGGTTGAGAGTTCAATTCCCGGTACCAAAAAAAAAAAAAAAAATTGACAAATAATGCTGTATTCAGGGATTACAAGGGGATGGATTTAATATAATTTATAGGAAAGTGTGCACCAGTGGAATAAAGGATCTGTGCCAACAGGCCGAAGGATCTGCACTGGAGCCAACAAATGACACTCAAAGTAAAGATCAGAGCTGCAGCCATCCTCAATGACAGTGAGGTCCTGAACTCCTCCAACAATGAGAACAGCAGAGCTCAAAGGAGGAAAGCCAGCTTCTTCTCCAGAGAATCAACATCACACCATCTTCCCCTCCAGTTCTCTCCTTATGCTGTTGGCAACAATCCTCAGGTGGGCCTTCCACATCCAGCTCCACACTGATTCCGTTCAGTTGGGTGTTCCAAGCGGACCATTAGTTAATCCACCACATGAGAGGGTACTGTGATAATGAGTGATTTTCTAGAATGTTTTTCTAGAGACCTTGTATGTGCCTATTTATGTGTTTTCTCTATTTTCTAGAATATGTCATGCAAATGTTTTTCATTCATAATAAAACAATTATCTTGGTCTGTTTTCTGTTGCTATTGCTGAATACCACAGATGGTTCTGGAAACCCAAGAACATGGCGTTAGCCTCTGCTCAGCATCTGGCAAGGCCCTCCCTGCTGCATTGTACCATGGCAAAGGGAATCCATGGGAAGACAGAGCAAGCAACTGAGAGAGTTTGCTTTTATAGCAAAGCTACTCCCTTGAATACCCATTAATCCATTAATCTGTGAGAAGATTAATCCATCATGCTAGTAAAACCCTCAGGACCCAATCACACAAAGACCCCACTTCTAAGTATCATTAACATATAACTTTGGGAGTTAAGTTTCCAATACATGGCTCTTAGGGATACATTCAAAGCATAGGAACAGTTACCACAAAAAATGCTTTGTAATAACAAAGAACACCCTTGGATTAAGCAGGGCTCCTTTCTCCATTTCATCTAGCATCAGTCCCTATTTTTACCTAAGAGGTAAAAAGTCACCAAGTCTTATTGACTTGTTATAATGTGTTCTGCATGTCTCCTTCATTTCCATCACTACCTCTCCAAACTTAAATTCCCATTGCTTTTATAAAGACATTTCCCTGCTCAGAGGTACCCACCAGGTCTGGAGTTGAAAGCCCCCCACACCCTTCTCCACCAGACATTTCATCATTTTATTTCTTTGTCTAGTCCCTACCTTATAAATCTCAACCAAACTGACCTACTTGTCATTGTTCTAAATGTATTGTATATTTTCTACTTTTTTCCCTTCAAATTACCCCAACTACATCACATCCAGAAATCTGCCCCCTTTCTCTGTGTATCCTTTAAGGAAGAGCTCAAAATATACCCTGTTTTTGTGCACTAGTCAGCATCCCATCACTGTAATAAAATACCTGAGATAATTAATTTATAAAGAGAAAAGCTTTGCTTTGGCTCATGGTTTTGGCTGTTCTACACCAAGATTGGCAGAGTCATTGCTTTGGGCCTGTGATGGGGATGCCAGGGGGCAATGGTGATGAGGATGCTCCAGAGAGAACTGCTTATCTTATGACCAGGAAGCAGAAAAGAGAAAGAGGAAGCTGGGGTGCCACAGTCACTTTCACAGGCATGGGCCCAGTCACTTAACTCCCTGGGCTCTACCTACTATAGGTTCCACCGTCTCCCCAGTCATGCAACCCTGAAGACCAGGCCTTTAACACACCGACTCTTACAATTCCTGACCCAACATCTCAAGGATAATAGTCTTTTGTTCCAGTCCATCCATGTGTCACATAAACAATAAGAATCATACAAGTCATCTTGTTTGTTTATTTATTTATTTACTTACTTACTTACTTATTGGAGACAGGGTCTCTCTATGTAGTTCAAACTGGCCTTAAACTTGCTTATGTAGCCCAGGGTGGCTTCGAACTCACAGAAACCCCCCTGCCTGGGCCTCCTGAGTGCTGTGATTATTGCTGTGTACCTCCATGCCCAGCACACATTCTCTTTTAGATTGCTTCTATTTCTTTAAATCCTTCCCATTACTCAGAAGCCTAATAGATAGTAGACAATTAGGATTTAGACCAAAAAAAGGCTTTCAAAGACAAGAGATGGGTATATTTCTATTGATAAAATCCTTTAATATATAAAGGAATATATAAAGGAGTTAAATCCAAGACAGTGCCTGGTTTTCCCTTACTTAGGAGCACCAAACCCCTTCTGGTAGGGGCTCCAACAGAGCCATCAGCTGCCAGGTGTTGGGTAAGCTCTTGTACATGCCTATGCATTAAGTCACCAAGTGACCCATACTGGACTTCAATTTGCAATCCTTCTGCCCCAGCCTCCAGACTGCTGGAATTAAAGGCATGTGCCACCATTCCCAGTTTATAAGTGATATTATGTGCAATTGTACACCAAAAAAAGTATGACTTACATGAAATGTACAGATTACGAGAAAGACACAAACCAGAATAACCAAAACTCAAGACTCAAGAAGAAATAGAAAAATAAAATCTAAATAACCAGTAAAACACCAAACTACATTCTCATTATTACAGTTTTTTTTTTAGATAAGGCTTACTAAATAACTAAATTGCCCAGAATGGCCTCAAAGTCTCTATCCTTCTACCTCAGCCTCCTAGAGCCCTGGGAGTGCAAGTGTGTGCACTATGCCCAGCTGTGAATCTGTAATTTTTTTACATCAGCTTTTAAATTTCTCAAAAAGAAATGTTTATGACCACAGGGCTTCACTGGTGAATTCTAACAAAATATTTAATGAAGAAATAATAACAATCCATTTCAAAATTCCCCCCCAAATTGAAAGGATGGGAAGATATCTCAATTTATTCTGAGGCCAACACTAAATCAAACAAAGACATCGTAAAAGAAGAAAATAAAAAACCATCATCTCAGCCAAGCACGGTGGTGCACCCCTGAAATCTAGGCTACCTGCAAGGCTGAGGCAAAAGGATCAAGAGTTTGAGTCCAGTCTGGGCAACTTAGTGAGAACCTGTCTTGAAATAAAAGGAGAAGGGGATATGGCTGAGTGGTAGAATTCTTCCTTAGAGTGCATGAAGTCCTGGGTTCCACTCCCAGTATTAAAAGAAAAACAACAATAACAACAAAACCATCATCTCTTATAAACAGAAATAGAAAAATTACCAAACATTGGCAAATCAAATTCAGCAATATATAAAAAAATTATACATCACACTAATGGGGCTTATTACAGAATATAAGTTTACTTTGCATCCAAAAATCAAAAATCAATACAATTCAGTAAACATTTGAAAATGTCTGTGGGCTGGGGATGTGGCTCAGTGGTAGAGTTCTCGCACTGCATGCACAAGGCCCTGAATTCTATCTCCTGCACCCATATCCCCAAAGAATTGGAAAAAAATCTTACCTTAAAAATTAGGAGTGGACTGGGGATTTAGCTCAGCGGCATAAGCACCTGCCCGGCAAGCACAAGGTCACCAGTTCAATCCCTAGTACCAAAAAAAAAAAAAAAAAAATTAGGAGTAAAATGTAACTTTTCACCTTAATAAAGGATATTTATCAAAAATCACAGCTAACATAATAGCCAGCAGTGAAAAGTTGAACATGTTACTTCTAAGATCAATAATAAGGCTAAAAGGTCCCCTCTCACTATTCCTATTCAATGTGGGAAATAGAAATAAAGCATTCCAAACTGGGTGTGGTGGTGCATGTTGCAATCCCAGCACTTGGGAGGCTGAGGCAGGAGTATCATTCCAAATTCAAGACCAGCCTGGGCTACATACTGAGCTGAAGCCCAGCCTGAACTTCATAGGGAGATCATATCTCAAAAAGAAAAAAAGAAAAGAAAAGAAACAAAGCATTCCAGTGGTGGGACTATCTATTTGCAAATGAAATAATCTTTTGTATAGAAAATATTAAGGAACTTAAAAATTAGGATTAAGTTCAGCAAGTTGTAGGACACAAGATCGATATACAAAAATCTATTGCATTTCTATGCATGAGTAAAAAACAGTGCCAAAACAAAAACAATTGTATTTATAATAGACTCAAGAAAAGCTAAACTATATAGGGCCAAATTTAACAAAATACATGCAACAGGTACACTGAAAACTGCAAAAAATTAAAGCAATTAAAGAAGTTGTAAATCAGGGGAAAGATAGCCCACATTCACTGATAGAAGTGACAACAGTCCCAACTTGATGTATAGATACAACATAATTCCTGTCAGGATTCTGGCTGTTTTTCTTCCTAAAACCGTTTATGCTGAAATTTATATGTAAAGTCAAGGGGTCCAGAATAGCCAAAACAGTCTTGAAATGGAATCAAATTAGAGAAGTCACACTTCTTGATTTCAAAATTTCTACAAAGCTACAACAATCAATATAAAACAATACTTGCATAGGAACACACATATATGTCAATGAACTGTAATTGAAATAAAGCTTCATATGTATGAGCAATTAAGTTTTGACAAGTCTACCAACAAGGAAAAACAGTCTTTCAATAAATGGTGGTAGGACAATTAGATATTCACCAGTAAAAGAAGGAATTGGAGCATATCTAATAGTATATGTAATACTAATTAAAAAAAGATCAGAGAATTAAATGTAAGAAATAAAATTACAAAACTCTTAGAAGAAACATAGGGTTAAATCTTTGTGGCTTTGGATTAGGCCATATAGTTTATTAGGCAGAACATATATATATTAATTATAAATGTTATATTATATATATACAGAGAGAGAGAGAGAAAAGAGAGAGAGATTGCCAAAAAGTATTTATATCAGGAAAAGAAAAACTTGTGTGTTTTAATACTAAATTTATTGAGACATCATGATATTCAAACAAGTGAACTTTGGCCTACAATTACAAGAGGTAGTCAGATTGGTGGCCATTAGCTTCCAGACATAGAAGTATAATGAACTTTTGAAGTATATATACATTTTTCAACAGACTCTATATCATCAAAAGTAATTTTAAAACCTGATGTATCAAAAAATGGAATCAAAAAAATGAAAAGATAATTGACAGGAAGAAAATATTTTCAAAATATTTTTGTATTTCTGATAAGGGCCTATATCTAAATAAACAAAGACCTTTTAAAGCATAGGTGTAAAAAGATAAATAGCAAATTTATTAAATTGGTAAAGGATTTTAAAAGATATTTCTGCCTGGGCATGGTGGTACGCAGCTGTAAACCCAACTCTTGGGAGACTAGAGCAGGAGGATCACCTCGAGTTCGAGGCCAGCCTAAACCACACACTGAGACTCTTCCTAAAAAAATAAATTTCTTCAAGGAATATATACAAATTGCCAAAAGATTATGAAAAGATCAACATCACTACTCATTACAAAGTCCAAATCTAGCCCACAAGGAAATACCCCTTCACAACAGTTATGATGGTGTTATAAACAAAACAAACAAATCCCCCAAAATAACAAATGTAGGCAAGAATGTGGAGAAATTGAAACACAGAAAAAGGTAAGGCACTGCCTCAAAAAAAAATTTTTTTTTTGTCTTTTTCCTTTTTATCGGTACCGGGGATCGAACTCACGACTGCCTGCTTGCAAGGCAGGCGCTTATGCCGCTGAGCTAAATCCCCAGCCCCACTGCCTCAAAATTAAAAATAAAATTAACATATGAACAAGCAATTCTACTTCTGGGACTACACCCCTCAAAATTGAGCTAAACAGATATTTGGACTGTAATGTACATAGCAGGATTACAATAGCTAAAAGATGAAAACAACATGGGTATCTATTAACAGATGAATGCATAAATAAAATGCATATACACACTATGGAACATTATTCTTCCCTGACACAGAAGGAAATCCTTATTATGGCATGTGTCTTATGCTATAATATGAGTGAAGCTTGGTGATCACCTTTCTCTGCAGAATCACCAGGTAGCTGGGACCCCTGGAGGTGTTGAAGGACCTGACTACTGTCAGTACACCAGGAATTAGGTTCATGTGTTCTTCACACCACCGCACTTCCACTTTGACCAAAGCTACCACACTCCTGAATTTCTCCTCAAATTCCAGCAGCAAGTTCGTGTAGGGTTCCATTTATATGAAAAGGTCCAAAACACAGGAAAACATAGATAAAGTCCATTAATTAACTCCTAGAATTGTGATGAACTGCTAATAAGTATGGAAACATAATGCACTTGAATTTGTAGATGGTTTCATAACCAAAACCCATGAAATACATGTAATTTATTTGTTTCTTTGCCAATTTTGGTGGCACTTAAGATTGAACCCAGGACCATTGCCAGCCCATTGTTTATTTCCAAACAATGTTTCACTAAGTTTCCCAAGCTGGTCTTGAACTTGTGTTCCTCCTGCCTCAGGTGACCAGAGTACTATGATTACAGGCTTCCACCTCCACAACCAACTGAACTATACATTTGATTGATTTCTGCATGTACTTGAGGTACATATACAAATAAATATGAATCTAGGAACTTCACATTGAACTGCATCCCCAGTCCTCCATTCTTTATTTTGAGATTATCTCTAAGTTATTAAATTGTTGGCCTATGGGCTTCCTGTCTCGGCTTCCCAGAATGCTGAAATTGCAGAAGTGTGTGACACTTGCAATATATACTTTAACATGGATTTGGGTCATATAAAGTGGCATGTGCCCCTATTCCCAGATATTTGGGAGGATAAAATAGGAAGATCACAAGTCCAAGGCCAACCTGAGCACCTTGGAAAGAACTTGTCTCAAAATTAAAAAAAAAAAATTGAAACAATAGATCTGAGGATGTCGTTCAGCATTCTCTGAGTTCAACCTCTACTACAAAAGAAAAGTGGGTTTTATTGTGTGAGTAATACATAAAAATGGATATAAAGATAGAATAAAAGTATATACTGCATGATAGGATTATTTCCAAAAGATGAAAAAAAATATTTCCAAAAGATGAGAAGTATAAAACAAAAAGTGGCCTTTATTCTGAGAACACGGAGAGAGATGACTGGCACCCCCCCACCGCAGGCGTCCTGCGATCTCTCTGGCGGACACGTGGCATGGGGGTATGTAAGTAGCCTCGGTTTGGGGTGGAACCTAAGGGGGCATCAGGGATGCACGGGTAGCCCATTGGTCCTAGGTTTCGCACCATAGGTAAATTCCCAGGGCGGGAAGATGGCATCACAGGTAAATTCCTAGGGGTGGGGAAGATAGGAGCTTCCTGGTTCCGGTTGAGGCTTTCCTGGCTACAGAGTCCTGTCTGGGCCAAAACCCTTTCATATCCCGTCTTATGATTATTATGAAAAGGGGCAAAGATTTCTCTCTTTAACTACTTCCTGCTGGCAGAGGGCGCTGTACTGGAGCCTAGGGGAGTCGACGGGATGAAGGTTGATGCCCAGGTAGAAGCTGGTACCAGGTGTTTTAGCCAGGACAACTTCACTGATGACTGCACATATGTTAGATTGGAAAAACAAAGAGACGAGATGTTATGAGGAGACATGGCACTGTCATATTGAAGGACTCAAGTGAGGTAGAAGGGAAGATTTAGACATGTCATTCTATCAGGTCCATGTTGAGGTAGAAACATTTCCACAGTAAGGCAGAATTCTGAAAATTAAACATGGGATTAGGAGGAGTGAAGTTATGAGAGGTGTTTACTCCCCCATCTGAAAGCATAAAAGTTAAAAAGGGGAGGTGTGTAATGCTTGTCTCTGGTATGCATGACATTGGAGTCTGTAGGCAATACTGTTAAAGAGTCCTGCTGTAAAAATGATCATTAATAGAATGTAAGAAATTAGGAACCAAAGTGGATAACAAAACATGACTTAGCCTGTTAACTGTGGCTGCGAGGCCTTGGTAAGGCAGAGATGAGTAGCAAAAGGATGGTTAGATCTAGGGCCTGAGTGATGTGAAACCAGAATGGCAGTCTAGCAAATTTGATTGCTGTTGAGGTTATTAAGAATATCAGATATGGGTCACTGTAATCTGGTTGTAGTCCTTGGAATGATTTGCTGTAACAGAACTTTAGCAAGTATATCAGCAGTTTCCCTGGTTGTGGGAAAGGCTTATATGTATCCTGAAAAAGTATAAACAAATTGAGAAGACAAAAATGTATCTGTCAGGCTTGACTAGGATTACCTGAGAAAATGGTGAATAAGAAAGGAAGGAGGTGGTCTTATATCCCTGAGGAGAGGTTTACTAGTGATAACAGGTGGAAGCTGTTGAGGCCTCAGTGTGTCTAAGTTAGCCTGTATATTTAGGACTGGGACCTGTATGAAATAGGCCCTGTTTATAAATGGCGTAGGTTGACCATCAATACCCTGTCATAGAGATTGAGGACTTAATATAGCAGCCTGAAAACTTAGGAAGAACTCTGTATATATGGCCTCTATGTCCACAAATATAGAGAATTGTCTTACCTGAAATTTTAGTGCGACTTGGACTCTGAGACAGACACCTTAAAGGGGGCTGTTGTTGCCCTGAACCCCCTCAGTCTTTGGCAGCAATTTTTTTCAGCGATGAATCTGGCAGTGTCAACATTTCCTGTGAGGGCTAGAAGTTAGGATGGCTTGCCCACTCTCTGGTGGCTAGGACAGTCCAGCAGGGGATGATACAGGGTAAGGAAAGACAAAGAGACAACTTTCAGAGCACAAAGAGGATGGAGAGGAGTCTACCTCTAGCGGACTGGCTTGACTAACTCTGAGGGTAGCTCACTTTTATCACCTAGCAAAAAGTTCAGGGGGAGGAGAAGCATGAGTTTCATGGAACAGTTACTATAGAACATGGGTGATCAAGAATTAAATTAATGAGGAGCCAGATTTTCTCTGAATCCAAATGCCTTTATTCTGACAACTGTCTAAAGCAGATTCTGCCTTGCACCAAAAGTCAGGCCATGTCCTGTGAGCCAGCAGTAGCTACATGGGCCAAGAGGAGAACCAAGAAGCCAACCCTAATTCTCCTATAAACACTAAAAAAAAAGATGCTAACTTGCCTCAGGAATGGAGGGTGGTATTAGCATTCTGCCTATAGCCAGGGGGCACTCAGCCTTCCATCTACCTCTCTGTTCCTGAAGCAAGGTCTTATGGATCTCAGGGCTGTGGTGGTATGGGGGTGGTCTTAAGTCACAGAGTCTGGACCCGATCATCTATAACATCGCCTGGGCCCCAATAAGTCAGGGGTTCTGACATTGTGGGTGAAGGGTCTACTTCTGCCACTAGTTGCTGAGTGATCTTGGGTAAATTAGAATTTTTTTCCTACCTTTATTGATACAGTTGTGAGAGGAAGAGGTCTCCAATGATTTAGACCACTGTGTCATAGCAAAGGAAGAATTATAAGGAAGCAGATTATAAGACAGTAGCCATGTTCGCCTGGGCTTTTGCTCACCCTACGCAGTCTGCAGGCTCTGGCTGCTGAGGAGGGCTGTTACTGTCCCACGGGTTGAAGTCAATACTTTTCCCACCCCCACATTCCCATTTACCCAATTTATATAGTAAATATGTTTTTTTTAAATTTTATTTAAGGAGAAAAAAGAAAAAAACAGAAAAAAGGTACAAGTTATACAGAATTTCAGAAAAAATAAACAGTAGGAAATCACTAGTTAATAGATTACATATTGTCATCTTAGACATAGTTGTTCAAGTTACAAAATTAAAGCATATAAAAAGTGGACATTCAAACAGTGAGACCGCAAACAGTTCTGTTCAATAATCCAACAAAACTCGGTAATATGGTCATCTATCTTATACACTTAAATATACCTGCAGTTATATCCTTTAGAGCACTTTCTTTTCCTATCTTTTGTACAATGACAATTACACATTTTGGGTTTTATTACTCCCACAGTTCTTATTACTTTTTTTGAAGAGAATAAAACCAAATGTGACAAAACAAAGCAGAGTCAGTCAAATCAAAACGATGGACATAATACATACTGTAAAAACAAAATACAAGGTGATCAACAATGGTTACCATAATGTCTCTTGCTATCTTAAAAAGAATTGCCTATATCATCAGTTATAATAAAATTGAACAAAACAGTAAAGAACGAAACCAACAAAACCAAAACATTGGAGACATTACAGGACTTCAAAAGAAGATAACAGTCAACCAGAATGGGCATCATAATGAATCTTACTGTCTTCACAGTTGTTGCCTATGCTCTCGAACTTGGTACTATCAAGCAAAACAGAATAGAGTAAAATCAGTCAAAACAAGATGGTGAGAGCAATACAGGGTTTCAAATCAAGTTAATAGGAAATCAAAGTGGGTTACTATAATATATCCCGCTATTTTTTATTTATTTTTCCCTTAAAAAGATAAAAATAAACAAATAAATAATAAAAGAGGAGATTGATATAAAAGAGGACATAACAACAAAACAGCGCAGGTCAAAACATAACCATTTATGCAAAATAGTGTTTCACCACAAGATATCCCAACATAAAGGTAGTTACCATAGTGTCTCTTTCCTTGAAATCTTTGAGTATAACTTCGTATACTGTAGCATCAAACATATCAAGACAATGTAAAACAATTCAAGAGAATGACAGTATTACAGGGTATAGTAAGTAAGTTTATAGCTCTGAAATCTGTCAGATGGCAGCTTGAATCCTAGCTTCTCCAGTAACCAGCTATGTGTCTTTGGCCAAATTCCCCAGTCTTTCTGAGCATCAGTTTCTCTTCTGAACAATGGGAGAGGAAGATGGCATTAAAGATCAGTAGGGCATGTTGCAGAAAAGACTCCCAGTCTCAGCAGTTTAGCAGAAGTTTTTGAGTTCATTATGGGAGGCAATGGCTTCAGTGGCTCCCGAGGCGCTTGTCTCCTGATACTTGTGCTTTGGAAACATCTCTGCTCTTGAGTGTGGGCCTGACTGACTTCTGATGGACAGACTGTGGCAAAGTGATGGCAAATCCAAGATTAGGTTCCACAAAGGATGTGACTTCAGTATTTCTTCTCTTGCCTCCTTTTTCTCTTCCCTCCTCTCCCTTCCTCTTCCCTTTCTCCTCACCCAGCTCCTTCCTCCTCCTCTTCTCCCTCCCACCTCTCTCTCTTTCTTTCCATAAGGAAATATACTTGCTATGCTCCAGGATGCCTTATACACACCCATATGGCCAGGGCCTAAGAAGTCCCTCACCAACAGCCAGGGAAGCTCTGAGGTCGTCAGTCCAACAGCCTGCGATAGCCAACTCCTTCCAACATCGATGTGAATGGCCCTGAAACAAGTCACCTTCAGCCAAGTCTGTAAAGGCAGTCAGAGCCGCAGGAGCATTCTGGATCCAGCTTTGTGGGGGTAGAGGTGCCCAGCTAAGTCCCAACAGAACTCTTGATCTTCAGACATTATGAGACAATAAATGTTATGAGACAATAAATTAAATAAGAAATGTTAATTAAGCCTATAAGTTTGAGGGTAATTTGTTACATAACTATTTCCAATGTAGGGTAAGGAGTGGAAGTAGGGGCTTGGTACACCTAAATTGGGGACCCAGACTGATGGAGCCTTCATGTTGGTGCCTGCTTCCAGGTCACTCTGAAAGAGGAAGAGTTGTGCCTTGGCCTTTAAAGCTCCCTCTCAAAGCAAAGCGTGCCACTTTGCCTTGCATTTCATTGGCCAAAGGAAGCAGCGGGTGAAAGAAAAAAAAATAGCATAGTTGTGAACTGCCTGAATGAGTCCCCTACTGACACCTGCCTGGGCGGGTCATTGTGGGGACAATACCATTAGCTAATGCATCAGAGTGCTTTCTGCTTAAATAGTAAAAGGAATTAGTTGGTTCACACTTTTTAGAAAAAAGGTTCAGAGTTACCTTACATAAGATTGGATCTGGTGATCAGGGATGTCATAGAACTGGTTTATTTCTGCCTTTCTTTTATACAAAGTTAGTTCTCCATATCTTCAGATACTTCAACTTTAGAATCAACTAATAATCTTAAAACTTATTTTTTCTTTGTCATTATTCCTTTAAAAATACAATATAACAACTGTGTGCGTAACAATTACATTGTATTGGGTAGTACAAATAATCTAGGGATGATTTAAAGTATAAGGGAGGATGCACACAGATTACATGCAAATACTATGTCATTTTTTGTAAGGGACTTAATCATGTGAAAACTTCAGAATCCCAGGGAGATCTTGCATCTAAACCACCAAGGACACAGAAGGACAAAGCTCAGTTGTATGCGCCTCAGGTTTTTTTTTTTTTTTTTTTTGTCTTTTTCTTTTTTATTGGTACCAGGGATCATCGAACTCACGACCACCTGCCTGCTTGCAAGGCAGGTGCTTATGCTGCTGAGCTAAATCCCCAGCCCTGAGCCTCAGTCTTAACTTGCTCTGTTTAGAGCCTCAAACTGTTAGGAAAGGAAGGAGCAGTCTAGTTCATAAGTCAGGAGCTTCCCTCTGATTAAATTAGGGTAAGTTACGTGCTCATCGTGGCCTACGGAGAATGATGGGGAAGTGAGAACAGTTTCACCCATTTTACAGGCTCAGACCTCCATTTCCTGGCCCCCTGGACACTCTCTGTGTGTTAGTCAGCTTTCCATCACTGTGGCAAAATACCCAAGACAGTCAATTTAAAGGAGGAAAGATTCGTTTTGATTTGCGATTTGAGAGGTTTCGGTCCATGGTCACTGGGTCTATTGATTTTGGGCCTGTGGTGAGGCAGAGCACCATGGCCAGGAGCTCAGCTGCTCATCTCATGGTTTAATGGGTTACCTAATGGCAGCCATGAAGGAGACAGACAGGAGGAGGCTGGAGGTAGGGGACAAATATATGCTTTAAGGATACATGCCCAGAGACCTACTTCCTCCAAGTAAAGTTTTCACTCCTTCCAAATATCTCATTGAACTATGACTTCATCAACAGATTAATCCATCGATGAGGTGAGAGTCATCATAATCTAGTCATTTTCCAAAGGCTCCACTTCTGAACACTCCAGTATTCGAGTTTGCGGGGAGAGGCTGACTTTTCAGATCCAAACCACAACACGTGGATTTCCAAATGGAAGTGGAGTCTGTGGAAAGCCTGAGTCTGTTCTTGCCTCCTAACTTGAGGACAACCTGCTAATCCTTTCTTTCAAGCCATTGTTGGGTACAGATATTTTGTGATGAGCTTGCAAACATTACCAGATCTAAAGAATGCTTCGCATTTAAAAGCTGGACATATCTAAAAGACTGTTACTACTGCTGTAGACAAACAATTCTCCCTGAGATATGCCAGGATCCTCCCCATGCACTGAACTTGTTCTTTTCCTGAAACACATCCACAGATGCCCATAGTGTGCGTCCTTCTGTCTTTAACTTTCCCTTCCTCTGTCTCTCACTCTCCCTTCCTCTCTCCCTCTCTCAATTTGGGATTGACCCATCAAGGATTGAGTTACATGCTCGACTCTTTTTATTTGATTGTTTTTGTTATAACTTGGGCCCCAGTATAAAATCCAAGAGACCGAAAATTTAGGTGGCAAAGGTTTTATTTCCAGGCCTGGTGACCAGTCTCTGGGAGCCAATTTGGAGACTGTCCCCCAGAGACTGAAGGGAGGACTTTAAAAAGAGGCTGGAGGAAAAGGGGGGGGGGGGCGCAAAGAAACCTGCAGAGCCATCAAACTTGTTGACCCGAGTCTGGAAACTGTATTGCTGTCCACTTAGCTCTGACAATCTCAGGAGTTCCTGGTGTTTCTCAAATTACTCCCATCCTACATACAGACTGACATTATCTGAGACTGGTACAACTGCAGCAATATTTGGAGAAGAAAGTGGAGAGTTAATTATCCCAGGACAGCTCATTTTCACTAGTGGGTGCGAAGGGGGCAAGAATTACAAGAAGCTGAAACTTAAGTTTTACAAAGATCTGATATCTAACTCATTTGATGCATACAGAACAAAAGGAAAGCACCGATTGGGGTTTGGGCCATAGTATTTCCCGGTAATTTCTTTGAAGCTAAACAGTTCTTAAAATTTGGGGCAGGCTCATTTTATGACAGATCATCACCGGGTCGGGAAGAGGTCACCAGAAACCCAAATTCTTTATGGCCTAGATAGATAGGTGAGGGGAGAGGGAGGCAATAAGGCGCCATACAGAACAGAAAACGGCGGTAATGTGTCAAGGTCAGGGTAAAGGGTTAAACTCACACGCAAATCTCTCTGCACACAAGCAGGTTACTTTAAACAAGTGTAAATTAATGGGCCATTCTAGTTTTCTTTAGCTCTTTAGTGGAGAATAGAGGCACCTAACAGTGATTAACAACCCTTGTTAACTTGTCTTAGCACAACTTCTGTAGTTTGTAGAGGGCAACAATGGTTAACATATCAATTAGGTGAGATTCTTGCAATTCTTTACAGAGAAGAGTATTGCTCAACATATCAATTAGGTCACTTAACATGTCAGTTAGGGAAAAAGGATTAAAAAAACACATTTAGTAAGCCACATTGCAGGTTTGCTATAATACACATATAACGAAGCTATTTTCTTAGAGTACAACAGTTTTATTTTGCAGTAGGTTCTTCCTAAATTACTGAGGCTGGGCTCAAATTTGTGATCTCCCTAGAGACTGGAATTACAGGGTGTGCCATGAAGTCTGGTTCCCCGAGAGCCAGCTTAATTGGCTTCTTCCCATCTCTAGGTTCAGAGAAACATTTCCTGACCTTTCTGTCCCCTGTTGCCATGTTTTATTTTCTTCACAGCACCTCACTATGTGAAATTGTTTTGTATATGTGTTTGCTTATTGCCTTATTCCCTCAACCAGAACTTCTAGTGTCTGCGAGAACTTCAGTCTTCTTCACAAATACATTCCCAGCATCTGATACAGGACTTGATACAAAGTAGTGGGTGTACAAAGAACAAACAATTAAATGGATCATCTCTACCCACTGCTATGCCATTGTTTGTTGTAAGTCTGTGTCTCAAGTAATTGCTAAATTATACAAATGACTGGTTTAAAAATACAATATATTCAAGGTTATCCCTGAACCCGTGTGTGTTTCACATCATTCTCAACAGGGAGAGAGAAAGGCGGAATTGTTCTTAGCTGTTTTGAAGTGTAATTTGTATGCTGACTGAATCCACATGTTCTCACGCTTCAGTGAGCATCAGACTTACTTGCAAGGGCTTGTTAAAACTCAGCTTGTAGATACAGTTCAGGGACACTATTCCTGTCTGGCAAGTGTGAGGTCTTGGGTTTGATTCCTGATACAAAAAAAGTAAAACTCAGCTTACTGGACACTGCCCTCAGGGGTGGTCGGTCTGCCTTCCTCTCTTCTCTTCTCTCCTTCTTTCCTTCCTTCCTAGGGAACACTCTACCTCTGAACTATATCCTCATCTCTTTTCATGGTTTTATTTTGAGACAGAATTTCAATAAGTTGCTCAGATTGCTGTGGAATTTGTGATGCTCCTGCCTTAGCCTCCTGGTAGTCAGGATTATAAGAGTGTGCTTAGCTAGGAATTTTCATACAACAAGTCTACAGTAAGATCCAAGAAGTTGCATTTTCAAGAACTTCCAGAAAATGGGGCCTCTTTGAGCACAGCTGTCACAATCTGAATAGTAACTCATTTCAAAGTACAATTAACATGGGGACTAGGGGTGTGGCACACCTGCTAAGAACGTTTGAGATTCTGAGTTCAATATCCAGCACCATACACACACAAAAAAGTGATTAACAGCCTTGCTGTTTTGAATTACTGTGATTTATTTCCCTGAAACACTTTCGGCTTTTTTCTAAAATCCATGTATATGTATGGAAATACGTTCTATTAATCAAATATATTTAAAGCAGTAAAGTTTACGGTTGTGAATGCACACATTAGAACAGAATGCCAAAAAATAACCCAATAATGCATCTTAATATCTTAAAAAACAAGGATGATTAGCCGGGTGTAGTAGGTAATCTCAGCCTGTAATCCCAGCACTCCGGGAGGCTGAGAAGGGAGGATCGTTTCCAGTTTGAGACCAGCCTGGGCTACAAAGGGAGTTCAAGGCCAGCCTGAACTGCATGGCGAGGCCCCATCTCAAAAAGACAAAAAAAAAGGATGATCCAAATCAGAAATCAATAAAAGGAAAGAAATGATTAAGATCAGAGCATAAATTAATGAAATTGAGGGTAGAAAACAATGTAAAGGATCAATAAATTAAAGAGTTGGTTCTCTGAAAGGACAAACAAGATTGATAAGTTATTAACTAAATTTACCAAAAAATAGAAAAAAAACTCTTATCAATGCAGTTATAAATGAAAATGGTGAAATCACAACCAATGCCACTGAAATTCAGAGGACTATAAGAAACTACTTTGACTTTACATTCCAATAAGTTGAAGAAACTAGAAGGAAGGCAGAAATTCCTAGACAAATATGAATTACAAAACCGAACCAAGAAGACGTAAGAACTCTGAATAGATCAGTAACAGGCAAGAAAATAGAGGCAGTAATAAAAATTACACCAACAAAGAAAAGCCCAGATTGGATGAATTCATTGCAAACTTCTACTAGAACCTCACTGAAGATCTAACATCAATACTCTCTAAATTTTTTTATGAAATTAAAAGGGAAGGAGAGTTGCCAAATTCATTCCTGGAGGGTAGCATTATCCTGGCAAATTTGGCAAAAGCAAAACAAAAAACTAAATAAGTAAATCTATGGGCCTATCTTGATGATTATAGATGCAAAGATCCTCAACAAGATACTAGCAAACAGAATGCATAAATCATCAAAAAAATCATACATCATGACCAAGTGACCAAGAATGGTGCAACATATGTAACTCAATAAACATAAACATAACATAGCATAACATAAACAGATGCAAAGACAAACATCACACGATTATTTCAATAGGCACAGGAAAAGCCTCTAGCAAAATTTGACATCCATTCATGATAAAAAGCCCTGATGGGATGAAGGCCTGCACAGCATAATCCACCTAGCCATGTAGCCTTGGTACATCACTTGGAACCTAGTAGGGCTCCACCCAACAACCCCAAACAGCTGGGGAACTTTGGTACATTGCTTGGGTCCTGGTTGGGCCCCACCCAGAGAACCCAAATAGCCAGGGAGTCTGTGTGTGTGAGTGGTGCGAGCTGGAGGGCTGTACAGTGAACTCCACCTAGCTGTGAGCCTTGATACATAGCATGTAACCTGGTAGGACCCCACCAACCCCAAGCAGCTGGGGCGCTTTGGTGTGCCATGTAGTGTGAGCTGAAGGCCTGCACGGTGTACTCCACCTAGTCATTCAGCCTTGGTATACCACTCAGAACCTGGTAGGGCCCCACCCAGCAACCTCAAGCAGCTGGGGAGCTTTGGTGTGCCACATGGGGTGTGCTGAGGGTCCACCCAGCATATTCCCTCTCTCGGGGAGCCTTTGAATGCCACTAGGAACCTGGAAGGCCTGCCTGATAACCTCTACTCAGGTGAGGAAACTTCCTCCACTACAGACAGCCATCCTCAGCTCAGTAAACAGCTGAGACTTTGCATTCGGCTACCCCAGGGGAATACAGAAAAATGACAAAACGAAAGAATAAAATGCAGTCTCAAACCTCCAAGCTATCCCACACAAGCCTAGGAGACATGGACACAGAAGAAAGTGTAAGCCATACACCTTCTAAAACTTCTAAAATGGTAGAAACTGAAGTAATGAAATAATTCCATGAAGCTGTAAAGGAACTCAGCTCAGAAATAATCTCCCAGATAAAAGAAGAAATGATAAATGTAATGAGAGAAATGCTACAGAAGAATACATAGTTTAACAAAATAGAGGAGCACTGCAAAATGATGAAATCTTGAATGAATAATGTAAGAAAGAATTAGAATGCGTGAAATAGATTCAAAGAGTTATCCAGGAAATCAAAAATTCCTTTGAAAGCTGGCAAAACCACCTGAATGAATGTGAAAATAGACTTTCAGACCTTGAAGACAAGGTTGCAGCTAGTGAACGGGAAAGGAAAGATCTTTTTAAAATAACAAGGAATCAGGAAATAACAATTCAATAGTTTTAAGATGATACAAAGAAAATATAAGATTAATAAGTGTAAATGAAAAAGGAGACAATACAAATGATATAAAAAGATTATTTATGGAAGTAATAACGGAAAATTTCCTAAACATCAGGAAGGAAACTAACATACAGATTAGTGAAGCATTTAGAACTCTGGTTAGCCATAACCAAAATAAATCTACACCCAGAGATTTAATAATTAATATCCTAGAAATTCAACATAAAAACAGAATATTAAAAACAGAGAAAAAAATCATCTATAAAGTCAAGCCCACCAGAATTACAGCAGACTTCTCAACACAAACAATGAAGTCAAGAAGAACATGGAGTGAAGTATTTCAAATCCTAAAGGAAAATGACTTCCAACCCAGACTGATGTATCCTGCAAAACTATCCTTCAAAATCGATGGAGAAATAAGATACTTCCATGACAAAGAACAGCTGAAGAACTTCATAACCACCTAACCAACCCTGCAAAGAACACTGAAAGGTATTCTAAATTGACATAAAAATAACTATGACTTCAAGAACACCAATAAAAAAAATCACCAAGCAGGGTAAACAATTAAACAGACAGGAAAGGTAAAGAACCAACAGCAGAAAGATAACATGAAGAAAATGAGCCAATATATATCAGTTATAACCATTAATGTAAATGGCCTCAATTCACCAATTAAAAAAAACAGACTGGCAGAATGGATCAAGAAACAACATCCAACCATATGCTGTATACAAGAAGCCCATATAACCCAAAAGGAAACTCATAGACTGAAAGTCAAAGGATTAAAAACAATACTTCATGCAACAGAACCCCCCCGCCCCCGCAAAAAAAGCAGGGATTGCTATTCTGTTTGCAGACAATGTGAACTTCAAACCAAGAATGATCAAAAGAGATAAAGAAGGTCACTACATAGTGGCTAGGGGAAATTTTCAAGAGGAAGTAATAACAATCTTAAATATATATGCACCAAATGTGGGAGTACCCAGCTATATAAAACATATTAACAGAAATGAAAAAATCAAATAATTAATAACACAATTATAATGGGAGACCTTAACACTCCATTGACACAAAGAGACAAATCAACTAGACAAAAAAATCAGCAAAGAAATAACTGAACTGAATCAAAGTTGTGAAGAAGTGGACTTAGTAGACATGTACAGAGTGTTTCATCCAATGACATAATATACATTCTTCTCAGCTTTGCAGGGGACAATCTAAAATAGACCAAATGCTAGCTTAATTAAATGCAAAGGATCAAATTATCCCATTCATATTATCTGATCATAATGCCATGAAACTGTAAAATTAATGACAAAAAAACTGCAAAAACTCCATAAACATATGGAAATTAAGTAATACACTGCTCCTGAACAATCAGTGGGTCACAGAGGAATTACAGAAGAATTAAACAATATCTACAAGCAAATGAAAATAAAAACAACTTAACTGGAACCTGTGGGATGCAATGAAAGCAGTCCTCAGGGGGAGCTTTATTGTGCTCCCATATCAGGAAAACAGAACAAACACAAATAAACAACCTGATGCTATACCTCAAACATCTAGAAAAAGAGGAGCAAGTCAAGCCCAAAGCGAAAAGAAGGGAGAAAATTATAAAGATCAGAGCAGAAATGAACTCAATTAAGACTCAGAAAACAATATAAAAAGTTAACAAATCAAAGAGTTCAATGAATAAAGTTGATAAGCCCCTAGCTAGCCTTATTTTAAAAAAGGAAAGAAAAAACTCAAATTCATGCAATAAGGAATGAAAAGAGCTAAATCACTACAGACTCTGTGGAAATACATAAGATCATCAACAATTTCAAAAACCTCTAGTCTCACAGGTTCCATAACACAGAAGAAATGGAGAGATTCTTAGAAACATATGAACTACCAAAGCGGATCAAGAAGATGTAAAAATGCTGAATAACCCATTTTCAGTTAATGACATTGAAAATGTAATTAGAACCTTACCAACAAAGAAAAGCCCAGATCCTGATGGATTCACAGCTGAATTCTACCAGAAATTCAAGGAAGACTTAGGCCAACACTCCTCAAACTCTTTAATGGGACTGACAGGGAAGCAGTGCTCCCAAATTCATTCCTGGAAGCAGATATTACCCTAATACCAAAACCAGAGAACTACTCAACCAAAAAAGAGAACTATAGGCCAATCTCCCTAAGGAACATAGATGCAAAAATCCTCAATAAAATACTGGCAAACAGAATGCAGCAAGTCATCAAGAAGATTATATACCACCACCAAGTGGGATTCATCCCAGGATTACAGGGATGGTTCAACATATGCAAACTAATAAGTGTAATACACCGTATAAATAGAGCCAAAGATAAGAATCACATGATCATCTCAACAGAAAAAGCTTTTGATAAAATCCAACACTCTAATCCCAGCACTCGGGAGGCTGAGGCAGGAGGATCATTGCAAGTTAGAGACCAGCCTGGGCTACAAAGTGAGCTCAAGGCCAGCAGGAACTGCATAATGAAACCCTGTCTCAAAAAGACTAAAACAAAAACAAAAAAATAATAAGTCCAACACTTGTTTATGATAAGAATCCTATGAAAAACTGGAATAGATGATCTTTAACTCAATCTGATAAAAGCCTTCTATGACAAACCAACAGCCAGATTATATTGAATGATTAAAAACTAAAAGCTTACACACTAAAATCAGGAACATGACAAGGCTGTCCACTATCACCACTCCTATTTAATATAGTGCTAGAAACATTAATCAAAGCAATTAGACAAGAGAGAGAAATAAATAAAGATAGGAAAAGAAGAAGTTAAATTATCATTATCTGCAGATGACATGATACTCTACATAGAAGACCCCCGAAACTCCATTGAAAGACTTCTAGATGTAATAACCAAATTCAGCAATGTAGCTGAATACAAGTCAAAACTCAAAAATCAATAGCATTCCTGTACCCAAACACCAAACTCACTGAGAGAAAAATAAGAGAAGCCACACCCTTCACAATAGGATCCAAAAAAATGAAATATTTAGGAATCAATCTAACAAAGGAAGCAAAAGATCTATACAGTGAAAATTGCAGTAGTCTGAAAAAAGAAATCTCAGAAAATAGAAAGACATCCCTTGTTCATGGATAGGAAGTACTAACATTGTGAAAAATGGTCATTCTTCCATAATTGTTATACAGATTTAATGCAATTCCAATCAAAATACCATTAGCATACCTCACAGCTCTAGAGAAATCATTTCTAAAATTCATCTGGAACCAGAAGAGACCTAGAATAGCAAAGGTAATTCTGAACAATGAAGGCAAGGCAGAAGGCATCACAACCCCTCACTTGAAGTTATCCTACAATGCTACTGTGAGAAAACCAGCATGATACTGGAATAAAAACAGACTTAAAGATTAATGGAATAGACTAGAAGATACAACTACAACTACAAACACACTCAGCCACCTTATCTTTGATAAAGGGGCCAAACATGCTCACTGGAAGAACGACAGTCTAATAAATGGTGCTAGAAAAATTGGCTCTCCACATGCCAGAAACTAAAACTAGACCCGTGCCTATCATCACGTACTAAACTAAAATTTAAATGGATCAAAGATCTAAATATTAAAACAGAAACACTAAATCTGTTGGAAGACACAGTAGGTAGAAATCTTGAAGACATAGGGGTAGGTAGAGAATTCATAAATAAAAATCAAACTGCACAGGAAATACTTCCCAGAATCAATAACTGGGATCATATCTTATTAAAGAGTTTTTGCATATCAAAAGAAATCTCCAACAAAGTGAAATATTGAGAAAAAATCTTAGTCAACTGTCCCTCAGACAAAGGACTTCTATCTAGAACATATAAAGAACTAAAAATTCCATATAAAGAATCTAGAACATATAAAGAACTAATAGAAATTTCGTTGACCCACCTATACCTCTTCTGGGTATCTTCCCCAAAGAGTTAAAAACATATTATTACAGTGAAACACACACATCTATATTCATAGCAGCAGCTATTCAATAGCTAAATTTCGCAGCTTATTTATCCATCCATAAATGAATGAATAGAGAAAATGTGGTGTATTTATACACTATGGAATACTACTCAGATATACAGAAGGATAAATTTGTGTTACAAGTGGAAAACTGGATGCCTCTTGAGACCATAATGCTAAGTGAAACCTATCAGACACAAAAGATTACATATTTCATGGCTTCTTTTATAAGAGAAACCCAAAATTTAAATAATTTAAAGAGCGAGATAACACACACTAGGAAACAGAAAGGTAGACCTTTTGGAGATGGGAAGGGAATCTAAGGTTGGAGGGAGAGGGATGAGAGGGAAGCAGAAGTGAAAAGGGACTAAGATTTCATATGTATATGTATCAACTCTGCACGGCGAATATATTTATTACGTATTGAAAAGATGCACCAATAAGAATCAAAATATCTGATTTATGAGCTCTGGAGATTAAGGATTGTGGCCCAATTGTTACCACAGAGCATGCAGGGTCATTTCCACCTTACAGTACACGTGTTAAAGTCATTCATCTAATCATATCTCTAACCAACAATTTATTTCCGTTTCTATTTTCAAGGGCTTTCATACATCCAAAACACATTTTCAGGATATAATGATTATTTTAGATTTTTTTTTTCCTGTACTGGGGATCGAACCCAATTTTATCAGTTTCTTTTAGAAATGGCTCACAAGTTAAATGTTCTCCAGGTTCTTCTTGCCTCAAAGAATTGAATGAGACAAGCAAAAAACGGTGCCAAAGTTTACTTTAAAAAGTGAAAGATATGGGCTGGGGATTTAGCTCAGCGGTATAAATGCCTGCCTGGTAAGCACAAGGTTGTGGGTTCGATCCCTGGTACCAAAAAACGTGAAGGATGAAAGAGTAGGAGAGCAACTGGCTCTGCAGAGCAAACTTGGGCCAAACAAAAGAGGAAAAAATAAGAAGTACATGGTGGGTCTGGGAAACACAGGGCGGGCTACCGTGAGGAGGACAGGATAGCATCTGTGTCCACATCTCATGAGAACGCGGGGTGGGTGGTGGCTTGGGAATTATTTGGCGCTGTTTTAGAACCTTGTAATTAACGGGTTTGGCTTATTCCCGTAGCCAGCCTGAGCAAGCTCTACCTTCCTACTTCACCAGGGCCTCGTGCACCTAGGTACGGACTATGGAGACAAAGTTTACAACAGGATATAAATGGTTAAGTGAAAGGAACAAAGTACTTTGGGAGTCAAGTGGACGAGGGAGAGATCAATCACTCAGTGTATGCCTTGAAAAAAGACAGAATGCTATTGCAGGATACTATCCTGTATTATGTGCTTGAATATACTGAAAGGTTCTCACAGAAGAGGCAAACAAGGCACAGGACGGCCAAGGAACTTGTTCAAAGTCACACAGCTACCAGGTGGTACAAAAGGGATTTGAACCCAGCACGCTCAGCCCTGCAGTCTGAAATTCACAGGTTAGATATGCTCGAAGCAGCTGGTCAGGTGAAAAAGAACGCATGCTCAGCCCTACTAGAATCCGGACTGCAATAACTGCTTAACTGTAACTTTGGTACCTTCCTCTCACCACCAGAGTTCGCACTGAACGTGGGGAGAGGTTTCACAGGTACACAAACTGAAGAAAAGTGGGAGGGAGAAAACTAACTTCCGGCCTACGGCGGACAGCGGAACTGTTTCCACAGAAACAGTAACCGGTTTCCAGCGAGGTGAGATCTCGCGGTGCCTACACAGGCGGAAGTGACGCAAGCCACTTTCAGGCTCCTCTCGTGTATCGCCGCAGCCCCTCCTCTTAGAGCGGCTGGCTTTTCCCGCGCGAGCAGCCTCTGCCGCTCGGGCCGCCCGCGGGGAAACATGGCGTCTGCCCTGGAGCAGTTCGTGAACAGTGTCCGACAACTTTCGGCTCAAGGTGAGGCTCTGGGAAGCGAGGCTGGGCCTCGGGGCTGGGCCTGCATCCTCTGGCGCCAGCGAGGAATGCTGGGACCGCCCTCAGTAGAACCGAACCTTCTGTCCGGGGCCGACCTTGGGGTTGCGACCATAGACCAGGGAGGGATTGAACACAAGATGAATGTAAAAAAAGCAGCCCCGTCGCGCTCTCGGTCCCACGGTCCCTCCCGCCGGCCTCCTTTCCTCTGGCTGCCGGGACGCTCCTCCCCCACGTCTGGGCCCCTTCCACCAGGCGCTTCACTTGACAGTTTGGGGGCGTGGCTTCCGCCGGGCGCCTGCGTGAGTACCCATTGGTCCCTTCGGCGTCCCTTGACTTCGGTGATTGGCGCAGCGCTCTGTCCGCCGCTGAGTAGGCCGCTGGGCAACTGGCCACAGGAGAGTCCTTTCTGGGCTTCTGGGCGCAGGGGTTTGCTTTAGATGGTGCCTCAGCCGCTGGTGGGCGCAAGCTCGGAACCTCAGCACCTATTTTTGTCCCACAGAATACCGAGGGAATTTTTGCCTGTAGGGCTCCATTTCCAGGGGATAGAATTTTTACCTAGATTATTTTGCCCTTAATTTTCATGCTATTTGGTTCATTTATCTTATCGTCTGAATATACAGAATTCCTGGTTTCTGAATAGAGTAGATACTTCGAAGACCCCTTTATCCAGTGCTTGTTTCTTTAACTGCAAAATAAAAATGAATTTCTACTTTATTGGGAATTGAGTGAGAAAACGTAAAAGTTTTTAGAATAGTGCCTATCATATCGGGTGCAGTAAGTAGATCTAAGAGTTGTTGAAGGCCATTAATTTGTGAAGTTCCAAGAGCTGTGTGACCTTGGACAAGTCACCTTAATCTCTTGAGTCTTTTATCTCCATGTGTAAAAATGCAAGAGTGCTGTCTGCTTTAATGTTGTGAGGCTAAAATGACCTGATATGGAACCGTTCTTAATAGTCCCCTTTCATTCTCTTTATTATTGATAGAAATTAGGTTCACAAATCAAGTACCGACTTGTATATTTTACTAATGAAGAAACCATTTCTGGATTTATGTATGCCACAGAAACCTATTTTCTACTTCAGGATGTAAAGATTGAGGTTGGAATTCTGTCTCTGTCACTTGTGTGAGCATTTAATTTCTCTGGGCCAATTTTCACATTCACGAAGGGCTGTTGGGGGGCATCAAGGAAGGTAACTTACCTGAAAGCTTTTGATTCTTGCTGTGTGCAATTAATAGTTTTAGGAAGTCTGCTAGATAGAAGTAAATACAGGGGCTGGGGGTTTAGCTCAGCGGCATAAGCACCTGCCTTGCAAGCAGGCAGTCGTGAGTTCGATCCCCGGTACCGATAAAAACGAAAAAGACCAAAAAAAAAAAAAAAAAAAAAAAAAGTAAATACAAATGTCATTGCCATCAGCTTCTGTGTCTCACTGGTTGCACACAAAGTGTTTGTAAGTTTTTGTTTAGGTGATTTTTTTTTTTTTTTAATCGGTACCAGGGATCAAACTCACAACCACGTGCTTGCAAGGCAGGTCTTTATGCCACTGAGCTAAATCCCCAACCGTTGTTTAGGTGATCTTATACAGAATCGTCTAACATGGACGTTAAGTGGAGAGAATAGTGAATGGTATCAGTTCCAACTTTCTGTGATTAGAAGGCATTTCACTGATCACTTCTCTTGTTGGGTTCATTTAGATGCACCCTGTGACACTTAAAACTTACTTTTGACACCGCACTAGCTAACAGTAGGATGATTCATAGTAGCCCAGCTTGCAAGTATTAAATTGGGGGGGAAACTAATGGATTGAAATGCTTACTTGTAACTGTTTCAAATTGTTGTAAATTGCTGGACAGACCTGATAGTGTAGGCATTTAGGCAGAGCCAGGAGGATTGCAGGGTTCAAGGGCAGCCTGAGCTACATAACAAGACTTTGTCTCAAAAACCAAACCAAAAAAAAAAAAAAAACCAAAACAAAACAAAATTGTTGTAAATTTACTTAGAATAAGGGGCTGTAGATTTAACTCAGCGGCATAAGCACCTGCCTGGCAAGCAGGCGGTTGTGAGTTCGATCCCCGGTACCGATAAAAAAAAAAAAATTAGAATAGTAGGCTTTTAAAAGATCATTTAACTGGGAAGAACTATTTCATACTACCAGTGAATTCTCTATAATAATATGATGGTAAGTTGGTAATACCTAATTTGACAGATACTTATTTATTGTTTGTAATCTGCGTGATACTGAGATACTTTATTTACAGTAAAACATCAGTTTTAAATGTGTTACGGTATAGACACCCCAGAAATTAAATTATCAAAGTCTTCAGCAATGTCATTTGGATTTTAAGCATTATACTAAGAATACTTAACTCTTTCAATAAGGAAAAGATTCACATAGCTACTATAAAGAAATAATGTAGGTGGAAACTTGAGATTAATGCCCAAGGACCTAAAGGTATCACTGCTGTCTGCAGAAAGACAATTAAAGTGTAGGCAGTGTCTGTAATCAGATTATTGTATATTGAAGTATGGTGAAAAAATCGATGTTAGGTGTTTAATTCAACAAACTGCTGGTTTAATTGGCTCTAAGTAGCCACTGTTTTGTAGCTCAGTAAAGAGACCAGTCTCTTCACCTAAATTTGTGTTGAATCACTAAATTATCACAATCCCTTATGATACAGAGAGGCCAGATACCCAGTGTAATGGTGGGGGGGAGGCGTGGAGGAAGGCCTAGGAAAGACCTAAGGCAAACTCTGTTGCTGAATTTTGAGGCCCTAGGTAGCAGGGTGTCTGGGGAGAGGGAGAACAGCATGTGTAGAAGCATAAAAAAGACAAAATATGGGATACTGGATTATCTGAGCTTGGTGTGACCAAAGTAGGTGTATTTGGGGAATTAACAAGAGGTAAATTAGAGAAGTGACAGGGACCTGTTACTGAAGGGGCTCTGTGAGCCAGGCATTTAGATTTTTTAAAACCATTGGAGTAATTTGATGGAATTTCCTTTTTAGAAAAATCAGACCAATATGAAGTATGGGTTGGAAGAGAAAAAGTTAAAAGCAGACATCAGATTTACAGTATGATGGAGTAGCTCAGACACAAAAGGATGAAGCTGCAGACTAAGGAAGGGAGTGGAGCGAAAAAGGAATGGAGCTTAGGGACTTCTGAATTAAAATTAAATGATATTTGGTGACATTTTGGGTACAGAGAGGGAGATGAGACTGGAAGTAACAGTAGTGTGTACATTTCTGGCTTGAGGGACTGGGTAAGATTGGATAAAAAAAGAGGCCCAAGGGAAATGCGAGCTCTGGTATCATCTCTAATTCTAAGGCTGTGGGCAGGTTGTTTAATCCCTCTGGTCCTTCTGGTTCTCATTCGAAAGGGTGGAGACATAAATCTTGTTTTTGTCTGGGTTTTAGCTCAGTGGTGTAAGCGCCTGCTTGGCAAAGGCTAGGTTGTGAGTTTGATCCCCAGTACCAAAACAAAACAAAAGAAATCTGGGATTCTTTAGGCATATTTGTCTGTAGGTAAGAGTTCCTTTAGTTTGGTTAGTACCATGACTGAATGCTACTGTTCCTGTTTTGCAGGACAAATGACTCAGCTTTGTGAACTGATCAACAAAAGTGGGGAACTCCTTGCGAAGAATTTATCCCATCTAGACACTGTGCTTGGAGCGCTAGATGTACAGGAACACTCCTTGGGCGTCCTTGCTGTTTTGTAAGGCATCTTTTATAGTTTTGTATTTATTGAAACTGAACACTGTACTTTCTGGCTTTATTTACTTACTTTTGGTATAGAAAGTAAGTTATACAAAGAAAACTGAGTTCTTTTACAAAACTATTCATGCCATAGTTACTACATTTTACTCCTTCCAGCTTGTTGCCTACCGTATTTTATTCAGTTTCATCAGTTCCCTACTTTCATTTATGGGTATCTACATTTTGAAATTTTATTTTAAAATGAATGACCATCTCAATTGTGGGCACTATAGTTTGCATTTATTTGAATATGTTAACTCATATAATCCATAGGTTTGTTCATGTTTTCTTTTTTTCTTTTAATTTTTTTTTTTTTAATCAGTACCGGGGATGGAACTCACGACCGCCTGCTTGCAAGGCAGGTGCTTATGCCGCTGAGCTAAACCCCCAGCCCCTGTTCACATTTTCTAACTTGGAAAGAAAATAGAAAGAATGATGGAGGAGAGTATGGTGGAATATATACAATGAAAGTATCAATTTTTGTTTTTTACTTTATGCTTTGCACAGTTCATCAAACAAATTTAAGCTCTTTAAGACCAAGTTAAGGGGGGCTGGGGATAAAAGACATCTGCTTTTATTCTTACTGTGATTCTTAAAACAAACATGTGTCAGGAGTAGAGTCAAGAGGAAAAACTTCATGAGAATAAAAGGGTCAGGAGCTGTACTCTGCAGTGTAGTGGCTACTAACCATATGTAAACATTTAAAGCTAATGAAAATTAAATAAAGTTAAGATGTAGTTCATTAGTATACTTGCTCTAGTGGTACCCCTATAGCCATATGTAACCATTGTGTTGGCCAGCATGATGTGAAACGTTCATACCGTTTCAGACAATTCTGTGGGACTGTGCTGGTAGGGCATTGGCCAATATGGTGCCCAAAGGGCTGGGGATGTACCTCAGTGGTGGAGTGCTGCTTGCCTAGTGTGTGCAAGGCCCTGGGCTCAAAACCAGTACCATACACCCACAAAGAATTCTACTGTCTGTGTTTTCTTGTGTTTCTTATTGATATAAAAAATCAGCATGCATGTTTTATACATATGTACTCATTATGCCTTATTCACATAAATTCACATATACTAAGTTTTGAGTACGATAATGTATGTGAAAGATATTATATTGAGACTATAGTGCAATGATGGTGAACCCATAGCACACATTCTACAACCATCTGTTACCATTGAAAGCTCTAAAATGTTCGCCATCACTGCTATGGTATAATCATTGCTTACCATTTACTCTGTAATCATAGAAAGAACTCTGACCTTAGAGCTGGTACCCTGGATTTATATCTACATTGTCTCAGTTACACTGTGTGGGACCCAAAACTTTGTATTTTTATTTATAAGTAATGTCTTACTCTTACTGACCTCTGATGAATCCTAAATGAAAATGTTTTTCTAGTATATCTTGATTTATTATAAAGTATAATTACAGATATGGGATGACATTAAATATGTTAAGTAACATACTATACAGATGGAAGTCAAGTTGAAAGATGTAGGAGATACTAGGTTAGGTAATAACCCTTTCATTTTTCTTGAAATTAATTTTTTATCATTTTTATTTTAAGAAAAACTTGAGCCTGAGGATATAGCTAATTGACACAATACCTGCCTGGCAGTTGCAAGGTCCTGAGTTTAACTCCCAGTACCAGTAAAGAGGAGAAGAAAAGCTAGATGTTGCTCATAGCAATTGTAGTAGGGAATGTTCAGGCAATTTCTTGCCTGAAACCTGTGACTCCTGGCCTTCTCTGTTGGATTATTCAGGATGAATCATCCGAATCTTCTTCTCAGATCCCTCTTCCTGTCCTGCCCATCGGCTAGTTCTATTAATTTTTTTTTTGAAGATAGGTCACAGCATCACCAAATCCTGGCAACAATATCTTTAACCGAGCCACTGCCTTAGATTCCCACTAGCCCAGGCCTATCATTTCTTGTCTGCTTTTAATACATTCTTAAAGTGAGAAAAACAACAACCGATTTTTATTTTCTGTTGCTAAGGATTGAACCCAGGCCTTTGTGCATACTAAGCACATGCAACTGAGGGCTTTCATACTGAGCTATATTTCTAGCTCTTATTTTTTATTTTGAGGCAGGGTCTTCCTAAGTTGCCTGGGCTGGACTTGAGCAAGTATCATAACCACACTGGAGCAAACACAAAAATTGGAGAAACAAATCTGGTTAAAAGTTTATATTTGGACACGAGTGTGATGTTACAATACTGTAATCTCAACTACTTAGAAGACAGAATCATGAGTTCAAGGACAGCCTCGGAAACATTGTGAGACCCTATCTCAAATTAAGAAAAATGACTAGAGATGTATCTCAGTGCTTCCTGGATTCAGTCCTCGGTACTGGGGAGGAAAAAAGCCAAAACTTTGTACTTAGTTCATTCACAAGTACTAAACAACTTGCTAATTGGCCACATTTAATGGAATTTTTCATTTGGAAAGTTGACCTTTTTAAAGTATATTTTTCTTTATCCCTATTTTTCTCTTTACTCTGTTTCTTGATTATGCAAAAGAACATGGAAACTGAATTTTTAAAAATACTGTTCTTCATTTACAGACTATTGGAGGCAGAGTGTACTTTAGGCACAGGTTGTTTCTATTCTTTACCCTATGAAATTGAAATATGAGAATAATTAGATTCTTTTCTCCTTATTCTAGGTTTGTGAAATTTTCTATGCCCAGTGTTCCTGACTTCGAAACATTATTCTCACAGGTTCAGCTTTTCATCAGTACTTGTAATGGAGAGCACATTCGATATGCAACAGACACTTGTAAGCCAAGTAATATTTTATCTTCTGTTGAATATATTTTGCCTTTATGATTACTTGTGTTTTCAATATTTTGTTGTTATTATATCTAGTTGCTGGACTTTGTCATCAGCTAACAAATGCACTTGTGGAAAGAAAGCAGGTAAGAATTCTTATTCAGGTATTCAGAGTTCTGTTATAATATGTCTATAACTTACACAATGAACTGTTTTATTAAGATTCCAACGTAGTATTCAGCTTTCTGATGCCTAAGTACTTACAGTTACTAGACAGCACCCGAAACCTTTGCTCTAAGGATGTCTAGTCCCTATATCAGAAGAGTGACCCAAGACAGTTACAGTGTTACACACCTGTACTGTCTCTGAGCAGTCAGGAATGTGAGGCAAAAAGATTGGAAGTTTGAGCCCAGCATGGCCAACTTAGGGAGACCCTGTCTGTGAGGTTTGTGTTTTTTTTAAAGGGCCTGGGAAGAATATAGCTTAGTGCAGAGGCCCTGGGTTCAACTTTTCGTGCTTGCAGCAAAGAAAAGAGTAAAAGAAACTGGTTGTTTTTGCTTTTGAAACTACCAATCTGGGCTGTGGTAGAGCATTAATCTAAGCACGCGAAAGGCACTAGGCTCTGTGAGGTTCTATCCCTAGCACCATACACACAAAAAATAACAATAAAAAATAAACCAATTCTGTGCCCTTTATGTTGTACCATGCTATTTTTGTTTGTTAATTTTTGCCATATTTTTGGCCTTTCAAAAGGCTGTAAGAGCCAGGCATGGTATAGTGCACACCTGTAATCCCAGCACTGAGGAGGCTGAGACAGGAGGATCACTGCGAGTCTGAGACCAGGCTAGGCTACATAGTGAACTCAAGGCCAACCTGATTTACACAGTGAGACTCTGTCTTAAAAAGGAATAACACAACAAAACAAAAAGGCAAAATGCTGTAAGAATAGTATAAAGCATTATCATATATACATCATCTAGATTTTCCAAATGATAATACATTACTATATTTGCTTTTCTTTTTCATTTCATCACTTTTCCTTTCTGAGGCTTTGGAAAGGCCATTTTTACCCCTAAATACATTAATGATTGCTTCCTAAAAATTTGGACAGTGTTGTACATGTATATCTGTTTGTCTGTCTGCTTGTATGTGTCTATTAGGAACTGAACCTGGGGCCTTTGAACTGATGACCTCCACAGTCCTCATTTTTTTGAGACAGTGTCTTGATAAGTTGCCCAACATGGCCTTAAACTTGAAATCTCCCTGCCTCAGCCTCCTGACTTTCTGAGATTACAGGCGTGTACCACAGTCAAATGATCAGTACCTGGAAATAGGTGTTACTATAATCCTTTTACAAGTCTATAACCTGTGTTCAGATATGCGTTCAGCCAGCTGTTCAGCTATATGTTAAGTATCTTTTTTTTTGCCAGTGCTGAGGACTGAGTCCAGAACATTACACATGCTAGGCAATTTCTTTACCTCTGTCCTATAACCCCAGGCCCGCCTAATGTGTTTTATAGCAAAACAAGACCTCAAGTGTTATATTATTGTATCTCTTTAACCTTATTTCACTGGAGATTGACTATTTCTTCATCTTTTGTAATACTCACATGAGTTGTAATGTGAGTTTTTGTTTTTTATTTGAAAGTGAACTTTTAAGATTACTTGTTCTCAGGGATAGGGGTTTAGCTCAGTGGCACAAGTACCTACCTGGCAAGCATGAGGTCGTAAATTCGATCCCTGGTACCCCCCGCCCCCAAAAAAAGATTACTTGCTGTAATGAGGCTAATGGCAGAAAGATATTCTGTAGGAAGACTAAGTCAACTGTTTGAAAGAGATAGTTTAAAAAAAGTCAAAGTGGATGTAGTACTGCCTCGCCTATAGGAGACTAAGATGAGAGATTTGCATGAGCCCAGGACTTTTAAGTACAGCTTGGGCACCATAATGAGATCCTGTCTCCAAAAATAAAACAAAAAAAAAAGTCCCCAAGTCTTTATAGAAAAAGCCATAAAGTAAGTTACCTATTCTATAGTTTCATCTTTTGTCCAAAGATGGTACCTTAGGTGGAAACAGTGTTTTGTGGTATGAGTGTCAGTAGTGATGCACTACTAAATAAGGGATTGTCTGACCTCTGGGAAAAAGCCAGCACCTTTTTCACAACTATTGTTGCCAACATAGCCTCTCGTCTATTGTAATGGTTTGAAAAACTTTTATTTGTTATAGTTTTAAGTGTAAACTATTGAGAAAGTTACATTTTTGACTACTGGTATTTGTAAAAAAAAAGATTTTGATTAAAATGTAGTGCTAGCCAGGGATTTAGCTCAGGGGCCTTAAGTGCCTGCTTGACAAAGGCGAGGTCCCGGGTTCGATCCCTGGTACCAAAATAAATAAATGAATGAATGAGTGAATGAATGTGGTGCTGAATTATCTAAATATTCCAAAAAACAAGGGACAAACAGTTCCTGACAGTGTGGAAACCTCACATTGCTATGTAAAGGAACCTATCAATTAGTGTTATTTTTTATTTGTAAGTGACAACATAAGATCCAATATGCTGCCATCTTTGAGAACTTGTCTGAAAGAGATGTCATTTCTGACAGCCCCTGCGAGGAATTGGCATCCTTAAGCAAGCCATAGACAAGATGCAGATGAATACAAACCAGCTGACCTCAATACATGCGGATCTTTGCCAGGTAAGCAGCACAGTGTAAGACTGGTTATGGGCTTGCTTAACATTGTACTAGGTAAATGAAGATTATTTGGTAGAGATTGTGTTATGTTGTAGAAGTTAAAATACGTGGCTGAAACTCATTAGCTAGTAGACATATAGACCAGATTTGGTAATTAATGATTGCTCATAACATTAAAAACAACAAAAACCCCTCAAGCCATTTTCTTTTATAGAAGCTGTGAAATCTGAGAATAAACACAGATAACTTTTTATACCTTAAAATGTTACTCATTTATTTACCTTACTTTATGTGATTCAAGCACCAGAAGGTAAAAGAGGATGATGTAATGAAGTCTACCATTCTGTTTGCTAGCCAATAATTTCTTTAAAGAAAACCAGTGTTAGTAATTTCTTGTGTATCTTTCCCAAGATGTTTTATGTACATATCGAGCATGTATGGTATATAGCTTTACACTGTTTTTTTGTTTTTCTTTTTTACAAATTCTAGTAATCTATACAAATTCTTGCCTGTTCCTATTTAATGTATCTTAGCAGCTGCATGTTATTCCATGACATGGGTGTGTTGTGGTTTAGCCAGTTTGTATGGAGTACCTCAGGGTATGTGGATTATTTCAAACATACATTCTAATGTCACATGAAGACTTACTTTCTTTTTTATTTTCTATCTTTAAAAAAATTGTTGAGTCCAGGGATTTACCTTAGTGGCATAAGCATCTGCCTGGCAAGCATGAGGTCATGAGTTCTATCCCTGGTACCAAAAGGTATAGCATACAGTAGAGCATTGATTTTAAGAAGTCTACAGCTTAGTGAGTCTCTGCAGATGTTACACCTTATCACCATTATCTAGATACAGAACTTCCTTGTGTGCTCACTTTCTTAACTTGTACAACTTCCTACATATACCTAAAGGATTCAGATTGAAGGAGATTAACAGAACACATTTTTTTTTTTTTTTCATTTTTATTGGTACCAGGGATCGAACTCACGACTTCGAACTCACGACTGTCTGCTTGCAAGGCAGGCGCTTATGCCGTTGAGCTAAATCCCCAGCCCCTCAGAACACATTTTTTATCACACCATGCTGACCCTTCGTGTGAACCCCTTCAGTGAAGAGAAAAAGGGCACACTTTTGCCCATCTGTAAACAGTTGAGGGGTAGTAAATGATAATTGAGCTGTATCTGGGAAGTTCCGTTTTTTTTTTTTTTTTTTTTTTTTTGGTCTTTTTTCCCTTTTTATCGGTACCAGGGATCAAACTCACCACTGCCTGCTTGCAAGGCAGGCGCTTATGCCGCTGAGCTAAATCCCCAGCCCCTGGTTCCCTATTCTTAACTCATCTGCGACATGTCTCCTTGTAGCTGGTTGATTTTTTGTTTGTTTGTTTTATTTTGCTTTTTTTTCTTTTTTGCGGGTACTGGGAAATGAACTCAGGACCTTGCACTTGATGTGCAGGCACTTATGCCAATGAGGTATATCACCAGCCCTTGTTTTGCTTTTAATACTGTTTTATCCTGACCAGTTAAGAAATTGAATAATATGTTAACATTTTGAGTCATTTTAATAGATTGCTAAATAATTTTTTAAAAAAATTTTCTGTACTCTTTGAATTTCCTTCTTGTACTTAAGCCTACCAAAATAAGGTGATGACTTGATACAAATTTGTCCACAGCTTTGTTTGCTGGCAAAATGCTTTAAGCCTGCTCTTCCGTACCTTGATGTAGACATGATGGATATCTGTAAAGAGAATGGAGCCTATGATGCAAAACACTTTTTATGTTACTATTATTATGGAGGTATGATCTATACTGGACTGAAGAACTTTGAAAGAGCTCTCTACTTTTATGAACAGGTAATCATCTCTATAGGTCCCTGAGGTGGTTTTGAGCTTGTGTGGTTGAAGTAGTACCCCTTGGGTTTATAGCTAGACTATTTGAGGGACCTCCGAGTTCCATAGGAGTGTCACTGATCATGTGAACGGTGCTGACTTGCTCATGCTTAAGCAGAGGGACGGTGGTGTAGAAAAGAATGCTAGTGAGTGGGTTCTGATCTCCCAGACCTTGGCATTTACATCCTACTGGATTTCAGGCAAGTTACATCTTTTTATGTTTATAGTTCCCTTGTCTACAGGGAAGAATTGTGCAGATTATTTTCTGAGGTGTCACCTTGTTCTAAGACCATGTGTGGTGTTTTATATTAAATATTCTCAAGATTCAAAATTTTAAAGATATTAAGTAGTATATAGTGTAAAGATCCTTCCACTCTTGCATATGTCTCATCATTGTCTGAAATGCAGTATATTACAGTTTGGTAGACTATTTTGGAGGTTTACTCAGAGTCTAAAAGAGATATACAGAATTGAGTAATATCAATACCAGTGTTCTAAGATAAACTTACTCAAGTGATTGGAAGTTCCTACTTACTTGTAGCATGCATTAAGGATATCCTAAATCTTGAAAGAGCTCACAATTTACTTGGAATACTGATTTGTAATACACAGATACTGTATTTATCACTTTTCCATTGCTGTGACAAAATACCTGACACCTACAATTTTCTTTCTTTTTTTTTTTTTTTTTTGTCTTTTTCGTTTTTATCGGTACCAGGGATTGAACTCAGGACTGCCTGCTTGCAAGACAGGCGCTTATGCCGCTGAGCTAAATCCCCAGCCCCGACACCTACAATTTTAAAGGTAGAGAGGTTTCAGTCAATGCTCACTTGGCTCCAGTATAGAAACATCATAGCAGAAGAGATGGTGGAGGAAAGCTGCTAACATAATGACAGCCAAGAAGCAGAGAAAGAAACAGCCAGAGAGAAAGGGGCCAAAAACCAGATGTGTCCCCAAGGTGACACCTCTGAATACACCCAGAATTGTACTTTGCTTTCCCAGTTTCTCAAACTGATCAAGTTGACTGTCACCATTAACCTTTAAACACATACTCACTTTTAGGGCTCTGAGCAGTACCATTCCACATGGTTGATGAGCTATTGAGAAAGCCTTTGGAGGGCCTCATGAGAGGCAGTGGTCAGGGACCGTGTCATTAAAAGATGTGTGTACTCAGATTAAATCTGCCAAGATGACTCCTTCAAGAGTCCACATTTAGAAAATGATAAAAACATGCTTTGTAGCTACTGGATGCATAATTATAATTGTCAGAGTAATGTGAACATTGAAAAGGCAGGGAAATATGTACTACACTTAGAAAATATTTCTATCTCAAGTGTTAAAATATGAAAACATTTTTGATGTTTCTAGGTTATTCCTTTTCCCTGTAAATATACTGATTTCGATTTTGACCTAATGACAAGCACTGTCTCTAGTATTTAGTCTTCCTCATGCAGCTTTTTTTGGCTTTATTTTGAGATACAGTATATATGCACCCATGTTTTAATGATACACATGTAGATGGTATTACTACTTTAATTTCAGAAAGTGATAGGTTTTTTTAAAATAGTTGTATGGAAAATTCCAAAGGAAAGATGTATTTATTGAGAAAACTCAGGTTTTGTAGCACTGTGTAAAGCAAAAAGTGAAACTAGCTTCATGTCATACCACTTCATGGACTGACCTAGATACTTGTCCCTATCAGGTGGTCTCTGGTTTTTCACAATTAAAACAGTATAGTTCTGGGAATCATTGTACATGTGTCCTCACACACTTACATGTTTCTGTAGAAGTCTCAAGAGTTATGGATTTAATAATTTGGATTTTGGTGGGATTTTTTGTTTGAATTTTTTTTCACTTTTTTTGAGACAGGGTCTCACTATGTAGCCCAGGCTGGCCTCGAACTCACAGCGATCCTCCTGCCTCAGCCTTCCAAATGCTGAGATTACAGGCGAGTGGTTTGGGTTTTGATTTGGAATATTTATGCTGAGTCGGGTGTGATGGTTTTCAGTTCCTGTTGACCTTCATGAACCCAACTGAAAGACAGTGAAAAGGCAGTCAAAGAATAGGAGAAAATATTTTCAGATCATATCTGTTAAGGAACTTGCAGCTAGAATATACCAAGACTTTAACTCAAAAATAAAAAAGTCCAAACTTTTTAAATGGACAACAGATTTGCATAGACATTTGTCCAAAGAAGATATGCACATGTCTAATAGCCACCAAATAGTGTTAAGAGAATGCAAATACAAACCATGCTGTGATAGCAGTTCATACCCACTAGCATAGCTAAAATACAAAAAGACAGTGACATGTGTTGCTGGGATTTAGAGACTTTAAAATTCTCATAATTGCTATAGGTTTACAAAATGATACAGTCACTTGGAAAAGAGTTCCACAGTTAAAACTTGGACCAGGCATGGTGGCGTACACCTGTAATCCCAGTACTTGGGAGGCTGAGGCAGGAGGATCGCTGCAAGTTTGAGGCCAGCTAGGCTGCATAGTAAGTTCAAGGCCAGCCTGCACTGCATAGCAAGACCCTGTCTCAAAAGAAGAAGAAGAAGAAGAAAAAAAAACAGGCTCAGCATGGTGGCGCATGCTTATAATCCCAGCATTCAGGATGCTGTGGCAGGAGGGTTGCTGTGAGTTAAGGTCAGCCTGAACTACATAGCAAGACCCTGACTCAAAAGACAAAAACAAACAATATATAAATAACTCAGGCTGGGACTATGGCTCAGGGATAGAGTGCTTGCCTAGTATATGTAAGGCTTTGGATTCCATTGCCAGTGCCATAAAACAGGGTTTTTTCCAAAATGTGAAACATAGAGTTACCATGAAATCAATTTTATCCTAAGAATATTCCCAAGAGAAATGAAGATTGATGCTTACACAAAAATAGGTACACTGATATTCAGAGTACTGTCATTCGTTATGACCAAAAGGTAGAAACAGGGCTGGAGATTTAGCTCAGTTGCATAAGCGCCTGCCTGGCAAGCACAGGTCATGAGTTTGACCCCAGACACCAGAAAGATAGAAACAACTTCAAATATTCATTACCTGAGGAGTCAAGTGTGGTATATCTGCACAATGAATATTCTTCAGTCATACACAGCAATAAAGTACTGATACATGCTACACTATGAGTGAACCTTACAGTTTGAAAACATTAGTGAAGCCAGTCACAGAAGAGCTTGTCTCCTATGGTGCCATTTACATGAGCATCCAGAATAGGCAGATCCATAGAGACAACTGGGTAAGGTTGCTGGGATTGTGGGGAGGGGAGAACGGGAAATCACTGCTAATGTGAAGGGTTTTTTTTTTTTTTTTTTTGAGGAAATGAAAAAATGTGAAATTAGGCAGTGGTGATAGTTTTCTAACACAGTAGATCCACTTGAAACCACTGAATTTTATACTTTAAAGGCGTAAATTTCATATTATGAATTACAGCTCAATAAAGCTGTTGTAAGAATAATAATGGGCCGGGGCTGGGGATTTAGCTCAGCGGCATAAGCGCCTGCCTTGCAAGCAGGCCGTTGTGAGTTCGATCCCTGGTACCGATAAAAACGAAAAAGACAAAAAAAAAAAAAAAAAGAATAATAATGGGCCAATAATGGCACTCACTTGTAACCCCAGCACTCTGGGAAGCTGAGGCAGAAGGATGACAAGTTTGAGCCTAGCCTGGGCAACTTAGGAACTTAGCTAGACCTTGTCTCAAAATTTAAACAAAAGGGACGGTAGCTCAGTACAGAGGCCCTAGGTTTCATCCCCAATGCAAATAATAATAATGGCAATGATAATAGAAATAATAACAGGACAGTAAATTGTGTTTTGTAAGTGAACATGTCATCAATTGCTGTTTCTTGCTAGTGTGTTCTGTTTATACTGTGCATTCTTCTCTTGCTCAGGCTATCACTACTCCTGCTATGGCGGTTAGTCATATCATGTTGGAATCATATAAAAAGTATATTCTAGTTTCTTTGATATTACTTGGGAAAGTACAACAGCTACCAAAATATACATCTCAAATTGTGGGTAGATTCATTAAGGTAAGTTTTTAAAATCAAACTGACTTTCTTACATGTTAATAAGTACATATAGTAATTGTAGTGATAGAATTCTGTAATCCTACTTCATAGTAATCCAGCTCTCTCAGCAGCATCAGGTTGGCAGATGTTTATGAAACGTCTGTTGGGAGCCTGAGAGTGCAGTTGAGTCATTCTGCATACATTGTGCTCTCCTGGCTGGCAGGGAATGTGTCTCAGGAACTGGCCTCCAGGACTTCACTCTGGGTATTTATGGTTATAGATGTTAAGGCCTCTATAAGTGTTCTTTTTTTTTGTTGTATTTCTTCATTACATTCTAGCCAAAATACTGAAAAAGAGGTGCTGGTTTGATTGAATACTGAATCTGCCTAAATGTTAGGAAACATTCCCAGAGCCCTTGGAGGAGAACCACAAGCTTTGCCCACTGTACTTTTTGTTTCTCGCTGACAACCAAACTTTGGTACATTTAAAAAATAAACTTTTCTTTACATATATTCTGGCTTTTTAAAGAATAAAGAAAAAAAAAAAAGAGTAGCTTTAAAGGACTATGAGATTACAGTCATTTTGGTAATAGTTTTACCCCAGTCCTCCTTGTACAGAACTCAAAATTTTAGGTGAAAGGATTTCTTTGCTGGCTCACTGTCAGTAAAATACTATAGCACAAAGCAAATTTTTAAAAAATACATAATTATGAAGTGTTCAAACAGTACAAAAAAAAAAATTCTGTGTGTGTGTTAAATACACATTGTCACAAAGAAGATAGTGTCTTCTGCTGAGAGCCTCGTGTGGTTCTCAAGGCTCTGGCTGCCTGGTGATGGGGAAGGTGACTGATGTGCTTCTAGACTACAGTGCAGGAGCGATGGGCAAGTGTTAAGACACTACAGCCACTCTCAGCTCGCTGTCAAGAACTTTTAGGGGCCTTCCAGTGGCCCCTGAGCCAATCTGTTGTAGAAGAAATACCTTTATAAATTATATCTACACGCTGGGGATTTAGCTCAGCGACATAAGCACCTGCCTTGCAAGCGTGTGGTTGTGAGTTTGATCCCCGGTACAAAAAAAAAAATTTATACCTTCATGAGTTGGAGCACTGTTCACAATAATTAATAATTTATTTATGATAATATCATAAATGGTGCAAAGGAGATGTCAGAAAAAAGTGGGTTTGAGTTGAGTTTCTACCTCTTGGTAGTGCTCTTCAGGACCATTCCACGTTGTCTTGAACCTCTGCCTTAATTCCTTAACAGAAGTAGTGAATTGTCCCATTGTACCTGGGAAGATTGTGTGTGTGTTAGAGAGAGAGAGAGAGAGACAGAGAGAGACTAAGATTTAAAAATGATATTTGCCGGGGGCTGGGGATTTAGCTCAGCAGCATAAGCGTGTGTCTTGCAAGCAGGCAGTCATGAGTTCGATCCCTGGTACCGATAAAAAGGAAAAAGACCAAAAAAAAAAAAAGTATTTGCCTTCTTTTTCCCAGTATAATTTGTCAACAAAAAAAATATGACCTCTAGAAAAATGACGCGTGTGTCTAAACTGAGTGGACTTTCTTTGTAGTTAATTGCTCTGTGCTGTAATATTTTATTAACAATAAATTACTCCACAGTGAAATTTCTGTCTTTGGTCTTAAAAACCACACAGTTTCTGAGTACAGTGGTACACCCCTATAATCCCAGCTACTTGGGAGGCTGGGGCAGGAAGATCACAATTTAGAGGCCAACCTGGGCAACTCATCGACACACCTTTACTTAAAAAGGGATGAGGATGTAGCTCATTGCTCCCTGGGTTCAGTCTCTAGCACTACCAAAAAAAGGAAAAAGGTTGTGTTGAAAATCAGGCATTTATTTTGGATCAATTATCATTTGTTAGAAAAAACAGAGTGTATTTATGAAAATATAATACCAAAATTTGTTTTTGTTTCATATGCAAATTTTACTCCCTTTAAAACTCTGACGTTTTCCCACCTTCAGCCTCTCAGCAATGCATACCATGAGCTAGCACAAGTTTACGCAACCAATAACCCCTCAGAACTGCGCAACCTGGTAAACAAGCACAGTGAAACTTTCACACGGGATAACAACATGGGACTGGTGAAGCAGTGCTTGTCTTCCCTCTACAAGAAGAACATTCAGAGGCTAACAAAGGTGAGATGAGCAAGTGCTGCCCACTGATGGCGTCTCTGGCTTCTCTCGGATCTTGTTTCCCCTCTTCTCCTTCTCAGCAGTGAGAAAGCAGGCACAGAGATTTAAAAAAAAAAAGCAGGATTTTCTGAACTGAGAGATCTTTCACTGTGGCTAGATTTTTAGTTTGATTGGTACCTTTTGGTCTTTTCAGGGCTAGAGCAGGGTATTTGAGAAGAGGAGCAGGTGAAGAGGAAGAAAGGTAGGAGATACGGCTACCCTGGGAGTAGAGAAAGTAGCCTTGGAGGGGTCACCAAGTCCAGATGGGCAGCTGGGGGCAGTGCTGAGAACCAGCCGTGGAGGCTGTCAGGCTGTGCTCCTCTCTGCCTGAGCTTCTGTAAACATCATGTGACTCTGATGTGATCTTTGCCAAAGTCATATAAGCCATGTACAGTTGACTCCTAGGATGTAGGCAAATTTTAATTTTCAAGACGAAAATTATACGCTTTTTTATTAAAAAGGCATACACTGCAAGCAAGACAGTGCATTGCTTTTTAAAGTCTGGTCAGAGAGCCAGCAAGTAGTACACCACAGGAGGACATGGTGATCCCTTCCCTGTACAGCTACCCTGCCCTGGTATCAGCTGTGATGATGGTAGGAAATGAGTGCAGAAGCGAGAATGGGCTTGCCAGGATGCCCAGCTGTGGAAAGGGATGATGGAGTTGGCAATTTGAAGACCCAGAGAAGGTGACTTCCCCCAAGAAACCAGAAAAAGAGCAATGAGATGGATTAGTCTTAGAGGTGGGGAGGCCATGCAAAGATAAAGATTCTTGAGGAGGAGAGGAAAGAGGTGAAGAGGTAACCACTGAACAAGAAGAGGAGTTCCATCTAGGCATTCTAGGGAGAGTAACTAGAGCTTGCTGACTCTCATAAGGAAATCAGCAAAGAATTTGTAAGAGTAAAGTGGGGCTAGGATTTGGTCTAGAGGTAGAATACTTGCCTAGTGTGCGCAAGGCCTGGATTCAATCCTCAGCAACACACACAGAGGGGAAAAAAAGTGACAAAATAACTCAGGGTAGATCAAAGCTGTGTATGTTGACATTAATGACTCAGTGACACCCTGTCTCAAAATAAAATATAAAAAGGGAATAGGATATGGCACAAACCTGCAATCAGCATTCTGGGAGGCTGAATCAGGAGGATCGCAAATTCGAGACCAGCCTCACCAGCTTAGCATCAACTAAGTGAGACCCACTCTCAAAATTACAGTTGGGCTAAGGATGTAGTTTAATGCAAAGGCCCTGGTTTTAAGCCCCAGTACCATAAAGTAAAAAGGATTTAAAAATAAATGTGACCTTGTCAACCAGAGAAAAACCAATTTGACCTGCAAAGGCCAATCTAAGAAATGCACTGGGTTAGCCAGGTGAGAGGTGATGCGCACTGAGGGAGACTGAGATAGGAAGATTGTAAATTTGAGACCAGCCTGGGGAATTTAGCAAGGCCTTATCTCAAAACAAAAAATGGCTCAGGATGTAGTTCGGTAGTGAGGTGCCTCACTTAGCTCTCTGGTAAAACACTCAACCATACTTCATCACTTTGGGGTGTTGGTTGCATATACTTTGAGACTATAGTATGGTAAACTGCAGTTTTTGTTCTGGATGGGAAAATCTGTAACGAGTGTGACCAAGTAGGAAAGGTTTATGGTGGCCAGGCCAGAGCTAGCAGTGGCTCCTGGGTCCCATATGTGCTGACTCACGATAGATTGTAGCACCCTGGACTTGTGAGCACTGCTGAGAGGAACCTAGAAGAACCTTAAGGTATAGGGGTCAGTACCACTAAAGACTGTTTAATCCAAAGGAATTCTCTAGCCAAGTAAAAAAAGTTTAAAGATCAAGTTTTTTAAAGAAATGTCCACAGCAGCCATATCAAGGCCTTGCTGGTTGGAGTCAGCTACGAATAAGGGCTTGTCAAATGAGAGTTTAATCTGCCACCTTCAGTGTTGAAAGCTTATTCTTTATTGACACCTTGTGAACATTTTCCTAGATCCCTCTTGCTTCTCTCCCTCTCTCTCCTGTGTGCGTATATGTGAGCATTCTCAACTATGTGTGATGGAGATCAGATTCTATGTGTCTTTTTCTTCCCTGCTGGTTTTTGTTCATTATGTCAAGAATCTCCTTCCATGGCAATATGAGCTTGTATCACAGGTTGTGCAGACAGTTCATAATTTACCCATGTAGTCCTGTGCTTCAGTTAGTTCTGAAATAGGGAAGACGAGTCTTACATATTTAGAGATACTCACTTTTGAGTCTTCACTTGTATTAAACCAGTTATATACTTCTTAAAATTGGCAAAATATCTTCAGTTCCTTGGATGGTAATCTCCAAACTTAAGTAAATATAGTCTTGTTTTTTTTTTTTAGCTTATCAAGAATTTAAGGGCTGGGGATTTAGCTCAGCAACACAGCACCTGCCTGGCAAATGTGAGGTCATGAATTCGATTCCCCACTGCACACACACAGTATTTTTTTTCTTTTAAGACTGTAGTTTTAACATGCCCAGCTCTGAAAATGCCAATGTAAATTTTGCCAGCTGCTATTAAGAGAAACTCTTTTAATTTGTTCCTGAAAGGGACCATTTTCTTTTCTTTTTTTTTTTTTATTTAAAAGGAAAAAGAGAAAAAAAAGCAGAACAAAACAAAACAGTGTAAGGGTACAAGTAATTCAGAACTACAAAAAAAAACCAGTAAGCTATCACCAGTTAATAGATTACACGCTATCATCTTAGAAACGGTGTTTCAGGTCACAGGATCAAAGCATACAAAGTAAACATTCAAACAGTGAGACTGCAAATAGTTGTGTTCAGTAATCCAATCAAAAATATTAATATGGTCTTCTATTTAACACACCTAAATACCCTTGCTGTTGTATCCTTTAGGGCACTTTTTTTTTTCCCTCTCTTTATTACAACAAAATTTACACATTTTGGGCTTTATTGCTCCCTTAGATCTTATTACTTTTTTTTTGTAAGAGAATAAAATCAAGCATGATAAAACAAAGCTGTCAGTCAAAACCAAGGATAGACATAGCACATGATGTAAAAACAGAGTACAGGGTTATCAACAATGGTTACCATAATGCCTCTTGCTTCCTTAAGAAGAATTGTCGGGGCTGGGGTTTAGCTCAGCGGCATAAGCACCTGCCTTGCAAGCAGGCAGTCGTGAGTTTGATCCCTGGTACCAATAAAAACGAAAAAGACCAAAAAAAAAAAAAAAAAAAAAAAAAACAAGAATTGTCTATCTCATTAGGTATTATAAAGTTGAACCAAACAGTAGAGAACAAGACCAATAAAACCTAAACATTGTAAATCTTACAGAACCTCAAAAGAGGATAATAGTCAAACCAGAATGGGGGCATCATAGTGAATCTTATTGCCTTCAAAGTAGTTGCCTATACTCTGATACTTGATACTTGCATACAGAGCAGAATAGAGTCTAATCAGTCAAAACAAGACAATGGGAGTATTACAGGACTTCAAATTAATAGGAAATCAAAAAGTTACTATAACATATCCTGCTAGTTTTTAAATTTTTTTCCCCTTAGTTTAAAAAAGAAATTTAAAAAATTAATTTTTTAAAGAATAAGGGTGAAAGGGACCATTTTCATGAAATTCAAGCAAAGCAGCAGTAAATAAGAATTTCCTTCATGCATCTAGTCTAAGGCTGAGGATGTAGCTCAGTGGCACAAGTACCCTTGGCAAGTTCAGAGCTCTGAGTTTGATTCCTGGCACCAAAAAATATGTAGCCTTTTTTTCTGGTTGGCTTATTCTTTTGTTTAAAACTTTTAACTTTGAATTTTGAAGAATGAATATGATATTTTTTCAATTTTATTTTAATAGGTAATACATTTGTAATACAAAATTTTTAAAAAAGTAACATAAATGAAGATTCCCATCTTGTTTCCTTATCTCAATCATTCTTATCCCCCTTTTTTTTTTTTCATTGAGGGTTCAAACCCAAGGGCCTCTCACGTGCTAGGCAAAAGCTTTACCACAGAGCCCCCTCAACCATCCTTTTCTCCAGAAGCAGCCCAGTGTTATAAGGAAATCTATTCAGGTATCATAAAGATGCTCCATTTGCATATGCACATGTGCACATACCCATATATGTATACAAGCAGTCTTTCCCTTTTGTTCATCTATACAAATGTTACCATGCCATGTACATTGATTAGCAGCTTCCTTTTTTTATGTGTAGTGATAGATATATTTTGGATTCTTTTTCAATTCATAAAAGTTGTCTTCACTTTTTTCCTTTTATGGCTGCATAGTAGTCCTTTCATATGTCTGTAGATATTTAACGAAACGGCTTTCTTATTTTCATGTGATTATTTTTACTTCTGATTTTTAGACTTTTTTAACACTATCATTACAAGATATGGCAAGTCGTGTGCAGTTATCTGGGCCTCAGGAGGCAGAAAAGTATGTTCTACACATGGTGAGTGTGTTTTCATTTTAAAAAAAAATAATGGATTATTTCCTTGTGAAAGTACCAGGTATTCATTATGGATAAAATAAAAAAAGAAGATAGTGTTAGATATCCAGAGTCAACTCACAGTGACTATTTGGTCTATTTCTTTATGTATAGGATTTTCCAGTTATTTTTGTAGTAGTCAGATTTGTATTACTATAATGAAATACCTTAGGAAGCTAACTTTAAAGGAGCGAAAGCTAGAAGTTTACTTAAGTCACAGTTTTGCATGCTGAAATCCAAGATGGAGTGGCTCCTTTGGTTTGGCTTCTGGTAACACATCATGGCAGGAGCACATGTAAAACCATTCACATCTTAAACCAGAGCAGAGTGAGGCAGGGGCTGCACAATCCCCTCAGACATCTGCAGTGATCTCCCCACAGGCCTTTCTCACAGTTCCACCACATGCTGTAGCATGTGCATGCTACAGTAGCATGTGCATGCTACAGTAGCATGCTGCAGATCAAGTCTTCAATAACAATGAATTTTGGGGACATGCAAACAATTAGGTGCTCTTCACATCTTAGCATTAGTGTACTCATGTGATTTACCCTCTTGTGTCCTATTTGTGTTCCTTATTTATTACATTTACACATTTTCATTATCAGAGTTTTTATAAACCTCATGAAACAGGATTTCATGTAAATCATCCAAGAAATATTTCAGATATACAGAGAGGCATAAAATAGTATGATTCTTTCTGTTCTTCTATGATAAGATCACCAGCTTGCTCTAGCTGTACATCAAAGTACCCTGCAGCATCAAGAAAGGCTAAATAATGTGCTTAGTGTCATTGACTTATGTTTTAACTCAGATCCCTTAGCTCGGTGTGGCCAGTATTGTATGTGATTTTAAGTAGCACTGGTATAAAAGACACTCAGACAAACACCAGTGTACTTAGCATGCAGCTGGAGAAATAAAATTCTACCAGCACACTGACGTTCCTTCTTTATTCTCCCCATTATCCCTGTGTAGTTCAGGGAGGCCTTGAATTCACTATGCATCCAGGCTGGCCTCAATCTCAAAGCAATCTTCCCATGTTAGCTTCCAAAGTGCTGGGATGGATTACCACCATGCCTAGCAACGGCTCACTTTCTAACTTCATGGTTATGATGTAGTTGTGAGGATGAATCAGATGAGTCCCCAGAGTCAGCAGTGGTAGTTTTCTTGAAGACTGAAAAGATAATTGCCACTGAGAAAGGCTTCCCTTTCTAAAATGCAGTACAATATAAATTGTATTTCAAAGGGGCATTTAAAAATGGAGAAGCAAATAAATAAATAAAAATTAAAAATGCAGAAGCCAAATAAATAAATACAATAAAAATGCAGAAGCTAGACCGGGGATGTAGCATGCCTAGGATATGTAAGCCCTGGGTTTCATCCCCAGCACACACACACACACACCAGTATCCCCAAAAAAGCAAGGGCACCTCAGCAACATTATACTAGGTGAAAAAGACAACAAAGACATATATTGCCTGGCTCCATTTATAGAACATGTGTGGTACAAGTAATTTCATGGAGACAAAAAGCAGTTGATAATTGCAGGAGACTGAGAGGAGGAAGAGATGTGGAGTAACCCCTAGTGGGCAGAGTTTTCTTTTAGGGTAATGTGCTTGTCTTCGAACTAGATAAAGGTTCTAGTTGCACAACAGTGAATGTACTAACTGCCTGATTTGTTCAGTTTAAAATGTTTTATGGATTTTACTTCTAGTAAAAAAAATCAATGCAAGGGCACGGATTTTGTGTGTGTGTGTGTCAGGTTTTTTTTGTACTCCTTAGTTATATAATGGAATAGTAGTAAATATTGGATAAATTGATGGCAATTAAAATATACATATTGGACTGGGGATTTAGCTCATTGGTATAATCTCTTGCCTGGCAAGTGCAAGGTCGTGAGTTTGATCTGGGTACCAAAATAAAAAAAACAATACACATATAATCAAATGTGGTAGTACATGTCTGTAATTGTAACTACTTGGGAACCTCAGGGAGAAGTATTATAAATTAGGTAAGCCTAGGCAACTTAGTGAGACTTGTCTCAAAAATAAATAAAACACACATAAAAGTTCATTAATGGATCGCTTTCTGTGCTTTTTCCTGGTCATATCAATGGCTAGATACTCACATAGTGTTGTAAAATGCTTTCCCAATTTATTTTTTTGTAGATAGAAGATGGTGAAATTTTTGCAAGTATTAACCAGAAGGATGGTATGGTCAGTTTCCATGATAATCCTGAAAAATATAATAACCCAGCCATGCTTCATAATATCGATCAGGAGGTAAACATGCTGTCAGGTTTTGGCTTTCTTTCTTTCCTTTTCTCTTTCTTTCTTTTTTTCTTTTTTAAGCTTTCTTGATTGAATACTTCTGTATTTGAAGTGCTGCTCTATGCTGTGGCATAATTTTAGTTTTAAATACAGATAGTTTCAAACCTATAAATACTTCCTTCCTAGAGAGTTCATTTCAAAATGGCCTGCTTAAAACCCTTCCAGATTGTGTGACTATAAATAAATGGTGATTAGATTTCCCAACTGGCTCATTCTGAAAATACTTAAAACGGTCTGGTATAATCTTAGCCATACCCCACACCGTGCACTTACCAGAGAGTCGGGCAAGGAGGATAAGAGCAAGGTTTGGCACATTGCAAAGAAGGGCAAAGCCAGCCTGGAGTGGCAACAATGTGGGCCACAGCTGAGGCCCCCTGTGTGCCTCCGGAAGGCAGACATGCTGTTCAGGGTTGGCTCCTGGGGCTGAGGGGTCATCCGGACAGTCTGTGTCTTTTACTATGAGCAGGAAAATGGTTGAGCCAACATTACATACAGAAGCCTAAAAGCAACACATGGTAATTAACACAGGATAGCTCTAGAGTCCATTTTTTGCAGTTTTAAAATTGAAAAAAAATGTATAAATAGCCTGAAAACTGGAAGTTTATTTAGTAATTCATTTGGTGACAAAAGTAACCTGAAACAGTGTTTAGGTTTTATTTATGACTTTGTATGAATATACTTGTTTCATTGTAAAAAACATTGAATGTGTTTGACTATGGGTGCTTCCTTGACCTTGCTGGGGTATTAGGTCACATATGGTAGTGATAACTTTCTAAATCCAAAACAATTCTCCCAAACCCACTAGCTAAGGGAATTCAGATGAGGATTGTGAATCTGGCTCCAACACTGACAGTCAGAATCACAGAAGATGTGATTGACCAAGTCTACTGCTCACCATGTTCACTGGGTCTGTTGTGCAGATGCTGAAGTGCATAGAGCTGGACGAGCGGCTGAAGGCTATGGACCAGGAGATCACAGTCAATCCCCAGTTCGTGCAAAAGGTGAGTAGGGGTTCTCCTTCAAGAAGTGGGATTGAGTGGAGAAGGAGAAATACTGTCCTATAGCAAGGGAATTTGGTTTCAAGTTGTAAAGTTGTCCATTGTTCTTGAAACCCATCATAAGTAAGTTCATAGAGAAGCATTTGTCACCAGCATTTCCAGCAGTGACCTAGGAGTATGCTTAGGGCTGCTGAGGGGGGTGGTGGTTCTTGCTGTCCTCAGGGCAGCTTTGCCCTGGCCTTAGGCATGGGGTGATAGTGGGGGTGCTTGTTTGGAGCTGGGCAACCCTTGAAAAAGGTAACCAGAGATGCTCTGCCTCACTCTCCCCTGCACAGAGTATGGGCTCACAAGAAGATGATTCAGGAAACAAACCCTCCAGTTATTCCTGAAACTAACAGCCATCCTGAGTGCAGCAGGAGGAACAGTCACTGGTCGGCGGCGAACGAGTGAGAGGAGGGCAGCAGGGAGCAGCAGCCCGTGCCACCCGGACATTCAGAAACGCAACTTTGTTTTGACATCTTCAGTCCTATGTGCTTTCGGAAAACCACTCTCTGCAAAGAAAGGAAAAAATTTGCAAACTTTAGAGTCTGTTGTGGATTTATTTATCCTCAGATTATTGTTAATGCATTAAATTTACTTTTTTGTTTTAGTCCTTGAACACTGATGTGTCTTTATCACTTTTTCCCCTTTGGAATTTAAAAATTCAATCATTACGAACAGCAGTAGTTGGATTTTAGGGATATTTGAAAGAATCGAATCTAAAAGTGAATGTCAGGGTCCAAAGAAGAAAAGCACTCTGGGAGGCTAAAGGAGGAGGGTGGTAAATTCAAGCCCACCCAGGCATCTTGGCAACTTGATGAGACTCTCAGGCAAGAGTTGCGGATATAGTTCAGGGTGAAGGTCGTAGGTACAGTACCCAGCACCACAGACAAACGAACGAAAGAATCCATAAGATTTGAGCTAGTTTTTAAAGTTTGAATTACCATGCATGTTAGTGACAGTATAAATTAAAATCAACAGACTCCTGGTTCCTAAACACTCTAAATTTTGCTGTGCGCTACCCTCTGGTCATTTGACTAGCTTCCCCACCCACCTCTGCTTATAGCCGCCTTCTCCACTCTTAAAGCATTGGTCTGTAAGCTGCACAGACACATTTGAATTGTGTTCAGAGGTCCTCCTCCTCTGGCACTTTGTACTGGGATTCACTGAGTTGTCCCTGGAGTAGTGTGGAGCCTTTGTAAAGTGTGGTCAGATTAAAACACAGTTAAATTTAGTTTTTGAAATACATTTTTTTTTTTTTTTTTTTTTTGCTAGGAATGTAGCTCTGGTGGTGTGCTTGACTAGCATGCAGAAGGAGACCCTGGGTTCCATCACTAGGTCCTAAAAAGTGTTCTCATTAGTAGCATTCCCTCTTTTTTTTTTTTCTCTTTTTGGTATGGGGATCAAACTCATGACCTTGTGCTTACCAGGCAGGCGCTTACACCACTGAGCTAAATCCCCGGCCCCAAGCATTCTCTCAACTGTGTCACATTGGATAGTGAATCACTTTTTCATTACTGTTTTTATTTTTGGCAATTTTGGGGATCAGATCCAGGGCCTTTGCACTGAACTACATTCCTATCCTTTTTATTTTTTGAGACAGGAGGCTTTAACTGCTGCTGAGTTACCCAGACCTGGCTTGAACTTTTGATCCTCCTGCTTCAGCCTCCCAGAATGCTGGGATTACAAACATGGAGTACTACACCTGGCTACATTGTCATTTTAAAATAGAAAATTAGACCTAGCAAGTGTTATAAAAAGTGACCCCAATAGAACCACACTTAGGTTAGACCATACTTAGGTTTCTCAGTCTTGTCTGGTGTAACTGTCCTGCATTGGTTCTGAAAGCAGCTATAGACAGTATAGTATGTGACTGAGTGTTTCACTAAAACATTCATGCAAAAATAGGCACCTGACTGAATTTGCCTGGGAGCCTGGGTTTGACCGGAAGCCTGAGCTTTTAAAGTCTCAGTCTTTCAAGTTACTCCTGCATCAGTGGTGGGTTGCATCACTTTCACTGAGGTTTACATGTACCTACAATTAGGAGAAGAGGAAGCACTATATTTAAAAGAAATTTGGGCAGGGGATTTAGCTCAGTGGCATAAGTGCCTGCCTGGCAAGCACATGGTCCTGAGTTTGATTTCCGGTACCAAAAAAAAAAAAAGTTTGTATAGTGAATTACAGACCCTATTTTAAAAATAGGGTTTATCTGGATCTAAAATTAAAATTAACTAAAAATGTACAGGAATCCCTGCTAGCTATTTGTGGTATCTACGTAAAAGTAATGCGTGGGAACTTCATGATTACAATTTTTCCCAAGGTTGACTCATTAGAATACTACATTATTATTAGAAGCTTGGAACTTGAAGGGGTATGGAACGTAAGGCCTCATCCTCTTGCTGCAAACCACTAATTTTGGCCAGTGTTTGGGGGCGGTGCTGTTACTGTGTCAGCTTTAAATGCCCCTTCTGTATTCTGCTTTGTGATTCTGAGGCCACAGCTTCAATGTGGCTGGAGAGTAACTAGAAAGCTAGGGAGTACAGAGCAATATATTCTTTGTTTGCCACTTAACACTAGCCCAGCAAGAATGCTTCCAGTAAGAACTTTCCCTCCATGTCACCAGAAAGGGCTTCAACTCGCCCTGAGAAATGCAGGCCCCAGGAAGCAGGATGCCCATCTCCCTATACACAAATCAGGACACAGCTTCCTTGCCCCCTTCCAGACCCAAATTCTACTAATCCTGGTCCCTTCCATTTATTCCCCAGCTGTAAAGGAGGAGAGACTTTCTTCTACAAAACCTGGTTGATGACTCTTAGCAAATTCTTTTCCATTAAACCTGCAGAGCCCAGTGGCACATGCCAGTAGACCCAGCTACTTGAGAGGCTGACACAGGAGGATCACAAGTTTGAGGCCAGCTTAGACAGTTTGATGAGACTCAAAAAAAGGGGGGTGGTGATGGTAAGAATTAGTTCACTAGCAAGAGTGCCAAACATCTGAAGCCCCTGATTCAATCCCCATTGTTAAAAACAACAATAAAAAACTGCAAAAAAAAACAAAAAACAAACCCTGGTGAGTGGTTTCCCTCCTGACATCAGTTTCTTTTGAGAACCTTCCAGGTCAAGGAGATGTATACATGTCATTTATTTCGAAGAAGAAAATATTTTAAGATTATATCTGCCATCTCTGATAGCTACAGTGCCTAGGCTCTGATGTGTCTTGGCTTGGCAAGTTATCAGGCTCTTTCACTGCATGAGTCGCAAAGATAGATGTAGCTCTTCAATTCTCAGCAGCAAATGATGCTTTGTGAAAATACTGACCTTGAAGAGCTGTGGCATTTTGATGGCGCCAGAAATGGTAAGTTTGTTCTTAATCAGTTAGGGCCATTTCTGAGGTCCCAGGATGTATGCAGCCTTGGGTTAGTGCTCACCAGGGGACCTACCAGTCCTGTGAGGACTTTTTCCAAGTTTGTCTTTTCGTGATAGTCTGAAATGTTAATACTTTTGCTTATCAAGAGTTATTAACTGCAGCCGGGCGTGGTGGCTCATGCCTGTAATCCCAGCACTCGGGAGGCTGAGGTGGGAGGATGGTTGTGAGTTCGAGACCAGCCTGGGCTACAAAGTGAGCTCAAGGCCAGCCGGAACTGCATAGAGAGACCCTGTCTCAAAACGACAAAAAAGAAAAAAAAATTATTAATTGCCCTCTGAATCCAGTACTTGCATTATATATTAGTATTTATGAGCCACTCAAAATGACTGCTTAACTCTAGTTGGGAATATATTGATATAAGTTATTCTCTAAAGAAACATCTGGGTGTCTTCTTTTGAAATGGCAGTGTTTTCTGAGGCAGAGTGGCACGAATGGGCAATAAAGCAGTGGGTTTTTTTCTGCCCCATGTGGATGACACCATCTTGACTTTGTTCAATACATTGAAATCCCAGCCAAAACTAGGTAGGTAATACAGAACATCTGTAGAATTTCGAGTAGCCACCATCAATATAAAATGCCGGTAGAATCCAATCACGGACATTTAACTTTTGTAGCAGGTAATATGGCAGGAGAAGAAAGTTAAATCTGAGTTTTCTGAGGGTTCCAAACTGTTGGTGTTCACTGGTGAACCTGACCGTTCTGTTTCCTGTTGTCTATGCCATGGTTACCATGTATGCTAATGCTCTACTGTTAACTTGCTTTTCAAAGACAGTTTTGCATGTACAAGCTCTTAAAGTTTTTGTGAGTTGCAAAGGGTCCAGAGAAAGGAGATGGCTGGGTAATCAGACATTTGTGAGTAGGAAAATGTAATGGCAATATTTTCAGGCAGTTGAATTACTTCAGGATGGTAAAAATGACAAATGTAACCTTTCCTAATATCAAAAGCTGACTGACACAAGAGAACTTTGCTAATTACAAAAGGCATTTATTATGTCTGGACCCAAAGCTGATTAGAAACCACTTGGCATTTAAAAAGGCAGCTATAGTTTCAGAATAAAATTCTAAAGCCTAGCAGTAGAATTTGAATTGGGAGAGGAAGATTTTCTTTTTTTTTTCTTTGTCTTTTTCCTTTTTATTGGTACCGGGAAGGAAGATTAATTTTCAAAGGCTTCTTGAAATTATGGTGAAAATACTACCTTAGTCTTAATACCCTTTTAAAACATTTTTAAATTTTTTATCTTTTTGAGACAGGGTCTCACAATGCAGTTCAAGTTGGCTTTGAACTCACATTGTGGCCCAGGCTGGTTTTGAACTTGCAACGATTCTCCTGTCTCAGCCTCCTGACTGCTAGGATTATAGACATGCACCACACTCAAGGAATAGTGCCCTTTTAAAAAAGGTTTCTTAGGGGCTAGAGGTTTAGCTCAGTGGCATAAGCACTGAAAAGGTTTCTTTGTTCATTGTGGTGCTGGAGATCAAACCCAGGGCCTTGTGCATTCAAGGCAAGACCTCGACCACTGAGCCACATCCCCAGCCCAGTCCTAGCACCCTTTTAAAAAAAATTATTGGACTAGTGAGTCAAACCTTACGACTGGCTGCACACATGTAGTCTAATTACCTAAAGTTAGCATAAATTTCAGTGTGACTCAGAAATTGTACATCAGTTCCATTTGAACTTTTTGTCTTTTTGAGACAAGGTCTCTCTATGCAGTCCAGGCTGGCCTTGAGCTCACTTTGTAGGCTAAGCTGGTCTCAAACTCGCAGCCATCCTCCTGCCTCAGCCTCCCAAGTGTTGGGATTACAGGCGTGAGCCACCACACCTGGTTTCTATTACCACTTGCTTCCTTCTAGCAGCAGGAAAGACCACCCTAAACTGGTAAACATAGCTGACATACAAGAGAATGTTTTCTTGCTCAAAACAAAAGTTTAGGTTTTTAAGCCAGGGAGCCCATAACCTTAAATGATGTGATTAAAAATACTGAGATCCAATTGCTTTAGAAAATGTCTGTAAACTGGCCAGTGAATCAAGTTTTTGTGCTGTTCAGAATCAGGCAGAATTGGACTGGCATCTGTGCCAGGCCAGTAAATGAAAGTAGAAAACACAAGTTATAATTTTATTTTTTTCTTACAGGCCCTTTTCAACAGACATGCAATTCACAGCGAGAAAGTAATCTCCGTGACTTGGAAAACAAAACCATCCACTTTTATTTCGAAGTTGCTAAAGCTTTTCCCCAGCACTGCCTGATAGTTACATTGTGTACACTGTGCTGGAACCACCTCTCCGAGGTCATCTACGAAGTTGCGCACAGCCAAGGGTGGCGGTCTCAGCTCCCACTGAGCACTGAGTCCCGCGCCCAAAATGCCATATGGATGCTGGCACCGCCAGGCCTACCTCTCATCTCTCCAGCTCTTCCTGGAAGGACCCAGATTACATAATGCAATAATGCCTTTAAAATTAATTTTTAAGTAGCAAAACAATAACAGGCCTACAGGCTTAAAACATTCACCCTTCTGTAATTTTTAAAAATCTTGTATGTACTGTCTTGTCCAGTGAGCGGAAAGCAGACTGAGCCCCGCGCGAGCGCAGCATAGTCCCGCCCATCTCGAGTTACGTAACTAGTGGCCAGGCCGCGACACGTGACGACCTCCTCCCAGCTACCTGACCGCACGTTCCACTCCGTCTACAATTTAACTAAAGTCATTGCTGAATCCAAAAGCAAACGCAGGGCTCTTAGAAAGTTATTCTTTTATCTCGTTTCTTTTATGTGTGGCCAGTGAGTAGTACTGATTATATTTTCCCACAAATCTCTTTTCAAAACGACTTTTACATTTTGACTTCTCCTTGCCCTTGGAATGGTTTCTTCCAGGAGTTCCCGCAAGCTCCTCGGTTTGAACCATTCTGTACTCCTGGCGGGGTGAAGAGTGGTATAGGGGCGGGTAAGAGGGAGGTTTCTGGCAGTTGTGCCTTATTTCGCATCTGTCTCAGAGGAGTTTGGGGACCTTATATATGTTCCTGAATGCGGGTTTGGAGAGACTTGCATGTATCGCGGTGCAGGGCGCGATCGGGCGTTTCCTGCATCCCTCGCAGCGGTGGACTGATGGTATGGCCCTGCCAAGTCACGCGCTTTGGGTTTAGCACTGGCTGCTGCAGTTGAAGGCACCGTGGGTGAATGCTCCTACTTTGATTTCGGCCAGCCCCTCTCGACGGTCAGAACCAGGCTGATGTTTCCCCTGCGGGGTCTGGGACAAGGGTGGCTCCCGCTGCGCTCTTGTGAGGCTGGGGCTGACAGTCACAATCTTACCTGGCGCAGTTAGGGGCGGGGCTGCTGCGTCGTGTTGGGGGAAGACCCTGTGTTCCCTAGGCAGAGGTCTGGCCAGAGAACTGATGGAGGGGCTCGGGCTTAGTTTGGGTTGGTCCGAGGTGGGTGAGTCATTGGAGGGTAAGGGCTGGGTGGGTGATGTTACTGAACCCTGAGATGTGGAGGGACGGTGACATACATCGATAAACTACCGGGATGAGTGAAGTGACTTGGTTCGAGCCGCCAGTCAGAGTCACTGAGTTCCTGGAGTGGGTACTCTCTCACCATCCTGCACGCCATCCACATTTTATCTTACGTAGTTTGGGGTAGACGGTGTGTGTTTTCCTTTTCTCCCTGGCTGGCCTTCCCAGAAGGGCCTTTGATGAGTGATAGGCCTAACTCATTATCCAGGATGGAGAGAATTCCTCGCTTCTCTTCCGTTTGGAGGCTATTGTCAGGCCCATCTTTATGCCCTGGCAAGAATATTTAGACCTTTGGCTCGTTGTGGATTGAGGTCCGCATGATTACCAGCAGCCATGGGAGGCAGAGGGCAAAGAGGGGCTTGTTGGAAGTAGGTCCTGGTTCTCCAGCTCTTAGATGCCTGGCACTACCCATGGTGCCAGGCACTACCCATGTGGCTGGATAAACTTTGTTATAGCAGAAAAAGGCCACAGCCAGTCTGCTGCTGGAGGTACTACATTATCATTGTTGTCACTAAGTCGTTGAGCAACAGTGGCACATGACACTGTTCGCCTTTTTAGTGTCGTATGTTAGGAAGCTCAGTTATTGGAAATGCAGGTGAAATCAGTAGATGCAGTAGAGTTGGAAGTGAGTCGGAGCTGGAAGGAATCTCCTGCAGAACTTTTCACCCAGGGAGCACTCTGACTTAGGCTTTCTGTGGAGACTGCATAGTGCTAGTAGGTGCTTGCGTATTACTGGATAAGATCCATTATAATAACCATATTTACCTACAGAGTGCTCTTAGCCTTTTTTGTATTTACTTTTGTGGTACCAGGGATTGAACCCAGGGCCTTTGCACTGAACTACATCCCCAGCCCGGTGTTTTTTTTTTTTTTTTTTTTTTTTTTTTGAGAGAAGGTCTTGGTAAGTTGCTGATTCCCAGGGTGGGCTCAAGATCAAATTTGATCTTGCTTCAGCCTCACAGGACTGCACTACCACACATGGTTTATTGGCCTCTTTAATCCTCCATGGCCCAATGAGAAGAAAGTAAAGATGAAGAGAACCCAGGGCCGGGTCTGTGGCTCAGCCACTGTAAGGGGGGACATGGACAGGTACCCAGCTCTTGGAGGAATTTACATACTCACTTCAAGTTTGATAATGGCAATCAGGCGGCTGAGGGTTTCTGCCTGTTCCTTGTGTTCAATAAAGCTTGTTAGGGCAATTTTTAGGCATGAATTTATTGAACATGCATCTTAGAATTGGAGAGCGACTGAAAACTGATGTCATGCTGCCCAAAATTCAGATGTGATGTGTAGTTCCATCCTGAGAAGCCTGTTTCTCAGCTCTGTGGTGGTATTCAGAGCGACTGAGTAACATTTGATGCCGTATGGCTGCCAAGCGCTGCAGACCAGGTTATAGGTCTGTGTGACTTCTGAGCAAGACGTGGTCTAGAGTTCCTCCCCAGTGGCTGCCTGAGGCTGTGGTGTGTGTGATCCAGAGGTTGGAATTCTTGTTGAACGATATTTTTCATCAAACCAAAACTGATTAATAGAGTAGCACATGTCAATCCTGGATGCTGGGAAATAGCAGTGTTGCCTCTGGTTTCCCATTAGAAAGGGCAGCTAACTTCTAGACTTGGCTTGATGTGTGTGCTTCCAGAGCAGCCTGCTTACAGTTTTACAACTATATGTTTTAAAAATATTTTTTAGTGCTGGGTGTGGTGGTATATGCCTGTAATTCCAGCACTGAAGAGGCTGAGGCAGGAGAGTCACTGTGAACTTGAGGCCAGTCTGGGCAACTACACAGTAAGACCTTGTCTCAAAAGATATTTTAAGTATTTGTTTAAGTGATCTTTTTTCCAGTTTTTATTTTTTTTTATTAGTACATGTTTGCAGTACATAATGATTATGTTCTTCTTAGGGAGTTGAGAGATTTTTTTTTTCAAATATTGCAGTAGAGATGTAAGGTTTTAGCTAAAACTTCAGGTGTAATGTTAGCTTGCCGTCAGCTGTGACTTAGAAGGTGAGAGGGCTGCTGAGCTATTCAGAACCATCCACAGAGAGCTGGAGATGTATGTAGCTCAGTGGTAGAGTGTTTGCCTAGCATAAGTGAACTTCAGACTTTTGATTCCCAGCTGGAGAGTGAGGACCACAGATGTCTTAGTTTTCCACAACTGTGACAAAATACTTAAGATAATCAACTTAGGAAAGATTTATTTTGGTTCAGGGTTTCAGTCCGTGGTTGCTTGGCTCTGTTGCTTTGGGCCTGGGATAGGGAAGTACATCGCAGTTGGACCATGTCAGGGAGTAGAGCTGCATGCCTCAGTGGCGTATGGGAAGCAGAGAGAGAGGGACAGAGGTCCCAGTGTCCCCCTCAAGGGCATGGCTCAGTGACCTAACTTCCTCCTACTAACCCTCACCTTCTAAAAATTTTACCATTTCCCACTTGGCAACACTGAGCACCAAACCTTCAACATATGTGATGCTGTGATTTGAGACTGGCTGTAAGCTGCTTTGAAATTTTTTTTTTTTTTTTTAATGCTACACTGCTCCTAGAATTACCTGTGATTTCATTTTCCCTTCCCTAGAAAATGTCGAGTCTTCACATATGACTGCTGTTGGGATGGCTGACTTCCGTGGCAGGTCTTCGTGTGCGCTAGTCTAGGTGGACTGGTGGAGGTGTGATTCTGCTAAGTGTAAGGTTAGTGTCAATTCTGGAAGGAACCTTACTTCTCTTCCCTTTCTACCTCAGGTGAGGATGTGATCTCCTTTTCCGGGGTTATTGCCTCTGTCTTTATTTTGGGTCCTGTTTTCCCTTCTGCCTTCCTCAACCTCTTTATTCTATCTGTGGTCATTTTATCTCGTCCACAGTGAATGCTTAAATGTAGTGCTGGGAGTGGAACCCAGGGCCTCATGCATGTTGGGCCTGTACTGTACCGTGGAGTCACACCCCAAGCCCACCCCCAGCCCATCATTGTCCTTGACCTTCCTGTGGAGAGCCTCTATTTAAACTCAGTATGCTTGGTTCCTGTCCCGCTAGGCTTTCAGATTGTGAACATTCCATGGTTATGACCTTGAATCTTTTCTGTCCATGGATACATTCATTTACTCTTGTATCAAATGTCATCTCTCTGTGGGCAACTCCAAATCCATTCATTTGTCCAGCATCTGCTAATTTGGTCTCTCTTCTGTGTCAGGAACTATTTCTGATGCTGGTGTACAGCAGTTAACTAGGTGGACCTTTCATCTGTAAAGAGGAAGCACAAACACACTTGTCATGTGAAGAGTACTAGGACTCAACCCAGGGGGATGGAGAATGCAAGGGGAGGGGTATCTTTCTCATATGCTGATTAGGCAGGTTCTGAGCAGGGACCGCGGAGAAGGGGATGAGTGGTGAGGAGAAACAGCCAGACCTGGGGTGTCGTGAGCCTTCACCCTTAGCTGCACCCTCTGTGATAGTGTAGCTGGCATTTCTTTGGCACTCCTAGGGGTCTGTCCATACCTGGCCAGTTGCATGGATTAACACCGAATCTCTGCTTTAATTTCAAAATCCCAGGCAGACCATCTCACTGGCCCAGCCTTGCTCATATCCGTGTCTGGCTACCAGGAGAGGACATTTCGGTGGTGGTGCTGGGAACTCTCCAAAGCAAGAGCATTTGGGCCCTGGCCAGTGTCCATTGTGCAGTCTCACGCTTAGAAATGTGAATGGTTCTCTGTTGTCTTAAACAAGGTGCTCAGTGGAGCTTCCTATGATGGTGGATGTCCCATAACCTGTGCTGCTCAGGTGGTGACCATGAGCCCTGTGTACGACAAGCATTGAAAAACTGTCAGGACTGAGGAGCTGAGCTTTACTCTAGTTAGTCTAAGTTGTCACATATGGCTTTTGTCATCATGGGTCTGGAGAGTTCAGGGCCTTTCTGACTTGGTTTCAGACTTAGCCATCAGCCAGTGTGGCCTGCAGTGTCCACACATCAGAAATGGTAGGAATGCTGGCTGACACTGTCCCCACCTCTGTTGTGGTGTTGGGGATGGATTCTAGGCACGCAGAGCTGTACCCTGGTTCCCACCCCTGCCTGGCCTGCCGTGGTCTACACATGGTGGCCTCCTCCACACACATGGGGCTATGCCCAGTCTTTAAAGCCTTCCCTGATTTTCCTTAACAAGATTCCCCTTCATCTGCCAGCCTTGCTATGAAGAGGGATAAGTTGCCCATAATTCACGACCAGCCTCCACCTCTGATGGCATTAGGTGCTGTGGACTTTAACATGTTCCTGCTGCCTTGAACCACTGGTGGTATGTGAATGATTTTCCCATCGGGCAGCTTGAGCTACAGGCCATTCAACGGGACAGTCATGCATGTAGGGCTCCATTGTGAACATGTTAAATTGTTCTGTTGGTACCCAAGCTTGAGGAGAGGACTTTCCTTGATTCCATGTCCTTGCCAGATTCACCCTGTTCCTGGCACTTGCTCAGAATAAGTGCTGGCTGAGTAAATGACTTGCCTCTGCTGTCAAAAGATCTGTCAGTGATACTTGTTGAGTCCAGTGCTCCTGAGACAAAGGGGAGATTTTGGAGTATGGCAGGTATAAGTCTGCTGATGTTGTCCCTGCCCCCCACAGGCCTCTTCACTACAAGTCACCATGAATGCCATCGTCGCCCTCTGTCACTTCTGTGAGCTCCATGGCCCTCGAACTCTGTTCTGCACGGAGGTTCTTCACGCACCCCTGCCCCAGGGTGCTGGGAACGGGGACAGCTCTGGCCAGGGGGAGCAGGCTGAGGAGGAGGAAGGCGGCATTCAGATGAGCAGTCGGGTCCGTGCCCACAGCCCAGCCGAAGGAGCCAGTGCTGAGTCTAGCAGCCCAGGGCCCAAAAAGTCGGACATGTGCGAGGCAAGTGTCTTTGGGATCCGGGGACATTTTGCCCTCTACTGGAGGTGGGATAGGAGTTGTGAGAACAGGAGACCTAGGGTCCTGAGAACACTGGGTGAGCCTTCAGATGGTGACTCAGTAGGCTCTCTGAATGTGCTTGTCCCCAGGTAACTTTTGGTTCTCTCCATTCATCCATACTTCAGCTTTTGTGTGGTTTCATTTTACCTTGTTTTGTCTTTTTTAGTACTGGGGATGGACCCCAGGATCTTGTGCATGCTGGCAAGCACTGTGGTGCTGACTTACCTCCACAACCCCTATTTAAAAATTTTTTTGAAATCTTACTGAGACAGGTCTTGCTAAGTTGCCTAAGCTGGCCTGAACTCATTATCCTACTGCCTCGGTCTCCCAAGTAGTGCGGGTTACAGGCATGCATCACACATACCAGCCCAGGTTTTAGACTTTTTGATCCATTCTGTTCTAGCAGACATTTGTCACCCCAGCATGGCATTTACTTTTCTTTTTGCAATACCCCAGCTATAACTGGCTTGGGTCCCTTCAGTCCAGTGTCCTCTGGAGTGCCTTTTTCACAAGAGTCTTGGCATTCATTGTTGTGATGGTTTGTGAGCTCTGGGGAATAGTTTCCCAGTGGTCCACTTTAGTGGTTGCTATGGGTTGGGCTTAAAATCTGGGATGAGGGTTAAACCTGCTATTTTAGGGCAAATGGGACTCTAGACTCCTTTTCTGGTTATGCCAAGAACTAGGCAATGTGCAATTGCTAGAAATCCCTGCAGGGGAGCCAGAGGCAATGTAGGGAGATCATTTGGGCCTGAGAGGGAAGAATCTTTGGGGCCTCTGCTGAGCCACCTGGTTAGAGTCCGACTGCCATGGATCCCTGCATCTGCCCCTTGGGAGAGGCTGGCTGCAGTGCCTTGAGACATGCACGGCCTCAGCACTAGTGTGGCAGAGCTGTGGCCGGATGTGGTCCTCCACTTCCTCAAGCAAATGGTCTGAGTAGTATCTTCTTAGGCTTCCACACCAGCATTCTGAAGGCCAGCTCTCTGTGGTTGCTCTCAGTCCCTTGACTGGCCAATCCCCCTGCTACATGTTATTCAGGACCAAGGACAGAAACCAGAGGGGATTATTACTGGAGACATTATTCAGAAGAGGCATGGCTCTGGTGGTTGGGACCAGCTCTTCTCAGCTCAGTTTTGTCTTCTGTAAACTGGCATCACCTCATAGTGTTGTACTTTGAATTGAGTAAGGTAAAGCATGCAATAACTTCATAATATCTGCTACATAAATGCTCAGTAAATACATCTTTTGGCCTCTGGCAACCCTTATGAACCCTGGGTCCTAGGTCCTGGTTATCCTACTTAGGAAACATTTAAGTCATCAGATGAGTATAGATGTAGGAGCCACTTATCTTTATCTTCGTACAGCATAAGGAAAACAGTTTGTAACCTAACTAGTAAGTTCTTTTCCTTCTTATGGATAGGGCTGCCGGTCACTCGCTGCAGGGCACCCAGGCTATATCAGCCACGATAAAGAGACTTCGATTAAGTACGTCAGTCACCAGCATCCCAACCACCCACAGCTCTTCAGCATTGTCCGCCAGGCCTGTGTCCGGAGCCTGAGCTGCGAGGTGAGCCTGGGGCCATATGCAGGTTCAGCACTGGAGTTAGACACGGAGACAAAAGGTTGGCTTCTCTCAGGAGGCCCAGCAGTCCCTATGGACTGCAGTATGGCACTCTTGGTTGCCTTGAACTTAAAAGAACATCGTGGGCTGGGGATTTAGCTCAGAGGCATAAGCACCTGCCTTGCAAGCAGGCAGTCATGAGTTCGATCCCTGGTACCGATTTAAAAAAAAAAAATGTTAAAAAAAAAAAAGAACATCGTTATGGGCTCTGGTTTTCTAAATATGTGCTAGATTTCCTTCTTTTTTCCTTCCCCCCTCTTTCTCTCTTTCTCTCTGTCTCTCTGTCTCTGTCTCTGTCTCTCTCTCTGTCTCTCCAGGCTGGCCTTGAACTCACTGGGTAGTGCAGGCTAAGCTTGAACATGCAGCTCTTCTTCTTTTTTTTTTTTTTTTTATCGGTACTGAGGATCGAACTCACGACCGCCTGCTTGCAAGGCAGGCGCTTATGCCGCTGAGCTAAATCCCCAGCCCCTCTTTTTTTTTTTTTTTTTTTTTTAATCTTTTTATCGGTACTGGGGATCGAACTCACGACCGCCTGCTTGCAAGGCCGTTTGTGCCACTGAGCTAAATCCCCAGCCCCAAACATGCAGCTCTTCTCCCAAGCGTTGAGATTGTGGACGTGTACCACCATACCCAACCTGCATTTTTACTTTAAGCACTGCTTTTTATCTATTCTTGTTGGATATACTTCTGAGATATGAATGATTTCTGGGATATGTAGTTGTTGTATCAGACATTACTTTCTGTATTGTCTGAGTCATCACTCAGGGTCCATCATGTGTTGCTCCAGATATCTCCTAAAGAGTGAACTGATTTGCTCCTAAACTCTGGCTTGCTGCCATTTCACTTGAGTCTTGGCTTGTAGTTTTTTTTTTAGGAACTCATGACACAGAAGCCTTTCTGTGACGGTACTCCCGTCAGACCCTGAGGCCTTTCTTCTGACTGTCACTATTGTTCTGTGCCCACTGTCAGTAATTCTTCTTAATTTCTTGCTGTGCCTCTGCTGCCAGGCAGATGGTCATGTGTACTTCAAGTGTGTGTTAAGAGTTAAAATGTCACAGGGGTGGGACTGAAACTCTCTTAAGGACCGAGCATGCAGATTTGACTTAGTGGCTGTTTGACCTGTTGGTTCTTCAGTCAACTCAGACAAACAGGTTGGCACATTTGAGTGGAGGAGGGTAGATGAAGTATTTGTTAACGGGCATTTATGGCTTAAGGTGGAAAAAAGTAAGGGGCCCTACTGTACTGACCCCAGTACCAAATGTTAACTTCTAGAAAGTTTGCTGCCCTAAATGCCAACAGAAAGTTTGCTGGGATTGGGAGCTGTCAGTTGGTGATAGTTGTGTTCTTAGCACGCATAAAGCCCTGGGTTCCATTCCCAGCACCAGGAAAAGAAACAACAGTGAGTTTGCACACAAGCGCTTCCCGCTCTCACTGCGTCCTCCCATTCTCCCTGTGAGTATTGCTGGCTGACGTATGCCAACAGAGTTCGGAGGAGTGCCTGGAGGTATAACTCTGTGGGGAATGTAGCTGGCTTAGCATACACAAGGCCTTGGGTTCCATCCCAGGCACTGGGAAAAAAGATGTGGTGGGGAACTTGTGACCTGGTGTCACTGAAGCAAGGAGAGAACTATCCTTTGAATTGTTGTGGTTTCCTCCCAGGTGTGCCCTGGCCGTGAAGGGCCCATCTTCTTTGGGGATGAGCAGCACGGTTTTGTGTTCAGCCATACCTTCTTCATTAAAGACAGCCTGGCCAGGGGCTTCCAGCGCTGGTACAGCATCATTGCCATCATGATGGACCGGATTTACCTCATCAATTCCTGGCCCTTCCTTCTTGGAAAGATCCGAGGGATCATTGATGAGCTCCAGGGGAAGGCCCTCAAGGTAACATCTGAGGGAGGCGTTGGCACTGCTGGAGTCTCTTTGCTCTGGTGGGCGTGCCAGCAGCTCAGTGAGCTTTGATCCTGTAACTCCTGTGCTGCTGAGCTGCCTCTTGGCTTCAGAGTTGGGTGGTCCTGTAATGGGCATCTAGGCTGGCTGCCTGCTGTGTTAAGTCTCCCCTGCACCCACTGTCCTGGGTCATCTTCATTTCTGGTTTCCTTGCAGCAGTCAGGTCGCTGGCTTCGTCCTTTCTGTGTTTGTTCCCTTGCCCTTCGTGTCAGGTACTGCCTATTAGTCTTGATGAGAGCCCACCCAGCCCAAGCAGAGACGTCCCACTGTGCTGCCATGTCTCAGGGTAGGACAGGACGCTGTGGTGAGAGGTTGCAGGGTCCCCACAGAGCCTGTTTTCCCCAGTGGTGAAATGGTGTGGAGGGACCTTCCTCTCCTCTGGTTGCTGAAGGTAGCCACATGGCCCTTGTGTAGAGGTCTGCATAGAGGGCCCGCCAGGGGAGGGTCAGAGCACCTGGAGATAGATAATTGGCTTCTGCAAGGCATGTGTGGCCCGAGGACCCAGTAGGTTCCTAAAGAGCCAGTGGTGGGAAGGAGAGCAGACCAGAGAAATTTCTGCCCATTCCTGTCACAAGAGGGCAGAACCATTCAGTGTATGATGGTCAGACTGCAGGTGCTTTCTGTGTTGGGTGTCAGGAGGACAGAGTGAGAGCCTCTGTGGGGAGGAATGTGGGCCCAGTGGCTGCCTGATTGTAGGCTGTTCCCCTGGCACCGCAGGTGTTCGAGGCGGAGCAGTTTGGATGCCCCCAGCGTGCTCAGAGGATGAACACGGCATTCACACCTTTCCTGCACCAGAGGAACGGCAATGCGGCCCGCTCTCTCACTTCCTTGACCAGTGATGACAACTTGTGGGCCTGTCTGCATACCTCCTTTGCCTGGTATGAGTGCCTCACAGCTTTTGGCCACTGTTAGAATGAAAACTGTCACTGATGTTGGTTGGATTACCCTTGGATTTGGCCGGGCTGCCTACTGGTGGAGCTGGGTCCTGTATGTACGACTTGGTGAGTGTGGAACTAACCAGTGAGTGCCCTCTGGGCCTGTTTCCCCTGTCAAAGGGAAGACAATTTTAGGTGGAACGGTGTTTCTGTATCAAGACCAATAATCCCCTCCTTTAAAAAAAGCAACCAAAATATTCATCTCATGGTTCCTGCGGGTTGGGAGGTCAGAATTGGCTTAGCTGGGTCTTCTGGCTCAGGTCACGGGGAGGATTTTTGGCCAGGGCTGCAGTCAGCTGAGGCCTAACTGGAGGAGGGCAGCATGAGTGGAGCTGGCTGTGGGCAGTGAAGAATGGAGTTGGCACTCCCCAGAGTGTGCAGTTGAAGAGAATGGGGTGGAATCTACACGGTTTTATGGCCCTGGGCTGGCAGGGCCCTGCTGTCCCATGTGACCCTCAGTGCTAGGTGAAGTGTGTGCTGCTGCTGAGCCCAGGCCTGGTGGGGAGGCTTAGCCTCCAGCACGTGAAGGGGAAGAGTATCCGTGCATTTGTGGGCTTATGAAACCGCTAGTGAGTTTCTGTCTGTGCATTGTTTCTGTCTTCCCACAGCAGGGTGTCTTCTGCCAGAATCCCCAACCCTTAGCTAGTTCCCATGTAGCATCAGCTTAAAGTCCATGTCGTGTAGTATAGATCTGTTCTGGTATGGAAGAATCCTGTGGTGGACCCACGTTTACCTCCTAAGATCACACAAGTTCCCTACCTGTCATATAGTCTCTTAAAATTTGTGATGGCTTACTCCTGTAATCCCAGTGCTCAGGAGGTTGAAGCAGGAGGATTGTGTGAGTTTGAGGCCAGCCTGAACTAGATAGCGAGTTCATGGCCAATCTGAACTACACAATGAGTATGTATTATGGTATCTCTGTTCATGAACTTAATTTGTTCTGTGATTCTGGGGAAGATGGTCACAGTTGTCCAAAATGTTGCCAAATGCTTCTCTGAATGAGATTGTTCGCAAATAGAAATGTCATGAACTGAGTTCTACTGTATATGTATATATATAGACTCCTGTGAAAAAATGTATATACACTTCAGGAAAAGAAAATATGAAATGTCTGGAAGCTGATGGCCGTTACTTCAGGTACCTCATAGCTGTGGAGGCCAAAGGTAACTCATATTAATCTCATGATGTCTCAATAAATTTAGTATTAAATATTTATGTAAGTTCTTTTCCTAAAATGTATATACATTTTTATGGCAGATGCTATACTTTTTTTTTGTTTGTTTGTTTTTTGGTATCAGGGCTTAAACTCAGCACCTTGTGCATCCTAGGCAAGCACTCTACCACTGAGCTACATCCCCGGCCCTCTGTATTCTTTCTTAGTGGTGTACAGTGTGATGTGTTGATAAGTCACTTGCCACAAAGACTTCTTTCTTAGTCAAACTGGGTGTGATGGTGCATGTCTGTAGTCCAGCATTCAGGACACGAAAGCAGGAGGATTGCAGTGAGTTTGCGGCCAACCTGGGCTGTGTTAGGGAGATACTGTCTCAAAACAAGACGACATCTTAGCAGTGCACTGTATCTCGAGCAGTGCTTGCGTAGGATGCTGCCCAAATGATGTCATGGCATGCTAGTGACGTGTCTTTCTGCAGCTGTTTTTTGTTTTTTGTTTTTCGTTTTTCTTTTTGGTACTGGAAATGGAACTCAGAACCTTACATTGTTTTGTTTGTTTATTTGTTTATTTATTTTGGTGGGCTGTTGAGACTAGTTCTCACTATATGGTTCAGGTGGTCTTGAACTTACTGTGTAGCCCAGGCTGGTCTTGAACTCACGCAGACCTTCTGGCTCAGCCTCCCAAGTCCCTGGATTACAGGTGTGCCACCACAGCCTCACATATTTATCAGTTAATTTTTGGTGACAACAATTAAAAGTCTGTTCTTTTAACTTACTCCTGTATTTTAAAAGCCACTTTTATTACAGGGATTTGAGACAGACCCAAAGTGGAATAAAAGTTACCATCTTCCATTTAGCCCTAGCAGTCACTAAAATTGTACTATATTCTCTTTTTCTACTTTTATTTTATTGAGACAGGATCTTATGTGGCTGACCATGAACTTACTATGTAGCCCAGGCTGGCCTTGAACTTTTGTAATCCTCCTGCCTCAGCCTCCTAAGTGCTGGGATTACAGGTGTAATTCATACCCTGCTAGAATATTTTTAAAACAAATATTGGTGTGTCATTTCAAGTATCAGTATAACCATAATAATGTTATTCTTTCCAACACAATAGAGTAATTCCTAGTATGTGGTGCATGCTCGGTATTCCTTTTGGTCTCAGAGGTGATGTTTTTACAATGCTAGGGATAGAGCCCAGGGCCTTGTGCATGCAGGTCACTGAACCACACTCCAAGTTCAAAGATGACTTGAATTAGGATCAGAACAAGCAGTTCTTCTCACTACCCCCCCCTCCCATTTTTCCCTTGCCCTTTCATGAAAGACCTCAGTCGTGTCTTACAGAATGGCTTGCATTCTGGATCAGGCTGTGTCCTTGTGGTGGCAGCGAGGATGTTTTTGTAAGACCAGGTCTATTCATCTATCTGGTCTTGAACTCCAGGGCTCAAGCAGTCCTTTTCCTCAGCCTATGGCCATGGGCCACTGTGCCCAGCCAGCTTGTTCTTTTAGGCCTATGTTTTCTGTAAACTTGCAGTTGGATCAAGGAACTTGATGTGAGGCTTCACCTAGGCCAGAAATCTTACTTGATACTGCCTTCTGTAGGCTCCTGAAAGCATGTGGCAGCCGGCTGACAGAGAAGCTCCTGGAGGGCGCGCCAACAGAGGACACCTTGGTGCAGATGGAGAAGCTCGCTGGTGAGCCCTGGTGCTGCTGGGGGCAGGGGTTGCCTGTGGTGGCTATGGGGCCATCTGGCTCCTGGACTCCAGACAGGGTGGCTTATACAGGAAGACATCTGAGAAAGTCTGCGATGATCCTTCCTAAACTCTAGCCCTTTGCTCTTTATGTTTTTGTTGTGCTATGTTGTCTCACTGTCGTCGATGCTGTTGTTTGTTTTTTTGTTTTGGTACCGGGAATTAAGCCAGGACCTTGCACTTGCCAGGCAAGCATTGTGCCACTGAGCTATGTCCCTGACCCCCTTGATGGTGTTTTGGAATAAGTTATTCCCCAGGTAGATGAATAGAGTTCAATACTAGGTCTGCTCAAGAGAAAATTGACTGAATATTTTCCCGCCTCTGTCTTACAATAATAAGAGCCTGCCCTTATAGACAGTCTTTTAAGACTTTGCTTGAAACAAATCAAGTGGTGTGTCCCTTGGGCCTAAGTTTTCCAGCAGGTGGAATTGTCCCCCAGCCTCCCAAGTCCCTTGCCTCCCCAGGTTCATGGACAGAATCTCTACACCTGTGTGTCCTGTGTGTCAGGCTCACTTCCCAGGGAGCCTGGGGCATTAGAGTAGACCTGAGGTGTGCATTGGGCACAGTTTGTTGCTAATAATGTATCTTGGGCTTTATTTTGTGAAGAATGGGCCTGCTACCCTTTAGAGCTCTTTCAGGCTCATCCTTGCACATACTTGCACTTTAGCAAGCTCTTCCTGGCAGGGACGGTCAGGAGTGAGGTCTCAGCAGGAGCACAATGTGCTCACATTCACCCTCATGTGCCCGTGTCTTCTGTGGCCTGAGCACCATTCATTCTTTTTTTTTTTTTGTCTTTTTCCTTTTTATTGGTACTGGGGATCGAACTCACAACTACCTGCTTGCAAGGCAGGCGCTTATGCCGTTGAGCTAAATCCCCAGCCCCTGCACCATTCATTCTTGTGCCAGTCACAGACTCAGAGGCCAATGTAGGTGGTAGGGTCAGTGTCTTGAGGCGTCTTTGCACAGAGAAATCAGGATTTAGAAGCTTTCAGGGCCGTGAGATGCCAGGTGCTCTAGATCGTGCTGGTCTAGATCGTACTAGGCATGAGGGAACAGCAAGGGCTCGGAATCGCACTTTGGAATCACAGACCCAGCTTCATTGTCACGCACATCCTTCTCCTCAGGTCTTATCATCATGTGGAGCAGGATTGCAATTATGTATGAAGACTCCAAAACAAACCTTTTCTTACCTGAGAAATGGGGGTGGTAGTGTTGACCTCAGGAAGTCAGAGGGCTAGGTGTGTGGAACCCTGGGAGAGCATCTCGTGGAGCACATACTGAGTGTGCAGTGCTACGGTCTCATCAGTGCTGGGGGATCCCCACCAATGAGGAGACAACTTTTAGTAAGTCATCCTAAAACATAATGTTATACCCAGGCTGTGTAAACAGCTTTGAAGCCTTTCTACCTCTCAGGGCTCCAGGGGGAGCAGCCACGGGGACACTGGGAGGAACCAGTGACTTAACCGCACACTGCCTAGGGCTGCAGTGGTCATGGAACAAGTCTGTCACATTCAGGGAGAGACATTCTGTAACTATCCTTACCATCTCCCCTGTAGATTTAGAAGAGGAATCAGAAAGCTGGGACAACTCTGAGGCTGAAGAAGAGGAGAAGGCCCCTGTATTGCCAGAGAGCACGGAAGGGCGGGAGCTGAGCAAGTGTCTGACAGATTCATCCTTGTTGTCAGACTGTGGAAACTGGCAACCCCGGAAGCTATCTGTGTTCAAATCCCTTCGGCACATGAGACAGGTAAGCAGCAGAGGCTAGAGCTGCCCTTGTCAGAACCAGGAGAAGAGCGCAGGCCTCTCTGACCATTACGCCATCCTCTGGCCTGACCTCTTCCAAGAGAGTAGCCAAGAACCTTCTCAGCCGCTGAAGGTACATGAGCATCCTGGGTGTGTATCAGCTGTAGGATCACTGCACTTATCTTATTTTACTGTACTTTGCTTTTATTTTATAGTGAGGATTGAACCCAGGACCTTTCCACTAATTACATCCCCAGCTCTTTTTAAGAAGTATTTATGCTGTAGCTGGGTGTGGTGGTGCATGCCTGTGATCCTAGCACTTGGGAGAGTGAGGCAGGAGAATTGCTGTGAGTTTGAGGCCAGCCTGAACTATGTAATGAGACTGTATCTTGAACTCCTCCTGCAAAAGACACCTTATTTATTTTTTATTAGCACATATTTGCAATAATATAATGATTGCCTTTACTGTGTTATGTTTTAAGATTGTCTTCCTAAGTTGCCTAGGCTGGACTTGAACTTGCAATCCTCTTGCCTTAGCTTCCCAGAGTGCTAGGATTATAGGCATGCGCCACCATGCCTGGCTGTGTGTTCTCCCTTTTGGTAACAGTGTAGGATCTGTGTTCAAACAGAGGCCTGGATAGGTAGATCTTTTTTTTTTTTTTTTTTTTTTTTTTTTGGTGCTGGGAGTTGAACTCAGGACCTCATGCTTGCCAGGCAGGCACTGTGCTACTGAGTTAAATCCCAGCGCTGGCCTCTGATCTTGACATTCTAGAAGAGCCTCTTCATTGTTGTCATTTTTAGACAGTGTCTCACTATATAGTTCAGACTGACCTTGAACTTCCTATCCCACACTGGCCTGGATCCTCTTGCTTCATCCTCCCAAGTGCTGGGATTACAGGCATGCACCACCATGCCTGACTTTCTAGAACCTTCTAAAGGGTTTGAATAGCACTGTTGGAGACAGAGTTGAAAGTGATGGTTATTTTTAGAGAAAACTGAGAACAACTTAAATGTCCAAACACAGCAGTCGGGGTATGCCAGAACAGTGAAATGTCATGAGCGTGGCACAGGGGATCCGTGTGTGCAGCAGGCAGTCTTAACACACCAGAACAGCTGTGGTATGTTAGATCAGATGAGAGGCCAGGGTTGCTTGATATGGAGACAGAGTGTTCATTTTAAAATATCTTTCTGTATTCATTTTTATAATGAACATTAAATTTACTTCTGTTTTGGAAAATGGAGGAGACGAGTGATTTAATGTCAGAAGCCCACCTGGGTTCCTTCCATGTCTTGGACTGAAATGCCTTATCGAGTGTTTACATGGATTAATGTTTGAAAGAATTTTGAGTTCCACCAGGGGCCAGGGTACTTTGAGGTTGGTGGAGTTTGGTAAGATGTGTAATTGTCACGTCTTTTTTGTTTGTTTGTTTGTTTAGTTTTGTTTCAGAGTCCTGTTTGGGTTCTCAGAAGGCACAAGATAATAGACTATCCTTCTCTAAAATGTCAGGATTCTGGGAGTGAATAAGGAAATATTTAGAGTAGACAGTAAAAGGCCTGACAGCTGAAAGAAGCCTTGGCCCTGTATTGACACCAGGATCCAAAGAATTGCAGCTGTAAGGGACGCACTAAGAGCACGGCACAGTATGTGGCCGGCTGTCACGTCTCAGGTGGAGGCGTGGGCTGGGCTGTGGGGTGCAGCCCATGGTCTTGGGTACCGTCATGTTGTGCTATCTGCAGCTTGCCTCAGATGGCTCAGTAACGTACAGCATGTCTAGAGAGAGAAGGTACATGTTGGGAAAGCTAATACTTCGCTACTTCATATTTTAAAAGTAAAATTAGGGGGAAAGCTCTTAAGGGTGCAAGAGCTTTGGAATGTAGCCCGTAGGTACAGATCTGGAGACTTTCCTCATCTCCTGACAACCTCAGGGAAGTCGCCCAGGTTCCTGAGAAGTGCATTTCTCTTTTCTGATTCCATACTCCTTTGTCATTCAGAGTTTCCAAATGAAGAAGGTAACTTCCTTCCGAAGGCGGTGAGACACGACTGCTGCTCTAGGCAGACAGCTGTGTGTGTTGTTTCAGGTGCTAGGGGCCCCGTCCTTCCGCATGTTGGCCTGGCATGTTCTCATGGGGAACCAGGTGATCTGGAAAAGCAGAGACGTGGACCTGGTCCAGTCAGCATTTGAAGTTCTTAGGGTAAGAGTGCTTTTTTATCATCTGTTGTGGGGACCAACCACGTGGGCCTAGTGCCTGACTGAAAGCGAGGCTGTCACAGCACACTTGCCACTTGGTGCAAGGCCTGTGACGTGTCCATGCTGGAGACCAAGACCAGTATCTTCTCGTCTCTTATAAGTGGCAATCAGCAGTGGCAGGGAGTTTGTGCTGTCCTGATAGACAGCTGCCCTGCCTGGCCCTCCCCACGCCTTCAGTCCTCTAAGAAGCCACAGGATGGGTCTGGCCCATGTCCTCTGCACAGCGTTCTTCTCCTTGGGCAAGGCTGGGTGGCAGGCTCAGGGCACAGAGGCCGGGCCTGGTGTTTTCAGTCCTAGAAGGTGCGTGCCTCCCTGCTGCCTACTGAGCTGTGTGAATGTAGAAAGGAGCAGACCATCTCGCAAAGCTTATCAGCTCTTCAGGCAGGGGAAGAGGCAAACACGCTCGAAGGCAACATACCATAGCAGTTCACACTGTAAAGCAAGGGGCAGAGGGGGCAGTGTGTGACCGATGGCCAGGAGAGGACCTGGGGCCTTGTGGAGGGAGGTGACCTTGCAGAGAAGGCTTTAGGCTAGCTACAGAGGGCATGTGGGTGTGGGTTCCTTGCAGTGGCAGGTTCTAAGTCACCTGTCCCCTGCAGACCATGCTGCCCGTAGGCTGCGTCCGCATCATCCCATATAGCAACCAGTATGAGGAGGCCTATCGGTGCAACTTCTTGGGGCTCAGCCCGCACGTGCAGATCCCCGTCCATGTGCTGTCCTCAGGTGCGTACTGCCCACGGCGGAGGCTCCTGGGAGGGGCCCATACTTCAGCCCAGAGATGGCATTCGATCTCGGTCATGGATTCTAGGGTGCAGCCTGCTGTTTTGAGGCAGGGGGACTCATGTGTAGAACCATTTTTCCTACTGGCTTTGGGCCTTCACTTTTTGCCTTCAGAATGGGTGGTGATGCTAGCAGGGGCTGTGGTTCTCAGAGGGTAGCAGTCTGGGGGTTGGGGGTGTGTGTGGGACCACAGAAATAGGCAGCTGGAGACCCTTGTCCTGGTAAATCTGCCTTGGACTCACAAGGCTTGCTGGGCTAGGGCCAGGCCCAGTGCAGTGCAGGAGTGTTGCTGGCTGCCTTTTCCTGGTGGTCTCCCACCCACTTCTGGTCCCTGCTGGCTTTGCTGTCCTTGTGTGTACTGCAAATGAAGTTGCGCCCTGCTCCATGATGACTGGTCTCCTTCATGGGCAGAGCCACGGATGTGTTGGCCCTTCATGCTTGACTTGGGGATACTCAGGAGCCAGTTTGAATGAAATCCTGGCCTTGTAGGCAGGACAGTGACTCCAGTGCATGTCAGTGAGGGGATGGCCATGCACATTATTGCATGATGTGGAAGAGCTGGCAGAGGGACCATCAGAGCTCTGAACTGATTGTCACTGTAGACCAGGTCCCCTAAGACCCACAGGGTGGGGCCTGTAATCTGGGTGGTGGGAGAGTTCCAGAGGTGGATTTGAAATTCCTATCATCACTAGCCGTATGACTGTGGCTACTGAACTTCTCAGAGTCCGCCTCACAATTGTAAGATAGGGGGACAAGACCACTCTTATAGTGCCACTTAGTATGAAGTGATAGATGTATGATAATTGTATGTTATTATAATACAGAAATTACTAGTTTTAGAGCTGGGGATTTTGCTCAGTGGCTCAAGTGCTTGTCTGGTAAGCATGAGGTTGTGAGTTCGATCCCCAGTACAAAAAAAAAAAAAAAAAAAAAATACTAGTTTAATGGAGGCAGAAGCAGCCTATCAGTTCTGTTTTCACATGGCAAAATTTTTACCTGGAGAGCATCACTTTCAGGAGACCTCTGCTTGGTGGTGGCTCCTGGCTGATGTGCAGTAATGTGGTACAATGGGATGATGGTGGGCTTGTCAGCAGTGAAACGAGGATGCTGTATTTTGCTTTGCCTCAGAGTTTGTCGTCATCGTGGAGGTCCACACAGCTACGCGTTCCACCCTCCATCCAGTTGGGTATGAGGATGACCAGTCTCTCAGCAAGTATGAATTTGTAGTGACCAGTGGGAGCCCAGTGGCTGCAGACCGAGGTAGGTGCCATTGCTGGGTCCACCTTCTATCAGAACAGGCAGGGCTTGCCCCTGAGCCCAGCACTGAGGGCCCTCTGCCTCTGCTTTGTCCCCAGTTGGTCCCACCATCCTGAATAAGATTGAAGCAGCGCTGACCAATCAGAACCTGTCTGTGGATGTGGTGGACCAGTGCCTTGTCTGCCTGAAGGAGGAGTGGATGAAGTAAGCACGAGCTGTGAGACTGTCCGGCCTTCCTACCCATGGGGGTGGAGCTGCCCATGACAGCAGATTTGCTGAGGAAAAGCAGGAGCTGGTTCTGCAGAAGGCCAGGCTTGGCTGTGTGGAGCTGGTTGGAGTAGTGGTTTTGAGTGGGGCTCAGACACCATTCGTGCCATTTAACAACCGTGGTGGCCTTGGGAAGTGCCAGCGTGTCCTGTTGCTCTCAGCATCTGTGAGGTAGGGGCAGCTTCTGTCTTCAGCAGCTGTTGAGGGCAAAGCAGGATGCCCACGTGCAGAGAAGGTTCTTAACTGAAGTTCTGTTACTTTATTGCTTAGTGAACTTTTAAAACCCTAAGTGAGATACACCCAGACAACCCCAGCATGTTTCATTTCATTCTGTTTCTTTTCTTAAGCAAATTACTTTGTTTTTCTTTTGTCTTGCTTTTAGTGATTTTTCTAATCAAATTTTATTAGTCAGATGCCCTGTAACCTGTTTTTTTAAACATGAATTTAAGGATACCTCTGCCCCGTTTCCTTTTTTTTTTTTAAATGGATCTCAGTATGTTCAGGGTGACCTCAAAGCCCTATTTTTTTTTTTTTTTTTTTTTTTTTTTGTCTTTTTCCTTTTTATCAGTACTGGGGATCGAACTCACGACTGCCTGCTTGCAAGGCAGGCGCTTATGCCGCTGAGCTAAATCCCCAGCCCCTCAAACTCCTATGTTTAAAACAGTCCTCCTGCCTCAGCCTCCTGAGTTATGGGAGCTGCTGGTGCCCCGTCCTTCTCTTAGCTGTATTGACAGACTGGTGTGCCTGTGTGCCTGCTGTGATGATGCTGCTGCCTCCTCCCAGAGTGGGATCCCAGCTGGGCCTGCAGAGCTCCCACTGGTCTTGAAACCGGTTATGCCCTATGAGCTCTGGTGCTTCGGCTGAGTGTTGTGTTTTTGGTTTTTTGCAGCAAAGTGAAAGTCCTCTTTAAATTCACCAAGGTGGACAGTCGGCCCAAGGAGGACACACAGAAGCTCCTGAGTGTGCTCGGTGCATCAGAGGAAGACAATGTCAAGCTGTTGAAATTCTGGATGACAGGCCTGAGCAAGACCTACAAGTCGCACCTCATGTCCACAGTCCGCAGCCCCATTGCCTCTGAGTCTCGTAACTGACCCTGGTGGGTTTTGTCTCCATGTGTACTTCTGGGAACCATGGTGGCAGTGCACAGGCTGTCTTCCAGCTCTTTGAGAGGAGAGACTGCTGCTGAGTTTCTGAACTGCAGGCGTACAGTCGGGTCCTGGCTTGGGATGGAAACTGCTGGGCTGGGCTTTGTCTTGTGGCTCAGGGCATGTGTGGTTCTTGGCACATTCCGTAGCTGTCAGCCGCCTGCCTGAAGAATTCAGCAGGGACTGTGCGCAGCTCCATGAAGGAGACTCAGGAGCACGGAACTGTTGTGCCTCAGGGATGCAGTCTCAGGACTGAGTGGAGGACCCAGGTGTTCAGCTGCAGTAACCTATCCTGTCTTGGGGTCAGCATCTGAACCTTTTCATTTTGAAATGCAGCAGGTTCCCTGCACTTTGTGTTTATGTGTATGATTTGCTGTTTGTGAATATTGTTGACAAACTCCTATCTGGTCAGTTTTAGACATCTGCTTTTAGGTTGAGGACCTGCAAAGGCTTTGGGAGGTGAAGTGGCTGTTCTCCGTGTCACTGGGTCCTCTGAAATTCATGCTCTAAGACAGCACGGAGCCATGCTGCCAAGAATACACTCTTGTGAGTGTATTCCCCTGTGTTGCTGTGGAGTTAACCTGTGGCTTAACGGACGCAGCCCTTGGCTTTACACAAAGATGGACCTTTGCTGAGGCATTGGGTTGCCCTGACCTGACCAACTCATCATAGACAGCGAAACCCACCATGGCTTCCTGGTGAGTTGCTTTCCTCTATATCATACAGCTTTAACAAGGAGTCATAGCTTGGAAGGATTTTTGGCAGTTTTCTCCATTTGTTTATAGGTTTTTTTGGGTTCATTTAATTTATATTTAACACAAAGACTTAAGTGTATTGTGATGAAGTCTCTGTATAATACATGCACATTGAAACATAATAAATATCTATTTTTGTAACCTGTTGACTACATGGTTTTTATACCTTATATTTATTTGTGCTCACTTGCAGAAAATACACTTGTTCACTGTTTACTCATGGTGACACAGAGAAGTGTGTTTTTTTTTTTTTTTTTTTTTTTTTTGCAGAACACTGCCATGGGAGAGAAGTGTGTTGTTAGGTGACTTTGTCACGAGCATCAGTGTGTGCTTTGGCATACTCTGGCTACAGTGACACTAGGCAACCACATATGGGGCCTAGGGTTGACTGAAACTTGTCACATGGTACATGCCTGCTGTGGTTAAAATGACAGCAGTTCTCAGTGGTATGACAATTTAAGCTGCTATAGGTTAGCAGGAAAGAAGAGACATGAGCTCAGCTTTAAAGCACGTTTATTGCTAAAGCTGAGTGAACTCTCTGGCTAAGTCTCATACAGGCAAAGAGGCTTTTTCTAAAATAACACTTTTTGGCAAGCTTTTGAGGAGATGGGTCAGAGAAACACCAGGCTTGTGCCTTGCGATGTGTCTTCTGTGACCTAAGTAAAATAAAATCTCCATTTCTTTTAAGATGGTGGGTGGGCTCATTCGAGCTGGTGGTGTTCCCTGGCTAGGCTCTGTATCAGTAGTGATTTTGGACAGGCTTCTCAAAAGTTAAGTCTCTGGAACTGATGTCTCTGGAATTGACAGTAAAGGCAGCTCAGAGTGGGTGCAGCTGTGTGCCAGCATTTGTGTCCAACTTCAGGAAATAGTTCAGTCCTGTAGATGCAGGGAACATATATCCATCTGGGAAGTGTCAGGAAGCATGCGTCTGTGAAGCTAAACTTACATTAAATCATCTGATTGGAGTGGGAGAGATACCAGCGTGTGGGGGCCAGGGGTCAGTGAAGGAAAGAGATGACTGTCTTCTGTCGTTAGGTCTTTGGGTGTGGATTCCAATGCATGGCATTCCTTGAGTATACCATCTTTATATCCAGGTCTAACTGTCTAATTTTTCTGACTAAGGTTCTAGAATGACTAAGATTTTTCTGACTAAGGTTCTAGAATGATACTGAGTAAGAGTCATGACAGTGGGCATTCTTATGTTGTTCCTAATGTTAGAGTGAAAGCTTTCAGGTTTTGACCATTTAGTATGATGTTGGCTGTTGGTTTGTCATAGATGGTTTTTATCAGATTGTGATAAAGACTGTCTATTTGAATTTTCTATAGAGCTTTTTGCCATGAATCGGTGTTGGGTTTTGTCAAATGTCTTTTCTCGGAGCTGGAGATTTAGTTCAGTGGCATAAGTACCTGCCTTGCAAGCAGGCAGTCGTGAGTTCGATCCCCGGTACCAATAAAAATGAAAAAGACCAAAAAAAAAAGGTTAAAAAAAATGTCTTTTCTGCATCTGTTGAGATGATCGTGTGGTTCTGTTGTTGACTCTGTTAATATGGTATATTGCACTTACTGATTTGCCTATGTTGAACCAACTCTGCATTCCTTGCATGAATCCTACTTGATCGTGGGGTGCAATCTTCTGGATGAGGTTTGCTGCATTCTGTTTACCAGTATCTCATTGAAAACTTCTATGTCTAGGTTCTTTAAGGAGACTGGCCTATAGTTCTCTTTCTTAGTTGGATTCTTCTCTGGTTTTGGTGTGAGTGTAATTCTTGCTTGCAGGAATGAATTTGGGAGCAGGGACAGGGAATTCCCTGTCAGTTCCATTAAAAAGTTTGAGGAGCAGTGGTGTTAGGTCTTTCCTACATTTCTTGTAGAATTCAGCAGTAAATCCATCAGAGCCTGGGCTTTTCTTTGTAGGTGTTTAATTACATCTTAAATTTCACTGATCATACTTAGCATCTTCTTGATTCAGCTTAGGTAATTCATATGTATCTAGAAATCTGTTTTTTTTTGTTTTGCATTTTTCCATCTCATTAGAACACAGGTTCTCACAGTGTAGGTATTGATGATCTGCATTTCTGCAGAATCTGTTGTGATTTCATCCTTTTCATTCCTAATTGCATGGATTTGAGTCTTTCATTTTTTTTTGGATAAAGTTGACTAAGGGTTTGTTGATTTGATTTAATCTTTCAAGGAACCAACTCTTTGACTCATTCTTTGTATTATTTTCTTAGTCTCCATTGCATTGATTTCTTTGATCTTTATGATTTCTTCCTTTATACAAGCTTTGGGCTTGACTTGCCCTTCTTTTTCTAGGAGCTTGTGGTTCAGCATTTTTTTATTTGAGCTCTTTTCCTAATACGGGTATTCACTGCTATAAATTTCCCTCATGGGACTGGTTGCATTGTGTCCCATAAATTCTGTGTATGTTGTATTGCCTTTATTGTTTAATTGTAGAAACTGTCTGACTTTAATTTTATTTCATCTGTGACTCATTGGTTGTTCAGGAGTGGGTTATTTAATTTCTATATGTTTATGTAGTTGTTTTTTTTTTTTTTTTGGTCTTTTTCATTTTTATTGGTACCAGGGATCAAACTCACGATTGCCTGCTTGCAAGGCAGGTGCTTATGCCGCTGAGCTAAATTCCCAGCCCCATGTATTTATGTAGTTTTTATGCTTTATTTTGCCATTGATTTCCAATTTCATTGCACTATAGTCTGATAATATGCATTTGTATTTACTTAAGCTTTGTATTTACTTAAGCATGTTTTGTGAGCTAGTTTGTGATCTGTTTTGGAGAATGTCCTTTGTGCAGCTTAGAGGAATATATATTCAGATGTTGTGAAATGGAATACTCTGTAGACATCTACTAAGCATGTTTGATTTAGTTCTAATATTCCATTGTTAATTATTGTCTAGTTGATCTATTTGTAACGGTGGGTATTGGTTTTTTTTTTTTTTTACCATGACTGTGTCTTCCAAAACGGTGGGTATTGTAATCCTCCAGTATAATTATATTAATGCTGTATTTGATTTTTCATATCTGATAATATTTTAGGAACACTGGTATTTGTTGCATATATATTTATGATTGTTATCTATTCCTTTTAGATTGTTTCCTTTATAAGGATGTAGTGACCTTTTTGTCTCTCTTAATCAGTCTTGGCTTGAAATCTATTTTGTCTGAAAACAGAATAGCTACCCCAGCTTTTTTCTGGGTTCCTGCTGCATGAATATTGTTTTCTACCCTTTGGCTTTCAGTCTGAATTTCTTTTTGAATTACATGTGTTTCTTATATGCAGCATATTGTTGCGTCTTGCTTCCTGATACATTCTGACAGTCTGATTATTGAATTGAAACCATTAATATTGATGGTTATAACATATGTATTCTCTTTGTCTTTTTGAGACAGGGTCTTGCTATGCAGTTGAGGCTGACCTTGAGCTCACTTTGTAGTAGCTCAGGTTGGTCTCGAACTCATAACGATCCTCTTGTCTCAGCCTCCTATGATATGTATTCTCTTTTCCAGTTGTTATTCTTCTGTTGTTGGCTCCTTTCCCTTGCCTGCGTCCACTCCTAATTGTTTGCCTTGACTGGTGGATTCATTTTGTTGGTGTTCATGGAGTTGTAGTCCATGGTATCTCTTTTTAAAATGTCTTCAGAATATTTTGCAGTGTTGGTTTGGTGTTGATGAATTTCTTCAGGTGTTTTTGTTATAGAAGTATTTTATTTCTCCATCAACTTTGAAAGATAGTTTTGTGGGCTACATAAATCTGGGCTGGAGATAGTTTTCTTTTAGGGTTTGAGATACTCAACTCCAGCTCTCCTTAGCCTGAGGGTTTGTGTGAAAAGGCAGCTGTGATTCTGATGGGCTTGCCTTATAATTTGTTTCTTTTTTCTAACAGTTTTCAATATTCTGTTCTTGTGTTGAATTTCTGGAATCTTGATTTTTATATGCCTTGCTATAGATTTGATCATGGCTATTTGGAATTCTGTATGCCTCATTTATTTTCATGTAAGATCTTCTTCCCTGCCAGGGAAATTTTCTTCCATCACATCTATGAACAGGTTGAACAGGTTTTTAAAATATCATTTGTGCCATCTCTTGCTTTTTCACTGATTTCAACAAATCATATGTTATTCTACCAGCTGCTGAGCTGATTTCTCACGGTCACTTTTTTTTTTCCCCATGCTGGAATCGAACTCACGACCTTGCACTTGCCAGGCAGGCACTCGGGCCACTGAGCTATATACCCAGCTCTCCCTCGCTATGTTTTAGAAAATTTTTTTCTCATGATCACTAACCACAAACCTGTCTTCTATATCTGAGGTTATCTCCTCTTAGGTTTATTCTGCTTCAGGTACTTTCGATGGAATTTTGAATCTCCTGGATAGCTGCTTGAATCTGTTTTATGAATTCCATTTCTTGCCTATATTGGGCATTCATGGTTTCCATCATTTTCCTAAGCATGTCTGGTTTTGTTTTTTTAATCTGTATGTTCTCTAGAGTCACTAATCATGTCTTTCATTATGGTTACCATTTATGTGGTTATCTGAGAAAACTAATTTTTAATTTTTTTCTAGACCTCCTTTGCCTATGGCCTCTCACTTCAGAGAGGCCAGGTGGGCAGCTTTTGGATTGTCCCACTTCATTACCTTCTGAGTTTTCCTTTGCTGAACTGGATGTCTTGCATTTTGTTTAAGTTTCTTCTCATTTTCTTTTTTAGTTTATTTCCTGAGTTGATGCTTAAAGATTGCCTATGATGAGTGGCTTGTTAGTATTTAGAACCATTAGTTAGTGACTACTTCCCAGAAGTCTTCCCAGTAGTCTTGTGGGCATAGCTGGCTGCTGGGGTTTGGGTCTGTTGGAAGATCGTATCTCTCTAATTGATAGGGTATGAGAAGGTGCTGCCTACTTGGCCCAGCCCTTGGTTCTTAGGCACTGGCTCACAGTATTTTTATGACTCTTAGGCAATCTCAGTCTTAGTATACCAGGATGAATAGTATACCATGATGAACAATTATGTCACTTTCCCTAAATTGATACAATCAGCAATAACAAGCATCAAACACAGCCTAGAAATTGACAAACTGAAGTAACCATTAATTTGCCATCTTTAACCATAAGAACTAGATTTGTGGTTATGTACCGAAATCTAAAACACACCAGAAAACTGTATGCAGCAAATAAGCCCTCAATATGCCAGTTTTACCCTGAAGGGAGAAACTTTAAAAGGGAGGAAGGGGAAGATTAGAGAAGTAAAAGGAGAGGAAGAGATTAGAAGCAAGGCTGGAGGTCAAAGGATCATGAAGATTTTGGGAAACTGATGCAGAAGGCAGGAAGAAAAGAGATAATGTTGCAGAAATCTGGTATGAAACCAAATGGAAGACACTTTGCACTGAGTTTACAAGGCAATGATTTACTATTCTAGCAGACTGGTGGAAAACAGTTCCGAATCACCAGCCCCAACTGAGAGTGAAACAGAGACTTACATACATTTTGTAAGCAGGACATACAAAAGCTGATAGCAGGTTATCATATAACTGGTTACATGAATCAAGCCGTATGTTGTCAGGCAGGTTAGTCAGAAGGGTTGTCTGTTGGAAGGAAGGAGAAAATAGGGAGCAGTTGCTGAGGGGATGGTTGAAACTAAGCATATCATTGACTAACTTATCTCAGATAGTCCTTAAAAATAAAGTATGTTTATATGTCAGACAGTACAGGCAGTCCAGATGGATGTGGTCAGGCTGAGTCAGGTTGGACTATCTTAAGTTTCAGCTGGCATGGTGAGTCAAGGCTGAATCTAATGGTCTGTGTAGTGAGCTGGATGAGCACATCTTAATAGCATAGGACTATTGATTTTTAACTTTTCTATTACAATAAGTAAAGGAAGAACAGAACAGAACCACCACCACCACAAAAAAAAAAACCAGAAACCACTTTCACACTCACCAAAACAAGCTCAATCCTCTCAAAAAACAAACGAAAACCAAACAAAATTTAAAAAGAGAAGGAAAAAAGTCCATTTGAAGTTGTCTTTGCTGCCACTGGTAGACAGTGTGTGGAGACAGAGTCCAGGTCTGTGTTGATTTATTCCAGGACACCAGCAGCTTTAAGGGTGGGGGAGTGGAGCATCTCGGTGAGCTTACATCTTTGTTTTCCCTGAAGTTCAGACTGGTTTCTATCAGCGCACCTTCTGTGGGATTGAATTCAGCTGGGAGTCATTAGGTGGCGCCTGCAGTTGTTCTGAGTTTTGAGCTCAACTGAGGTATTTGAAGCCAGGCTATGGCCTAGGTGTTCTCATGGTCACTGCTAGGGTATTTGCTCCAGTGTTTTCTAAAGGGACAGAGGCAGGTCATACATGTAGGTCAGAATGCACATTTATACACAAGTCCCTGTTGAATCTCTGAAATGCACATGGGTCACTCCTGTCTTTCTCTTGTCTCCCTGAAGTCCTACCCTGCAATACAAGTTCAGGCTCTTAGGACCCCTTGCTGTTCACTGTGGGTGGCTGGTCAATGCCTTCCTCCCCTTCCAGGCCTCCTGGTAACCTTCAGGTGGTCACAAGTAGGTGCTTGCTGAGAAGCTGTCTTTTCCACTTAAAGTGCAGAGGCTCCACTGAGCCAGATAAATCCTTGACCAGGAATCAGGAACAAAGACATGAAAGACATGACCTTCTGTATGAAAATAAAATCTGCTTATGGTAAATAAACCTTCAAGCCACGTGGGACACTGGCTGAATGTGGGAGTCCAGCTGAGCTCCCAGACCCTCCTCCAATCCTGCCCAGCAGTTCCCTCAGCCCTAAGCACCACAGAGGTACACCTTGAGATGCCAGGAGAAACTCACCACACCTGGATCCGGGAAAGCCGGACGTGCTCAAAGAGAAGTCCAGCTTGACAGGGTCACGCACGCGTGGCCCTGGAGGCAGGGTGGGGGCAGGGCCGGTCACGTGGCCCCGAAGGGGCACGATCCAGTACGGAGTCCAAAGGCCAAGGTACTGTTGACTGTTGGGCGCGCGGCCGGGCACGTGAGGGCGTGGCCAGGCACGTGGCGGGTATACAGCAGGCTGCGCAGGCGCAGTGTCGTGCAATGCGAGTTTTACATGGCGGCGCTATGAGGCGGTTGAGTTGGAGGATGGTAGTGTCGGGGGTAGTGGGCCTCACGGTGGCCCTCGAGGCACTGCCCTGGCTCCTGAACTGGCTGCAGGTCCGGCGGCGGCGGCGGCCACGCCGTGACGTGCTGTTTTTTCCCTCACAGGTGACCTGCACCGAGGCCCTGCTTCAGGCCCTGGTCAAGGCGCCTGACGGGCCTACTGCGAGTTGCCCCTGCAACCTCCCGCACTGTGAGAGCTCCCTGAGCCGCCTGCTGCGCGCCCTGCTGGCAGCCCAGGACAGCCTGGAGCTCTGCCTCTTTGCCTTCTCCAGCCCGCAGCTGGGGCGCGCCGTGCGACTGCTGCACCAGCGCGGGGTGCGCGTACGCGTGGTCACCGACTGCGACTACATGGCGCTCAACGGCTCACAGATAGGCCTGCTGCGCAAGGCAGGTGAGTGGGCTGCGGATGACGCGGGCCCTTCCTCCGGTCACCGAATGCCTTCTGTCGTGTGTCCCATGTGAGGTCCGTGTGATGAAGATACGGTAGTCCCTGCTCAGGTCCCTGAAGGGAAACCCTCAGAGTCATGCATGTCTGAGGAACCAGGAAAAGTTTGGAAGACATGGGCATATGGAGGAAGTGTTGGTCAGGACACTGTCCAGAGACCACTACCTTAACTGAGTGAGGCTCTGGAAGGAACAGGGAGCATACGTGCCCTCAGTCACAGATGAGTGTCACAGAGAAATAGCAAAAGGCCCTCTGTGGCTCCAGGTGGGTAGTAGTGGTCATGGTGGATGGGGTGGGAGTCCTGTGTCGTCAGGCTGGAGTGACACGTGGAGCTGAGGGACAGGAAGTGGGTGGCAGAGGATGGCGCAGGACCAGTGGGAACTGGTCAAGGTGGAGGCCCTCCCAAAGGGTTGAGTTCAGATCTGTTTGAAGTTACAGCTGACAGGACTTGTGGGTGGCTTGGTCCTCGGCTTCAAGAAGTGTTGTTGGATAGGATCCCCAGTGATAAGGGAGTCACCATTTTCCAAAGCAGGGCTGGGAGGGATGACACGGGTTGTGCAGTTGAATTTGAATTTCACACGAAGGAGTAATGTGTAGTATGTGGCACAAGTACTCCATGGGACATATGGATCTTCCAAACGTGCTCTTTGTCCATCTCAGTTTGAGTGTTCTGTGTTTTTGGTAAAATCTGTTGACCCACTTCCACAGCAGCTCATTTTAAATTCTCTTATGTCCATTTCTAATGGTTTCCCTCTGTGGGCAGATGACGCTGGCCTGAGGTAGCATCCTGGAGACGGGGTTTCTGTCCTTCAGAGTGATGTTTGGGAGAGGAGCTGGGGGTTTAGTTCAGTGGCACAGCACCTGCTTGACAAGAATGAGGCCCTGAGTTCTGTTCCCAGTACCTCTCACCCCCATCCAAAAAAAAAAAAAAAAAAAACAAAAAACAAAAACCCAAACCAAAACAGACATATCAAAAATATTCAGGGGAAGAGGTGGACACTGTGGTGGAAGGCAGATCTCTTCAGGTGGACACTGTGGTGGAAGGCAGATCTCTGCTTCAGAATGCCAGAGTCACCCTTGAACATTTTGGCAGAAGTTAGCCATGTGATATGAGGCTCCTTCCAGAGCCTCAGTTAAGGTAGTGGTCTCTGGATAGTGGTCCTGACCTGCCTCATCTCTGCCTAGGCCTCTCTGTCCTTCTCAGCTTGTCTCTTCTTCGAAAAGTGGCCATGGAAAATTGAGAGTGGGAAGGGGAGTGCTACCACACTCTGCTAGGCATGCCTGGCCGAGTGTGTGCTCTGATGTACCATCTTGGTTGGTTTAGACCCCAGTCCTGGGGTGGGGCTGGCTTGTGATGGTCTGATGCACGGAATGAAGTGACTGGTGTCCAGGTTGGTGGTGTCTACAGTCCCTCTGTCCATCCCATCAGGGCCAGCTGCTCCTCTGGCTGGCTAGCCTTGTGACATAATGCTATTCTGAATGAGAAACAGCTGGTCATCTTACTGACCAGAAACAGCAGCATCAGCAGCTCCTGAGAATGAGTTGCTTGCCATGTATGGCAGGCTAGTAAAAAACTGCCTTGGCCCTACAGGTATTCAGGTTCGGCATGACCAGGACCTGGGCTACATGCACCACAAGTTTGCCATTGTAGACAAGAAGGTGCTCATCACTGGCTCCCTCAACTGGACCACGCAGGCCATCCAGAACAACAGAGAAAATGTGCTGATCATGGAGGATGAGGAGTACGTGCAGCTGTTCCTGGAGGAGTTTGAGCGCATCTGGGAAGAGTTCAACCCTAGAAAGTACAGCTTCTTCCCACAGAAAAAGCAAGGCCTCTAAAGCCGCCCTTCTCTTCTTCAGAGCCGCAGAAGCACAGCGTGCAGTGAAACCAGACACCCTCAGAGAATGGGTCTGGAGACTACATGCTGTCCCTAGGGGCTGCTGAGCTGTGGAGAGGCCATGATGCCATGAAGTCCTGAAGCTGGGTTGCAGAGGAGCACACCTGTAACCTCAGCTACTTGAGAGGCTAAAGCAGGGGACTTTGAGGCCAGTTTGAGGCCAGCCTGGGCAACTTAGCAAGACTCTCAAAAAAGACTGGCAGTATAGTTCAGTGTAGGGTGCACCGAGCAGTGATAAGTCTCTGGTTTCCAGCATGGAAAAAGAAAATGTATACTTAGAAGTGACCTCACTTTTAACACCTCGACGTGGTATACTTCTTTTGGCCATGTAATGGATGATGAGTTCCCTGATCACAAGAGGCAAGGTGAGGCAACTCCCTTCCAGCTGTGGCATCCTTCACAGGTAGTTAGGGGAACAGGTATCTGCATGTATTTATCTTGCATGTATTGTGAAAAGTTTAAAGTTTTGCTTTTTTATAATGTGTATGCTATGTAACTTAAATGACTTCTGAAGCTAGTCTTGGTGACTGTTCAAGGTCTTTAAAGTGTTACTGGTGACAGTGTTGGGTGTGAAAACTGAAGTTAATTTTTAAAAAAATTACCCAAAAGGGATTACAATGTGTTCTTTCCCAAGTTTGAATTTGCAGTGTGTTCTAGAATGCAGTGAAGTCACTCAGTGTGGTACAGCAGCGGGACCCTGGGCTTCCAGCATGTTTGAATAAATATGTTCATTCTCGAGTGTGAATGTTATCTTTTCCTTTGTGTACTATATTCAAACAGTGGCTGCTCTTTGTTAAAACTTTGGTGGGGATATTTTGCTCTTTAGACACTGATGGTCACAGTAGGAGCAATGCAAAAAGTTACTTGGGTTTCTGTTTACTTCCAAAGTATGTCACTTAGGTCCCTGCTGACTTAAAACAGTGCTTTCAAAATATTCCAGCTTCTTTTGATAATAGTTGTAGATCTACAAGGCAGAAGCACAATTCCCAGCCATTTCTTCTTTTCCATTTGCCTGACTTGTGATGTGCATGTGTGTGGGGAGACCCTGAGGCTTCACCTAAGTTCCTTTTTCTCTTCCAGGGAGCAAGATGCATGATAATCTAGTCTAGCTGAGCTATCTATAGGATATTGGAAGACTTGTGAAATTATTTATTTTGTATATTTTTATATAATACAGTTAATTACTTATTTTTATCATCTTAGCTGCAGAAGAAAGTTGGCCTTCCCAAAAACTTTCAGACACTAACCTTTCTGAAAACAACTTACAGTAAGGTTAAACATCTCCTGAGGAAACAGAGCACTAAAATCTTTCTCAGAAGTGGAGGCTGTTCTCTTTACCTACAAGTGTCTCTCAGCTGTGGCACAAATGTCCACAAGCCTCCGAACAGTGAGGCGGCTTCAGGGGCAAGCCCAGAGCCCATGTGACTGTGCCACGCTGTCCAGGCTGGCAGGTGAGTGCCATGGGGACCTTATGGTGGAGAAAGGCAATTTAAGTGCTTTTTCTTCAGCTAAGAGCCTTCACACAGTAACTGGTTCACAGCTGTATGTCAGTGACAGGCAGCAGAGCTGAGGTTGTTATCTCAGCTGAGCCTTTGTCTGCAAGATTCAGTTATTTCCCTGTTAGGTGAACTTTAAATTCCTCCAGGAGGCTCATTGGTTCCTTCAGTCTAGATTTCCCTTCCAATCCTGGCTGCAGCCTCATCAGTGTAGTAGTTAAGAGCCATGACCCATTTTGAGTTAATTTTGTGTATGATTTAAAGTGGTGACCAATTTGTTTTTGCATATTGCATGTTGATATCCGCTTCTCATAGCACTGTTTGTTGAAAAGGTTTTCCCCCAGTGGGTTGAGTTTACATCCTTGTTCAAAATCAGAGGGCCCATCTCTATAGACTTATCAGTTATGTGTCTATCCTAATGCCAGTACCATTCTGTCTTCATTAATAAAGCTTTGTAGTAAGTTTTGGAACCTGGTAGCATGTTTCTTTTTTTTTTTTTTTTTTTTTCAATAATGAATGGCATATTCTGGGTCTCTGTAGATGTAGCTGGAGAGTCTTGCCATTTTAAGCCTTCTAATCCACTGAACACACGAGATGTCTTCCCATGTATTTAAATCTTTAAACCTTTGTTTTTTTATTAGCATATGCTTGTGATAGGTAATTACATTATTTGGGGTATATATATAATTAAAATTATATACATAATTAAATTATTTTTATTGTTGCTTTCCCTCCCCTGCCCTCCTCTCACAGCTCGTTTTCAGATACTGTTTTGTGTTAGGTAAACTTGCAAACTTATTCAAACAAGTTTCATTGGATTCCTTAGAATTTCCCACATACACAATTTCATTTGCAAGTAGTTTTACTATTTCTTGTTCAGTCTGGATGCCTTTCAATATTATTCTCTTGCCTAATAGCTCTGGCTGTACCCCTGTTTCATGTTGAATAGAAGAGGAGAGAACCAACATCCTTACCTTGTTCTGAGTTTTACAGGAAGCTTTCCATTTTTCATGATGGCATGAGCTAAGGGCTTTCACAGATTGTTAAAAAAACTAGTTTGCAAGTGCCTGCTGATTTTAAATTGCATTTAGGTTATCTTAAAGAAAGAAAGAAAGAAAGAAAGAAAGAGGAAGGAAAAAGGAAGAAAGAAAAAGGAAAAAGGAAGGAAGGAAGAAAGAAAAAAAAGAAAAAAGAAGGAAGGAAAGAAGCATGTGGCCATTCGGGAGACAGAGGCAAGTGGATAGCAATTTTGAGTCCAGGCTGTGCAATTTAGTGAGATGCTGTCTGAAAATTAAAAAGGCTGGGATATAGGTCAGTGCTTCCTGGGTTCAAACCCCATGTAACATGTGCACTCACACACACAGTGTACATGCACAAACAAGCAAACAACACAGCACTGTCAGGCCAGTAAAAAAGGTTGTTGGATTTATGTGTATGTGTGTATTTGACTCTTTTAAATGGGTAAAACATTACTGAAAAATCTCAACTAGAACACACTAAAAATACTTACCTTTTTATGTCTGTACTTTCTGGTAATTTTTACTCCTTAAACTCAACTCTAATTGGTAGAAACTCTTCTATATTTTTTGGACTAAAATTTGGATCCTCAATCATTTTCACACATTTTATTGGTAAAGACTGTGACAATACTGAAATTCAGTTTTAAATTTATTCAACCAAAAGTTTTTAAAAATGAAACTGACCAGAAACACCAGAGTATATCCATTGTAAAGGAAGATTACTTTAAGTTTTGGGTGGTAGTTGTGTATTTCGGATCATGACATAGAATGCACCTCTTTTAAAAAGGCACTTTTACTGTAAATAAACCCATTAAATTGTGTGCGGTGGTGCATGCCCATCCCTTTACTTGGGAGGCTGAGGCAGGAGGTTCGCTGGGATGTGGGCAGCCTGGACTATAGAGTGAGACCTTGTCTCAAAAAAAAAATTCATTAAGTGGAGCAGAAAAGTAGCTATAGTTCCTTCATTAATGAAAGCATATCATTAATATTTGTTATTGTTCTGTTAGCACCTTAAGACTTAAGGAAATGTACCTCAATTAGATTCTGGATGTAAAATATTTCTTACTATTACTTGTGTATGTATAAACATGTAAAATCTGGATTTTTATGGGAAATTTCCCAATTTTAAAATGCTTAAAATTAGTCGAAAACTTTGAAAACCACTGTTTAAAAAAAAAAATGATAATCAGCCCACTGTCTATTGCTCAAAATTGTGACCTGAATGCATGATTTGCACATACCTCTCCATGAATCAACACTTTCTTACACAGCATGCAAAGGAGGATGCAAAAATAGTTTATTGTGATGTAGTTCATGTGAAGTTAAGTAATATTTACAAAATAAAAATGGCTAGCTACATCCATGGGCATCTAGCATGTCACACGAATAAATATTTTGACAAAGTTAACACTTCAATTGTAATGAATACTTGATTACAAACATAAAAAAAGTGCCTCAATCCTAACCATAAAGTCAAACTGTGTGTGTGGGGTGGCGGGGAATGAGATGCGTAGTTCTATCACTGTGTCTGGTGGAAGGTGACTGTTTTGGGTCATGGGGTCCAGGGGCCTCTCAGACCTCAGACCCAAGCTGACCCTGGGGAAGCTGTGCACACTGATCTACCTGGTTCATCAGGCCTCGGCTTTTTACTGCACACACTTCTGGGTTTGGGGAGCATGATCATTTAGCACCAGGACAGAACTAAACAGTTAAAATGACACATGCCTGTTCTCTGAATGTTTATCATGTGACTGAAGTGATTAGCTGTGGTAGAAATGGTTCTCTGGATTCTCCCGACACTGCAGCAAACAGAAATCACTTGCATGTCTTCCTCTGTTAATGGATCAGCTTCCCAAGCAGTCTGGCAGAATGTTTTGTCTTTGACAACTGAACTAAGACAGTCACCCTGTTAGCAGGAGGGTGTATCTGTGAGAATACTGAGAATTCTGATTGTTAAGGAGCTGCATGGATACATTTCATAAATATTACCTTAGGAAAACCACATGAGTTAATTATAACTTAACTGGTTTTGAATCCTAATATTAAATCAGTAAATCTGCCATTAATACTAAAGGTAAATCCTAAAATCCTTTTAAACCCATTTTACTTGAAGTTTTGTGATAAATATAGTAGTGATTTAGTGTTCTTTATAATCTATCTTAGCTAAAATAAAATGTGATTACTACCTTGTACCAGGGTGAAGAGCCAAGAACATGTTGGCCATGGGAGGCTGCAGGGAGCTGTGTCTAGTGACAGCCACCTCTCCCCAGACTTCTCCTCATGGGGAATGTGAGTTGCATGCTTCATCACAGAAGGTGCAACCTTAGCTCACTGCTTTGAATGACAGGACACAATGGTGTCCCTCCCGGTCACCCTGAAGTACTGGGCTGTCCAATCCATACTCTTGTGTGACTGTTTCCCCACCAATTTCACAGAAACAGATATTGCTAAGATGCAATTCTGAGGGTAGCAGTCTCAGTGGGGTTACATAATACAGCCAGACAGCTCTGAACACATCCCTGAATTTGGAGGAGTCCTAAATGCTGTAGAAACCAAGGATTTGTACTTGACAGGAAATTGTGACTTCAGCCACACCTGCCAATGGAAGGCCTGCAACTACTGTGCAGAACAGACTGATGGAGACATAGCTGTCATTTTCCTGCTTTTCCTTGAGGCCTCTGACTGGCTCTACCAAGAGGGGGTTATCGAATACTTTTAATGCAAAGCTATAGGTGGGGGACTACTACTGTTTCAGGTGCTATACATTCTTTAAAACCATTTGTTATATGACCAAGGCTTTTAAAAAGATACAACAGTCATTAAAAAAATCTACTTATGATGCTGGGCAGAGTTCCAATGTGTACTCAAAGATGTCCTCCTCCATATAAGTTTTTAAAAAATCCACAAAACTTCTTCATAAAAGTACAGTCGCTTGTCAGTAATATTTACACTGCTTGCTCTGAATCATATACAAAGAATTCTGAAGAAATAAAAGACAGCAGCCCCACTCTTCTGAGCACCTGAGGACCCAACCCCCTGTGCGTGCAGATGGCCAGCAGCTTGTCCTGTCTCTGGGCCAGTGGTCTGTACTGACTCCCCTGCTCTGGTCAGAAGGAACCAAGGCAGTCATTTTCACTTTGCAAACACACCTGAGATGTCTGGAAGGTACAAAGAGGCAGGTGGTGGCTTTCTGTGACAAGCCCATAAGAGGTGTGGGTGCGTGCTGGCTTGTTCCTTCTTCCTGCTGAAGCGCCTGCAGGCAGCGCTATCACTGTGCCTCCCCTGCAGCTGGCTCTTACTGTGTTCAATGTGGAAAGCATTGCTTGCTGGAAGGTGCATGGTGGTCCCCACTTGATGTGCAGAGGCACAGCAATGAACACTCTATACCCGTCCCTGACATTAGGCTGCATGGGGCTGGAGGTTGCTCATCTAGCCCTGGTATTTTGGAAACGGGACAGCTGGAAGCCAGGGAAAGCCTCCGTGCTGGTGGGACAGACACACTGCTGGGACCCTGCACATTCCACCTAGGAGGCCCTGGTTAGGGCGTGACAGATTCAGCAGGCCACGTGCTACCCTGTTCCCCCCTCACAGCCAGGCATTAGTGATGAAAAAGACCTTGTTCAATTCTCAGCACTTCCACGTGGACAAGAGCAAGTGTTCTGTGTACCTCTGTGGGAGGTGAACGGCAGTACAGACATTCCTTAATGGCTTTCAAGCCACCAATTTTGACTTCTGGTCCTCTCGGGATTCCTTCTGGGCATGCTCTGAGGTTTGTAACTGCATTCTTTTAAAAACTAAGCTTCTTTTCCCTGAGTCTGGCCTGCAGGAGCTGTCGGTCAGTGAGTGAGACTTCGGATCCAAGGCCACTGCACAAGCAGGTTCTTACCGTGCCTGCTGCTTCCTGCCCAGTGTGTGGGCCTTTGTCTGGGGCTCTTCTCCTTTACACACGCTGAATCTGAAGGAGGATCTACTCTGACTTTAGCACTTACTTGATAAATGCTTGTGTTTCTGATTCACTCCCTGGCCTTTGGGATATGGGCTGTTTCATGTAAGCCGAGGGCCCTTTTAGAGTGCCCAGTCTGCTTTGGGCTATAGCCTACCTGAGATACACATGTATCTGGGTGGCTACAGGTGGTACCCTCTGCAGTACCCGTGGCCATCTGCATAGGTGCTGGGTACCACATGTGCTTACAGCACGACTAGAAGAAAATGGCTCCACTGTGTGTGGGTTTGGGTGTGCAGATGATGCCATTTGCCCAGAAGACGTTCATACTAAAAGTTGTCAAGACAAATGGTTTCCCCATTAATCTTTAGCCTGATTTGCTTGCATGTACTGGCAGTTATACGATAAATATGTATAGGAAAATAATCAAAACTGTGCAGTATGCCCATTTTCACATTTCCTCACTATGAAGTGGGGAAAGTTTGCCATTGCTTGTTTGTGCTGCGTGTGGCCCAAGGCTCCCAGGAATCAACAGAGCTCTGAGCACAGACCCTGCCACCTGCAGCTGGTCCACAAAGGACTGAAATCTACCAGTGCACAAACCAGCTCCTCTTCTTGTTTTATTTCTCCTCTTTGTGTAATGTATGTGCCTGTGGCAGTGTGGTCACCAGGCAGCTCCTGCTCCTGGGACACATCTAGTGACACAGCAAGAATATTCATTCTCTTTTTTGCCTGGTTCACTCTGGTTGAAGTACAGAACCCAACAGCAGGAAGGTCCGACTCACTCCAGCCCAGAGTGACTACTCTACTGATACTGCTCAGAATTGCCTGGCAGGCGCAGGTGACACTAGGAAGCTGTGACGGAGCAGCCCTTTATAGGAGCCAGAGCAACCCGCACATCTGCCAGCTCCGTGTTTAGTCTGTTTTCCTGGACACACACACACACACACACACCCAAACCACACACACACACACACACACACACACACACACACACACACACACACAAACCAGCCACAGGGTAGGAAGTCCTGTTGTCTCATGTCACATGTCAAATATGGGGCCTTCACCAAGAAATGCTAGTGATGAGAGAAGTTAAGGTGTCCACTTGCCTGTCTCTCTGGTCTCTCCTTTCTACATCCAAATCCTCACTCAACAAGTTTATTTCTTAGGAGTTCTGAGGTCCAGCCTCAAGGGATAGAAAATGATAAAGAAAAACAAATAAGATGCTCTTTTGCCCTGTAGGCCAACCTGCTTTTATTCAAAGTGCTGTGCAGATGAAGCTCCTTTCCTGCAGGATCTAGGAGACATAGGTAAGGGGCTGCCTGAAGCAGGGCTAGAGGGTCCTTAGGACACTAAGGATGGTCACAAGGAAACCATGCTAGACCAAGAGATCAAAGAAGAGGTGAAATCACAGTGCCTGGAAACCAGGCACAGCCTGCCCCAGCCATATCCCAGGGAACAGCTGTCTCACATTCCCACTGAGCACAACACAGAAAGGTCAAGGCTGTTTCTCAAAGTGCTGCCAATCTGCTTGGGAGCTGTGTCTAAAAAGCAGATTTTTAAAATATTTAATTGTTCTTTCTGTTGAAATCATGGAACAATAAGCAGCACTGGGGCAACAGTGTGGGTGAGGACGCAAAAGCTTGTGACAAAGGGCAGATTAGAGCTTGTGCAGGGCCACACACATCCCAAAAGGGCACAGCAGGCAAGCCGCAGACCAGTTACTCCTCAGCCTTTGTCCTTCCTGTTCATCCACAGGGGTTGGTGACACAATCTGATGCCTTTGCCCATTAACTGATCTAAAAACTGAGCAAGGGGATTTCTATATTTTTATTTCCAAAGCATCCACGTATCCAGAGACCATGCAACCAACTCAAGAATTAGCACAAAGCAGAAGCTTTGGCAATGGAGCCAGTGGACATGGAGGAGGGGTCCTCCAGGCATGCACTTCTGACTCTCCCACCTCACTCTTGCATAGCAGGAACTCTCTTAATATGCCAATCTTAATGAAACAAAGTTTTTACAAGACTAGACTACAGATCCCAATGCAAGAGATTTTCAGGAAGTGCTGCAGAACATTTTAGCGCAGTGCAAGAACAAAACAAGTCTTAAGATTGTTAAAAAAAACAAACTTTTTTGTACAGGTTCACTTCAATGAGGTCCACTGGAGTTACTTGGCTCCACTGGAAGTTTAGAGCTCAGACTGAGCACAGTCCTAAGCATGTACTGCTGGCTGTTCTCCCCAGGATCCGACATCCTCTGGACTTCCTCTTGACTTAACATAGGGGCCTGCTCTCAGTCTTTCCAAAGCAACATGACAATTTCTTTTCTGAAAGATTTTTTAAAACAGCACCTTATTTCCCTTTGGAGGACTACCTCAGGAAATCCAACCTTTTTTGCAATCAGTGTGAAGCCCCAGGCAGCAGGTCACCAATCCTGACTAATGCAGAACAGGGAGGCACGAGCGGAGGAAGGAATGAGAGGGATCTGGGGTTTTGTGCAAGATTTAATAAAAAACAAACAAAATAGGAATGGTTGCTTTCCACATTTTCCAGGTCGTGAAAGATAGCCAGGATTATCTAGGGCGTGGTTCTAACTGCATTAGTGGAGCAAATACAAAATGCCATTGTCCTTCCAGGCCGAAAGGCGAGTGCACAGGCTGCACACCCATCTGGATTGTTGCCTCCTCCAGCAACCAGGCAGGCCAATCAGCTGCACCATGGTACAGGCCAAACCAGGACATCAAGGTGGCTTTCTCTGACCAACAGGGATTGTGCCCACCTCGAGGTGCTTGGCTGTGAGCAGCAGAGCTGGAGCATGGCCGGACCTCCACACTGCACTCTGAGACAGGGCTAGCTTATTGACAGGCTGCTGAGCCTTAATACTGACAGTGAGTGCGGTGGACATCGAGAAAGGCTCTACTCAAGACGTGGGTGGCTGCTATACTACCCCACTGCTGGAGCTTGACCAATCTCAGAATACCATGGAAAGAAAGTGGTGATAAACACAACAGGAAGTTAGAATGGTGTGGACAACCCCACACCAGTCTCTCATGTATCCATTCCCACAGTTAATGATAATAACAACAATGATAAAAATAAAGATACAGACAAAAAGCCGCGCTCAGGTTGTACTGTCACCAGCCAAGAAAGGTGTGTTGAGTGGCACAGGATACACCTAGTCTTTCTTCAAGTCCCTGGATTCAAAGAGCTTCAGCCGTTCCTGCACTGTCAGGCCTTCCTTCAGACTCTGGGCAGAGGAAAGAAAGAAAGGTTAGATCCAGGCAGGGCGGGCTTTGGCTTCCATCAAGGGGATAGAGGTGGAGGCAGAGGCAGGGTGAGGAGGGTGGGCTCCGGAGATTAGTGGGCATGCTAGGACAAGAAACTCTGTGAGATGGTGTTATTGGAATATGATTCCCCCTGAAGCAACTTGCTTAGATGAAAAAGGGAAAAAATTAGAGAAACAAGATCACGTCTTATGTAGCTCAATTCTAGATTCAGGGCGCTTTAGTAAGAGATCAGACTGACCCAGACTGGAAAAGAAGACCTAAGAACTACATGCCTGCCCAACTATGTCTCTCCCCCTACATGTGATTTGTGAATACCTGTTTCCTTTGAGTGTATGAATCCAAACAACTTCAGGAAGAGTGCCCTCGCCCTCAGTGCTGTGAGCACCCTCTTCCTGAGTGGAAGCCTATGAGACTACTGGATGGTGGGGGGTCAGAAACATGCTGGTGTGGGGCCAGTGCTCTGCTCCCATCCCAAGATGATGAATGTTCTCCTAACTGGGGGACAGGCTACTTCCCACTTGACGCCTCAGAGACTTTGCCCAAAGACTTCATGTCTGGAAGAGAAAAGAAGCACTGCTTCCAGAGAACAGCTGGAAATGTATGGGTTCTGGCCATTTCCTGGCCTGCTTCTCCAGCTGCCACCTTTCTCCTGTGCAGTGAGTGTCAGCCCTGTGGGGCTCTCTTACATCAGAGCTGACAGGCACAGGCTTTACTAGGAAACAGGACACCTCAAGGGTGGCTTCTGGCTCTGCATCCCACACAACTGTGTCAGTTTTAGCCACAATTCTGAATAGTGTGAAGTGCCTGCTGGGACCCACAAGTGGGACCTGCAATGCCGTGCAGCTCATGAGGGGCCCAGTGCTTTCCAAGGTCTGGGGTCAGCTCTGCATAACACAACACAGCACAGGACAGCACAGCACAGCACAGCATAGTCCGGCACAGCCTGTCTGTGGTATATACTGGGAGCCCTGTGTGTGAATAAGTGAATAAACACCCAGACTGGCCTCAGGGTATCACTGCCTGAGCCTAAGTATCCAGCAGTGGCAGCCAGGCTCCTACAAAGTACTGAGCATAGGGGCTGGCACAGTGGCATAAGCACCTGCCTTGCAAAGTGTGTGGTTGTGAGTTCGATCCCTGGTACCGATAACAAAGAAAAAGAAAAAAAGAAAAGAAAAGAATGACTTGCTATGATTTGGGGCTGGGGATTTAGCTCAGCGGCATAAGCACCTGCCTTGCAAGCAGGCAGTCATGAGTTCGATCCCTGGTACCGGTAAAAAGGAAAAAGACAAAAAAAAAAAAAAAAAAAAAAAAAAAAAAACACAAAGCACTGGGCAGATATCTAGTTGCCACCCAGACAGGCTTGAACCAAGTGCCCCTGTAGGACAGCTGGTGGGTGTTTAGCATTGCCACACCTGTTCCATTCCAGCTGGGAACTTCCTTCCAGGACCTTAGTAACCCAGCTGCTCCTAAGTCCTGTGTGAGCAGCAAGGTATCAAAGATTGTGGGACTGCCCCTGTGTGCATCACAAGAGGCTCATGTGACAGCCAGACTGTAGCAGGTCCTGCCTAGACCACAGGGTCCTCTGCCTTCCACCCTGCAGAACGGGGCTGAAAGGGCTCAGGTGAGGCCATGCTTACCCAGACAGAAGAGCAGACAGGAGGCAAGGCCTCTGCATTCCCTTTCCCTGGCAAGGGCTATCTCTCCTTCTAAAGCCTTTGTCTCCTCTCCTGGTTGCGGCTCAGCCTGAAGACAGGGCCACACAAAGACTGTTCCTTATGGGGCCTGAGGTGCAGCCAGCTGCCTTTGGGGCGTATCTCCTTCCCCAGCCACAGATCACAGACATGGAGCTCCTATGAGGGGCCCAAGGAGGAGAATACTCTGCTTTTTTGATCCCTGAAAAGGTTGTGCTGCTGTTAAAGTGCTGCTGTTTGCTGTACCAAGCAGGAAATAAAAACAACAGACATGACTAACACCAATCACTACACAGCAGAGGACGTTATCAACAAGCACCAATCAGAGGCTCAGTTTCTGGCCAACATCATTCGTGTCTTCTTGAGGGGTTGAGAGGGGCTCCAAATGCACTCAGAGAAACACAGTGATATACCTTGAGACCAGCCCCAGCCCTCCCCAACTGTGGTACTGCAGTATCCCTAAGGATGCCTATGAAGCTCCCATCTTTCTGTTTGGGCCCACAGGACTGCTCTGCACACTGAGAACTTTCTTTTTTTACCAGAACGTGGTCATCTCAAATATCTGAGAAAATACTTTGACTAACACCCCATCCTAGGTTGCGTTCTGCCTTGTTTCTCCCCGAGTTTCCTTATGTCCTATCTGTGCTGTAGCAATTCCCCAGGTAGTGCAAAGACTCCCACCCACTGGCATGATGCACCAGCGCCACCTCACCAAGGTCCATGGTGGTGAGTCCTGTTTGTTTTTGTGTCCCACAGGAACTCCCATGAACTGGGCACTAGTGCAGGACTGTTTCCTCAGGGTCCTGTCGAAGCTCTGCCCCACTCCTGACTGTCATAGCCCTGCCATATTGAGTCAAAGGCTCAACTCACTGAGTGAACTCCAAATGTACACAGGAAAGGCCTTAAGACAGAAACTAGAGTGCAGCTTCAGCAAATGCAATCTTCAATATGAAAACCATGAGCAAGTTTCCTTTTGCTAAACAAAACATTTTCATGTTTAAGGAAAAAAAATCCCAAACTTTTTTTATTGAACCTAATCATATTTGAGAGTAAGTGATTTGGGATGAGGGAAAGTAAACAAAACCAAACTGACTAGGTAAAAACCTTTGGATTTTCTTTGTATTCTATCTAAGGCAAACATCTCAGACCAACATCTGTGGACTACTAAGATATGCTAGAAGGTGAATGTGTTTGCTTACTATGCTGTGGCCAGCAGGGAACAAGACAGGCCAGCATCCCTAACCTATTCCTCCTCTTCACTGTACAGGAGCAGTCAAAGCTGCTGTGCCAGCAACCGTTACACAGTATATCCCTGTTCACACTCAAACAAGCAGCTACGTCCTATCTTTCGGCCAGGACAAAGACTCCCCCATGGGACCATGATAGAAGCTTGTGTTGTTTTTTAAGAAGTGCTGGCAGATAATGAGTTGAGTGACCAGGCACAGACTACAACATGCTGACCCAGAGCCCTAGAGAACAAGGAGGCCTGAGAAGGGCTGTGAGGAACCAGAGCAGCAGGCACCTGCTCCATCTGCAGGGAGGTTCCCGGGTAGCCTGGACTGCAAACTAGTAAGTGAAGCCTTCAGTGAAGTCAGACTTTGCTGGCCTGGGGCAGCAGGTGTCTGTCACCACTACCTCTTTACAGAGGATAAGACAGAGTTTTTTCCCAGGGAGGGTGGTGTGAGCTAATCACCGTGCACAGATCACCCAGCATGCATGCCACCCTGCCTGCTCAAGGCTGGCTCTAAGGGCCGTCCTGCCAAGCTGGGAGAGTGCTCTGGACAAGGATCAGCTCAAGAGGTTAGAGTGCCAATCAACTAACTGGCAGGCCAGGTTATAGAACCTCACAGGGATTTGTATGTGCTTGCTGGAGTAGGATGAATTAAAATAAAGTAACAACACAGGCGTGTGCTATGGAGATGTGAGCAGTACATGCAGAGAGCCACCCCGCATTTGCGGGCAGGTGGGCAGTGGTAAGAGGCAGTTTACCTATACGACAGGGGACCGGGAAGCGGGCGCGAGTCAGTTATCCCATGAGACCTGCTCAATAACGGACTGTCAGAGGAAAGAGCAAAAATAAGACACATACACAATCAATCCTAAATGCACCCCGTCCGCCCATTCTGCCTCTGGAGACGCACACCCATTCTGGGAAGGTATGGGGACTTGCTATAGTGCGCCGGGAAGGCAAGCAGACGGCTTGTTCTCTGGAAGGCAGGCGGCATCAGTACTACAACAGGGACGTGCAAAGACAATACAGACAGCAACTGACACAGATGGGCAGGATGAGCCTGTCCTCAGAGGTAAAGAACTCAACAGGTCTTACAGCTCAGCAGGGTGACTGCGTGGGTGGGCTGGGGGGCAGAATCTGGGGACTCTGCCACTCTGTGGTAGGCTGAGCTTTGGCCTTGATTCTCACCACCCCCTCCACTGTCCTGGAGAGCCACCTACCAGGGGCCAGGCCCAACTCACCTTGGACCTAATATTTCTGAGTTGCCGGGTGACACAGGATCTGTCTTTCTTCAGAAAGTCAGGGTTGCTTTTAGACTTCATTATGTCTGAAGGAAAAAAAGCCCCATTTTCTTTGCTTTATAAAACCTTCTAGAATAGGATGATGTTAAAAGCTTCTGAACTTCCTACTGTAGCACCTCATGGGATGTCCTTCAGTGGCTCTACGGGAACCTAAAGCCAGTAAGCAGCAAAAAGCTGCCCTTTTTCAGAACACTGCCAAGCACCAGAGCTTTGGGAATGGCTAACGGTTTTAGCTATGTGGCCATGCCTGCTTTCTCAGGTGGGTGCAGGACTTCTTGCTCCTGGTGCTGGACTTCAGCAGCTGAGCAGACCAAGTAGTCCTATGACCCGCTCATTCCCAGCTACTTCTTGAAGACTAGGGAATGGCATGAAACAGGGTGAGACCAAACCCTCGCCTCTCCCCGGCCCTGTAAGTCTGCCTCAACACAAACGAGCAGACATACACTGTCTCCCCATACATGTGGGGTTTGGTTGAGTATTTGTTTATTTATTTATTTTTGAGGAGCTAGGGGTGAACCTAAGGTCTTGCAGATGCCAAGGCAGGCATTCTACCGCTACCATCTGAAGCTATTTTTAAAAAAAATTTTAAAATACGGGTTTCTGTCTATGTCAAAACACAAATATCTGTCTGGCCTCTCTGAATTACTGCGGGTCAGCTCTTGTGTGGCTGTGCTGCAAGCCTGCAGTCCTCAGCTTGCTTCCAATGGCAGGATGCTGCTTTCAGCTCTGGTATACAAATGTTCACTAACCTGTTTGCTTATCTCTGTGCAACTGTTTTTTCTGATCTGGTAAATCAAAGGCATACAAACTTCCTTGTATTTCTACGTTTTTCTTTCTCCCTGTGCTCTGGATGTCTTGGGTTCTTCCTTAGAAGGAACTACTGATACCTCTTCAGAGTTGCTCTGTAGTCTGATTTTAAATCTTGCTGCATACTGCCTGATGTTTTCCAGAAAGAGGGCTAATTTGTACCCCCATCAGCAATGTACAAGGCCTCCTCCAAGTGTGTGTCAGTACTGCTACAGTGTGTGGCTCCAAGTGTGTGTCAGTATTCCTTGGTTAACTGACAGAGGAAATAGAGTATTTTGACTATTAGGGAGTCTAAACAGCTTTTCACACATCTGTCTTTTTTAAAAGTCAACATGTACTGAGTGTGGAGGTACATGCCTGTCTATAATCCCAGCTATTCGGGAGTCAGAGGCAGGTGGATCATATATTTGAGGCCAGCCTGGGCAATGAAGGAAGACTGTCTTTCAAAATTTAAAGGGAGAGGTAGGCTAGGGCTGTACAGTTTAGTGGTATCTAGCAGATCTGAGACCCTGGGCTCCATCCCCAGCATGGGAAAAAAGTCAACATCGAAGTCAGATGGAGTCTTGGATTATCTGCAAGGGCTTGACAATATGGCTCCGCAGCCAACCTGAGATCTGTCTTCATGGGTTTGTGTATATTTTTAACCAATAACCAAGATGGGAGCTTCCTTCCCTGTCCAACCTGGGGCCATTACTGGTTTTATGGTTAATCCCTGAGATCAAGTTTCTATCAAGAGTTCTTCCCAGCTGCTGAGATTTTCAGGAAAACAAAAAAATAAAGCCTGATATATTATGCACATATGTGTGGGCAGAGCATCTTCTCCTCAGAGCTGTGGCCAGGAGCGGTGTGGGAGGTAGTCCTCATTATTGTACCTCTACTTGTTGACTAACAAGCCTTTGGCTCCTTGGTTCTGAGTCAAACACCCAGAAAGCTCTATAAATATCACTCCAAGTACTCACCATATCCTGCCACAGCAGTACTCTCAGGGGACTTTTCCCCCAGTGCTTCTGTAGCTGCTTTCAATTGCTCTTTCAACCTGCTGATATCACAGTCTGCCTTGGCCTTTGCAATGCTGAGCTCTGTGTAAATGTCTTTGTATTTGTCACTAGCATATTTTTTGTCCTACGAAGAAAGGGATACAAGCAAATAGTAGATACAAACTGAAGAAGAAGTTCATATTGGTCCCCAGCCTGCCCATCCTTAGTACTGCCACACAGTAGGAGAACTAGCTGGGGCCTGGGGTCTGGCCCTGGCACTGCAAAGGGCAAAAATAAGCAGGCCTGCATTTCCCAGAGGGAACAACTGGACACAAAAGAAAACAAATAGGGTCTGTGGATATGAGCATGGCAGATTCTCTGCCTGTATGTGGTACCGGAATTCTGGGGCCAGTGCACATAAAAGCACAGGACCTTGGTTGCTTAGCATACTTCCTGTGGACTCCAGCTAGCATAACCCCCACTATCTTGGTTTTTCTAAGTGACTGGATGCTGCCAAGGATTCTATCACCTCCTTTTATCATTCTAGGAGCCACCTGGAGGAGACACATTAGACCTGATCTGAATGGCAAGTCAGGACTTCCTTCATAACCAGGACACTCTTCTGGGCATCATTATTCCCACCAACCCCCACAGGAAACATGACAAGAACCACCTGGCCAGCCTGTGGGCTACACATTTCCAGGGCACCTGCTTGGAGGATAGTATCTTAAAAGAATCTGAACTTGAGACTGCCACCTCATGAAAGTGGGATCTACTATCCAGCAGCTAACATGGAGCCATAGGGCCTACAGCCTGCCCAAGACCCACCTTCCCTTGGGATAGCTCTTACCCGTAGTGCTGTCTGGAGCTCATCCTTGAGAGAGCTGATCTCCTGTTTGAGATACTGTATTTCTGATTCCTTGACCCGCAATAAGACCTACAATGTGAGAGAAGTTAGGGACCCGAGGAACCTCAGGAGAGCACAGACGAAAGTAATCAAAAAGTGCCTCAGCCCACCTCCCCACCACAGTAGGGCGCAACAGCTGTGTCCACTCTCACAATGTGCAACTGGAAATATGATTTCAGTATTAGTCTACACTTCCACATTACATGTAGAAATAGAAAGGGAGGAAGGAACTGTTACTATGCTTCCTATTCCTGAGAACCCCTGCATCAGCTGGAGGAGGGGAGCAACAAGACCTGCTACTGGCAACCTGTTGATCTCCTGAGTTGAAGCTATCAAGGTTTAGCAAATGCTATACAAACTTCGGTCAAGCTGGCTCAGCCTTTTCCTATCCATCTTGTCAGGAAACTATTCATTACTGAGACATTTTTCAAATGAAACTTGGGCTGGGGATATAGCTCAATGGCACAGTGCCTGCTTGGCAAGAGCAAGGTCCTAATTTGATTCCCAGAACCTAGGGGGGCGGGGGGAAGAAGCTGTAATCTAATGGGAGAGAAATATGTATTTTTTTCAAAAAGAATACCTTATACCAACAGAACCACCTTATACATGAACTTGCACTGACCCTGAGAAGCAGAATGTAATGTAACTTCAGGCGGCTGCAGCACTGACATAGCTATGCAATGGGTCATTTATAGGTCCAGTGTCTGGGGTATGCTAGAAATGGAGTTGAGCCTGGCAGGCAGGTGGAGGGAGGGATGGGGTTAAGTTCCCCATGGCCACTTGAGGACTTTTCTACTGCTGCCTGAGGACCTCAGGCTAACTGTTTGCTAACCATCTTGGGTGGTCTTTGTATTTCTCCCAGCCTTTTTATCCTTTGTGGTGCTGGAGATGGAACCCGAATTGTGAACATGCTAGGTGAGCACTTTTCCACTCAGCTACACCTCCAGTGCCTATCTTCAAGTCATGTCCCTTCAATGTTATATAAGCTGAGGGTCCATCTTGCCTCCCCAGGGGCTCCCGTGTGGCACAGATGAGGAGGGCAAGCCTGGCTGGTGACACTACCTCTAGCTCGTAGGCATCCTTTCCCTGTGTGAGGGGTGAGCTGGCAGCCTCTCCATCACCATCCCCAGTCAGTAGTGTCCGTAACCGTGTGATCTCTGCAGCTAGCCGGTTGTTCAGTTCCTGGGAGACAGCAACAAAATGCATTACACTCCACAGAGCTGTCTCAGAGTCAAACAGCACAACGCAACTTGGAATGATTGGAATTACCATTTCCCACCCACATCATGCCAATACTCAAACATGAGGCCTGTGAGTGGTGTGTCAGCCCATGATGTCTGAGAATGGTACCACAGAACCCCTCAAAGATACCAAAGTTCATGGAGGGTTCAGTGCCTTATACCAAATGGCATAGCATTGGCATAACGCTGCACATATCCACATGTATGTATCACTTATAGTACTCAAAACAGTTATCAGTGCCATGTGTAGTACTGTACTGTATTATATAGGGAATAATGACCTGAAGAGAAAAGCATGTAATATTCAGTGCAGGTGAAGTTTTTTTTCTGAATATTTCCCACTTGAGTTGGTTTAAACTGTGGGTGTATAACCTGTGGACACAGGGCTGTCGACATGTGTAGTTATGTGAGGATGTCACAATTCCTATGTCCTTCTGTTATGACAAACAGCATGTGCTTGCTCTAGTTCATCCTACTGAGTTTCTACAGGACTTGGCTACTCTGCCTCCTAACCCTGCCACCCCTTTCTGGACCTTGCTTCCAGCTGACAAGTGTTTGTTGTAAAGCCACTCCAGCTGTCAGATGGATCTGGTCCCACCTTGAGCAATCTCACACCCAGTCCTGAGGCCCCACAGAGGGCTCACACTATATCACTAACTCAAACCCTCTCATTAGCCAGGATTGAAATGCACCTCAACTTCTTGAGCAGCAAGAGAGATCTCAGGGGTGGCTCTTATTTTAGGGTCTAGGAAAACCCGCTTATTTTATGAACTCAGGTTTGAATTTATCACCGACATTTATCTAATCAGTTTGGGTTCTTCCTAACACTAAAAATAATATAACTTCATTTGCTAAGAGAGATCTCAGGGGTGAGCATCCATGCCCTGCAAGCAATGAGTCAGATATTCACAGAATCGTTAGACTTCTGTCTCAGAAAGGGCTGAAGCAAGAGTGACCCTACAGTTGGATATGCACAGGGTAGTCTCTTTGGCCACCTAGAGTAAGTTTCTGTCACATTCCATGGCTCGGGGACCCTCAGTGTACTTGAGGGTACAGCCTGATCTTGAGCTCACCTGGTTGTGGGCGTTGAGCTCCTGGTTCTCGCGCTGGCACTGCCGCAGGGCCTGCCGCTCAGCCTCCAGTGCCTGGGCCAGGTGAGCATTCTCCAGGCACTTCTGCGAGTACTGCTCTGAGAGGACCTCCAGTTCCCGCTGCACCGACTGCAGCTCTTCCCTGGGGAAAGGTGAGCTGTCAGCCCTCTGCCCTACTCTGGGACCCAGGGATGAGTCAACCCACTAACCACATGAGTGCAGCCCTTATGTGTTGGCAGCTCATTGAACATGAGGGTCCTTTTTGGCGTCCCCCAAAGCCCAGTGTGCAGGAATCCTATAACAGACACTTCCCTGAGGATGCCACTTGAGACAGAATTTAGTTACAGTGGGTACACTCAGATTCTGAGAGTTGATCTGGGAGTTGTAAGTAAGCCTACTTTTTTATGTCATCTGAAAGCTCAGATTCTGGACACAAAAACCTAGCCCCTGAAATGCTGTCTTCGGCTATCTTAGATTCAGAGGGACAGCTCCCTAGCGGTAGACCTAGGATGAGAGGCCTCTCTCTCCCTATATGAACTGTAGGGGCCAGAACACCTGTCAGCCCATCCCAGCCAGCTAACTGCAGCCACTTCATGGGACACCAGCTGAACTGTCATGGCTTTGGGCCTATTTCCATGAATCCTCCTGGGACCTGGCTCCCAGCCTAGTTCTGGAACCCTCACAATAGCAATCCTCATCAGGGAAAACCAAGAGTTGCCACTTTGGTGCACACTCTTTATCGCCTATGCAGGAGTTGGCAAGGTCAAGATGTTAGAACACAGTAACTGTGGTCACTTCTGTCATAGACAGCCACAGGGTTTGGCATGCTGAGCACTGAACACCAGTCAGATGCTCCACTCCCCACGAGAAACTGAGGCAGTTCCTATAAAGAAAGAGCCAACTGGGATGGCCTCTATTATCAGCCCTAGGGCAGTTAAAATGTACAGTTTTCATTTGTAGTATCTTTTTCTTTGCATTTTAAGAGATCTGTCTTTAACACAGGAAGCCCCAGACAGGTCAGCTTCATCACTGAAGAGGAAAGGATCTGGGCTGCCCTAAGTACCATGGTCTCCTCTGGGATCAGCCCGAGGGCTCACAGAGATGCAGTGAGCTGGGGGAACTCACAGGTATTGCCGCCTCAGGGCTTCAATATCTGAGTTGATGCTGCTGATTTGGGACCGCTGGCTCTTCTCCAGCTCACGCTCCATTTCCTCTCGGTGGGCATTCTTCATGGCTTCGATGGCTATAGGCAGGACATGGCCCTCAGTACCAAGATTATAGGGCTGTATAGCTGACGGGCCCTCCCCAACTACCATGCCCTCTCTGTGAGGCCAAGGTAGACAGGAAGCTTAACATTTGTCCACTGCTAATGCTGAATCCATCTGCAGTGGAACTCTACGACAGATTGGCCCCACACAAAAGCACTCTTGGGGTGGATATGGAACTCCCATCCCACTCCCCATAAAGCAAATGAAGTTATATTATTTTTAGTGTTAGGAAGAACCCAAACTGATTAGATAAATGTCAGTGATAAATTCAAACCTGAGTTCATAAAATAAGCGGGTTTTCCTAGACCCTAAAATAAGAGCCACCATGAAGTGATTAGGCATACAAGGTAAGCCAGCACCAGATGGCTGGATGTGCTTGCTCTGGGGTCCAGGGCACAGTGTGTCACAGGGCAGGAACTGTGGCATCTTCCTGCTCTGGCTGGAGGCTGACAGTGTTGGAGGGTTGATGAGGTGGGGCAGGTCCTTTAGGGGCTGGGGGCTGATGTACCAGTGTCATCAAACTTGGTGCACTGGCTTTTAGGCTGGAGGTCTCAAAGGCTCCTCAAAGCAGCCTTTTCTCAGAAATGCCAAACTATTCTCTTGAAAATGAAACTTAAATCTCAGCCAAAAGGATACCGAAACGTCAGTCATTTTTCTGAGTTGTAGACCAGCCTAGGGAGTGCATCACTTGCTACCCCCAGGTCCAGCCCCACCTGAGATGGTGGCAGCAGTCTCCTCAGCCAGGAGACGGTCCTTTTCTTCCCGCAGTTTCTCCAGCTCCCGCTGGTGCTGCCTCTGCAGGTCTTCAATCTTCTTCTGGTGTGTTTCTTCCATTGCAGCAAAGCCCCGCTCACATGTGGCCTGCAGAAGCAAAAGAGGCATACTGTATTTCTTTCGAGGTCTCGTAGCTGGAGATCCTGCATAAAGAATCGCAGCAACTCTGCCTGTCCAGACGCAGTGATTAACTCGGACTCACTGGACTTGGACTTGAGCTTGAGTGGAAAGCAGACTCCTGACGCTGTGTGAAGGTTCACTGCACTGGACACCTGAAGGATGTTTTACCACAAACTATTTTCTGTGGCTGATATGAACCCTAACTCTTCATAGGAAAGGCTGGTATTGTGAGTGCAAAGAGGGTGCAGTGGAATTTAAAACTAGCCAGTCCTGGACCTGTGTAGTGTCACAGCAGGAAGGTGGAGGACAGAGTACTTGGGCTGACAGTGTCTGCATTAGAGTTATGTCAGATTCCCTTGGTGCTGTCACAAACAGGGATGACCGATTTGTCAGCTGCAGAAAGCTGAGGTCATTGCAAGACAGGTAACCTAAAAAAAAAAAAAAAAAAAAAGACAGGTAACCTAGCTGGGAGGCTCCTAGTATCCTCTATGTGTTGGGGTCAGACAGAGCCCATTTCTGAGAGCAAAGAGCCTGTTCTACTGCTAGCTACACTGACCAATGCCTCTCAGGTGTCCACAAAGGGAGTAAGACAGGTTATAGGATCTCTTTCTACTGTCCTTCAACTCCTTAGTTCCTGTCTTGAGTAAGAATATGCAGGAGCACTAATCAAGGAGGGCCTCCACTAACTTTAATAAGGTGCCTAAGAGACAGGCTACACTGTAACTGTGCAGGACACCTAGAGATCAAATAACCCTACATAGCTATAGGAAAACCAGGTCTGGCCTGTTAGAGCTTTTCTCACCATCAAATAGGAGATTGCCTTACAGCTGCAGCTTCAAATGGCAGGAACATGCAGCTACTTTGAGAACAGAGTCATACTTTCTGTCCAAACTTCAGGGAAGGGATCAGGGCTGATTTTTAAAAACTGGGAGAATATCCCAGATATTATATCTAAGTATGCAGGGCTTACCCCTGGCAGCTCTGACTCTATGCTACCAAGAATCAAATAACCATGCTCTGTATCTTTCTCTGAGCCCTACAACCCTGTAGGGGCCTCCAGAACCTTGAGTCCTATTTTCTAACTTCTAGTGATAGGCTGGACCTCACTACTACTTACCTGCTGAACTGGCAAAGGCCTTAACTGCTGTTTCCCACTAACAGGGCACATTGTCGCCTGGCTGAATCCTAGCAGATGCCTTCACGGGAGCCCTCTCCTCTTCCTGCCTTCACATTATAGTAGGGCTGCAAGACACCTCAGGTCCCAGCCAAGGTCTGCATACAGCGCACCAGGGCTGAGACCTCAGCAGTGTATTCGCCCTGCTTGGTCTGTACAAGGCTTTTCAGTCAACACACATAACTATGGGCTGAGAACATCTTACCTAAAATGCTTGGATCAGAAGGTTTCTTAAGTAAGGATTTTTTATATTTTGATATATATGCACACATATATCTGCATATATTATATATTTATTTATTTTAGGGATGGGATCCAAGTGTAAACATGAAATTATTTATAAATGTTTCATAGATGGGGCTGAGGATTTAGCTCAGCGGCATAAGCGGCTTCCTTGCAAGTGTGCAGTCGGGAGTTCAATCCCTGGTACCAATAAAAACGAAAAAAGACAAAAAAAAAAAAGTTTCATAGATGGCTTATACACATAGCCTAAATTTATACAGTAATTCAGAGCTCTTGCATTCTATGACCCTGTCACATGAAGAGAGATATGTAATTTTCCACTTGTAGAATCATATTGGCACTCAAAAATTTTCAATTTCAGATTTTGGAACATCTTAGACTTTTAGATTTTCAGATAAAGGATGCTTACCCTTATCCCTTCTTCCCTTTTTTGTGATACTGGGGACAGAACCCAGGACCTTGCATATGGTAGGCATGTGTTCTATCAGAGTAACATCCTCTGCCCTCTTATAAATCTTACTTTGAGTGCTTGGGAATATATGAAAATAAAAGTCAAAATTCTAATAGAAACAGTGAAATATCTTAAACTTCCTTGCTAAATGTATATGTAAAAATAGTTAATCTGAAACAAATCATGATTTCTAGGTTAATCATCTTGGGATCAAAAAATTCCTCAATGAATTTGATGCAGAATTGTGGCTAGTGATGGGAAGACACTGACCTGCGGGTAATGACTATGATACAGAATTGTGGCAGGTAGTGGGGACTCTGGCTTGAAGGTGTCAAAAGGGGGCTGTCAAGCCAGCATCTCTAGTCTCCCTGACCCAGACAGAAGTCTGTATAAAGTAACTGACACCAGTTAGACTCTTCAGAGGTTGTGTGGTTATAAATTTTGCAGGCATCCAAGGACTGAGAAGAATGACACATAGGCAGGATAGAGGTACTATTCAGTGGGGGCTTGTCCAAGCTCCTAATGTCCTCTTCAACCTGTGTCACTTGCATCTGAGCATCCCTGGGCCTGGCACAATCATTCTGATGTCTTGTGAACTGCTCATATGTCATCAAGACTGACTCATGCACAGGAGGCTAACTCACTCAGGCCTGGAACATGGCGGAAGCTTTTATAGATGCAAGGAGAAAGTAGGTACCTGTAACTGCTACCTGGGGTCTGCACACAGGCACCTGCAGCAAAGGGCACTAGGAAGTAAGTGGATGTGGGGGTCAAAGCCAAGGCCTGTGCCATTTACTGTTAAATATGCACCTAGACCCATCAGGAAGTATGCTCAGTGAACTGACCACAGGGTCATCAAGCATGTACTTTGGGAAAACAGCCACTGAAACTTTCTCACAGTTCACGATGGTTTCTAAAAGGTTTGGACTGAGCGGAAAGAAAAAAAAATGGCAAGAAGGTGCCCAATGCCAATACCCGTTTGTCTCTGGGTGAGGTTGTCAATCACAGAAGCAAAGCAGCATCTGTGGAGTATATTTTTTTTGTCACAGCCCTAGAGGGGAAAAGTACTGGGAAACAGCCGTAGGTGTCCTGCTAAGTAGCAGGTGTGTAGCAGGATAGCAAGTGTCAATACAACTGAACTTGACAAGCACCACATGCCCTATCAGAAGAGGAAGAAAATGAGGGGACAGACACTGGGACAAACTTCTGAGTCTCAGGAATGATGAGACCCTCCAAGATGATGCAGTGTGAAGTGATGAGGAGGTGGCTAGAGTCTGGACTGTTCTTGTCTTCTTGGCCGGAGGGAGCTGGGATGCATTCTACGGGCCACAGCCTATAAGGCAGAATGTAAAAAGGGTGGAAGCAGGGGACAGCTCTTTGGACAAAGCCACCTTTCACAGGTCCCAGGGAAGGGAAAAGGAGCAGCTAAAAACCATTTCTGAAGAAAAGCCTTCTTACACCAGCGCCTACCCCGGCTGGGTCCTCATACTGGGAGCTGGGAAAGGAAAGGGCCTTTGAACGCAAAATTCAACTCTGCTCTTCTAGGTTGGTCAAAAGGGGACTGTTCTCCCAGAATGTGAAACTGTTCTGGGCAAATGCCTCAGGTTGGGTAAAGGAGGAGGGAAAAGGCAGAGCAGGGGCTGCTCTGGGGACACAGAGAGGAAGGGAAGATACTCCTCTCTTCCACAAGGATACTGCCTTCCTTCTGCCAGGCCTCCTTTGGGATGGGTGACCCCACAGCCAGCAAAAAGAGGGACAGCACAATGTCCTCTTGATTATGCCTGCACAGTATCTAAGAGCCAAGAACCAGTCCCAGCTATACTAAGAGCCTCAGATGCCACCACAGTTCTCCCTCCCCAACAAGGAGAATTGCCTTTACAAAGAAAATGGTGCTGAGGACCTTGAGGTTCTCAAAGTCCCGTTGGTACTTCTCCCGCAGTGTGGCCGAGTCACCCTCCAGCTCCTTATGGCCTAGCTCTTCCCGCATGCTGTCCATCTGGGCTTCCAGTTCCTGGATGCGCTCCCGAAGCCCTATCATGGAGTCAGCCTCTCCAAAGGCAGTCTGTGGGACAGCCTGATGTGGTACAGCCCTGGACTCAGATCCCCACTGGAGGGAGGTGACGGGCAAGGCCTCAGGCTGCTGCTGCCGACATAGGCTAAGGGTCTCCTGCAGGTGCTGAAGGCTCTGTGAGTAGTGCTCCTGCAGGGCTCTCAGCTCTTCCTCATGGATGAGCTGCAGCTCTTTGATCTTAAGCTGGAACCTGTCCTCCAGTGTCTGCATCTGCTGCACGTGCTGCCGTTCCATGTCCTGCTTGTCTCTGACTGAGGCATCCAGCTGGCTCAAGACTCGGCTGCGCTCAGCCTGCAGTGTGTTCTCAGTGCGGTTCAGCTGCTCCACCACGCATCTGATCTCTTCCTCGTACCTGCCCTGTAAAGCAAACATGCTCTCACTGTGTTTGCTTTCCACTTCTTCCAGACGCCTCTGCTGATGGTCCAACTGGTTCATTTTTGCCTTGAGTTCGGCATTTTCCCTTTCAATGAGGGAAATCACCTCCAGATATTCACTCTTCTGCTTGTGGAGCAGTTCTTCGTACTCTTCCTGCAGCACTCCAATTGCTCTAGCCTGCTCCTGGCAAGAAGTCCCCTTTGCCTGCCAAGACTCCTTATAAAATTGGAGCTCCTTTTCATACTCCAGTCGAATTCTACAGGCTGCATAGCACACCTGAGCCTGAATAATTGCATCTTGAACCAATAATGAAGAATACTGACCAAGGCCTCCCAAACAAGCATTATATGAGAGATTCTGGGACTTCTGCAAAAGCTTCTGGCAATCCCTCAATGACTCTGCAGGTGGCAGAGCAGGCAAGGCAGCAGAGATCTCTTCTAGGATGCTGGCCTTCTCTCTCAGCTGCTGGGCAAGCTCTTCTTGAATAGCAACAAGAGCCCTGGGGCTCTGGTGAGAGATATGCAAGGGCTCCCGGGAGCCACCTGCTGTGCCTGGACTCAGCACTTTTTTCAGTGGACTTAGGTTCGAGGGTATGTGCACACCATCCTCACCACCTGCTGGACCCCTGAGGGCTTCTGAAACCTGCTGTATCACTCTCTCGAAGTCTGGGGTTTGGTAGGCCCCCAGGATTTCCTCCAGTGCGCATTTGTGCTGCTGGAGGGCTGCCTGAGTTCCTTGCAGGGTCTCTTGGACGGTCTGCAGCCTACGCTGTAGTGACTCCCTTACTGACTGTGTAGCAAAACTGAGCTCTGCCCGGACCCATGTGTTGTCAGCTATGATTTGGGGAACACGTTGCTGTTCGCTTTCTGATGTGCTGGTTGCCTCTCTTCCCAGCGTCTCCAGGTGCTTGCTCAGGGATTCAACTTGGCTCCAAAATTCACTGTCCACCAGAACTTTCCTGGCCCAGGCCTCTGCTGAAGCTGTGGAAGAGACACTGGCATCTTCTCCCTCCAGAAGCCGTTCTCCTGACTGAGCAATCTCATGGAGAACATGAGACACATCTGAGGTGGTGTTCTTAAGAGAGTCTGCTATTTGGTTGATCAGAGAGGCCTCCAGGGCTATCTGATTAGAAAGCAGTTTCACTTGCTCCTCCTCACTCAGACCAGGCTGGCAGGGCTGTTGTGCAAGGGCTGCCACCTTGCTGTCCATGCAGTGCTCCTCCACCTGCCTGACGGGGGCTGTGCTGTCTGTAGGGGCTGGCCAGGCCTGCAGGGCCTGGATAGCGCTCATGAGTGCACTCTCCACGCTGGCCAGAGAGGCTGCACATGTGTCCTGTTTGTCCTCCTGATTAGCCCATGGCAGAGACCTTAGTTGTTCTCGGCAGTTTTCTAAGCACATCAGAGCCTGGCTGTTTTTCGCCTGAAAGCCTCCTAGCTCTCCAACATGGTTCCCAATGCTTGTGGCCCTTTCCTGTCTCTCCTGTTCCAGCTGGGAGGCTAGGGCACCAGCCTGCAGCAGGCTGGCGCGGAGTTGTTCTCGTAGCTGTGCCTCAGTGCCAGCCCACTGGTGGTGCAATGCAAGCAAAGCCTCTCGGCTCTGACCCTGTTGGCTTTCCAACCTCAGGGTCACATCCTTGAGCTTCTCCTCTGTGACGTAGAGTTTGGTCTCCAAAGAATGGATGATGGAGAGGTATGTCTCTGAGTCTCCAGCTGTAGGCAGGGTGCTGGGAGACATGCTCTCCTCTGAGGGTGACCGGTCCTGGCTGGTGTCCGAGGATGTGCTGCTGGTCCAGGTCTTCTCAGACCCCTCAGGGTGGATATATCTTTGGCACTGGATAGTAGAGAATCGGATTCTTTGCCTTTTAAAACCAGGTGCTCCCCGGTCAGGCTTGGCTGTGCTCTGCAGATGTGCCTCCTTGTCAATCACTTCAATGGTCATTGGGGGCACTGTGACTTCTCTGCTGGGACTGCTGTCACCACATTCTTCCACTAGACTAGTTCCCACATTGTCAACACCCAGCTGTGTGTGTGGTACGCCTGGAGTTGCTCCCGTAACTGGTAGCTGCTGGCTCACGAGTAAAACATCCTGCTCCTCGGTTTCTTCTTGGGCAGTCTGTGATTCTTCCATATCCTTTGCAGACTCATTTGCAAATTTCCTTAAAATCTCTTCTTTTACCTGCAGCTTTATTTCTGTCTGCTCTAAGCTGCTCCCCAATGCAACCATTTTAACCAAAGCCTCATTAAGGTCTTGATCTTTCTTTTCCAGAACTCTCTCATGTACTTCCTTGATGTGCTTCAGCTCTTCCTCCTTCTCTCTCAGAAGAGTGCGCATGCTCTGCAGTTGGTCAGAGACCCTGTGATGTGAATGCTCTAGGTTCTGGTAGTCAGCCTCTCTTCCCCTCAGCTTCTCCTGAAGCTCAGCCACGTCCCCATCAGAAGCAGCCACACGCTCCATTAGTTCTTGGAACCGCTGCCTGATGAGATCTCGCTCATCACGGAGGCTCTGCACATGCTCGGCAAGCTGGCGGATACTGGCCTCCCGGGCCTCCAGCTGTTCTTCCAGGTGGTGCACTTGCTCACTACCCTCACACTTGGCACTCAGTTTCTCCTTCTGGAGGGTCTCCACTTGCTGCGCATGTCCCTGCAGCTGGTCCTCATAGGCAATAGCCTTGTCCTCTACTTCCTTCAGGTTTTGCAGCAGTGCCTGCTTCTCCTGCTCACAGCTCTCCAGCAGCAGTGCATAGTTCCTCTGCAGCTTCTCCTCCATCAGCTGCTGGGCCTGCTCACTGGCACCCAGCTGCTGGCTGAGGTCAGCAATGCGCTCCTGGAGCCTCTGCACCTCCTTCTGACGGTCTCGCTGCAGCGCCTGCTGTGTCTCCAAGTCCCGAAGCTCCTGTGTCTTCTCCAGCAGGAGGGCCTCAGCACTCTTAAGCTTCTGCTCACTGGCCCTCAGCTGACCACTGAGTGCAGCCTCACTGTGCTGTCGCTCCTCCAGCTGTTCACGAACCCTGTTCTGCTCCAGCTTCAGCTCACCCTTGAGCTTGGCCAGCGCCTGCTCCTTGATGGCCAGCTCAGCAGCGGCATTGCTGAGCCTTGCCTGAAGGCTCCGGATCTCGGCCTCATGGTGCCGGATTGCATCCTTGGCCTCCCCATAGCTACGTTTCAGGGTCTGAATCTGCTGTGTGATCAGCTCCTGCCGCTGGCACTGGGCTTCCAACTCACTTTGGAGGTCTTGGTTGACTTTATGGAGCCTCTGCCAGGCACCCGATGGGGAGGAGGCCACTTCAGTCTTAAAAAAATTGATTAAATAGTGGTTAGTAACACTCGGGCCTCCCCATTCTGAGTGTCACACCTCTGGCCAGGATCAACCAAAGAAAAGCTCCATGGTGACTTTGGATTTTATTCTTTGTACATTTTTTTTTTCCCATTTAAGAAAAATCCAACAAATTATATTAATTTTTTTTTTGGTAAGTGTTTGCTTCTAGATAAACGGAAAACATGGACAATAACATCAAAAAACAGTTCTAGTTCAACAGTTTCTAAGAGAAATAAATCAAAACTGAATAATGGAATACACAGAGAAGCAAAACGGAGACTGAAGGACAAGAGGACGCTGGGAAGCGGGACAAGGGAGCAGAGCAATTGTATCTGTTTATTTTGCAAAAACAAAAAGAAAATGGTTCTAGACCACAGAGTCTAAGTAAGTGCAGGACACAAGGAGCAGGTAAGTGATGTCACTTCCTTCCAAGGGAGGAAGGGAAGGAAGGAAGGTAACTGATCAGGAGATGTCAGTGAGGTAACATCTACAACATTTTCCTTTGGAAAGTGTAGTCAGGCCTCCACAGTAACAGGAAGAACTAATCTCTACCTGTAAGAAGACAAAACGAGGGGGAACGAAAACCAAGGAGTGAAATATGATAATCAACACAAACCTTTGTGGAGTGAAGCATGCAAAAAACAAAACACAAATGAAAGAAAACTCCCCGAACTGAAAGGCATGCAGAATAGAGCTAATGGAACGCAGAGGAAACAGCAGGAATGAACACAAATGAAGAGAGGCCCCCATCTAGACCGCGGCCTGCTCAGTGCCCTCTCCGTCTGCTTGTGGGAAGCCACAGATGTGACACTCAGTTAAGATCAAGTTAAATCCAAGCTCAATGTTCAAACCATGCAAGCTCCTCCCAGCAGTTAGTGAAGTGCTCCTATGCTCAATCTTGTGACCCTCGGCCCCCAGGTCCTGCCCCCTTCTGACTTCTAGACCTCAGGTTCACTAGGGTAGCCTGGCTGCTTTGACCAACAGGCCTTTGGTGCAGGCTGCAATGGCTGTCTACAGAGGCAGGCTCCCAAGATAGCAATGTGCAAAGCCGTAGGCAGTGTAGGTCAGTTCTTGTTAGGATAAGGGCCAATCAACACTTTAAAAAAGATGCTCCCAAACCAGAAGGGCCTGCAAAGACGATCTAAAGGCTACCTGAGTGAGATGTAAAGGAAGTTGATATCCTTCAAGGATGGTTCCCTGGCCCAAGGATCTGAACTGAGCATGATAATATGTTTGCTGGAAGGGGATAGGGAGTAACAGAAGACCAAGGGCACGTGCAGCAGAAGAGACAGTACAGAAAAAGGCAGGCAGGCAGGCAGGCTCTAGTCAGAGGGCAGCCATGCAATCCCAGGCCACCTGCTGCCCAGGACAGCTTGGTACACGATGGTCTAGAATGCTGACAGTCAACTCATCAAGGAGACTAGTATCTGAGAGCCAAAGGGATCTTGGGGGTCAATAGGTCTAAGTGTACACAGGCAGAGGGTTGTCAATGCAGTATTAAGGGATATCTGCTTCTGGGGTCAGTGGCAGGGTCAAGACTCAAAACCAGAACTGTTAAACCAATGTCCCATTTTCAGCTTTGTCAGAGCTTAGGTTTCAGATTTGGCACCCTATTCTACTCTTCTCTTAGCATTTAGTGGTCAACTGTGCCAGTATGATAACACCACTGGGGCAGGGGCATGTTTGTGTTGTGTCCTGGAACTAGCATAGGACTTGGAATGCCACAGGACAGTGACAAATACTGCTTGCTTTCCGTCATTCATGGCTACCTCCTGCCTTGTGACATACCCACATCAGGGCTGCCATACACTGGAAATCTGGTTGTGGCCAGGACTCTGGCGGATACTTCTGGCAGAGGGATTCTGGGCTAGGGCTGTCAGCTTAGGACCCAGGCTGCATTCTACGCATGTCCCTCCCAAGTTGGGCTGGCTGGCCACATCCTCCTGAACCATCAGCCTGGGCGGAAAATAAAAAGTAGAGTGATGACAAGTAGATCCACCTGCAGCTGTAGATGAGCTATATGGGATTGAGTGGGGTCTAGTTCTAGCCACTAACCTGCTACTACGAGCAGGCATCTGGGTCACTGTGTGATTCAATTCTCCAGTTTACACAATAGGCCTAATCCTGTTATTATAAATACAATGGAAAATGACATGCAGATGGATGGTGTCCCCAAGAAATGTAACTGGCTACCTTGAAAGCCTACAGGAGAGATCACAGTGATTTCATTACAAACAAAACAAAACAAAACAAAACAAAACAAAACAAAAATTCTTAAATGTAGGGGATTCAGGCCCATTCCTCAAAACATCAGAGCAGAAGAAAAAAACAAAACACAGAACTCCTGCATACTAAATGCCTGTGTCCTTAGGGCAGAGGAACTGATGCCAACCTCTGCCAGGTTTGCACATTCCTAGCCTGTGGGCCATGCCTGTACCCCTTCCATTGAAGCCCCAGGTGCACATGTGCTTTGGCAGCTGCCCCATCCTACCTGTAGCACGTAGCCCTCCCGGGCACTCTGCTCACGGCCCAGTGCCACCCTCAGCTGGTCCTGTAAGAGCCGGTTCTGCTCCAGAAGGTCTGAGGCTTCTTTTTGGCTCTGCTCCAGCTGTTGGTAAAAAGACATGTTCTTAAGCAACATGACGGGGGCTGGAGATTTAGCTCAGTGGCATAAACGCCTGCCTTGCAAGCAGGCAGTTGTGAGTTCGATCCCTGGTACTGATAAAAAGGAAAAAGACAAAAAAAAAAAAAAAAAAAAAAAAAAAAAAAGCAACATGACAACGGAGAGAAGCAGCTGCACAGTATAGGCATTTCTGACTGTAGCACATGTGATACCTTTTCTGGCCCATAACTTTTGGGTCTCTGCATTTCAGGATGGGCAGAAGTGGTCTGTATCTGCAGCTCAAGCTATAAATGACACTGATACGCTTGCCTCTCTCTGGGGGCTGAGGGATAGCCTGGTCCTTAAGGTAGTCCTGGGTGCCCACACAAATTCTGTATGTGCTCATGGTTCCACTGTGAGGGCCCCATACAGGTCAAGGCCCGTGAGGGAAATTTATTTATTTTCTTTTTTCTTTTAAAAAACAAAACAAACAAACAAAAAGGATAGAAATGATGTAGAATTTCAAAAAAAAAAAGTAGAAAATCAACACTAGTTAATATATTGCATATTGGTATCTTAGAAACTGTTCAGGTTATAAGATGTCAGCATAAAAAATGATCAATCCAACAATGATAGCACAACTGTTCTTTTTGATGAACTAACAGAGAGTAGTATAGTTATCTATCTTGTATACATATACATACATACATTTTTATATATGTATAACCATGTACATATAATCTTTGCCTTTCTGGGAAATTTCTGAGAAGTAAAGGCTTTGCATCTTTGCAGAAAGATCAGCCTGTGGGGGTCTCCTGGGGGTTCTCTACATGTCACACTAATCTGTATAGGGGCTACTGTGGGTTGTGTGTGTGTGGGATCCTCAAGCAAGCCTCAGTCTGGACCCAGCTGTGGCTTCATCTGAAAATACCAAACCAGGTATGCATGGTGGATTTGGATCCCACAGAGCTCTGTCTGCAAAAAGGGTTCCTGTAGTCCCCTCAAACAAGATGTGGAAATCTGTAAGCTATTTTACACTCATCTTGCTTTCAACAGCTTAAAGATTTATTCACCCATTCATCTGTCTGCCTCTTCACCACATTTTCCATAGGTCCTGCCTGATGCTCAGCTGTATGTGGGGCTGTCTACCCCGTTGCCCAGAGGTTGGTGGTCAGGGAGCTGGGATGCAGCTGAGTAGTCAAGGCACTGCGAGCGTGGGCTGTGAGAAGCAGGGAGATCTGTGACTATGAAACACGGAAGACTGCTCTAAGAGATTGCTGTCAAAACACAAACTAATGATTTTGAGTGTGGCTGTTGGGCCCATCTAATAGCTTAGAATCATGTAAATTTGAATTGTTTTATTTCATCATCCTTATTAGTTTTTTAATAGTATTGGAGAAATCAAAGTATTGATACTAATAACTATCAGAATCAAATTTAATATAAAATAGGAAAAAAAAGAGGAGAAGCATGAGGTCAACTGAATAGGAATGCCATGTAATTTTTAATCTACTGCACAGGTACAAAAAGAATATGTTCAAGGCTTTCTGTTGAAGGGCATCCTTGAGGGGAAGGTGTGACAAGGTATTTCATAAAAAGCAGAGCAATAGCCAGGCTGAGAACCCTTTATCCAAATATTTGAGGTCACAGTGTTTTAGATTTCAGATTTTTTTATAAGTTTGGGTTACCTGCATAGACATAGGATACAATATATGTGGTCTGTGCATGTTTGCGTGCACACATGTGTACATGCATGTGCATGTTCTGCAGCACTAGGGGCAGAACTTAGGGCACTGTGCATGCTATGCATACACTCTACCACAGAGTTGTACCTACAATCTCTTATATGGTATTGTTAATAATTTTGCTCATTAAATAAAATTTCATGGTGTGGAATTTTCCATTTGTAATATCAAGCTGGCATTTAAGAATTAATGTGGGGGGCTGTGGATTTAGCTCAGAGGCATAAGTGCCTGCCTGGCAAGCGCAAGGTCGCAAGTTCAATCCCCAGTACCAAAAAAAAAAAAAAAAAAAAGAAAAAAAAGAAAAAAAAAAGAATTAATGCTGGGACACAATTCCATAAGAACCCCATGTGCTGTGAATGCAGGGGCTGGGTACCCAACTCCTCTAGGTTCCAATTCTTATCTAGCCTCCTCCCACGGCCGTTTCATATCCTAAGCATCAGGGGCACAGCCTTTGCCTCCCGATGTTATCTCTTACCCTAACAGGTCTAAACAACAGATTTACCCCAACAGCTCTGGCTCGTGTCCCCCAGAGCTGCTTCCTGCAGGTAGAAACCTAACTCTACTCACACTCTTCCCCTTAAAATCTAGCTCATGCCCTGTAGCAAGAATAATAGAGCCTACTATCTGGGCCTACTGCCTGGCCACAGGTCTACATGTTCTATAAACTCCATTCTAGAAAGGCTCAATATCCTCACTCTGTCATGACCTGGTTCTCTGTTCTATTTCAGCATCCACCCTAACTGTAAAGACCTGTCTGTACCAGAAGGGAGGACTGCGTGGCTGAACTTACAGGCCACAGCTAGCATAGATGGTGCTCAGGACAGGCTGATGCAGAGGAAGCTGCACTGGTATTACCTCCTTTTCCAGCAGAGAGGTCAGTTCATGTGCAGAGAGCCGATCATTTCTATCCTCAGAGGACAGGTGCAAGGGGGCGATGGGCACCTGCTTTTCCTCTCGGAGAGGGGTGGTCTCCACCTGATGCCACCGCTGCTCAATCTCCACATGGACATTCTGTGTCTTAAGGTCAGCAACTGGCAGTCCTGGGCTCCGGTCCACCTCCATGCGCAGAGCTGCATCCTCAATACTTGGTCCATCCACTGCATCCAGCATCCCAAAGCGCTTACGGCGTTCTTCCCGCCTTCGTGCACGCTCTCGCTCTAGCTCACCTGATTCTACCTCGGGGTATCCAGGGTCACGGGCATCAGAGGTTCCCATGATACTGGCCCTCTCCTGAGCCAGGGCCTGCTGAATGGGGCGGAACTCAGCCCAGTCAAAGGTCTTAGAGCGGCCCTCCCGCCTTCGCTCCCGAGCACGGCTTCTCTTCTGCTCTGGATCTGGCTCCCCGGGCTCTGGCTCTTGCTTTTCACTTGGCCTTGGGCAGGTTTCAAAAGCTGAGCTGTTCTTGCTCTTTTCTTCAGGCAATGAACTATGGGATAAACATAAGGCCAGCAAAGGTAAGCTGTGAACCAGCCCATGCCTGATTCATACTTCCTAACGCTGGGTGACTTCCTGAGTGCTGGGGAAGGAATGCATCTGTCATCAGCTATCCATTCCCAGAGGACCGAAAGCTTGTTTGGGGCTGATGACAGGGTTGAGAAGGTTCATTTCTCCCAAGGTTTCCAGTACACATTCTTCAACTGAGAATATGGCATGGGGTAAGTGTCTTGTGGTCTCATCACTAGGATGACAGAGAGAGGCAAGAGGGGCCCAGCCACTGTATAAACACTTGATAATGGAACCCTGTACTGGGTGGTGACAGAATGAACAAGAACCAGCCATTTCTCTAAAAGGGCTCAGTGGAGTCAATATATAGGTTACACACTCTGCTGTTTTTACTTATTTTTAATTAATTAATTAAGAGACACAGTCTTGCTATGTAGTTTAGGTTGGCCTTGAACTTACTATGTAACCCAGGCTGGCCTTGTATTCATAGTAAACCTCCTGCTTCAATCTCCTGAGTGCTAGGATTACATGGTAGGTATCACCATAACCAGCCTCAGCTATTTTAAAAGCCCACTCTGTCATGACAGGTAAATCACAGTGGAGAGCTGAACTGTCATTTATAGGGAAAGAGACAGTGGCCCAGGTGTCCTGGGAGGAAAAAGTAGTACTGCAACCTGCCACATACTGAGAAGGGAGGTGCCCAACAGTGGCAATGATGTAGCTAGTTAGGTGAGGAATCCCTATCTTCCCCAGTGTGCCCCAAAGATTACATTCCTGATGAGACCCTCACTGAAAGAGAGGAGGGTGGAGCATATCACTGATGGCAACCTGGTCAGAGGCTGGAAATGGGCTCTCCACAGAGACTCTGAGGCACAGAGAAGAGACCTGGTGACTGCAGTCAGGACCAGCTGTAGGCCTTGGTCTTTTTTTTTTTTTTTTTTTTTTTGGTACGGGGGATTGAACTCACGACCTCGTGCTTGCCAGGTAGGTGCTTACGCCACTGACCTAAATCCCCAGCCCTAGGCCTTGGTCTTGAGCAAGCCTCAGATGAGAGTTAGAAGTGATCTGGGACAGAAAGGGCCCAAGAGGAATTGCCAGGGAGAACCTGGGTTTATAATATGGACAAAGAGAAAGGAGCTGGAGTAAAGGGCACCCAATAAAAATAAGAAGTGGCTCCCATCACTCCTATGGGAATCACCTGTCTTAGCAATGAAGAGCAAGAATCCAAGTTTTTAGAACAGCAAAATTGGCAAGAGTTAAATCTAAGACACGCTAACATGTGAGTAAAAACAAACCCAGGTAATCTGTAGGTATCACTAAGACAGCTAGCCGGCTTTGGTGCAGCATGTAGGGTGTCAGAATGATACACAAGAGCAGGCAGGGTGACAGGAATGCTTTTAGGAGAGGAAGCTCCTCCAGATCCAAGGGACAGCAGTGCCGTGGGTCTTTGCCACCACAGACTGCAAGACAAAAATTGAGATGCAGGACAAGACCAGCAGCTGTGACACTACCATTTCTGCTTATTCTGACTTCTTGGGGCTTAGCTTTGTGGCATCAAACAATTCAAGTTTTCCTTATTCTTAGGAGCTGACAGAAGAATACATGCTAAAAACAAATGGGATTCAGGCACTCTACCACCATTAAGATATACTAGATTGTGCAGTAAGCTCTAGTTAAGGAGACAATGGCCGGGCCCAGCTTGGCAGGAAAACACAGTGCCTGACCTCTGTGCTGGTTCCATGTGCCCCTTACTCAGAAAGCAGCAGAGCTGAGCATGTGGGAGGCCACCCCTCCTGAGCCACATGCAAGCATGAGATATGAACCATGCATTCCAACTGACTGTGTCAGGACCTCTCAACACAGGACCCTTGATCTGAGCATGCAGTCAGGCCAGGTAGGGATGCGATGGGCAGGAGAGGACCTCAAGCTACCCATCCTTGCACATCCACTGCTTGCTAGTAAGCAGCGCTGTGATTTTTTCCACTGCTACAGTGTAGATGGGGCAGCTGAGTGCCTTTCTCACTTTGCTGTAGAGCTTTCTATGGGAATAGAGAGAGCCTGGTCTCTGAGCTATTGGCTCTGCTCCCCACTGGGGAGTCATCTGAGGCAGAGGGCCTCTCATCCTGGCCACAACCTTCCTGATTTTAAGACACAGGAACAATTAGATACTGTCTGCTAGTGAATGAAGGAATGAACACATGGTAAGAAAGCAGGCTGAAGAAAAGAGATCAGCTTTCCTCTGCTTATTCAGAGGTGTGGAGTGTCAGTATCCTGGAAAAAGGTGAAGATTTTGATGAAGAGCAGACATGGCCAAGGCTGTCCCAGGCCAGCAAGTGCTGCCACCTCACAGACTCCACATAGCTTAACCTCTGAGGTCAGCAACATGTATTGTCCAAGCTGAGAAAGGCACTAGAGGACCTGAGAACACAAAGAAGCTGGGCCGTAGGTGGTTACAGTGGAGCTCAGCCATCAGAGTCAGTCCCACACAGTAGAACCTTCTCCACTTTCTCTAAAAATGAAATCTAGCCTTCTGGGTAGGAGGAAGACATGCAACAGGTCCCAAGGGATACGAACCACAGAATGCTAACACAGGAGAGAACACACTTTTCCAACTTGGGCTTCAGCACTGCGAGTCTCAGAGAGAAGCTTTTCCTGGTTGCACAGAAATCAAACAGATGCAGGAGTGAGGCAAAAAGAAACCAGGGAAGAGCAAAGCTATGGTGGTCCATAGTTACAGCACCCATATCTGCCCCTACCCAGCCATAGCATAGCTGTCCTAAGGGATAGTTAGAGAGTGTAAGACCAGGCCTTCGTGACCAAGCGCCTGTGATAAACATAAAAGGCTCTCTGCCAAGCTCAGTGCTCACAACAGGCACAGAGGTGACCTTCAGGAATGACACAGCCAGCTCAATGGAGGAAGGTTGGCCTGAGGCAGGAAAACCACAATGCACCAGGTGACAGCATGGGGAACCAGTCCTCAGGAAGACAACAGATGGGGAAGAAGCTGTGCTGGGATGCAGCTGAGCTCAGCCTGAAGTCCCAACCATTGCTCCCATGTGGGAAAGGAACATCCCATGGAAGCAGAAAGTGATCCCTCAGGTATCCCTGTCTGTCTCACCTGGTCACGTCTGGGGTGGTAGTTGGGTGTACGTGCTTCATGATGGTCTGGATCCAGTTCCGTCGGATTCCAGACGTCATGGCTGACAAGGTGAACTCACCTTCCTTAGTCTACAAAAAAGACACAAAAATGTCGTAAGTAACTAGATCTAGGGGTCTTTGTTACTGCCCATCTCCAGTGGCCATCCTTGCACTGTGCATACACAAAGTGCCACATAGAGAAGGGCTGAGGCTGGGACATCTGCCAAGGACTGTGTGCTTTATTTAAGACACTTGAAGTGGGACACACTTTCAAGGGGGTGTGGTAAACTGGCATCTCCTTCCAGAGTAAGCACATGCTTACTACACTCCTATAATGCACCAGATAAGAATGGCATCTACATCTCTTTAGGGCATGCCTAGTCCAAACAGAAGGACAGAACCTCCCTGAAATGGGAGAGATGTCTGGGGAGGTGGAGCAGTGTGAACCTATGCCAGTGTCTTGTGGCCACTGGTACACTGCAGCACGTGTGTAGGGGTGTCCTAGTCAAAGTCCAGAGGTGTCTGCATGAAGGCTACTACCTGAGTAAAACCAGGTGCTGGCAGACAGGCTAGAAGGAGGGCTATGGCAAGAAGCCATAACTACTCGTGTTACCTAGGGTCTCAGCCCGGAAGCCCCTCAGATAGATGAGGGGCATGACACAGGGCCAGAGATTGTCACTGCTTGTGTGTTCAGAAAAGGTGTATTTCAGCACTGTGCTGTAAGCCACCAGACTGCTCACATATGCAACCACATGCCAAGTAGTAGGTGGAAGGTAAAGTTTTGAGGATGGTCTTTGGATGGGCAGTAGGTGGCAAGGGCCTTAATACTTGAGTCTCCGTGCTGACGGAACCTGCCATAATACATTGCTCAGATCTGACCTCTTCCTCCACTGCAAGATACCACATGGACACTGCCAACATTCCTCCCTGGTCAGCTCTTTCTACCCGTAGATGTGACACTTTCTAGGGCCTGGCTGCAGCACTCCATCTCATTTCTCCAGCTGAACTCTTTCCCACTCAGGGCCACACCCACCCATTACAGGTTCTCAAACTGAGCCCGAATCATGGAAACTCAGCCCCAGGTAGCCCCTTCCGACTGCCTCTCCTCTCAGCACTGTGTACCCTTTCCTTCTCCCTGCCCACCACCACCAAGCTGCCTACTTTGTCTCCCTTCCAGTGCCCTGACATTCTGCCTGATATGTTTTACCAGAGTTTGTATCTCCAATACCTGCCAGGCCAAGCCAGGTACTACTCCACTCCCATGGTACTACCCCATCTGCCTCTATTAGATTTCCTCTTCTGCTCTGTCAGATCTAGGACTGAGCTGGGCACTGTATACTCATCCCTCCAGGCTCTAGAAGCTCACAGCTGAAAAGTAACCTCTCCCAACCTAAGACTTGCAAACCCTGGGACTTAAAAGCTTATTGAATCAGAGTAAGCTCACCCCAAGGACAGAGTGAAAGGTCACTGACAGGTGAAAAGGTGACAACTACCATGGGCCCTCAACTACCAGAGGGCAAATGAGATCTCATACACAAAGACGCCCAGCCTAGAGACACGTGATGACCAAGATAGGGCTGAGGTTCACTGAGTGCTCTACATCTTCTACAAGGGGGAACTGACAGCTCAGGCTGCTAAGAACCATCACCTCATGCTGGCCCTGTAGCCAGGTCAATGGAGAATCCTTGATTGTGACATAGCTCCCTCACAGACATGTTGGAAGGGAAGGCAAGAACAGGGTCGGGGACCAGGGTTTTCCTAATATAAACATGCTGGCATTTAGGGATTTAAGTTTGGTGGGTCTAAGTCTCTGAACTCAGCAACAGTTGAGCTTCTGGGTTCAAAGACTGGTAGTTTAAGGGCTGGGATATAGCTCAGCAGTATAAGTGCCTGCCTGACAAGCACAAGGTCCTGAGTTCAATGCCTAGTACAAAAAACCAAAACAAAAACAACAACTAGTAGGTTAATACATGCTATCAGTGAGCTCACAAGAGCCTCAGCCTGGCAGGAGAAACCAACTCTCAGAGCCCGCTTAGGGAGCAAGCTCTTTACCTACTACCACTTAGAAGGCTCTTGTGAGAGAAGACAAAGAGGCTTCACCCACAGAGGGAGCTGTTCTTTGTCCTTGATTTCATGACTAACTGACTGACTGACTGGATGGCACCATGCGAGGGCTGAAACTACCTGGTAACTGATGTCGACAAGATGGCCTTAGGGAAGCAGCCAGCTACGTAAGAAAGACAAACATCACCCATGACCTAAGAGAAATAGAGTTGAGCCTTGTGAAATCAGTGGACATCTGGCCTACAGATGCAGATCAACAACCAGGATGGTCACTCAATCAAGCATAGCAGTCACGAAGCTTCCGTGGAGACAGCACACTGTAGCCCTAGCATGCTTCCTGGAAATACTATACTGCTGCACATTAAACGAGAACCTTCCTGGTCCCAGTTTTTACCTCACAGGTCCACCAATTATAAAAACAGTGCTTTCCTGAGTTCTGAAGCCTTTTTTATTTTTGAGATATAAAATAAATTTATTTTATTTATTTTTCCTTGCTATATAGTCCAGGGTGGCGACCCTCTAGCCTCAGCCTCCTGTGTGCTGGGACTGCAGGTGTGTACCACCATGCCTGGCCTGAAAGGTTTTTGGAATCCCCTGAAGCTGCCACTGGTGTCAGAAGTGAGAGCAAATATGGCAGTCAGGAGGCCCTTAATCCTCGGCCTGGTTGGTTCATAGCAGCCCTGATCTCACAACTTTGATGTAATGGCTAAGAACACTCTGATCTATCCAATTAAGACTATTTTTGTGAGGGCAGGACCATGCCTTGCTCATCTGAGATCTCACAAAAGTTTTTTATTTCTCACAAAATTTCTGAAATTTAAAAAACTCAACAAATGCTTTCATTTTCATTTCTTGCATCTTATATCCTTCCAGTTGACATACACTCAAACATTAAAAAATAAAAGACAAAAGAAAAAGGCCTTTAGCAACAAAAGCCTTTAAAGAGCCTTGAAAAGAAAGATGCTGATTTTTGTTCTGTTTTGTTTCGATAACATATCAGAGTGGGGAGTCCGGAGCTGCAGGACAGATGTGCCACTGAGTGCTGACCACACATCAGGGCAGGCCTATTTATAGGTACGTGGGTAGGACATCGGGTTCTCAAGGAAACATGCCTGCTAGGCAGACCTTTGTTTGGCCCACCTCACCCTTGCACTCACATGTATCTGAAAGCCATAGTTTCTCTGGACTGGATACTCTGTGACATCATAACACGTGGACAAGTCAATTTCTCCATCTAAGTCTGCTGCCTGCAGGAAGAAATGAGAGGGTCATAGATTTAAAAAGAGCCATGGCCTACCTGAACACATTCCATGAATGACTTTCTGTACTGACCACATCTTTAACAGGAGGAGACCTTGACCCACATCCTGCCACTGCAGAGCACAGGACCCCGCCCCTGCTGCGTCCATACTATCATTTCTCTCTGTGTCTGTCCAAAGACAGTACATGTTAACAGTTCCCAGAGGTGCTCGTGTCATAAGTCCTTTATACTCTAAACAACGGATGAACCCAAAGAGATTTTGTGTATCTACTGTTTATCTACTGATGACACAGACAGATAACTCATTTAATGATTGAGTTCCAGTTTTGTGACTAAGTTGTTAAATAAACTGCTTGCTAGCATGTACATTACAATATTTAGAACAAAGAAATGGTCAAAGAGAATTCCATAACAGGAGATAAAACTATAGTTTTATCTGTACTGTACTGTACTGTACTGTACAATCAGCTCACATTACAGTACTATATAAACAAGGTGTATGCTACTAAAAAAAAGAACACTGAAGCTTTATAGACAAGATGTACAGAAAAATATGAAAAAAAGAGATGGATTATAAATCCTAAGTCTAAATACTTGCTAAACAGGTAGGTCCTTAAATGAGGAATATTTTGGCACCACATTAAAAATTAAAATTTTAAGCATCTTTAAGAATAAAAATAATCCATTTCATTTTCAAATTTAAAATAATTAAAAATGGTTTATAAAAGTGGCATGGATTTTTGTGTGTGTTTCTGCATATTTCTTACATGTCTTTCTTTGGAGACAACAGCTAGATTCTCCCACTTCTGGATTTAGTCTTTTCATGTACTGTTTCTGGTTGATGAGTATAAAGACAGAGTCCCTTCATACAATCACACAAAAAAGGAAAGATTTTAATAGCCTTTTTAGGTAACTGTACTGGTTTCCTTTGATGAACTGTAGTTCCTTAAAGGTTAATTAAATTGTGGAATCTGTTTCTATTGTTTTTTGAGCTCTGTTCAATTAAAATCCATGGTTCATCCTTTAAACCTCTTTTGTTCTATCATGTATCAGTCACATGGAAAACACCAGGTTGCACACAGCTTCCAACTGGTCACACCACCCACCGTGAAGGGTCTATGTACCATCTTTGCTCAGTCACTACTTGCTTTATGAGTAGAGTCTGGAAGTAATAGACACTGTCAAGTTCATGATGGTGAACATGAATTTTCCAAAGTTCTAGTTTTGTCTCACTTTCCTCTTTTTTTCCCTCCCTCCCTCTCCCCTACCCCCTGAGATGGGAGTCTCACCACGTTGCTTAAGCTGGTTTTGAACCACTCCTGGGCTCAAGACATCTTTCTGTCTCAGGCTCCTGAGTAGCTGGGATTTCAGGGTGTACTACTGCCCCCAACTTAATTTTTTCTTAAAACATCAAATACTATTATTGGCAATGAACTCTGTCAGCTATTTCCTTCTTGGTTTATTGTCATAAAAATGTCTGCAACTCACTAGACTGACCGGTTCACCTGTGAGCTATTCCTTCAAACACCTTCAAGCAGCAGCTAGTTCAGCGGGGAAGCCAGCAGTATTTCCCCCAAGACAGCCTGCTATTTGCCTCCCAACACAAATCATAGAATGATAAAAAGGTGAACCTGAAAGGCTGAAACCTCATAAAATTAGTAACTTTTCCTGCCCCATGAAAGACTATTCTTTTTGTTTTTAAATATCATGACTGTCACAGTATGAAGTGACCAACAGTCAAGTGTGGTCCATGGCCACAGCCTATGCCAAGGCACTAGCAGTTTTACCTAAGATTGCTAATACAGTGAAACAAAGTTTCATTCTAAACACAGTGTTGACCATCACAGCTCTCCTGAAAGGGACTCAGACCTTGCTCAGAGCTGCTGTCTGGCTTGTAATATTATCATTGAGAAAGCTGAGGCAGATCAGAGTGTGCATTCAGAGCCAGCTTGAACTTCATAGCAAGGCCCTGTCTTAGACAAAAAGAGACAGACAGACAGACAGACAGACAGGTAGGGAGGGAGAGGGGAAGGGGGAGGGAGGGAGAGAGAGGTAGGGAGAGAGAAAGAAAAACTTGTACTTTGTACCTACCTTCAATACACAGCATCTGCACTTGTCAGATATGTCCAGTGAATTAAATATACAATCCAACCCCACAATAGGTATCTAGGTTCTTTCTATCCTCTGTTGCAAAGATATAGGCAAGGATGACCAGAGTCTGGGATTTTTTTTTTCCTACATGTGGATATATCTGAAGGATCCCAGAGTGTCCCAGGGAAATGATAGAAGACTCATTTGCCAAACTTCAATAGAGTTTTTTTAAAAAGGTTTTTTTTTTTTTTTGTAAGTAAAACAAAACAAAACAATAACAATAACAATAACAACAACAACAAAAAACTTCTTCTGGTTAGTAGTCTAGAATCAAGACTGTCAAAGGGTCCAAAAGCTCCCCTACCACACCCCATCCTTGTCCAGAAGATGGAACATGATTTAGTTCAGTTCTTCCAATGACTCAGCTTCACCACAAAATCTTTTCACCAGAAAAAAACAGACTGCTTAGCCTGAGTGTTCAAATTTCAGTGTCCTTCAAAGAACAAAAAAATGAAAGCAGCAGAAACCCACTGCTCCAAAGTACCTACACAGTGCCTCAAAAGAGCCCAGCATCCCAGGTGGGAAATCAGTTGTGAGGCTGTCAAAGCTGATCTGGTTGTGTTTACTACTCCACCAGACTCAAACTGGGATGCACAAGCTGGTAATAGGGACACTCATCCAAATACAGCTGGGAACTTTAGCCCCGGAGAAAGCAGCACCACTGAGGAGCCCCAGGTCCCCAGGTCTCCAGGTGTTATCTGTTCCGTTTCTATAGGACAAGGAAGCCAAGAAACTCACCTCCTCAGCCACAGAGTCCCTGTAGTATCTCAGGCTCTGATCAGCCAGGACAAACCAGTGCTTCTTCCACTAAAAGGGAAGGACAAACAAAACAAAACAAAACAAAACAAACCTCAACTTGCCATGCAGCAAGTTTGCTGCTCTAGGGTGACCTACAGCCAGAGTCCTGAGGCATTGGCCAGAGCACAGCTAAAGCAGCACAGCTGGACCCATGTGGCAAGTAGCACATAGATGACTGATCAAGTGGCAGCCAGCCATGCACTCACAACCTCAGGGAGGCTTGCTAAGCTGCAGCTCCTCTGTGAAAAGGCAGCAGAGCTGGGTGGGCCTAGGCTGGGGGCTCTGTGATCCACAGTGACAGGGTAGTGTCTAGTGCTTTGTAGGCCTCCACTCCAGCTTGAGGCTGTTGACAATGGGGCGGACCCATCACCATGGAAAGGTAGCTGTGAAAATGGCCATGAGAGCACAACCACTCGGCTGTCCTGGGTGTTTCCAACTGTGCCATAAAGAGCAAACTAACCCTCTAGAGTCCCTTGCAAGTCTTCACTATAAGTAGCAAGGAAGGAAACTTGAGTCTTCAGGTAAGGCCAAGGGCATTTAACACAGAAGAAAAAGAGAAGATGTTGGCACAAAGACTCAGCATATAGAAAAGCGCTTGGTTGAGCCCAAGTGGGCTAGGCTCTAAGGGCTCCAGGGCAAAGACCCAACAGGTTCCTCTTTGCTCTTGAGGGGAAGGTGCACTGCATGACTGGATTTCAGTCCCAAGCAGTTTTTTTCCTACTTGAATCTGATGGCAAGAATGGACCACATTTGCTTCCCCCAGAACCTAATGCTGTCACTGCAGCTGAGGTTATCTCTCATACCAAGATCTTTCAGCCCTGGGGAACTCTATTTGGCAGCTTTCTAAGGAAACACAAACCAATCACACAGCCAGTGGCCTTCCCTCTCCCTGCGGACTTCAAAAAAAGGCCACTCCAAGTGAAAGGCTAGTGTTACAGGATATTGCAGGCTTAAAGCCCAGGGTGTTGCTGGTAACTGACAGATCTGGCTGGTGTCTTTCCAGGATTTCCACCACAGCAGTAGTAGCTGTGTATCTGCACAATCATGAACAGGTAGGGGTCCCAATCACAGTCGTAGTCTGTGAGTCAACAGTGTGCAGGAAGTAGGAGATGGAGCAAGGGCTCACAGACTCCACACCAGGGATAAAACCAACTCAAACTCACACTGGCCAGCAGTTGCATACACTCACCTGGCCATCCTCATACTGCTTGGTCAGCCAGCCTTTCTTGAAATTCAGCAGGTCAGGCTGAGAAAGAGAGAACAAACAAACAACAGCTCAATCTCAATTACAGACAAAGCATATCCAATAAGGATGGCATTTTTGTCCTGATTAAGCGTGCACTAGGAAAGTTTTGCCACCTGCCAGGCAAGCCGTGCATCCCCTCTTGTTCCTGAAAATACCACCTACAGGCACTGTGAAGAAAAGAGACTCTAGGCAAGCATGGAGGGTATGGCCTCACTTGCCATGGGCAGCAGAAGCATGAGCTACCTGGTTGCCCCAAGAAATTTCTGCTTCAGCCTGCACAGAGTCCACCACTACCTAGCTGGTTTGGGACCAAGAACTGGCCTAGGTGTACAGCTTAGTGCACTATTTGTAAAGGGGAATGAGTGCAAGGATGGCTGAAAAGAGAACAGAGGTTCTTGCTCAAGCTACAGGAAGACAAAAACGAGAGAACTAAAAGGTTTTGAGACCACCTCTGGTGTTAAGAAGAGACAGCATCCCTGCCCAGACTCTCAGACAACTCCTCTATCAGGAGGAAGCTCAGTCTCCACCAGCATGGGACAGAAGACCAGCAGGAAAGGCCCAGACTCACTATCCCCACTGCACCCATTCTATCTGTGCCACTGTGACAGCGCTGAACAGAAAGGCAGCCTGAGAGAACGTAACATTAGGACACCTGCATCCCATCAACTGAGCCCGGACCCGCCATGTAGCCCACCTGCCACACAGGCTAGGCTCCAGGCAGAGCCCAGTAATTTCTTCTCTGGCCCCAGTCACTCTGTGGTTTTCTACAGCCATTCTGATCAGAAACTGGCTCTGCCATCTCTTACTATTCCATGGTCAGTCAGTAAGGCAGTTAGAACAGGTGAGAAGTGGTAAGACAATCACCAGAACAGGGTGTTCCAAGAGCCTGTGCTTCATCATAAAGAGACAACAGTGGACTGCTGCCTGACCTGAGATGGCCATCACAGATGAGAAGTCTCTCAACAGAGCCTTGCTTTAACTCCCACTTCACACCAGACTGTCCTTCCACCCAACGGAAAGTAACAGTGAGGAATTAGGATGCCCCAGTCCAGATAACCATTAAGAGGGAAAGTCCCTCTTGGGTGCATTCAGTCATGTCATGTGGGAGGCCTGGGAATGAAGAGTTACTCTATTCCTCAGGTCACTCAGCCTCACTGTGGATCGGTAAGTCATAAAGACTCCAACTCTGAGCTGTGATTGGGTCACTGTAGCCACGCCTCCTTAGAGGAATAATGCAGGTGTATCCCGGCTGGTTTCTTCTGTCCCGGCTTCTGCTGACAGTTGGGGGCAGTGGTTACCATCAAGTTAATAGTGAAACTGGTCTGTCTCAGCATGAGAGGTTCAGAATGGGTCCAGTATCTTCAGGAGGCTACAGACAGCATACAGAGGAGCTGAGCCAAGCCATTATGTCAAGGGTGCCTATGTTCAAATCTCTGACCACTCCTGTGACACTTCAGCCATTGCCGTTCCAGGCCCAGATGGACAAACTGGGAAAGCCCTACTTTGCTCTGTAATTCTAAGAACAGAGCAAGCTCCCAGTATGATGTGGCTCCTGCCTCCAAAGTACCACAAAAACAAACACTTCACACCAGAAGAGAAGAAGGTCCCTACTATGGCACATACTCCCAAAGTCAGGGTTCCTTGCGATTGCCCAGGCTGCCTTCTGAGTGGAGACCTGCAAACAGAGTTCAGAATACCATACAGACCCTGGTTCTGCTCAGCCTAGGAAAGGGAAGAAACACAGGATCTGCTTCTGTTGAGCTCAAGGCCAGTGGGTGGGGGCACACATGAGGGCCGTGCAGAGGGACGGCTGATAAGGACAGAAACAGACAGTGGCCAAATGGCCGAGCAGTGGTGATGGCAGATCTCTCCAGAGAACTTGGTGTACTGCCTAGGCTCACCGTCATGGAGGACTCCGTGGACCTCCTGTCCAGTGACTTGGCTCTTCGATGTGGTGACAGGGGGGAGGCCGAGGCATCTGAGAGAGGAGCTGTGGGGGTTTCGCTGATGAAGTCCTGTGGCAGAGAGCAGCCGCCAGTCAGTACAGCCCAGGGCAGCATGGGCAGGCGAATCAGGTTGTTTGTCCCTCCTTGAGCAGAAAAGGGTCTGTCTTGCTCCCAGAGGGGCCAGTATTCTGTCAGGCCCGTGTCCTGAGAGGCCCTCACTGGAATGCCCTATTCTTTCAGATGCTTGTTTATCATCAGTCTACTGGCTCTACCCTATCCTCCACTCCTAGGGTCATAGAAGGCTCTGTGGCAGTGAGTGGCGGCTGATATTGGGTACCTCATGAGCAAGAAAGAAGCCAAGGAGGAAGAAGAACTCAGGCACAGCAGGCTCCAGGAAGAGGCAGGTAGGAGCATGCCAAGAGCAAGAGGGCTGCTGCACTGACCTACCCCATAGACCAAGCAGAGGAATAAACATACAACTGCTGCCCAAAAGTCAGGAAGGAAGAAAGGCATGTTCAGCCTTGTGGCCAGGCTGCCTCAGAGAGGAAGAGAACAGTCTACTTATGACACGGGATCCAAAACTCATTTAGTGTCTCTAGAGAAAGGCAGAATTCTGAAAGGAAGATGCAGAAGACAGCCAGACCTCTGAGAGGGTAACTGGAGATGACTAAAGAGTGCATCCCTGGCAGAATGACATCCCCAGCTTTAGGGGTGCAGGTAGGGACAAGGGGCACGTGGGGTTGTGTGATACCTAGACCCAGGTCACCCCACAGGCCCAACTGGGCCTCAGTGCTCTATCCCCAGCAGCTCACCCGCTTCCTGGGGAATGCTCTCTTTTCGCTGCGGCCCTGGCGGGTGTCGCTCGATGGGGAAGGCCCGGCTGACAGATTTGTCTCCATGTGCTCTGCTTTCTCAATGTCCAATGCCTCAAATTTCTCAATTACCTGGGATCTTCTGCAAGAAAAGACAAGAGGCTGCTGAGGTTGAGTGCAAGTCTCTTCTGTTCCTAAGGTGGATTGGTCTTAAATGGAGTAGGGCTCCTACAGCCACCCACCTACGCCAGACCTATCTGGCTGCTTCAATGCCAGCATCCCCCAGCTTCCCTGTTGGGTGTGTGGAGCGTCATATACCACTAAGGCTCAAGGTTGGTCAGTCTGAGTCCCATCTATATCTTGTTTATGAGGGCTGAAACAGCTTGAGGTACAGCCCTCCCTGCCAGGTTCACACTTATCCTGCCCCATACCAGAGGACCCATAGAGTGTTACGCTGACCCATGTGGCTGTACACAGCTTGTCACCGGCAGCCTCTCCCAAGTCACAGACATAATCAGAAGGCAACCACCTTGGAAGGGCTCTGCACACTGCATCTGTCCACAATTACAATGCAGTCCCTGCCCAAATGCACCCAAAATTTAGCAGGCAAGAAGCCCATGAATTAACATTATTTCTGCCAACAGGAATAAAAAACCAAATTAAACAAAAACAAGCAGTTGATTCATATGAGAAGGCTGGTGGCCTTGTCAGGTGGTCTACTGCCGACGGAGCTGAGATGGGAGCGAAGCAGGTGGAGAAGGCGCGAACGCCACAGCGACACAGCAGAGGGCGGAGAGGGCAAGACCTGAAAGAAAACAAGGCTGGAAAATGAATAAACAGAAAAGGACTGTTTGTAAAATCAAATCATAGTAAATCAAAATTATTCGAAGAATTGAAGAAGCAAAATCCCAAGGTGATTGTGGAAGAGGGAGAGAAACCATGATTGTCCCATAGTCCTAGAGTCACATCGGTGGGTTAGTCAAGGAGGCTCTCATTCCTGGGGTTGCCCACCCTACAAGAGAGCATAGGATTTGGACCTGGATATGGCAAAGAGCAGCCTCTCTTCCCCAGACCAAAGGCCTATGCTCCTAGGCACATCTCAATCCCCTCATGGGAACGGCTTCACTTGAGTTCTGAACAAGTGGTTGAGACCCAAGGGCAAGTGCCTAAAGGGTCCCCATAGCCAGAAGACTAAGACCTAACTAGGAGGAAAGGGAAGAAGTGGCTCAGATCCTGGGGGACAGGGATGAGGGAGTCTGAGCCCGAAGGAGGGTACCAGCTAGGGATGGACAGAGGTCTGAGACACTAGGCTCTGCTTTATCTCTCCAGCTTTCTCACAAGGATCTCTTCAGCAAGGGGCTTGTGCTGGGCCAGCCTGATGCAGCAGCAGCTGAAGATGAGCAGCAAAGGAAGCAGACCAAGAATAGGGAACTACAGAAGCTACTGGGGTCACTGGGCTCTACAGAAAGCTTTGGTGAGTGCAGGCAAGGCATCCATCACAGGTTAATCACTGTGACGGGTCATGGTGTCCAGTTCCTGCTTGCTGTGGAGCCTAGAAAGGCCCAAGAAAGCAGTGAGTACTGTGCTGTGCTAGAACCTCATGCAAGTTGCATGCTATGAAGCTTTGGAGCTCTAGGCAGAAGAGCCAACTGGGAAAAAGGAAGGCACTTGCTCCAGCTACTCCACACAGCCTCAAGGAGATACTGTGAGACCAAAGGCTCAAGCAACCTCTGGCACAGTCATTTGCATTCTTAAGTATCACAAGTGTGACAAGTATCACCTCACTGGCAGCATATCAAGACTACATGCTGCCTTCTGCAGCAACTGGCTTCCCAGGGAATTAACTGAAACACAATGAGGTTGGCAGGTCAGGACCACAGGAGACCCACCCTCCTGTCAATCAGCAGCAGTCCTACAAGGGCTTCCCTGCACTCAGCAACCAAAGACAACTCACTGTCCAAGAATCATTGGCAAAAGCTCCAGGTATCTAATGGACAGACACATGGGAACCTAGAGCCTGTCAGGTTCAGACAGGACTTATCTATTAGCTCAGCTGAGGCGTGTCAAGAAATTAACATCCGGTCTTAGCTGCCTAGCTTCAAGGTAGGCCTCTCCTGGCTGCCACTCAGGGGACTGTGGCTCATTTCCTGCCACTTTGGAAATGCTTTACTTTGCTAAGGGACAGGATCCAATCCAGCACGAGGTGGCCTATTCAACATCTAGTGAGTGGGCCTCAGAGAGTGATGGCAGCCATTCAGAGATCATTAGGGTTAGTGAGGAAGGGACAGTCACAAGGTTAGAATGCAGAGGAGGAGAGTTTAGGGTGCCAACACCAGTTGAAATCCATGCTCATGGTGGCAGAAAGCATGCATAAACAAAGCCCAGAGACTACATCTATACTAGGCCAGGAGATGAGAATAAGTTCAAAAGAAATTCCTTTAAGAAGTGGCCAAGCCAAGCAGGTGTGCAGAATGTTAATTCTGTGGTTTGGTGCTAATCCAGGATATGGCTACTCCTGCTCAGAAGCCACCACAACACACAATCTGCTGCCAGCCAGCACAAAGCCTCCCCTGCCTGTCCCATCAGCTTCCTCAATCACTAGCAAGATCCTCTACTTGTATGTTTGCTTAAAAAAGGCCATAGGTCCCAGTCCTGGGTAACATCATGGGAGTAGTAACTTCCTACAAGGACCCACTAGCCGCTTATTGGGAGAGGTCATCCTGTTTCTGAGCCATGGTTTTCACATGTACAAAGCAGGGGTGGTAATAACAGGCACCTTGATGAGCTACCAATGAAATGTGAGGACAGTCAAGTGCATGGACATTCTTCTTCCTCTTTTGTTAAAACCAACGACTAGGAAAGTTCTCCTTTTCCGGCAAGTTGATCTGTAGATCCACAGGCCTTTCATCTGGGCCCTTATGACGGATGGCTGGGCTGTCGGCTAACATGGGCCAAGGAAAGGGTTGGGAGATAGGAAAGACACCTCCTCAGAACTGCCTTGCCTTCCCGTGCCCTTCAAGGAGCAACAACCCCTGCCACATTCGGAACCTCCAACAGCATGCCGTTTTTTTGTTTTTGTTTTAATTTTTTTGGACAGGGTTTTATTATGTAGTTCAGGCTACATAAGAAAAGAACCCACTTTGAAGCCCAGGCTGGCCCCGAACCTACAGTGATTCTCCTGCCTCAGCCTCCTGACTGCTGAGTCAACGGCATGTCTATCTCTGAGTTTTAGGTTGTGCCCAAGTTAGGGAGGACACTGTGGACAAAAATTCTAGAACTTCAGTCCTATCTCTTTTCAGGACAGCAAAGTTCTTTGAAAACTATGGATTCTCCAAAAAACTAACACACATACTTCTAAAATGACACAGGTACTCCTAAAATGACTTTGAAAGAGGCGTCACAGACCTCTAGGTATCGATTCATAGAGCCAGGTAAGGAGCCCTTTTGTCCAGGAAAAACATCCATTTACCTTGTCCAGGAAAAACACGGTGGGAACTCCTTTGAGGGACACTTGGGTATCTATCTAGGTCTAAGCCTGGAAAAGCCACAGGTAGAGTCTTCTCCAGTTCTAAGGAAGACTAAGTCAGTCTTCCTTAGGGAGGGCAGGCAGAAGCTTCCTCTTCTTGGACAGCAGTGAGATCTCCCCTGCCCTTGGCCAGGCTGTCTATATCCCACTGCTCCCCTGAAGCAGGGCTCCACTCTGTCTTCCCATTTCAGCCAAGAGGGCAAGAGGGCTGTAGTAAAGCCATCAGACATGTGGTAGCTTCACAAGCCTCCTTGGTTTCCCTGTGGATCACAGGAAGTGTGACCTCAAAGGAGGAACCTGTGCTGACATTGCACTTCCTCAGTGCCCTCTGCCCATTCTGGGACTGCCAGGTAAGGAAGGCCTGTCCCCACTTGTGGCTCTCGTCATCTCAGAGAACAGAAGTGGGCCAAAAAGCACCATATTCAGTCCTCCATAAGGTCTGGCAGCTGAAAACCCCCAGGGACCCCCAAGGTCACAATCCAGGAGGCACTGACCACAATAGCCCAGGGCTCTGGGGGCTCAGAAATCCTGTACCTGATTGCCAGGAGCTGTGTTCTGGAGCTGGTCAAGGGCCCATAAGGAGAGGTACCCTGCACTCTCAACAAGGAAGCTTAGGGAGTGTGTGTGTGTGTGTGTGTGTACATATGCAGGCATGTGTGCATGTACACAATCGCATAACAGTATGGCCCTCTAATTCCTTCCTTACCTCCGCTGGTTGCCAAACAGACGGGCCACCTCTTCCCTGCCAGGGCTCCGGGCCCGAGTCCTACGCTCCAGTCGCCTTTTCTCCACCTGGAAGGCTTCTCGGTGGCTGATCCTGATGGCCTTAGGGACGTCGGCCAGGGCAGCATACTGCCGGGTGGCTTTAAAGGCAAAGGCGCTCCCCAGTCTCTCTGTCCCCCGCCCCCCAGTGCTGCTGCAGTCCACACTGGCAAAGGGCCGGCTGGCCTCTTCCAGGGAGCCGAGAGAGATGCTGCAGACCATTCGCCTGGAGTCTTGAGGACCTGAGGAGTGAGGGGGGTGACCAAACTTCTGCGAGAGTGATTTGGGATAACTGTACCTGTTGTTGGGGGTGCTAGGGCTAGGAGGGGAGTGCGGTGGGGGCAGCTGCTGCTCCTCAGCCTTCAAGTCCTGCTTGGTCTTTTCCAGTGAAAAGTAGCCACTTTCCACCCGCACTTTGCGGCCACAGTCCATGCGGTCGCTACTCATGGAGCTCTCCTCTGGAAGAGAAAGGGGAGGAGGAGGTAATACTCAGCCTGCAGCTAGCTATACAGTAAGAAAGTTTAAAAAATCTCACACAAGGTCCCCAAAGGGGTCACCTCTCCATCTTCTAACTCCCATGCTTATCAGGGACTGCTCAAGGGCAGATTTGGAAGGCAAGAACTATGATGGAAATGAACCATTCTCTGTACTTTCCCATCAGGTAAGTCTCCCTGGAATCTGGCCGAGAGTAGCTGGTGGGCCCTTTGTATTTAGTCTGGGGCTGGGCAGGTACAGCAGGACTCCATCCCAGGAGGGATGCTCATCAAATCTCCAGAAGGAAACAAATGGTCAACCACACAAGCTCTCAAACTTGGGATGCAAAGTGGCAGAGGGTAAGGAATTATAAATGGGGCGAGTGTGCTACCAAGGAATGCAGACAACATGTACCCGCAGCAAGTGTAAAATACATTCCAGCCTTAACCCACTGGGCCAGTCCTTATAGTACACCTGTCAACAAAATATGAAGGGGGAAAGCCAGCCTGGTGCAGAACCTAGGTTCTGAGATCAGGGAGGCAGAGACAAAATAAAACAAAAACGACCCCTAAAACTGCTCAGGCAAGTGCAAGAGCTCAGCGGAGAGGGCAGAGTGCCGTCAGCCGCTTCCTCCCCAGAACTTTCTTCCCTCACTCTACCCGGCGTCCAAGGCAGGATGGATATGGTGAGGAAAGGGACAAGACTACCCTAACTACTGCTTATCTCAGGAAGATGTGGGCAGTGTGGGCTAATACAGCTATGAGAATAAGCACATGGTGCATGGAAAAGGCCTCCTCACACAATGGCCCTTGCTACATACCTTTTTGATTCTTCTAACACCTGCCTGGGGATGCAGAGTAGGTACTGTTTTCAGTTTTACAGATGAGATTTAAGAGCTACAAGGGACAAAGCCAAAACCACAGCTGATCCACAAGGACAAAGTCGAGTGCAGGGCCCATGATAGGGCTCTACAGGCTCCTGACCATGTCCACAGTTAAGCTCCTGTCTGTTGGGATGATGGGACACCAGGATATGCAGGCAGGCCAGCCAGGCCCCGCTCACCTTCTTTGCTCTCCAGCCCTGGTTCCCGCAGGGAGCTGGCAGAAGAAGGCTGGCTCTGCCTGGGACTTTGAGCTGGACTTAGGTTGCTCCCATCAGGCTGGTCCTTGGCCCTCATTTCTTCTTGCCAGAGCGTGGACTTGGTGGTGGGGACTTTTTCTGCACTGGGGATACTGCTGCTGTTGCTGGTCACAGCCACCTTGGCAGGCCCGGGCTCCTGGGAAGACAGTGGTGTCAGTGGGGGTATCCGAGCAAACAGCTTGAGCTGGTTCACAGGTTCTGGCTGCCCAGCTACGGGAGATGCCAGATCAGCTACACAGACAGGTTCAGAGTCTAGGAAGCCCCAGAAAGGGGAACTGTGCCCCCAGAACACTGAGGAAGCTCCATCCCAACGGCACGTGGCTTTCTCCCCTCTGGGGCTTCTGCAGTGCCCAATCCAAGTGGCTTCAGGCCACCTTGGCAAATGTAGATGAAAGGCCCCAAGTTTCTGTCAGAGTCCTTTCACCAAACCCATACCAGCCCTCCCCATCCATGCAACCAGTCAATACCCAAAGGTGGCTTGAACACCAAGGAGAAAATCAGAGAAACTAATTCACAGTCTGTCATGCCAAGACTCTCAGGTACTTCAGACACCAATATATGGAGACAGGACAGGGTTACAAAGAAAATGACTTTAAACCAGGCCCACTGTTATCTGCAGAGCCTCAGTTAATACATATGACAAATTTCCAGGGTATCTAAGCCTGGCCAGCCCTGTAGCCTCACCCACCTTCCACCTTTGAACCTAAGAAACTAAAACGGAATATCCAGACACTATGTGAAGGAAAGAATCATCAATGTAAGCAAATATTATCCCCTGAATGTTTGTGCCCTTCTCTCCCCCAAAATCATGTGTGGCGATCCTACCCTGTCGACATGAGGGCATTCTTAACAGTTAAGTGATTAGGACATGAGCGTGAAAAGTGAATATCAGTGCTCTTACACAAGAGGTCCTAGAGAAGGGCCTTGACCCTTCTACCATATAAGGAACAGAAAGTGGGCTCTCACCAGATACTAAATCTCCTGTAGCCTTATCTTGGGACTTCCCAGTCTGCAGGGCTGAGAGAAAATAAGTGTCTGTTGTTCAACTCACCTAGTCTGTGGTATTTTGTTAAAGCATCAGGGATGGACTAAGACAACAAATATCCCACTCCAATCTGAAAACATATGAACATGTTCGCATGTGCTTGTGTGCAAATGCTCTCTCTTATGCAAGCTAGTATCAAGGGAGTGGTCTGGACAGGAATAGTGTCAATTCCCACTTCCCCAGGGTACAGAAGTGGTGCTGCCCCCAAACTAGGCATGTGCAGGGAAGCTACCTTATAGACACAGAGCATGTAGTTCTTAAGTATGCAGAGAACTGAACTCCACAAACACACAGCCTAGATGAAGGTTCGTGTTATGTTTTGAATCTGGAATATTCCCCAAAGGCCTAAGTTTTAAAGGCTTGTTCCCCAGCTGGCAATGCCACAAGGAGGTGGTGGAAACTTTAAGAGGCAAGGCCTGATTGGAAGAGGTGAGTCAAAAGAACTGTACCAGTGAAGGGGCCCCACCTGCTTCCAGGCCACTCTAATAGGAGCACCTTTGCCCTACTACATACTCCTAGCTGTGATGTTAAGTCTCATCATGGACTTAGAATCAAGAGGACCAGCAAAACAATGGACAGAAAATTCTGTAACTGTAGGCCAAAAGAATCTTTCTTCCTTAGTTTTCCATGAGTACTGTCATAGTAATGTAAAGCTAACAAATACAGCTGCTGTATCCCCAGCTGCTATCCCCACCTGTGTTGCAAAGCCAGCTCCCAACAAACAGGATAGCTCTGGCCTCTCTCAAAAAATGAGGCATGTCTCAACTTGCCAAATACAGGACAGAGGTGACACAAAAATACCCACCTTCCCTTCCCATCCTGGTGGCCCACCTCATTTTCTGGAATTCCTCTTAGGTTACCTCTGGATTGGGCCCCTGATGAGGGTTACAGATGACCAGGTAGTGTACATGCAAGGACCTAAGATGATCATCAGGTTATCTGTGAGTAGCCAGGCCAGGCACTGTACTACCCAGGATCACCAAACCGGCAGAAGGACTGCAAGGATGAGAAGGATGAGTAGGGATAGTGCTTTTTTAAGTCCACGGCCAAAAGCGGCAGCATGGAGGTCCAAGCATTTCTACTACTGTGTGCACCAGAACAAGAAAGGTGAGGAGGAGCAAGGGACTAGATGGAGTATTTGCTCCAAAGCTGTTGCCAAATTTGAAAGGATCCCAGGCCTCACTGGATGAGATCAAACCAAGAGGCCCTTTCCCAAGCCCAGGACCTATACCTGACCATTTATCTGGCTCCGAGTCACTGCTCACCGATTCCCATGTCTGAGACTGCCTGAAAGAAGTTAGCTTCAAAGCAAGTGATGTAGGACTTTCCTGACAGTTTCTGAAGGTCTCCAATGACATTTGGAGACCAGTCCCAGGGTCATCCTGCCTCTCAGTCAGGACACCACTCTGTGTAGATGGTAGGGAGGCCCACCTCTGGGCAAAGACACTTTTCTTCTTCTGAGTAGGTAGATGAGACATCTTGCTGGGCTGAATATGGCCACACAGATCCTTCTCTTCTCACAGTGCTAGACTGGGCTCACACTACATAGACTCAGTCTGGGTTTGAGGAAGGAATAAAGTACCTGGGTTTTTTGTATACCATTTCCTGAATAGGCAGCATGGCTCACAGCTGTCAGTGCCCCACTAAAGTCTGTGCTGTTGATCAGAGCTGCTGAGAAAGTTTCTAAGAGATTCAGGGCCCCTCTCTGGAGGCATGTCAAAGAAGGCTTTTTTTCTTCCCTGGTATGCAAATGGAGCAGAGGACACAATGGGAATGGAGAGCTCTGACCTGGAGCAGTGGATAGCAGATACCCCCACAGAAAGTAAGATTCCTGTGAGGGAGAGGAAGCCATTCAACACCTGCACAGGTTGCTGTTATTGGTGGTGGTGGTGGTCTCACAGACAAGCCAGCTGTTTTACAGGTCTCTGCAATGGGCCAAGAGCACATGGCTGGGAGATGGGAGGATCCACCTAATAGACCTCTGGGGTCTGCATAACTGACTAAGGGACTCCAGACCTGGTCATACTTTATGGTGGGTTTGTGCTATTACCTGCCCCAGGTACTCTCTTTCTTAGCCATATGAGGAATCTGTGCTTCTCAAATCATCGCTGCTGGGTTCTGCTTGGGGCTGGGCCTGTCTCCTCTCACTGCCCTGGGCTCTGTTGGGATCCCCACCCCAGACTGCTATCTGTGGCCTGATCCACGGCCCCATCTTCAAGATGTGAGACTCACAGCTCCCCTACTTGTGTTTCCCTAGAGCAGAGGCTGAGTCTAACTGGACTCAGCAGAGACTGAGGCTTCAGTGCTCCACAGTTTAATCTGAAACTCTCCTGGGCCCACAGATAGCTGTACAGAAAGAACCAGGTATAGGATTTCAGATTCATGGCCCTATAGAGGCCCCAAAGGCCTAAGGCTCACTCCATAGCCCAGCCTGGGCCATTTGAATGCTACCAGAATCATGCTGCCAGAAGCAGATCTCCTCAGGGACTGTGAGATTTATGCAATCTCCACCTCTCCTCTAAAGAGGCCCACGTCACCTGAGGGAGATAGCGTCTGATGAAAGTTCACAGTTTTGGAAACCAATGGCCTTAAACAGGATGTTCTGGAGATCAAGAGGCAGAAGAAAATCTCCACCAGATCAGCTTAGGAGAACACTTAGAAGAGAAAGCTAGAATGATCCAGGTCCCATGCCCTGTATCTACATTCCTAGAAATGCCACCTAGTCTAAGAGACATGGCTCAGGGAAAGAGAAGACCTTTCTCACTACCTGCGATCATATGGCTTCTACCAATCTGAAAGGGAGAACCTGATCTTGGGCAGCAGTACTTGGAGTATGGGGTCACAAGTGAGGGGATCCAACCAAAGATCCTGCCTTGGCCCAAGATATCTACAACAAATGAAGTTAACCTTACTTAGAGGCAGCTCTGCCCTGCACTGTTTCCAAGGCATCACCATGGAAATGTAGAGTAACCTCAACCACTGTTCTTCTGCTTACACATTTTTTTTTCCCTCAGAACAGTCAGCTTTGAAAGATTGTTTATTAACTGCTGTTCCTCAGCAGGAAGTTCCATTTTCAGTCTCCAAGAAGCACTCTGTATTTTTTTGTAGACTTCTAATCAGGAACATCTCCCTCGTAGGGGATGCTGGTGGTGCCCCTGGGGCACCTTTGGAAGGGATAAGATTGGGGTGGATGTCCAATGATGGGGGGTGGGCCCAGGCACCAACATGTACCCGTTTCTGACCATTCCTGGCCTCCAAAGCCCCTTGAGACAAGAGCCAGTGAGGAATGTCCTGTCCCAGGGGCAACAGGGTTCTACCTTCACCTGGCTTTCTTCAATTTCAGCAGGCCTCTCACCCTGGGACACTTAAGGGAGTCCATCTCAATCTGTTCATTTTCAAGGGGCTGGGAGGCTCAATCCAACACAGGAAAAAGCACTTAATGAGGGTTAAAGCTGGGTAGAAAGAGGAAAGGATTAGCATTTACTAAACAGTCACAATGGACATAATGCTTACATTAACACTGACAATAACCCTAGCAATTAGACGCCAGTTATGAGCTAAGTATGGCAGCACAAACCTGTAATCCCAGCACTCTGGGAGGGTGAGGTGGGATTGCAAGTTTGAGCCCAATCTGGACAATTTAGAGAGTAACCTGAGACCTTTTCTCAAAAAGGAAAAAAAAAAGTTCATTTGCCAGGCTCAGAGCTCAGGACCACAGCCTCACTTCCCCAGGCCTAAGACTGAAGAGCTCCTCAGGGATATTCCAAGACTCTCCAGCAACAAAGGACTGTGTGCCGGCAATCCCTCCTCCCTCTCCAGAGGCCCACAGGATGGCTAGAAAACACACTCAGAAAGGATGAAGTGGACTGTGATCAGCAGGGAGTGGGGAGGAAGGAGACAGCATGCAGGACATGACTGCCTTAGCTCTGGCCTGACCTCTTCCCCGTTCTTCACAGAGGGGAGGCCACCTGGCAAGACCATGGCCTACCTGTGGGGTGGGTGGCTCCACTTTCCGTTTCTTCTTCTGGTTCTGCTTGTTGGTCCTGGGATAGACCATGAGCATTTCCAGCCACCTGGGGAGAAGAAAGGAGACGCAGCGCCAGGTAAGACCCTGGCTCTCAGGAATCATAACTCTAATTCTTTCTGGGGTGGCCCAGGACGTAGGTCCACTGGTCAGGCCTCCAGGCACTGAGCAAGGCACTGAACAAGGCAGGGCATCACTCCAAATGAGAGATACCACAGCAGGCCCACAATACACTCACTGAACAGGTTACAAGCACAGGCTGTGCCAAGACCAGCTCCAGACAAAGATTTCGCCATAGTCATGGCAGGCTCAGGACACAACACAGGCGGTGGCAAGAGACAGGTCTGACCACATGCCTGGGCACACAGACACATCACTTTCCCATTACTGGTCAAATGCTGGTTTGTTTTGTTGGTACTTGAAATCCAACTCAGGACTTGGCACTTGCCGGGTAGGTATTTATGCCACTGAGCTGCATCTCCAGCCTGCTCTGCTGGGTTCTGACTTGGCTCTAAAATTTCCCATACAGAATGCATCTGCATGTACTCAAACAGGTAGTGACTGGAAGCCATTTAGAACTGCTGAAGCAGATGCTGACCCAAAGGAGGAAAGCAGGAATCGTGCCAGCAAAGTTTCCTATTTTGGGTCACCTCATACATGAATAGCCGACCTTCCAGACTGCCTCCTCAACAGGGAGGGGCCAGGCACTCTGGCTTTGGGAAAGGTCAGACAGAGCAGCAGCTTAAGACACCTATCAGGGCTCATGTGCTAAAGGGTATACCTGGACCATGACTGAGGGAGCCACAGTGGGTTGTGAAAAGAGAGGAGGCTGTGGGTAGCAGGCTGGGGCCCCAGATCTGACTGCTACTATCTGATCAGAGCCTTGGGTGCTTGAAGCCCCATTAGGGGATTGTGTCATTTTTGAAACCAGTTTATGGCATGAACACTGCTTCTCTCACTACATGCAACTTTATAAGGATTAAGCAAATGAAAATCACACCTTCATACCAGCACAAAGGAAGAGGGAAGAGGGCAGGAAGGGCAAGACAACACTAGTCTTCTCTCAACAGGAGAAGAAATTCCAGGACACACTTGCCTAGACCTTCCTAGAGCACCAGGGTCAGTGCTGGTCTAAGCCCTGTGTGGTGATGGTAAGGGTGCACTGTAAAATCCTGGCTGGACACTACACTGACCCTGTATCCAGCAGCCTTCATGGGGCAAAGACTCCCTGAAGTACTTCTTTGATTGATGCACTGCAGAAAGGGAAGGAGAATAGGTCAGAGCTGGAGGCTTTCTGGGACAGCCTCAGGATTGCTGTGCTGCTGGTAGCTGATGGCTGGAGAAGCTGTGCAAAGAAGCACAGTGACTGATTCAAGGGCCACCCTCACTTTAGCTTAGCCCACAGCGCTTTGTCTTGCCAAGAAAAAGGCCTGTGCTATCAGAGACACAGGTCCTCATCACCTCTCTGTGGCCTCTAAGCAAGAAAGGATGGTGTAAATACCTACAAGACCAGTATGGGGAAGACTTCCCCAGGGCCCTGAGCTCTCTCTTCCTGCACACTCCTCTTGTCTTCCACAGTAGCTGACATTGCTGCCAAGAACTCTGTGGAACTATGTCAGTAGAAGGCTACTTCCACACCTTCATCAGACTCCCAAGTCAAGTTCACTGCTCTCACAGGGGCTCAAGTATGTGGGAAGCATGGGAGATTGCAAAACCTTCTGGATATCCTACACCTTGCAGGTCCCACCTCCTGGCAACACTGAGGAGCTGTGTGGGGAGAGCCTTGAGGGAAGAGTGAAGGCTGACCAGGTCACATACTGACTGAACACTGAACAGAGCTGCTGAGTTCTCCTGGGTGGGGTCAGGAGCTTAGAAGATTGGCTGGGTAGGCCCTGGATTGTGCACCAGGGATCTTATGACGCTATGAGGCTGGAGTTATAGATGGTAGATAAGGGACAGATGATGGAATATGCCTTTTGTGCTAGCATTTCTCACAGATGCCCAATAGCAAGTGTCTAATGTTATCGAGATGTGTTACAAACATTAATAAACTCAGTGAAGAGAGGAGAGGGATGACTATGTACATGGAACTGGTGGGTGCCAGGGCTCCCTCAACTCTCATTCTAGAGAGAAGTGTGTGGAAATGGTTAGCTAGTACCTGCTGACAGAAGAGAACAGAGGAGTGACCAGGGGTGGAGTTGGGGCTCAGGACAGAGCTACGACCTTGGACTAACTCTTGAAAGACTGATCAAATGCAGAATATCACCCTTTAATTATATAGCATGTCACTAAGGCAGATTCAGACACCATACTGCACTGGGGACCTTAGACTCCTTTCTCCCATGCTCTCTCAGGGTTCCAGGATGGGAAAGTGAGGTTCCCCAAGGGATCCATTTGGGCAGGTTCATCTTGTCAGGCCAGGCAGCAGAAAGAGGTGTGAGCTGGAAGTGCAGCTCCCCACTCACACATGGAAGATGTCTCTGGCAGCTCCCATGCTTCCAGGCCCTTGGGCTTCTCAGTGCAGAGTGAGGATTCTTTAGAACCTTAAATCCCATGGTTCTAGATTAAGTTTAGGGAAAGACACAAAGTGCTTTCTCCCCTATCAAAGGATGCCCTTGTCCTTATCCTCTAGCCTCCTCTCAGTCTAAGCCAGGGTGTGGCTGAGATGCTGAAGCAAGATGGTGCTCCTAGGACCACTCTCATGCTTAAATCAAAGAACTTATATCCCCAACTTCCTCTGTCCTTCCCTGCAGCTGTCAGCCAGTTCTCTTCAGCTCCTCAGTTCTGCTTTCTTCCAAAGACTCTTTAGATGTATTTGCATCCTTCACACCTGAAAAGATGAGTGGGGCTCTACAAGATCCATTCCTTGAGCTCCCAACCAGGACTTGATGAACCTGCCTACCTACATAAGACTACACACAGCTTTTTACAATGGCCCAGGCAGCAGGGTGCAGGTAGTAAATGCCCTATTGTTGGACCAAGAGCTCTCTCAAATCAGGAACATGGAGCTCTTACCCTCTGTGACTATCACCTATGTTAAAACCTGGGTCCACCCTCCAGCTGGCTGGACTTCTCCTAAAACCCCACAGAGGAGTGGTATGAGCAAGAGGCTTGCCCCTTGTTCTCCTTCAAAGAAGCCAGTCTCTGCAGTGGTGCAGCTTATGAGTGAACACTGTGGATATGCCTGAGACATACTTCCACTCTCAAAGGCCACCCCTGTGGAAGATTCTCACGCATTTGGGTAATGTGGAGCCAAGTGATGGAGCCTCACGGCTCATGGGGCATGATCTACAGGCAGACATGGAAGCTGACTCTGGCTAGCCTGGAGGAAAGAGAGTCACTCTGCAGTGAGAAGTGGTAAGAAACCATCAGCTTAGCCCTGTGGAGACATGGCTGTGGGTGTGCTGCAGAGTCAGGGAGCTCAAAGTCACCAAGCAACATGAATCTGACAGTTGGGGACATGGCTTGGGCACAGGGTGAAGTCAGGTACACTTTGGGGACGGCCTTTCCTCATGGCTAAAGGACAGGTGGGTTGGAGTGTGCTGAGAGTAGAGGTGGGAAAGCTAGGAAGAGACCTGAGAGAGACATGGTAGCCCTGGAAGGAGGCTGCGTTCCCAGGATGAAGCGTGGCAATGCAGGCTGGCAGGCAGGTATGTGGCAGCCTAAGAGAAGGAGGGTGCTCAGAGAAAGGGCCACCTGGGGAGGGAGGCAGTGATGATGAGGCTGAATCAGCACATGGGCCCGCGGGTAGGTAGGAGGGTAGGCAGCACTTCCTCCCATGGCACTGCGCACTCACCCACTGATGATCTCTTTAGTTTCTGCCCTGATGAAATGTTCCTTCTCAGGTGTCAGGATGCACAGGGAGAATTTCTGGCCAGTTCGGCCCTCCCCATCCACCACATCTGTGCACTGGTTCATGTTGATGGTGCCCTGTGGGAGGGTTGTAGGCTGCAAGAACAAGATGAGCAGTCACTGAGAAGCAGCAGGAAGGTGGCAGCACAAGGTAGTAGCAGGTCCACAGCCCCCAGTCATGCCCAAGCCTTTCCCCACCCTGTCCTTGCAACTCTGCTTTCCATCTGTCCCCAGAGAGGACTGGGGCAGGCTAGGTTCCTCAGAGAACAATATCAGGACTTCACTTCCTACTTGCAAAACAATATTCCAGTCTCCACCAGAGGAAGAGGCAGGGGGAGACAGGAAGAGGACATCTCAGTGAGTACAGCTGGGGAGACAGAGGCAGCCAAGATCCTGGTCTCAGAGGGGTTGCTGATCCAAGACAGCATTGAGAAAAAGCTCTAAGAGGTGATTCAAAATAGCAAAGTTATTCTGAGATGTAAGGAGTGGACCAGAATGGAGCCACATCTTTGATTCCCAACTACTGGGCTGGGGGCCAGACCCAGACATCCTCTAAGGGCAGGCCTACCTGGAGCTATCCAGAGCCTTGCAGAGTTCTGCAGAGGCCCCCAGGCCAGCTCTGGTTCAATGAGCAGCCATTTTAAAAACAAAAACGAAAAAGCAGCAAAAGCTATTAACTGATATGAGGGACAGAAAACCAAACAGAAAATGATGAGTTTAAGAAATGCACATAGATGAAGGACTAGACAAGAGGACTTTCAAAAGATGATCTGTCAGCCTTGCATCCTCTGGCCTCACATTCTTCCAAATACTGATGCCTTGAGAAGGCTGGCAGGGCACAGTGGCTCCCATGTGCTAGGAACTTTGATGCTGTCTGTATGGATGGTTCCCACAGGGAATCACAAGTCACAGGCTCTGAGCCCTGGAGCTACAGGAGGCTGGCTCCATCCTCCTCTGGGACAGCTACCAGCTTCTCTATGAAGCTACCAGAGAGCTTATTGCTTCCTTGGTCCCATTACTGGAGAAGCAGGAGAAGCAGCAGATTCTGAAGCTTCAGTTTGCAAAGAGGTAAATGGCAGCAGGCCGCAGTTGGGGCAGCCTGCAATGGGGCCGCCTCCTCCTATAGCTCCAGTGCTGCCAGCTCCCTATCGACCACCAGAGGCATTGTTGCTCGGACCAGCACTGGCCCCAACATCTTTGTCTGCCAAATACTCAGGTCAGGAGTGACCGCCTCAGATCCTTACAGCTGGGATGCATGTGATCTTTCTGTCACTGCCACCAGGCCAACTTTCAAGTTCCTCTTGACATACTGACCATTTTCCTCTACAGCCTTGATTCCTGTGCAGTAGCAGACGTAAAGGCCAGGTTGAGATCACCAAGCCACTGTCCTACATGGCCCCCCTGGCTTTCTTCCCTATGTCTTGAAGATGAGCCTCCCAACTGCAAGAAGACTTTGACTGTAGGGTCCCTGAGCTCAGTCAAGCTTTATGACAGCAGCTCAAAATGTAGGTAGCCAGGCAGAAACTAAGCTCATGGGAAGTCTCTGGCCTTGTATGGGAAACAGCACACACCCTTTACCGTGGGGCATTCACCATATGGCCTGCCTCAGCATGGTGGACAGGTGCAAGGAGGGTCTTATCATGGCCTAGCCCAGCACTAACAGGGCCACATCCTACAGATGCCTCTCCCAACATTAATGGATGGTGCCAGCAATTGGAGTCATATGGGACTGTCCTGGAGCCAGCCAAGTGAAGAGCTGTAGGCAAAGGAGGTAGCTCCCAACGCCATCTTGCCTAGATCCAAGTATCTGCTGGCTAAGGAGGCTAAAGCCCAGGATCCAAGTCTTTCCTACATCTTCCTTCCAGCTCTAGCCCCCTTTTCTAGGCTATGGAAGTCCTCATTGCGGGGCCTTCTCTGGCATGTCCTCTGAATTATCTTTGGGTTCACTGGCCTCTCACAGATGGACTCTCCCAGGCCCCAACATGGTACAGTACTGCTCTGAGACAGAAGAAAAAGCTAATGTTGGGGCTTGCTGTGAGGACTGAATGATCACAAAGGAAAAATCTTTTTAGGCTTCCTCTTCTTCTCTGTCCTAGATTCCTAAACCAACCCTTGGGTCCAATAGTTTTAAACTGCTGACAGCATATGCCCGTAGTAGTCACAGATTAGTCATGGTGCCAGCAGATTATAAAACATCACATATGCAAAGGTAAATGAAAATGATAAACATATCAACTGAAATTCTCATAATTTTGTCTCAAGGGATCACCCAGGGGGTCCACTTTGAGACAACTATTACAGGGTATGGCATCATCAAACTAACTGCTTATCATTTCCTCTTACACAGTAACTGTTTCTGCTGGGTACTCAGACACCAGCCAAAGACTCTGTCCTGCAGCTGGTCACAGTTCTGGGTCTCAACCAAGATCTCGCTAACCAAGTATGAAGCAATGTCCACAACTTCTCTACCTCTCTGAGTCTAAGTTTCCTCAGGAAAGAAATGAGGGATCTGTCTTTTCTTTCACTGCTGAAACAAAATACCCAACACCCAAAGTTAAAAGGAGAAAAGCTCATTTAGCTCACAGTTTATAGAGGTCTCTTTCCATAATTGCTGGCTCTAAGGCAGGGCAGTTTGGCACAGGAGCATCGCAAAGTAGAAACAGTTTATAGCAAGCAGAAGACAGCAAAAGCAATAAAGAAAGGAGAGGACAGGCCTCTGTCCTTTATATTGTATCCAGGCTACCAGGACTAGGCAGTGTCAAACCAATTAGAGAACTAATTTAGTAAGCAAACAGTCCTAGCACCCTTAATTCTAGCACTGGGCCATGAATCAATCATACACTCCAGATGCGGTGACCTCGAAAAAGCCCCACCTATGACTGCATGGGGCTTTGGGGAAGACATCTAGACACAAGCATAATAGGTTCTATCTCCTTCCACGAGGGACATCAAAAGTATTAAAGAAGGCAAAGACGGAAACTAGGTCAGGACTAAAGAAAGCTACTGTTCATTTACAGCCGATATGCTGGCCCTTCTCAACTGCAATCTTTTCTATGGCCCTTTCAGAATTACCCTCAGTGAGGCAGACATTACCTGATCAATCTTATTGCACACACAGAAAAGAGGGCAAACGGGATAGATGTGTGTCACAGCAAGCTGACTCCAGAGGCCAATCCACTCCTGGAGCTTCCACTGAAGTGGGAAGAAACTCCCTGCTCCAAAATTAGATGATCTTATTTAACACCAGTATTAACTTTTCTTTTAGTAAAGGGTCTAGTGAGATATAATTCACATACTATACAATTTACTTATTTACAGAGTACAGTTCAATGGCTTTTAGCATTTTCAGAGTTCTACAACAACCAGCTGCAGAGCACTCTTATCACTCCTCAAACAAACAAACAAACAAACAAACAAACAAACAAACCCAGGACCATTAGCAATCATTTCCTTCCTTCTAACCACTAGTCTGCTTTCTGCCTTTGATGACTTACTTATTCTGGGTACTTTATATAAATGGAATCGTTCAGTACCCATTTGTGTCTGGCTGCCATTGCAGCCTCCTGTAACACTTTTTGAAGCTTCTCCTATGATGCAGCATGTGATCCCACTTTATGCTTTTCAGGGCTGAACAGCAGTCCATTGTATGGATGGAACACATTTTGTTTGACCATTTATTTGCTGACAACATAGGTTGCTTCCACTTTAGGGCTACTGTGAATAATACTGCTATAAACAGTCCTACACACATGTCTGGATGAACACATCTATGCTTTCATTTCTCTTGGGCAGATGCCTAGAAGTGGAGTTTCAAGGTCATATAGGAACTATACCTTTAACTTGTGATAAACTGACAATTTCCCAAAGTGACTACACTATTTGACACTCCCACCAGCAGTACAAGGATCTAGTGTTAACCTTTAAAACTGTATTGTGCCAAGCATGGTGCTGCTACCTGTAATCTCAGCACTCAGGAGGCTGAGGCAAGAGGATCACCATGAGTTCAAGGTCAGCCTGGGCTACACAGTAAATTCAAGGCCAGCCTAAACTACATAGTAACATGTTTTCTCAAACTAATGAAATAAATTTTAAAAACTGTATTATGTTGAGCTTCCAACCAATGCGCTTGGAGACAGGTCCAGGTACAAACAACAGCCTGCTTAAAAAAAAAAAAGTACTTCTTAAGCTGGGTGTGGTGACACAGACCTGTAATCCCAGCACTTAGGAAGCTGAAGCAAGAGGACTGCTCTGAGTTCAAGGTCAGCCTGTGTTGCATAGTGAATTCAAGACAAGAGCCACATATTGTGACCTTGTCTCAAAACAAACAAGAAAACAAAAACCCCTACCAAAGTAGCTCTTTCCAAATTTCAGTACTGCCTCCCAGGAAAGCAAGCAGCAATATTACAGTAGGTCAAGTGGCAAGGACACTTACCCCACCCTGCTCTGTGCCCTGTGCCTGTATCCTCTCTGTGAACACTCTCAGAGCCCAGTGAGGCTGCTATCACCATCATTTCTCTCCTACAGACAAGGAAGCAGTTTCCCAAGAAGCTAAGTAAATCATGATCCTAAGAATTAGCAGCCATGTCAGGACTTGAACTCAGGTCCCTGGCTCTGGAGCTAGACTCTTCTCTACTGTGTCTTCCACATACATAAAGCTGAAGCACATTCAACCACAACTTGGCTTCCAGATAATCCATGGGTGTAGCCTGTGCCTCTCCCCACCCTTGTTGCTTCTGCCTAGGAGCAGGACACACTCATCTGCATTCTCAGTCTAGGAGTCGGCCCCGGGAGGACAGAAGGAAATGTTTCAGCTAGGCCCAATCCCTATGCTACAAGAGCAAGGGCAAGTATCTAGGCTGTAACCCAAATCCAGGCGGTAAGAAAAACAGCCTCTGGTGCTATCAGCAAGGAACCAGCTCCAACAAGCTCCATGCCCTAGTTCTACACCTCCAGAGATTAGGAATCTAGGCCTTGTAAGAGGCCAAGCTTCACCTAGTTTTAGAAGTCCCCAAAAAAAGAAATGGCTGTCATGCAGCTATAAGCTCAGGCCTGCCTGGTCCTCTATCCATTTGGAACCTCCAGTCCTCTTTTGGTTACCACAGTGCCCAGCTAGGACAGAAAAACTGTTATAGGCCAAAGGCTCTTATGCAGGAAGGGAGCAAGCAGGAGAGCACAAGACAAGGGCATTTCTTCAAAGACGGAGACAGTCTGCTGAAAGCCTAGCTTTCCAACTGTCCTCTGCTGGTAAGCCTACAAGAGCCCAGAGTCCTGGTGCACTATATCCAGGGCATGTGCCAGGGCCAGGGCAACCTGTCTGGATCACAACAATCCTGGTACAGCAGCCTCACTACCTGAGGGCCCTCTTAGGGCCCTCTGCCCCACCCAAGTCCAAGCAGGTGAACTAAGAAACCCAACTCATTTCCTCATGATCCCATGGAGTGTGGGAAGGTGTGATGCTAAGAGCAAGACGAAAAGTGGAGGAACCAGAACCACCTAGAGAGAGGGATCTTTCAACATGCTTGAGGAGAGGCCTCTCTCCGGCAGCTACTTTAGAGAACCAGCTCCTCTGTGAGACAATGCAGGTATCTTCTATTTTATCCTCCACAGGTCCACTCAGAAGAGGAATAGAAACAGAGAATCACAAAAGCCAAGACTTTCCCTGGGGCAAAGAATGCAAAGCACCCTTCAGGGTGAAGACTGACGGCGACGCTTAAGGACAGCAAGCATTTCAAATTCACCTCACCCAGATCCAAAGAATATCATTCTCATAATGCTGAACACAGGCACACATGCATGTGCAATACAAAATCACAATCAATGTTTTTACCACATACAAGGCATTTATTCATTTATTTTTTTCATACTCACCATGACCCACTTAAGAAATATGAAAAGCACTGCTTGCAATTTGGGAAGAGTAATTACCTGGCCTGTCTGCACTCTGCCAGAACAGAGGCTTGCCTACTACAGTAAAGACAAGAAGACTTAGTTTGCCAGTGGGACCTACAGTGGTGAATTGTATCCATTTCTTCTCAGGGATCACCAAGCACCAGGCAGGAACTTGGGGATTTGTAAGATTTGACTCATTTACTCTCACCACAGCCTCTGGGGGTAGACACATCACTGTTTGCAGATATGCAAGCTGAGACTCTGAGTGGCTAAAGGGATGGTGCTAAACAAGTCTGATCTCTCTGTCTGGCACTTCAATATCCTTCTTCCTTAGTCTGTAACCACTGTTAACACTAATGTGCAAATATATGAGAAACTGTAGGCTGGGCCATCAGGCTTGACTTGGGCCCTGAACACAGGAGAATGGTGCTCACCAAGACAGGGCCTCAACAGAAACAGGGCCACTTTCCTTCCTCCTCTGAGGCACTGACAGCAGGGACCACAGGTGGACAGGCTAGAAACTGAGCTCCCAAAGCAGAAGGTGAGCAGCTGCACTAAGAGGCTTGTTGGGTGGAGTGAGTTAGGGCCAAGGTCAGACCTTTCCTTTCTTTGGGTTGAAGAAGCTGGATCTCAGTTCTTGGATGGAAAGCAGCTCCTTGGGAGTTATCAGCTGAGCTCCAAAGCCCAACCCAGGCATCCCTGGATCCTACATCCTATAAGGAGCGATGCTCCAGTCTTGTTCACAAGGCTAAGTAGCTGCTCAGGTCACAGAAAGGTCCCAGGTCTTTTTGCTGCAGGCAAGCTAACCTACAGCCTGATTCTAATGAATGAGGAGTCCCTCTATAAGGGAAAAGGGTGCTACTCCTACAATACCTAGAATAGATGGGCACCTGACTCTCTGTCTAAAGTCCTTTTCTCCCATGAACAGCATCCTCACCTGACAGGTTTTCCTAAAACCCAAGTCCTCTGAGGAAATTAGAAAGAGCAGTTAAAAAGGATTATGAGCTCACCCAGACCTGGAGAGAGCAGTCTCTGTTTGGCCTCTGCACCACAGCTTAGAATCATCAGGCCTACCCTAGATGGGGCTCGGGGCTGCAGGGATGGGCAGATGGGCCAGGGCTGCAGCAAGTACCTGCAGACAGGACTTCTTCCTTTCCTACCCAGTTGTAGCTGTGGTCCCTGTGGTTTACAGGGCAGACTCACAATCATCCTCTATAATAGACTCTACTGCTGGTCCTCTGGCCCCACCTACCCTGTTTCCTCGTTACACAGCCTCTACACCTTCAGGAGTCCATACAAAACTTCCATTCCAGGGTTAGCTGCCCCAGGAGGATGCATACCTGACCAGGTCTGCTAGACTTCAGGTACAGCATGGGCCAGGGACATGCTCACCAGAGATTCTATCGCCCCAGCATGAGAGGAAGGGCTTGAGCCACAGACCACATCTATCCCAGTCCCTGCCTCTTAGGAGGTTCCAAGATCTAAGGTAGATTCTGAGCCTTACCTTTTCAGAATCCAAGAAGTGCTTATCACTGGAGTCAAATTCTAGCTCTGTGCTCACCAGCCCTGTGATCCTGGATGAGTCACAAACTGTGAGCCTTGCATACCCAAAATATAAAATACAGACAAAATTATGCTCATTCAACTATAAAAATGGCCTCCCTGCTGTAGAAAAGTTTTGCTTTCCTCCTCTTTCCTCTGAGGCAGTGACAATAGAAGCCACAGGTAGGCAGGCTAGAAACTGGGCTCCCAAAGCAGAGGCCTGGTGAGCAGTTGTACTGGAGTCTGGCTTGGCGGAGTGAGCCAGGTCCAAGAACAAGCCCTTCCTTCCTTTGGGTTGAGGGTCACAGACAGACATACAGCAAAGTCAGGAGTAGTGGTGCATGCCTATGATTCCGGCAGCCAGGAGGTTTGACATGAGTTTGAAGTATGTCTGGGCATCACAGTGAGTTCAAGACTAACCTGGAATACACAGTGAGACTCCTGTCTCCCCAACTCCCAACCCTTAAAAAGAAGACAGAAATAGACACAGAGACAGACATATGGTAGAGGGTTATAGTTTGGATCCAAGTGTCCTCCAAAAACCTGTGTGTCAAAGGCTTGGTCTCTAGTCTGGTGCCACTGTGTGTGTGTGTGTGTGTGTGTGTGTGTGTGTGTGTGTGTGTAACCTTCAGGAGATACAGCCTAAGCAGGGAAGACAGCTTACTGGGGCACACCCTTGAAGAGGGTTATGGAAAGTTACTCCCTTCCTCTCTGCTCCCAGCACCATCAGGTGAGGAGCTCGCACTATCAGAACTCTTACCATGATGTTCTGCCTCCACAGGTCCAAAAGTGAACTAAACCTCTGAAATCATGACCTGAAATGAATCTTAAAATCCTCTTTTGGGTAACTGTTCTAGTAATGGACAGCTAACACTCAAAAATGCCACTCCTACTTATATACCCAAAAGAAATGAAACTGGGTGTTCTAATAAAAATATACAAATACTCACAATAACATACTAGGCAAAAAGTGGAATCTACCAAAATGTCGATCAATGAATGAATAAAAAGTAAAGTAGTGCAGCCATACAACAGAATATTAATAACCCATACAAGGAATGAAATACTGACACCTGCTTGAACATGAAACTTGAAAACATGACGCCAAGAGAAAGCAAGCATTCACAAAGGGCCAAATATTATATGACTGCATTTTGATGAAGTATCTAGAACAGGGAAATACATAAGAGTCAGAAAGGAGATGAATGATACCAGGTCAATAGGCAGTCTTGGGAGTAAGGAGTGACTTAATGCACATGGAGTTTATATGTGAATATATGAAAAGGTTTTGGAATAGAAAGGCAGAATGTTTCACTCTAACACTACACTGCACTTACAATACTACAAGCAACTAAATTGCCACTCTGTAGCGGCTAAGATAGTAAATTTTATGTAAATTTTACAACACAAAAATCTGTCCCCCACAAAGCTGTCAGGAGACTAGAAAAGGTACTACTTACATGAGAGAGGGCTCAGTTGGCACTGCAACCTGTCCCCACCACTTCTCAGTGCATACCCACACACAGCCACTAAGGCAGGGGTCGAATTGGACACTTTTCCTAATATCCTTTCATGAGAGGGAGATAGAAGCCTTGGCTGTCTCCCACCCTAATGGAGAGCCAAAACCCACAGAATTGATGGCATTCCAAGCATCATGACCACCGTCTGTCCCCCCATGTCGCTGTAAGTGGAGGTCTCTATGCAGACCTCAGTGGGCAAGAGCTTGTGCCAACGTGGCTCCCAGGAGAACTGAAATGGGTACACCAAACTCAGGGGTTTATCCAGCAGCCACTGAGAAACCTGCACACACACTCTGTGCACTTCAAGAGGCTCTCTTGGTTCTGCAAACATGTACAGTCTGGTTCCTTAGGCCACAGCCAGGGAGGAAGGCAGGGCCTGTCCTTCTGCAGAATCTTGAGCTAATGGCATCCAGTCCCAGATACTCTCCTGTGCTGCATCTCCAGCTGCTCACTACCCTGGTTCCTGGACGTGCACAGGCAGCTCGGAGCCCTGCAGCCCCTCTGCTCACTGCCTACTCTATGACTGTATGGTCATTCTTCTGCCAATCAATCAAAGCTGGGGAGCGGGCAGTGGGAGGCCCTGAATCAGGAGTCTTGGGGGAGGTTCTCTGACCATGAGCCACCTATGAATGCTTGTGAACAGCAGGAGGGTCTGGGCTATTCTCCCAGGCTCAGTGGGCTCAGAATTTTCATATTGCTCAACAAGGTAGGACATTACCAAGGCCAGATTATCCTGAAACCACTGTCATGAACACGGATCTGGCAAGTCCATTCTGTCTTACTTGTTCCAATAGGCTCCCAGTCCTATTTTCTGCACTACATCTGAGGATCCCATAATTTTATCTCTGCCACCCACCTGTCTCACCTCTTTGTCCTGATCACTGGTCTAGGGCACCCAGCCAACTCAAAGCCAGCCCCTGCCAGAAATACCCTAACCTCCCATTTGGTCGCCTGTGCTTTCTCAAGGTAGGTCCTCTGTTTAATCCTTGGGGCCCATGTAGATTCCCCCACCTTCTCTCCACCTCAGACTGGGAATTACGGGATAAAATTAGTAGTATTCACCCCTATATACCTGGGTTGGAACTTGCTACAATGAGCTTTGGTAAACACTTCTGAATATCCAAAACAAGACAACTCCTCTAGCTTTATATCATAGACTAAAACACTTGTTCTATTCATACATAATATTTTATGTGTAAATAAATATTTCATTTATGAAACAGGAACAACCTCCTTTACTTAACTCCCATTTACTTAACTGCTACTGTTCTAGCAGTAGACAGGACGACACACATATAAAAACCAGGTAAGAACAGGCTCCATACTTACTCCTTCCAAGAAGGAGTTCTGGGAAGAGAAACAAGTGCAGAAGGCACATGTGGGTTCATGGTCTGCCCACCTTGGCACCTGGGCCACAAGGACATGGCCAGGGATGTAGCTGCCTTGCCCAAACCTTGGACAGAACTCGACGAAAACTAGTACATGATTGAGTGGAAAGTCAAGAACTAAGTGTGGTGATGCTGCTTAATTCCATTTGTATGATATGTGTAGGACAGGTCTATGGACAGAAATAAAACATACAAGGGGCTGTCAAGGGCTGGTTGAAAACAAAGTGACATCTTAGAGCAGCAGGTTCTTTTCTGGGGCTAATGGAACATGTTCTTAGACTGCTCTGATAGTTGTACAGCCTCGTGAATATTCTAAAGACAATGTTGTGTATCCCTAAAACAAAACAAACTACTGCACAGACAAAAGAAAAGAATCAGAAATGTGGCTACTGAAAGGCTAGCTCTCAAAAAGGGCTTATGTGGCACTGTATAACCTACCTCTGCCCTGCCACTGAGACCCAGGTTCCCATCATGGGATTTGGCCTCTTCCATAAGCAGCAGCATCTGGGTCGAAACTCCCAAGGTCCTAACTTCCAGTCAACCAGGACCCAAACATAGATGTCAGTGCAGAGGCCAGAGCCCAGCTGCTCCCAACTCTGGGAGGTTTCCCTTTTAAGACCTGCTTTAAATTCACCTCAGACAGCATGGGTTTTGTTAGGGATTCAGAGTTTCCATGAATTAGCAAACAAAGACTTTCAAGAGCATCTGCTAATTCCAGCATCAACTATGCATAGTGCAGCAATGGCTCAGCCTGCAGTGGGACTATACATCCTGAAATGGCCTGGGGGACTTTGTGTGATACTGCAGAAATGGGCTATGTGGGACCTCCATGGGAGTGGCAGATCACTAGGCAAGCTAGGCTAATTTTTATAAGGGAGAAAAGGACACAACAAAGACTCTTTTCACTTGCTGCCAAGACCAGTATGTTCCTTCTCATACCTGCTGTTCCAGCCTGCCTGCTGGCTATGCAGCAAGACACTCAGGCTTCCTCCAAGTGGCCAAAAGCCCTCTGCCAGAGGACCTTCCGTCAAGAAGCCTTCACCATGCAGCCAAGGCCCACTTTCCTCCTCAAACTGGAGACAGGGAAGCTAGGGAAAAACAGCTTGCATCTCCTCATCCACCAATGGTTAGCTGGCAGACCCCACAAGTGTGGAGCTATGCTATCTGTGACAACAAATCTATAATAAGAAAAACTGCAATACTCCAAAGACCAAGGACAGAGCACTGAACGGGAAAGATTTCTTGGATATGATCCAAAAGCACAGGCAACATGGAAAAAAAAATAGATTAAACTGAATATCAAAACTTAAAATTCTTGTGTATCTAAGGATATTATCAAGAGAGTGAAAAGGTAACCAATGGAAAAGGAGAGAATACTTGAAAATCTATATTGAATATATTGATATCCAGGATATATAAAAACCACTAAAAATCAACAAAAAACAGGCAACAATTTGAACAGGTGCTTCTCTAAAGATATATAAGTGGCCAATAAGCTCTGATGCTTTTTCAGTGGCTCCTGTGTCCCTGATTCACACTGATTCACACCTCCCAGCCTGTGTTCACATGAAGTCTCAAGGTATTTCCTTACTCGGCAGGACAAAGTATTCCAGGCTTATCTAATGTATTTCCTGCCCCAGCCCTTGATCAGTCCCTTTCCCAAGCAGCCCCAGTTCCTCTACTGGAGAGATGTTAGAAACCAATAGCTGAATGGTGGGTGTGTTTACTGCTCTTGAGATGTTTCAGCTTTTACCCTCAGCTGGCCAACAAGAAAATATAGATGTATTACAACTCAAGTATATCACCTATCTATAACTCTCTACATACACAAACATATGTATCTATTAAAATCTGTATCCAGCTAAACATACTGATGCCTCCAAACCTACCCACTACCATACAAAGCATTCCAGCATTTCTCCCCTGGTTGCCTGTGCCCTCTCACTCCAATAGCATCTCCTACCCTCTGCCATCTACTTGCTTAACTGTTGATCCCAGCACACTTGCCTGGAGGTTTCAGAAGGGCGCACCCCTATGGGAAAGGACTGTACACTTAGGTACAGAGTTCATGCGTACCTACTCTGCTTTTGGGCTTGCAGATTGCACAGAGACTCTCTTCAGTGGACTCCTAGAGAGGAACCTCCTGTATATCCAAGAGTTCAGCAGTGGATGGCATGTTAACGGCTGAATGTTCTGTATCTTCAGAATGATTTTTTTTTTTCCGAGACTTTTGGATGAGGAAGAAGAGGAAAAAACTGGACAGTAAAAGACAGAGAAGAGGAGAGGAACACAGGGAGTCAAGGGGATCTTGTGGCAGGAGCCAGCTCTCCCGTCATGGGGTCTCAGAAGTTTGTATTCCAAGGCAGACAGTAGGAGAGCCATTCTGAAGAGATCTAGGCTAATGGGCAAGTGGGTCAGCAAATGGAGCTTTCTCTGTCCTCGCTCACCTGGCTGCTGGCCACAGGCATTTGACACTCCTTTAGTCTGAGAGGGAAACTGTTTATCTGTTTATAGCCCAAAGGTGTCCCAGACAGATCTAGAGAAAACAAGATTCAGCAAGACTAAGCTATGAGGGGCCATAACATGCACTCAGCCCCAACTTCAGTGGCTTCCGGTTCACTCTAAGTACTGGAATCTGCCACAGGAGCACTTGAACATGTCCAGGGTAGAAAAGGCAAGCTATCTTAAATCGGCAGGTTTCAGAGCTGAATAATGGAATCTGGAAAGAATCAGATACAGAGGACCTATGCCCAGGGACTGTCTTAAACTTCCCCTTGTGTCCAGTGGAGATGGAGAGTCACTGCCTTAGAGACCCTGACTATCTGCTGCCACAGCAAGCCCTACTCCTAGCTGTTAGGTAGCTGGGTGTACATCCCACGCTCGCCAACCAGCTGCATTAAGTCATTCACAGATTTTGGCTAGGCCCGAGAGGACCTGATGAAAGTGGATTGAGGGGAGAGCAGACACAGAGCAGCTGTAAAGAGTTGGTGGACACTGTGGGTGGGTGGGCTGCTGAAGGAAATGAAGAGGACTTCACTAGGGGCTTGGGCTGGTACCTCAAAAGCCCCTGCCAGTCACAATGAAAGCAAAGTCAACCTTCAGCAGCCTGAGGAACACAGCAGAGGCGCTGAGAACCAGGGAACAGGGAAAGCTAGAGGCCACGTCTGGCACCTACTTCATCCAGCGAAGATGAGTGAGGAGGAGATGTGGTCAGGGCTGCATTTTTGGTAGCCCCCTCAGGAAACAGCAAGATTCTCCACAGCCCAGGCCCTGAGCCACAGGGCTGGTTTCTTGGGCTTCTGCTCACTGTAAGCATTTGGTTGGAACAGAGCATCTGGGGGCTCACCGCTGACACAGCTGTAGATCATGGTTCACACATGCTCTTTTCTATTAGGCACTTAAGGACCATGGGCTGTAGGCTATGCCTTAGTGCCAGTGGGCCTAGGACCACCCCAGGATAGAGTTGACTAGACCTATACCAGCTGGAAGCCCAAAGGACTAAAACTAACTTTTAGGAGAAACTCTCAAAAGTTTCTTCCAAAATTCCAAAGCAGCCAGGGGGAGGAACTATAGACTGAGTTCACCAAGCCCAGGGAATCAATGTGCTTTCATTACACACTGAGCTGGGCAGGCTCAGAGAATCAGTTTACTTTCACTCCAGACTGGGCTTGTGAAATTTCAAGATCCAATGAGCTTTCAGTGCTGTCAAGGTCTGAGACACCAAGGGCAAAGGGAAGGAGGATGAGAGATTTCCAGGAGTTCATGGGAACAGCTGCGGCTTGTGCACCAAGTAGACTGAACTCAACCAGGCCTGGGCCCTCCAGCCCTGCCCTTTACCCCTGAAGATACCGTACTCCAAGGGACTCCTGATGTAGTGATGGGCCAAATATCCCTGACCAACAGGCAGCTAGCTCCTGACTTGTGTTCTTGCAGAAGGAAATTGGCCTGCAACTGATAGTCTCAAACCCCTTGGAACAGGCTCTGTGTTCAGGTGCTGCATACAGGAGCAACTTGAACAGTGCCCTGTCATAGTCTAGTTTAACTTTCTTACACCTGCCCAAATCTGGGAGCAGCTGTAGACCACAGTTCATACATACTTTCTCCTTTCTACCAGACACTTACATGGAAGCATGTGCTCCACTCCCTGCTCAGAGGCTGCTTCCTGAAGACACTGAGACGCTAGGGGTGGGGAGGGGCATATGTCTGTCAATGAGAGAGGCTGGACATCCTAACCTTAAATTTAGAGCCCTAGAAGAAGCTCCCTGCTGTTCTGTGACCACATTTCACAGAGGAATCTCCAATACCCTCAAGTAATCTTTGAACGAGTAGCAGAAAATGGAGATTCACCACATGTACTGTAGGTAAAATGTCAGGGAGAAGAGTTTGTGGTTAAGTTTCTTCAGTTTATTTTCTGTTTCTAAGACTTTCCCACCCCAGTGAAGGGGTTATTAAGAGCCAAGAGCCCTGTGGGAAGTTAAGCATTTGAGAGAGGAGGGCTTATCTCAAAAACTTTTGATCCATTCCTCCGCAAGGAGTTTCTACTCCATTCCTCAGGGTCAAGCTTCTTCCAGAAGCCACCTTGATATAGTGAGGCTTTCTCACCCAAATTTAGAGCCTGCCCTCCAAGACTGGGAACCCACACATCTGTTGTCTCTAAAGGCCTAGTAGTTTTGGGGCAAAGGATGAGAAGGTAGAGGGAGCATGTGTGGGTTCTTTCTAAAATGATCCTCAGTCCTAAATCAAACCATCTTTGGGACCTGATCTCCTGCCCGAATGGTACTAGTTCTCATCCTGGACCTTTTACTGGCCTGACTTAGCCCTTAACTAGACAAAGCTGCTATGGCCAGCAGGACCAGGCTTCAGAAAAAGGCAAAGAACCCTACAGGGATCTCATTGGGGGCATACAATGATGCAGGGGGTAATGGGGACAGCTTCCTGGTCCTCTGAAGGATGGAGTCTTCAGAATATGCTTGATATCCTTCTTAGAACCAGTCACAGTCAGGTCTTTTGAAATAACACACTTCACTCTCACTACTTGGTGTGATGCTGTCACAGCTGATCCTCTATTGAGTCCTAAGCAGAGGCATAGCAACAAGTTGGCTACAGAGGGCCAAGATGCAGAAACACCCAGCACCTCCTCTCACCCTCTTATTTGCTTGATGGACAATGGAGTCCTGAGCACCAACATGGTATCCAGGACCATAAGGAGCTAAAGGAGACACACTGTCAAGATGCCATCCACCAGGAGGACTTCACAAACTACCTGGAGCGTGGCTACTCAGGTATACTCCAACATGTGAAACATCACTGTGCACTGCGTACTTTTCTCTACGTATGGCTTACTTCATCATAAATTTCTAACAAGGCCCACTTTGGGTGAAGACATCCTATATGGGGTAAAAACAACCATTTGGAAGACTAAAAAAAACTAAGATGTACCAAAAGAATGGTCTTGCCCAGGCCTCAGGTCCAGTGACAGTTGCACAGGAAGCCACTGCTGCACAGCTGCAAAGGTGCAGAGGAGCCCCACCGTTTACAGGAGAGAGCAACTCACTTAAAAGTGTTTCCTCCCACTGGACTTCAGATGATCAGGCCTGAGCACCCAGCAAGAAATTATCTGTCCCTCTTTTCCTGGTGGATCTGATTTCACAGAGATGTCAAGCAGCTAGGGAAGAGGCTTTTCCTTCCTTCAAGCCAAGGCAGTGGGCCTGTTCCCTCTGCTTTGTTTCAGAGAAGAGCCACCCCACCATCAGAAGGGTCTCGCTCAAGTTATAAGAAACCAACCCTGCTGACCAGAGTGTGGTCATAGAGAATGGGTTGATTCTGTCACGACAGCAGCAGGGAACTATGGATTCTCAGGAGATTGCTAGCTGAAAATGCCAACAGTGGCCAGCTGTGAGGCTGACCTGAGGCCAACAGTGAAGCTGCTAGACAGTCCCTCCTGCTGCAGCTGCTCATACCATGAGAGCACTGAAACTGCACTGGAGACAGTGGACAGCTTCCTGACAACAAGGAAAGGCTGCCATCTCAGATTACAGCAAATCCCATTAAGGTTGACTTGAGGATGAACAACAAAAGTGTATCAAGGCTTTGTGTTCTGCTTATATAGTCCCAAAGCAAGGAGCCCATGGTCTGACAGGGCATACAGAGAAAACATAAGCACATGCAGTAGGAGTTTAGGACCACTCCACAAGTGGACTCGACACAAGCACCTCCCAGTGTTCTGTTATCTGGCCCCTCCTAAGTAAAAAGCAGCCCTAAGAGAGTGGGCTTGTCTGGATATGGAAAACTTTTTAACGAGTGTCACAAGGAGCACCAAGTTAGGCTTATAGACATAACACAGTTGCAAGGTGAGTGGCCTTAAAAAGGGGGTTGGAGGTCTCAAAGTAGGTAAGTGAAAGATGAAAGGTGAAACTAGTAAGCTATATAGCTCTGAGGCTACTACACAGGTGACCAACGCGGTGACATGAAAAGGATGCAGCCGAAAGAACACAACTGATCATCTGTCTCCCTCATAGCAGGACAGGCGCTTCAACAGTTAAAGAGGAAGGTGATGGAGACAGCAAGGATGGATCAATGACTCTGCCTTCGTGACTTTCCCACCCAGACTTGAATTCAGTCTGAAGTGTCTAATGGAAGGATGAGAGACACAGCCACTAGGCTGGCAGGGAACAACTCTGTTATGCTTCACAGATCATCTTCACCAATAGCTGTAAGAAAGCAAAAATAAATTCTGTGACTTCACCGTTAACTAACCAGCTCATGTGACCAAAGGATCAGCACAGCAAAATCCTCTGGACATGTGACCCAAGCAGAACACTGCTGGATGTTCCACTATGTGCACCATGCAACAGAACATGGCTGCTCATGTGTACACGCCAGTAACCATGTCATGTAACTGTGCAAACATGACACAGCAGTATTAGCATGGGCACTGTGCTAAAACTGTGTCTATTTTACTCATATATAAAATCGAGGTGAGCTCAGTGTGATGATGCACACCCATAATCCCAGCACTTAGAGGAGTCTGAGGTAGAACACTGCCTTTAGTTCAAGGCCAGCCTGAGCTATACAGTGAGAGCTTGTCTCAAAAAAATAAATAAATAAATCCAGGTGTGGTAGTACTGCCTGCAATCCAGCACTCATGCAGGAAGATTGCTGGGAGTTCAAGCCCAGCCTGGGCTACAAAGTGAGTTCAAGCCCAACATGAACTGCATAGTGAATCCTGTCTCAGAAAACCAAAAACCAAAAACAAAAAACAAGAAAATCAATCAAGGTGAGAGAAGGGCCTACTTCAGAAACATTGCCATGCATTAAATGGGAATGCTTATGGAACATCTGTGATCAATGTTTGATGGTCTAGGGTGCAGCTGAGTGACAGAATGCTTGTAGCACATAAGCTAGGTTCCATGCCCAGCACTGCAAAGAAAGGTGAGGATGGGATGGGGACAGTATCTGACACACAGAAAAGTGTCACACAAATATCTGGCAAATAAGGTACAGTCTTCAGTATCATCCTAATGTTGCTCAAAAAGAGGTTAACTCAAAGAGATTAAAACATTTTCTCAGCCATCAATCAAAACCACCATGAGATACCACTTCACACTCACTAGGATGGCTAGAGTAAAGAGATGGACACTGACAATATGTGAGGATAGAGAGAAACTAGAACCTTCATATATTGCTGGTCAGAATGTGAACAGTGCAGCCACTTTGGAAAACTTTTTATTCCTTCCTCCAAAAGCTAACCATAACTACCACATAACCAAGCAATCCTCCTCCTACATACACACACGAGAACTGCAAACACAAACGTCCACCTAAAAACTTGTACACAATTGTTTACAGCAGCACAATTCACAGTAGCCAAAAGGTAGGGAAACCCGAGTGTTCAGCAGATGAACGGAGAAGCAAAACATGGTCTATCCGTACAATAGACTATTTTCAGCCACAAAAAGAAAGGAAACTGTGACGCATGCTACCATATGGACCATATGGACGAACTCTGAAGACATTATGGCGAGAAAAATAAAAGGACACATATTGTACAACTCCACTGACACAAAATCTCCAGACAGGCAAATCCAGGCTGGGGTTGGAATGCTGGAGGAAAATCGAGAGTGACCACTAAAGGTACAAAGTTTCTCTGTAGAATGATAAAAATGTTTTTAATGACGAAAGTGATAATGAGAGAAGTCTGTGAATATACTAAAAAAAAAAAATCACTGAATTGCTCGCTTTACATGGTTGAGTTGTATGGCATATGAATTTTGTCTCAATAAAGCCATTACTAAAATAACACCCTTATTTTTCACTGAGTCACACAATGAGTTAGCTGGCTGCTGGGTTCTGCCTGCCGAGGGCCATTGTGTCTCTCTTGGGACCTAGCTCACAGGTGTTGGGAACACTGGCCTTCACTTCTCTGATATCTCCTTGTATCAGAATTTTTAAGAACTCACATAATCCATGTCAAATAGAAAAGGTAAAAAAAAAAATGCTGTTTGCCTGGGATGGGGTGGGCTAACACTAACTGTCGAGTCCCCCCACCCTTTCTTGCTCAGTTGTTTGGTACCACTTTACTACTAGCCCTGAGGGTCCACCACAGGTGTATTTCTCCCTAGTTAAAGAATGCCTAGTTCCCATCCAGGAATGGCAGAGGACATTTGGAGAGTGGATAGCAGGGGTAGGAGAAGTGTCCACTGCCTCGTTCCCTAGACAGACCGACCCTGAGGCTCTACATCAACCCAGGTTGGTCATTTGCTCCATGAATCTGAAAGCTTCTGTCTCTAATGCTCCCCCATGTCTCTCTGACATCACCTCCTTCAGTTCTAATTTACACATGACTTCCAGAGAGCCTGAGCTTGCTCCACGCCCTCACCAGGTACTTAGCCACTGGCAGTGATTATCTCTCTTTACAGTGCCCTGTCTCCCAGCAGGGCCAACAGCTACCAGCCAAAGGGGAAATCCCCCTCCTGTTTAGCTCCCTGCTCAAAGCAGAAACTCAGCAGATGCTTAGAGACCCCTGAGTAAATAAAAAGCAAGCCAACAAACAGCACCAAACTCCCTTCCTAGAAAGGAGAAAATGCAAGGCCTTGAGTACTCACCACATAAATCTCTAACAGTGTGCTGGTCAGGGCTCATTAAAAGGAAGGAAGGAAGGAAGGAAGGAAGGAAGGAAGGAAGGAAGGAAGGAAGGAAGGAAGGAAGGAAGAGACAGAGAAAGAAAGAGAAAGGAAGGGACGGAGGGAGGGAAGGAAAGAGAAAGGGAAGAAGGGAGAGAGAGAGAAGGAGGGAGGGAAGAAGGTACCAAACAGAACAGATGGTGTCACTGCCAGAAAAATATCCCCCAGAACAAAAGGGTAAGAACAGAGGTGCTAGGGGCTGGGGATTTAGCTCAGCGGCGTAAGCGCCTACCTTGCAAGTGTGTGGTCGTGAGTTCGATCCCTGCTACCAGTAAAAATACAAAAATACAAAAAAAAAAAAGAACAGAGGTGCTCAAGTACAATCCTGAATCTGTTGGCTGACACATCAGCCAACATTCCTATTTCTTCAACCTCCCAAGACCTTGGAATGAGAGGAAGTAGGCCCAGCCACCATGACAATATACATATCAGTATATGCAGCCCCATTGTATAAATTGGCAACACATGTCACTGGCCTGTAGCTGTACGCTATTCCTGTGCCTGGTGCTTTCAAATGCTTTTTGAATCTCATCTACTACCCAAAGTAGAGAAGATTCCAGAGAAGATGGTGCCAGAGGAGATGGTGACTTAGGCCTGTGGGAAGCACCAGAGTCAGACGAGGCTGCAGATCCTGTCTTTACCCAGGCAGCAATATCTGTTGAATCAGCAAGACAGGCTACACACTCGAAGTCATTCAGTGAGACTAATTCCTGTCCGGTTGCCACTAAAATCCTTCCTGCTTATAAGGAAGGAACCCTTATTCTACAAGCAAAGCATTCTTTTCTAGCATCACACATATTCTACCCACCTCTCCTGTAAAGCTAATTAAATGTCTTTCACTAATTTTACTCCCAGGATGTATCTAGCTCAGATGAGACAAGAGGCTGTAAGAGTCTGCTGGATGACCTCAATTGTCTCCAAAACTTGGCCCACGACACCAGGCGGCACTGTGGCATCAAAGAGGCTTTTTCCTTGGGGTGAATACACTACATGCACAAGGCCCAGAACTACTGGAAACATACAGAGCTCCTTTCCTCTGGGGGAAAAGCTTAATGATGACTGTTCCAAAGAAAACATCCCTGGCCTCACATCCTAGAAGATGTCCTATTCCTAAACTCGACAAAGAAGCTTTACTTAAAAGATCTAATCTTTCCAGCTGAAAATAACACAAGGGCATGAGAAGTCAAGGAATTGTGCACAAAGCGCCATTGTCTAGGCAGTACGTAAGGACAGCATATTGGAAATCAATCTGCTGTTCTGCAGAGAATTATGCTTCCATTTTTTTTCAATATTTTTCCACTTCTGTGACATCCTGATATGGCAGATAAGAGACAAGGTTCTGACTTCCCAGGTGTTGTATATCAGGAAGAAACCAACATCAATGTGGACAGCCCACTGTAAATCACTCACAAAAGGAGGAGTAGGGGCCATAACAGGGGCAGGGCTCTAACAGCAAAAGCCTTTGTCTTCTGCAAAAACAGATCTGCCTCATCAAGGCATAAACTCCAATTCTTCCCATGTAAAAAGAGATGGCCAGGTAGAATGATGAAAGCACAAGGTGAAGCGGGTGGCCCTACCAAGTCCTTCAATTAAACAGCTTACTAAAAATAGAGGCTGCTGCTCCCACCACCTGCAGCCCTAGACATCTGTGGGGCCATTGCTGCAACCTGGGGTCTGAATATCCTTCCCAGCAATGGGAAGGGTTCTTGTTCGGGTAGAGCTGAGGACAGGACAGGACCTGACTACACAAGTTCTCTGCATGAGAGGCTAACTGGACAGTAGAAGCACCAAGCACAGTTTCCTTAGTGCCACATTTTGGTTGCATGTTTCTCCAAAGTATACCCAACCCAACTGTCTTATCTTAAAAAAGACTCCACAGTCAGGCAGTGAAAGTTACTTAGCCCTTGTCAGTTCAAATAAAATACTGATTCTTGTCCCAGTATTCTATCCACCAGGCCCCCGTTCCTCAAGGGAGGTTAAGACCTGAGGGAGTGGAGGAAAACTGGCTGGCTGTCTCCCATGATGCATAGCAAAATAAAGAAACGAAGATAGTACTCTGGAAGGCCAGTCAAAAGGTAGACAGAGCTGGCAGCTGAGCAAAGATAAGGGCAAAACTGTCCTATCTCAAAGCCTGGCCAAACGAGGCCACGTGAAGCAAAGAGTCCATAAGGATAGAGAGGCAGAACACAGAAATACTTCAGTGGTCCTTTCTGTTTCCCTGGGCTCTCACCAGAGCCAGCCTCAGTTTCCTAAAGGATTAAGAGAAAGACCAGGAGTCAGTGCTTTAGGCATAGCTTCAGGGGACATGTGGCCTAGAAAGGGTGAAAACTGCAGCTCAGGAAAGGAGCAAGAAAAGCTGAAAGTAGCACCATAGCCTCTGGTCTTTCCAATTCTACTTCTAGAACTGTCCTCAAGAAATAATTAAAAGTACAGAAATACAGGCACAACTAGACTTCTTGTTGTTGCCTATGCTACCGTCAAAATGTTTTTGAAGCATTTTTCTTTTAAAGAACACACATTTTGTGTGTGTGTGTGTGTGTATGTGTGTGTGTGTAAGTAATCCAGACAGAGCATCACCAAAACTCTTCCTCCTCCTCCTGCTTTTGTTCTTTGTTGTTGTTTGTTTGTTTGTTTGTTTGTTTTGGTAGTACTGAGGATTGAACCCAAGGAACACTGAAATGTACGTACCCATACACATTACACACACACACCTCCCATATACCGCTGTATATCCCATACATCCAGACAGATCAATTGATCTCACATATTCCTATATATATTTTGAGAGAAGGTCTCACTAAATGTCCTAGGCTGGTCTTTAACTTGTAATCCTTGTGTCTCAGCCTCCTGAGTTAGCTGGGGTTACAGAGTTGTACCAGCGTGCCCTGTGTAGAATCTGTCCTTTATTCTAGCTGACCACAGACATAGCAGGCAGCAGCAAACCAGCAGCAGCATCCCACCTTCTCTCTGCCCCGTGGGGTCAGGATTAGAGCTCAATTGTGTTCTGATTTAATGTCCACACCCCAAAAAGCTGTTCTTACTCTCCTTGTGCACAGGTGAGAAGTTTAAGTTTAGTGAGGTTACAAAGACATTCAGGGTAAAGCCCAGCCCAGAAAACGGTATGCGCCTGGCTTCTCTTCCTTGGACTCACTGAGCAGGCCAAAACCATGCATGTGCTCTTTCCAGGGTCTGAGGTAACAGTTAGGTGCTGTGCATAACCTGGGTGTCAGATCCAAACCCCTCTGGGGTAGAAACTAGTTAACTCACCCCGAGAGCTACTTATCCAACCCCTGCCCAGAGCCTCCCAAACCCCATCCTCTGTCCACTGCCAAATACCCCTGTGACAGACTGACACAGGGAAGAGATATGACACCTAGAAGAATTTTTCTTCTAGGATTCACTGAACCAAAAAGAGCCTATCATTTAAAACCCCAAACATTTACATTAGAGGACTTTTCCTGAAGAGTTGGTTTATCTTCTTTGTACATCCTTGTTTTTACAAAAATATGTACAATAAATATGCTAACTTTTTAATTGGGGAAAACATTAGGAATAGCAAACAATCTTTTGCTCTCTCAACATACAACAACTCCCTCTTGGCTTTTAAATCAAATCCAATTTTTATCTCTTTTTTTATCATCTACATTTTAATGTTGGTTTGCTTCACAAGACATCTTAAAAAGCTAAACGCTGCAAGAAAAGCAAAGGACAACTTTTTATATTTCCTCCAGTGTTTCCACAGAAGGATACGGCTGGCTGCTAAGCCCATTTAGATGTGACTCAGTCACTTCGGCAATCTCCGTTGGACTGGTCAGGGTGCAGGAAAGAAGGGCCTGCAGGGAAGTGGAGTGTGTCCAAAAATGGGAGAGGAGCAGCCAGCAGCCTTCAGCTGGCTCTTCTCAGTTCCCATGTGCAAGGCTGTGCCTCTGACAAGGCTATTTTTGGATTTATAATGGGGTAAAAAGAAAGGCTTTGCAAAACGCCTTGCTAGGCAGTGCCTTGGCCCTGTCTTCCCCCAACCCTCTCCCAGCACAGCCCCTCAGGGGGGGAAGGAAGCATATCCTTCCACGTTCTTCCTCCCCTTGGCCCTTTCTTTACCCCTTGCTTCAGAAGAATCTGTAGACCTCACCCACTTGCTTGTTTCCATACAGAGCTGGGAAAATGTGAAGATAAAGCTTCAATTAGGCAGGGGTCCAATGTTGGGGGTGGGGTAAGGAGGTTGCAGGCCTGTCCCAATCCAAGAATGCCTGAGAAAGCTCCCAGGGCCCCGGCAGCCTGGAGGTTGGAGGCTTCCCACAGTCTCCTTGTGGACAGCACTGACCAGGCGTGGCCAGGGGCTGGGAGCACGCTCTGTTCCCACATGCACTCCTCCAGGCAGCCCAGCCTGCTGTGGAAGACCTGGCTCCCAGCACTGCCACACGTGCAAACAGGATGGGCTTCTTGCTGTCATCCCCTCTGCTCCCTTCCTAGAGGGAGATGGGATCCGTAGAATGTGGACTTGATCCTGGCGGGAATGGCATCAGCCTAATCCGATGCTGTGGCGGCCCTTCAGGACCAACAAAAGCAGTTTTTTTCCCTTTCAACTTTTGAAAATTGGTGTTTTGTGATTTTTATTTCTTTAGGAACCTTGAGGGTTTTTTGTTTTGTCTTTTTGAGACAGGGTCTTGCGATACAGTTCAGGCTGGCCTTGGGCTCACTTTGTAGCCCAGGCTGGTCTCAAACTTGCAACAATCCTTCTGTCTCAGCTTCCTAAATGCTGGGATTACTGGAGCAAAGCCACCACGCCTGGCTCCTTTCTGAACCTTGAAAGAGCAGTAAGAGGGAGCTCTTATTTCTTTCATGTCTTGGGTAAGGGGAGGAGCCAGAGCCAGCAGAGGTTTACAGATATTTTTAGAAACATGGGAATCAAACAAGCAGGGAGCTTCTGGGCCCGGAAACAGTTTTGCTTCCCTCCCAATTCCAAGGCCAACTGGGTGGTGAAGAGTCAGGGCTGGAGGCAGAGTGGGGTAGGGGCAAGACCTGATTCTGGGGAAAAGGAACTGAGGCAGGGAGCAGAGGTCCCCATGGACTTTGCCACTCTTTGTGCCATGGCCTAGTCTGTTTCCTCATTTACAGAGAGGGGCCAGTGGCCTCCTTCACAACCATTCTGGAGCACGGAGTGCTAAGCTAGATGAGCCCCTGTGCCTGACCTTGGCCTTCCCCACTGTCAGCTTCCATAGCAGACAGCCAAGGTGAGCAGGGGGCAAAAACTCAACATCTCAGTTCCTTTGCTGCTGGTCCTGGTTTGATAGTGGAAGAGTGAAATAGGATCTAAAATAAGATCTTTCAATTATCTGCAATTTTTCATCGAATTGGGCTATTTTAGTTCCTAAAGACCACAAACATGGTCTTAAAACATCTATAGGATGCCTTGCTCAGAAAACATCTCTCCTGCAATCCCAGCACTCAAAAGGGTGAGGCAAGAGGATCACTGCAAGTTCGAGGCCAGTCTGGGCTACAAAGTGTACTCAAGGCCAAACTGAATTGCATAGTGAAGGCTTGTCTCAAAAAAAAACAAAAAACGAAAAAAAGAAAAAAAGGAGAGGAACAGGAAGAGAAGGAAGAGGGAGAAAAAGAAAAGGGGGAGGAGGAGGAAGAGGGAGAGGAAGACATCTTTCTATAGTCTGGGAATGGCCACAGAAATCTGGAGGAAAATAGGTAAGACAGCGGGAGACCCCAGCAGCTCCTGCTGCGGAAGGGAAGGCAGCATCCTTTGGGGTGTGACCCAGTAGTAACTAGGGATGCTTCACAAAGGCTCAACCTCTGTAGTTATTAGTCCTACTTCTAGGACTGCTCTCTGAAGCGCTGTATTTTAAAAAAAGAAAGAAAGAAAAGCAAATATTTGAAATAAACGGAATAAAAGAAACAAAATATAGTGACCTCATGGCACAGTACACTGAAGCTAATGAAGATGTACTTTGAAGGATAACATAGACAACTCCTAGAAAAGACAATCTTCCATGGTATAAACCAATTTTTATCACCAGGTGCTATGAATTTGTGGGCAACTCTGTGTTCCCCAAATTCAACCATGAATCAAATTAACTTGTGGCACTTCTTTAGCCTCACTGCTCTTTTGCCTGCCTTTTACACAGACACGCCCTTAGCCGAGAAGCTCCTGTCTCAGATTTAATTTATTCTTCCCCAGGGAGCTGCAGACTCACCAGTTGGCTCCGTAACCGGACAGAGTGAAAACTTTCTGTCTGTCTCTCTGTCTTACTGCTTATACTTCCCTTATAGCTAACCCTTAGGCTATGTTACAAGATCCTGGAAGGGAAGGACTCTTTTCCATTTTGTTTTCTCAAACTTGAGCTCATCAAAGGTATGCGGCAAACCAGCGACATATGAATGAATGAGTTTTGGTTTCCCAAGGCCATGGGTAAAGCTCTCCTGAAGACACATGCAGCACTCAATGGCCCTAGAATATTAACAGACCCGAGCCCTCGGTCCCCCTGTGGTATTCTCAAAGTTGTCAGAGTATCAGCTGCAGAATGTGGCCAGTCTAGGACAGCAAGGATCCTACTGTTGATATCTAATAGATGACTGGGCCCATCAAGGAAGGGGTTTATTCATCTGAGCAGATTAGATAAACTACCTCTCTCCACCTTTTGGGAATAGTAACTATCATTAACCCTTGGGCTTTCAACCAGAAAATCTAGACTTGAAACCATTTATAAAAAAGTCTCTCATAAAAAAGGCTGAGACAAACTATAGATAGTGCATTTAATTCAGGATGTGAACACACAGTTTGCATCCACACATATTCACATCTCCTGCCAAGTGCACTCAAGGAGCTACACAGGCCCACAGTAACAACGTGGCCCACAGGACATACAAGGGAACAGCAACCAGGCATGGTGGCATACACAAGTTTGTGTTCCAGCACACACAAGTTTGAGCCCAGCCTGGACAACTTAGTGAGACACTGTCTCACAATAAAAATAAAAAAGGACTCAGTATGAAGGCACTGGGTTCAATCCCCCTACCCCCCCCCAAAAAAAAAAAAGAATGAAGGAAGAGCAGCAACAGAAGTAGATGGCAGAGAAGGCAGGAATTGTTTTGCATTCTGAAATCCTAAACCCTAATAAGAATGACCATAAACAGAAAAGGTACAAACTCTCCAAGACAAAAAGCTGGAGGAGGCAACAGCAGACAGAAGATATCAATTAAATTCTGAAAAGGAGTAGTGGTGCTGGATGCATGGAGAATGACAAAGTGGGGCAGAAGAAATGTGATGGTGGTATGGGGCAACCTTAACCCAGAACACCAGGCAGCTCAAGGCTTAGAGGCCCCAGAGGTCCCAGCAGCTGAGTAACTGCTGGAAGCATCCAATGAAACCTGCATTCTGAAAGTTGAGGCCCCATCCCAAGTCCTTCTGCTGCTTAGAAGGCCTCCTAGAATGGAGGTGAGAAGGTTCGTATTTGGAGAAACTGACCAGCTGAAGAGAATGATTTCCTAAACCTGGCAATATCCAAAATATGGGATAAGGGAGTTAATATATGGAGACATTTGAGGGTCATCCCTTACCTGACTGCCTTCCTAATGCAGTGCCTACCACTATGTACCTTATACACATGTACGACTCCATTCTAAATGTCACTATGCCTTTGAGAAAGCCCAAGACTAATGGAAAGGGAATTAGGAGAATCCACGCTAGGCCAGAGACAGAATAAAACTTCAAATAACTGAAATGATAACAGAAAGTTTTGCACCTAGGAAACATGAATAAAAGGCTCTAAAGAGGACATATGAAGAACCAAAAGTGAGCTATAAGAAAGTAAAACTGTGATAACTAGAACAGGACAGGATGAATAGATGAGTTACAGGACAGGATGAATGCAATCTCAGGCATATGACAGTTATGCAAAAAAGAGTAACATCAGAGACTGACCAGGGAACCAGCAACTCAACTGAAGGAGTTCCAGGGGCAGAGACTAAGGAATACAAAGGAAATTACCACAACAAACTCAGCCAAACATTCTGGACCAGGACCGAACTTTATACATTCTAACAGTGAAAGAACCCAGATTTATAACAAGGAGTATCTCTGCAATTTTCTTCCAGGAATGAAGAGAAACTTCAAACATTTTCGGAGGGAACATTCAGTCCATGTCTAAAGGATTAGAATCAGATCTCTATACATGAACTTCTCACCAGCAGGGGTTTCAGTTAAAGGCAAAGAACAATGCCTTTAGAATTGCAAGGGAAAACTACAGTCATGACATGGTACTTGCTGAACCAAGAAATACTCATCACATTTTTACAAAAATAAAACCAAACCACCATTTTAGCCCTCAGTGCATGCATCAGTCTCCTGGGATCTTATAAACAGTGCAGAACCCAGCATCTCTGTCATTACTGTACTGTACTTTGTGCATTTTAAATCTTAATCATGGGCTGTAAAAAAAACTAGTAGTCGGGGCTGGAGATTTAGCTCAGCGGGCATAAGCGCCTGCCCTGCGAGCATAAGCGCCTGCCCTGCGAGCAGGCAGTCGTGAGTTCAATCCCCGGTACTGTTAAAAAGGAAAAAGACAAAAAAAAAAAAAAAAAGACTAGTAGTGGTAACACCAAGTCTAAAAGTCTAGTATTAGCCCAGTAAAATGTGAAAGTTCAGGAGAATTTTTACAAATTATTTCTAATATACTATTTCTTTTCTGAGATGGGGTCTTGCCATGTAGTTCAGGCAGTCCTTGAGCTTTCTAGGTAGTCCATGCTGGCTTCAAACGTGTGGCAATCCTCCTGCCTCAGCCTTCCACGTCCTAAGATTATATGCATATATCATTGCACCCGGAAATCCTAATTCTTACAGGGAATTTTTTGTTTATCACAAGTTCTGAAACAAATTAATGATGACGGGGCACAAGGCTCTATGTGGGATGTTACCACAACAAAGAAAAATACTGTCCTACACAGCTGTCCTCACAGTTCTGACAGAAAGTTTCAAGTTTGACAGAGATAGTGAAAAAGAAAAGCTAGTGAAGGTGGCTGAAGGTGATTATTAATGGCAACAAAACCCAAATGCTATATGAGAAAGGAGACAATTCAAGGCTACTACATGGATTGGTGCACATATTTTTTACACTGTCATAATAATGAAATGTTAATGACTTGTTCAGGATGGTCATGTGAAAAGGGAGAATGGAAAAAGCTGTCACTACATACATGTGGACATGTATGCATGAAGGGCAGACAGGAGAAAAGAACTAAATCCTATTTTATAGCACATAAAATCAATAGACATCAAATTTGAAATTCAAGAAGTAGCAAGTAGCAGTAAAAATGTTATTTATGAACACAGGGATAAACACTAGCATACCCTGGCTACAGAGACTGAGAACAGCTTCCTCTAGGAGATGGATTGAGGGGTAGAAAAGCCCAACCTAGTGGCTACATATCTGATTTTTTAAACTATGCACATAGATTGCTTTGGAGAATTAAAGCCCCAGGATCACTTTAAAATTCCCATTTAGTCCATTTTCCGTCTTCCTATATATCAAGAGAACATAAGATCCAAGGATACCATCCTATATATCAAGAGAACGTAAGATATATCTTCCTATATATCAAGAGAACATAAGATCCAAGGACACAGTTACAAAGAGAAAAAAGGGTATATTGTATCCCCTCCCTTCAAACAAAACCTTAAAAACCCATTATTACCTCAGTGAAAAATCAGTTAAAATTTTCTAAGAACTTGAGGGACTGATAAAGACCCCATAGGCCTTCAGGTTACCAAGTCCAGCAGTGGGCACTTCTGGTGGGTATGCACCTGCATTTACACTCTTCACTGAAAAAACCAATGTTCTCATCACATCTTTACTAAGGACATTCACTGCAGGGAAGTTCATTCAGCTGTCTGAAGAAGTCATGGGCAAATGCTTCCAAGTCTCTAAGACATTATATAATTCATATACTTGATTCTGAGGGAAACAAAACACTAAAGCAAGTAAGTAGATGTTCTAAAATTAGGCAAATACTTTTCCGCTGGCTAGGAAAAGGCTAACAATATATGGAAGAAATAAGCAGCACTCAAACTGCGGTGCTTTCTATGAAACAGACCTTAATTCTCTTCCATCTCTACAAACTACTGCTGCAGCCTGCCTCGAGTTATCTTGAAGTGCACACCTGCGACCTCCCGGTTGGCTAGGAAACAGCAGAACAAGCAAACAGGATGTATGCACAAGGCCACAGCTGTCCCTTCTACAAGTGACAAGGCAATGAGGACAGCCTACCCTTGGTGTGACCATTCCACTCTCCTCCATAGGGCCCACAGCAGCAGGACAAGGAGAGGCCAAGCAGAGAGCTTGGCTGTCCACTGGCATCACCTTATATAAGTGTCCTTCTTTCTCCAGAGCCTCTGAAGAAAAAAGAGAAAAACAGTTGAGACCAGAAGAGCAAACATTGACTCTCCCTTTCCTGCTTTGCACAGCAAGCTGAACTCAATGGGCTGGGAGAAGACAGAACATAGGTAGAAACAAAAGAAGAAAAATAAAAAGCACTGGAATGCCTTTAGAAATTCCCACACTAGGAAAGAGAGCGAGAAGACAAATTCCAAATGTCTGTTTTCGCAACCTGACCTTTCTGAGGATGCAGCTATCGACTCCAGGGTATTTTACATGATGTAAGGCTCAGCATCGCCCTGACATGCAACTAACCAGGAGCATCTGCCGTATACTGTACCCCTCCTCTCTCTGCAGCTCTAGTGATGGCCACTTGATATGTAACTCCACACAACTGCCATAGGCCTGGACTACAAAGCAGAGAAATCAAGGTCTAGCCATATGAATGTGAGTCCGGTTGAAAACTGTACTGCGCATATACCACGCTGCCCACCCCGGGTGGCAGGGATGTTGCAGAGAACAAGCTGGATAAGAGAAATGAGATGACCCAGGCAACTTCAACATGGTACCTGGCAGGACCAAAGGAGTGTATGGGTCATTTCCTGCCAAGCTCTGATGCTCAGGAGACTGCTATGGCATCACTGTGACACAATAAAGACCCACTTGGAACAACCACCTGTACTTCACTCTCCCAAATGCCAACCTTCATACAAAACCTCACCCAGGTGTGCTTGATTTGCTGTTTTCCTAACCTTTACTCAGATAGCATGAATTATGCTGTCCTCAATCTCAGAATAGGCTTCCAAAGCTATGACATCAGAGGGGTTTCATGGTAAGCCCACTCCTCTCCATTCCTGGCCCACATCTCCCACCACAGTGTCTTGCCCACTTTCTCCTCATCTCTCCACCCTTGGCAGGATCCTAGGGAGAGTCACAGCAGCCCCAAAGTTAAGCAGAGCACCAGGAAAGGGACCTGGACCAGGACATAACATCCAGCCACTGTGATGGAACAGCAAGCATAGCAGCACTGTGGTCGACTATACAAGCAAAGTTCTGCTGGATGGACACAATGAGGCACAGCTATACCACAGCAGTTCATCAGCTCATTAAGGATCCTGGCACGTTCACACAAATTGCAGACCACTAGCAGAGGCAGGAATCCACTGGGAAGTGACTGTGAAGATCTACCACAGGTGAGGGTTGAACTAAAGCAAGGAACTTCCATTTTAACACACGTGTTTATCAATCTCTTGGTCCCACCAACTACAGCTAGAACAGTACCATGACACCAGGATCAGAACAAAATTCATGGTGCTTTGGGTCATGTCCCCTGCTGAAAAGCCAGTGGGAGTCAGCGTGACTTAAGTGGATATGCCACAGACCTCACACAGGCCAGCAGAACCTTCAGACCTCAGCTGCCTCGGTGCATCAAGTTACGAGGTGGCGAGGCCCTTTGCTTGCTGTGGGTACTTCATTCTCTCAACAGATGTCAGCTACCCAACAGCATCTCTACTCATCACTCCATAAAGATGTGAAGGCTTCTGTTCTAGCACACCCTGGCACAGCTGCAGTCTTCAAACATTAACCAAGTAAGGCTTTGAGATAGCTGGGTCAGAATAGCTCCACCCACTAGGTCTATGACCCATGGTTATAGGCAAGCAGGCCAGCTCTGCCTGGAAAAATACACGACCTCGGGTAAATCACTGCCCACCCTTTCCCAGCCATTTGAAGGATTTAATGAAAACAGGGAGAATAGCTATCACTGTGGTTGGTACATGATTTCTTTTTCTGCGGTGTTAGGGATGGAACCCAAAGCTTTGCACATGCTTTGTAAGTACCCCACCACTGAGCTATCCCTCAGCTAGTATATGATGTCTTCTAACTTCAACGCTGATCACTGAGCCTAGCTAGTCCAAGCAATGTCAGTTATACCTAGAAGAGGTAAGCCTAGGTTCTGTGTCAGTGCCAACCTCTGTGTTCTGTGGATGGACACCTCTGTACCCTGTGGATAAGCATCAGTGGTACCTCTTCAACTGAGGCACAGTATCAAAAAACCCCACCAACTGCTGCATCTTCAGCTAGCTGATTGGAGTTGGAGCAAACTGTCAGTGGACTCAAGAAAAGAATGACTCACCATGTGTTAAAGACTTTGGAGAGTGGCCCATCCACCACTCTCCCACTTAGGCAGAGGTGCAGACAGAAGCCCAGAAGCAAAATTACCTTCAAAGTGATGGAAAGGAAGAGTTGTGCCCCCTCAGATCTGTCTGTCCAACAAGACAAGGTTGGTGGTGAGGCCAGGTGAGGTGGGTCACAACTATAACTACACAAAGTCTTTTGAGCCCTCTACTTTGGGAGACTTCTGTCCGCCTACCTGCTCTGCCCTGTTCCTCTATTTTGGTGGCCCAGGCTTATTCTGTATCATTACTTAAGTAAATACAAGACCAGGACAGATTCCTAAAGACAACAAGGGGTCTTTTCTTCTTCCCTCACCCCTCTCTAATGAACACACTCAGCACGACGCCTACTGAACTGTCCTCGCTGAGGAGCTTGCCTCATATGCTGAGGCTTGAGCTGCCACAACCCAGGCAAACCCATCTCTCACCTCCATTTGCAGAAGAGGCTAGTTCTTCCAGTCCTTTTGTACACAGACATTCCCTAATTTTGTCTCACTCTAAAAACACAGATGCCTTGTCAAGAGGAAAATGATGCCCCCAAGCAAGGACTACAGCCTTCATTCACCAGGGACCTTGTTCCCCTCTCTACTTTTTATCTGTGCCAGCTCAAGTCTAGATGGCAGCAGCATCCCTAAATCCCCTGCTGAGTTCCCCAACTCAATGGAGAGCCAAAGAGAAGAGAGGAGATACAATGTGAGGAGAAGTCATTCCTTCTGCTGACACAGAGGTCTGCTGGAAACAGGATGGCACTCCCCACTGCTCTTCTGGTCAGCTCCTGAGAATGACACTACAGCCTTTCTGCACGGCCTGGAAACTATCCAAACATAACCCACCAGCCTTTTGTTCTGTAGCAGCTCCCTCTGGTCATACTCTCTGTGGCTGGCTGAATAATGGCCCCTAAAGACATCCATGGCTTAACACCTAGAATCTGTGTTTCCTGCACTTGACCAAAAAAAAAAAAAAAAAAAAAAAAAAAAGAGTCCTTTATGCTTAAATCAAAGAGCAGATTCTGCTCTCCCCAGGTGAGCCCTCAATGTAATCCCAAGGGTCCTTTAAGAGCAAGCAGAAGATGGTTTGACACACAAAAGGGAGATGTACTGATGGAAAACAGGCTGCAGGGAGGTGAGGAAGCAGCCGCTAGAGTTTAGAGAGGATACAGCTAGGACCTTGCCCCACAGCCACAAAGGAAACCACTCCGTCCACATCGGGTCTTGGACTCTTAGCGTCCAGAACTATAAGAAAATAAATACAAATGTATGTTGTTTTAAGTCAGTAAGTTTCTGGCAACTTCTTATGGCAGCCACAGGAGAAGAGGAAGCCTACCATGTTATCTGTGATCAGCACTTCTCCCCAGAAGAAAAATGCCTGCAATTCACTCTAACACACCTCAGGGCAGGTGAGCACATGGCACAATGTGAGGACATCCCTTCCTTAAGATTGCCACTCAGCTTACCTGTGTCAGATCTGCCAGCACCACCCTTCCCTCATTCAGAGAGCTTTATACCAACACTACGGACATTCCCTGCCCACCCTTTCCTGGTCTAAGAAAAGAGTCCCTTAAAGGGGGTTCTGAGGCAGAACAGCGTAGAAGATTTAAACCCTAGCATATAAGGCTACCTGGTCACACTGATGCCTTCAGTTGATCAGCCAACTGAGAGTTTTCTAAGTTACAGTTTTACCTGTATCCTGGCAAAGTCCCAAAGGGCCTGGGTCAGCAGACAAGTCAGGCTCAATGGCTGGGCCATGTGAGGGTGCCCCAGAAGGAAAGGATGGGAGGGATTTGCCCTGCAGGATTTGGCAGCTTCATATTGTGCTTGCCCTATATTTGCAAGTGTTGCGTGCTTATTCACAAACTGGCATTAGCCACCTGGCTTCGCTCCTTCAAATCTAAATGTCTTCTGTTGTGAACACCCATAAAAAGACTTTTTTCTGACAGTTCTTTCCCTGCTGCTACATAATTAGTTTCCTAGCCAATTAATCAGAGGTTTTCATTTCCTAGCCCTCCTCTCTCCACATGAGAGAACCGCCCAGTTCACTGTCACAGCCTCCAGGGTTCCATGCATCACTTGCTGTGGGGAAGTCTACTCCCAGCTCTGCAGACAGTGATCAGGTTGCCAGAGTCCATCTTCTTGATGCTTCCCCAGCAGAACCTCCACTAACCCACAGAACTGTTGCTCTTACCATCTCCCTTGCCTCTTTCCTGAAACAGCGAAGGGCTAGAAAGAGAGCACCCAAGAGGACAAGATGCAGAGTCACTATGGTGTCCACAAAGTCTCCCACGAGTAACAAGCATGCTGGGAGGTCAGGGGAGAGTATTCAGGGGTTACAGTATTGACACAGGTGGGCAGCTACATGCCGCTTGTGGTTCTGGGGAGGAAAGTACGGACACCAGATGACCCCAAGACAGAAAGGCACTTGTTGAGTATACAAAATCACTAAGCCTCTCAATGTGATCTGAACTTGAAGGTGGATTTTTTGCAGGGAGGTAGTCTTAAAACGTTTACAACAGAGACTCAAGAACCAGAGAGGAGGAAGATGGCAGATGGATCTGCCGCCAGCCATCCCCATGCACTGGGCATTACTACTAATGTCCTTAGATTCAAGGCCAGCCCCTGAGGTGCCTACTGTCTCACAAAGGACACCTACAAGGAAATAAGTGCAAAGTGCTCCCCATGTTCCAACAGGGGTCCTGGAGACAAGGAACACTGCAGGAGAGAATCAGTCTAACCTAGATGATTCAGGGTAACTTGCAGAATCTTCTAGCCACCTGTGAAGGTTAGCCTGTGCCTCCCTTCTGATCCTCTCTGTCTGGCTAACTCCTTCCAGCAGGGTCTTCTTTAGCTTCTTTACTCAATGAAGGTCAGTTGTCCATGTTGGGACACCTATAGCAGAGGCACGTGTATTAGGCAGTTTGGTATCACTAAAACAAAATACTTGGCCTAAGCTACTTATAAAGTTTAAAAAATTTATTTTGGTTCACAGCTCTGGAGGTTTAAGCAGCACGTCATGGTGGTAAGTATGTCAGAGTAAGTAGTCACATCTGCAGCCAAGAAGCAGAAAGGCACAAAGAAACCAAGTTCCCCCATCCCTTTCAAGGGCAAACCCTCAATAGCCCAAGCGCCTCCTACTTGGCTCTACCTCCTAAAAGTCCATAGCACCTCCAAACAGGGCCACTTTGGGGACACTGTGTTTACATATGGATCTTTGGGGGATACTTATCCAAATCATAACAGCTCACAATCTCCAAATTCCTTCTACCAGCTTCTATGTGGTGCCTTCCCCTTCTATCATTCCCTCCTTAATGGGCAGCTCACAGGCTGGTGATCAGGAGATCTGGTTGCTTCCTATGCCTGTGGTTCAGTCCCCAGAGCCAGCATCAGTCACATCCTACCCTAGGTTTCCTCACCTGTAACATGAAACATCTAGGTCAGGTCACAGCTACGAGCCCCCAACTGTCATCCCACAGCCCCATGGTCACCCACTAGTGGCTTCCACCTCCTAGCTGTTACAGAAATGCTACAGGGGCTAATATGCAGAACTGGCAATTAGGAGAAAGAGCAACCTGAGGAATATCCCTGCCACTGTCCCACAGACAGTCTCACATGCTGTGTCCCAAGTGTCCCCCTCCCCCACCACCTGCCATCTCATGTGGAGCAGCTTAAGGTTTGGGCTCCAGTTTCTACAGAACATCACACCAAGGTCACACGACAAGGACACCGTGCCCACATGCTCTATTCCAATCAGTGATATTTTGTGTATCACAGTAATTTAGAGACAAACACATGGAGCAAATGACTGAGCTGCACCCTGACCCCAACCACTGGACAACAGTGAGGAAGCGGTTGCCATCCTTATCAGAGTTGTCCTTTCTGTGGCCGACCAGGTAACTGAACTGGCACATATTTATTTTCCTTCTTCATGATTTCACACATTTGTTCCTACTGTAGATCCCAGCAATCTCAGGATATGACTTTCGATTCCTTATTAGGTTGAGAATGTTCACCTTTTCGAGTAAAGAAAGCACTGTACAGCTTCTCTTTGGCATGTCTGAATCAGACACATCACTATTCCTGTGCTGTGGGGTTGTTTTTAAGTAAACTAAGGCTGTGTGTCCTCCTCTACTCGTCCCTGTTATGGACCTCACAGTCACTATGGTTACCAGTCAGACAGACAGCTAAGGGGGCCTAATACTGAGGGAAGGGCAAGCTTCTCAGGCAGCCTGCCTGGCAGAGCTCTGGACTAGAGAAAACAAAGCCAGAGCTCGGAGGAGCACTCCCAAAAGGCCACGTGGAGTGGGGTTAGTCAACATGGTGTGCTGCAGCAGACACTCTAAACTTAGTATATTAAGCTGTCAAACAGAAAACAACAACAAAATCATGAGAATGACATGATTCTACTTATACAAGGTGAGCAGCTGTTACTCTAAAACTCTTTGCAGTAGTGGGGACTGAACCCAGGGTTCTCTACATTAAGCTATATCCTCAATCTTCTTTTAAGACAGGATTCCCCCTAAGGTGATCAGGCTGGGTTCACTTATGATCCTCCTCCCCTTCAGCCTTCCACAGTGCTGGGATTACATATTACAGACATTTGCCACCACGCAGAGCTAAACTCTGAAACTTTCTGAGCACTAACATGATACTACTAGTGAAAATTCCACACCAGATCTCGCGACACACAGTCATCAAAACGTAGTAAAGATTACCTTCAGCCTATGTGTATAAGGCACATATGAAACAAAAATGAATTTCTCTTTTAGGTTGGTCTTAGCCCCAAGACATCTCATCACATAAATGCAAATATTCAAGAATTTGAAAAAAAAAAAAATCCAAAACTTGTCTGCCAGAACATTTCTCACCTGTAACAGAGAGGTGAGACAGAACAACCAATATGTATAAGGCACCTAAAAGTCAGATTCACAGAAATAAAGTAGAATGGTGGTAGCCTGGGCTGGAGGAAGGGGAGTCAGTGTTTAATAAGGGTGGCATCCAGAAGATAAAAGAGCTCGGGACCCTGATGGTAGTGATGGCCACATAACAGTGATGATGCACGTAATATCAGTGAACTATGTTTTCGTTTGTTTGTTTTTGAGACAGTGAATTGCTGTGCAATTCAGGCTGGCCTTGAACTCGAGATGATCCTCCTGCTTCAGCCTCCCAAGTGCTAAGATTATAGGTGTGTGCCACTATGCCCCACTGTGTTCATAAACATGAATAAAATGGTAAATTTTATGTTACATGTATTTTATCACAATCAAATCTTTAGGTTATGTTTTTGCCTTGCCCCAGGAGGGAAAAGGAAGAGAACAGGTCTACAGTGGTACTCTGGAGACTCTAGATTGACATACCAGCACCTTAGGTTTTTAATCTGTCCCCAAGAACACCAGGAACAGCAGAAAAACCTGACAAGAGTCACGGGCAACCTCTATTGGGCGCAGAAACAATCAGAGGAGAGGCAGGAATTTAGATTTTTAGCCTTTTCACTTGATCCACCAGAAACGCCAGGGACCCAGGCAAATTTCTCAAGCTGCTACTTGTCTGGGAGGCCACCCAGAGCCCACCTCACCTCAGACGGATGGGGAAGTTTCTTTTCCTTTTTTGGAAAATCCACCTCTTCTCCACACTCACCAATTACAGGGTATGTGGGTGTATCACGAAAGAGATTTCCCAAATAAGGACAAGAGACTCCCAAAAGTGAGTCCCGTCTCAGAGCCACCCAGAAAGGCAGCAGTAGCCTGCTGGTGCCATTCAGCCGTGGTCCCTAAGCAGAAAGGCCTTCTTGAAGCAGCCGTGCCAAAGCTGGGACTGCTATCCTCCTGCTATTGTACTGCAATGCCCAGGCACCCTTCTGCCTCTCCAGGTCCTAAACCAGAGAAACTGAGACCATCTTTGCCCTCACCATTCTTCACATTTCTTTGCAGGGTTTCTCCCTGCTGCAGAATAATCACTTAGGTCACGGCAATGCTACTAGGATCACCCTCATCTTACTTTTTCTTCTTTATACTTAATTCCTTCCCTTTCACGCTGCGGGCAGAAATTCTGCCACCATGCACCGCAAACCTGTGGAGTTTGCCTCCACAAATATCTGCCAATTCCCATGCCAGATAATGCAGAGAAATACCAAGAATTATCAGGGGTCCAACAAGGGGGTGTGGGTATCAGTCTAAATAGTAAAATAACATGTAAACAAATGAAAACAAATAGTAATATTGAATAAAAGTCAAGTAACAATTCAAAACAGATTGTGACTATGCGTTACAGGAACACATCAGCCACAAAATGCTTCAGTTTAAGAGTACAATGCATCAGCAGGGCAGGGAGGACCAGCAGAGAGGGCTAGAGCCAGGTCTAGCAGGACAAGGAGGACTACAGGGGCCACGGTGTGCTGCTTCTAGAGATGAACATCCACTATGCCACCTTGCAGGCATAGTGGTCCAAACATACTATGGGACACACTATGTATACCCTCCCTGGCCAAGAGACACAGAGGCAGTTCTGCTAGCTCTTGACTAGCCTGATGAACAAGGAGCCCACCATGACTCATCAGAGTAGGAACAGGCCCACCCATTCCACAACAGAAACTTTCTATACCACCAGCAGGCTATAATTCCCTTATCCAGGAAATCTGACAGATAAGTTTATGCTGCTGATCAACAAATCAAACTTACATTTTAATTTTTAAAAATAGATTAACAATTTTAAAACCACTGACTAAATCACTCAGGGTTCCCCAGTCTAGGCACTGTTAACATTGTATGCCAATATTTTTTTTTGTGATGGGAGTCATCCTTGGCCTCTACCCCCTTATGCCAGTCACACCCACCAGGCCCTGAAACACTGCTGCTGCTGAGGACCACTGTTCTAGGCCCTCACCAACATAGGCTTCCACAGTGTCTGGAGCTTAGCCCACATGAGCCTGCCAGCGGACACGTTCTTGCTCTAGGTCTTAGAACACAGAGGGAGCAGGACTTTCTAGGCTCTGTACTGCTCCGGGTGAGGAACAGATGTGAAGGACAAACCACAGTGCAGGCTGCCAGGTAGCTATGGAACAGGCTGTTTCAGTCCATATGAGAAAGACCTCACTGCTTCTTCCTTCCTGACCTCTGGCCTCCATCTCAACCACCTCCTTGTAAGTCCCTCATGTGACCTTCCTGATATAATACGGAAAAGCCTTAGAAGGCAGAGGAGACACTTTACAGGTACTTCAACACAACTATCACCATTCTTTTTCACTCCCGAAGTAATACTATTTTATTCCTGGAGGTGCTGCACCCAGGTTCTCAGCACAACAGTACTAACTGCTGCCCCGTCAGTCTTCTAGCTCCAAAGTCATCTGCAGAAAGTGGCCCGTGCTCAAACACTTTCAGCTTTAGGCATCCCCTCAATACCCACCGTTCAGAACACATCTTTCCTGGGGCTTCTTTCTTTCTACACATTCTGGCATGGAGCCTTCTTTACCCCAGCACCACATGAAATACTACCCAGCCCAAACCTAGGTTTCTGGGAAACCACTGTGAGCCACAAGTGTTGGCACTCCTGGTTTGACGGCCTACATTACTGAGAAGTGGTGCTTGGGACGGCATGCACTCTATGTCTGTGGCAGCACAGAAGCAGCCCAGTAGCCATTTCTCTATGCTTATGCACCTGTGCCAAAGGGAATAGTGGATTTTGCTGGACTTCAAGAAAGAGTTACTGACTACTATACCAATCACCAAGGGAAGTCCAAGGAGCTCTATTCTTCAAAGGGTATATAGCCCTAGTACAACGTAAATGTCATCTGGCTCCTTCTATACTGTCACATTAAGATTAAATAGGACAAGTGGGAACTAAGGTAACCCTCAAAAGACAGCATTTGAAGCCACCTGTCCCCTACACATGCCTACAGCTCCACAGCCTGTGGGAGTCCCTGCTGAGACTGAGGACTTTGCCCTTGCTTTCCCTAATGCCTCTGTCCAAATGCCTACCAGCCTTTATCGGAACCAACTTACTCTCACCACAACCATGAAAATGATACCTCCTCAAATCGAAGGTCTAGGCCAGTGACAACAAACCTTTTAGACAATGCCCAAACTGCAACTCAAAACCCATTTATTTATTGCTCAGTGCTAACACTGCAATTAAACCTGAATACTGAAATTTTAGTTTTAAAAAAACATACATTAACATCTTTTGCCTTAAAAGAAAAACAACACATGTGCCACAGACTCACCACCACTGTCCTAGGCTTTCACCAGGGTCTAGATTTTCAGAGCCAGCTCCATGGTGGGGGGGGGGGGCAGCGGCAAGGCGGCTACAAATCCTTAGTACTCTAGGCTCCCAAACAGAAGCCTGAGCACTCAACACACCATGCTACTTATGACACCACAACAGAGGAACTTGGTGAAGGTCAGGGACAGAGACCAGGCAAGAATACTCACCATCTCATCCAGGGCATATCGCAAGAGGCCGTGCTCATAAAGGATGAAAAACCGTCGCTGCCATTTCTACAATGAAGCATAGAGTCGACGGTTAGGCGGGGTCCTGGGCCCTAGTCCTGGCTGGCTAGGCCCCCATATCTGACAAACCTGTATGTAAGGAACACTGGCTTCAATGCTTGTGTTTCTGGGGCAGGTAGCAGAAAAAGACAGCCCCAAGCATAAGCCCAGGGATTCACTGGCCAGGCTGGGGCCAGGAGAGGGGTGCAAATCACATGAGTAACTTGTCGTTCCACATGGCTTACTGGGTTTTTTGTATTGGTTTTTTGTCTTTTTGAGACAGAGTCTCACTATGAGGTTCAGGATGGTCTTGAGCTCACTTTGTAGCCCAGGCTGGTTTTGAACTTGCAATGATCTTCCTGCCTCAGCTTCCCGAGTGCTGGGATTACAGGCATGAGCCACCACACCTGGCTTCACTGGGGTTGTGTGTGTGTGCCTGCCAGGAATCCAACTCAGAACCTTGTGTTTGCCAGGCAGGCACTTACAACTCTGAGCTACACCCCTGACCTCCAAGTTGCTGGGGTTTAACAAGAAACCTCTTTTTAAAATTTGGAAACTCCTAGGAAGAACGAAGTAGAAACAACATGTAGTCACTTTTCTGCATTCCTTATGGAAGCTGGCACAGAGCTATCACATGATGCACATCGACATTTATTAGATGAAAGATCTAACATAATCTGGAAGAACTTGAGGATACCAAGGCACTGAGTCACCATTTTTAAAAAAAGATCCAAGAAAACTGCTATAAAAGGGGTTGCTCTGACGATCCATTGGGAGACAAGAAGGGGGCACCCAAGCTCTAGAATTTGGGAGAAATGAGGTAAAAAAAAATCAAAAGGCAGCCAGGTGTGGTGGTACATGCCTATAATCCCAGCACTTGGGAGGCTGAGGCGTAAGACCAGCCTAGGCTATAAACTGAACTCAAGGCCAGCCTGAACCGCATAGCAAGACTCTGTCTCAAAAAGACAAATTTAAAAAAAAAAAAAGGAAAGTGGACAGGTTCCAGCAGAAACAAGCTCAATCCAGGGTGCGACCAACTGTAAAGACACTTCCCTCTCTACCTAAAGACAAGGCTGCTGGGGGACCACCAGCTATTAAATGCCACTGAGAGCTGGAATGAAAAGGACTATGAGAATAGGTGTCTTCCTTTCTGTATGAAGAAAAGCCTTATCTGCTAGAGACTGTCAGTCTAAGTCATGATTAATAGGCACAGCTCCTGAACTCCAAGATCATCGGTAGGATCCAGAATCTATGTTCAACATTTCAAAAAGCTCAACATCATACAAATCTTCACTGACAATAAAAGCAACAAAACTAACCATGTCTTTTTGCTTGGGCATCAGACTTTTATCATTTATAATACTGATTTTCCTTATCAGAAGCTAGAATCAGCAATTCTATACAACCTTAATGGAAAACAGCAAGGTGACCACATCTCTGGGAAGTGTAATTTGACTGAACCTGTTGTCCGGAGCTCTCCCACCTGGGCAGTGGCAAGAACAGGGGCTTCAAAGGGCCTTGCTTACAAAGAAGACCTGCATAGACTGCTTCCAGGCTTGGATGTTATGGGCAAGTTGCCTGGACATGTATTCCGGAAACATTTCCAAGGCTCCTATATGCTGTTTTTGAAATCAAAGCCCACTCCACAAGGAAGCCTAAAGACCAGAAATATAAGGCAAAGTCTGTCAGGCCAGAATACTTAGGCCCGAGTACCCCAGATGGGATTGAGTAGCAGATACCTGGAGGAAGAAGATGGGAAGGGAGCAGAGCTGGAGCAACTCAAACTTCTTAGTGAATGAGTGGAAAAGGAAGGACAGGTTTGTTTTTTGGGGTTTTTTTTTTTGGTCTTTTTGAAACAGGGTTCTGCTATGCAGTTCAGGCTGGCCTTGGGCTCCCTTTGTAGCCCAGGCTGGTCTCGAACTTGTAACGATTCTCCGGCCTCAGCCTCCTGAGTGCTAAGATTATAGGAGTGTGCCACCATGCCCACTGGAAGGACAGTTTTTTAACCTGGAGCCAAATCCAAATGGGTACAAGCCACTGGCCAGAACAATACTAATTTACCATCTCATCGCTCCAGTAGGGACCTGCCCTGAAAAGGGTACCCAGGCAAGAGTGGCAATGAAATGTTTAGCAGGAGCTCAGCCCAGGCCTCCAAGCCCTCATCTGTTTATTAGCACTGAAGTGTGAGCTCCTGGCTTGGGAGAGAAGCAGGGTCTTGGCACTGAAGAAACTAAAAGCCAAAATGAGCATAACACAAATGTGGACTCCACTTTTCTTTTGCCTTTTCCATTCAATTGTTTTCAGAGTCAAGCTAACCTACAAAACAGGTAGCACCACACAAGAGCATCTCATTTTAAGGGGAAGACTGCACAACTATGTATAACTAAGACTTTTTTTGGTGAGACCTATTAAGTTTGACAAATGGGGACAGGGTCCCCTGCTGATCCTGCCATCTGAGTTCATTGTTCAACTCTTATCTCCCTCACCCACTCTGCCATTGTGCTCTCAGATGGGCCCCTTCACTGTCTGGTTCCTCTTGCCCCAGGGATTCACTCCAGTGTCCTTACCCTGGACCGGTGCACTGGGTTGTCAAAGTCAGTCCCATCTGGAGCCAGGAGCAGCCAGCCACCATAAATAGGTTTGGCCTAGAGGAGAAAAGAGAGAAGAGGTCATTAGTGGCCTTGGACTAGTGTGAGAGAGAACAAGTCAAGCCAACAAGCAAAAAGTCACCTGCCTCCTACTTCCCAGCTACAGTCTACAAGACAGATACTTGTGAGTCCAATCCTGGGGAATGGGGCGGGGGGTTTTGGGTCTACTGCACCTGGTGTGGAAAGGAACATAAACCCCTGCAAGAGTCTGTACTCCCTTGACTAGATCCCTAAAGGCATAGGTTACTTCCCTCATTCCTGATTAACACACCAAGATCAGGAGAAAGACATTTTAGTCAATGAATATGTGAGTGCTTGCATGTGCTGGGCACCAGGAACATAATGTGAAACACACGACCCAAAGCCCTCATCCTAATAATGCAGTCAGGGGCTGGAAGAAGCATATCACTGATCAAAGCTCACGGCTGCCGAAATACCAGCTGTGCAGCTCCTTGGCTGAAATCCTCTGAGTTTCAACTCTTTCATTTGAAAGGTGTGGGTGTTGACAGTTCCATCTATATCTCATAAAAGGTATATGAGGACTAATAAAATGAAATGCAAATGAAACCCTGCACAAGAAGATAAAATGATGCAGTTACTTTGGAAAACAGCCAAGCACTTCTGTAAATGTAGAATTACCCTTAGCCCTCACAATTCCAGGTGTATTAATTTAAGAAAACCAAAAACAGGTGCTCAACTAAAAACTTGTACCCAAATATTTTTTTTTTTTTTTTGGCACCAGGAATTGAACCCAGGGCCTCACACTTGCCAGGCAGGTGCTGTACTGCTGACTACCTCCTCAGCCCCAAATGTTCTTAACAGCACTGTTCACAACCACTAAAAGATGACAGCAACCTAAATGGCCTTCAACAGATAAATGGACAAACAAGATATAGTCTATCCATTCAACAAAGCATTAACCATAAAAAAGAATGAGGTACTAATACATTCTATAACATGCATGAGCCCTGAAAGCATTAGCTAATTGAAGAAGACAGATGAAAAGGCTCTCATTCTATAGAATTCCACTTGCATAAAAGATCTAGAAGGGGCCAGGCAAGGTGGCTAATGCCTGTAATCCCAGCACTTGAGAGGGTGAGGCAGAAGGATCACTGTGAGTTCAGGCCAGCCTGGGCTACAAATTGAGTCCAAGACCAGCCTGAACTGCATAGTGAGACTCTGTCTCAAAAAGACCAAAAAAAAAAAAAAAAAAAAAAAAAAAAATCTAGAAGAGGCAAACCCATAGATCAGAAAGCATGCTGGTGGTTCCCAGGAGCAGGAGTAAAAAGTATCTGCTGGATTTCTTTCGGGGGTGATAAAAAATGTTCTGGAGTAGGTCAATGGAGATGGTATACAAAATTGTGAATATTCCAAAAACCGCTGAACTATACATTTTAAAGGGATGAAATGTATGATATGCAAGTTATATCTCAGTAATAACTGTTTAAGGAAAAAACACCACTGAGCACAGTGTCGGCCCTAGAAAGTCTCAATAAATGTTGACCACTTTTATACTTTTACTGTCCAGAGTCCCTGCTTCCTAAGGTCCTGGCAGTGAGAGCTCAACTGAGTTAGAGAAACAGGACACACACTATGACTTCCAACGCCCTTTCCAGCCACACAAGCTGGCAAAAAGGGGACAGGAAAGGTACAACCAGGTCAGTGTATCTACCACCCTTTGGAGGGCAGTAACACAAAAGAAAACTGGAGAGCTTGACTGATGTTACCCAGAATTCTCTGGTTAAGCCTTAGGGATCTTCTTAATAAGCTATTTAACCCTCCAAACCGGGAAGTCCCATCACAACACCTCACTCAGCTATGATCTGTGACTCAAAGCCTGCTAAGTTTCTTGCTGGAAGTTACACAGCCTCCAGGCTGGACCAAGGACTATCTTTTCTTGTCTTCTTTCTGTAGGGTCCTTGAGGCCCTGGGAGCGTGAACTTTTCCTGTTAGCAGACTGGATAACTGAGTCTATGCATAATGTTTCACCTATGAAATGGTAACAAATGCTAAGTATTCTATACTTTTTGCCATCCAAAGAATCTCCTACTCCCATCAAGGTAGGGGGTGGGCTGCAGGAAAAGTCAGTCTTGCTTTGATGAAATACAGGAGTAGATATAGGCAGAGAGCTGGGGATTAGGCAGTCAGGGCCTGGTGCACTAAGTGGTTCATGGAATGAAGCCCCATCTGGGAAGGTAGGAGCGAAGAGAAGTAGAGATTTGTTTTTTTTCTTAGAATGCCAGCAGTGCCCAGCTAATCCCCAGGAGGGTAAGCCTATTCACTCTCTCCTTGTGTCACCGCAGGTAAACAGCCTAAGTGACCCCACAGAAGTCCACCTATGGCCTGGAAAAGTTGCAGCCAGCCATATAACTCCTTGTGTGTATCCAGACCCACTGATCCTATGTGGCTCCTCAACCCGCCCACAAGTGCCCACCTGCAAGGTCTGCAGGACAGATCAGAAAGCATCTCTCCATCTCCACCTGGTTTGACAATGCATCACTTTCTGGGCCTCTGCTGTATAGCTTTGGGGTGACATCACATCATCATCAGCTTACACAGACCTGGTCTTTCCCAAATGGGACAGTAAGAAACTGAGAGACTAGCACAAGTTCCCTCAGTAGCTGGGCATGGTGGTGTCCACCTGTAATCTCAGTACTCAGGAAGATTGCTGTGAGTTCAAGCCCAGCCAGGACTACACTGCAAGATTTTGTCTCCAAAAAAAAAAAAACAAGCCTCATTTTCCACATTCCTTCATTATCTAGGTCACATTCTCAACCCAGCCATGTCCTCTCTGGAATCATTATTCACTCAATTAATTCCTGTTCAGACCTAGTTGGTGCATGGCAAAGTCCTGAGTGCTACATACTAGGTACCCTGTCAGCACCACTAATCACGTATCCTGATATACATCACAATAAAGGGATATGAATGACAGCCCAGGTGAATGGAGGGCAGAACAAGAAATAAGGTCTCTGGAAAGAAGAGCTGGCTAGGAAGGAGTCCACTCATCAAAAGCACTGACTAAGACAACTTGAGAGAAACAAAAGAAGCATGGCGGTTGCCTTGGTTCAAGGGCCCTGGAATCAATAGTTAAAGATGCAGGGTATCTTCTGGGATTATAAAATGTTCTAAAAACAACTGCTTTATTGGCTATACCACTTTGGGAATATATATATTTTTAAAAACCACTGTATTGTGGACTTTAAATGTGCCAGTTAGACGGTATGCCTTTTGTCTCCGTAAGGCTCTTTTAAAAATTCATTTACCAAAGTCATGTCAGGCAGTGATGAAGATAAAGAAAAAAATTCATGGCTCTCTGTCCACAAGCAACGATCTGAACCGAGTCCTTCTCCCTAACCCAAGCGACTTTGTTCCAATCAGGTTAGCAAACCTCCATTCCAAAACAGTGGTTACAAAGATTACAAAGTCAATGATGGACCCACTGACCAGCAGGCAGGAGTGAAAGGGCCAGACAGGCCAAGGGGATCAGGAGACCCAGGAGCTGCTGAGCAGGCCCCTCAGGGTGTGACGGGGGCGCTTGGAGGACCTCCTAAAGCGGTGGTGGTAAACCTATGGCATGTGTGCCACAGCAGGCTGTTTGCTATCTTTAAAAGTTCACCATCACTGTCCCAGAAGCAGTCATACAGCTCTGACCTGTGCCTGCAGCTAGACAGAAGGAACCCCGAGCCCTGCTATTCGGCTTCAGGGCCACAGAGAGACAGGGGAAGGGGCAGTCAGCATGCAAGAGGTAAGCCCCCCCACACACACACAGGCAGGGTGGAAAACAGAGCACTCTCTGGTGAAGCCGTAACTAGGAGTCATCTTTAATCCTTTAGCATCTCCCACTGAGAACAGCCAGACTGTTCCCAGCCCACAACTCAACGTACCCAGCACCAGGACCCACTTACTGGCACATTTCAGTGGCTCCTTCTCTCCCCCATAACCCTGGCAAGAGGCCTGCTGCTCCCCAGTTCTCTACCCCACCCCTCTACTTGGCAATGCCACTCATCCAGCAAAGCCCAAGTCCCTTCCTTGAGAGGCTGTCCTATGCCAGCATGAGGTGCATCACTAACTTCACCATTTAACAATGATGTATGTCAGCAGTGACACGTCTATCATTTCATTATGAAATTACATTACCATAACCCCTCCATCCCCTACTCTGCTACAAAACATTCACTAAAGAAAGTCAGGGGTGCCCCACTGCAGCCTCCATCCCAATGCAGGTTTACAGAGGGGAGGGGAGGAGAGAGGCAGTCGCTGTAGAGAGCAGTCAGGCCTGGCTCTGAGTTTCCTTCCTCAAGAGAACCTGCAGACCTGACGTGGCTACCCTGTCTTTGTCTCCAGGCATGGAAAAGCCTGTTAGAAAGAACTGTTGTGGTTGTTATCTAAAATGCTATGTCCATCCACTGCCACAGAAGAACCACCACATCAGCCCAGAGAACCCAAACAGTGCAAAAGACAGCCCAAAGAAAGCTGGCCAGCAGTAAGGACTGCTCTGGATACACAGCAGCCTACTCAATTGTGCAGTTTTTTGGCTGAGTGTTTGACAGAGGCAAGAGGCAGGTGCCTGTATTCACAATGGGACCACACTAGACTACAAGGACCTACAGGTAGGATAGACCTGAGTTATTTCAGGCAGACTTTCTCACACAGGCCTTCCACAGGAGGCACAGTGTTCCAGCCCCACAGAAAAGCCACCATAACCACAGAGTGACTTCCCTTCCAGAGCAACTTCCCTTCCCTTGTGACCTGCAGAGAAACCAGATGTGGCACTTTGGGCTACTAGATAAAGGAGGATACTTAGGATCTGGGAACATTCTTCAACCCAATGCCCTTTCAAAAACAAAAGACTTGTCAGAGTCACTAAATCTTGGGAGCAACCTACATGTCCAGCAACAGATGAATGGATATAAAAAACATGATATTTATACATAATAGAGTACTACTTTGCCATAAAGAAGGATAAATCTGAATCATTTGGATGAGAATGGGGGTACCTTGAGACTGAAGGGGTTTAAGAGATACAGAGCGAGGAAGGGTGGGTAGAGGCTTAAAAAGAGAATTAAGAAATGTCATGTATATATGTACCAAATTCCCATGATAAATGTAATCATTATGTACAAACATGTACACATAAAATAAATATTTTTAAAAAACAGAGACTTGAAACTTCCACCTCCTGGAAGATGAGGAGACAACTCTCTCTACCCCTCTGGCTAATTACAACAAACACCCCAGACTCTCATCATGAATGAAACAAACACGAGAAGACTCCCAAAGCGGGGCCAGAAGAAAGAAGGTCAGAGACCTCAGCACCTGAGGAAGGGCTTTCTTTTTTTTTTCTAGTCATCTCAAAATGGGTACTGCAGAAGGTGAGCACCTGGAAACACCAATGGCAATTAACAAATTCTAATAAACATGCTCTGTAGCTTAAGGACCACACAGGGCAGCCAGGCAAGATGGAAAACACTAGAGATCAGACAGGAGGACTGCAAGTTTAAGGCCCGTCTGAATTACAAAGAAAGGAAAAGACAGAAGAGGAGGAGAAAAGAGGACAGAGGGGGGGACACCGAAGGGGAGAGGATAAAGAAATACTAACACAATCACCACCTTCCTTCATCCAATTGCCGTAAGCAATCAAATGCCAGACATGCATCATTGTCTGGCTCTATCAGGCACCCCAATACCAGCCCACACTGATGCTTCCTCACCAAGCAAAGAGCCTGTACGTCCATCCCCACCTAGCAGTATAAGTGTCCTTCCCTCTTCAGGCCAGAGTGGTATCAAGGAGTTCAAGTGGGGAGTCAAGATTCCTGCCACTGCATAGCAGACATGGGTAACCCCGCCTGGCCTCGGGAGTTAAGGGGAGCCAAAGAGGGCCCCTCTGGCCTCTGGAGCGGTGTCAGAATAACCAATTAAAAGTTATCCTACAGAATAAAAAACATCCAGATTTCCATCAAAAATCATCATCATGAAACAACCTCTTGCCCCTCTGGTGAGCGGCTGTGAGCCTGGCAGGCTGCAGCAGCCCAGGATAGGAGCCACTGGTGTTTTCTGGGACCTGTGCCATGCTGGAATCTGAAATGCTGGATAGCCAAAAAACCCCTCCTCCCTCTGGTGTGTGGCTATGAGTGTGGCAGGCTGTGGCAGCCCAGGACGGGAGCCTCTAGTGTTTACTGGGACCTGCGCCATGCTGGGACCTGGAGGGCTGGAAACCAAGCAATACCACCCCCCCAACCTACCCCCCACCCCGCCGCTGCAGCGGCTGTAAGGGTGGTGCAGGACTGAGAATCAAACATCACATCCCCCCCCCACTTTGAAGGCAAATACTTTTATTCCTGTTTTGCTTTGTTCTAATTAATGGTATTACTTTAGCCTATTTTATTTTGTTGAACTTCAATATACATGAAAGTACGGATAGCTATTTTGAAGAGAACGAGAGACTTTACAACAGCCATTAGTGATTTCCCTATTGTCTGGTTTTGAAGACCTAAAATACCTTCCTCATTATGTTCAGATCAATTTTACATTAGTTGTTTTGTATGAATTCTCTGAGAAGACATGGTCAACTATCTGGAAGAAAACAAGAGACAATATGATAAATAGTAAAGATCTCAGGTTGTCTAGCTTTGAAATTTATATCTCTTACATTGCTTTCTTATATCCTGTTTTGTTGTGCTTAATTTTACCCCCTTTAAAAAATAAAAATTTAAAAAAATCATCATCACACCAAGAACCAGGATGATAAAAAATTTAATAAGTAAAGATGGTCAGTAGAGGCCAACACCAAAGTGAAAGAAGCATTACAATTATCTGATAATTAAAGATTTTAAAGCAGGAATAATACAATGCTTCAAAAAAATTGTAAGTATGCTTGAAATAAAGACCAAACTAGGAGAATCAGAGCTCCCGAGATCTGGCCATGGTGAGACTCAGGCAGCTTATTCACCTTCTCTCCTGGTAAGTGCCTGTGACGTGGGCCAGGAGAACCAGAGCTCCCAAGATCCAGCCATGGTGGGACTCAGGCAGCTTATTCACCCGCCTTCTTGGTAAGCGCCCATGGCATGGGCCAGGAGGAGAACCAGAGCTCCCGAGATCTGGCCACGGTGGGACTCAGGGAGCTTATTCACCCGCTCTCTTGGTAAGCACCCGTGGCGTGGGCCAGGAAGAGAACCATTACCTGTGAGCTTACTGCCAAGCGGGCTGAAAATCAAGCACCCTTCCCCTGCCCACTCCCCCCATAGCTACTGGGGATAGATGGCTCAGCATCTCTTGGGAGGATGACCATATGTAGTATAGCAAATACGGGGGATTTCCTTCTATCTTCTGTTTGAAGGCAAACGTTGTTTTCACTGTTTTGTTTTGTAATGTTTCTTTTGCTCTATTTAGTACTCTCAATTGGTTTTATAATGTTCTATTTTTGGTTTGACTTTACTATACCTAATTGACTAGACAACTACTGTGAAGTTAACAAGATATACCATAGCACCTATTACTACTATTCCAGTATCCTACTGTGAAATCCTGTACCAATTTCACTGCATTGTCTTGAATGGCTTTGTTCTGTCTTGTGTTGTTGCATTTTTACTACTGTCAAAATAAAATTTAAAAAAAAGAAAGAAAGAAAGACCAAACTAAAAACACAACAGAAGCTGCCTGTGGTGGCATACATCTGTAATCCCAGCAGTCAGAAGGCTGAGATCGAAGGATCTCTATGAGTTTGAGGCTAGCCTAGGCTATACAGTGAGTTCAAGGCTAGTCTGAACTACATATGAGATTCTGTCTCAAAAAAAAAAAAAAAACCACTAACAACAACAAAACAGCCACAACAGAAATAAATTCAATGGATAGGCCAAAAAGCAGATCAGGACCAAAGAATCAGTGACATCACAGAGAAAATAGACTGTAAAAATAAATAATCAATCCTCAGGGACCTGTTCAACTATGATAAAAATCTAACAACCACATTATCAGATTCCTAGAACAAGTAAAGGAAGGCAGAAAAAGTACTCTGAGAAAAAAATGGCTGAAAATCCCCTGAAACTGAGCAAAGGTGGCAAGTTAAAACTTCAAGAAGCTTACTGAACTCCGAAGAATAAAGCCACACATCATAAGGGGAAAAAGACAAATAAAAAATCCCAACAAAACAAAATGAAATAACTTGAAAGCAGCTAGAGAAAAAACTGTACCCTATGCATAGGCGAAGCCAAAAAAGAATGGTGAGACTTCTTCCCAGCTGTGAAAAGCAGAAGGAAGAAGCATAGTACTTCCCCAGTGTGGAAAGGAAACAACAGTCAACCCCAAGTCCTACGTCCAGTGACACCAACCTCTAGGAATGAAAGAGAAATCAAGACACTCCCAGATGAAAAAAACTAAAGAAACGTGTTAGCAGATTTACCTCTAAAAAACGATCAAAGGAAGATCTTTGAACCAGAGAAATCTTAACAGATGAAACACTGGAATATCCAAAAGGAAGCAAGAACACAGCCATCAAATATGGGTAAGAGCTGAGAGTGGCTGCGCACCCCTGCAACACCAGCACTTGGGAGGCTGAGGCGGGAGCACCACAGCAAGTTTAAGGCCGGCCTGAACTACATCATGAGATCCTGCCTCAACAAAACAGAACAGAACAAACAAACAAAACACCTGAGTAGATAATTAGGCTTTCCTTCTTTTGAGTTTTTAAAATTATGTTTGGTGACTCTAAAACAAAAAATTACAATTGTGGTTTTAAATGTAATGGAAAAACTTAAGACAATTATACAGGGAAAGAAATAAGGACACAAAGGTAGGTACTCTTTTTGTTGATCAGATGAATCTACCAAATAGCTTATAATAAGTTATATATTAGAATGTCTACAGCAGTGATGGTGAACCTTTTAGAGCTTTCAATGATAACAAACAGGTGTGGCATGTATATCATAAATTTGCCACCACTGGTCTTTAGTAACTACTAAAAAATAAAAAAATATAAAATTTTTGCTTTTTCTTGGTTGTTGTTGCTATTTTTCTTTTAAGAGAGTCTCACTATGTAGTGCAGGATGGCCTTGAACTAACTTCTGTAGGCTGGGCTGACCTAAAAATTATGATCGTCCTGCCTCAGCCTCCAAAAGAGCATGCTAGTATCACTATGCTCACAAAAATCTGTTATTGAGAAACACTGAAAAAAAAATTCTACAAAAATTAAAATTCTAAAAAAAGCTCATGTAACCCACAGAAAGCAGGAAAAATAAAAATAAAAACCACAGACAATAGAGAACAAAACAAAAAAGTTATGGCCTGGTATATTAATAATTGTATTAAATGTGAATGATCTAAATACACCAATTAAATCACAGAGGATTGGCAGACTGTATTTTAAAATCATCATGCTACTTTGTCTGTAAGTAATTCACAGCAAGTATAATGATTACAGGCAGGTTGAAAGTAAAAAGGTGGAAAAGATACATCTTGTAAATATTAATCAGAGAGTTAATATAACAGAGTTGTTATATTAACAATAGATAAATATTTTAGCACCAAGAGAAATCTTATATAATGATAAAAGGGCAAATACACCAAGACATAAGAAGCCTAAATGTGTGTGCACCAAACAGAGCTACAACTAACATGAAATAAACAAGTCAACTATTACAGTTTTAAACACCAACATCCCTCAAACAATCTTTCAGAGAAAATGGCATCTTTTTTTCCTTTTGGACAGAGTCTTGCTATGTAGTTCAGACTGGCCTTGAACTCACTATGCAGCCTAGGCTAGTCTTGAACTCAAAGGGATTCTCCTGCCTCAGCATCATGATCGAGCACTGGCTGAGCTAACAGGCCCACACCGGGCTTCAAACAAGGCTTCTGCAACTGATGAATAAAAACACAAACAAATCAGCAAGAATATAAAAGAAAATCACTGACACCATTATTATAGTTTGAATGTTTGTCCCTCCAAACTCACATTAAAAATTTAATTCTATTGGAATAGTACTAAGAGTATTACGAGACATTTACAAGGTAATTAGGTTATGAAGGCCTCCCTCGAGGATGGGATTATATAAGGGCATTGCACTAGGGCAACTGTAGACCCATTAGTCTTTTTGCCCTGTCACCATGTGATAATTTTGCAAATGGACTCTTGCCAGATGCCAGCACCTTAGACTTCCCAATCTCCAGAAAAATGAGAATGTAAATTTCTCTTCATTATAAGTTACTCTGTCTTGGGTCTTTGAATACAGAACCACAAAGGGACTAAGAAAACCATCAACCAACAATCTAACTGACATCAATAAAACAATTCGCCAAGTAAGAGCAGAACATACATTGTTTTTGAATGACCACAGGATACGCACCAAAGCGGGCCATATTCTGGGTCATTTAACAAGAACTCAATAGAATAAAATAGCTGAAGTTCTCTGATCACAAATAAACCAAACTAGACATCAGTATAAGAAAGACAGCAGGAAAATCTCCAAGCATTCGTAAATTGAATAATCTGCAAGTTAAAGAGAAAACCTCAAGGGAAATATTTTCTAAAACACTGAAAAAGCAAAAAAATATAATGCATCAAAACTCATGGGACATAGCTAGAGCAATGCTGAAAGGGAACTTTATAGAATTTAAATGGTCACATTAGAAAACAAGTCTCCATACAGGTTCCATTTTAAGAACCTACAAAAAACAAGACAAAGCAAGAAAAAAGACAACAGTGAAGAAGAGCACAAATCAATAAAACCGAAACAAAATACAATCAAAAAAATAAGGAGCTGGTTCTTTGAAAACACCAGTAAAACTGACAAACTTCTTGCAAGATCAACAAAGAGAGAAGGTGAAAATTAACAGTGTCAGAAATTAAATAGGATAGGGGGCTGGGGATTTAGCTCAGCGGCATAAGCGTCTGCTTGCAAGCAGGCAGTCGTGAGTTCGATCCCTGGTACCGATAAAAAACGAAAAAGACAAAAAAAAAAAGAAATTAAATAGGATAGTGGCTGGGGGTTTAGCTCAGTGGTTTAAGCGTCTGTTTTGTAAGCGTGTGGTGGTGAGTTCGATCCCTGGTACCGGTAAAAATACAAAAAAAAAAAAAAAAAAAATTAAATAGGATCTACCACTATAGATCTTGCAGACATCATAAGGATAACAAGTAATACTATAAATAACTCTACACACATTAATTTGAAAACTTAGATAAGACTCATTTTGCGTAACCCCCCCCCACACACACACACATACACACAGGCAATCTGAGTGATGCTGTGACTGATAAGGAAATTAAATATTTAACTTTTTAAAAAAAATATGTAACTTTAAAACTACCAAAAAAGAAATCTCCAGGCCCAGATGGTTTTAATGGAAAATTCTACCAAATGTTGAAGGAAATTAACGTTAATTTCAAATAGTCTTTTTGAGAAAACAAAAAACTTTCCAATTCATTTTACGAAGCTAATATTACCTGCTGCCAAAAGGAACAAATAAGATACTAAGTATCTTCTTTCATGAATAGAGAAGCAAAAAACAACAAAATATTAGCAAATAGAATTCAACAATATATTTACAGAATTATAAAGTATAACTAGTGTTTATTCCAAGGATAATGGTTTAATGTCCAAAAATTAATCAGTGTAGTTCATCATATTAACAGGCTACAGGAAAAAACTCTCTTATCAATTGATGCAGAAAAATATGAAAAAATCCAACAATCGTTCGATTTTATAAACTTTTTAGAAACACAGAGGTGAACCTCCTCATCTTGATATAGAACATGTATAAAAAACTTCAGTTAAACCTCTAAAAAAAAGAAGCAATGAGTTGGGTATGGTGGTATAGACCTATAATTTTAGCACTCTGGGAGGCTAAGGCAGGATGATCACAAACTGAAGCTCAACCTGAGACTTAGTGAGACTGTCTCAAAATTAAAAAGAATAAAAAACAAAAGGGATGAGGATATAGCTTACTGTTGAAGACCCTGTAACAGTCCTCAGTACCAGGAAAGGAAAAAAAAAGATCTCAGAAATGATGTCCATTCTCAACTTTTATTCAACACTGTCAAAATCTCTATCTGGCTGGGGCTGGGGATTTAGCTCAGCGGCATAGGTGCCTGCCTTGCAAGCAGGCAGTCGTGAGTTCTATCCCTGGTACCGATAAAAACGAAAAAGATAAAAAAAAAAAATTTCTATCTGGTATAATAAGAAAATAAACAGATACACAGATTGCTAAGGAAGGAACAAAACACGTATGACACAAACTGTCTATGAATTCATAAATTCTACACAAAAATTCCTAAAACTAAATAGTTCAAGATTACAGTATGCATGTGTATTAAAATCAACTGCATATTTTTAAACCTAAAAAAAAAAACTTTATTAGTACACGTTTGCAGTACATGTAGTTTACAAACATTTTGTGGAGTGGCTACATGTACATAATACAGCTTGCTTCTTTTTTAATCTCATTTCTTCACCCTCTCTTCTAATCCCCCGTCCCGATTTACACTCTTGTTGATATAACTGTATATTAATAGTACATGAACATTTAAATCAAGATATAATACCAGTTATATTTGACCCCCTCTAAGGTGAATATTTAGGTACAAAATTAATAAAATACATATAGATTGAACCCTATACAATTCAGAAGAAAAAAATCAAAGACAACCTAAAAAAACAGATATACTGTTTTCTTGTACTGGAATAAGTTTAATGCAGTTCTCATCAGAATCCCAGGAAGATTTTTTTCAAAAATAAACAAACTAGTTTTTTCTTAATTAAAAAAGAGGACTGAAGAGGGCCGAGGCTGTAGCTCAGTAATAGAGCGCCTACCTAGCATGCACAAGGTCCTGGGTTTGAGCCCCAGCATCAGATGAATGAATGAATGATCTATCTACCTAACTACAAAACTTACTTATGCATAGCAATCAAGACTATGGTATTAGTATATCTGACATACAGATCAGTGGGACAGATCGAGAACCCTGCAATAAATCCACACAAGAATGTTCACCTTAATTTCTGATAAAGGTGCAAAAGCAATTCAATGAAAAAGGAATAGCCTTTCTACAAATGGTGCCAGGGCAGTTGTTCATCCATAGGCAAAACTGAAACACCCTTAAGAGAATACAAAAATTAACTTTATATAAAATTCAACTCAAAATAGAACACAAACTTAATTGGTAAGGTGAACTTCATTAAAAAGAAAATGTTTGCTCTACAAACGACCTTGTAAGAAGAATGGGGGAAAAAAGAAGCTAGACAGTATGATAAAATATTTACAAACTACCTATGTGACAAAGAACTAGTATCTAGAATATATAAAAGCCTCTTAAAATCCAACAGTAAAAACAAACATTTAAACTGGATGCGGTGGTGTCAGCATCCAGTCAGCCTATAATCGCAGCTCTATGGGAGGCTGAGGCAGGAGAATTAAAAGGCTGAGCCCATCCTGGGTAATGAAGCAATTCAGTGAAACTCTGCAGTAAAATAAAAAGGGCTGGGGTAAGTAGCTCAGAGGAAGACTCTGAATTCAATTCCCAGCACTGTTAAAAAAAAAAAGACATTTCACAGAAGATTTACGGATAGCAAATAAACTCACAAAAAGACATTTATCATTTGCCATTAGAGAAATGCAAATTAAAAACACCTGAGATAGTACTATCTGCCTATCAAGATGGCTAAAATAAAAGTAACAACACAAAATGTTGAAAAATACAAAGTGTATGTATCACTCATACAGTGCTGATGAGAATCACTTTGGCAGTTTTTCAAATACTAAAGATGTCAAATTTTCAAAAACTAAGTATGTCAGGAACTGCACTCCTTGATATTTACTCCAGAGAAATGAAAATGGACATTCAAACAAAAATGACATACAAATATGTTCATAGCAGCTTTATCCACAATAGCCAACAACCAGACACAACCCAGGCAACCTTCAGTGAGAGGTGAACAATCTGTGGCTCACCATCCCGTGGAGCACTAGTCAGCAATCAAAAGGAATGAACGACATAGCAACCTGGAAGTGAGAGGAGTGGGAAAAGCCAATCCCCACAGAGACACCTGTGCAATTCCAGTTACAAAACGTATTGAGGGGTCGGGGATTTAGCTTAATGGCATAAGCGCCTGCCCAGCAAGGGCAAGGTCATGAGTTTGATCCTCAGTACAAAAGGAAAAAAAACAAAACGTTGAAATGTAAAGTTTATAGGAAATGGTTTACCACTGCTGGAGTGAGGTGGGGTAGCAATGATGGGAGAAGGTGTGGCTGAGAGGGACCCTGAGGAAAAAGAGATGCCGTGAATTCCAACTGCTTCAGTGTCAACAGCCTGGTTGTGGCATCCATCTCTGTGCTGCAGGATGTCATCAACTGGGGAAACTGGGTGAAGGGCATGTGGGATCTCTTTGTGCATCTTACAAATGCATGTGAATGTACAAAGACCTCTACCTTGAAAGTTTAGTTTTAAAAAAAAAGCCAAGCATAGTAGCACACACCTGTAATCCCAGCACCTAGGAGGCTGAGGTAGGAGGAAAGCTGAGTTTGAGGCCAGCTGGGCTACATAGTAAGTTTAAGGCCAGCCTCAACTGCATAGCAAGACCTTGTCTCGAAAAACAAACAAAACCCACAAAACTACACATACCTGCTACCTCCCAAACGTTCCCTTAGCCCCTTCCATACAGAGCTATGCAACAGGGGAAGGAAGGGCCTCTGCAATCAGTCCTCAGGGATCTGAGGCCAAATGGCCCAGTGCCTTCCCCAGGCAATGCCAGCCTGCCGTGGCCTGGATCCACATGGCCCTGTACCTCACTGACCTTGCCAGAGGCTTCCCCGGGATGCTCCATGTGCACACACATGTGCCCTCTCTATGCTCCTCACCGGTGGCTTTCCTCAACAGATCTGAGCTGTGTCATGGGGAGGTAACTATTTTAACTCAAACCAGGGGGGTAAGGCAGAAACTGAAACCAGCACTTTGGTCTGCCTCATGGGCTTCTCTCAGACAGTCACAAGCCCCTGGACAAGGCGGCTCCATCACAGCCAGCCTCAAGGTATCCAGAACATGACACACAGCTCTGGTTGTACAAGCCTGTCTGTGCCTCAAAGCAGGTGGGACAGGTGGGGACAGGATTTCTACGTTTCCTGTCCCTGTGGACTCACCCTCCAAAGTAATGATTCTATATTGCACTCACCTGGTATTATTTAAAGAGAGAAGACATTTGCCTGATCATTCATGCACAGTTTTTGAGACAATGTTAGTAGAATAGCTTCAAGAATGGGGGCCTTGGCCATTCCTGGCAGAACAGTAAACAGGTGGAGCTAGGAAACCCCACACTGCTCTCTGCCAACATGACCTAACAGCTTTGAAAATTCATTTTAAAGATCCTGGTATGGTATCAGGGAGCCTCAAATTTTAGTTCCGTGACTTACTCAATTCATGGCAAGACATTGGAATCTCTGTGAAGCTCAGTTTCATCATCTACAACAACAGAAAAATAGGCCTCCCCCTTTCAAACCATTTACAAAACAAAAGCGTTCAGACAGAAACACATTCTGGGTCAATGTATACAATTAAGAATGCTTCAAGCCCAAGAGCATCTGTTCTACTGATTACTGGTGCTCAGTACAGACCTAGTACTGAAACCAAACTCTAGCTCTAGAGCAGGAATGCTGCAGTGGAGGCAACCAGGGAAACCCAATTTGAAGGGCAAAGCAAGGCAGACAAGCCCCACACAAGCTCCAACACATAGGCACCGTGCCTTGAATCCAAGCAGAGTGACCATGCTTGTCAAAATTCTTCAAGAGGAAAAGTCCCACACAATCCCAAAACACCCATATCCACAGGTAGTAGCCTAACTCTGAGGAGAGCCTAGGGGTAAAAATTTCTGGAGGCCAAGATGGGGCAAGCCCTTTGGTGGAGGAATCACCAAAGAATGTATGATGTAAATGTACAAAGATGTAAATGAACTACAGCTAATGTATTTTCTGTGGGCCCGAGATTGGTTCTATCCTCCTCTTTTTTTCCCCAAAATAGTTTCTGTGGAGACACTACTACATTCATAGCAAACAGGCTATTTAATATTTTCTGCACATCAATCCAAAAACAGAAACACTGCCTGGGTAGCAGCTGTCTGTCTTTTCTGTGAGCAAGATACGGAGAAATGTGACCAAATATTAAGGTCCAGACTCAGACCCCACCCTGCCAAGATCCTGCTGGGTCCTGTAGCCACCCAGACAGATGATAAGAGGACTGGATGGAGCTAAACCCATGTACCAATGAAAGAAAGATTCTTGGTAGAGCTGTGGGTCCACCCTCCTCTGTCAGTGGCAAAAGGCCTCTGCCTTCTGACAGTGCCCTGAAGGTGCTTCTCTTGTAGAAATAACCTGCGATGGCTGGCACTATCACTACTAGGTCGTTTGAAAGGTCACATTCTTACCCCTACAATGCTGCATGGACCAAACTACTGTATACTGGAACTCTTATCTGAGTTTCATCCACAGGTCCTTGAACCCTCAGAAAATACTGCTGTTTTCTTCACAGCCAAGTAGTGTCAGATCCCAACTATATTCCTCAGGACCATTGCTACCTGCCAGCACACTGTTGCTAGCCTCCAAACGGCAGCAATGAAAGATGGGATTCTCTGGGGTTATGCAGAATCGTCATGAAGCCCCACCAAGTGATCTGCCATCAGTAGGACCAGGCTCATGGGTATGGGAGAAAGCACAGCCTTCTGATGAGAAAGGCTGCAGGACACACCTTCCTCAAGCGGGTATGCAGGCACACCGCTTACAAGGCCTTGGTCCTATACAGTGCTCCCTTCCTTGTCACAGTCCCACCACTGCCCCAGGTGCTTTACATTAAAATGCTTCTAAACCTCACCACAAACCCATTAGGTATGTACTATCACTATCTCCATTCTAAGTACAAGGAGATACAGAAAGATTTACGAGGCCTATCAAAGGACACACCGCTAGGAAATGCTAGATGCAGAACTGGAGTGAGGCAGGGATGGATGACACCTGTAGTCTCCGCACTCTGAAGGCCAAAGCAGCAGGACACCTGTGAGTTCAACGACATCCTAGGCTACATGGCAGGCAAGGCCTGCCTCAAAAAGGCAAAAGCAGCAGAACTGAGGCGGAGCCTAAGAGCCTCCACACCTTAGCCTTCACCCTCTATATAAGTTTCTCCAGCCTCTCCTGAAGGGAAGACCAGTGCCATTAGGGGACACATTCCCCCTACTGTTCCCTGGGGCTCTCTTCTTTACAAGTATGGCATCCAGGTCTTCCTCTGCAGCTGAAGCTACAGCCTAGAAGAGTTTAAGGACAAGGCTTAGGGTTTTCACTGGCTCTGAAGCACATCACCTGTGAATACTAATGGGAGGCGGCACTATACCTAGCGCTATGGGATGAACCACCCACAGATCATTCTCTACATAGAGCCACCCACTCCAGTAGGGGCTGACAGTTCCTAAGTTTGGAAAACAGATGGAGAATGTGAGCTCATGTCTGAAAGAAGTTTTTCCCACCTATGCAAAGACACCAAGCCTTAGCATCATATAACCTGCACCTCACTCTGAAAAAAAGTTTGACCAACAACTGTGCATTTCAGAGGCTCACACAGAGGGTACCCAGGTCATTTATCACCCAAACTGGGATTCTCTGAAAAATAAAACAGGAGGAAGAGTGTCCTATTAGTTACACAAGGACCTTGGGTTCCAGCTCTCAGGTGTGACGATGACCCATTGTCATCTGTGCTGATTGCAATCTGCTCAACTCCCAGAGGAAGTTGCTGCTTCGCTCTGCCCTTTGAAGTTATCAATACTTGCTGCTGGAGGCCACGACAGGAATCCAAAGATCACAAGGCCAATGAGAATACTGACAACAAAGGCACACAAGGGTGGGCACAGAGAAGAACTGGGCCCTGAGAAAGGGGAGCATTTAGAAGATTTCCAGGGGAAGCAAAGGACAGACTATAGAAATGAAAGCTGCAGACTGTAGAAATGAAAGTTGATGAACCCAAACCTGGGAAAGGTGACAAGGACCTCAGGAGCCTTGCACACAGTGCTGGGTCCATCCCTCCAGGGTACGCTGGGGCTAGAGATCCAACAGAGGGCACACTCCCCCACAGCTTCCATCCTCCGGCAGGTCAAAGCACCACAGGGTGGAGGCAAAAATTCAGCAAATGGAAAACAAATGAACAGCACTTAAAATGATGACATTCAAAGGCAACTGGCCTTGGCAGATGCTTTCTTGACACAGCTGAGCTCAGAGTGTGTATGTGTGTGTATAAGGGAACAGAAGTGAATCTGTGGCATTAGGCACACACTGGCTGCAACAGCCAAATAGAAAATGACAGGACTGGGAATGAAGTGTCAAATCAGATGCTTCTAGACTTACAATGGGATTCTGTCCCAAAGATACCCTAGCAGAAAATGCACCAAATACATCAAACACACCTAACCTAAACCTAAGCCATAAACATGAACAGAACACTCACATTAGCCATAGTTGGGCAAAATCCTCTAAATTCTGTTCTATCATAAAGTGCAGAGCAGCTCATGCAAAGTACTGAATACTGTAATGATATGAAAAACATATGGTAAACACACCATCGATACCACTGTAAATTTGAAAAGTCCTAAGTTGAACTTTTGTAATGCAAGAACTATCTAAAATGGTTTATCAAAACATGATGAATATGGACCCAAACTCAACGTGAAGATGGGCCATAATAGTTTTGGGATATTTCTGAAGATACAAGTCACGCAGCATACAATCCACCCATTTAAGATACACAATTCAGTGGTTTGTAGTGTAACATTATTATAGTCAATTTTAGGGCATTTTCTTTTCCTGGAAAAGAACTTAAGGCTCTCTGTCTAACGCTCCCCAAACGTGCTATCTCTCCTACTCCAGCCCCTGGCAACTGCTAATGTATCTGTTGCCTCCACAGGTTTGCCTTTTCTGGGCATTTCATTTGAATGGAATCCTGGTGTTTCGTGACTGGCTTCTTTCATCATGTTTTCAAAAATAATCCAAAATGTAGTACATGTCAGATATTCCTGTCTTTTTAAGGTAGAATAATATTTCCTTGCATAGATGTGCCACATTTCGTTCTAGACATTAGGGTTGCTATCACCTTCTGTGGTTGTCAATATGAATACAGCTTTAGTAACTATTGTTAAACCTTCTTTAAGAGCAACTAAAGGGGTAAACATCACCTATCAATGTGAGAAAAGCAGGATGGCTGGAAGCAGGATGTTCTGAGAGGCTCCCTATGGGTCACACAACCCAGCTCCATGGGTCAATCTCAGTTCAAACCTCTCCAATGAAACCTACCGGAACCTTGCCCCCAAGACCTCTGGATGGGGAGGAATGGGGGACAAAGAAGAATGTGCTAGCAATGTATTTTTTTTTTTTTTTTTGTCTTTTTCGTTTTTATTGGTACCGGGGATCGAACTCACAACTGCCTGCTTGCAAGGCAGGTGCTTATGCCGCTAAGCTAAATCCCCAGCCCTGCTAGCAATGTATTTAATAGATGCCATTTTTAAATTGTATAAGTAGAAGATGGTAGTCTGGAGAAAACTTTTAAAATTTTTTTGTATTTTAAGACAGGATTTCACTAAGTCACTAAATTGCCCAAGCCAGGCTTGAACTTACAATCAATCCTCTTGCCTCAGCCTATCAAGAGTGCTGAGACTACCCACCACATCTAGCTCCAAAAACTTTATAAAAATACAAATGTACCATTTGCCTTTTGTTCTCATACACATTCTCAAGTGTCCAGCAGAGTTGCCCAGAGGCGACATAATATACTGTAATAGGATGACTGCAGCAGACAGAAGAATCTGGCTGCTTTTCCAGGCAGATGTGAAAGAGATCTGCGAAAATGTTAAATAATATGGATCTTCTACAGCAAATTGTTTTTGTTTTGGGAAACTTGATTTTGAGAACACATGTTACTTATGTGAACATATAAATATGTTTGTTACTTTTAAATGAATTCGTGTCTCCATTTTGATTTCTAATTCAATAAATACCAATATACATAGTCACATAAATGAAAGCCCTGTGAGGATATCAATAACCACGAGTGTAAAGTCCAAAGATCAAGACCCAAGAGGGAGAAGCACTGACGTAGCACACATTCCCCACTCCATGAGCCTAGAGTCACCTTCTTCACTGTGCCTTGGCATCATATTTTACAACCATCTCCTAGTTTCTCCTCAAGTCCTTTCAATTTAACAGCACTGCGCTACAGGTAGCATCTTACCCCAGACTTGCTCTGGGATGTTGTATACTCTAAACGGAAATCAAACAGGCTCCCTGATACAAACAGAAAGGGCAACTTTCTTCCCCAGGATGCCAGCCTCAATCTTGGGAAGAAGACTGGAAAAGACTGGGTCAAGCAGAGGCAACACCTCTTTCCCATGGCACCGCACAGATGCAGGACACCTCAACTATGCCACAGGGATCCTCATTCCAACTCCAGGAGGATCACAAGAGATGGAAAAGCAGGAAGCCTGCCTGTGTACTCCTGACCCATGTTCCTAGGAACTGCTCAATGCTCACTTAATGGACAATGCTAGGCTCAACAGCCGTGGCCTCAACATCCACCTCCACTCACCATCCAGGGAGTCCCACCATCTGGGATGCTGCTAGGGTGCCATCACAGGATGTTTCAATGGCACCCACCATCCATGTTCTTTCATGTGTATTCATGCTATTATTCAGCTTTATACATACTAGATCTATAGAATGTGTATACATACAGTAGGTATGTGTGCATAGATACACACACAAAAAAAACACCATCTTTTTTGTCTGTATCAAATATAATACAGGGATTATAGCAAGTCACTGTATTTCAGAATGTGAAACTGCAGAGGTTGTGCTTCAGGGACCCCTGGTAGGTATGAGGTGAGTATTGGGGTGCAGTGGTCTTATAGATAAAACCATGTTTCCTCCCCACCATTGAACATACAAACTTTCATGTAAGTTACATGTGAACTCTTATGTTTTATTTCAGGGATGAAATGTCCTGCAGTCAAAGAAGTAAAATTTGAAAACTCTTAATACTGCAACCCACAGGACAGCAAAGGGCTTTGCCTCCAGCCAAATCTAAGATCCTCTGGGGCCTGATTTGGACAATGTAGGACCTTCACCAACAACTCCCAGGCACCTTGCATTTGAGTGTGCCAGGATCTCCCTGAGTTGTCCAGCCTTTTGATCCTCTGCCCTAAAGCCCTCCTGCTAACAATATCTAAGGCTGAATGAATCTTCTCTGAAACTCAGCAGGTCTCAGGTCACACAAAAATGGATAAAAAAGTAAAACTCTCAACATGGCTGAGCCTCCCTGCAAACACAGCCCTGCCACCACCTCAGTGCTGAATTCAATGCTTCCAGCCTCGTTCCAGTTCCCTCCAAGTGTGGAATCCTGGCTTTAGGCAGACAGCATCCACCAGCGACTCTGCCCTGCCAACCCTCAGTCAGCAAGCTCCTATCTGACTCCAGATGCTGATTCACAGCTCACTGGCAGAAATGCAAGAGACCAGCAATCTTACTCTGTCTGTTTCCATTCAAAAGAGAGGAGGATTTTCAAACAAAAGCCTATACACTAATGTTCACAGTAGCACTACTCACTTTCACCAAAAGGTAGGAACCACCGAGATGTCCATCAACTGAAGAACAGATAAATGTGGTATATCTACACGATGGAATATTATTCCACCATAGAAAGAAATGAAGTTCTGATCATACTACATGGCATAAGAACTTCAAAAATGTTCTTTAAAACAAGCCCAACAGGGGCTGGGGGTTTAGCTCAATGGCATAAGCGCCTGCCTTGCAAGTGTGTGGTCGTGAGTTCAAGCCCAACAAAAGGTCACATACTGTATAACCCCATGTTTACAAACTTTTCAAAATAGGTAAATCCATAGGGATGAAAAGCAGAGTCATAGTAGGTAGAGTCTGAGGGTGGGGGACAGGGAGTGGCTATTTAATAGTTAAAAATTTTTCTAAGGTATAGAAAATATTTTCAGCTATATGTGGTAGTTTCACAAAGCTAAATGTGCTAAGTACAACCAAACTATGGGCTTTAAAATGGTTAATTTTGTGTTGTATGGATTTCTACCTCAAAGGACAAAAACAAAACCCACAGCACCTCTCTGCACTGCTGGCACAGAATGGGCAGGCCAGCAGCTGCCAGCCGTTTTCAACCTTCCTTTGCCTTCATACAAGCTCTGTGAGCTGAGTCCTTGCAGGGCTTCTCTCTGAACTTTAGTAGCTGGGGGGTAGCCTGACATTTTTAAAAGCCTCTTTCCTGTTTGGTCTTGACAATGTGCCTGTGGCCACAGGATTTTTGGAAGATGACGCCATTTGTGGCAAAGGGAAGAATGCTACAGAATAGTGGGGACAAGCTTCTGGGGTAACAGCTTTGCAGGAAAGAGTCACACCGGGTTCCACAAAAACCCACCGTCTTCCCATTAAAAAACAGGGCTAGGGAGAGGGACAGGAAGGAGAGAAAAAAAAAAAAAAAAAGAGAGACCAGAAGTCTATTCAAGGGCAGCTCAAATCCAGCCTCCAACCTTACTCTCCTGCACACATAGCTTCCTGATAGACAGGTCAGCACAGGGCTAGGAAACCCCGGTAACTCCTATTTCGGTCAGTGTGGGCCTCCGAGTAAAGAGGGCTCAGGTTGGGCATCTGGGTTTTCATCCAGCTCTCCCACTGGTGGTGCTGCTATCCAGCAAGTCACACTACCTCTCCCCACCCAATTTGCTTATCTCTCAACCTTTAAGACTGCTACACATGATCAGTGGCCTGACACAGTGCAATCTGTTAGCCATGAATACTATCACTAGCACAATAAATAATCCCAGAGCACACCCACTGCCCCTGAGAAAACCTCTGTGCTGTGGGTTATATGACTACACTAGGCATGGCATCCCTCCTCCATGCTCAAAGGCAGTTAGGTATGAACCTGGGAAGTAGGGGACATCTGCCTGTAAAAAGAACCCTCTGGGCTCAGGAAAAGAGAGGCTTCTATTTGCTCAAACCATCTAGAAGGGACTCCCCCTACACCCGTGGGAGGCTCCGGTCCATGGAGGAACAGTAGTTGTAAAGGCTGGAGGGGAGACAAAGGATGAAAGGAAAAGCCTGCCAGCTAAGAGGCCAGTTCAACCCTGTGGACCAAGGGCCATGGCATGCCCTGGCCAGACCTCCGTTCCAACCAGTGATGTGGGCCTAGAGCTGGCTGGGACTATCTGCTGCCTCTGCCCTTTTGAGTGGTTGCATCCAGGCCTCAGCTTCCCTGACACCTTCAAAGTAGCTGCATAGTTGCTCATGAGAAACTTGCCTGACAAGCTCAGCTTCTCTTAATCTTCTCCTACCTTGCAAGGCAACTCATACACTTTCCTGCTGAGCCACTTCTAAATCAAGACCTGTACAATCCATGTCTCTAGGGTAAGGGGGTTCTAACATGACCACCGAGGCTTAAATTCCAGGCTGATAGCACCTGGCCTCCTCACTTCCTACCTCTAAAATTTCTTTTTTTCTTTTCTAAGAAAAGAAGGGTCTTACTACGTAATATAGGCTGGCCCTGATCTCACTGTGTAACCCAGACTGGCCTGTAACTCTCAACTATCCTGTTGCCTCAGCATCCTCAGTGCTGGGATTATAGGCATGCGCCACCACACCAAACACATACCTCTAAAAATTCTTAAGACCAGTTCAGTTCTTAAATGTTCTAAAAACCAGATCCATACAAGCAAAATGACTATGATCTCTCTGGTCCCCGTGGAGAGAAAAGTGCTGGTAATGCAGAGCAGCTCTATAGAAAGAAAACAGAGGTCTGAGAGATAGTTCTCCAAAAAAATCACATAGGCAGGTCTCTTCTCTGGATCCATTTGCTCAACTGTATAGAGTTCAGGAGGTCCTCTAGCTTGAATTTCTTATCTTCTGTTTAGCAACAGGGAGCCAAGGCACTTGCCATTTCCTACCTGGCACTGGCCCCCAGGTGGCCCAGGGCCGGGTCACAGAGGCTATTCCAGAGCAGATGGGCTGGCATGCTAAATGAGCACATACTAGAGGGCAAGGTCCATGTCCCACATATGGATACTACACTGTGTGGTCAAGTGCCTGTAAAATATACCCCATTTACTGAACACCCATACCCAGATATTTATAAACTTGATCATTCCAATGCATCCTGTAGTTGCTTTGAGTTCATCCTCCATCAGCCTCACAGGCACCTTTAGACGGGTGATATTATAAACCCATCTCTTAGTTGAGGACACAAACATTAAACTCAAAGAAGCCTACTCAATCAACAAGGAAAATGCTAAATGTGAGCCCAAACCTGGGCTGAAACACCCTGCTCTCCACTATTCCAATTCTTTTACCTTGCATACTAAAATGAAAAGCCGGACTGCCAGATTTCTAGATCAGAATACATCTCCAGGCAGGAGCCATGCACAATCCCTGATCCCACAGCATCCTGAAGCTCCCACACAACAAGTGGCTCCCACAAACCAACAGTGAAATTCTGGGTATATACCAGGGGACCTCGGAGACATGGCCCTTTCTCCGGCTCAGCTGGGGCTCTCAAAAGCTGTTCCCATTTCCTGTGGCTCCTTTAGCTACAAGCAGGGCCAGGAAGTAGTGACAAATTACACACAGAAAGCACACCACAGGGCCTCATTGGTTTGATAAAACCAGTGCTTCTAAAACCTACAGAGACCAAGAATATGGGCATTTCTCAATTTTGAATTTCTTTTTCAGGACAAAAAACAGTGCTTCCTGTTCAGAGGTATACCAAAGGTGTGGTCCCTGCAGCAGCCTGTCTGTGAGATGTGAGGTTCCCCACAGCTGAGGAGAGCTAACAACCCGGGCAATGACTTGTGTACTGCCCTGCACCACCCACACATGCCCCACCTCACACCCCAGAACTAAGAAATCCAACTTAGGGCATGGCACTATTCCTGATAACAAAGGTTAACACTTATCAGAAATAGAGAGACCAAACAGGACTTTGGAAAAATTCACATTGGGCTTCTTCTGACATAGGCAGGTTGCTCAATCTCTAAGGTTTCACCTGCCCCATCTGTGAAGCAGATACCTGCTTAATGGGTGGGGAGGCTACTGCAGGTTCTTCTTCTTAAGACTAGGAACTAGAAATCTATTACACTGCTGTTATGTACTTTGCAGAGCATCAGCTCTACCACCAATCTGCCCTAGCCGTACAAAAACAGTATCACATTTGTCACTCAATTGATCACCCAATGGAGAGGGAGACAACTTCAGAGCTGGTGTGAAGCTAGCACAGGAGCCTCACAGAACTGGGCACTATATTACAGGCCCACTGCAGAGTGACTTGGTGGCCTTGAGCTGGTTATCAACCTCTCAGAAACTGCGTTCCCTTCTTGGCTAGAGAGTAGAAAGGCATGCTGTCACCAGTCCCATTGGCCCCCCAGCCTACAAGGCCTGTGTAAGATCACAACACTTGACTCAGTATGACAAAGCTCAGGAGGCTGCTAAGGGCCACTCCTACAGGCCACCCAGAGCCACTGTCCAGGGCAGCATGCAACTCTCAAGCTGAGCCCCAGGGAAGGAAGAAGCCAGAAGGCTTACAGGTTCCAGGCAAGACCCAGGTTGTAGTTTCCATGTGAATTAGGATGACCTGGATTGAGAAAACTAGTGAGGGGTTTGGAAGATTCTAGTTCCAGCCTCCAGAAACAAATCACCAGTAAATCTGCTCCCCAGGGCTCACATCCCTAAAGGAAGTCATAGTGCTACAGGAGCAGTGGGGCACAGCAGTGTTGCTGTCTCTGAGCAGCTGTGAGACCACTTCACCTGCTAAAACTAGAACAAAATCTGGGGCAGAAACAACCCCCAGGCAAAAAGGAAAGTTCCAGGTTTCACCCATCTCCATAGCCCTGCTGCTTTTCCAGTGTCATGCACTGCACTTGTGTATGAAATTCCTTTGAGAAAAGGCTCCAGCATTTAATGAAAGCCTGAAAACCATTGAACTGGTCCAACTATGTCATGTGGGCAGGAAAGGGCAGCCTGGAGAACAAGTTTCCCAGAATAAAAGAAGGGCCTGTTTTCTTAGGGTGAATGCTTTCAAATTAGCATCCAGTGCTCCTGGATGGCACCCTGAGCCACTCCACAGCTGTGGTCCTGGGCAGCAGGTGTGCTTCCCTCACCAGGCTGAAGGGCTCTCTACCCTCCTTAAGACTAAGTGGCATCTTGAGAACAGGTTAAGTATAAACATTCAAGTCAAACTCCTTGATTTCAGCTAAACAGAACCAGGGTCCCCATAGTCTAGAGATACCCCCAACAAAAGCTGTTCCCCATGGGGAAGGCTGCCAGCACACTTGCTGGAATATTAATCACCATGCAAGGGCTCAGGAACTCCATGGCTGCATCAGTATACCACAATTTCCCTGTAAAAGGAAGGTGGGCATCCACTGTAAGAGACCCTAAGTCATCCTCTTGGGTCCACTTGGACATTTGTGTGAAGAAGAGAACACAGGGAAACAAAACTTGAAGAAAAAGGTCAAGTAACGGGCTAGCACCCAAGAGAAAAGCCAGGAGGCAACTGTCAAACACTGGATAATACAAAGGGCCAAGAGTTACATAAGACACATAGCTCACCTGGCCAGGAATGGAAGAAAAGGGGACACGTGGAGGATGACACATACTTAGGCCTGTCCCCTAAACTCACTCCCCACAGGACAGGCCTAGGGACAATTCACTGGGCTGCAACCAGAATCCTCTGGACAGGTGTGAGATCAAAATCCAAAGAAAGTTTCCAGACACACCAAAGGAGTTACCGAAGATGTGATATTCACAGAACTCCCAAAACTGGGTAAAAGGAAACCAAAGGCAATAGAAGAGGAGGCATAAACAGGACCAACAGATAGATACAAGAGAACTGGTTCTCCAGGAACCTTCCACTCCAGGCCATCTGCAGGACTCCATTAGGGAAGAGGAAGGTGCAGCAGCACAGTTTTATACCTTCTACCCCACCTACCAGGGTGCCCAGTTGTAAGCCAAATCTGCAAGCACAGCCACAAAGAGCTATCAGCACTGGGACAGTGGCTGGTCTCAACTGAACTGTGCCATACTATAACTTCTTTATGTATTGAAATGAAGCTATTTTAAATCTATCCAGTTAAAGAAAAATATAACTAAAATTAATTTCCCTTCTTTTTTACTTTTTAATGGTTAACTACAAAAGCCTAAATCATATGTGGCTTTCATTGTAACTCAATGGGACAGAGCTGGTCTAACATAGTTTGTTTGGTAAGCTATACTCGTACATCAAAGCTAGCCTGCCATCTGCTTTTTAAGGCTAAAACAACAAATGACTTTTATATTTTTAAACGGTTATATAAGTACCTATATAAATGCCTCGATTTTGCCTGATGGCCTACTAAATCTAATACGGTATTTACTATCTGACCCTTTAAGAAAAAATTTTCTAATCCCTAGTCTACACTCTAGAAATAATCCAAAAGGGGCTGGGGATTTAGTTCACATAAGTGCCTGCCTTGAGAGCGTGAGGTTGTGAGTTCAATCCCCAGTACTGATAAAAAAAAAAAAGAAATAATCCAATATTCACTATAGATGACAAAAGGAACACAGAACAAACGTTAGGTGTGTCTACTACTACACATTCCTTTTTTTTTTTCATTTTTACTGAGATAAAACTCATAGAACATAAAAATCATTTTAAATGAATAATTTGGTAGCATTTAATATATTTCACAATGTTGTACAATAAGCCCTTCCATCTAGTTCTGAAACATTTCATCACCCTAAAAATAGACCCCCCAATCCCACTAGCAGTCACACATCATCACCTTCCCCCAGTCTCTGATAACCACTAATCTGTTTCTATGAATTTACTCACTCTAGACATTTCATAAAAATGGAATCACACACTATGTGTTCTTCTGGGCATATTCTTTTCCGTGGCATCAAATTCTTTAGGTTCATCAAAGTGGTAGGATGTCTCAGTACTTTGCTCCTTTGAGATCGTATGATACTATACTATAGAGAAACACAAGTCACTTATCTACTCATCCACGATGGGTAAGTGGATTGTTGCTACCTTTTGGCTACTGCGAATAGTGCTGTTTTGGACATTCACATACAAGCACTGGTTTGAGCATACAAGTTTTCAACTCTTTGGGGGATACACCTCAGCATGGAACTGTTGCCTGTATAGTAATTTTGTGTTTAATTTACTGAGGACCTGCTGAATTTCCTTCCACAGAAACTATACGCATCATTTGATTCTCACCAGTAATGCAAGAGGATTCTGATTTCTTCACATCTTCTTCAATATTTATGAAATTGCTTTTTAGAATTTCAATCATCCTAATGGATATAAAGTGGTATCACATTGTGGTCTTGCTTTGCATTTTCCTAATGACTACTGACACTGAGCATCTTTTCATGTGCTTTTCAACCCCGCAGCGTGGAATTTTGTGTGTCTGGGGTATTTTGCACACCCTCTGTCAATGTACCAAGCCACATATAAGTTACTAATCTTCTTTTAAAAAATGACCACATTTAATAATGTCATAAGAACTAAGAGAATCCTGATAAATGCTGCATAGACTGCTGGTCCAAGCCCACCTTTGTGCCACTCTGTGGTTTCAGGGGCCGTGGTGGAATCAGATCAAGGGGACTAATACGCCCAGGAAAGATTAAGCCCAACTTCATTTCCAGATGCAGGAACTGAGACCTGAGAAAGACGAAGATCCAACCTAGGTCCCATTAACAAAGCAGAGGAAGACAAAAGACTAGAGTTGGAACACGGTGGCTCCTTCCACAGAGAAGCAGTAGATTAACTGGGAACCCTGAAGACTCATACTGATGCTAAGAGCCCTGCAGCCCAGATCTGCTTTTGCTACTAGTCACCAACCAACCCTCTCTGATCTATATCCCAGCCTCCCTCGTGGCTTCCCCTTTTCTGCCATCTATCACATGGGGGTTCCCGCTACTGATTCTTTCTCCTAAGAAATCACACTCACTCCCATGACTTGAGCAACTACCTCCACGTAAAAGACCCCCAGGCCCACTTTCAGCTAGGCACTAACCATCACCTCCTACTGCCTAAGTAGATGACTTTCTTAAAACTACAGTAAACATCCACCTTCCCAAGGTAAAACTTATTATCATATTTCTTACCCCTTCACAACCCCAAACCCATTACTCCCAATCTCTGTTACAGATACTTCTATCCCCAATCCCCCACATCTTCAATCCACAACATTCTTAGTGTCTCTCAGGACTGGTCTAGAGAAAAGACCTTTGTAGCTATCTATCTGAACTACTTCCATGACCTCTACCAGATCTGCCTTTAGTAACATAATGTTTTGAAAAAACAAATCTGATAAATTTTTAAAGCTAAGCATAAAGCTAACTACAAAATAATTAAGTATTGGAGACTACTAAAAAATCTTGACAAAAATCCTTCTCACATATGAGACATGAAATTACAAACCATAAAAGAAAATAGAAATTTAACTGCATTCATTGTATTTTATATTATTTTGAACCTTGAACCTTGCACATTGCTAAGCTGATCCTCCATCACTAAACTATCTACCTAGCCTTAACTGCATTCATTTAGAGCCTACCAAGTGAAAAAGAAAACCAACCACAGGTAGAGACAACTGACACTTTGAAAAACTACTGGCCATGTATAGTGAGCATCAAATTACGATCTAGAAAATGTTGGGCAAACTATGCTCACAGATCCAATCCAGACAGCTGCCTATTTTTTTAAATAAAGTTTTATTGGAACAAAATTGTTAGTTTACATGTTGTCTACAGCTCATTTTGCACCATGATGACCAAGTTTCATGGCTGCCACGAGACTACATGGCATATAAAGGCTAAAATATTTGCTATCTCACTTTTTATAGAAGAAGTTTAAAGCCTCCCGACCTAAGACATAAACAGAAAGGGCCTACAAATTGGATTAAGGGGAGGTATTAACCCAACAGAAAAACAGCCAAACAACACAAACATGTAATCCACCAAAAACAAAACAAACTCCTCGATAAATACTGCAGAGACTTAACCTCGTTGGTAATTACTAAAGAATTAAATCATTTCATAATATCCAGTCCTGGAAATGTTATGACACAGCCTTTTTTGGAAGGCAACTTGGTAGTATCCCTAAAAAAATGTAGTGCACTTGATGTCAACCCAGCCATTCCATTTTTAGGTATCTGCTCCAGAGAAATACTTGCATTCGTGCTCACAAGCACACACCCAAAAGCACTTATACAGCCATTTGCCTGAAGCATTCACTATTTATAACAGCAAAACTCATCAGTAACCTCAATGCCCATCAGTAAGAAATGGGTTATGTTAACACTACTTCCCTAATAGTCCAACATGCAAAAAGACTAGTGTATCTATATGTAACATCATGAAAATAACTCCAAAATGGGGGGGGGGGAGGATCACTGCAGTGCAAATATATGCACACAATTCACGTCTTAAAAAGGTCTAAATGTGTATCTGAATTTATATGTACACAGACAAAAATGCACAGGACAACTGAAAGAAAACAGGACACTGTGGACAAGGGATCTGGAACTGCAACATGCAACAACCAGTAGTACTGGACTATGCCTCATTACTTATCCCAAAACTGTGAATTCCAGGGATGAGGAAAAGGCAAGGAACTCTTGTGCCCAAGAATAGCATTCCTGAGCACCTTCTGCAACATAACTATCTTTGACATTGCTCTCCTCGTAATGTGCCCTGGGATGTCCTCAGACACCCAGAAAACAGAAACATGGTTAAAGAATTCTGGCCATCCCTGCACTGAAAAAAATCACTTCCTTTTTCCAGATTTCAGTCTTCTCACTTGTCAAAAAAAAAAAAAAAAAAAAAAGGAAGTGATTAGATTAGCTGATCTCCAAGTCCCTTCCAGATCTGATGCCACAATACAAAGCAAGGCCTGGAAAAAGTTACTGTACCTCTCTTGGAGAAAAACAAACAAAACCCACAGCTGAAGAAATAAAGCCCAAATCAGAACACCAGGAGAAACGTCAGATCCTGGGAAGACAACATCCCAGGAGCAAAGCCACAAAGCTGGCCCCACTGGGTTGGGCGTCTGTGCCTATCGAAATGGGGGCGGCTCTGATGATCGCTGATGTGTCTTCCAGCTTAAACAGTCTACGGACAGTCTAAAATAAGCTCACGGAGGGGAGGGACAGCAGGAAGCAGGGGCTTGAGGGGAGACTGATGGGAACCAATTGGCTGAGGTTTTCTAATGGAGACAGAAGGATGAGAGCAAGCGGGTGGGGGAGGGCCGGATGCAGAGAGCTGCAGAAAGGCTGCTGGCAACAGCCCTGAGTCTCCCTCCTCCCTTTTCAAGAGTAGTTTCTTCCTGAAAGATCCCAGGAGGTACAACGCTGTGCTAATCTCTCCCAGCACAAATAACCCTGCTCATTATTTCAAAAACTACCATTCCAGTTTTGCCCTGGAGGTCTCAAGCCTGTTTCAAAATCCACAATTCAACTTTGAATACAGTGAAAGATTACAGTATTTTGTATTTGCCTCTTCCCTTGAGTCCGATTAATAACCAACAGATTAAAAAAAGTTATGATTCAAACATGCAGATTCCACTATAGGTTAATCTAACCTTAAAAATCAGAAAACCCACCCGTCTGTGGCATAAATGCCTAATTTTGGCAGTTATTTAGAAGAACCAGGAAACTTAACAAACTTCTCTTAAAACAGCCCTTTTCCAAGTCCAGAAACTTCTTAAATCAAGTTGACTATTGTATGGGCTATTTTTTTTGGTTTGTTTGTTAAACTGTAAGAGGAAAAACAACTTCACTTTTCACAACAGCTCTATGATGGAAATAAACCTGGGATCACTATCACCAACTCACAGATAAGAAAATTAAAATGTACAGAGGCAACCCCCCTCCATTGCTCAAGGTCACAGCACTTAAAGTGACAGCGAGGTTTAGAAGGAAAGTCTCCCAGCTCAACACATAAACTGTTTCCAGAAAAAAAGCACCCAGATGAGAATAGAGATTTGAAGGTTTTCTTAAAAGCTCACCCTCTACTCTCAAGAATATCTTGTGAGCTTCGTCCTTAACCTGACCTGTGTCTAAGCTCCTAGTGTCCTCACAATCTGTGACTCTGAAGACCTGAGAGTTTGATTAAGCTTCTTGATCTTTTCCTGTCAGTTGGAAACCTGACCTCTGAGAAAAGCACCATGTCCTAGGCCATAACCCCTGCCCTGCCACCCCACTCCTGTCTGCCCTGTAAACAACCAAACCCTACTTGCACTTAAGTGGCATTAAAAGCAGTCAGGCCAGGACCCTTCTAAGTAACGTTTCTAAGGATATTTTTTGTTGTTTTGGGTAGTTGGGGGGGGGTGAGACGTTATTTTGTTTTGTTTTGCAAAAGGAGTGGTACAACTAGGTCATAGTGAACTGGAATGTGAAAGGCGCTTCTCTGGCCTCACACAGGGAGTTGTGAGAAAGCTCAGATGAGAAGCAGTGCATGAGGGACAGGGGGAGAAGGGTGCACAGGTACAACCCAAGGGTCCTCGGGAACCTCAACACCAGGAATTCAGAGAGCAATGAGACAGAAAGGGGGGGGAAGGAGGTTTCCAACGACAGTGGGGACTGCAGTCAAACCTCCGGACCTTTCCCAACACAAATCCCTCCTCTCCTACATCACTCCAGGGTGAGGGCCTAGCTAGGACTGTGTTTCTGATGTCTGTGACTCTCAGGCAGGTTCAGGAGCCGCTAGACTGGTACAAAGCCCTCAACTGTCAGTTAAGACCTGGAAGAATGAACCAACTTTCCCAGTACTCCTCACCTCCAGCGCCAGAGACCACAGCACTAGGAGAGAAAGGGAAAGCAAGCAGCCCCCACCTCCCTCCTCAGCAAAAGCCTCTGGCTTACATTAAGGAGCAACATTCTCCCAAACCTGGAGACCCTCCACTTCTCTCCAGTCCCTGACGGTGACAACAGCTCAATCCCACGGACGGAAGCTCGTGGTCCATCCAGACAAGACAAGCCTTAGGCCACTCGTGGACAAGTTTGAATTTGACCCTAAAACAGAGTCGGAGGGGGGTCTTGCCAAGCAGTAAGCAACCCCCAGATGCTTTGTTCCTAATGAGAAAAACTAGGCATTTTTGAATCACCGAAATGCATGAATCACACGGCAGGAGTATGGGAACGGGAAAGGATGTTATTTTTCAACATACTTGAGGATTTTCCCTTTGTCCCGGCTCTGTCAAGGCTCTACCCCGCCCCTCATCTCCAGCCCCTATCCCACCACACCCCACCCCGCACTCACATACATTTTTTTTTCTGCTCCATTTTTATTTTCCCCTCGGCCTTTCCAGGCGCCACCGCCCCCGGCCCGCCTCGGGGCGCGTCTCCGCGCAGGACTGGGTCTCCTGGGCCGCGACCCCCAAGGCGCCCGCCCCGGCCGCTCACCTGCGTCAGGTCCTCGTCATTGAGCAGATGCGACTCGCGGGGCTTGAAGCAGTTCTGACACTTGCTCTTGTTGAAGATGTTGGCCTGGAATTTCCTGCACGGGTTCTCCTTGGCCGCCGACATGGTCGGGGGCGGCGGCGGCGCAGGCCCGGCCCGCGCGCTCCCGGCGGGGTAGGGCTCAGCGCGGCCGCCGCCGCATGCTCCGCCGGCCGCCGCAGGCCCGGCCCGGCCTCTCCCGCGGGCCCGCCGCACGCCGCGCTGCCGCGCCCGGGCCTACAACGCGCGCACCACCCCGCGCCCGCCAGCACCACCGCCGCCCGGCCGCCGCGGGCCCATGGACGCGGCTTCGGCTCGTCGCCTCCCGCCGCGGCCGCCTCCCAGGCACCGGTCGCGGCGACCCGCTTGTCGCGCCGCCGCTGCTGCCCTGGGCGCCCGCGGCCGCTGCAAATGGGAACGGAGCGCTCGCGCACTCCGGGCGGGGCCGGGAGCAGCGGGCGACGGGCGGGGCGGGCACGAGGGGCGGGGCCGCGCCAGCGAGATCGACAGTCCCGTTGACCAATAGTGGCCGCGCGCTACCGCTAACAAAGAAACCTCTGAGCCACTGGCCGCCCGGGGCGGGGCTGAGGGTGACCAAGCGCAAGGTAACTTGTGCAGGCAGAGAGAGGAAGGTGGGGGCGCCGGGATGGGACGTTCAGGTTTGGTGGACTGGCGCTGAGGCCAGTGGGCCTGACAGCTGCTGAGGCCGGGCGGGGGCCTTCAAGGGTTGGAGGGAGGGTGGAGCCGACCTGGGGCGGGTGCCCCGCACGCCCCTTACTTCCACGGTGGCCTTTCTTCCCGCGCCCAGCCTACACACCGTGGCAGAACGGATTACTTTAGCTCCTACTATGTGCCAGGCCCAGTCGTCATAGTCATAGATAGCATTATTAATAATAAGGGCTAGGTACTGTTCTGAGTGCTGCAAACGGTGTAGGGCATTGGAGTTTACAAATGCTCCATGATCATACATATTTTTCATATGAGGAAACCGAGGAACAGAAAAATTAGGCAACAGGAGGTAGTGTTTCCAGGGATGACTAAGAAGTCAACAGCCTCAGCGAGCTGTCACTTATGAGAAATTAGTAAACGCTGACTCCACCAGGTCTTCAACTAGGCATTCCTTCCTTCATTATGTGCTTTGGAAAAGGAAGGCGCAGACACTGGGAGTCATTTGTACAGGGTAATTCTGTTAGGAAGGAGCCAGGCTGTCACAGTAGGGTTTCCATTCCAATCTCCTTGCCAGAAGCAAACCTGCCGGTGCTGTCAAAGCCACTGGTAGAAAAGTGTAGGATTCCAGGGAGCAAGGAAACACATCTTTTAGGAGAGGGTGAGGGGCTTCCAGGAGATGTAAACAGATCTTGAGAATTTCACTGTGGCTGGAGGTGGAGGTAGGGCAAGAAAGGGCAAAAAGGAAAGGGATAAGGGGCCTGATGAGGGCCGGCTCATCCAGAGCCTTGGGTTTCAGGAGCAGGTAAGTGAATATCACTCAACCTGCTGGCAGCTGGGAATCATCCTGGGTTTGTAAATCAGGTGAGGAAGCTCAAGCCTTCACAATAGAGGTGACTTTGGAGCTTGGGATGGCAACAGGGACAAGCAGCTGTTGCTTAAGGAATGGGAAGGCTTCAGAAGGAGCAAATGCTTTTAAAGTTATGTACTTTTCCACTGATTATCTGGTGACTGTCCCACGGAAGTGGATTTCCACTTTGAATAAGAATGCTTTTTTGCAGAAGGTAGGCAGACCAAAGTCCTCCAGCAGCCTAAGGGAGGAGCAAACCCAGCCCCATCCCTCAGCTCCGTGTCGTTGGGCACCTGCCAGATGCTTCAGTGACTTAATATACAAAATTGACATGATTGTAAATTAAGAGATGTATTGCTTATAAAATATTTTGCATAATGCAACACAACATTAAGAGGTAAATCTAAGCAAAGGGTGTGTATTGTACTATCCTCACAACTTTTCTGGTTTACATTTTTGCAAAATGTGAGGGGGAGGAGGTTTAGTAAAAGAGACTGACAATTATTGCCTGCACTGAATACTCAGAAAGTGATACCAGTGGTGGCCTCCGGGGAGGAGAGCTGGGTGGTTGAGAGGTGACCTACTTTTAATTTTCTTTCTAAGCCCCTTTGTTCCTTTTGGATTTGATATTATGTGCATGGACAATTTGTTTTAAAGTAAGTTTTTAAAAGTCCTCTTTATATCTCATGGCCAACACTGAGGCCATTTTACTAAGAAAATGCTTGTCACGTTCTGCTCCAGTCAATAGATACATCCTGTGCCTGCCATAGAGTTAGAGGGTCCACAGGAGTCATAAACAAGAATATGATTTGGGAATTCAGAGCTGGCCTGCCTAGCACGGAATTACACTCAGATAGAAACATGGAAACAAGAGGCAGATGGACATGTTCCCTTTGGGTATCATAAAGGCCCAGAAAAGGGGCGGGAGGGACCCAGCCATCTGAATAGCATCACAGGAGGCTCCTGGGAGAGGCAGTGCTTGGACTGTCTTTGAGTAAGAAAGGAGCACCCAGGGGAGAGGCTCAAGGCATTGAAACCCAAGGATGTGTCAGTGAACAGAATCCCTGGCTATCACCAGGCAGTAAAGATTGGCAGAGCAACATATTATGGAGGACTGAGAGGAAACAGGTGTGTTGGGTGTGGTGTTTGATGGTATATGACAAAAGATACCAGTGAGGCTCAGGACACATCAGAAAGTTACATAATGTTGCAATTATAGACCCTGAAGATTCAAGCTCACTTAGGGTGTCACCAAAGTGCACTGCGGGTTTTGGGTTTTATTATTTCGTTTTTTGGCAGTTTTGAGGATCTAACCCAGGGCCTCACATAGCCTAGGGAAGGGCTCTACCTCTGAGATATGCCCCAATTCAATTCTGAACATTTTTTTAATCAAGCACTGTAGGGGCTGTTGGTCTGGAGAATGCATCAAAGACAGAAGATTTGAAACATAATCAATCAGGAAAACCATGATAGACCATAGACTAGAGAAGACAGAGACTGAACTAGAACAGTGGGAGATAGGAAATAAATTTGGAAAATGTTAAGATAAAACAGGGGGTACATTGTTCAAAATTAGATTGTGGTATGAGTACCTTCAGGAGAGGGGTGAGTTTGGATTGCCACTCCATTTGCCATGCCTAGTTCAATGCCTACCACAGAGTAGGTGCTTAATAAACAACAAATGTATACAAAAATACACTTCAGCCTTGTACTGAGGTATTTCCCCTATGATTATAAAATCCATGGACAGGGTCTGGGATCTCACAGCCTTAGGTTCCCTTTCCAGAGACCTAGAATAGTATGTTGTACCAGACTCAATACTGAATGTGAACATGTTTCATTGGTTAGTCTATACACTCAGGATAGCATCACCATTACCTGCATCTCAATGTATAATATACATCTTCAATAAGCAAATAAGCAAGAAAGGCCTCTTAGGGGGCTCCAAATGCAGATAATGATTTCCATACCAGCTCTCAGGTGTGAAAAGCTATACAGAAGTTTCCAGTTCTCAGGTGTGGAAAACTGTGCAGCAATTTCCCACAGAGTTCAACATATACTTACCAAACCACCCAGTCACCCACTCCTAGGTATTCCCATCTTAAACAAGTGCTGGTGTCCACCAAAACCTCGATTGCTTCGTGATTGTAAATACCACCTGGGAAGCCTTCCTTATATCTTGTGAACAGAATTTACACATCGCCCACACAGACATAACAACTATTTTGATTAGCCTTATCTGACCTCAAACTTCATTCAAATAGAATCTATTTTCAGTATTTGTTTTTTCACACGACAGCATGTCTGCAAAAATCATACATCCATACTTACACTGTTGATATCAATCAGTCAATCAGTTTCTCTCTCTTCTCTGTCTTTCTATCTGTCTGATTCATTCTCTCTCTCTCTCTCTCTCTCTCTCTCTCTCTCTCTCTCTCTCTCTCTGTGGTACTAGGGATTGAACCCAGGGGCTTCATGCTTAGCTACCTCCCCTGTCCCCACCTGCTTTTTGAGAAAAGATCTCACTAAATTGTCCAGGCTGAATTCAAACGTATGCCTTCCAGAGTTTTGAGATTACAGGTATGTGCCACCATCCCTGGCCAGCACATCATTCTCTTTCTACCCAGATCCCATTGTGTGAATACACTATAATGTATTGATGCTCCTGTGAATGCCATTGAGGATGCTTCTAGTTTGGGACCACCATAAATAAAGTGGCTATGTATAGCATCGTGCCTGTTTTTGATGGACATCACTTATTTGAGGTGAGAATATCCAAGCGAGATGGCTGGATTGTTTGGAAGAATATGTTGCACAGTTTTCCACACCTGAGAGCTGGACTCTGTCTCACCATTTCTCTAAGGACAGTTGAGCACAGGATTCATCAACGGAGCATGTCAATGTTACATATTAAAGGGCCTTCAAAAGGAATTACGCCAGCTGTTGGAATGCAAGGCAAGAACCTGTTTCTTAAATAAATATAGTGAGCATTTTTTTTAATGTTAGACCATGTTGTAGAAACAGTGGCTAGAGCCATGTTTCTCAAATTCTGGGACGTCTGTGGGTTCCCTTTCTCCAATATTCAGATTTAATCAGTGTTCTCAGAGGATGGAAAGTCACATAAGGCTCCTAACCACTAAACAAGGAAAGGCGAAAAAAAAAAAAGTTCATGTCAACCAGCGCTCATCCTAGAAGTGGCCAGGTCTCAGCTGGAAAAACATAGTGGCCACCCAAATATTGTCTCCTGCTCCTATGAGGTAACCTGTTTCAGCGGAGCTCTTCCCTGGGGTCTTTCAGGTTAAGTGCATTTGGATAGTGCCTGGAGCTAGGTCATCTGGTGTCTAGGCTCCTTGGGACCCTGCCCTCTTGGAGTCTGAGAGTCTTCCTTTCCCTATGGCCTCCCCTTCTGCTCTGCAGATCTCAGAGGTACCCCGGAGTATTCCCAAAGGCATGAATCAGAAGCTACCAGTTCCCTTAAAGTTGAGGCCTGGCGCTCTCCCGAGGTCTATTAGTCAGCACCAGGTGTAGGCTGCCCCAGGCTCCAGGTGGGAGGGGCTACATAGGGTGTAAATCCCAGGAGATGTGGGTCAGTGAGGCTACCTTTAAAACTAGCTGCCATAAATAGAAGCCACTTCATAAGGTTGTGAGAACTAAACAAATTAGTCTCTGTGACGAGTATAGAACACTCCCTGAAACACATTACGTGCTCAGCAGTATCAACAGTTATTACTATACCTGAGACCTCTGCCAGATTCTGGCACATTTTTTTCATAAAGGACCAGATAGCCAGTGTGTTTTAGGCCACATGATAGATCTTGTAATACTCAACTCTGCTGTTGTTATGTGGAAATGTGTATAGATAGTACATGAGTGAATACAGCTGTGTTCCAATAAAACTTTATTTATAATAAGCAGTGGACCAAGTTAGGCCATGTTTCTTGCAAGCTATTCTTTCCTTCCAATTTACAGATGTGGAAACTGAGACATAGTGATATCAAGGCCTTTATTCAAAGTTATACAAGTATAGTAAGATTCAGAGGTGGACAGGGTCTTTATAAGCACTGTTGTCTGTGACCTTCATCTAAGAGAGTTAGGTGTGGCCTAATGGGGAGGTAGGGCCTAGGTCCCACTCTTTTCCAAGGCTCAGACTACTGTCCTGGAAAAGATCTCAGAAGCTTCTTCCAACTGAGACTTAGGGATACTTTTCTGTGTCAGGGACTGAATGACAGTAGTTTTCAGGTATGTGCCAGGGAAGAATGCATATATTAAACAAAAGAAATCCAGTGAAAGGGCAAGTATATACCCCTGTGACCTACTGATTCCACTTCTAAAAAGACAGGTCATAAAATTGCTGGCGCAGGTATACAATGTTAGATTATGTACTAGGACATTAACTATCCTGTTGTTCTTAATAGAAATTTGGAGATACTCCTCCAATTGTCTACTATTGGAGAATCAGATAAATAAATGATGGTCTTTTGATACAGTGGAGAACAAGTAAGTTGTTACAAACAGGTAGACAGTGTTGAAATGAAAATGATCCACAAAATACTATGAAGTTAAAGAGCTAGAGGAAGCTCCTACCTATAGTTCCAGCTACTCAAGAAGCTGACACCAAAGGATCACTTAAGCCTAGAATTCAAGATCAGCTAGGGAAACACAATGAAAACTCATCTCAAATAAATAAATAAAAAGCTAACTTGGGCTTGGAGACACACACCTATAATCTCAGCACTCTTCGAGACTGAGGTATGAGGATCACAAGTTTGAGCCCAATCTAGGTGACATAGCAACTTAGCAAGACCATGACACATAAAAAAATGTAAAATTAAAAAAAGGGTTGGGAGTGTAGCTCAGTACTAAGGCCCTAGGCTTTCAATCCCTAGTACTGAAAAAAGAAAAAAAACACACACACAAAAAGAAAGAAAGAACAGATACATGTTTAGATTTTTAAAGACAACCCTTGGTTTTTTGCTCCTCTGGAGAGAACCCTGTGATGATGGTGCTCCATTCCCCTGCTTCAGTATGATCTGCATTATAGGCCTTGCCTCAGGCAAACCCTCAGCCACCATATTTCCTGTATTTCATCAAAGCCAATCCCAAGTCACAAAATATCATACATAAATATTTCAGGGCATGTGTGTATAAGATCAAACTTTTTCAAAAAGTGGCCACAATACCATTAGCATGCCTGAAAAATAATTCTTTAATATCATCAAATGTCCAGTAAGTGATTACCAATTATCGCATAAAGACATGAGTTATTTTTATCAAGGAAAAAAAGTTGAAAAAGAAAAACAAATGTCAATCCAGGAGGTAGCTGTACAGCTGTCCTGGGGCTTTGTTTAGTGATACTTATCGAAAGCCTTAAAAATGTTCTTATCTTTTGCCCTGGCGATTCCAACCCATGAATTTACACTAATGAAAAAAATATAAAGAAGAACATAAACATTAGAGTATGTAGTGCTTGTTACAGAGAAGTGCTTGAAAAATATTTGCTAAAATTGAGTTCCAGCCCTGTAGTTTCCAACTTTGTAAAAAGAAAACACAAAGTAATCGAAGCATCTGACCTCCGGGTATTTACTGGCTCAGTTTATGATAGCAGATCCATGGAATGGCATATGGTACTAGCATTTAAAATTAGATTCTAATAACATGGATGGGTACTCCCCTCTCTAAGAAGTGGAGCTTAATTCCCAACTTCTCCTCCGCTTCAAAGCAAGTGATCCTTTTGCCTCTGCCTCCTGAATGCTGGGATTACAGGCATGTGCTAAGTACCCAGATAATCCTGGTATCCTCTTGATTTTGAGATAGACCTTTTGGTTTTCATCCAAAGAATGGAGTATGAAGAGGGAAAATCCCATTTACAGTGGGAAATTCCATTTACAGAAACTGACAGATGTTCCATCCTCATCCCTACAAGTCAGGTGGAGAGTCAGGACCTCCAGGTATAACATACAATGACAAGCACACTTTTCTCTGTGGTCTTCTCCCCTAAGCCATAACGCTAGTCTCATCATAAAAGAAATATTGCAAGTCCAAATGAGTGTTCTACAAACACCTGAGGACAATGGAATCATCAAGACTACGAGAAGCAAGGAAAACCCTCATAAAACTCTACAGACCCAGAAAGCCTGAGGAAATTCCTTATACTCCATGCCAAATGGAATGTCTGATAGGATCCTGGTGCAGAAAGAAGGTACCATGGAAAAATTGCTGAAATCTGAATAAAATATGTCACTTAGTTAATACTCTTTTAGTATTGCTACCCAGTTTTGACAAATGTACTATATGGTCATTAGCATTAGAGGAAGGTGGGTGAAGAACACTGCTCTTTCTAAATGTGAAATCATTTAAAAATTTGATTTAAGACTATAGATGTAGATCAGTGGTAGAACACTTGCCTAGTACATGCCAAGAAACTAAGTTCCACCCCCAGCACTGGAAAAGAAACAAAAAATTTATATTAAAAAAAAAAACAGCACATACTACCTGTGATCCCAGCATTCTGGGAGGCTGAGGGAAGAGAAATACAGGTTTGAACCCAGCCTGGGCAACTTTGTCTAAACAAACAAAGATGTAGCTAAGGATGTAGCTCAGTGCAAAGGCCCTAAATTTGATCCCCAGTATCACAAAATTAAAAAAAAAAAAAAAAAGTAAATACAATCAGGATGTAGTTGTTAGAATTTAAAGGTATGGTCTAATGCAGTTTTCTGCTGGAAGCCTTTTTGTAAATGAACAGCAAGGCAGATATATGCCTACATGTGGGAATCCGTGCACGTACTTCTGTATTCAGGGCAACACTCCTTGGAGCTTGCCTGGGGCTAGGCAGGTAAGCACACAGCCTCCCCACCTCAGGAATTGAGTGTTCATCTCTTTACTCTTACAACAGCATGGTGGCCCCTGCCAAGGACTGTCCTGCAGGACTGGGACCCAGCCCTCACAGATCTAACCAGAAATTTGCAGGGAGGAGGTTTTTAGGGTCACATTCCCCAAGGCAAGGAAGGCCAGGATGGCAAGAGGCAGGCAACTGGGGCCCAGTTGAGCTGTCCCTACCTTGGCCCTATCATCTATAACTGGCCCTGAAGGATGGCCAGCTGGCCAGGGCACTACAGGCTGCGCTTCCAGCCAACTGGCCTGCATGTAGCCAGACAGGGGATGAGGAGTGGAGGTTTGCGCCGAGCCCATGTGCCTGGGAACCAACACTCCTGTTTCAGTAGAGCCTGGGGAGCTGTATATGCATATGTGTGTGGATGTACAAATGTGGGTATGAACTATGCGACAGTGTCTCATTATGCATCTTGTCTCCCCACCTGGATGAAGTCTGCTGGCCTCTGAGAGTATCTGTAAGAGAGATCATGACACATGTCAGCATGCTTGTTTATGGGTCCGAGCCCCCTCTGCAACTAGGCGAGTGTATGTGCATCTGCTGTGTGATAATATCATGTGCTTGTGTGTGTTTGTGGTAACCACAATGTATATCTGTTCCAATACACACACAGATATATGATTGTGTATGTACATGCTATGCACGTCTGCTCTGTCCTATTGGACTGTTTGTCTGCATATATGTTGCTTGTTCACTAGGCTAAGTGTCTATATATATGTCATGTCCATGTCTCTTTGTGAGTGTTAGTAATATGTGCATTGTCTGGCTCTGGGTATGAGTATATGTGTGTGCGTGTGCGTGTGTATGTGTGCATCTGTGAATGCTGGGGGCAGTCAGGGTTCAATTTGCTCACTGCCTTCTCTGTTCCTTGTGCCTGGTTCCTATAAATCTCTGCAGGAAGCAGGAATCTCTGGCTCCAAGCACTCCTGCCTCCCAGTCCCTGACCACAGGCCTGAGGAGGGGGAGTGTGGCAGCTGAAAGTCCCAGCTCAAAGGCCCCGGCATTGGGTGTATTCACATGGCCACCTGGCTCACCCAGGCCTTCCTCCTGACCCCTTTGTCCTTGGCCTGCTGGAGAGTTGTTGATTGGGACATAGTTCACAGCCCGCCACTACCTCATCATCTCCCACAAATGCTTCCTGAAGGTCGTTTGTGTATAGGAGATGAGCACAGAGCAGCCCGCTTTGATCACTCCCCAAATACAGGTGCTGGGTACAGGAAGCTAGTTGGTTGGGCTAATCCCCTCCTATGAGAGGGCTGGAGAGGCTGGAGGGTGGGCATCAAAAAGATGGGAAGGAGGAGCAGTTTGGGCAGAGTCAGGAAGCAGGTATCCTCAGAGCCTTAGGGCCTTTGGAGATTCTCTGTTGCATAGATGAAAACAATGAGCCCAAATAGGGCAAGATACTGACTTGAGGTCATACAGCAAGCCCTTAATAGGACTAATTTCCTTTGTAAAGAGTTCCAGAATTCATGGCTCATGGGAGTCATTCATTTATTCAACATGTAAATCTTGAGCTCCTAGTATATGCCAGATCCCATCTAATTCCTGGGAGAGGGCAGGAGACAACACAGATGCCATCCTTACTGTCTGGACCTCCTGCTGTAGTCAAAAGGGGACAATAAAGACAAAAACAAGATTATGTCAAATTGTGTGCAGGGCTGGGAATAGAATTACCTCCCACATGATGGAGTCACTCTGTCAATATGGTGGCACTGACCACATGCAGCCAATGAAGTTGGATCAATTAAAATGAGGGAGATGAGTTATTCATTTCCTCCACTGCAGTATCTATACTGCTGGTGCTCCTCAGCCAACAAGCTGGTGGGCACTGAACTGGACAACGCAGAGAGTACATGTCCACCATAGAGTCCCCTGCTTGGCAGTACTGTCCAGATAGCAGAGAGGACTGAGGTTGGATGGCTGAAGATAGTGACATCAGAGAAGTTCTGCTGAGAAGATGCTGGCCTGTGATGCTGCACCAGGAGGAGGGCATTTCACATGCAGGGTCCATGTGGTAGTGATAAGCTCTTTGCATTCAAGGGATGGAAAGGCAGAGTCACTGTGAGAGAGGAAGGTGGGGTTGGGAAAGCCTGTGATGGTTCTAAGCCTTTATAAAGAGAACACCTAGAACCTGTGGGTGGTGCTTAAGCAGCAGAGTGGCATGGCTTTTAAGATATGTGGAGGGTGTGTGCCTGAGGTGAGGGAGTAGAAGGAGCATGTGGTGGCACATGTCTGTAATCCCAATATTCAGGAGACCGAGGCCAGCCTGGGCTACATAGTGAACTCAAGGCGAGTCTGACCCACATAGTGAGACCCTGTCTCAAAAAACAAAAAAAAAAAACCCACAGAGAAATGGGTAAACCAGTAAGAATGCCATTGGAAAAGTCACAGAGAAGGTGACTGAGATATTTAGGTGATATAGTAAGAGCAGAAGACCTACCAGCCATACCCCAAACCCTGGTGTCCTTGGTCAAGCGGTGCTGGAAACTATACCCCATCCTCTTTTTCTTTCTTTTCTTGGATGCTAGACACTGACTTGAATACCCCTTCCTTAATACCATCTACCTGTCCCCTCTCTCACAAACCAACTGGATCCGAGGCTTTACTTGGTATCCTGCAGAGACAGAAAACCTATCTAGTTCTGGTACATTAGAAGAGAGGCTCAACTCGAGCTGCTTTGGTCTCAGGATGAACTTCCTCTCTTTAAATGAAAAAAAAAATCAACTGAGTTACAGTCATGCATTCCCGTGCAGGAATCCCCAGAGCCCTTATAGCAGGCAGGTCACCCACTCCTCTGGTGGGCGTCACAGAGGGCCACTGTCTGTCTTCCAGCTGCTTAAAGTTCATTCCTCACAGAATTTTTGTGCTTCCAGGCTCTCTGCCTGGAAAGTGTTTCCCCGGAACCCCAAGGATGGCTCTTTTCCATCTCGCTCCAAAACCCCCTCTTCAGAGGCAACAGGGATGCCTAGTGAGCTCCTGTCACTCTCTGAAATCATCTTGTTTTTCTTCTGTCCCAGACTGTCAGCTCCATAAGGACTGCATGGCTGTTCTGGTGTGCTCTGGTTCCGATAACTGAGATGGTACCTTGTATGCCAGGGGCTCCTTGGGGGGAATTTGTGGTTTCTGGGGTATGGTAAGTGGGCTGCCATACCTACAGAGCCTCCTGCATAATGGCCTCACCCTGTGCTCTCTATGTACCTTTGGAGAGCACCCTCTGGATGAAAGGGTGTGGATCAGGACTCAGAGGAGAGGAGAGGTCACTGCCTGAGGTTGCACAGTCAGTATGTGACGAGCCTGGCCTGGAGAGCCTGGAGGGCACTTGGACGGCTCAGAAGTCAGGCCAGGGCCTGCAGATATGCTGCTTTTCCATGCAGATCTCCATTTTTCACTGGCCTTGGTTTCCGCTGCCAAGCCCTACCTGGGTATGCTCACTTCACTGGGTGTATTCTACACTCAAGGGCACTTGCTTGCAGGGCACAGTAGTGGGTCCTCCAGTTCACAATCACACAGCGCTGGAAGGAGAGACAGCTAGAAGTCACACCCAAGGTGCCCTCAGCCAGGCCCAGCAGGGTACTCCAGCCCTGGGAATGAATGTGGCTCTGCCCATCCCTGGGCAGCCAGAACTGCCCTCCTGGGCTCCTGACTCGCCCTGGGCTGAAATCAGCTGGGTGGACTTGGGCAGCCTGGAGGAAGAATGCAGTTCATTGTTAGTAACTGCGGGATGCCTTCCTGCCAGCCCTACCCAGAGGTGGCTAGCCAGGCTGGGAGTAAGCCTAGCTGAAGCGTCAGAGACTTCCCACACACCCCCATATGCCATGGTCTAAGCAGCTCTAGAACCCATTGCCATCTGACCTTTCTGCCCCACACCTGTGACTTTTATAATGCGAAGAAAAGTATGCATAAAAATAACTTCTGTCTCACTTGCCCAATCCAGCCTTAGTAGAATCATTAATTCACTTAATACCATGGCTCTCCAAAAAGGAAGTGGTACCAACAGTCACATTTTGCAGAAAGGAAACTGAGGCCTCAGGAACTAACCAATGTTCACAAAACCAGGCAGCAAGGAGACAAAAGTCACATCCACCACGAGCTCCAGGGGCCCTTTGTTCTTAAGCAGCACAACAAGCCATTTTCAGAGTTGACGCCCAGTCTCACCTGGGAATCACATGGGGCTTGGTGGTGAAGCTGCAGTTCTGTTCCACCTTTGCTGTGGCCTTAGGCGAGTCACCTTATTTCACTGGACCTCAGTTGCCTCATCTGTGAAAGGCAAGAGAAGGACACCTGCTCGGAGTCCCAAGTGTTCCTGAAGGAAAAAAACCAGAATCCCCCACCCAACCTGGAGACCACTGTGCACAGGTGAAGGGTATTTTGGCCTTGAGAGTCTATTTTGCATCTTGTATGATCTTCTCCCCCGTTAAAAGTTCCTTGCCCCTAACACACCACAACAGAATCACCTACCTCACTGTAGATCTTGTCCAGAGTTTGCCCCCAAAAATATTTATTGGGTTGGAAGTGTAGCTCAGTGGTAGAGCACTTATCCAGCATGTGTGAGGTCCAAGATTTGATCCCCAGCACCTTACCAGCCAAACACATGCACCACAATGGATGAAAGTGCAGGTTCTGATTAGTCAACTACTTTGGAAAACTGTCAGCAGAATCTCCTGAGACTGAACACAGACATATACCCAGTGACAGCCAATCTACTCGTGGGCATGTGCCCAACAAAGATGAGTGCTTATATCACTGAGAGTTTCCCAGAAGCTTTATTTGCAATAAGCAAGAGCTTCGATGGAAGGATGGGTAGACATCAATGTATTTTAAAGTTGTACATGGTACATTCACAGCCACATTCATGCACACGTTGGAAAATCCAAGTCAATATGTGCTGCAAGGTTCCATCAAAGCATAATGTTAAGTGGAAAAAAACCATCCCTCTATGGATAAGAATTCAAGAAGTGAAAACCAAACGTCTGGGACTGAAAACAGGCCCATGACTGCATCTAGGAGAGGGTACCATATAGGTAGAGGGCTGATGGGAAGCCAGCGTGTTTTGTCTCAAACTTGGTGGTGGCTGTGTGTGTGTTTGTGTGTGTGTGTGCGGATGTGTGCTAAGTTCCATTCAGCTGTATCCTGCAAATGTATGCCCTTCCTGCCAGGAAGAGATGCATAGTATTTTTAAATTAAGTACCAGGTGTGACTGAAAAAATGGTGAGTATTTCATTTTTTCTTTTTTTGTCTTTTTCCTTTTTATCGGTACCAGGGATCGAACCCACGACTGCCTGCTTGCAAGGCAGGTGCTTATACCACTGAGCTAAATCCCCAGCCCCTGTTTTTTCTTAATTTATAAAATAAAAAACACATTGGCATTAATCCCTCTGAGAATATTCTCCTTTGCTTCAACACACTTACCCTATCATCCTTGCCTTTTTTTGATACAAGGTTGTGCTATGTGGTGTAGGTTGGCCTCGAACTTGTGGCAGTCCTCCTGCCTCAGTATCCCAAGAGCTGGGATCACAGGTGGATCACAGGTGCCCACCACCATGCCCCACTCATTCTTGCCATTTTTTTTTTGTGAGTGTCTTTACTCTGTGATGGCTGCATCTATGTCCTGAATTGATTCAAACTGTTTACCTTCTATGGTCATTTTGACTTTGGGAAAGAGCCAGAAATCACACAGTGCCAGAGCCAGTGAATCAGGTGGATGAGGATGCCCAGTGTTTTTACAAGCCTGCCTTTCTGCCGGATGACATTTGGCAGCAGAATTTACTGTACTTTTGATTCTGCCCCATAAAGATACTCACGAAAGAGGACTTCTAGAACTGATTCAAAATGTGGCAAGAATTGGGGTCAGGGATATAACTCAGTGTTACAGCACCAATCTGGCAAGTGCAAGGTTCGATTTCTGGTACCCACGTCCCACCCAAAAAAATGTCAAGATCAGGGCTTGGTGTGGCATGCTTGTAATTCTAGCACTTGGGAGATTGAGACAAGAGGGTTTCTGCAAGTGTGAGGCTAGCCTGGGCTACATAGTGAATTCAAGGCTATCTTAAACTACATAGCAGAGTACAGCCTGTCTCAAAAAAACAAAACAAAACAGAAGAAGCAAGAATAACAGAATAAATGTGTTCAAAGAAAAGAGAAGTATTTTGAGGGGATTAATGGAATGTGTCTTTTACTGTAACATTTTTAAATTTAAACATTGTATATTTTGATCACACCTCCTAAACCATGACTGTGGAATCTGGCTTCAGTCTCCATTCTGCTGGGTGGGTGTCCTCAGCTACTCTGTTCCCCTGTGTTGACACCCACACAAGCATGGGGATGCCGGGGCCCCTGGAGTGGCAGTAGGGCTGTAGAGAGGAGTACTGGGGCACCTAGCACTTAGCACAGGAAACATTCATCACTGCTAGCTATTATCAATAATGAAAGATTTACATCACCAATCACGAAACATTTATTCCACAAATATTTACTAAGCACTCCATGTGCCAGACGCAGGGCTGGGCTCTAGGGATTGTGCAGACCTGGTTCTTTTGCCAGTAGAGTGGACATTCTAGTTCATTTTCTCAGTCAACGACTGCTAACCTTGACGTGTTCGAAGCTGCATAGCTGATAAATGCCTCAGCTGGCACGCAAGCTAGCCTCCTCCTCTAAGGTGGCAAATGCTCTTGCCACGTTGTGCTTGTTTTCCTGGGCCATTCTAGATGTGTAGAGTCCCTGTCCAGCCAGTGGCTCCCTGTGCTTGTCACTTCCAGGGAGAGAATGGCAGTCCTGCCATCAGTACCAATGAGGGATGTGAGTTCTGGCCTCTTGGTAGAGAACTGGGCTGGCTCCTAGGGTCTGAGACCAGCCTGCAGCGGAGACTGCTCACCAGTGTACAGGGTTTCTGTTTTCCCTCTCCTATCAACTCCCCCACATCCTACTGGTGCTCCCGAGGATGATGTCCCCTTCTAGCAACTTGGCCCCACATCCTGTCTGCAGTGGCAGATGAGGGGACGCTCATCTGAGAGAGTTGGCCATTGGCCAAGAGTGGAGAGGCAGAGGGGCGGAGGTGGCCAGCTGCCTCCAGGACCACTCACCGGAAGCCAGTGCTCAGGAAGTTTCTGCAGCACCAGGGACCTTGTTGTGACCTCAGCTGTGCCATGGCTCTCAGGCTCCCCATCCCCACTCTGAATCCCTCAGGCTGCCACTGTCACCTCAGGCAGGAGGACTAGGCAGGAGATGAGACCCACTCATCTGGGACAGAGAGAGACAGTCAGATGGACCCTCCAAATGTGCAGCTCTGACCGCACAGGCCTCTCACTCTCCTGACTGCCTCTGGACAATAGGCCAACGCCCTGAGCTCAGTGACGTGCACAGAGATCTCAGAGGCTGGGTATTGATGTCCCCTGTGCCCGTCTGCTTCTTGTCTGTTCTGTGCTCTGATGGTTCTGAAGTGCCACAGAGGTTTTCTTGGAGTTTGCCACTGTGGACAGCAGAATACAGGGCTGTGTCAGATCAGTAGTCTGGGAGGTGGGTGGCAGAGTGTCCCAGAAGACAGAGGGGATGCCAGTACCTACCTTCCATGACCAAGGATGCTCTCAAGTCCCTCCTTCTCACCAGAACTCCTGTATGATACCTTCAGCAGTGGAGCAATAATGGTATCTCCTTGATTGGAGGTGGCACCTTTGCAAATATGAGGTTACTAGGGTGGACTTAATCCAATGCTGTTGGTGTCCTTATAAAAAGGGAAGAGAGAGACAGACCAAGGGGAGGATGGCCACCTATGAGCTAAGGGAAGGCCTCAATGCCCCCCACCCCGGGCTCGGAAGGAGCCAAACCTGCCCACACCTGAGCTGGGATCTCAGTCTCCAGACTGGGAGACAATGAGTCTCTGTGTTGAAGTTGACCAGCCTGTGGCCCTTTGTAAACAGCAGCCTTGCAGACCAGAACGTATCTTTATTGAGATATAGTTCACAGACCAAAAAATTCATCCTGTAACTGTACACAGCTCAGTGCTCCTTACACTATTTAGCATTGTGGAACTGTCATCATGCTTTTTGTTCAGAAAGCCTGCACACCAAAAGGAAACTCTGTTCCCAAGAAACAGTCACAACTGACCCCTCTCCAGCCCTGCTCAGGACACTCATTTGCTCTGGTTCTATGGATTTGCTTATTCTAGACATTTCACATATATGGAATCATGCAGTTAATGGGCTTTTGTTGTCTCGTTCTTTCCCCTGGCATCGTGTTGTCAAGGGTTATCCACTCAATGGCATGTAAGTATGTCTATTGTATTAATATACAGTGTTTTTAAATCTACTCATCAATGTCTACATAATATATTCTTAAGAATGAGGACTAGAAGCATGGCCAATGTTCAAATTTTAAATCCAGGGTTTTTTTTTTAATGTTTGAAAGATTTCATTATTTTAATTTAATAAACATTTTTTAAAGTACATAGCCAGGTACATAGTCAAGTATGGTGGCACACAGCCATAATTCCAATGCATAGGAGGCTGAGGTAGGAGGATCACCTCAAGTTTGAGGATGGCTTGGGCTACACAGTGAGATTTTGCCTCAAATAATAAAAAAGAAAGAAAAACATATAGAAAGAGACAGAGCCTGAGCCTCCAGCTATTAAAGGGACATAATGAACTGGATCTCACTAAATCACTAAATCACTCAGTTGCCTGGGCTGGGTTTGCACTTGGGTTTCTCCTGCCTCAGCCTCCAGAGTGCTGAGATCAGAGGTTTGTGCCACGTGCCTGGCTAGGAGGCTGTTGCAGATTCCCGTATGGCCTGGACGTGGCAAAGAGGAGAGTGTGTTTGCTCTGCCCAGTTTAACAATCTCCCCCGCTTACGTCCACCATCTTTCCAGGACCCTGCCTAACTCCACCCTAAACAGCTGAACTGAACAACAGGTCATCCAGGCCTCTGCACACTGCGGCTCCTTCTCAGAGAGAGGACACAATTGTCTTTCTTAGGAAAGAAATTCAGAAGTCAAGATGGGGGCTAGGGAAGGTGAGGTGGCCCAGATACTCCTCCTACAAGATGGGCATTCTTTCCTTGAAATCTTGCAAAGTGAGACCATGTGGCCTTCCTGCCTGCTGTGGCCTAGCCCCCGTGGCGTTGCTGAAATGCCAGAGGAGGCTGGAACCCCGACCGCCTAGCCCAACAGCCACTGCCCCTGTGGCCCAGAGCTATGTGTTGCTGAGTGCGTGGGTCCCTCCCACTTCTTCTGAGTCCCAAGAATGTTGTCATCTGGCCACCCACGGCCTTATCAGCTCTGTCTTTCTCAGGACCGCTGGGACAAAGGGTGTGGGCGTTCTCAAGACTCTGAGGGATTCTGGGAATGTGTCTTTGCCTCGAATTATCAGCTGTCAGAGCTGGACAGAATCCTCACCCAGCTTTTCGCTGAAGGGGAAACTGAGGCTGAGAGGCTGCCAGGAAGCTGCCTGAGGCCTTAACTGTTTTGTTAGTGTAAATTGAACCTCCCTAGGAGCATCTCACCATTTCTGGGTCACAGACCTCACTGACATAAAGAATGTTCTAGGCCAGTGATGGCGAACCTTTTAGAAACAAATGCCCAAACTGCAACCCAAAACCCAGTTATTTATTGAGAAGTACTAGCATTACAATTAAACCTGAATAATGAGGTTTTTGTTTAGAAAAAAAAACAACTGTTATCTGATGCTTAGCTGCCAGGGCAACTTGGCTTGTGTGCCAACAGAGAGGGCTCTGTGCGCCCACTGTGGCACATATGCTATAGGTTCATCACCGCGGCAGTTTTTCTTTTGGGGCATTTTTTTTTTTTTTGAGTCAGGGTCCCACCATGCAGTTCAGACTGGCCTTGAGCTCACTTTGTAGCCCAGGCTGGTCTCCAACTTTCAACAATCTTCCTGCCTCAGCCTCCCAAGTACTAGGATTACAAGTGCACACCACCACGCCCGGCTACATCACCACTGCTCTAAACCATTACTCAGATGCCTAAGGGTCAGGCATGTGGCATCAGGGGGTACAGTGGCCTGGTGGGCAGGGTTTTGTCCAGAGTCTCTGCTCGTTGGCCCCAACTCATGGGGGCCATACAGGATGTCAAATCATCTATTTTTCTAGAGAATAAAAACAAAATCCATCTTTCTGGTTTTTTGGGGTTTTTTTTGTCTTTTTCATTTTTATCGATACCAGGGATCGAACTCACGACTGCCTGCTTGCAAAGCAGGTGCTTATGCCGCTGAGCTAAATCCCCAGCCCCCAAAATCCATCTTTCTATGAATTTTCAAATGTTGGTGATGGCTTAAAAATTTAGAAACAAAAAAATTTAGAAATACGTGTCATGCCAGCTAAATTAAGCACATTTGTTGGCCAGACGCAGGCTGAGGCTCACCAGCTTGGGATACCTGCTCACAGCCCTGTTTCTATGAGAGGATGCCTGGGAAGCCTCAGCTCCCTACAGCCAGGGGTGATACAGTTTCAGTGAGAGGCAGAGGCTGGAGTTGACCGAGCAGTGGCCAGTGAGTCATAGGCCAGGTTTGTAGCTTCTGCTCGCCCAGACTTGCCAGAAAGAACTCCGAGGATCATCTTGTTCCAGCTTCAGAGCCCAGAATGGTTAAACAAGCAGTCCAGGCAGCTACCAAGGGAGCCAGGCAGGAGAAGGAGGTGAGGTCAGAGCGGTGGGTGGCAGATTCGAGTCTGGATCATGCCAGGCTTTCAAGGTTGAGTCAGGGCCATTAGGAAGTGGTTGACAGCTCATTCCTTCACCTGGCTTGTTGATCCCATGAAGCCCCACATTGGTTCATGTGTAGAGTCAGACTCTGAGTTAAGAGCTAATTAAATACAGTTGTCCCTCGGTAACTGTGAACCCCTGCAGATACCCAAATCCACAGATACTCTAGTCTCTTGCATGAATGATGCAGTATGTACATACAGCCCATGAACCTCCTCCCGTATACTTTAAATTATCTCTAGATAACTGATGCAATGTAAATGCTACATGCATAGTTATCTAGTATATTCTTTAGGGATAATAACAAGAAAAAAATCTGTATGTGCTCAACACAAGACACAATTTTCAGTTCTAGGTTGGTTGGAGCCATGGATGCAGAAGACTGACTGTCCACATCCTCAGGGACAGGGCTAGGGACAGGGCATCAGCGAGAAGCCAGACACAGTCCTTTCATTATTGCCTAGAGAGGCCACTGAGCCCAAAAAACAAAGGGTCACACAGACTCTGGATGAGAAAGTGGCCCCCACCATTGAAGCCTGAACTAATGGATGGGAAAATCACTTGGCTATCCTGTTTTCTTTGCTCCTCTCTCTCAGTATTTCTAACCCAGCAGACTAGGAGCAGGTGAGGTGGTGGACAGAAGCAATCAGGGACCTGCTGTGTCTGTCCAGTGACGAGCCTGGGACCCATCACCTGTGGACTGTGTAACTTTGAGCCCTTCCTTGTCCCCTCTGAGCCTCAGTTTCCCCAAGTGTAAAGTGGGAGCAGGCATGTTGAGTGGTGAGCAAAGTCCCCAAGGGAAGCCATGCGAGGGCGCATCGATGCCCATCCTGCTTCTCTGGTTCCCCCACTTGAAGATGCTTGAAGCTGCCTCCTGGCCTAGCTTCTGGTCCAGTAACTGGGTCTTGACTGCACAAGGATTCTGTGCAAACCAGAGCCCCAGCAGCATGCTGAGTGAATCACGCCAGGTTCAGAAAGGCAAACACTGCATATTCTCACAGATATCTCGAGATTAAAAACATTAACCTCACAGAAGAGAATAGAATGGTGGTTATCAGAGCCAGAGAAGGTGTGTGGGGGGGGGACGGAGAAAGGATGGTTAATGGGGGTAGGGTTCAGTCAGATAAAGGAAATAATTCCTCACATTTTATTTTTGTTTTGTTTTGTTGTTTGAGACAGGGCTTGTATGTAGTTCAGGGTGGCCTTGCACTTTCTTGACAGTCCAGACTGGTCTTGAACTTGTGGGGACCCTCCTGCCTCGGCCTCCCAAGGGTTGGGATTATAGATGTGTGCCACTGTGCCCAGTATTCTTCACATTTTGTGCCAAAGTAATTCTCATTACAGCAATTATATAACCATGAATTTCAAAATAACTAGCAGAGAGGATTTTGAATAATCCCAAAACAAAGAAATGATAAATGTGTAAGGTGAAGAGTATGCCAATCACCCAGACCTGATCATTACACAGTGTAAACCTGTACTGAAATGCCACATTGTACCCCATTAAGATATATAATTATTGTGTGCTAGTTTAAAGGAACAAAACAAAATACAAATCTACTGGGGTCATGTTCTATTCTGATGGCCCCTCAGTACCTACCAGGCCACACTCAGTGGCCCCTTTGGTCCCTTGGTCCCAGGCCAGCCCCACAGATCTCACTGGCCTCATCTCCACTACTGGCTTCCTTTTCCTCAAAATGTTCTATCTTTCCTGCCTCAGGGCCTTTGAACGTACCATTCCCTTGCCCAACTTCACCTTTGCAGGATATCCTCAGCTAACCCACTCTCCTTGGCCTGCAGAGCTGCTGATCTGTTGGCCTTCCCAGAGCCCTAACACTTGGATTACCCAGCTCCCTGCCTGTGTATTTGCTTTTCATCTTTTCCCTACGTTGCCCAGCCAGAAGCCCCATCAGATCAGGCAACCGAGCCCTTGTCCTTCTTATGCCTTCAGTGCCAGCCAGGCATCAGGCACACTGGAGTGTTCAGCTACCACAGATGAAACTGGAGTCCAGCTTGTGTTTTAGAGAGGCTGAAGAATTTGCCCCCCGGTGTGGCCAGGGGCAGATCTGGAAGGGATCCTGTCCGGGGAGGGCCCCTGGATTGGGAAAGCCACTGAGGCCCTTGTCTGACGTCACTTGCCCCTGAGGGAGGATTGTGGTTCCTGTGGCTCTGCCCTGACTGGACAGGTTCCCTGGCCGGTTTGGCAGGATTGCTGTGGCCAGCACTCAGCCTCTGCTCAGGGAGGCCCACACCTGCGGCCCTTTGCCCTAGTGCAAGGCCCACGTCAGGCCAGAAGTTCGACTGAGGTCTCTAGGGCCCTCCCTGCAGGGTGTCCACTCCCAGACCCCCTGGCTTTTCATCCAGCACCTCCTAACAGCTATCTGCCTATTGGGTGCAGATACTGTGCCTGGACTGAAGGTCTCTAGCAAGCAGCACGATTGCCACAGTCAGGACTTGTGAGTGACTGGAAGTGGCTGCAGCTCGGAATGAGGGTTTGTCCAGATCTCCGTGGTGCGGGTCTCCAAACCTCGGATGAAGATCTGAGAATGAGTGGCGTATGTGAAGCAGTGAGTGACAGCAGGAAAGTGAGTTGGGCTAGGGCAGATGGGAAGACAAGCCACAGTCACAAGCTGGTGAGTCTGCGGGCGCTACAAGGCCTTTCTGAGTTTCCCCCTACCAATCTGCTTCTCATCTTGGCCTTACATCTTTGCCTGATCTTGGCTCAGAGGACGGCCCTTCACCAACACCCTTCCATACAAGGGCCACTTCCTGTGTCCTCCTGGCTTCCTGCAGAGAATTAGGGCCGCATCTGTGTGTGGAGTTGCGTGTTAACTTGCTCAGCAACTCTGCCTGCACGCTGGTATCTCGCCACGGAGGAATGCCTGCAAAAAGAATAAACAACCACTCAACAGTGATCTGAAACGGTGTCGTAAGCCCGGATGTCTTAGTAACTCAGTGTGTGACCTGAGCACAGCATCTCCTCTGTCCACTGCGAGAGCTATGTCTAAGGGTCCTGCTGGCTGTAAGCTTTGAGGCTTTACATAATTTCAAGGGAGACCCACTGCCCACAGTCTCAGAACCAGGAGCCCAAACAAGCTCTTAGACCAGTATACACCATCCCCTCCAAGCTAAAAAAAAAAAAAAAAGTAGGGTCTCTTCCCCAGCTGTGAAGACAGGGCAAAGGAGACCATAGACACATCAGTCTGAGCTGGCTAGGAAGGGTCTCAAGTCACCTGAACCTGGAAATTGAGAGAGCCTGGGAAAAGCCAGGGAGTCTCGGTGGGAAGAGGAGGAAGATCTTGACCCTAACACTTCTCCTTGGAACCTTGACCTGGCAAATGTGGGCACACACACTGAGGTTCCTTAAACTACTTCAAGAATCAACTCTGGCTAAGTTCAGCCAAAACAAGCGAGGAGTATATTGGGAGGCCAGCACATAACTTCAAAAAATACGAACAAGATGTTAGAAAGACCTGTCTGGACATGAGATGGAGGTAACTAGCCCTTGGGAGGAATGAATTTCCTGATTCCATTCTTAAATCACTTTGCTCAAGATTCAAATGTCCTTAATATATAAAGAGATCCTACGAGTCAACAAAACAAATAAAATAGAAATAGGAAAATGACAATGAACAAAAACCAGAGAGTTCACAGTACAAGATTTTTGAAAAGATGTTTGCTCTTCTTGAACTGGAGATGTGCAAGTCAAAAATACAGCCCAAGACCATTTTTCACCTATCAGATTGGCACTGCTCCAAAACTGTGCTAACACTGTGCCGGCGTGGGTGTGGGAGACGAGGGCTCGCATCGGTTACTGATGGGAGTGTAAACTGGTGCAGTCACTATCAAAACTTTTTGAAATGTACGTGCCTTTTGACCTAAAAAATTGCTCATAGGCATTTATCCTACAGGGACACTGGCATACATGCCAGGTGACACACTAGGACAAGTGTGTTTTCCTTATAATAGTGACAGATTGTAAACAATCTACTATCAATTAATAGGGGTTGGTAATCTCCATACTAATGTACATAATCAATGAACACTGCAGCTGTCAAAAAAAAGGAAGAAAAAGAAATGAAGCTTCACATACTTTAGCCTAGAATGCTCTAGATACATGTTAAGTGAAAATAATAAGGTTTAAGGACAGAGAATTAAATCTTTGTGCATGTTTGCTAAAGTCTCAGTTTCTTGTCTCTGAACTAGGCCTACTCACCTACTAGAGCCAAGTACAATCTGTACCTGGTCAGGTCCAACCTGACCCCTTATATCATTTCTGTGCACCCTTCCCCTGGAATTTGCGTTTGCTCCCAACTGTCCACACAGGCGGCTCTTCCTAAGAGGACTGTCCTTGGGCCCCTGGAGTCCTTTGATCCTTTTCTGCACAGGCAAGAATGTTGGGGGCTGGGGATTTAGCTCAGCGGCATAAGCGCCTGCCTTGTAAGCAGGCAGTCGTGAGTTCGATCCCTGGTACCGATAAAAAGGAAAAAGCCAAAAAAAAAAAAAAAAAAAAAAAAGAATGTTGTCCCTCTCCTAGCAAGATCCTTACTTGATAACTAAGGTCGGGGGTATAGAAACCCAGCATCCTCAACTCAGGTTGGGAAACCTAATTTCCACTTACACTGTCCCCTGGGAGAACAGACGGGAGCCCCTGCCTCTGTAGGATTTTGTCCAGGAATACAGTTTTGTGTGGCCTCTCCCCTATTCTGTCTAATATCCCCATCCCCTTGTCCATGTCCCCTGAGTGCGTGTCCTTAGTGAATGTTAAGGTTTGGATATGATATCTTTCCCAAGGCTATTGGATGGCTGGCACATTTGCAATTGCATTTAGAGAGACTGTGTCTTTCAATCCTGTTCTATACTTGCCGTGTGTCCCTTGAGCTGCAGAACCCTAACACTGGCCCTGAGTCTGTGACTTGACCCTAGACTGGCTGTTGTGTCTCCTGTAGAAGAAAGGAGGATTCCCAGTAGCCAGTCCTACTCTAGTGATTGGAAACAATCTACCCATATAGCAAAGAGCCTGTAAACCAGCTAAGAATGGCCCACTCAGCCTGCATGAAGATGTGAAACCACGCCTCGGCCCACCTCTTTTTTACTTTTTATTTTTGGAGGCAGGGTCTCACTATGTAATTCAGGTTGCTCTTGAACTTACAATATAGCCCAGGCTGGCTTCAAATCCATCATGATCCTTGTGCCTCAGTTTCCCAAGTGCTGGGACTATAGGCATATGCCACCACTATGCCAGATCCCAGCTTACCTCTTCATAGTCTATGACCTCAAATGTATATGATTACTGCAAAACAACCCACACAAAGGGTGACTCTCCCTTTTCCTCAAGATCTGGCTGGCTGTGAGGCTCCTCCCAGGAGGAGTCTGTCTCAAGTGTGCTTATGATAAGCTCCAGGTGATAAGACACCTGAGTTCACCCGAGCTGCTTGTAACCAGAAGGTCCCAGTGCCTACCTAGGACCTGAAAAGATGTCCCTGATTCCTATCACTTATATCAGGGGCTCATACCGTAGCAGTACTTTTGATCATCTTTACTGATAATGACTATGATGAGATGGTAAGCTGCAAAGCGGCAAGGACTATTTTGTCCCTCTGCCTCCTCCACCCTGTGTTGCTTCACAGGATGAAAGAGAGTCTTTCGTGTGGATTGTCTGGTTTAGTGCATTGGTCGGCACTCTGTCACTATAACAAATAACCAAGAGGATTGGCTTATAACGGGAAAGGCTTATTTAGCTCACAGTTTTGGAGGCTTCATTCAGTCCAGGGTCAATTGATCCCACCGCTCCGGGCTTGCAGTAAGGTAGCACATTGCAGTAAGGCATGTGGGGAAGTATAATTGTGCCTCTTGTAGCAGGGAACCAAAAACCAAAAGAAGAAGCACTATCCCAAGGGCCCACCTTCAGTGGCCCAAAGGCCTCCCACTAGGCCCCAGTTCTGAAAGCTCCCATCTTTTCCGGTAGCACCGTGGGTGGAGACCAGCCTTTATTTATTTAGCACACAGGGTTTGGGGAGATATTTATTTAAACAGCATGCAGCCCAAAATGGAGATTACATTTGTCCCGGGTCACAGGAAGTGGTGATATTAAACTGTGAACGCCTGTCTGTTTGACTTAGGTAGGACAAGGGAGCTGCCTCCTCCTGGCTTCAGGAAGTATCCAGAGGGCTGAGCCAGGCTGGAAGCCTGCTCTCTGCAGAGCTGCCACATTCGAGTTTGCACAGGGTCTGCTGTCTCTCTTTGCTCTTTTATTGCTGCCATTTCTGCCCTCACTGACTGGACTCCCTCCAAGGAGCACAGGACAGAACATGGCAGACACCATCCAAGGAGAGCATGCTAGGGAAAATGGGGTGGTAGGAAGCCCCCAAGACATAGCCCCTACATGGAGAGCAACTTCCAGTGAGTTGAACATCTGTCCACCAAGTCCCTCTTTGGAAGGGACTAAAGAGGAAGAAAAGTCATTCCTCCTCAAGGAAGCACCCACCCTCAGTTCCTGAGGAATAGTCTAGGTTATATTTGTGAGGCTCAGCTCCAAACACCCCAGAGTGCATTCCTGTCCCACGCCAGGCCCAGCACTCTCCTTAGCCACCAAGAAGACACCCATATGCCTGCACTACAGGGAGGTGACCTGTGAAGCTGCCTCTGAAAGCCCAGGATTCCTGAGCATCAAATAGAAATAGAAGTCACAGGCAGGTGTGGTGGCCCATGCGTATAATTTCAGCACTCAGGAGACTTAGGCAGCAGGATTGCCACGAGTTTGAGGCGAGCCTGGCTGCATAGTGAGTTCAAAACTACTACACAGAAAGACCCTGTCAAAAGAAAGAAAGAAAGGAGAAAATGAAAATCATGCCTGTTCTTTTTAGAAGTTTTGAAAACAGAAAAATTTGACAGAAAGATACTATAAGGTATCACTTAGAAATAACTGCATCAGATGTAGGTAGCACAGCCATGTCATTCCAGCACTCTGGAAGACTGAGGTAGGACTGTCAGGTTGGAGCCATCGTAGGCAACTGAGTGACCTAGCAAGACTGCCTCCAAATAAAAAATAAAAAGGCTGGAGACATAGCCCAGTATGAAGACCATGGGTTCAATACCCAGTACTGCAAAAAGAGGCTAGGAAAGAAAGGAGAGAGGGAGAGAGAAGGAAAGAGAGAGACAGAGACAGAGACAGAGACAGAGGCAGAGAGAAAATCACAACCTTTTCTCATCATTTATGTTGATAAATTTCAAATATGCAGAAATATGAAAGAACTGTACAATTGACTTTTAGATTCTCCAGAATTCACATTTTCTCTGCTGATTACAGCTCTATCTGTGTAGAACTTATTCATTCATTAATTTATCTTATTTTTCCTTTCCTACTGGCATAAAATAATCACATATATTTATGGACACAGTATGATAATTTGATACAAATATACAATATATAATACATAATCCTCATGTGGTAATTAGTATTTTCATCTCTATAAATATTATTTCTTTGTATTGTGAACCTTTGAACTCTTCTCTTTAGTTACTGGGGATTGAACTTGAGACCTCACGCTTGCTGTACAGGTGCGTGTGCCACTGAGCTAAATCCCCAGCCCTTTTCTCTTTAGTTCTTTATAAAATGTAAAGTGAATTGTAAGCTACAGTCATTCTACTGTAGAACTTATTACTCTTATGGAAATGTGTTTTGGTACCCATTACGCATCCTCTCTTAATCTTAGTTTTAGAACTTCAAAGTAGGTTAAAGACACGTGCTCCCTAATACACTTTAGCTGAGTGTTATTATTTAGAGTGAAATAGTAACTTTAAAAAATCTGCCATGCACATTCCCCACCACCATTTCCCCATCAGAAGTGTTACGGGGAGAATTAGTGGGTAGAAAGGAACTGCCCCAAGTCTGGGGAACTTCCGGATTTCAACCCACTATGCCAGCCCATGATCAGCCAGTAGAAGTCTGCTTGGGTTTCCTTCTCCCACTAAAGCGTCTCTGCTGATTTCAAGCATGTTTCTCTGATTTCCTTGGTGTCCACTGCAATAAATATGCTCAGAGATGAAAGTACATTCTATGCTCTGCCTACCTAAAAAGAGGTCAACTCTTTCATGCATTTCAACATTTTTGCGTCTGCAACTCTAATTGTTTTAAGGAAACTATGCCTTTTTAATTTAGCCAGTGTTGTCTCATTGTTACAGCAAGAACAATATTCTTTCCTAATCCACTACAAATTAACTGAAGGTGGAACTCCCTATTTCTGTTACTTTTTCTGTTCAAGGAAGTTCCTACTGCTGCATATTTCTCTTAGTAAAACTTCAGACAGAAATCTGTTTTTTTTTGCACTGGGGATCGAACTCACAACCATGTATTTGCAAGGCAGGCACTTATACCATTGAGAAAAATCCTCAGCCCCCTCTCAGTAAAACTCCAACCGAAGCTAGATTGAAGCAGCCCTAATAAGCACTAGCCACTTCCTATTTTTTTTTTTTTTTTTTGTCTTTCTCATTTTTATCGGTACCAGGGATCGAACTCACGACTGCCTGCTTGCAAGGCAGGCACTTATGCCGCTGAGCTAAATCCCCAGCCCCTAGCCACTTCCTATTAAGTTGTATATTTATATATGTGTAAATATATTGCTGTAGGTAAACAATGCACTCAATATTTTTCTCTTTGAAGAGCAAAAGCAAGTTACAATAAAGTGTTTTTCAAATCTGAAAAAAAATCTGCCATGCTGGGGATTTAGCTCAGCGGCATAAGCGCCTGCTTTGCAAGCAGGTAGTCGTGAGTTCAATCCCTGGTACTGATAAAAAAGAAAAAGACCAAAAAAAAAAAAAAAAAAAAAAGAAAGTGCAGATGCACAAAAGTAAGGAGAAGAGGACAATGAATAAGTGGACAATGGATTGCTAATGTTGCTTCCTCTATCTCTCACAATGAAAAATCGCTTTTTTTCTAAGGGAGAATTTTAATTAAACCTTTAAAATAATATATCATTGCAACTGTCATCATAGTAATATACTGGTGCAGGCAAAAGATGCTAAGTTCTGAGGAAAAGCTTGACAGAGATGTTCACAGAGAAAGGCACTCAGAGATGGCTATTTGCAGAGGTAACACTGATTCTGTACTATGGAGAGAAGTACCTTCACCAAACCATCCCGGGCACATCACCAGTGTGGGCACAAACTGGCTTAGTGTGACTTTTGTGTAAACGCACAAAGGCTTTGTCGTCACTTCTGTGAAGATCTGAAAATGTGCTGCGTGAACCTGAACATGAGAAACATCAGACAAACCCAAAGTAAGATATGTTCACAGAACAACCCTCTGCATTCTAGAAAATCGAGATAGTGGCAAAGAAGACAATGGGACAATTGCAAATAGAGGAGACAGGTTTGAAAACAGCCAGGAGACAGTGGAGCGGTGAAGGCCACCCTTGAGGTTTGGATTATAGCACAACAGCACAGTGTTCTGCAAAGGATATTCTTAGGCTATCTAGCAAAATTTACATATGACTAGATAGATCTAAGTTCTGAATTCCTTCATCACACTGTGATTAGGAGAATGCCTTGACCTTAGAATGGCCATAGAAATAATTAGAGGTAAATGTCTGCAATTTTCTCCCAAGTGGCTCAGAAAAACAATTTCATATACATGTATAGGTGGTACATCATTATATGTAATTATAACATAATAATATATAATGCATGATGAGTAACGTGTCCTTAATAGGTACATAATCACAAAGAGTGGGAAAGAAAAGAATTGTGACAAAGTGTTAACAATAGGTGAGTCAAGGTGGAGGGGATATGGCATTTATTTTTCTTCTTGCAAACTTTCTGTAGGTCTCAAATTGTTTCAGAATGGGAAGTTTTAAAATAATCCCTGCACGTGCCAGCGAGACTGCAGAGGTTCATGGGTGCCAGCAGGGAGGAGGTCTCTGACCTACCTGCACCCACGCTCCCCTGTCCACTCACCAGGAGCAGCCTGTGTTTACTGCCTCGTGGGCCACCATGTCCCCCACCCTAAGTCCATGATGCTCTGTGTCTTTCCTTTTCTTTCTTTTTTTTTCCCCAAAGGAAAAAAACAAACTTTAAATTTTAGTATGACTAAATAAAAGTAAAATGTTTTCCCATCACTCGTTTACTTAGTGTCTCTATTTGGACTAAGTCTTTGTTACTTTTGCTAATTTTGATTATAAGCACCATTCATGATCACTTGCCTTCATGGATCTTATGCACTACAGGGAAGAAAACTCTTCGATAAGATAATCAGACAATAATATAAAAACAGTCCCTAGTATGAATAAGAAGCACTTGTTTTAAACACAGTCCTGGGTATTTGGTTCTTAGATTTCCCAAAATATAAAAACTTACAGATGTTCAAGCCCCTAACCTGAGATCTACAGTATTTGCATAAAATCTAAGTGTATCCTCCCACATATTTTAAATCATCTCTAGATTAGTTAAAGTTAACTAATATAATGAAAATACTGTAAAAATATTTCTTATCTCTTAAACTTTTTCCTTTCCTTCGGTTGCAATCCCCATCAGGGTGTGGTGGCACATGCCTGTAAACCCAGCACTTGGGAGGGCAAGGCAGGAGGATTCCACGAGATCAAATCCAGCTTGGGCTATTTGTAGTGAGTTCAAAGTGGGGCTGGGGATTTAGCTCAGCGGCATAAGCACCTGTCTTGCAAGCAGGTGGTCGTGAGTTCAATCCCTGGTACCAATAAAAAAGAAAAAGACAAAAAAAAAATCTAGCTCAAATTACACAGTGAGATCCTGTCTCAGAAAAACAAAAACAAACAAACAAACAAACACAAAACAAACAAACAAACAAACACAAAAACTGCCAAACCAAACCAAAATATAAATAATTGCAAGCCCTGTATCTGCACTCCCTAATTCTGTAAGAGCTAGTTGTACCTAGCTACTGAAATTTAAGCCAATTTAAATTAATTTGGATTTCCAACTCAGCTGTTTATTACACCAAGTGAAATAACCCAGACTCTGGAAGAAAAATATTGAATGAGCTTCCTCATATGTGAAATTCAAAACACCAGCTAAACATATAGTGATTAAAAACAATGGTTACCAGAAAAATAAAGAGACGCATAATACAAAATAGCAGGTTTGTAGGATGACCAAATTAGAGATCTAATGTACAACATGAAATCTGTAGATAACAAAAATGCACTATGCCTTGGTCCAAAATTACGGTTTGTCTTAAGATTTTTCAACTTTATGATATGTGGAAGCAATATGAATTGAGTAGATATCAGACTTTGAATTTTGCATTTTGATGTTTTCCTGGGCTGACAATATCCATTACTACCAAGTGTGACCTAAAAAAGTAGTAAATGTTTAAATTTACAAAAAAAATTTCAGTAAAATTGTGTCTTTCTCTTTTCATGTAACAATCTATCATGAGTCCTTTCCTGTGTTCCTCAACAAAAAAATATCATTCTTCATGGCTTCCTAAGTATTCTGGCCATAATTTCCTTAAACAGTACCCGTGGTTGGAATTTGTGTATTCTACCCTTTACCACTGTGAATAATGCTGGGATCATCTTTGCACCCTCATCTGTGCTGTGCCTCTGATGAGCGCATCCAGAAGTCTCAGGTGGGAGCCAAGGAGTGTGACAGGCCCCGCCGTGCTGTGTTCCAACGTTCCAGAAACACGGTGGCAGCAGTCTGTGGCAAGGCCAGCGTCGGTATAAGTCACGAAGACATTTGCCAAGTCAGAGCGTTCCCAGTGAGATTCATTGTTGCCTTTGATTCCTGACACATTTTTTCCCTGCCACGCATTATCCATTTGCACCTCCGTCCATTCCTAGGACTGTCACTGTGGTTTCTTATCAGCTGGCAGTGACCTACAGGATGCAAATGAAAGGGTGCAGGAAAAGGACTAAGCCCCTGCCCGCAAGGCCACCCCACTGCTGGGGGCAGATCCTGCCTCGCTGCATGTTGGCTCTGCTGCTTAATGTCCTGGGCCTCAGCTTCCTCCCCTGTACCCGGGACCTGCTTCCTGGGAGAGTGACAGGAACTGATGCAGGTAAATATTAACAAGCTGCTATCATTTGGATATTAAGATCAAACTGATGCCCTATTTGCTGCTGACAATTTCCTTCCTGAACGTGAAAGCCGAGGAGGTGTGGCTGGCACAGAGAGCTGCCTCACAGGCCCTGGAGGAGGGCCAAGGTGACTTGGGGTGGGTGGGGAGGACTGTCCCTGAACCATGTCAAGGGAGGAATGTCTATTACTTTAAGTGTTCACTAAACCATCAAGATAGGCCTACTTGGCTCCTGACCAAGCCCCAGATTGGTCCCAAGGAAGATTTTGCAACTTTTTTTGGAGAAATGGCTCCTGGGTGACCCAGCTTGAGCCAGGAATCCCTTCTTGAGAGCTGACTTCATTCTTTCTAGCGTATCCACCTCCATTCCATCCTCTCACGCTCTGAAGAGGAGGCAGGGAATGTACTTCCAGGAGAGCCTCTGAGAAGTTGTTCTGGAAACCAGGGCGCAGCTAGGATCTCACCCCAGAGCCAGGTGAGGTCCTGAGAGGTTGGGGCGGGGCCTCACCACACCCTGTTTCCATTCCCATCCCATGACTCAACGGGGGGCGGCCTCATCCTTAGATGCCACGCTTCCTGTCTGTGTGGAGAAATCAGAAGCAAAGGAAGCCAGAAGTGATGTTCAAATTGGGATGAATAACCCCTCAAAACTGGGACTAGTGAGGGGCTTGAGGAGGCCTTGCCCACCCTGGCTGCCCACCATGGTGCTCGGTTCTGTCTCTGGTAATGCACAGCCTCTCTGCCAGCCTCTGCCAGCACTGTTCTCTTCAGGGAGACCCTGAACTTGGCTTTGGGACAGTTCTATCCACTGTGTCTGCAGCCCTTGCTTCACCCAGCTGTGGGACTCCTTAGAAGCCATGGTTAATCCATGTTTAAAAACTATGCTGCATCAGGCATAGTAACACAAACCTGTAACCCCAGCTCTCTGGGAGGCTGAGGCAGGAGGATTGCAAGTTCAATCCCAAGCTGGACACATTAGTGAGTTAGTGAGAACTTATTTCAAGATAAAAAAAAATTAAGGTGGTGGGGAATAGCTTAGGGTGAAGGCCCTGAATTCAATCCCCCATACCAGCAGCACCACCACCACTTCATCATAACCACCAACAGAAAACGTGCTCGGGAGGTTGCTGCAACACAGGCATGTGGCTGTGAATGTAGTCATGGGGAAAAGGCATCTCTTGTAACACCACTATGTGCACATACCCCCAAGACCCCAAAATACAGAGATGGTGCCAAAGAATGCCCTCAGTCACACGCATGGTCTCAATACCCAACCTGGATAAAACCACACGTCTTGTTTTTTTTTTTTTTTTAAGGTTTTTTGAGACAGGATCTTGATCTGTAATTCAGGCTGGCCTTGAACTTGTATTGTAGTCCAGGCTGGCCTTCAGCTTGCATCAGTCCTCTTGCCTCAGCCTCCCAAGTGCAGGGACTCCAGGCAAGTGGCACCGTGCCCGGTATATGTCTTCTGATTCACGAGGCCCAGAACTCTGACCTGGCTTTGTTCCAGTGGACGTGACTGACCCACCCCTAGCAGAACTGGAAGAGCAGCTCCCTCAGCTGGGAAGGACCTGCCCCCATGGAGACTCAGGTTCCAAATCAGTGCCCACAGGAACTGCCTGCTTGCCCAGCCAGCATGGCCAGGGAAACACCTGCTGCCTTTACAGAGCTTAAAGCTTCACTGAGAGACCGTGAGAAAGGGTCAGATATGCAAGAGGAATTAGTGCTAATATCTAATTTATTATGAGATCTCTTTTTCTTGTACGAGGGATTGAACCCAGCAGCTCCACATCCTGAGCTACATCCTGGGCCTTTTTAAATTTTTTTTTTTTTTTAAATTTTGCGAAAGGATCTTACTCAATGCCTAGGCTGGGCTTAAACTTGCAATCTTCCTGCCTCAGTCTCCCAGAGTGCTGGAATTATAGGCATGTGCCAATCTGCCTGACTCAGTTTATAACATTCTTTTTTTTTTTTTTAATTTTAGGTTACCGGGATAATAGTAATAGGTATCACAGTATATTTTGTTATCTTTATAATAGTTGTTCTTTCAATCATGTATATCAAAATGAGATGAAATATAGAACACTATAGAACTTATTAAAACAGAATATTGAATAGAGCAGTACCATTAATCAGAAAAGAGCAAAACAGTAATAAAAATATCTGCCTTCAAAGAGACGGTAGAAGGAAGTCCCCCTTATTTGCTATGTCAACCTCCCAGGACACACTCAGATTTCTGGTTCCCATTTACTAATGGGCGGTGGAGTGGGGAGAGAAGGGGAATAGGGGAATGGGATATTTGGCTCTAGGCCGTGTATCAGCATTAGTAGGTTCACTATTGCTTAGCAAGGAGGCAGGCTGGTTGTTTGGTTTCACAGCATCCTAAGTTCCAACATGGCCTGGATCTCAGGAGCTGCTGCTGGTTCTCCCCCTGGAAGGGCCGCAGTTTGTCAGACCACCGTTGCTTACCAGAGAGGGGAGGTGCTTGCTTGGCTTCCCAGTGTCCTAAGTTCCAACATGGCGTGGATCTCAGGAGACACTGCTGGTTCTCCCCCTGGAAGGGCTGCAGTGGTTTATAACATTCTATAAATAACGGAAACAAGTGTCCTCCAGTAGCAAACTTGAAAAATTGTAGGATTATTCACACCACAGAATACTATACAACAAGGAAAAAGACTGAACTGTTCATATATGCAATAACATTGGTGAATTTCAAAGACAAAGTCAGACAAAAGAATCTAGACATGAAAGGGCACACAATGTGTGATTTTGGGTACACAAACTTCAAATTCAGACAAAAGTAGAAATGGAAGTCAAGGTTACACTTGTCTTGGGGCACTGGGGCACAAGGTTGTGTTCACAAGCAGGAGACAAACATTTTCTGGGAGAAAATCCTGGAGATAGAGGGAGCTTTCTAAGGTAGCAGAAGTGTTCTCTGTCTTTGACTTGGTGTGAATACAGGGGTACGTGCACTGGGAAGAGACACTGAGATGTACAGCAGAGTGGGTCCACTTTCCTGTAAATTTAAGAAACAAAAAAAGCTGAGCATGCCCAGGTACCCAGGAGGCTGAAGCAGGAGAGTCACTCAGATCTAGGATTTCCAGGCCAGAGCTAGACCTCATCTCAAAAATAAATAAATAAATAAATAAATAAATAAAAATTTTAAATGTTTAAAAATTGAAAGGAAAAAGGAAGAAATACCTACAGTGTGGGAAGATGACTCTTGGGGTTTCCTTGGTGCTGTGGGGCATTGACTCACATAGTCCTCTGGGGAGATTGATAGATCTAGAACTATCTATGCCAGTAGAACACAGATGGCTGGCTGATCCCCAGTTTCTAATCAGAGGCCCTGGGCTGGGTGGTTGGAATTTCTGTTTCTGACATATCCACAGGTCCTGCCGAGGCTGTGGTCCAGGCAGCGTGCAGCAGGCAGGACCAAAGGCAGACTGTGGGAGGTGTGAGAGCAGGGGTGTAGGGCCCCTCCCAAGTGGGCCGATCCAGGCACATTCACAGAGGAGGTGCCCTTGGGAGCAACCAGATCTAAAAAAGCCTCATAGCCAGAGCTGGTGGTTTCTGGGAGAGAAGCCAGCATGAGCCAGAGTAAGGCCACTTGGAAAGTGAAGTGGATGACAGTCCCAGCCCCGGGAGGACTTCTGCTGAGGGGATTTTCTTTGGAGCGATAAAGCTTGAATTTAGGAGGAAGGTCAGGAATCCTCTTGAAAATGCTTGCATGTACCCGCCGGGGTTTATGTTCCGAACTTGAGAGAGGGCTTGGAATGTGGCTCGGTGATGGAGCACTTGTCCAGCATGCCCGAGGCTCTGGTTCCATCGCCAGAGAGCAAAAACGAAACAAAGCAAAGCAAAATATCCAGGAGTGAACCAGGAGTCACCAATGGACCCTTTTCCCAGGCAGCCCCACAAGCCACCTGCAAAGGATGCGTTAACCTGGCTGAGGCCAAAAGGTGCAGGAGGCAGGAAGCCGATGTTTATTCAGCTTCCTGCCTCCTGGATGGATGGTTGGATGCGAGGGGAAGTCACCTGTGTGCACAGCGTGGTCATGCTGGTGACAAACCTGAAGAAAGAGGACTCACTCCCTTGTAACCTGAGGTCACTGGAGAGCAGAACAGCTGGTGTCATGTGGGATGAACCTAAGGGTGGGGGAAGAAGGGGGCCCATACCTGTTGGTAATTGAAAGGGTGAGCTCAGTATGGAGGCGCTGCCCTGACTATGGGGTCAATCATTCTGTGACTATGACGAGTACCTGAGATCATCAACTTATGAAGAAAAAAGGTTTATTTGGCTCATGCTTTCAGAGGTTTTAGCTCCTAGCACTCAGGCCCGTTGCTCTGTGCTGTGGTGTTGCTGCACATCTGTGGGGAGCAATACCCCTCCCCTCCTGGCTGGGAAGTGAGAAAAAGAAGGGAGGAGACCAGGGTCCTGCCATCCCTCCCGCACGCCCCAGGGACCTGAAGACCTCTCACTGACCCCCACCTCCTAAAGCTTCATCACCTCTTGAGAGGAGCCCTCCAAGGAATAAGCCTCCAGCACCTGGCCCCCTGGGAGACGCTGAAGACCCAGTCCTGTGGGTCTAGTGGTGCTGCTTGCTAAATGTTTCCCTGTCATCTTTTCAATGTAATCTTCTAGCTATCAAGTCAAGACATCATGCTTAAGAAGTACTTAAAAACTCATTGTGAGGGGCTGGGGATTTAGCTCAGCGGCATAAGTGCCTGCCTCGAAAGCAGGCAGTCGTGAGTTCGATCCCTGGTACCGGTAAAAACAAAAAAGACCAAAAACAAAACAAAACAAAACAAAAACTCATTGTGAGGGGCTGGGGTTTAGCTCAGCAGCATAAGCACCTGCCTGACAAGAGGGATGTTGGGAGTTTGATCCCTGGTACAAAAACCAAACCAAACAACAACAACAACAAAACAAAAAACAAAAAACAAAACAAAACAATAACAAAAAACCTCCTTGTATTAGAATTACCATGCAATCTAGCAATTCCACTCTATATCTGAAAGAATTGACATCAGAGTTTTAAGGAGATATTTGCACATCATATTCATTTATTGGCAAAAACCAAATGGTGGAAGTGACCTACAATATGGTCCATCTGTAACACAGACTGTTACTCAGCCTTAAAAAGGAGGAGATTCTGCTGGGTGTGGTGGTGCATGCCTGTCACCCCAGCACTCAGGAGGCTGAGGCAGGAAGGTTTCTGTGAGTTCAGGACCAATTTGGGTTACATAGCAAGATCTTATCTCAAAAAAAAAAAGGAGGAAATTTTGACACGTGTTATCACATGGATGAAATTTGGAGACAAGTCCCCTGAAGACATATATGTATGATTCCACTTAGATGAGGTCTCTAGAGGCATTTAAACACACAGCATCAGACACTAGAATGTGGTTACCAGGTTGGGGGGTGCTAATCACTACCGTACGGAATTTCCACCGGGATGATGAGAAAGCTCTGGGAATGTAACGTGAAATGAACCACACACTTAGAAATGGCTGAGATGGTCCATTCTGTGGGGCAAAAAGAGCAAGCTCTTCGTGCCCAGGATCTAGAATTGGCTGCACATGACGATAGTAGCTTCAAGTGGAGGAAGGCTCTTTTTTCTGCACACAGTTTGGGAGTGACAAAGTGTGGGGCTGCGGTGGTGACTCTGCTCTACAGTCATTCAGGGACTTAGGCTACTGTCCTGCCTCTGCTACCCCCTGGACATTCCTCTTATCCATGTGGTTGGAGGGGTCACCAACCTGTAAGTCTTCAGCAGCAAGGTCAAGAAAGGAGGGGAGAAAAGCATGACCTTTAGGCACCATCACTGCGCCTTAGGAGGGGTGCGGCGGCTACTGGGTGGTGTATGGTCTGTTCCCTGTGTCCCCCGCAGGCTGTCAATTGCGTTCCATCTTCTAGGGATTCATGGGAGGCAGGTAGTGGGGCTGGTCAGCTGCCAGCCTCCAGCTGCCTCCAGACCCTCCACCATGTTCAAATCAGCCTACCCGTCAGGGGACTCTAACAGGCAAGCTGCTCGGGAACCGCCACCCGGCCAGTGGCCCTGACTCCTCAGAGCAGCATCCCTGCTTCGGCTCCTGCCTCCTCCTCTGAATCCTTAAACATTCCCTACAGCGATTCCCTTGTTTTGCTGACTCCACTTTAACTGCTTCCCACCCTGACACCTTTGCTCAAGGCCATTTTCCCAGCTTCTACCAGAGTGCCTAGGACCTACTAGGTGCTCAATACAGTTTCCCAAGTGAACCAGCAATCACACTGGCATTTATTACACACAGGCTGGGCTGAGCAAATTGCAAGCAGCTGGGAAACAGCCACTGCAGGCTCACCTGAGAGCCCAGAACCCTGCCATGCCAACTGGGGCCCTTTGCCAAGGAAAATGAAAATGGAAAGTTCGAAGCCAGCCAGTTCAAGCACTGGGGTCCCTTTGCTCAACACCACTTCTTCCTGCCACCTGCAGGGTGGGCTCTTCCGGAGCTCAGAGAGGGCACAGAGGAAGACATCTGCTCCTGGCCATGTAGGGCACCCTGGCATGGGCACCCTGAGAATCCCCAAGCTGGGAGCCAGGAATAACAAAAAAGCTACCAGGCGGCCCCTAAACACTGGCTGAAGGCACTCTGATGGCCCAGGCAGGATAGGGGCTGGGCTGGAGGTTTGCGGGCAGCTGCATCTGAGGAGATATTTTTTGAGATTGTTAGTCCTGCCTATTTCTCCTGCTGCTGGCCTGGATGCCAGGTGAGCAGTACAATGGCCTCTTTGTTTATAAAAGAATAAGAGAGTCTGTCATAGAAGATGGCAGTACATGCTTCCCTGGACTCATAATCTGTAGTGGCGTAGGGCAAGGTTTTCATTTTATTTGTTTCTTTTTGTGGTCCTGGGGATTGAACATAGGCCTTCATCCTGAGTTATGTCTCCAGCCCTATTCATTTTGAGACAGAGTCTCACTAAAGCCCTATTATTTTGAGATGGAGTCTCACTAAAATGATAGATTGCTCAGGCTGGGCTTAAATTTACAGTCCTGCCTCAGCCTCCCAGAATGCTGAGATTACAGGCACACGCCTCCACACCCAGCTTGTGTGTGAGAGGAAGCAGGAGAGGTTACACCTGCTGTCAGGCCAACGGTCACTATGGCCGCTCTAATTCACTAACCATCACTCTCCACAGGGCTGCACAGGGACTCAGTTTCTCGCCAAGCCCTATCCTTCCGCACCCCTAAAGTTCACGTGCTTTTCACATGAAAAGTACATTCCCATTCCTACAAACCCCAAAGTCTTACCTTATTCCAAGACCAACTCAGAAGTCGAAAGTCTGGAGACTCATGTAAAACTCAAGGGCGATTCACCCTGAAATGAACTCCCACCAGCTGATTCCCAAATATAGCAATGAAACGAACACGAGGTGGACATTTCCACACCCGAAGGAGGAAATGGGCATTAACAAAGGAGTCCCTGAGAAAGTCTGAAGTCCAAGAGGGCGATAACATGAACTAAACTCCACAATCATCTTTCGCTCCTTGAGCTGCCTCCTGGGGATGGAAGGGCAAAGGTCGGGAGCCCAGGGTGTCAGGCAGCCTTGTGTCCATAACCAAACTTTGGCCTGGGCTCCCCAGTCTCCCAGCATCTTTGTAAATATAGGCAGGGGCCACCAGGCCCACAGCCTGTGTGCCTTGTGTGTCTTAAGAGCCAGCACTGCATGGACATTTCCAGAGCTGTGATACCAGCGGCACCTGGGCCTGCCTGAGCTTCTGCTGGGGTGACCCAGCATGGCCCAGGAAGCACTGGATCAGATTGCAGGAGGTCAGAGGCACCTTTGAGCTACAAACATTGAGGGCCATGGGCTTCTCTGGAAACCTCGCTCCAAGTCTTAACTTGCCTCTGAGACCTCTGAAACATCTTTAATGTCTTTTTCCCATTCCAAACAAATAAAACCTTCATCTCTTTTAAAAATGAGAATGATTAGGCTGGACGTGGTGGCACACGCCTGTAATCTTAGCACTCAGGAGGCTGAGGCAGGAGGATTGCTGTGAGTTCGAGGCCAGCCTGGACTGTACAGTAAAACCCTGTCTCAAAAAGACAAAGACAAATAAATAAATATGAGAGCTTTATTCTTTTTTTTCCTAATGTGTTTTTTCATCCTTTAAAATAAATGACAGTTTTCAGATCCTTCCCCTCTTCTTCCTTTTTAATTATACAGTCTATCTTTAACTTGTTTCTCTCCTCTAGCATCTGACTATATGCAGTTGAAAGTATCCACATCAGCCTTCCAATATTTCATTGCTTCGCGATTTCACCGCCAAGCATCTCTTTTTGTCACTACGAGGTTCTCTTTCCTGAAGTCCCAGGACAGGGATATCATCGTATCACGTGCTTTGCAGCTGTGTAACACGGATGCCTTTGTGTCGGTTCCCAGGACCTCGTTCCTCTTTTGACCTGAGATTCCCCAGAATGGCTTTCACTGTCCGCATGTACGACCATTTCGGTGATTCCTAAGAATATTTCAGATTTTCCTCCAGCCCCTGTCTTCTCCGGAGCTCTCACCAGACATCTCTTATGCTCTGCTCACAGGCATTCAGAGAGATTTTCTAGCCTGCCGGTGCCATGAACCACCTCCCACACCACTTCTCCATTTTCAGATATTTGCTATAGCAACAGCCCTGCTTCTTGTGAACACGCTATCACTTAATTTTCTGTCTCAGACCAGTTTGTGTTGCTATAACAGGGTACCGGAGATGGAATGATTTAAGAGGCTCAGAGATCATTTATAAAAATTAATACCGAGAAGTGAACCCCAGTCTTTGTGTAAGCTTTTGTTCTTCATCTCCCCCTGTTCTTAAATCTTGAGACAGAGTCTTGCTAAGTCTCTAAGTTGCCCAGGTTGTGCTCAAACTTATGATCGTTTTGCCTCAACCTCACAGAATCTTGGGATTAGAGGCTTGCACCACCATGCCCAGCTCAGAGATTTATTTTTTATATTTCTGGAATGCTAGGAAGCGCAGGATCAAAGAGCTCATATCTAGCAGGGCCGACCGTCTGCATCAACCCAGGGTGAAAGTTGGAGGCAAAGAGAGGGCTGAGCTCACTTTTATATTAAAATCATTCTCAAAATAATAGCAATAATCCATTCAGGACCTAATCACCTCTTAAAGTGCTATTCCCCCAACAGTGCATTGGGGATTAAGTTTTCCAACCTAAGCTTTAGGGTGATATTAGAACCTTAGCAACCAGGCTCCACATTAAGGCCCTTAGAGGGGGAAAGTGAGCCCCCGACATGGGTGGGCATGGTGGGGTGGGTACCCAGGATAGGGTTGTGAACAAGGCAGTTGTGTATGGAGCTTGCTTTTTTGGGCTGGCAGTGGGAGGATGGCCACCTGGTTTTAAGCATGCAGGGCCCAGGAGAATGGGGCCTCGGGAAAACATCAGATCTAGAGAGAACAGCAGGCTGAGCTGCAGACAGAGAAGGGCTGAGGGGTGGCATACAGAGGAGAGACTTCCTAACAGAAAAGCCAAAATGACAAAAGGAAACCAGACGCGAGAAACTGCCAAACACAAAACACAAAGCCAAAGCAAACATCAAGTTCTCATCCATAAGGCCAAAAAGCAAAATAAGCAGCTGAGAAAAATATATTTGTCACCTGTAGATCAGGGCAGACATAGGGTTAAAATCTATTATGCCAAAATACCCTACCAGCCGCTAAGAAAAACAGTAACCATTTGGAAAGGGACACAAGAGGCAATGTGTCAACAGCCATCAGCAAAATTCTAGATCAAAGGGGCAGGAGACAGAATGGCACCGTGTTACTCTGCCCACGGGGTGGGCACTGGTTCACAAGCGTATTGCCTGGGGCACAGGGCAGAGCCCCGAGAGAGGCCCAGACCCACAGCATCAGCTCACAGCACAGCTGCGTGTGCTCTGCCCAGATCCTCGAGCCTTGCTGTGGGATTATTCCTGGGACGTGTGCTCAGGTGGGGGACGGTACGTGGGCAGCTTTTTCTACTTCAGCACTGTGTGTGCTCATGAAAAATTGGTAACAATTCAACTTTTATCAAAAAGACAATGTGTAAATGATAGTATGTCCACAATGTGGAAAACTGCATAGTACCTACAAGCAATGGGGTCAATCTCTGGCGACCTTCACGGAAGAAAGGTTTTCAAATGGAAAAAGAGGGCAGGTTGGGGGATGATTGGTAGAGTATTGCTGTGGTGCAAATGTGACCCCAAAGCTGGGACATTTAAGAGGTATTCACGGGGGCTCTGCCTTGTCAATAGATGGATGTTGTTTCACGGAAATGAGTTCATTATAAAAAGTGAGCTTGGAGCAGGTCATGCTGGGACACCCTCATCATCTCAGCATTCTGGGTGACTGAGGCAAGAGGAGTTCAAGTTCAAGAACAGCCTGGGTAACTTGGTGAGACCATCCCAAAAGTCAAAATGGAAGATAAGAAGGGCTAGAGATGTAGCTCAGTGATACAGTGCCCTAGGTTCAACCCTCATTACAGCCTAAAACAAAACCAAAGTGAAGCTGGCTTTGCAGGGTCTCTCTCACACACCCTCTGCTGTTGCCCGCCTCCTGGCAGGGGATAGTGTTACCAAGGGCCAGACATGGGCCCTAATCTTGGACCTTCCACCCTCCGGAACTGTAAGAAATGCATCTCTGTTCTTCATAACGGACCCAGTCCTGAGTATTCTGTTCTAGTAGCATGAAACCAATATGTTGTCATTTGCATATTTAAAACAGAAAGCAGTCCCACATAGTTTCAGTAGATTAATTCAGCAGTAAGTATTCACATCAGGGTGATGGCTATGACCACCGCTGAGGGGAGAGGCAGCCAGGCCTCTGCTGGTGGTTGGTCAGGGCGTGCCCTGCAGAGGATGTCCAGCTACAGGGGACGCTGGGACTGTCCAGATGATTTTTTCCAAGTCAGGTGCCTGAAAACCTGAGCCTACCCAATGGGGAAGCCTTTTGTAATTCCCTCGAAGCTGCGTTATGGGCAGCTCTGTGTCCCAGAAAAGAACCAAGAATTGGAAATCAGGTGTATTAGGGGGATGTTTGACTTTTTGGGGGCAAGAAAAATATGCTAATGAAGAGCTTTTGTAGTTACACATGCATGTGCACGCGAGTGCACACACACACACCCCCCAAACAATTTTTTAGTTTGGGCTTTGGATTCAGCATTGTTTACTAGTTTGGTGACTAGAAGCAAGTTGTGGTCCATCTGTGAGCCTTGGTCTTTCTCATCTGTCACAGTGGGCAAAGACTTCCCTCTAAGGGGCAGAGCACCCTGGAAGTCACTGAAAGCCACGCAGCTGTATCCCCCAAATGTCCTGGCAGAGTCCCTGACTATCTAGGGCCTGACTCTATCTTCTTGAGTGTCTGAGCATGTGACAGGGGCCTGGTCAGGCAGGTACATGGCCACAGCTGCTGCCATTTGTTCAGGAAAGGACACACAGTCATACTGGGGGTAGAGGCCTCCTTCTGTGACTCCTGGAGCAGGAAGGTGGCTGTCTCTCCCCGGGGTTGTGGGGGATCTGCTTTGGGGAGGTTGTAAGGGACAACCACAGGGCCATGTCTGAGCCAAGCCACAGCATGAACAGAGAGATGGTTTGGTCACTGACACCCTCTGTGGGCCCACATCTGATCAGCTTGCTCTCTTGTAAACAAGATGAGACAGACGTGATTGATTCCTGCCATGTCCTTTTGGCCTTCATGGAAGACACCTTCAAAATTCCTTGGTGGAACATGCATATGTATGGGGCAGGTTGGAAATGGCAGAGAGTGACCCTTAACTCATAGCCAGAGCAACACCTGCCAAGGCCTTGGGACATTCAGAAGAACAGAGCCCCAGTGGCCACACTGGTCACCACTCTCTCACATCCCTGAACTGCCTGCCCTCATGCCCTCTCCTGCTTCCCAACAGCTGCTCATGGCTTGCTGGGATGCCCTCCCAAATAGGTGACCTTTGAGGAACCTGAGCTAAGTCAGCACACCAGTGGATCTCTCTATTCCCCTAGAGGAGTTTGCATTGATTTGGGAGGGGGGAGGTTACTGGGGATCAAACTCACACTTTGTGCTTGCCAGGCAGGTGCTTTTGCCACTGAGCTAAATCCCCAGCCCCGCATTAATTTTCTTGCTTGCAGTCCAAAGTTTCCTGGTTAACACTGATCCCAGGATGACAAGTAGCTCAGTGACTTTGGTGGAGCCCAGCTCAGGAGGCAGTCTCTCACCCGGCCTGCTACGGAAATCCTCTTCTCACAGCTGTTCATCTATGATGTCTCTGCTGTGCAATGGTGCAAATGTGATACGAACTGCCTGTAATGTAAGCAGAATTTAAGTGCTGATCTCTTCCTGGGCTCACGTTACGTAGTCTGATCTTCTCTCCTGATGGAAGGCCCAGCTGTAGCTCCCCCTTACTGCTGTGATCACCAAGGGAAGGTGCAGACTCTACCGAGAAGCCTTCGGCTTCCCCTTACTGCTGTGATCACCAAGGGAAGGTGCAGACTCTACCGAGAAGCCTTCGGCTCAGCTCGGATGTGTGGGAGGTCACGTGGATCTGACACACTTTCCACTTACCCTGTTTTCAAATTGCAATGCAGTGATCAGGATGTGATTCCCACAGGTTGACGCTGGGACTTCTGCTGTCTCTCCAGGCCCAGGTGTCTGCAGAATGTGACATACGGACAACCTGAGAGTCCCAGGAGGCTGGCTGGGAACACGTGGGATATGGCTTTGGGGAGTGTCCAGCTGCCTCGTTAGACAGATGCCCTGTGCCCATTCTGCACCTGCCCTACACCTCAGCCTCCCACAGCACTGGACATTCTTTTGAGTCAAACTGGGAGCTGATTTACAATCAGGGAGCCCCTGGTCCCTGGCAGTCACAGAGACCCCAGAATGCTCGAGCTCCTCTGGTGCTGCTCTGTGATTGGCCACACAAAGGTGCCCTCCTTGGTGGCACCACTAATGATTCTTCCAGAGCAACTGTTAGTGACATTGAAGATACGTGCACACAGAAATGCCCACAGAGCATCATTACACAGCTTGGCAGTGCTTGTTGTGTGAGGGTGCTTGTGTGACCACATTGCACTGTTTTCCCCCTAATCTGTGCAGTTCCAGGAATCACCCTGTCATTTGTCCCCATTGGGACAATTGTCTTACCAGTTGTCTTAAGCAGGCCTGGCTCTCACAGCTACGTGGCTCTCAGTGAAGCCGTGGGTGCCTGCCTCTTAGAGGGAAGACTCTGTGAGGGTCAGTGGTCCTTTTGGAGGAATGGATGGGAAAGAAAGGGTGCCATTATTTCTTCAAAGGGAAAAACTGTAGTGATATCTAAGAATTATAAGCAGGGGGCTGGGGATTTAGCTCAGCGGCATAAGCGCCTGCCTTGCAAGCAGGCAGTCGTGAGTTCAATCCCTGGTACCGATAAAAACGAAAAAAGACCAAAAAAAAAAAAAAAAAAAAAAAAAAGAATTATAAGCAGCTGCAAAAGCAAAAACCTAAAAAAATAGCTTAAATAAGGACTGGGGATTTAGCTGAGTGGCATAAGTGCCTGCCTGGCAAACATGAGGTCATGAATTTGATCCCAGGTAAAAAAGCATAAAACAAACCAGCTTAAATATTTTCAAAGAAGCCAGAGATTGTAAGGCTGGTATAGTAACTCCAGAGAGCTTTTCTTTTTGTTGTGGTTGCTCTGCTATGTTTACCCTTTGACCTCTACCCTCAGGGTCACAAAATGGCTACTGGCATGTCAACCGTCACATGTATATTCCAAACAGGAAGAAGGTTAAAAGGACTTTCCTCGAACCTTCTTGAAAATCCTGTCCAACAACTTCTATATGTCTCTCATTGATTACCTTTATTTGCTGGGGAAGCTGAGAAGTGGAGTCTTTTAGCTGTTTACCTGGTCACCATGAATAAAATCAGAGTCCTGTTACCAAGAAAGCAGGAGAGAATGGATCCTAGAAAGGCAACAAGCAAGCTCTTGTTCAATATTCAAAAGCAGTTTTGTTTTACCTTATTTGGGATATTTAGGAACAAGGAATTCTCTAATGTTAGCAGCCACTGAAAACAAATACAGTAAGCCTGGCTTGTGAGCAGAAGCTTTACATGGGGCTTTGCTCAGGTTACTGGTGGCTTTTCGTTACAGACTACAAGACACCCTTGAGAGGAGCACACAGGCCTTAAGAACAGCAAATAAACAGGCGGGGGTGCCGCTCAGTATGGAGGTTTGCCTGAGCTCAACCTTCAGCACCGCAAAAGAAAAATCCGTGACAAGTGAATATTTGGGGGGTGGGGCTTAGCCCCCGTGCCTTCCGAGGCCAGGACGGTTTACACTCCCCAGAGAGTCAGGTGGCCTCACGCTCTGTGCCAGAGACTCACGATCCACACACGGGTCTCAGGCACACGCTTGTACTCCAGACCACTCACACCCAGGAGACATCCCCAGGAGATCTCGGGCAAGCAGCAGGCCTGGGGAGGAGGGAACTCTCCCGGCCTCGGCCTGCAGAGAGCCCAGCAGAGGTGGGGACCTCGCAGGACCCACAGCCCCACTGCGCCCTTGTGTAAGGTCCTCAGCACAAGTGGCTCTAGTCGGGGTGGTTTCAGTTCACTGTGGTGCAAAGCTCCACCCAATATCCGCTCTGCCACCTTCAGGCTGGCACCCCACACTTTAGCACCCACGGTAGGTAGCCTTGTAGTGGATGGTTTTGGTCAACTGTGGGTGAATGTCGATGCCTTGAGCACATTGGGGGTGTGCCCAGATGCTCAGGAGTCAGGTACGTGGGACGCATTTCCGCTGTGTGATGGGTGTATCAGGTCCGAGCCCATGGTGAGCAGGGGCCACTTGCACTCCATTTATACCCACCGTAGCCCTGAGAGGTGACCCTGGGAAATGGGTGGAAGGGAGGATGGTGATTTGTTCAAGCATCAGAGCTGGGCTCCGTACTCGGACCCCAGTGTCACCAAAGACCCAAGTCACAGCTGAAGAGCACATTCCTTCCTTGTGACTCAGCAAACCCACAGGCCTGTACTGGCTGCCTGCAGGATACAGCCCGCCGCCCCCTACCCTACCCCACCCCACCCCTGCCAGGGTCTCATCCTCTCACAGGGGGCCTCAGCCCCTCCGGCTGTGCTGCCTCTGCCCATGTGACTAGGAAATGGGCCATCAAAGATGGGATCAAAGTGGTCAGCTGTGTAAGCTCAGGGCCACTTGAGAGGGTGAGGAGAAAGCTCGGGGGAGACAGGTCAGGGACATCTGTGGTTGGACCCTGCTTCTACCCAGCTGGGACCAGGCTCTCCTAGGAGCGAAGTGACTCACTGCCTGACACAGCTGGAAGTTGAGAGGACTTGGGGACCATGTGAGTCCTCTTGCAGCAGAGCTGAGGCTCAAGAGGACCTGTACAGGCACACAGAGCTTGGAGCCCACCCACATCCCAGCTTTATGGAGATTTCACCATTTCCTGGCTGTGCAACCTTGAGGAAGTCAGTAAACCTCTCTGTGCCGGTTTCCTCATCTGCACAGTGAGAGGTGACATCGTAGAGAGGTTGTGGAGACAGGCTACTGGCACACACTGAACTCTTGTGGTAAAGACTATAATCAAGGCTGGCAGCTTCCTGGTGCTGTTGGTTTCAAGCAGGAGCCTAAAGAGATGTCTTTCTGTGGTCTGTTGGCTATTTCAGAACTTGGGCAGTGAAATGGTCGATTCATTAGAAAGAAACAGCTTGACGCAACAACACCCCCCACCCCACTCTGTGAGTGGCTGTGAGCATGGCAGGCTACGGTGGTCCAGGATGGCAGCCACCAGCGTTTACTGGGACCTGTGCCATGCTGGGACCTGGAGCGCCGGGAAACCAAGCAACCCCTCCCCACCTGCCTGTTTTGTTTTGTTGAACTTCAATATACAGTAAAGTATGGACAGCTATTTTGAAGAGAAGCAATGACAGCCATTGGTGACTCTCTATTGTCTGGTTTTGAAGACCTAAAACGCCTTCCTGATTCTGTTTGGATCAGTTTTATACTACGTTGTTTTGTATGAATTTTCTGTATGCGAAGACATGGACAACTATTTGGAAGAAAACAAGAGACACTGTAGTAGATAGTGAAGATCTCAGGTCGTCTGGCTTTGAAATTTATATGTCTTACTTTGCTTTTTAATGTCTTATTTTGTTCTGTTTTGTTATGTTTAATTTTACCCCCTTTAAAATAAAAATTTTAAAAATGTATTTAAAAAAAGAAAGACTAGTGGGTGGCCGGCAGGGCCCCTTCCTCCCTGGCCTTGGGTCGGCTTGCTGGTTCCTCTGTTGAAACCTCTCACCATGGGTCCTGTCCCCTCAAATCTCTGCCTCCAGCCACCACGTCACCTACACTGATGTGTCTGGGCAGATGGTTTTGACCTGCCTGCATGGTATGGTAATGAAGGCAAACACTAAATCCTACTACTATTACTGAAAACAAATGCATTGTATTAACTGTATATATGTACTTATAAAAATAATAAATGCACATAGATAAAATCGTAAGACAGTAACAATAATAGTAAGTACCGCTAGGGAGCATTTTGGACACCTACAGTGTGTTAGATCTGCTCCAAAAGCAGTGCTCCCCGGAATTTTCTTCTTTCTCTCACCCTACCCGCCAGGGACACTCAGGCCACCCCCAAACCCGTCTCCTTCCCACCTTGTGGCCCGTCTCTCTTGGCTGGATGTGTTCCAGGGTCCCACTCACATGCGGCAGGGGCAGGGTCAGCACCAGCACCTAACGGGGGCCATGTAGGGCTGAGAGCAGACGTCCAACGAAGGACAAGGTGGAGGAAAAAGAGGCGCCCAAGCAAGCGCCGGGCTCCCTGGGAGGCTGGGCTGCTCCATGCCAAGAGACAAGCGGCGCCCAGCTTGTTTCTGAGTGTCCTGGGCGATGTCCGGTGGGTGGGGAGACAAACAGGGGCCCTCTGTGCAGGGCACAGCTCGGCCGGGAGGGTGATGCGGGGATAGCAGGGTTGCTCATCAGGCCAGGAGGCATCTTTCTTCTCTGGCTGCTTCTGCCTGCCAGGTGCTGCCAGGCCTGGGCCCCAGGCACCCTGTGGGGCCTCCCAGCTGAGTGGGGATGTGCTAAGAGGCTCCTGGGGATGGAGGTGCTGGGCTGTGGTCTCTGCCTGGAGGTGGCCAGCCTGATCCTGAGCGTAGGGAGGGAGAGGAGCAAGCTGGTCCCAGAGGCAGCAGCTGGCTTATCTACCCCCAGGGGAGCATGTGTAAGGAGTCCTTCAAGTGTGGGTTTTGAGATCCCCAGACCCTAACCCTCACCCTTGGTGCTAGGTGAATTGGAGCATATGGCTCAGCCACTCTGGCCTCAGTAGCCTCTTCTGTGAAATGGGAAAGGACTTCCTGTGACAGGACTTCCTGTGGACACCTCAAACTCTCAGTACGAACCCTGAGCCTTCTTCATTATTGAACTCAGGCAGGCTTCCCGGGGGTGCGGAGACGCAGAGGTTGTACAGCCACTAAGTGGCCGTGGAAGTGTGGTTGGTGCCTGCCACCTGTCCCCCAGGACTCATCTGTGCCCGTGCCTGTGGGCTTCCCCTGCTGAAGCAGCAGGTAAGCTACACAGGTGAGCTACCTGCCCACAGGTGAGCATTGGGCAGCGTGACGTAGGGCTGGTGCAGGGTGTGCCAGCTCCCTGGCATCTCACCGGGGCCCCCAGTTTGTGGCCACACTGTTACAGGCCTAGCTCCAAATCCCCCCAGAAAGGGCTGTGCCACTTTGCTCCCACTCGCCAAGACCATGCAGGCCCAGGCAGCCTTCAGCGTCTCGGGCACCAGCATCGGGGAGCGGGACCTTCAGGAGGTGCTTTGGTCGCCAAGGCCCTGTCTTCAGGAGGATGTGTGCTGTTATCTCAGACCCAGGCTTCTGATTCTGGCACAAGTTCGGCCCTTCCCTCCCTCTGACCATGTTATGATGGAGTAAGGAGAGCCTCAATGATGTGGGCCCTCCATCCTGGACTTCTCGGCAGCCAGAATTGTAAAAAAAAACAAATTTCCTTTGGAGAGGACAAAAGTATTAAAAAGAACAGGGACACAGGATGCCTGAGATTCGAAGGTTCTCCTGATGTCTAGCCTAACTCCCACTCTCTCCTCTCACTATCCCTCAAGAAGCACTATTCAGTTGCTACTTGCATACTTCTGGGGACAGGAGACTCACCACCTCTCAGGGCCACTTGAACCAGTACCTGCGTCACACTGGCCTGGCTCTGCCATCTGGGAGGCAGGGAGAAGCCTGTCAGCCTGAGACAGCAGGTGTCCTAGGCAGTGTACCGCTTCAGCTGTCGCCGTCCTTCAGCTCTTCTTGGGCTGTTTGCCCTCCAAACAGATCCAGGCACAGAACTATTTTACTTTTTTCTCCTCCTCCCCCAAACACAAATGTTCCCTGCTCCTGAACACACGCTCCAGGCAGCCTGTGTCACGAGCGTGCAGTTACATAAATATGACGCGCACAGGCGGTTAAGTGCTGAGGTTTCAAGGTGAAAGAATGCTTTGTCTTTTTTGGGAATAAGGATATTTGAACGTGGAATTCGGAGGAGGAAGAGTGACAGGCGTAGGTGGTTCTGTTTTGAACACCCGCCTCCCCCTGCTGCGGCTCAGCTGGACACAGGAGGATTCATCAGATTTGCATCTGATGACTCTGCTCGGCTCTGGGTTTAGAACTCACGTTGCAAGGCCAGACGCCCCGTGTCGCTGCCAGAGAGTGGGCCGGTTCTCCTCCAGTGGTTACCCACGCTTACTGCAGATGCCCGGCAACCCACAGCCGCAGCCACCGGCCCTGCAGAGACAGCGCCCTCGCGCGCACCGAGCTGAGTCTGGCGCGCACAGATCCCCCAGGAAGCTGGTGCAGTGCAGCCGAGTGGCGCCTGCAGGTGGCGCTCGGAGCTCCAGCTCCTCTTTATGGGGCGCGAGAAAAGGTTTCAGAAAGAAAGGAGCTTATTTTATTTTCGCCTTTTTATCCTACAAAGAGCACACATTTTAACCCCAGGCAGGCCGCTCACACATGTATCCCTGCCTACTCAGGAGGCTGAGGTAGGAGCATCATTGAGCCCAGGAATTCATGTCAGTCTAGGCAGCAAAGGAAGAACCAGGCTCAAAAACAAAACAAAACAAAACAAACAAACAAAAAACCAGACATAGCTTAATGCATTTTTACCATGCTACACCCTAACCAAAACTGTAAAGCATGTCCAGCCCCTAGAAGGCTGTCCCCTTTACCCACCAATACTCAGCACTACTCTCCTTAGCCTTTTTGATATTGACTAACCTTGCGTCTGAGTTTCCTGTGAACAGAAGCATATTGAATGTGCTCTTGTATGGTCGGCTTTTTCCCCCTCAACAGTTTTACCTACATGAGATGCATGTACATTATGCCATACAGCAGTGGGACATTCTTTTTCATTACTGTATTATACTCCACCGCATGAGTACATACTTTCTTGGTGTTCTCTGTTGATGGGCATTTGGGTTATTTGGATTTTTATTTACTAAGAATAAAGCTGCTATGAGGAAGTGACTTTTCTAGTAGGGTAGACATTGACAAAGAGGCAGAAGCCTGCCTGGAGACCAGAAGGCTGAAGTGGCTGAGAGGAACCACTTCCTGGTACCCTGTTTCTTGGGGATATTAGCAAGACTATCATGTTCTGAGCACCTGCTGAATTGGCTTGGCGTGTGGTTCTCCTCCTTCTGTGCCTTCTGACCTGCAGAGGTTGATTGCGTTTGTCAGGTTTCCTTGCAGCTTCTGGATGTAGGGCAGGACCCGTCAGGTGACCACAGTTTACTGAGACAGGGCATGCAGGCAGGGGAGGAGGCAGCTGACCGCACCTGCGGCCTGGTTTCACCCTCTCGCTGTGTCATGGAACCTGAGATTTTCGTTTTGCTTTTTCAGCACTGGGACTTGAACTCAGGGCCTCACACTTACCAGGCAAGTACTGCATCGCTAAGCTACAGGCATTTATTTATTTATTTAGAGACAGGGTCTCACTATGTAGTCCAGGCTAGTCTCAAAATTGTAGCGATCGTCCTGCATCAGCCTCCTGAGTGCTGGGACTGCACCTATGCGCCACCACACCCAACAGGAACTGGGGGTTTTCTAAAACACCGTTTCAGTGTCTGGTCTTGAGCTGACCAGTTGTAGCAGAGACTGCACCCCGATCCCAGACCACTGCACTTTGAAGGATGTGTATATCAGTAGCATCCAGCTGGCCGAGCAGCCCATGAGGCCCAGCCTGGGGCCCCCACAGCCATCCGGTGATTTTGTAAATATTCAAGGCCTGTTTCAAATCCAGTGAGCATCCAACACCTTGCACTTCACCCCCATTAGAACGGCTACTATTTTTAAAAAAATGTTGGCAGGGATGTGGAGGAGCTGGAACTCTTGGGCGTTGTTAGTGGAAACCTGACATAGTCCAGCTGCTATGGAAAATGATGCAGATATTTCTCTAAATCTTTAAAATTGTACTTATAGGTATGTCCCCCACAGAATAGAAAGCAGGGTTTCAAAGAAGTATTTGTATACCTATGTTTATAGTAGGAACTGTTTATTTTTCTTGTTTTTGGCCCCAGCTGACCTTGAATTTATGATCCTCCTTACAAGCAGGACTATTGACAGTGGCCAAAGGTGGACACAACCTAAGTGTCCATCCGCAGATAAACTGATAAATAATACATGGTTCATCCACGCAGAGGACAGTATTTAGCAATAAAGGGCTAAAATCTTGACACACGCATGCTCCAACGTAGATGCACCTTGAAGATGTCACGGTAGGGGAATGAGCCAGACCTAGGAACTCTGCAGGGTTCCACTCCTCTGAGGTCCCCAGGACAGTCAAACCCATAGAGACAGAAAGCACAGCGGTGCGTGCCAGGGCTGGGGTAGGGGACTGGGGAGTTGGTGTTTAATGAGTACAGAGTTTCAGTTTTTGGAAAGATGAAGAAGTTCTAGAAACGGATGGTGGTGAATACACTTCATACGTGGGACCATACATTGAAAAATGGTTAAACAGTCAGTTTATGATATAGGCATTTTACTAGGCTTTAAAAAGCCAAAATATGCTAAACCTGGGGCGGCTCCCTGCAGAGCCTTTCCCATTGCCCCCTGGGTCACGTGTCATTAGGAAGAGCAGGTGGGCCAGGCTCTTTCACAGCCCGGGAAAGCAGATGCCAGCAGAGGTGGGATCACAAGGCTGATGGCAGAGGTCGCCTTACTGAGGTCTCACTTCCATCTCAGCTGGTTCCAGCCCACTCCCACCACTGAGGACTGTCCTTCAAGGTGTGGTCTTTGGCGCCGTGGGAGGCGTCTGGGAGGGGACTAATCCTTGGCTGCAGATTCCTCAGGAAGGTGGCACCTGCCTGCAGCCTCGGGGACCCCTCGCCCCCACCAAAGCCAGTGCGCTCGGTGGCTAGGGGTAGCGGTGAGGGTGGTGAATGCTGGGCCAGGCCACCTTGAGCCTGCGATGGACACTCCGGGTAAACCGTCCAGGGCTCAAACCAGTGGGTCCAGTGCATCTAGGGACGCCGCCCTATGGGGTGACTGGGGCCACTGACAGGGCTGAACCCCCAACCCTACTGAGTTCTGTACCTGTTCCGGGTCGGAACCCTGTGACCAGCAAGTTGCCTTTCACAACCACTTCCTTTCTCATACTGGGACTCTTTGAAGCCTACACCCGAGGAAGGAAATAAACTTCATCTCACCCCATCTGCTCCTGGAAAAAGTCCGCTGCCTGGGAGAGGCCCGCCCAGCTCACCCGGTGCTCCCTGGCTGCCCGCTCGGAGGCGGTATAGACCCGGAGCGTGAGCAAGGGGCGCCACCTGCTGGCCATAGATGGCTAGGCAGCCAAGGGGACAGCCGTGCCAGCCGCCAGAAGAGTGAGTGGCCTGCTGGACTTGAGGGCACCGATGAACTTCTACAGTAAAGTTTCCCAGGGCTGCAGTGGTTTCCTGCAGCCACCACGACAGCATCACGGTCAGGCGTTAACACAATAGAACTCTGTTCTGGGGATGCAGCTCAGTGATGGAGCGTTTGTCTGGCATGAAGGAGACGCTGTGGTCCATCCACAACAGTGCAAAAGTAAAACAAACCAAAAATAGATCCACTCACGGCTCTGGAGGCCAGGACCCAAGATCAAGGTGTGCTCTGGGTGACTCTCCTTGCACGCCTCTTCCCTGATCTCTGGCGGCTGCTGGCACTTCTTGGCCATCCTGAGCTGCTCTGCCTTTGCTTCCGTCTCCACATCACCTTCCTCTCTGGATCTCTGTCCAAATTCCAGCTTCTTATAAAGACTCAACTCGTTGGATCAAGGCCCATGCTAAGGCAGTTGGACCTGTCCCTGTTTCTAAATCAGGTCACATTCACAGGTTCTGGGAGGACATGAAATCAGTACAGAGGCACGGCTCAAACACTGCCTGCCCTTTTCTCTACAGCCTAGCTCTCGCTGTCTCTCTGTCTCTCTTCATTATGTAGTTTAGGCTTGACTTGAACTTGCCATGTGTCCCAGGGTTGTCTTGAACTTGCACCAATCCCCTGCCTCAGCCTCTTCAGCGCTGAGATCCCAGGTGTGCGTCACCAGGCCCGGCTAAGCCTTGCGCAGGTGTCCGGGCCATCTCCTGGGCTCTGAGCCTCAGCAAGGCCCTGAGACTTCTGGTTGTGTCTGCACCACATTACACTGAATTTGAGTTGCTGCATTTTCTCCTTAGATTCTTCCTCTGATCATCCAGTTGAGCACTGCCTGCTCTGGAACCATACCTGTGCTAAAAGCTCTTATTTGTGTTTCCTCCGCTTTAATGTTGAGCACATATTTGGTGTGAGTGTGACAGACCCCAAGTCAGTGTGCAAACACCAGCCAGGTTTTCTTTGTTTCTTTCACGGCCCCACATTGACATCTAGATCTACAGTGTCAACACTGAGTCCGGGGCTTACACCATGAACCCATGGGTGGGAGGATCAGATTTCTGCAGAGTAGCATCTTTTCATAAATCAACCCCCAGGTGGCTAAGGAAAAGGCCACCACTGACACAGTAAAGCAGAAGCAGGGTGAATACCGTTGTCATGGTATTGGCATCTTAAGAGATGGGGGCAGCCAGCAAGGTCAGAAATAATGCTCAAGATGGTTTTGATTCAAGTGTTGATGAACAATGGGAATGGACTTCTGCCCCAAATAGTTCCTGGACCCAAGAGATAGTGAATGGGTGACACCATGTCACCAGTAAAGAGGTCATTGATCACCAAGCATGATGAGTAATCCCAGAACTTGGGAGACTGAGGCAGGGGGATACCTTCAAATTTGAGGCCAACCTGGGCTACGTCATAAGACTCTGTCTCAAAAAATAAAAAACAGGTTAAATAATAACAGCTAGTGAGGCTCAGGGGGAAACAATGTTGTGGAAATGTAAACTAGTATAACTGTTGTGGAAATCAGTATGAAGATTACCCAAGAAACTAAAACTAGCAAGTCCATTTAATCCAGCCATTCTCCTTCAAGGCATCGTCTCCAAAGAGCTAAATATATCATATTACAGTGATATGTACATACCCAACTTTGTAGCAGAATATCATCTTTAGTCATTCATAATAACTAAATGTTAGAAGCAACCCAATGTCCATTGACAGGTGAATAAAGAAAATGTATTTGGGGCTGGGGGTTTAGCTCAGCAGCATAAACGCCTGCTTTGCAACCAGGCAGTCCTGAGTTCAATCCCTGGTACCGATAAAAAAAATGTATTTATATACAGTGGGATATTACCTTGCCATACAGAAGGATAAACGAGCTATTCTAGGAAAATGAGTGTACCTTGAGAAGTAATTAAGTGAAATACATTGGACATGTTTAAATATTGCATGGTTTCTCATGAAAAAACACAAAATATGAATAAAAAGCAAAATAAAAGGTAGGTAATAGAAAATAAGGGGAAAAATCTTTTGCAAATGGGAAGGGGATCAAGAGATGGAAGGAGGAGGGGGCTGGAGATTTAGCTCAGCGGCATAAGCGCCTGCCTTGCAAGCAGGCAGTCGTGAGTTCGATCCCCGGTACCGATAAAAAGGAAAAAGACAAAAAAAAAAAAAAAAAAAGAGAGAAGAGATGGAAGGAGGGGGAGAAAGAGGAGGAAAAGGGGATCAAAAAGAATTAAGATGTGTGCATCCCATGAGGAATGTGACCATAAAAAAAATTGAAAAGAAAGAAAGCCAAAGGTACAGCTCAGTGGTAGAGCTCTCACTTTGCACACACGAAGCCCTGGGTTTGATCCTCAGCATCACAAAAGAAATCATCATCATGATAACAGTACTAACAAGTACTGCAGAGTGTTTTCCATCAGACTTCAGATTTCCAGCTTATCTTAAAAATCAGAGCTGCCCAGTCAATGTGATGCACCACATTAATAGAATGGAGAGAAATTACATAATTATTTCAGTGGACACAGGAAAAGCCATGTCAAAAGCCAACACATTTTCATGATATAAACATTCCACAGGCTTAGAATAGAGTAGATATTCTCAACATGATAGACATCTATGGAAATACTGACAACTACTCACTGGGAATAGTCTCTTCAATGGGAAAAAAACTGGAAACACTTTTCCTAAAATAGGAACAAGAGAGAATGCTCATTGTCACCACTTATATCCAACACTGTCCTGGCATTCTAGCCAGAGATTAAGTGAGCAAGAGAAATAAAAGACATCCCTGTTGTCAAGGAAGAGATAACATTGTGTTTGCGGGTGATGTGACTTCATAGTAAGAAAATTGAAAGTACTCACTGAAAAATTATTAGTGCTAATAAACAATTCAGTAAAGTTGTAGAGCACTAGATCAATGATAAAGAATCCTTTGTATTTCTACACACTAGCCATGAATAGTCCAGCAATAAAATCAATAAAACAATTGCACTTACAATTTACTTAGGAATGAATTTAACCAAGGAGGTGATGAATTTGCACACTGAAGACTACAGAACACTGATTAATGACATTGAAGAAACCCCAAGGTCATGGAAGAACATCACATGTTTATGGATGGGAAGAAGTCATACTGTGAAGCACCCCGCTCAACCCACAGATTCACTGCAAGGCCTGTCAGAGTCGCACACAAGCCGTTGGTTTGTAGACATGGAAAAGCTCATCCAAAATTGATACAGAATTCCAAGTAACCCTGAAACAGCCAAAACAATCTTGAAAAAAACAAAGAACAAAGCTGAAAGCATCGCACTTCCTGCTTTCAAAACCTATTGTAACACTGTAATCAGACAGAGTGGTAAGGCATGAGATCAGCTACATCAGTGGAATATTTTTCCCCACAAGAAATCCAACACAGTGTTATTTATGCCATGAACTAAATAAATCTCTACATTGCATGATGAAATAAATTAAAATTAACTACTGAACTTTTATTACAAGTCCAGTAAAAATAATATTTAAAGAGAGGCGCAAATGACATCCAAAATCGATAGCTTTAATGTTAGTTGGAAATACATGAGAATTACGCATATTTTCTAAGTTATATAACTTAGTTAATATAGTTAATTATACATTAAGTGAATTATAATAAAGCACTGGAGGAAAACACTTCAGATTCTCATTTACCTTTTTACTGTTTACATTTTTAAGTGCATATTTATAGTATATAATGATTACACTCACTGTGTGGAATTAGTACACATAGTAATATGTTAATTCTTTTTTGACAATAGATTCTAAGTCCAGCAAGTAACCCTTTGATATGGTCCATTTATTCTCCACAGGGGTATTTAGTTCATTTAGTGAGGAAAGACCAATCTCTTAAAAAAAACAGTGCTATGATGACTAGATAGCCTCATGAAAGAACTTAAACTGCACCCTTACCGTACACTATACATGAAAAGTGACTCAAAATGGTAAATATAAAAGCTGAAGCTATAAAAGGCTTAGGAAATACAATGGAAATCTTCATGACTTGGATGTGGCCCTATTTATTAAATAAGACAACAAAAGCATAAGCAACAAAAGAAAAAAATAAGTTGCATTTCACCTAAATTTGCAGCAAGACAGCAAACACTCGTGAATAGACAGTGAACAGTTCATGCTTGTTTTTTTTTTTTTGTCTTTTTCCTTTTTATCGGTACCGGGGATCAAACTCACGACCGCCTGCTTACAAGGCAGGTGCTTATGCCGCTGAGCTAAATCCCCCGCCCCTAGACAGTGAACAGTTAAGCCACAGAACAGGAGACACTATTGGCAAATCACGTTGCTAACAGAAGTCTAGTATCTCAAACGTACAGAGAATGCCTTCAGCTCAATGACCGCGAAGAGGCAAGGGTCCTGAACAGACATTTCTGCAGAGGACACAGACCAAGGACCACTGAGGACGCGAGGGGGTTCACATCATGAGTTATCAGAGAAATGCACAACTTTTGCTGAGCCACCGTCCTGGCAGGCTTTGCCAGTGGCACGGGTGTGTGGAATGCATGTGCTCGCACGTGCACGTGGGCTGTACACGTGAGATGTGTATGTGGGGTGAGGGGGAGTACGTGAGGGTGCATGCAGGTGTGGAGATGGGCGGTGTGAGCGGTATTTGGGGTGTTATGTGCATAAGTGGTTATTGGGTGGGGTGCTCCGGCAGGGCCCCTCTGAGGAGGTAAGGCTTGAGCAGCGACCTGAAGGAAGTGAGCAGTGGGCGCCGGAGGGAAGTGTGGCCTTAAAGGCCGAAAAGTTGGGGTGCCAGCTGGGCCCAAGCAACCACAGACGCCCAGGCTGAGAGGAGGCAGGAGGAGATGAGCCGGAGGCAGACCGGAAGGACGCCAGCGGCCAACACAGGTCATTAACCTTCCTTCTGGGCCACGCATGTGCGTTGCAGGGTCGTTCAGCCAGAAGCACGTGTCAGAGCCACAGGCTCCAGGCTCCAGGCCAAGCTGGGGAGAAGGGAAGAGGGGAGGAGAGGTTGGGGAGGAGGGGAGAGGGCGGGAGGGGCTGGGGAGGAGGGGAGAGGGCGGGAGGGGCTGGGGAGGAGGGGAGAGGCGGGAGGGGCTGGGGAGGAGGGGAGAGGCGGGAGGGGCTGGGGAGGAGGGGAGAGGGCGGGAGGGGCTGGGGAGGAGGGGAGAGGCGGGAGGGGCTGGGGAGGAGGGGAGAGGGCGGGAGGGGCTGGGGAGGAGGGGAGAGGGCGGGAAGGGCTGGGGAGGAGGGGAGAAGCTGGGGAGGAGGGGAGAGGGCGGGAGGGGCTGGGGAGGAAGGGAGAGGCGGAAGGGGCTGGGGAGGAGGGGAGAGGCGGGAGGGGCTGGGAGGAGGGGAGAGGCCGGGAGGGGCTGGGGAGGAGGGGAGAGGGCGGGAGGGGCTGGGAGGAGGGGAGAGGTCGGGAGGGGCTGGGGAGGAGGGGAGGGGCGGGAGGGGCTGGGGAGTAGGGGAGAGGCGGGAGGGGCTGGGGAGGAGGGGAGAGGGCGGGAGGGGCTGGGGAGGAGGGGAGAGGCGGGAGGGGCTGGGGAGTAGGGGAGGGGCGGGAGAGGCTGGGGAGGAGGGGAGAGGGCGGGAGGGGCTGGGGAGGAGGGGAGAGGGCGGGAGGGGCTGGGGAGGAGGGGAGAGGCGGGAGGGGCTGGGGAGGAGGGGAGGGGCGGGAGAAGCTGGGGAGGAGAGGAGAAGCAGGGGAGGAGGGGAGAAGCTGGGGAGGAGGGGAGAGGGCTGGGTGCCTGCAGCCCCGCCCAGTGTGGGCCCCAGCCCACCTTCCATGCTGCTGTCTGCGGCAGCCCCAGCCGCAGGGCCCCGGGCCGAGAAATGCACTGTTAAACTGGGCGTGGTGGCTCAGGCCTGTAATCCCAGCAACTGGGAGGCTGAGGCAGGAGGATTGTTGCGAGTTCGAGACCAGCCTGGGCTACAAAGTGAGCTCAAGGCCAGCCTGAACTGCATAGAGACCCTGCCTCAAAAAGACAAAAAAAAAAGAGATATGCTTGCATTTGAGTTAAATTCAAACCGCCCCGACACTGGAGGCAGGCAGTGTGAGGTCTCCGCTCCCACCTGCCGCGCACCGACCCGGCCTGCACTGCCTCCCAGCGGTGCAGCCCGCCCCCCCCCCCCCCCCGCCTGGCCTCGGTCTCTCGGTCTCTCGGTCTCTCGGTCTCTCGGCCCGGCTGCCCGCCCGGGCGTCACGTGGGCTCCGCCACACCTGCTCCTCCTGGCTCCGGGCGGGCGGTCAAAACACCCCGCTTCCCCGCGGCGAGGCGCAGGAGCCAGTCTGAGATTGGTGCCTATTTTTTCCACCAGAGGCTAAGAATACCCACGTTGCTAATTTGAACACAAATAGTGAAAATGTCTCTCTCTGTCTCTGTCTCTGTGTCTCTCATCTTTTCTGCCTCTCCCCCCTCCTTTCTCTCCCCTCCTCCCCCACCCCCCTCCCATCTATCTTTGGATGTTTATTCTGTTTTCAGTTTACAAAAACAAAGCCCTTCCGCTGTGCAGACTTCCTACACTGGTTGTGGTCTCCAGACGGTTCCTTGTAAAACAAATGCATCTTGCTTATGGTTTTTGCAGAGCTACCTAGTTTAGAAAGACGTGGACGTCTGTGCATCCTTGGCTGTCTGTCTGGTACCCAGGAGCCGGCATCAACATCCCGTCCTCCGCTTCCCCTCCCCTGCTGCCACTGAGGCATCCAAAACTGTCTGCAGACATTGCTGCGTCCTCCGACGCTGGGTACAGGCCTGCCTTGGGTGGGAGCTTGCAGCACAGGACAGGGATGTCTGTGAACCCCGAGCCACCTCTGGAGGTGAAGGTGCATAAACTCTGGTTCCCAACAAATTTCTAGGTCTTAGGAGGAAGAGCTTCAAAAGGGCTGCCAAGCACCCTTTTTTGTTCTCAAGGTTAGGTTCCAGGGCTGTGGTGCTGGACAAACGGACAAGCTTATTGGGAGGGTGCTGCATGCCAGGCACCATTCCAGGCACCTGTAAGATGGTGGCAAGAAAAACAGACACTCTCCTGCTCGCCAGTTGTGTGTGTGCACACGCGCGTGTGTAAGCAGCTAATACATTAATTAATGACAACAAAGTAACTTCAAAAATTACAACTGACATGCAGGCAACAGAATAGAGCACTTTAATTGGGACGGGGTGCAGGAGTGCTGTTTTAGCTGGGGAAGACCTGCCTGTGGAGGTGATGCTCAGCTTGCTCTTTGAGAAGGTGACAGTCACTGGGATATCTTAGGGGAAGAGCAGACCAGACCAAAGGAAGAGCAAGTGCAAAGGCCCTGAGACAAGGAGGAATTCAAGCTGCCATCACATATCCACTGTTGCTGTCATAGGAGAGGCAGGGGTGGGGGAGGCTGTAACAGGAGTAAGACCTAGGGCTTTGTGGGATTTCACATTTATTCCCCCTCTAGTAGGGGAGGCTGTATAAGGTCTCCACGACTGCTGTAACTACTTCCTATAAAACTCAGATCAATACCACTGTCCAAAATCAAAGTGTCCATAGGGCCATGCTCTTACTGGAGGTGGAGGGGAATCCGTTTCTTGCCTCTGCTGTTGGCTGCAAGTTTTCTTTGGTCTGGTCTCTGCCTCCACAGCCACTTTGCCTCCTCCTCTGCCTGGGTTAAGGAGACTCCATCTGTCTCCCTTGGATAAGCATGTAAGTGATCGTATTTAGGGTCCCCTGGGTCAATCACCACCCATCTCAAGACCCTTACTATAATCACAGCTGCAAGAATCCTTTCTCCCATGTAAGAGAACATTCACAGGTTCTGGGAGCTAGCATCTGATACTTGAAAGGGCCCAGGTAGCCCTTGAGGACATCTCATGAGACAGCAGTCCAGGACTTTCCCCTGCTGCACATGGTGCCTGGAAGCATGCCTGGGCTCCCTCAAGTGGAGTGAGCCTGCAGACAGACATGAGTGTGGAGGTGGAGAGGCAGCTTGCTTATCTCTTGATACATAACAAAGTACTCAGGATTTTATTCTCACAGTGTTGTGCATCAAGAATTCAAGTAGGACTTGGCAAGTATTTCATTGCTATAACTGAATATCGCAGACTGGGTCATTTATAAAGAAAAGAGGTTTAGTTAGCTCACAGTACAAGAAGTTAAGGACGTGGTACTGGAATCTGCTCAGCATCCAGTGGAATTTTTTTTTTTTTTTTGCAATACTGGAGATTGAACCCAGAGCCTTCATACTGAACTACATCATCAATCTTTCTAATTTTTCATTTGAGATAGACTTTTGTTAAGTTCCCCAGGCTGACTTGAGACTTGTGGTCCTCCTGCCTCAGCTTCCTACGCAGCTGGGACTACAAGTGTGCAGCCTCAGGCCTAGCTCTTTATTTTTAAGACCTATGAACAAATAATATCTGTTGTCAGAGCTACTGGGTCTTTGCATTTTGTTGTGGCTTCCTGCTGTGGTTTGAACATTCGTCTCCTTCCAGACTCATAAGGTCGTGGAGGCTCTGCCCTCAGCCCTGGACTGATGGACTGTCCCTGGAGGGAGTGTCTAATCACACAGGGGAGGGTGGGTGTGGCCCTTTGGCCTCCTGCTCACCTTTCTTTTCTTTTCCCTGATGTAGTGATGCAGCGTGAAGGGCCTCATCAGATGCAGCCCTCTAATCTTGAATTTCTGGGCACCAGAACTGTGAGCCAGTGAACTCTTGTGCATGATAAATCACCTGAAGTCTTCTCTTACAGTAGCACAGAATCGACTAAGACACAACCCTAAAAAAGGAAACAGATTTGAGTACCTAGAAAGTAGCACAGTGCTCCAACAAACACCCAAAAATGTGGAAGTGACTTTGGACCTGGATACTGGGTATGGACCAGAAGAATTTTGAGTTGCATTTTAGAAAAAGCTTGAATTACTCACATTAATTAGTTTGTCAAAAAAAGAGACCACATTGGGCTGGGGATTTAGCTCAGTGGTATAAGTGCTTGCCCGGCAAGCGGAAGGTTGTGAGTTCGATCCCCAGTACTAACCACACATACGCACGTGCACACACACACACACACACACACGCACGCACGCACGCAAAGATCACGTTGCCAGCAGATTTAGTGTCTGGTAAGGCCTCACTTTCTGCTCCGCAGGTGGCATCTTCCTGCTTAATTCTCATGCCATAGAAGGGACAATACACTTTCTCAGGTTACTCTCACAAGGCGTTAATTCTCTCCAGGAAGGCACAGCGCACTCAACCCGACTAGCTTTAGGAACCTCCTCTGCTAATACTCCACATTGGGGATTAGCTTTCAACGTACACATTTTGGCTGGATACAAATACTTACATCACAACAACCATCTTAAAAATACATAGGTATTATCATGAGCGGAATAGTAGCAGAAATAAGAATCTTAAAAGTACTTTTGGCAATCCATAATTTTGTACGAACATTAACTCTTCTGATTCATGAACATGGGTTTCCTTTATTTATACATCATTTAATTTCTTTCTGTAATATTTTATTGTTGTTACTATATGTGTCATTTACCTCCTTGGTTATCACTAAATATTTTGTTCTTTTTGATACCACTGGGAGTAGAATTGTTCTGTAATTGGCTTTTCAGATTGTTCATTGTTAATGTATAGGAATGCAACTGGGCCAGACATAGATGGTGCAGCACTCAGGAGGCTGAGGCAAGAAGATCTCCGTGAGTTTGAGGCCAGCCTGGACAACACAGCAAGTTCAAGGCCAACCTGAACTACATAGTGAGACCTTGTCCAAAAAAAGTGACTGATTTTTGCATGCTGTATACTGCCTTTGTATCTTTCTACATTGATGAATTCATTTATTAGTTCAAACAATAACTTTTGTGGAAGCATGATTTTTTTGATAAATCATGAACTCACTCTGAACACAGATAACTGTACTTCTTCCTTTCCAACATGAATGCTTTTTATTTCTTTTGCATACCCAACTGCTCTGACTGGAGTTTTCAATACTCGGCTCGACAGAAGTGACAGAAGTAGACGTCCTTGTTTTGTTCTTGATCTTAGAAGAAAAGCTTTCAGTATTTCACTCCTGAGCCTGCAGACTTCTGGAGGTTTTTCACATATGGTTTTCATTATTTTGAGGCAGTTTCCTTCTATTTTTGACTTGTTGAAGTTTATCATGAAAAGATGTTGAATTCTGTGTTCTTTGCATCATTGAGGTGATCACGTTTTCCCCCCTTTTCTCTACTAATGTGGGATATGACATTGATTGACTTTTTTTCCTACTGGGCATCAGACCCAGGACCTTGCACTTGCCAGGCAGGTGCTGTGCTGCTGAGCTACATTCCTGGCCCCACTCATTGACTTTTGTGTACTGAATCACCCTTGTATCTTAGGAACAAATCTCTACTGGTTGTGACATGGTTCTGTTACTATGTCATTGAATTGGTCAGCTTTCTGTTACTGTAACAAATACCCAAGACAATCACTTTAATGACAGAAAGGGTTTTTTTTGGTGAACAATCTTGAGGGTTTCAGTCCATGGTGGCTTGGCCCCATTGCCTTTAAACGACAATGGTAGGAGGGAGTGATGGAGAGAATTGCTTGTTTTGAGGCAGCCAGAAAACAAAGAGGTTCCAGGGCTGGGGTCCCAATGGGCACACCTCCCGTGACCTAACGTCCTCCCACAAGGACCCACTTCCTGAAGGTCTCACCATCCCAACAGCACCATAGGCTACAGACCAACTTTCCAACACACGGGTCTTTGGGGAACGCTTATCAAATCATAAAGCAACCCTCCGAAACCAGCATTACCCTAGCACAAAAACTGAAAAAAAAATTATAAAGAAAAGAAAACCACATGCCATCCCTCTTTCAAACACACTGTAAAAACTCAACAAAATCTCAGTAAGGTAGAAATAGAGGGAACTTCCTCAGCCTGAAAGAGGGCGTGTATGAGGGGCTTTCAGGTTTCATTATATGTAACGATGAGAGGATGACTGTTTCCCCTTCAGATCTAGAGGAAGAGGAAGAGGAGACAGAGGAGCAGGAGGGAGGGAGAAGGAGGAATAGGAGGAGGAGGAGAGGGAAAGGAGGAGGAATAGGAGGATTCTACAGAGAGCCATGGCCCCTTCCCACCTTTCAGGTCTTTATTAAAATGTCACTTTGTTCCTAGAAGCCTTTTTTCTTTTTTTAAAAAAGCCATCTGTGGCAGGCTATTTAATGGTCCCAGAGGGATCCAGGGCCTCATTCCTGGCACCCGTGAAGATCCCCTTGACGACAAAACAGAGTCAGCTTTAGAGGTGCTTCAGCTGAGGGAGGGTCTGCAGATGTAGAGACTGGATTATCCAGGTGGACCTGAAGGCCATCACAAGGGTCCTCTGAAGAGGGGGCCTAGGGAGCTCTAACACGAAGGAGGGTGGGATGTGATGACAGGAAAGCAGCCAAGTGAGGTGAGGCCCTGCGGGGGAGGAAGGGACGCAGCTCTGCAGCTCCGAGGCTGGAAGAGGCAGGGAGCAGACCCCACCCCCTCGGCCCCAAGGCTAAGGTCATGCATCCTTTGGCATCATCGCCACCCGCCCTGGGAAACTGACCCAGGGCTGTAAATACATACACTGAGTCTGTGGTGCTTGATGATAGCAGCCTGGGAAACTCACAGTCCCATCCTACTTCGTGGCCACCCCAGCATCCTGCTCTTCCCTGGCTCCTTCTCCCCTACCTCATCAGCCCCGACACAACCTAGCCCATTGACCACGTTTGGCGTCTGTCTCTTCTGTAAACCCCAGGAGGCTGGGTTGTTTTTGTTTTGTTTTTTGTTTTGTTGCCTTTTCTCTTTTGTGTGTATGAGACCCAGCAAGCTGCCAGAAGTCCCATAGTTGAACATGTGCAGAAAAGAATTTAGTATTCAGAACAGTACAAGAAATAATTGCACACTCATCCCAGTGGGCCTTGCTTACAAATGCTCAAGTTTGCTCCTTTGTTAAACAACAATTGGGTTTCCAGCTGGGGATTTAGCTCAGTGGCATAAGCTCCTGCCTTGCAAGCAGGCAGTCGTGAGTTCGATCCCCGGTACCGATAAAAAAAAATTATAATAAAAAAAAATAGGCAAAGAGCTACGTCCCGCCTTGCTGGGGATAGAATCGGGGCTTTACATGTGCCAGTCAAGTGTCCTGCCACTGCGCTATGTCATCGACAAACAGCAATACAGTTAAAATTCAAGCCCAACAGTGCTGTTCACCTCCATAGAGGCAAGCAGTGTTGGCACAATTAGGTTTCCAGCCCATCCTTTTGGATTTCATCTATAGCTAAGAGTTGATTGATGGTATCGAGTGCTATTTCGATCTGTGTTTAAATGTACAGAGATGGATCCACGCTGTCACCTGCCTTCCCTCTCCTCATTGTGATTTTGAGCAGCCACAGACCTGCTTCATTTCCCTGAGCTGCAGTAGAGTGTTCCCCTGTGGGAACAGACTGGACGGTTCATCTGTCTTCCCTGCTGCCGCGCAGAGCCTCGGCAGGAAGCCAGCGCCGCCCTGCAAAAGGGACGGATGGCCTGGAACAGGGCAACCTCCTCCTCACCAGCTCCCCGGACTTTCACCATCTCAGATAAGCTCCAGCCAATGCCTTTGCTCTATCTCCCTGTGGCCGCAGGCAGCAGCTCCTCCCACGTTCCCTGCAGGGACTTGCTAGGGGTCAGGCTGTCCTTAGGCACCATGGTACCCCAAATCCTCTTTGCTTAGAAAGTGAGTGGAGCGTTTTGTTCAAGTGTCTCAAGGGAATCTACCCTGAGCTTTCCTGAGCCATCGCCGAGGACCTCTTTGAACTTTCTTTACACAGCCACGTCCTCCACAGTTTTGTCACCATGGCCCTCATCAAGAAAGGCACAACTTGAAACAATGCAGGATCCAGTGTCAAGGAGAGTCCTAGCACCCTCCCTGGTCAGCTGTGTCTCTGCCTCCCGCCTTGTGTCACTGACGCCGACCCCCCACTCCAGGTCTGAGGTGGGAGCAAGTCTGAGGACTCTGGGGAGGCTGGGGGTCAGTCGCTGCAGAAGCAGGACTTTCTGTAGGAAGTGCACAGGTGCTGCATCCCTCTCACTTCCTCCTTGGGGGCCTGGGAGGGTTGGCCTGTAAGTAGCCGGCTGCTATTTACAGCTCTACTGCTTGCTGTGAAACCCCAGGCCCTCCCAAGAGGGAAGAGTGTGGGGAGAGGGATGCCAGGTGATACTGGGCTTGGTCTGGGGCACAACGGGCCCAGGTGCAGCAGCCGGGGAGTCAGAGTGAAACATGGTCTGGGAGGCCAGCAGAGACGAGGTGTAGAAGGCTCCTTCACAGATCACGTCTGTGTGTTGTATTTGTAGATACTCCAGAGGTACAGAGGGGCTGCTGGTGGTGATAGCCCACTTATCTGATTTTGATGAAAGGAGAAACTGAGGCCTAGAGAGACTATGACATAATCCGAGGTCACACACTGAGCTTGGAGCTTTCACAGGTCTAGAGCTCAGTGTCCAGGCTCTCATGCTAGCGCTGTTTGTCTCCTCGGAAGGAGCAGAGCTACCAATTTGGAGCAAAGGAGAGATGAGTCATTTTGAGGGCGGTCAACACCTGCCCCGGCCATTTCCAGGGTCTGGCCTGGGCCAGCAGGTGCCTCATATGTCCAAGACGCCTGGTGGACAGTCAGGATTTGGGGTGAAAGGAGAATGGGGCTACGGAGACAAGGAAGGGGCTGCCCACACAGGAGACCTCCACATCTGGAACCTCAAAGTCCGTGTTAGGGCAAAGGAGCCCAGCTCCCCTCTGCCTTCCCATTCATGTTGGCCTTTGGCATCTTTTGCTTTGGCAGCTGCTTCCGGGTTGTTCTTGGGAGCTTAATGTAAATTGATTCCACTGGAATAAAAACGGCTGTGTGAATTCTTTTTACCTTCCTTCCCTCCTTTCTTCTCTCCCCATATACTATGTGTTGCCACACATCAGTGGAGGGTCAAAGCGATCCTCATCGACCAGGAGAGATCTGACCGAGATTTGCAGGAGATGATGGGTCACTCCTGCAGATCTCTGAGCATTTCAGGCAGAGGCTGCTGGGCGAGAGTGTGATCAACACTCTTGAGGTCCAGAGAGGAATGCTGTGGCTGGGTAGAGTGAGTGGGACAGGCGGGGGAGAGTAGCAGGAATAATTCTGGTAGGGGCCCAGGTTCTCTCTTGGAGCAGCTGCGGAGCAGGCAGTCTGTGGCTTAGGTCCTAATGGGTGACACGGTCTCCTGGCAGAAGTCACAATGAGGAGGGTGCAGGCTGCAGGAGGGGCCAGCGGGAGGCTCCCTGGATAACACCCCAGAATCATATGTTTATAAATTGGGAGGGGTGGGTGTATTGGGCACAGGGGAGTCAAGGTCACGGTCCTTGTGTGCAGTGCAGGGAAGGAGTCAGGTGGGCGAGTCCAAGTTCAGCCTGGTGCACAATCAGCCTCGTGACGCTGTGCCAGGCCTAAGACGGCAGCACCCACAGAGTTCTAAATCATGTGCATGCAGTTAGCTCAGTCTGGTGCAGTGTGAGTACCCAGGAAACGTCAGCTGTGGTTACAGTGATGCCAGTAGTCGTAATTCACTCTGACCTCTGGCAGTCCGCTTATCATCTCCAAATCTGTTTTCTGCCTTATGAAATGCACACAGCTATTGGACCAGTAGGTCCTGAGCTCCTGTTGTCTTCCAGACAGCAGGGACACATGAGGGACCTACAGAATCCCTGGTGCTGCTTTTCGTTTCAGGAGATGAACATAATAAGTAAGCAGCCAAAACATGCCATTTGCTTATCAAAACTTGAAAGCCTTGTACCCCAGGAAAAGGACCAATTTGAGGGGCTGAGGCACAGGGGTGAGTGATGGAGTGTACATTAGGTGGCGATCGGATGTGGCCTGCCTGGGGGACTTGTGAGCTGAGGTATAAAGGAACTAATGGGGGGGCGGGTACGGTGTGAATAGCTACCAGGGTTTGTGGGCAGAGAAGTGCCGTTGGGTGCGGCGTGGCTGTGACAGGTGTGGGCTCTGTCTGGTGTACAAAGACAGCTACTGGTCATTACAAAAGTGAGTGGTGGTGGTTACTTAGTCTTGGGTGTCTGTCGTTACTCACGTCAAAATAAGGCATTAAACCCTCTCATTTATAGCACACTGACTGTAGGAGCAGAGGGGACTGCTACATGCTGGCCATGACCCCCACCCGGGGATGCAGTCCTCTGCTGAGATGGGCGGTATCGTCAGTGGCCAAGGAATGGAGGATACGGGCTGTGGGGGCTGAGTCCACGGTTCTACCAGGACACCTCTCTGGGCTCTCGGCAGGGGATCAAACTCACGACCGTGCGCTTGCAAAGCAGCCGCTTATGCCACTGAGCTAAATCCCCAGCCCCCAGGTATTTCCTAATTAAATGCTGACTCACAGCTCTGGAGGCTGAAAGTCTGAGAGCATGATGGTGGCATTTGCTCAGTATCTAGGGAGACCCTCGTGCTAGATCATAACTTGGCATATGGGATTCCATGGCAAGACAGCACAAACATTACCACCTGCAAAGACCTCACCTCCAAATACCATTAATATGTGAATCTGATGGTTAAGTTTCCAAGACGTGAACTGGTAGGAGACAGTTCAAATCACAGTACAAGATGCATCCTCCTGGGACGTGAGGCAGCCTCCTGTCCTCCTCATGTCCCCACTGAAGGCGTCTCCTGTGGATTTTGAGGAAGTCAGAAGATGGGCCACTAGTGGTCAGATCTACCACTTCACTTGGTCCTCCGTGTCAGCTCTGCCAGGTAAGAACTATTGTCCCATTTACAGATGGGGACACTGAGACTTGAAGAAATTTACTGAAGTGTCATAGTTCTTAAGAGCCAAATGAAACATTTTTTCTTAAAATTTTTATTAATACAAGTTTCCAGTGCTCAGTGATCACATGGTGAGCTGGTACCTGTATGTAACACATCTTAATTTTTTTCTTTAATACATGAAACTTGAATCCAGGTCTTTTTGAAATGAGTCAAGATGCAAGGCCAGCTGGTGGGAGGGCCGAGTGGCTCAAACACTTTGGAAAGTAGTTAAAAGATGGATAATATTCACGAAAGCCAAACACGTGCCTCCGGAGGAGGGCCCTCATTCCTGGGTAAGCGCCCAACAGATGCATCACCATTTTCAATAATACAGGGAAAGGCATGTTCACAGCAGCCCTCTTCTGCTGGCCTCGGGAAACCCCAGACACTTTGGACTGGAATAGAATTCATACAGCCAGGGCTGGGTGCAGCTCAGGAGTACAGCAGTGTCTTTCGTGTGTGAGGTCCTGGGCTCCACTCAGGACGCAACAAGAAGCAAAACAGAAATACTCCGGCCAGCAGCAGCCACAGATCGCACCTGCCTGGGGTCGTCGCTTCCCTTCTCCCACCTCAGCCTCTTCCTGTTGGAGACCTTAAGGCAACACTGGTCCCTGGCTTCTTCTGCCTCTTCACCATTCCTCTCCTGCCCACCCTGTGTTGCTCTTTTGGGATGGGTGGAGGGAGGGCCTCTGCCATCCAGTGATAAATATCAGGGAGACCTGAGCCCCCAAGGAGGAGGTGGGGCATGAGCTAGGTTTAATCACTTGCCCAGTGTTACCTAGGGCAGAGCTTCCAGCAACATTTTACAGAGGGGAGCCCATTTTGCAGAGGGGAGAACTGAGGCTCAACGATGTCACTTGCTAGGGGATGGGGCACAGAGCCTGCATGTGAAGCCGGGTACTTCAGGCTCTTCCAGGGAAGGCTCTGCATCCCTCTGGACTCTCCATAGCCCTCCCATCTCAGCACTCTCCTCTAGAGCCCCCTAGATTGGTTCTCAAAGTATTCTCTGGGAGCCTCAGCAAGAGCCCAATGGGAACACCAGCTGGAACCCAAGGGATCTTCCGGGTTACCCACAGATCTGTGGGTCATCCTCAACAGTTGTACCAAACAACATATCTCTTGGAATTGGCCGCTGGAACAAGTCTTGGTCTAGCTGCACTGTAAGCCAGACACTAAGGAAGTCTGCAGAAAGGTTAAGTGGCCCCACTCTCCTCACACAGTGCAGCGTAGTTAGTTTCCCACGACAATGTGTCACAGACCGTAACAAGGGGAGCTTATTATTTTTATTAGTACAGGTTTGCAGTACACCCACTGTGAGCAGTTGGTACCTGCCCGTAACACTTGTTAATTGTGATTTTATCCCGTTCTCCACCCTTCCCCTTCCTCCCCTCATTTCTTGGTCAGGAGGGAGTTTATTATTGTTGTTTTAACATAAACACATTAAGAAATCTGTCTTTGGGTTTCAGTTTCCTTTCCACGTGGTCACTGTGGATGGTGTAACCCACAGGACAGGGGCTCTCTGGCTTCTCCAAAGTGTATGAGACTGGGCAGGGGTCTAGGGCAGGAGTTCTGGACAAGTGGGCAGGTGGAAGATGCACCAGGCTTCTGCCCCCCCTGCCAGGTGCAGGGGACACAGGTCCAGATTCTCTCAGTCCTCTTTGGCAGGTCCTTCATGGTACTAGGGCAAGACTTCCCTTGAGCCCCAGGAGCCTTCTTGAGGGGCCAGTTAGAGGCCAAGGGCCTCTTCCCAACAGCAAGAAGAACCAGGGAAGCTGGATACACAGCTTTCTGTAGGAGCCCCCTCCTGGCTGGCCCTCGGCTCAGCTCGCTTGGTAGCCCAGGCCAGCTCCTTCCCAAAGTGGGGCCGAGCTGTGCTCTGAGCTCTTTCCTGCCGCTCTTCCCAATTGTCTGTGATGGCACAAGCAAGGAAGGGTGGAGAAATTGTCACAGGTTGGAGGCGACGAAGGAAACAGGATCACTACTAAATTAGTGCATGAAACCTGGGACCAGGTAAGAAACGTGGTGGAGATGCAGCATTGAAACCCCAGCAGAGACTAGAATCTTTCAGTTAATTCTTTATCAGACCTTTTCAGTTATTCTGGTACTCTGAAATCACTCCAAAATTTAAAAAAAAAAATTTTTTTTTTGTCTTTTTTCCTTTTTATCGGTACCGGGGATCGAACTCACGACTGCCTGCTTGCAAGGCAGGCGCTTATGCCGCTGAGCTAAATCCCCAGCCCCCAAAATTAAAAATTGATTTTAAAAATATCGAGCTGGAGCTGCTCGGGTGGGCACTTGCCTAACAGACACCAGGCCTTGGGTTCCAGCCTCAGTGTTTCAACAGCAACAACAAAATTCAATTTAATTTAAAAATGGGAAACAAAGCATGGTGACATGTGTCTGGGGTCCCAGCTACTGAGGAGGCTGAGATGAGAGGATAAGGTTTAAGCCCAGGAGTTTAAGATTTAGCCTAGGCAACATCATGAGGCACCAGCTTTTAAACAAACAAATAAACAACGCAAACCAAACCAAACCGAACCAAAACAGAAACTGCGATTATCACCCATGTACATCAAGTACAGGAGGCAGAGGTATACTGGGGTGCTGGGCGTGAGAACAGTGTCATCCTCAGCCGGGGCTGAGTGGTAGAGAGGAGAGGATGTATTCTACCTCTAGAACTAGGGGCGGTGTGCTCCTGACCCATCTGCAAAAGTCCTCTAAGACACGTACTGATAATATATATATATGCCATCTCATAAGGACTTTTTTTAGTTAACAAAAATGAGGTCAGGCAGAGTTTATTTTGGCTGTGGGGCCTCAGATACTTTGCAGCTGTGAGCTGTGGCTCCTGCTGCCTGTGCATTTTCTAGAAGTGTCTCAGCCTTGGCAAGGAGAGCATCAGCCCAGATGAGGACACCCAGTATCTCCTGTCCCAGGGGCTGGGGAACCTGTAGTTCCTGTAGACAAGGTCACGGAATTGTCCCTGTTGTAGTTTGGATAAATGTTCCTAAAGGGCCACGTGTTAAAAGTTGTGGAATTTCAGATAGATGTCTTCTTTGCCTTGGGTCCCCCTTGTTCTGATGGCGTGGGGTGAGCTCAGCCATCTGAGAGTAGCATTTGCCTCTTTACTTCTTACTTTATTTATTTATTTATTGAGGCAGGATTTCACTATGTAGTTTAGGCTGGCCTTGTACTCACGGTGATTCTCCTGCCTCAGCCTCCTAAGTGCTAGGATTACAGGTGTGAGCCTAAGAGTAGCATTTGAAATTTTATGTCTTAGGATCTCTTTCTCAGATATGGTCCTTTGATCCAGCTCTAGGCAGAGTGATGACTTGTCTCTTCAACAAGACTGTGGGTGCTTTGAGGGCAGATACATTTCTTGTAAATATTTCTCCTGAAGGAGCCATGATGGGCCGCTCACTCCTTCCCTGGGACAGCCTTTGAATGGTGCTGGTGGAGCAGTGAGCTCCGTCTGGAGATTCCTGGTGGGTGAAGCCTGTGCAGGATGACCCCTTAGGACAGAATGTGCGTAGTCTGTCACGCAAAGTCCTTTCCTGCACAGGATGTGTCTGAGACAGGCTCCTGCTCTGGCACCTTCCCTGGGTCACACTGCTGTGCAAAGCTCCCGCACACCTCCCACAGGGGCTGCCAACAGAAAGGCACTCAGTAGTTGTCTTCAATAATGTGAGGAGCCCCACGGAAGGTCAAGTCCTAGTCCTATGTATTTGACAAATACTCGTGGACTTCCTGCTGCTAGCCAGGCTCTACGACAGGGGCTGGAGACAAATGGTCAAATCCAAGATGGTCCTGGCAGGGCCCCTCATGAAGCACCTTCAGGTCTTCCTGCTGCATTGGGCCCCAGAAGCTTCCAGTCACCAGTTCCCATCTTGCTGACACTGGCCTTCACCACTATGTCTGCCTACAGGATAAGGCAGAGTGCCAGCGTGTCACGTGCCCGGGAACAGCCTTCGGCCAAGAGGACAGAGGAGACTGGTGGGTATGCCCAGCCCCTCGCGACTGCATATAAGTTTCCCACGGTTTCCCAGTCTCCTCATAGGACTGCGCTCCAGCAGCCCCAGTGACATGCCCTTTCCTGGATGCTGTCCCTTCCTCATGTCTACTCTCTGCCCCACAGCTCTCCAACAAACCTCTGGCACTTAAATCTTTTCAGCATCTACTTATTGAGGAGCCAAAACCAACACTGCTTAGTCCTCCCAGAACTTGACACTCAAAATTTTCAGACCTTTGCCGCACTGCGGATGCTCGAAAGTATATGCAAATTGTACATATATATTCCCACGTACAAAAACTCTAAAATAGGAAACATTTCAAATAAGGGATATTCCACCTGTAGTTTAAAGTTGTGTAAAGGTGTGTGGGGAAGAACAAGGCACATTTAAGAAGCTGTGAGTACAGGTCTCAAGTGTGTTAGGTGAGGGCTAGGCCTCCTTTAGAATGCAAGGTCAGGATGTGAGTTGGCTTTACACTACTGTGACAAAATACTTGAGACAATTTAAAAAGAGGAAAGGGCCTAATGTGGTGCTACATACCTGTAATCCCAGCACTAGGGAAGCAGGGCAGGAGGATTACCATGAGTTCAAAGCCACACGGGGGTGCATAGTGATTTCAAGGCCAGCCTGAACTACATAGTAAGACTCTGTTCCAAAAAACAAAACAAAACAAAAGCTCAAAAACCAAACTTCCACCTCGGTCCTTAATGTCATTTGCTCTTAATGTCATATCTCTGCTCTCTTCCTCCCCTTGTTGTAAGCTATATTCTCCTTTTTCTTCTTCCTCACTCTTTTCCCTCATCCTCTACTTCTCAGCTCCAAACCATTGTCTTCTGGATTTGAAAAAGAGGGAAAAAAATGTGTATAACTAGTTTTAAAGTATAAAGTTCACATATGGCTGGTTCTGTTGTTGCTGATATAACTGATAATTGCCGTCTCACGATGTAGCAACTCGGACTGATTTTATTATACTGCGTGAGTTGAAGAAAGGTATAAACACCACAGGAAGTCAAATCTAACTAAGAGATTACCACACTAGTGACAATTCCTCCATTATTGTTTTTCACCCAAACATTAAAAATAATAACAATTTGAGAAAACAAGGTAACATGACCCTCCCAAAGCCCCTAACTCCCCAAAAACTGATCTCATGGGCACTGACAGAGGAAGCTACAGGTAAAGAACTAAAATGCCAACTGATGAAAATATTTGAAGAACTAAAAGAAGAAACACAAATAAGATGTTTAAGGAGCATTTTATTTTATTTTATTTTACTTTTGGTACCGGGGATCGAACTCACAACCTCATGCTTGCCAGGCAGGCGCTTACACCATTGAGCTAAATCCCCGGCCCCAGGGAGTATTTTATTAACAAAATTTTCAATGAGCTGAATGAAGCAATGAACAAATGAATTGAGTTAAACGAGACAAGTTATGAGTGATGACAATTGTAGAGAATTAGAAACTATGAAAAGAAAGCAAGCAGGAATTCAAGATATGGAAATTTAACGGGAAGCACACAAAGCACATTTGACCAACATGAGACAGAGGATCAGAAATAGAAGGCAAGGTAATGTGGGCTCACACACTCAGTGGTTCTCTGAAAGTGACACAGTACCATACAAACAGGATCAATCAGCTGCTGACTGACCCCAGAATTATAGGGAAACAGAAAAATCAGAAGATGAATTAAAGAGCATAAAATTTTATCAGTGAGACTATGCAAAAACTTTCCAAATCTAGGGAAAGAATTCAAGTACAAGAGGCCACACACAGACACAGCAGAAAGACCCACTCCACAACACGTCATAATAAAATTCCAGAAATTCAACAAAAGGAAAAAAAGCTGTAAGAGAAAAATAGAAAGTAACTCTATAAAAGCAAAGGTATCAGAATAATCATGGATTTTCCAGCATAAACTTCAAAGGTTAGGAGAGCATGGAATAGTCTTTCAAGCCCTAAAGGAAAATAATTGTCAATCCAGATGAAATCAGCCTTCAAAATAGACTTCGTATGACAAAATCCTAAAGAAATACATGACCAATATTGCAGAAAATACTTAAGGGAATCCTAGACTGAGACAGAAAGGCCAACGGCATCAGAGAGCCCAAAGGAAGATACATTATACATCTAACTGAGAGAATAGCTAAACAAAAGGAAAAAATATAAAAAAAGAAATCAGTACTGGAAAAATAGTGTAGTGACAAGATTCAGTAAACACTTTATAATAATACTTTCAGTATTAATGACATCAACTCCCTAATCAAGAGACTGACGTGTTGGACCAAAAAACAAAACGTGACCATGTATTGCCTACAGTAGACGCACCTCATCTGAAAGGAAGCTCACAGACTGAAGGGAAATGGAAAACACTACTACCCCTTCCAACCAGAGCCTGAAAGCAAGAAGGAATAGCCCTCTTATTTTCAGATACAGCAGACTTCAAGCCAAAACTGGTAAGAAGAGACAATGAGGCTACTTCATACTAGTACAGGGAACGAATTGGCAGAGAGAGATAACAGTTGTAAATATTTATGCACCAAATGTTGATGCAGCCAACTTCGTCAAAAATTTTTGGACATAAAACAACAGATAGACAGCAACATGATCATATCAGGAGACTTCAATACCTGATTCTCACAATAAACAGACCAACCAGACAAAAAATTAACAAATATTGGAGTTAAACCACCCCATTGAACAGATGGGCTTAATAGATATCTACACTGTTTCATCCAACAACAACAGAATAGATATTTTTCTCAGCAACAGGCAAAAACTTTTTCTAAAATAAACCGTATCGTTGGCCATAAAGCATGATTCAATAAACAAAAAAGAATTGAAATAATCCCCTGCATATTATCAGATCCTAGCAGAAAGAAATGGGGAACCAACAATAAAAGACGCCACAGAAAACTACTTAAATACATACAAATTAAATAATACATTATTAAATAATCAGTGGGTCACAGAAGAAATCAGGAAAGAAATAAGAAGTGTTAGAATCAAATGAAAATAGAAGTATAATGTACCCAAATCTATGAGACACAATGGAAGCATTTCTAAATGGAAAGGTTTTTATTTTTATTTTTATTTGAAGTGGAATAAACAGAACAGTAAGATGAAACGAAACAAAGCAGTGACAGGACAGTGGGAAACCCACAATTGTTACTATCTGGCAAATCGGGTTATTTTGTCTTTTTGTTTTTTTACTGGTACCAGGGATCGAACTCACGACCACACACTTGCAAGGCAGGCACTTATGCCGCTGAGCTGAATTCCCAGCCCCAATATATTGCATATTGTTAACCTCTAAATAGTCACTGAGACTACCAACCTCAGGCTTTCACAGTCAATCAAACAACACAGATGTCAGGCTGCTTTCCTACTTCAGTTATTGTTATCTCAGCCTGTGTTGTGTCCGGGTGCCTATGGTGGGGGTTTGGGGTGGGAGACGGAGGTGGTTTCCTTGCTGGTGCTCCCCTGCCTAAAAAAAACAATAGCATATATCTGTGAATTCACACACTAAAAGCATAGAGAAATCCCAAATAAATAACTTAATATTGCATCTGGAGATCCTAGAAAAACAAAAGCAATCCAACTCTGAAATTAATAGAAGAAAATAAATTATAAAGATGCAGAGTAGAAATTAATGAAATTAAGATTAAACGGATCTATCAGTCAGAGTTGGTTCTTTGAAAGTATAAACACGAGCCAAACTTACCAAGGTGGGGGATCTTCTCCGTGCAAATAGAAATGGAAAAGTTTAAATCACAACTGATACCACCTAAATGCAGTCAATGATGAGAACCTACTTTGAAAATTTATTTTCTAATAAATTGGAGAGCCTAAAAGAAATCGAGAAATTTCCAGACACATATGGATTACCAAAACTAAACCAAGAAAACATAAAAACCATGAGTAGGTCAATAATAGTCAATAACGCAGACAGTAATAAAAGCTCTGTGTTGAAAAGTTCAGGGCCACAGGATTCTACAGGACTTCAAAAAGATTTAATACCAATAATTCTCAAACTCTTTAATGAAACGGAAAGGAAAGGAATTTTGTAAACCTTATTTCAGGAAGCTAGCATTATCCTAATCCCAAACCTAGATAAGGAGTAATGGGCATGGGGTGGGGGAGGAAAACTACAGGCCAATTTGCTTAATGAATATACATGCAATAAGCTTCTATAAGATACTGGCAGAGAAAACCCAACAAATAATTTTTTAAACTCATACATCAAGACCAATTTAGCTTTATACCAGGGATGCAAAGAAAGTTCAAGCTACAGAAGGCAATAAATATAACACATCACATAAACAGAAGCAAAGACAAAAATAACAAGATCATCTCAACACAAACAGAAAAAATCTTTGACAAAAATTCCACATTCATTCATGATAAAAACCCTGACAAAAACAGGTACAGAAGTATCTTACCCCAAACCAGGAAAAAGCCATTCATGACAAACCCATTGCCAACATCACACAAAATGGAGAAAAACTGAAAACATTTCCTCTAAAATCAAAAACAAGACAAAGATGTCCACTCGCACTATTACTGTTCAATAGAGTGTCTGGCGTCTTGGAGCAATCAGACAAGCGAAGCTACAAAAATAAAAGGGATATGTATAAGAAAGGAAGAAATCAAGGTATCCTTATTCGTGAGTTATAAGATCCCTTACACAGAAGAGCCAAAACATTTTATGAAAAGAGCCCTAATGAACAGATTTAGCAAAGTGGAGCAATGCAAAATAAATGCACAAAATCAACAACATGCCTACACATGAAAAATGAACCCCCAAGGAGAAAGAAATCAGGAAAACAGTCCCATTTCAAGAAATTAAATGCTGACTGCAGCCCTTCCAGGGGGAGAACTACCAGTGTCTCCTGAGATCCGCGCCATGTTGGAACTTAGGATGCTGGGAAACCAGGCAACCAGCCTGCCTCCCTGCTAAGCAATAGTGAACCTCCTGGTGCACAGCCTAGAGTCAAACATCCCACTTCCCCTACCCCCTCTCCTGTCCCCCCATTAGCAAATGGTAACCAGAGATCTGAGCATCTCTTGGGAGGTTGACCATAGCAAATAAGGGGGACTTCCTTCTACCATCTCTTTGAAGGCAAATATTTTTGTTACTGTTTTGCTTTATTCTGATTAATGGTACTGCTCTATTCAATATTCTGTTTCGATAAGTTCTATAATGTTCTGTATTTCATTTTATTTTGATGTATGTGATTGAAAGAACAACTATTGTAAAGATAACGAAATATACTGTGATACCTATTACTGTTATCCGGGTAACCTGCTGTGAAGTTCTATACCAATTTCACTACATGGTTTCAGTTGGCTTTATTTTGTCTTGTTCTGTTATATTTTACTACTTTCAAAATTAAAAAAAATTAAATACCTAAGAATTAACCTAGGAATTAACCAAGGGTAATACTTTTAGTATACTAATAATATATTACTGTATCATGTAGTACTCTTAGTATAGTACTCATAATATAGTATGTTATAATACTGTTAGTATAATACTTAGTATAGTATAGTGCTAATAATACAGTATGGTACTCTTAGTATAGTACAGAATAATTTTAGTTCAGTACTCTGGACAAGGTGACTGATAATATCAGAAAATGGGAAGACATCCCCTGTTCCTGGAAAGATAGAACCAATACGGTCAAAATGACCATATTAAAAAATGGATATACAGATGATTGCAATTCCAATCAAAATACCAACAGGATTCTTCACAGGACTAGAAAAGAAACAATCTTGAAATTTTTACGGAACCAGAAGAGGCCCAGAATCACAAAAGAAATCCTGGGGAACAAGAGCCAGGCAGGAGGCATCATGATCCTGGATGTCAAGTTATATTACGAAGTCACAGTGATAAAATAGCATGGTATTGGCACAAAAACACACTTGTGATCAAGGAAACAATGGAGAATAAAGAAACAATCCCAGGCACATTCAGCTACCAGATCTAAACACACACTGGAGAAAAGACAACCTCTTTAACAAATGGTGATGGAAAAACTGGCTTTACGCGCAGAAGAATAAGTCTAGACCTGTACCTTTCACCATGCATTAAAATAAAATCAAAATGGATTGAAGTCCTAGGCATTAAAGCAGAAATGCTTAATCTTCTGGAAGATAAAATAGGTAAATCTCTGGAAGATGAGGTACAGGTAAGGGCTTTCTGAACAGAGCCCCAAACGCACAGGAAATAACACCAAGAATCAACAAATGGGATTATACTAAACTAAAAAGCTTCTGCACAGCAAAGGAATGACCAGCAGAGTGAAGGTGATCTTCAGAATGGGGAAAAAATGTTTGCCAGTTACTCCTCTGAGGATTAATATTGAGAATCCATAAAGAACACCCCCCAAATTAGACTTTCCCAAATAAGAGACCAATAAAAAAAATAGGCAACTGAAATGAAGACACATTTCTCAGGAGAAATACAAATGGCCAACAAATACACAAGAGTGTTCAGCATTTTTTTTTCTTTTTGAGCCAGGTCTTGCTAGGCAGTTTAGGCTGGCCTTGAACTCACTTTGTAGCCTAAACTGGTCTTGAACTCATAAATGATCCTCCTGCCTCAGCCTCCTGAGTAGTGAGATTACAGGTGTGAGTCACCACACCTGGCTCATGGTCAGCATTTTTCGTCATTAGATGAACTCAAATCAAAACACTGAGATTCCATCATACTCCAGAAAAACAGCCCTCATCAAGAAGTCAAAAACCAACTACCAACTACCAACTACCAACACTAGTGAGGTTGTGAGAGAACAGGAACACTTCTACCTGTGGGTAGGAACGTAAAAGAGTGCAATCACTATGGAGATTCCTCAAAACACTAAAAATAGATACTCCATTGACTCAGCAATATCTCTTCCAGGTATCTTCCTGGAAGAATTAAAGACATATTAGCTGGGCATGGTGGCGGTCGCCTGTAATCCCAGCACTCGGGAGGCTGAGGCAGGAGGATTGCTGTGAGTCCGAGGTCAGCCTGGGTTACAAAGTGAGCTCAAGGCCAGCCCAAACTGCATGGTGAGACCCTGTCTCGAAAAGAAAAGAAAGAAAGAAAGATATCGTATTACAGGGATAGATGTATACCCTTGTTTATAGCAGCACAACTCATAATAGCTACATTTTGAAAGTGATCTATATGTCCATTAACAGATGATTGTCTAAGGAAATATAGTATTTATACACAGTAGAGTACTATTCAGCTATAAATAAGGATAAATTTGAATCATTTGTACAATAGTGAATGCACCTTGAGGCCATAATGCTAAATGAATTAAACCAGCTACAAAAAATTCATTTTGTGTGGTTTCTCTTATATGAGAAACCTTAAGTGTAAATAAAGCAAGGTGCAAAATAAAAGACAGATGATAGGACACAGGGAGGGAAACCTTTTGGAGATGTAAAGGGGGAGAGAGGGAAAGGAGAGAAGGATGAGGATGAAGCGAAAAAAAAAATTAAGATGTGGTCCATACATGTGCCAACTTCCTACAATGTATGTGTTCATTGTGTACCACAAACATGTACAATTAAAAAAAGAAAAAGTAAAATCTTGCTTAACTGCTTACTATTACAAGTCATTCTTCTCTGTGAGTAGTTGTTTCTGGGAACCCCTTCCCCATACTAAAGTCCATGTATATTTGTGTCCCTTGTACAAGATATAACAGTAAGCTGGGCATGGTGGTGCACACTTGGAATCCCGGCATTCTGGAAGCCGAGGCAGGAGGATCATCATGAGTTTGAGCCAGCCTGAGCTATGTAATGAAACCTTGTCTCAAAAAAGAAAAAAGCACATATTTGCATACCTACCCACATCCTCTTTATATTTTAAATCATTTCTAGATTACATATTGTACTTAATATAACATAAACACTATATTAAAGGCATCATATTGTTTAGGGAGCAATAACAAGAAAAAATAGTCTCACATGTTCAGTGCAGGTGCAATTATGTTCCAAACATATTCAATCCAAGTGTGAAGGAATCTGTAGATGTGGAAAGATTTTGACTACATATAATGTAAAAAGCATGGGGACAATAAGAAGTCATTAAAATTTCCCAAGGGTTGACACTGACTACCATTTGACTATCTCAAGTATTCTGTTACAGTAACAGAAAACACAAAATTCCATTAAAAAGAAAAATGTCAAGCTGCGGTCCCTGAAAGGCAGCCAGAGCAGCACCTCTCCATTCCTACCCTGAGGAGTTGCACCCTGAGGAGTGGCAAAGCCGCTCGGGATCCAGAACCAAGACAACCAGGTCAGACCTCGTGGGTTTAGGGGCCCTAACCCAGGTTAGCCCTCTGCTACCAGAGCTAACTCCCCATTATATGGAGAAAAGGAGAAAATAGAAATTAACCTTCAGTGGTAGCAGTTGTTTAAGCTAGTTTTGCAACAAGAAAGATCTAAAGTGTTTTTTTTTTTCTCTCTCCTTTGCCCAAAACTTTTGTATTCTGCATCTGCAACCTGGAATCACTGATCTATCTGCATGCCCATTATCATTCAGGCCTGCTAACCACCAGGGGATTTGTATTCCCCACCATGTCGATGGGAAGTTCTCTGTGAGATAGATTGCACCAGAGCAACCTATGTTGTTTTTCCCAAGCAGGGCACTAACTGTCTCTGTTCAGAGGCTCCTTGTCTGCTCCAGGAGCTGGATATTTCAATCATTCAATAAATAGTTTTCCCTGCTCCCAATGCACCCCCCACTCTCTCCTGAATGTACTGTGCTTTGTGGGGACCTTTAATGCTAGCATCGCCCTGGAAGAGAGGCTGCTTGACCACTGCACAGGCCTTCTGCCCCCTACCCTGGCTCCTGGTCCTGTCACCTCACTTCCTGAGCTCTGTCACTTGCCCTGCCTTCTACAGACTCTGCTCCTGCTGGGCAGGGACTTTTGATTTAAACTTGCTATGTCTTCAGCATCCCTGCACATTGCAAGAACTCAACTGATATTTGTGGACTCTGGGCACAATGTCTTTGCTTCTCACCCTACATGGCCTCTCCGAGGGACAGGAGTTCCTGGGCAGAAGAACAACAGAGTCAGCAGGAACTTGGGGCTCAATCTGGGGTCTAGTTAACAGTTCTCATGGGTACCAGGCCAGAACTGGTGAGGAGAGTAAGGGATCTGAGATCAGAGATTTGTGGGAGCAAACCCCACTACATCCTGGACTATTTGCAAAATGCTCAGTCTGTCTAACCTTGACTTTCTCATCTGTAAAAATGGGACATAGAAACATCCTCTTATTCTGAGAATGGCATGACTTAAAAATCAAGTTTGTGCCAGGCTCATAGTAGGTGATCAACCCACTATAGTAGTTTATTGTTAGCCTAATCCTCTCTCTCTCTCTCTCTCTCTCTCTCTCTCTCTCTCTCTCTCTCTCTCTCTCTCTGTCTCTCTCTCTATCTCTCTCTCCAGCAGCAGCAGTAGCAGCCTCACTATATCACAGGCCCTGCTTCCTTTTCCAGCTTGGGGTCCCCACTGAAGGGAACTGAAGGCCTCAGTGCAGAATCAACCCCAGCCACCTCCCTTCTCTCACCCACTTGCCAGTTGGGTGTTGACTTTCGATTGAGCGACTTTCGAGTGCCAGGCTCCAGGTGCCAGGGGTCTGGGAATGAGGCAAGGAAGGCCTGGCCTCCTGCAGCTCACATTCTGGCTTGGGGAGCAGAGCTGAGCCGAGGAGGAGATGCCCCTGATGGATGCAGTGGGGAGTGGCTAGGTGGGGACTCCAGACAGGAGGGCGGGGAAGCTCTCCCAAGGTGATGCTGGAGCTGAGACTCTGTCTTGCAAATGTGACAGAAGGACCCACAAAGGGGAGGGGGAGCAGGACAAAAGTTCTGGGGTGAGAGGGTCCCAAAGTGGTCCCCTGGCAAGTCTGATAGCCTGCTGCAGGGGTGCCGGATTCGATGTGGGGGAGGCAGGATAGGAGAGCAGGTGGCAGGGGCCGTCCCGATGCTGTCCTTGGCCTTGGAGTGTCTCCCTCCAGCACCTCTGTGGGTCTGTGCATGGCCACACTCACCAAGTCAATGACGACTTCCCCACCCGGTGATTGATTCTGCTTCCTCAGATTGGTGGCCTCTGCCAGCAGAATCCAAATCAATCAGAACGCAGTAATTTTGTTTGCTTGTTTTTAATTTCTATTTCTCTGCATCCATTTATTCATTCAACAAATAATAGTGGTAGATATGTGGTGTGCTGAGCCCTTGTGGGGTTCTGAGGACACCCTGAAAGCTGTGGTGCTCGGAGGCAGCCCGTGGACTCAGCTTTCCCATGTATAAAGGAGGTGGGCCAGGGCTGGGGTCCTGGAGGGCCACCCACCCGCAGGGTGCTTCTCTTCTAGAATCTGATAATCTGATGATGCTGCAATTACAACTTTGTCCAGTGTCACATGTACAAAGGAGGAGGAGGAGGAGGAGGAGGAGGAGGAGGAGGAGGAGGAGGAGGAGGAGGAGGAGGAGGAGGAGGAGAGAGAGAGAGAGAGAGAGAGAGAGAGAGAGAGAGAGAGAGAGAGAGAAATCTAAAGTTTCTAGAATGTTTGGTCCTATAACTCCACTTCCCAGCCTGTGTAAAAGCAAGTCCCAAACCAGAAAAAACTAAAAAGCCTCAGCCCACCCGTCCCTCCTGGGCAGCAGGGAGATGAGCACATTTAACTGTCTCTTTCTTTGCCTCCTGACTCAGAAACCTGAGAGCTATGTGCAAGGTTGCACTTTTTGGTTAACAAATGAATTCTCTGCTCAGAGCCATTGGGACTGGGAGGAACGGGTACAGGGACACCACAGCCCATCTTCTCCTTTCTGTGAGAAGCCATCTTATCCTCTCAGGGAGCCTCTGGGCATGAGAGGGCTGTGTGTGGAGAAACAGTGCTACATGGAGAGAGGAACAGATCACTTACAACTCTAATACTTTAGCAAGTCCCTGTTCCTCTCTGACCCTCAGTGTCATCTTCAGCAAAATGGGAATAAAATAAATAATATCCTGAGAGGATTAAATATGATACATCAAATGTATGTGGTAAGCAAGTATTACGATTTATACAAAAATAAGGACACTGTGAACTGAGAATAATTACATTCTCTCCATGATTGGTAGCACCTCTTCTGGCCTAGGCTGGGTGCTAGAGTCCAGATATCTCTACAGGAGGGACAAAACAGTCTCTCACTCAGATCCCGGAGCACTGGACCCCCGGCTGTAATCACACTGCTCCTTCCTACACAACTTTGGGCACCAGGAGGTGGGGCCTTTGCCTCAATAGCCTAAACTGTGCTCAGCCTCAAGAGTCTTTGGAAATGCTGATCAAAGCAATAAGATACCATTCTCACCTATCAGCCTACAAGGGCTAACCGTGTGACATGACATGACGTGACAGGGATCTGGGGAAATGGGACAGCAGCACACTGCCACTAGGGGAAATTAAGTGGAACCTCTCCATCAAGATTAGGAGAACGAAGAGCCCAAAACTCAGACTTCATTTGGGAACCTCCTGCTTAGCAGAATTTCTGCATAAAGAGGCATGCATAGGTCTGCTCACAACAGGGCTGCTCATGACAGCAGGGACTTGAACACAGTCTAAATGTTACCCCATAGAGCAGGGGTTCAAAGTAAGGTTAGACTCCCAAGGAGCAATGAAAGGAATAAGTTAGGAGATGGGGCTGGAGCCTAGTAACAGAACACTTTCTGGCTTGTGTGAGGTCAAGTTCCATACCAAATGTTGAGAAAATGTTTTGAAATAATTCATAGAAAATAACATTGTTTACAGTATTGCTCATAGAGAAACATGTGCTTATAAAAGCATAAAAACAGGCTTGGAAGCTGGAGCCACTTTATGATGGTGAGTCCTTTTGGTAAGGAAAGCGTCACAGAGTTTAGGAGCAGGGGAAACTTTTTTTTTTTTTTTTTTTTTTGTCTTTTTCCTTTTTATTGGTACCGGGGATCGAACTCACGACTGCCTGCTTGCAAGGCAGGCGCTTGTGCCGCTGAGCTAAATCCCCAGCCCCTAAAACTTTAAGAGCTTTAACTGTATTCTTATCTTCATAAATAAAAATGTGAAAGTGACCCTGTCAAGATAATTCTGAGAGGTAAAAATATTGTATCATTTGTGGTCATTTTCTACATATTTTTTTCAGAAGGGAATATAAAAATGTGTCAGCTTTCCATTACTATAACAAACTACTTGAGAGAATCATTTGTAAAGAGAAAAGATCTGAAGACTTTGGAGTGTAGCTTAGAAGTACTATACTTGCCTAGTAAGTGTGTGGCCCTGGATTCCCAGCAAATACCCCTTCCCAAAAAAGAGAAAAGTTTTTATTTTTGTTTATGGTTTCAGAGATTTTAGTCCATGGTCACCTGGCCGATTGCTTTGGTCTGTGGTAGCATCATGCTAAGAGCAGGTAGCTAAGAAAACTGCTCCCTCATGGCAGTTGGGAAACCAAGAAGAAAAAGAGAAGGGCCCACGTCACCTCCCGTGGAGGGCTCACCTCCAGGGACCTACCTTCCTTTCACTAGACTACACCTCTTAACAGCTCCATAATAGTGCCACAGGCTGGGAACTAAGTGTTTAACACGTAGGCCTTTGAGGGAACACTTATTAAACCATAGCAAAGAGGAAAGCTTTCCTTTACAAACAGAGATGGGAGGCTTAGGAAACCACCAGCTTGCAAGCGTGACATTTATTTCTCTCAAGGACCATCAATAAGTACTAAAGTCACCCTTTCTGTTGGGGACCGGGATGTTCACAGAGCACCAAAGCGTTACCCAGATTTGACACTAATTACAAGGGGGCAGTGTACCTCCCATGGGGACACTCGTGGGGAACAAGCTGGCCTCTGGGAACTCCCAGAGCACAGAGGAACAAGTTTAACAGCACCGGAGAAAACCATCAGAAAGACTTGGGACATTCCAAGCCTCTTCATCAATATGTGTCAAAAAAAACAAAAAGGAAAAGAAAGTAAAGAGCAAAAAGCAGGGACCTATTCTAGACAAAAAAAAAAAAAAAAAGACAAAGAAACAGAAAAATACAAAATGTGACCCCCTGTTGGATTCTGATTCAAAAGAAGACAAGGAGAAAAACTCCTGAGGATAATTGGAAATAATTGCTCGTAGATTAGATATCAGGTGATGTTATTGAACAATTAATTATTGACTATTTTGGGTGTGACAACAATGCTATGTAAGAAAATATCTTCTTTTCTCTCTTTCTCTCCTTTCTTCCTTTTTTCTTCTTTTCCTTCTCAATATGAAGTTGGAACTACAGACCTTGTGCATGCGAAGCTGGCCCTACGCGGTTGAACACACTTCCAGCCCAGAATGGCCATTTTTTTTAGTAGATGGGCACCGCGGAAGCATGCGGCTGTGTCATCAGATCTGCACATTCCTTTAAGTGCTTCCACAGGAAGGTAGCTTGATAGAGAAGGAGACGGACGTGGACAGATGGATCCTCAAATGTGAAAAGTTGCCGAGCCAGGGGGAGGTGTCACGGGCACTCATGATGGTTCCCTTTTAAGCTGGCTCTCACTTTTATAATTATTTCATAATAAAAATGATCAAGAGTGTGGGTGGTACTGCATATGTGTAATTCCAGCACTCTGGGAAGCTGGGATAAAATGATTCTAAGTTTGAGACCAGCTTGGGTAAATTAATGACTTAGGAAAACCCTATCTCAAAATAAAATATTTTTTTTTTTAAAAGGGCTGGAGATGTAGTTCAGGGCAAAGGCCCTGGGTTCAATCTCCTGTACAGAAAATCAATTAATTAATCAATCAATCAGTAAGATAAAAAATTTTTTTAAAGTTAAGGGAAATGTTTTAAAATAAAAAGAGAATCTAGGTCTTCCCGCAGAAAGTTGGGGATTTTCATTATAAAGAAACTACTGTTCCCTTCTTTGAATTGAGTTTTGCCAAAATAATGCTGTCTGACATTTCTCAGAAATGGGTGCCGATGGAGGGAACAACGAGATTAGCAACCTGGGAAACGGCACTTCTGAGTGGTCTATGTAAATCACACTGATGAAAATGAGGGCTTTCACTGCACTCCGAACAGTCGAAGAAATATCCTATTTTGGATACTCTTGTTTTTCTTTCCTTCGGTTTCTTACCTTCAGAACTGGCTCAGGGCCTCCATCAAAGGGGCCTGGCCTGGCCACGGGTCTTCGGGACGGCCATGCTGTAACACAGTGTGAGACAATGTCACAGGGAAACGTTAACCAACATTATTCTCTTCAATTAAACAGTTCCACTTATGTGACTCAAGCTCTTCAAAGAGACATGAAGAAAGTAAAATATATATTGAACCAACAGATGCAGGGCAATGCCTATATAACACAGTGAGTACGCTACAAATTCTTTCTATGAGCATTATTCTTAGTGAACATTTTATTTATTATTTTAATAATTATTATAATTAATTTAGGGCATGAGGGGTTGAATGCAGGACTTCAGCACTGAGCTATATTTCCAGCCCTGTTTTATTTTTTATTTTGGTCAGGGTCTCATGAAATCACTAAGTTACCTGGGCTGGCCTCAAATTTGTGATTCTCCTGCCTCAGCTTCCTGAGCGCTGGGGTTATAGGTGTGTAACACCGAGTCTGGCCAAAATGAGCAGTTTAAGATCTTGTTAAAAATGATCTGGCCTGAATGCCAAGATACATTAAATGAAAAAAAAACTGATGCAAAAAAGTCAGTGTGTTTAATTTGTATTAGCCAGCAATTGTGTAAAAAATTTATAGGGGGAAAGAGGGGAAATTTATTATCTGGTGACACTTAATACACACTTGAGTGCCTGGGCTTGGCCAGAAGGCTGCAAATGGTATCTCTAAAGTGTCTGGATGAGAGAAGCTTATTTCTCACTGTATTTCCTTTTATGCTGTTTGAATTTTTCCTTTATCATGTGTGCATTCTGTTTAATTTTATATACATAAGTGAACCAGCTCCTCAGCCCCAAGGTTCTAAAATTCACCTGTCACTTTGCCCGTGAAGCTGATAATTAGAAGAAACCTGCCTGCCCCTGGGGAATGGCTCAACAGGGGCTGGTTTCAGAATGAGATTTGGAAAGTGAAGATTGAGGCTCAGAAACCTCCAGCGCTGCTGGAGGAGGGTCTCACCAACAAGAGTCTAATAGTGGTCCCAGGAGTCAATAGTGATACAGGAGGGACCTGTTCCCTTCAACTCCCAGTGTCCAGCACTGGACTCAGCTGGGTTTGACTGTTCTCATCTCAGGCGGAGCACACGCTGGCTTTGAAACCCCAAAGTGTTCTGTGTGACCAGAGCACAGGTGTGGCTCCGGACAGCAAGGCCAGGCTGGCCAAGGCCAGTTCCATTTCTGGAAGGCACAGTCTGCTCAGCAGGTGGATATGAGTTTCTGACTGAGCAAACCCCATGGGCCAGGTGCCTACGAGAGAGCAAAGCCCCAGTCTGGAAGACAGGGGGACATAGTGCAGGCATTCAGAAGTGACACTTGCTCGGCTTGTCCCGTTTCAACAGGCAGGCCGTTCCTGGCAACGGAGTCTACTGGTCACCTCCTTCAAAACCCAGCGTGGTTCGGCTGCTTGTTATTGACACCATAGATGAAAATCTCCCCTATAGGGCTAAAGTCCTCTCAGAACACCATCCCTAGTTCTGGAGTGCTGGAAGAAGTCGCTGTCACTATGCCTGTCCCTCAGACTTCCCGGGCACTTCTTCCTAGGCATACGATTCTGGGAGCACAGAGTGGGAGTGCATGTGTGCATGTGCACCCACAATTAGCTTTTGGTGTTGTTTTGCTAACAGTGAAACACCATGCTATAAGCTACTTTTTTTCACTCTACAGCCCTCTGATGAGCTTGTAGACCACGTCACCCTCTTTAGTTGTTGTGTGTTCTACTCTTCACGGCCTGGGTCCCTGTTATCAGCCACCCTCTATGGATGGACATTTAGATTGTTCCTCGTCTCTTGTCATCAATAACAGGGCTTCTGAGATAGAGAATTTCTGGGGCACAGGGGAGGTGCATCACCTACATTTTAATAGGCCTGGCAGGCTGCCTTCCAAACTAGTGCTGCCCGATGACAGCCTCCAGTAGGAAGTAGATTCACTTTTCCGTAGATCACCTCCAGCACCGGATAGAACCACACTGTGAAACTTCGCCAGCTGGTGAACCAATCATACCTCCTCACCCCACCACTTGGTGCCAGTGATCAAACCTAGGACCTCACGGATGTCAGGCAAGCACGCCACCACTGAGCTATACCCCCAGCTCTTTCCTAGCTATTTTGAGTTGCACATTATTGTTTACAATAGTCACCCTACTATGCAACAAAACACCAGAATGTACTTACACATTCCGTGCAGTTAACTTAGTGCTTGTTGACCAACATGTATCCTTCCCCAGCCTCTGGTAGGCACCATTCTACCCTTGATCTCTCTAGATTCAATATGAGTCAGAACACATGGGGTTTTTGTCTTTCTGTCCCTGTCTTGTTTCGCTTAACATAGTGTCCTCCAGGTCTGTCCATGTGGACGCACATGACAGATTCCCTGCCTTATAAAGGCTGAAGAGTGTTCTGTGGTAGATACGTGCCACATTTTCCTTATCCAAATCTCCCGATGGACAGGCAGGTCAGTCCGTATCCAGACTATTGTGAATAGTGCTGTGATGGACCTGGAAGTCCATGCTGGGCTTCTCTCCCCTGGCGGGGAAAGCACCGAGAACCAAGCTACACTACAGGGTGCTAAGGCCTACAGTGTTAATTCTTGATGTCATTTGCGGAGAACTGAGTGTACCATGAACTTACTCTAAGAACTCTACTGTTGACGCCTTTCATTTTCACAGTGGCTTGTGGGACAGGTAATGTTCTATACCCATTTCACAGGACAGGACATGGAGGTACAGGACATTACCTACGTGAATTGCCATCAAACCTAGTGCAGACTCAAGACTCAGACTTAGGCTACCTGACTCTAGTCCCCAGTCTCTTCAGTGCTCTGATAGGGGTGAGGAGAAGGCTAAAGAAGGTCAGAGAATGAGCACCTAAAGGGAAGGGGCATCAGGGACAGGTTTGGGAGGCAGTGCTGCCTGCACTGAACCTTGCAGAAGGGACAGCAGGAGAGAGTCAGGCAATGAAGTAGGACAAGTTTGTCCAGGACCAGAGAAGAGCCCTAACCATGCAGATCTTAGGCTGGGTTTCCCAAGAGCTGGCCTGGCTTGGGGTGTATTGTGGGGCCGGAGAGATCAACCTGAAGTGGGCCAGGCGCCATCTGAAATTACCCAAACCACACAAAAGATGCCCGTCAGGGGCTAGGATGGGAGTGCGAGGATGCCCTGTGCAGGACAGTGGACAGGGCTGATGGGACCTGGTCAGAGCTGCACCAGGCTGCTCAACCAGGTTCCTGGGTCTGAGTGCGCAGGCGCAGAGGTGGGAGGCAGGCCAGTGATTTACATACTCCAGGTTGAGGGGAAAACCCAGGAAGCTCAGCCCAGGCACTAATCAAATCGCAGGCTAATAATAAACTCCCTGAGTAATGAGTGGTCTGGGCCAGAGCAGACGAAAGGCCGGAGCAGCAGGGGCTGGAGGTGTATTGTGAGTAGCAGGGTCAGGTGGGGAGGGAGCTCTGGGTTGCGGGTCTTACATGTGCAGAGTCCGAGCCTAGGCGCTTTGGGGTGTGGGTCTTGCTTTCCAGGAGGGGACCCAACACTGGAGGGTGCCACAGGCAGGATTGTTCCCACTGGATCATTTTAAAGCAAATCCTTAACATCAGGTGGTGTGGTTTATAGAACATCCAGATTCGTCTCTTAAAGTTTCTAAACAAGCCCCCAAACTAGCCATCCTTCCATTGCCACTATTAAATGTTACTCAGTAGCCGGTCAGTATCAATGCGTACCTGATTATCCTGTTAGTGTCTTTTTCAGTCGATTTAAGATTGGGATTCCAACATGCCCCACGTTAGATGTTTGGTTGCATGTTTTAACCCAGTCTGGTTCTTGTTTCATCTCGTTATTATTGTGTTTTTTGCTTGATGATTATTTGTTAAGGCAATGGGACCTTTTATCCTTTACCATTTCATCGGTGCATGTTTTAAAAGTATGCTCAAAGGCAGCAAAGGTCCCCTGGAAGACCCTGCTGCTTAGAAAGGAAAAAAGGGGTCTTGCCCCTCCCTGTGGGTAGAAACAAGGCCATGTGAGAAGGGGCCCAGTCTGGGCTCCCAGGCCCAGTCCCCCTTGGCCTGGTCTTGGAGCATGTTTTGTTTCTGATTTTCATCTGTGTCCTGCAACAACTTCCCCACACACATCCCAAGCCAAAGGCTCTTGTACTTGAAGTTTCTTAGAGAGCTGGACATGCTGTGACAGATGGTTCCTTGACACAGGGTGAACTCACCCTGGGTACCGGGACCAGGAGTTGGGAACCAGCCAGAGTTGTGACCTAGCACCCACAGAGGCTGCCTGGGGTCGTGGAATTGGCCAGCCAGGAAGGAAAGCATTCCCGCTCTAACTGCTCATAGACTGGCTCTGTGATGTTGGGGGAGACCTTTCCCTGGGCTGTGACATACAGAGCAGCTGCCGCCCTGTAGAAGTCCCTCAAAAAACACAAAAGCGCTTTGAACCTGTCAGACTCTCTTTTGAAGAATCACAAGTAAAGGTTTTGAGAAGGCCTGCAGTTTTAAAAATGCTTTGACTTTTACTTAATGGAAAATAATTTTATTTTACTATTTCTTACATTTTGATCAACATAACAGCAATATTTCTTCTTGCTTGTAGTTCTCATGAAACAATCAAAGCTAAAGCCTCTTCAAATTAAAGTAAAACAAAAATATAAAACCAATACAATGCAAATGAACCACAATAATGTAATTTAACATACAATGCTGTTTTGCTCAAATAGGAAAATGTTTTGCATAACAGCAATAAATTGCAGGCAAAGAGCTATAGTTTCAGGTCTCATTCTGTTCTTAAACTGTTGGAGTGTTTTTATTTAAGCATAATGGTGAGACCGTTTCACATAAACAATCTTATTATACTGATACTGAGAAATATGTGTCTTTGCTTCCTCTTTCAAGGTAATCAGAGCAGAGTAATAGCTCAACTTGTGATATGTCCGTTTTACAAAGGCACAGATTGATTGAAAAAAATAAAAATGCCTTTCTGCAAAAGTGAGCATTGAATCCAGTGCGTTTCAGATTTGGGTCAGAAATATTCTTTGCCCTTATCTTTTGGGGTGCTTGTTGCTGTTGAGCAGTTGCAAAGGACCCTGCAGAGGGAACCCAGCAAATCATGGTTCTGGCGTGGTTCAAGGCTTTTCTGAGTAATGTAAGTCACCGTCTGGCTGCGACTTTTTTTAACCCAGCGTTTTTTTGCTTTGGCCACAGAGGTCTTTCTTGGTGTATAGCGCCTGGTGACTAGCCAAGCGTGCCAGGAGGCCCAGCGGAGGGCTCTAAGAATCATCCCTCATAGTTGCTCTCTGGTTTAGGGTGCGGGGGATTGGCTCCCCTTGTGTCTGAGCCCTGCTGAAGCCAAGCATGAGCCCAGCTATGGACTCCATGAGCTGGAGAAATTCTTCCCTTCCTCCCTGTCCTCCAGTGGAGCTTCTTTCTCTAGCTCTGGTTCCCATGACTTCTGGGGATTTCCCGCCTCTCTCTGGGGCAGGATGGTGACTCTTAGAATCTTACAGAGGCCCAGGTGGGGGAAGGTGGAAAAGAACATTCTAGTCAGCCGAGGATGCTCCATGTGGTCAGTGGGGCCTCTCTGCACATTCAGTCCAGTGGCATTGGTGGCTCGCAGGCCATGAATGGGCCGTGGAGTCTCTCTGGGACTGCCCATGCCCATGTGCCATCAAACCTGCTGTCTGCCAAGCCATCAATAGATAGTGAATCCAAGGTAGGAGTTCGTTTCCTCTTTCTCATCTCTCCTTCCAATTAAAAAGATCTCTTTTTAATTTTGCTTGACCCTTTCATTTTAAAATTCTCTTTTGGATAGATGTGGTCATGCCGTTTGACACCCAGAAAGGATAGAAAGACATACAACAGGAAGTCCTCCTTCCCTCCTCACCCACATCTGCGCAGTCCTGCCTCCCCAGGACAAAGAGCATTATGAGACATAATTTGCATGTTTATCCATTTAAGGTGCACAATTCCATGTTTTTATATGTTTACTGAGCTATGCAGCCATAGCTACAATATAATTTCAGAACATTCTAAACCCCTAATAATAAGAGTTGTCACCCTTTACTTGGCCCACCCTTGCCCAAGATTACCACTCATCCTCCCATCACTGTAGTTTTCCCTGCTTGGGGCATTGCCTAGCAGTGGAATCAGGTGCCATGTGGCACATCGTGACTTGCTGTCCCCTTAGTGCAATGTTTTCAAGTATTTCCCATGTCACAGCATGTATCAGAGCACCATTCATTGTCATGGCTAAATAATATTCATTTATGGATATGTCATGCTTTATTTATCCATTTACTGATTGATGTACATTTTCTCTCTTCGACTCACTGGTAATGCTTCTGTGAACACGTGTATACAAAGACTGTGTCATCAGTAATGTGTGTATGTGTTTAGGGTGGTTGAGGATTAAAGTCAGGCCCTCACCTATGCTAGCCAAGCACTCTGCCATAGAACTGCATCTGTGGTACCTCCATTATCTCCTGAAATAGTTGCATAGTAATCTAGCAAGTAAGCGTGCTGTAGTTTATTCAAGTCAACCCCCCGCTGATAGGTGTTCAGGTTACTGTCAATCTTTGGTTCTTACATACATTGCTGCAATGTGTTCATCAATTGTGGTATAAATCTGGGTTTAGTCCTCGGGTCATGTGGCCCGGTGGTGCCCCATGAGGTCAGCCCCTTTTACCCTTCTTCCATAATGAGTGTGGGCACTGCTTTCCATATGGCTTTGCCAATAGAAGGTGTTATTAAACCTTTGGATTTGAAAAACACTGCTGGAGAAAGATGGTACCATGTGACTGCCCTTTCTGAATGAGAGCGCACGTCTTGGTGTGACACTTCTGTCCATAGACTGTCTCTTCAGTACCTGTGCCTATTTTTTTTTTAAGTAGGTGATCTTTCTCTGTTTATCCCTCATAGAAGAGTTGAAAGTGTTGTGTCCCCACTTTTCATATGTCTTTGGACTTTCCTTAAGGTACCTGTTTCCATGAAGGTTTTTGTTTGTTTGATTGCTTATTTTTTGCTATTTTATCAACCTTTTCTCCTATGGATTTTGGATTTAGGGTCATAGTTAAAGGCCTTTCGCACTCCAAGATTGTAAAGAAATCATCCAATGGTTTCTTCTCTATAACTTTTTATATTCTTATTTTTCTCACTTTTAACCCTTTGGCTGGGTTGTTTCTTTCATCTGGGAGAAATTATTTCCCTGTGTGTTTCTGCCTAGTCACTTTCTTCTGAGTTTGGAAAGCCACAGCCAGGATTCCTGATTTCTTGTCCCCAGCGCCCCCCTCTGCAGTGCTGCTTGGATGGAGGAGGCACAGCGGGAGAGGAGGATGCTACCCTGTCACTGCGATCCATTCAGTTTGCACACAGGATAGCTATGTGCAAGGGGGTCATTCAGCTAGGAGCACCTCGTGTGTGCCTGTATTTGGGACCGCACCAGATTCAGGGATAAATAAAACAGAGGAAAGTAGAATATTCACAATACACACAAACATCAAGATTATACTTGTTAGTGGGTTACCATGTGATGCTTTGACACATGTATAAATTATGTATTTAAATCAAATTGTAGACATGTCTATCTTCTCATACATTTGTTTCATTATTCTTTCTTTCTTTCTTTCTTTCTTTCTTTCTTTCTTTCTTTCTTTCTTTCTTTCTTCCTTAGAGACAGGGTCTCATTGTGCAGTTCAGGCTGGCTTTAGCTCACTTTGCAGCCCAGGCTGGTCTTGAACTCACAACAATCCTCCTGCCTCAGCCTCCCTAGCACTGGAATTACAGGTGTGTGTTAACATGCCTGGCTTCAAACACTTACTTCTTTATGGTGACAACTTTCAAAATTCTTTCTGTAGCTTGTGGAAATGTAAAGTATGTTGTTATTATCTATGCCCATTCTCCTCTGTCTTGCTCCTACCTAACTGTAAGAATACTGTCATTAATATTATAATTCCTTTATATTATTATAAAATAATTATCAGCCTGTTATATTTTATACAACATATGTGTGAATAGCCAACCATAGTAACACCAGGCCGTGAGTCAGCTACACACACGTGACGGAAACCTATCCAGGGAAGCCAGAGATGCTACTCACAGGTGAGAGAACTGAGGCCTCGTGTGGTTCAGGCCCTTTGCCAAGATGACCCCGCCATTTTGTTCCTGCCACAGACATTTTTCTGCTGCAGGCAGCCTGACGTTTGATGGTGGTTCTCAGAACGAGCTAACCAGCGGCAGAAATCAGAGCAGGTAGAAATGGTTGTCCTGTTTTATAAACCGAAAACTGAGAGTGACTCAAATGGTTATCTCAGGACCTAAACAAGCTTTTCTGACTTTAGACCCAGGGCCAGTAGCTCACACCCCTGAGAAAAGTTAGTGTCAAACAGAAATGGGACAGCCAGGGCAGGTCCCAGGCTATTTACAGTATTTCAGAAGGATCCAGTGAGAAGTCATAGAACAACTACCAGAAACAAAAAGCCATCTTTTCCTCCTGCCTCACCTCCCACCCCACCTCCTCTTTCCCCTCCTCCTTCACAAACAACCAAAAAAGCAACATTAAAGACCTAAGTTGGTCCTCCTGCACCCAGGTCTCCACGACAGCCTCCTCCTGACCAGCCTGCCCCCTACTGGTGGCAGCCATCCGGGAGCCCCTGGCCCAAGTTCGCAGTTAGTATTTGGTTTAAAAGTAAGAGGAAGAATTTTTCCTATCTGTGAAAACTATTGTTCTTTCTCTTCAAGTCCAGCTTCAGGTTTTCATGGCCAAGGTGTCTCCTCACAGACTCCACTGCTTACCATCCAGAGATGAGGGGACCTGGCTTTAGGCCTTTTGGCAGGAATTAGCTGTTTTTTTTAAAAAAAAAACTTTCTTGATCTAAGTCTAGGCCAGCACAGGACTCTATATTGTGGGGAGTGGTGATATTAATAGTGGCAATAGCTGAGGAGGCCAGGCTTTCCTATATGCCCAGTGCTGTGCTGAGCCCTTGCCGTGCACATAATGCTCACAAAAACTCTACGATGTGAGCCATAGCATCCTGCTTTTTCAGGTGACGACATGGGGCCTCAGGGAGGAGAGGTTATGGCGGTATCAGTATTGTCCACCTCTGAGCCACACACGTACCTTTTATTACCTTTCTTTCTTATTGGTCTCTTTGGTTTCCTTGGTGTTGATAATGTCTATGTTTTCTGTGCACATCATTGACTCCTTTCCAGCTCTCTTGCCCACTGGTCACATAACCTTCTCCTCCAACATTTCTATGTGTCGTTGTGACCTCGCTCGCTTTCACTTAGCTGGAAGAGGGCATTCCAGCCCTATAAGCAGCTCTTCTTTGGACCTCCTTCACCTCCCTGCTGTTTTTTTTTTTTTTTTTTTTTTTTTTTTTCCAGTACCGGGGATCGAACTCACGACTGCCTGCTTGCAAGGCAGATGCTTATGCCGCTGAGCTAAATCCCCAGCCCCCTCCCTGCTGTTTTTCCTCATCTGCTCCTCATGGTGCTGCTTATTCCTGGATTTGATGGAGCACAAGCCCAGGATCACCAAGATCTGGTAAATCTGCCTATGTGTTTGTCCACTCCATGCTTGATCGGTACCACCCAGGGCTCTAGATTGAAGGTAATGTTGTTCCGAATTTAAAGGCTCTAATTTCTCTATCCTTGCCAGTTTGCTTCTCTGTGGTAAAATGCACATAACAAATGGTACCATTTAATCACCATTAAGTGTATAATTCAGTGATGTTAAGCACATGCACAACTGCCACTGCTTTGTTTTCTCACCGTATGCATTTGCCTATCCTTCTTCCTTCCTGTACATGGACTTATGCAGTGTCAGTCTTTGAGGTCCGTCACGTTGGAGAACACATCACGACCTCACTCATTTCAGCAGCCGAGGAGCATGCCTTTGCACACCCCAACAGATCTTGCTCATCCACCGTCTCCTGCTCGGCTGCCGACGCTTCCTCTGTGACTGCTGTGCACAGTGCTGCCCTGAGCACTGGTGGGCAGCAGGAGTCTGTTTCTACCCCAGCGTTCAGATCTTTTGGATATTTGCTTAAGAGTGAAACTGCTGGGCCTCCTGCTAGTTCTAAGTTTAATTTTTGATGAATTGCCCAGCCATTTTTCACAGAGGCTACCTCATTATCCATTTTCATGAGCAATATACAAAAAGGCACGAATTTCTCCGCAGCCCCAATGTTTGTTTGTTTGTTTGGTATTTTTTGTTTTGTTTTTTTTTTTTTTTGTCTTTTTCCTTTTTACCGGTACCAGGGATCGAACTCACGACTGCCTGCTTGCAAGGCAGGCGCTTATGCCGCTGAGCTAAATCCCCCGCCCCTCCAATGTTTGTTTTTTATGCATTTTTTATAACAGCCACCTCAGTGAACATGAAATGGTGTCTCGTGGTTTTGCATGCTTTTCTTTAATGACAAATGAAGTTGAACATTCCCTTTTATGTATCTGGAGAAATGTTGATTCAAGTCTTGCCAATTTTTACTTGTTTTTCTGTTGCTGAGTGTTAGAAGTTTTTGTTTTTACATATTTTAAGTATTAACCCCTTAGCAAATGTAGAATTTACAAATATTTGCTCTTATTTTGTGAGTTGTCTTTTTACTCTCTTCAATAGTGTCTTTCGATACGTAAAACTTTTTAATTTTGAGGAAACTGTTTATCTAATTTTTTTCTTTTGTTGTCAGTGCCTTTGGTGTCACTGGCAAATTTACTGTGTAATGTTTCCCTATTGTTGTCTTTTAAAGTTTTTATACTTTTATTCTTCTGTCTTAGGTCAGTTTTGAGTTATTTTTTATGTTATGGTGTGAATTTTGTGGATGCAAAACATGAGGACCTGCTGCTTCCCATGACACCTCAGGCCATCTTTTTTTAGTCTTTTGCATGTGGATGTGTTGTACATGTGTTTAATATCACTGAATTATACACTTATGGTGATAACTTTATTTGTTGAAAAGACTATCTTTCAACCATTGGTAGTCTTGTCAAAAATCATTTGATCATCTATGTGAAGGTTATTTCTGGACTCAGTATTCTATTCCACTGGCATATATGTCTGTCTTTATGACACCATACTGTTTTGATAACTTAAGCTTTGTAGTAAGTTTTGCACTCAGGAAGTTTGATCCTCCAACTTTGCTCTTCGTAAGATTGTTTGGCTTCTTACAGTCTCTTACAATTCCATTTGAATTTTAAGATCATTTTTCTTTAACAACCTCACGATTTTGTTAGAAAGTAAATTTGTATAGTATTGACTTCTTAACAATAGTTGTCAAACTCATGAACACAAGATGTGTTGAGGTCCTTTTAGTTTCTTTTAGAAATGTTTTTATAGATTTAGGAGTATGCTTCTTTTTCCTCATTGGTTAAATGTATTCCTAAATAGTTTATTACATTTTATACTATTGTAAGTGGGTTTTCTTGATTTGCTTTTAGGATTGCTTGTTGCAAGACTATAAAAATTCAATTGATTTAGTGTGCTGATTTTATATCCTACAACTTAGCTGAGTTTTTTTAAATTAGCACTAATAGTTCTATGTGTGTGCACATGTGTATAGATTTTAGGTTTTTTTTTTTTTTTTAAAAACATAGGATCATATCATCTGTGGGCAGAGATAATTCACTTCCTCCTTTCCAGTTTGGATACCTTTCTGTTTTCTTGTCTGAGTGCTGGCGAGTGCTTCTTCCAGGGCTATGCTAAATGGTAATCGTCTTCCTCATCTCAGTGTGAGCAGCTCTCAGTCTTTCCGCGCTGAGTGTGCTGCTGGCTGTGGTTTTTTTTTTTTTCATATATGGCCTTCTTCTTGCTAGGGGAGCTTTTCTGTTCCTAGTTTATTTTTTCTAATCATGAAAAGATGTTGGATTTTGGTGGGCTTGTCGTTTGTTTGTTTGGGGTCTTTTTGAGGCAGGGTTTCATTGTATGGTTCAGCCGGCCTTGAGCTCACTTTGCAGACCAGACTGGCCTTGAACTCACAGCAATCCTCCTACCTCAGCCTCCCGAGTGCTGGGACTACTGGCATGTGCCACTATGCCCAGCTAAATGTTGGATTTTGTCCAGTGTTTTTTCTGCCATCAATTGAGATGGATCATATGGTTTTTCTCATCATTCTTTAATGTGATGCATTATATTGATTGGTTTTTGAATAGTGAATTATCTCACTGGGGTGAGATCATGTCTCATTGTGGTTTTCATTTGCATTTTCCTGATAGTTTGTTACACTGAGCATCTTTTTATATATCTGTTAGCTATTTGTATGTCTTTCTAAAGTTTTTTAGACAGGGTCTCACTGAGTCGCCTAGGCTGGGCTCAGACTTGCAATCCTCCTGCCTCAGTCTCTCAGAGTGCTGTGATTATAGGCATGAACCACCACATCTGGGTTTGCATGTCTTTTTTTTTTGATACTGGGAATCAAAATCATGACCTCATGGTTGTCAGGCAGGCCCTGTGCTGCTGAGCCAAATCCCTGGATTTGTATGTCTTTTTAAAAGAAATGTCTGTTCAAAACTTTTGCCTATTTCTAGTAAGATTTTTTATATTGATATGTTTAAGTTCTTTGTATATTCTGTATATGAGTACTTGTAACATTTTTTTCCCATCCTGTAGGTTGTCTCTATACTATGTTATGTAGAAGCTTTTTCTTTTCTTTTTTTGTCTTTTTGAGACAGGGTCTTGCTGTGCAGTTCAGGCTGGCTTTGAGCTCACTTTGTAGCCCAGGCTGGTCTCGAACTTGCAATGATCCTCCTGCCTCAGCCTCCCGAGTGCTGGGATTACAGGCATGAGCCACCATGCCCGGCGTAGAAGCTTTTTCATTGGATGCAATCCTCTGTCTATTTTTGCTTCTCTTGTCTATACTCCTGAGATTCTATCGGAAAAACACTTGTTTAAATCAATGTTCTGAAGTATTTCTGCTGTATTTTTGTCTAATAGTTTTACAGGTTTTGGTTTTCCACTTTATTCTGTAATGCATTTGGGGTTGATTTTTATAACTGGTGAAAGTCAATGTTGTAGTCAGGGGTTTCAAGGAGAACAGTTACATACAAGACACAAACTGCTGGGTTCTCCATTGCACCTTTGGCTTCTCACTCACAGATTCACACACTGCCCTCTCAGGCACGCACTGCCTGGCCTCCCAGACCTTCTGAAATTGGGGTGGAAGCCTTTCAACCTCAGAACTCTTCCATTCTGCAGGAGCCTAAAACCAGCACTTCATGGATGATGCCAGGGTCTGCTGCCAGTCCGAGCAGAGGCCAGGCTTTCCTCTCTCTTGGATGTCAGAGTCCAGTGTTTGGATTGCTGAGCACCCTGAATCCAATTTCATGAAACAGATTCTCTGGGTTGCTGCCATTCTGGAAACTGGTGCTGCCACCACCATTTTAGAACATGGTCCTCTGTGGCTTTCTCCTCAAAGCAAAGTCTCACTTTTGCAATTTTGTGGATGCAAAACATGAGGACCTGCTGCTTCCCATGACACCTCAGGCCATCTTTTTTCTCTGTTCCTTCTCAGCAATTGAGATCTCACCTCTATCTTTACAGTCCACAAATTTACTGGAGCTTTTTTCCCCAGTCAGACTCACAGCATTTTAAATCATTCTGCTGGACTCTTTGCTCTTGATTTGCAACATAAATCTGCAAGGGAAAAAAAAAAAGAAGCCAAAAAAACAAAATAGCCATGCCACTGCCTCAACATTTGACTGCCTTGAAATTTCTATTGCCAGATTGATCAGTCTGCTGCCCTTGACCTCAATCTCAGGCAAAGTCTCTAGACATGAACAAAATTCAGATAAACTTTCTGCCAAGCCATAACATACATTGTGTGGAGTCCAACACCCAATGCAGTCCTTCCCAACAGAAACCTCCCAGGCCTGGTCTTTACTGGCAGGCTTTCTATCAGCCTTCTGGTCTCCTAAACTCTGAACAGAATCTCCTCTACAGAACAGCCTAAGATGTTTCAGCTCTACTCTTTCAGGCGACATTGCTGAAGCTTTCCAAACTCTTCCACGAGCCATTTCCAACAGCTTTTGAACCACATAGCCAGGCAACATCACAGCAATGACCTTACTCTCGGTACCAATTTTTGTTGTAGTCAGGGGAAAAGAGGACAATTACAGAAAGATGCATAATTTATAGTATTATTTATAATGATCACCCAAGAAGTCAAATACAAAGAAAGTACTGGAAATCTGTTGACAACACTAAAGACCTGGATCCAGCGGAAGGCCTTGATCCCATGGCAATAACCTTCATAATTTCAGAGCCTAGAGACAACGACAATGTCTCATGCAAGTCTATTTCACCGATCTGCATTGGGAAGACCCAAAGAACAGTGGTGGAAGCTAGAAATTCTATGCCATTGAGGTGAAGGATCTGTGCCAGTAGGCTGAGGGTTCTGCAGCTGAGTCGAGAAGCAACACTCAAAATAAGAACCAGGGCTCCCCTGAAAAACACCACAGCCATCCTCAGTGACAGTGAGAACAGTTGAGTTTGTATCAGGAAACCAGCATGACAAGTTTCTCCTGGATATTAAATAGCACACATCTTCCCCTCTGGAGCCAGGAACTAAAAGTAAGGACCAGAGCTCCCTCAGAGTGAACCACAAGGTCCTGAGCTCCTCTGATGGTAACAGCTGAGTTCATATCAGGAGAGTCAGCATGACAAGCTCCTCCAGGAGAACCAATGGCTCCAAACAACAAACTTAGGAGGACCCACAATGCTACTCTTCCTCTCCAGGTCTCCTTTTTATGCTGGCAACTGTCCTCAGGACCATCCACGCTCAGCCCCACACTGATTCAGTTCCACTGGTGTTTAAGTTGACCATCAGTTACCAATCCATTACAGTCAGAGATCGTAATAGGATTCCAGTTTCTTCTGCATGTGGATATCCAGTTTTCCCAGCATCATTAATTGAAGAGACTTTCCTCCCAGCATATATTCTTAGCATTTTATAAAAAATTGAGTGTAAAATATATACATTTATTTCTAGATTCTTCATTCTGTTCCAGTGGTCTGCATGTTTTGGTTATTACTTCTTCCTTTCTTTTTTTTTTTTTTTTATCGGTACCAGGGATTGAACTCATGACGTACAGACTTGCAAGGCAGGCACTTATGCCACTGAGCTAAATCCCCAGCCCCTGTTTTGGTTATTATTGTAGTATATTTTGAAGTCAAATAGTGTGATGTCTCAAGCTTTTTTTATTTGCTCAAGATTGCTTTGGCTAACTAGGTACAAATTTTAGAACATTTCCCCCATTTCTGTGAAGAATGTCACTCATACTGTCAGGGAGATGGGTTACAATTAATGAACAATTAATTTTGTAGGCTGCTCTGGGTAACGACCATTTTTACATTATTAAATAGGACCTCGTGGGACACAGAATCTCCTTCCAATTTATAGTTTTCATTGTACAGATCTTTTACCTTAGAGTTAGGTTTATTTCTCAGTAGTTCTTATCTTTTTTTATTATTATTGCTGTAGCTGTTTATGAGACTGCTTTCTCAGTTTCTTTTTTAGCTAGTTTGCTATGGAGTGAGTATAGATGGCCTTTCTTTCTTTCTCCTGACTAATTCCTCTGCCTAGGATTTCTAGTACCATGTTGAATAAACGTGGATGGAATGGACATCCTTGTCTTTTCCAGCCCTAGGAGGAAAGTCTTTCATGTCTCTCTTCTGTATGACGGTAGCCAGGTTTGTCACACACAGTCTCACTGTGCTGAGGCATGTTCCTCCTACACCTGCATTCTTGTGTGTGACACTGGGGCTTGAGTCCGGCACCTCCACACTGAGTGGCATCCCACTGAGAGTTTTCATCGCAAATGTGTGTTAAATTGTCATAAATGCTTTTTCTAAGTCTTCTGAGATGATCACATGGCTGTTGGCCTTCATTCTGTTAATGTCATATATCACAGTCACTGATTTACATATGTTGAACCACCCTTGCATTTTGGGAATGGATCCTGCTTGATCACGGTGAATAATTTTTTTGATGTGTTGTTGGATTCAATATGCTAATATTTGGGGGAACTATTCAAATATTTTTTTCTGCCCTTTTATTTTGTTGGTTGTTTTGTTTTGGTTGTTTGTTTTTGAGACATGGTCTCACTGTGTAGTTCAGGCTGGCCTTGAACCAGCTATGTGGCCCAGGCTGGCCTCAAATTCACAACGATCCTCCTGCCTCAGCCTCCTGAGTGCTGGGATTACAGACATGTGCCACCACGCCCATTTTTTGCCCTTTTATTTCTCCTCTTTCTGGAATTCCTATGAGCATATGTTTGATAGGGGGTCCTATAGATCCTTCGGGGCTTGTTTACTCTTCTCCTTATTCTTTTAAAAATTTTAAAAATTCTTTTTAAAATTTAAATGCTCTTCTGAAGACAATGATTTAGTGACTTATCTCTGAGTTCCCTGCTTATTCCCTTATTCAAAATTGCTGATAAACTCTTCTGGTCGACTTCTTAGATTCAGAATTTCTGTTTGGTTCCTTTTTAATAATAATAATAATGATAGATATAGATATATGTAAAACACTTATTAGGTTCACAGAAAAACTGAACAGAACGCACAGAGAGTTCCCGGATGTTCCTGCCCTCCCTCCTGCACACACTGCCTCCCTCATCCAGCACCCCACACTGCAGTGATATATTGGTCAGAATCAATGAACCCTTGATTACTCATCCTTATCACCCAAAGTCTATGGGTGTAAGGACTCTCTCAGTGGTGCACATTCCATGGATTTGGACAAGAATATACCCACATATATCCACCATCATGGCACCGTACAAAATAATTTCACTGCTCCATCTATTCATCCCTCCCTTCCCAACCAATGCCAATCACTAACCTCTGTAGTTTGGACTTCTCCAGACCGTCCTAAAGTTGAATCACACAGTACATTTCAGCTTGGTTTCTCTCACTTAGTGATATGGATCGATAGTTACTCTATGTTTTCTCATGACTTGACAGCTTGGCTGTTTTTCATGCTGAATAATATTCCGTTGTTTGGATTGACCACAGTTTGCTTATACATTAATCTACTGAAGTGTTCTTCTTTTTTTTTTTTTTTTTTGTCTTTTTCCTTTTTATCAGTACCGGGGATTGAACTCACGACTGCCTGCTTGCAAGGCAGGCGCTTATGCTGCTGAGCTAAACCTCCAGCCCTTACTGAAGTGTTCTTGATTGCTTCCAAAGTTTGATTCCTTCTTACAATTTTTACCTCTTTATTCATATTTTCATTTTGTTCCTACACAGTTTTCTATAGTTTCTTTTATTCTTTGTCCATGGTTTCTTTCAGTGTATTGAATAAATTTAAGATCACTGATTTAACAATATCTTTGACTTGATTATTCAGATATATAACTTCCCTGGAGATGCTTACTGTCAAATTCTTTATTTTCTAATATTTCCAGCCTCTTTATATATTTTGCAATTTTCTTGAGAACTGTATATTTTGATTATTATGTTGCAACAGCTCTAGAAATCTGATTTTCTCACTCCCTAGCAGTTAAATCTTGCTTGTTAAGGGCTGGAGTTGATTGTGACTTTTACAAGTTCCTTTTTCCAGAACAGGATTTCACTGTGTAGCTCATGCTAACCTTGAATCCACTTTGTAGCCAAGGCTGACCCTGAACTTGCAGCAATCCTCCTCTCTCATCTTCTCAAGTATGGGGATTACCAGTGTGCACCACGATACTTGGATTGAACTATTTTTAAGCAATGTGTATTTCTTGTTGAGTTGATCACTCATTTTTTCTTTCTCTCTGTCTAGCCAGCGTACTGTCAAAGATTCCCCACATGTCTGGCTCCCAAGAGGAAGGAAAGTAGTGTCTCCTTATGTCCCTCAGAAGCCACTTCAGCCCTGGGGGATGGAGATTATAATTACTAGCACTACACTGACCCTCCCCTTGCCCCCACTTAGTGATCCAAACCAGCAATCAGCAATCAGGACTTGCAGCCCCAATACTGGAGGACAAGACTTATTGATCACCCTGGTACCACCAACCTGTACTGGAAACTGGGGCAACATCCCACTGCCTCCTTCCTGGGGCTGGGACTGGAATGGCAACTACCATTGTGTTGTAGGTTGAAATTCACCAGAATTCTGAAATTTACCAGCCTTTTAGCCCAACCCTGCACTGGGCAGCCCCAGAGTTCCAAAGTAGCTCCTTCCACTGGCCTCTGTCAGCTGGACTTGCTTACTAGGAATAACAGAATTTTTTTTTTTTTTTTTTTTTTTTTTTAGAGAACAGATTGAGCTTCTTGTTCCACCTCTTCCCTGGTGTTAGTGTCCTCACATCCTGGTGGGACTTTTAAGCTCATTTAACTGGAAACTTACATCCTCTCAATCATTAATCAGCTGTCAGACATCCTGAAATGATTCTATCACTTCACATCTCGGAAATTTCTTCAATTACATCTTCCTACATCTGTCCTTCTATGTTTTTATTCTGATGACTACATTTTATAGTTCTAGTAATTCTTTTGAACGTTCTTCTTGGAAAAGAGTGCACTATTATTTTTCAGGAAGGTGACCTTTTTTATACTCCTGAGGATATCAACTGTTGCTGTTACTGGTTTTACTCTTCTAGTTCCTGCTTCATCTCGGTTGGCTCCATGTACCCCCACATGCGTGGCTTGAGTTCTCCTGTGGGTCAGGAATGGTGCTACCATAGCGGGCAACCCTGAGCTGCTGATTGCAAGTCCTGGATAAGTGGGGGGTTGGTGCAGATATTCTGTGCCAGTGTGATCATTCCGGGACTTGGCTGTTGTCTTGAGAGACTTTCTCACTGGAAGTCCCTCTAAAAAATCTTCTGGTCCCTTTTTCCAGGACAGTATCTGCAGCTTACCAGCCAGTTGCAGAGTGAGCAGGAAGGAGTGTTAATAGGCTTAGCCTCGGCCCCCCTCAGGGTGAGTGGGAAATGGGGAGACTGATAGGAGGAAAATTCTCACTCAATCCGTCTGTTGCCAGGGAAGACTTCTTGCTACCTCAGCTGTGCCTTGGGGAGGCCTCTCAGTCTAATGCTCAGATGAACAATGGGCTGTCACCCGCCTAGAAATGGGGCTGTGCTTGGAGGAAAGCTCCTTTTATATCAATTTCCAAATCAGTCCTTTCAGGCTTCACCTCTCATGTGATCCCTAATTTTTTTTTTTTTGAGACAAGTTCTCACTGTATATTTCAGATGGCCATGAACTCACTATGTAGCCAAGACTAGCCTCAAACTGACAGTGATTCTTCTATAATCTCAGCTCTGAGTGCTGAGATTATAGGCATGCACCACCATGCTCAGATGATCTGTAACTGCCTGCCAGAATTTAGTGCTTCCAATTCTAGAGATGTCCTGGAGTCCTTTGGCTCCAGACAACCTCGTCCTACTCTGGGCATCCTCATGGAGAGATCTACACTGCAGCCAACTTCAGCCTCCAGCCCTACAACCTCTAAAACAGCTGCCATCTCTGCCCATTCTCTACCTTCTGACCTTTGAGGACAGGTGAACTTGACTCGCAGGTTCCAGCAGGAAGTGCTTAAGGTGCTGTGTTGGCAGGGACCCACTGTCCTCAGCCTGCTCTTGCTGAAGAATGAGCAAATGCCTGGCAAAATGTTTAAGAGGAGTATTGGTAGGGGACACTCAGACAGGACGAGGGAATGATGCATTCGTGGAATAGCAGCTCACCGTGACATAGACTGCTGAGGACATCATCACGGGAGGCTCAGAGATTATGTGGGCAAATGAAGCCAAGCACAAAGCTCCAGAATGGGTAATATCAGCCCATGGTGATAAAAAATCAGAACAGTAGAACCGGTGGGATAGCTCAGTGGTAGAGCACTTGCCTAGTATGTGTGATGTCCTGGGATCAAATCTCAGCACCACAGCAGGATAAAATCAGAACAGCATCCCCCCAGCAGTAGAGACCGGATGGGAGGTGGCTCCAGGGAATCATCAGAGGAGTGGAAATGATTTCAGTCTTGATGTGGGCTGCAAAGATGCAATGTATATACAATTGCCAGTCTGTATGTGTAAGACGTACGCACAGTACATGCGTCATTGTGCATGTTGCACACCTTAGTAAAAGGAATGAGCAGAAGTTGATAGGTTCTGAGTGCTTGCCGCAGACTAGGCATGGAGAGACCTGCTTTATAATACTATCACTTAGCCAGGTGCAGTGGTGCAGGCTCAAGTCTCAGCACTCTGAGAGGCTGAGACAGGAGGATCACAAACAAAACAAAACCCCGTTCACTTACTGAGCACCTAATATTTGCTAAGCACTATCCATTATCTAGGTCCTGGGGATGCAGCAATGGGGGGAAGGTTGGAATAGGCCCCACCACGGGACAACCACCATTAGTGAGGGGGACAGTGTGAAATAACTACACTCAAAAGGGAAGTGATCACTGTGAATATATAGAAGGTGTTCAGCGTAGTGTGGGGAAAGCCAGAAGCCTTCCCTGCGAAAGTGGGGTCTGAATAGAGGACTCAAGGGGGAGGAGGAAGCAGTTGGCCACAGGGGCGGCAAGGGAAGAGAGTGTTTGTGCTATGGGAGCAGCCTATGCAAGGATCCTGTGGCACAAAAGAAGGCAGAGAGCAGCACCAGGCAGGGTGCAGCCAATGTGAGGAGTCAGGGACCCCCAGAACCGGGGAGGGCAGGGGCCGAGGATGAGGAGGCGAGGGGACTCCCCTGGGGCTCCCAGTGAGTGCAGCAGGGACTGGAGCCAGCTTTGTCTAACCGCCCCTGCCCACCGAGACAGCGGGAGGTCTCTGGATGCGGACAGGAGAACCGCCTGGGTGCCCGCCGGCTTGCCAGCTGCCCTCACTCTCTCCACCTCTCAGCTCCGCAGGGCCTGTGGCCGGGAGTGGCTATGGGGCTTTGCCCCGAAGAGCAGTACTGGGACAACCTGCTGAGCAGCTGTGTCTCCTGCAAGCCGGCCTGTGGCCATCGGAGCCAGCGCACCTGTGCAGCCTTCTGCAGTGAGTTCTGGGCCAGACTACTCCTCTCCGTTCCCTCTGAGCTCCTGCTAGCCCCCTGCCGTAGGTGCCAAGAGGGGAGAGATGTACAGTGTGGCACCTATTTACTCTGGACCTTCCTGCTCTGGTCACCCTGCCACTTTCCAGTTTCTTGACCACGTTGCATTCCCTTCTGCCTGGAATGCATATTCCTCGTTCATCTTCCCTCAGCTCCTCTTACCCAACCTTCCGGTCTCAGCCCAAATATCAGAGGAGTCCTCTGACTGCCCTGTAGCAATTAGGCTGTCTTTAGGTCACTTTCTTACAAAACGTTTTATTAAAGAAATTATCTGGTGCACACTTGTATTTCAGCACTTGGGAGGCTGAGGCAGGAGGATAGTTACAGGTTCCAGACTCGTCTGGGCTACAAAATGAGCTAAGCAAAATGAACTGCGTAGTGAAGTCCTGTCTCAAAAAGACAAAATAAGTAAATATAAAAAAAGAAAGAAATTATCAAACATAGACACAACAGGACAGTAAAACCTTGTGATACGCATCATCAGCTTTAAAAATAATTACAACTCTATCTTTTAATTTCTCCAATTTTGGCTTATATATTTTAAAGAAAATTAAGACCTCATAGCACTTGACCTGTAAATACTAGTTTGTGACTTGAAAACATAAACTCAGCATCTCACTGCCCCCTGCAACAATTGCTTAACATAGTCTAATATTTATGCCATCCTAATTTTCTGCAATTGTCTTAAAAAGTATCTATTGTTCATTTCTTTCTTAATATAATTTATTCCTTTTCTTGATGTAGCTTTACGATGTGCTGTTATGGGTTTTAGTGCTTGTTTCATGTCTGACTCAACCATTAGACTGAGCTCTCTGATGGGCAGGAACCACATCTTACCTGAGCCTAGATAGTATTTTGTACATACACACAGAGTAGAGCTCAGAGAGGCTAACTGGTTTCGCTAAAATCACATAGCTTAAAAGTAGAAATGTCAGGATTTGAACCAAACCCCCCAGCTCTGAACCACCATGCGTTAATCAATTAGAACGTTCATTGTTTCATTCCCCAAATATAAATGGACTCCTTTAGCCCCATGAAAATAGGTATCTGGCCTGACCCTTGAAGAAAGTTGTCATCTAATGGGAGAAATGACTGCCTTTCGAGATAGAAGGGGTAAGTATGTAAGAAGCCACATTTGGCTGTCTCCTAGCAGGGAGCAGGGGAGGTGTTCAGAGTGCACAGAATGTGGGAGGCATGTGAGAGGGAAGGGCATCCTGGAGGAGAGGCCAGTGTGGGCCTAGGTGCACTGGGGAGGGGTGTGTGGGTCACAGTCAGGAATGCCGGAATCCTGAGGTGCGGATAAGCTGCCAGGTCCGAGGAGTCCAACAGCAGCCACCCCTGCAGCCTCCAAGGTGAGCAGGAGGTCCCGGCAACCCTGAGAACAGTACCTGGGCAGCATGAGTGGTGTGCAGGTGCTGTGAAGTGCAGGGCTGAGTATTCTCTGAGGCCCCAGTTCCATGACCTTTCTGGTGTTTAGTGTGTGTGTGCATGCATGTGTGCATGTGTGTGTGTTTGCATTGTAGAGATGCTCAAAGGAATATTCTGCTCAAGCCTTCCACTCGCTGAGTGCCAAGCACAGTGCTGGAGGTTTCAGCTCTGAGTGTCAACCCTGACTGAGAAATCTGTGTTATTATTGTCCCTCTTTTGGGAGTGAGGAAACTGAGGCAGGGGGAGTCAAGACGACACAACCTGTAAGCACTTAAGCAGGGATGTCACCAAGTTTGTTTGGCTTTGTTATTTGTGTTCGTAACCACTATCATACACTGCCTCTGAAGTGTGCTATTCAAATCTGTGTGCGAGTCTTAAACACAAAGGAAACTTACCTTGGGAAAGTAAATGATCTTTCCTTTTTATTTTTAAAATTTTACTTAATTAGTATATGTGTGGAGTACACAGTGTCTGTTTCCTTTGTGGGGTGTTGGTACTGTGCATCACACATCTTGATTCCTTTTTCAGCCTCTTTCCCTTCTTACCCTCCCCTCCCCATCCTTTGCTCCTGTTTCTTTTCGTTTGTAGTACGTGTTTACATTCTTTGTGTGCAGTTGGTTCATGTGCATCACATACCCAGATTCCCTTTTTCTTTCTTTTTTTATTTTTTATTTTATTTAAAGGAGGAAAAAAGCAGTATAAGGGTACAAGTAACACAGAATTTAAAAAACAGTAAGAAATCACTAGTTAATAGATTACATATTGTCATCTTAGAAATAGTTGTTCAAGTTACAGGGTTAAAGCATACACAGTGGACACTCAAACAGTGAGACTGCAAACAGATTCAACAAAAGCTTAGTAATATGGTCATCTATCTTACACACCTAAACACACTTGCAATTGTATCCTTTAAAGCATTTTTTCCCTCTATTTTTTACAACAACATTTACACATTTTGGCTTGTATTACTCCCATAGTTCTTATTACTTTTTTTTTGGAAGAGAATAAAACCAAATATGACAAAACAAGGCAGTCCGTCAAAACAAAGGATGGACATAGCACATGATGTAAAAACAGAATACAAGGTAATCAACAATGGTTACCTCCTTTTTCTTTCTTTTTAGACAGGATCTCACTACATAGCTCAGGCTGAATTTACATTAATCCTCCTGCCTCAGCCTTCCAAGTGCTAGGATTACAGGCATGCTCCTCCAAGCCAGGACTGATTCTTTTCTTCACCTCTTACTCCTTTCCTCCTTCCCAGCTCTATCTCTTGATTCCTTTCCCCTTTGAGAATGATCTCTCTGCCTATTACCATTGTATATTTTTATTTTACTCTATTTTTACTCTGGGTTTCTCATAGAAGCAAAACAGTGTGATATTTCAGCTTGAGTGTCTGATTTATTTCACTTAATATTACAATCTCAAGTTTCCTCCATTTTCCTACCAATGACTGAAGTTTATCCTTTTTATGGCAAATCCTCTTTAGGCAAAATAGTACTCCATTGTGTATAAATGTGCCATTTTCTTCACCCCTTTATCTGTTAATCGACCTATAGGGTGCTTCCAAGATTTAGCTATTATGAATTGTGCTGCTATAAACATGGGTACACGTGTTTCACTGTAATTTGATATCCTTAACACTTTGGGGAAGACGCCTAGATGGGAAATAACTGGATTAAATAAAATTTCTACATTTAGTTTTTTTGTGGAATCTCCATATTGATTTTTAGAGAGGTTGTACTAGCTTACATTCCCCCCAACAGCGTAGAAGAATTTCTTTTCCCCTGCAGCTTTTCAAGCATTTCTTATTATTTGATTTCTTGATGATAATCACTTTCACTGGGGTAGGATGGAATGTCAGAGTTGTTTTAATTTGTGTTTCTCTAAAGGGCAGCAATTGAATATTGCTTCATGTATTTAATGAATTTATACTTATTCTTCTGTGAGGTGTCTATTCCTTTCACTTGCCCATTTTGTTGATTGAGTTGCAAAGTAAAACATTCTGAGACTTTCCAAATGGTAAATGATTGTCTCAAATAGTTTTCTTTTTCCCTGTCCCTCCACCCCTGTACTGTGACTGGCATTCAGGGCCTCATGGGTGCTGGTGAGTGCTCCACTCCTGGGCTACCCTCACTCCCCAGTACATTTCTCTCAAGCTCACAGAGCTGGGTCTGCTGTGCTCCCTTGAGACAGGTGTGCGTGGGCTTTAATTCACTTAACATCTGCCCCTTCTCATCAAGGCCGTTTAAACTGCTGCCATTCTCACTGATTTTTAAGACTGAACAAGCACTATTAGGTCTTTTTTTTTTTCCTTTAGTACCAGGGATCGAACTCATGACCTTGCACATGCAAGGCAGGCATTTGTGCTGCCGAGCTAAATATCCAGCCCCCCGAACAAGCACTATTAATGTGAGCTTTCTGATGTTCCTCTCAGCCTTTTCTCCCAACTTGCCAGAGGATTCTGGCTTTCCTTCTACATTCTTTATGCTAATTTGAAACATTTTTCCTTGAAGAGGTTTGAAAGATACAAGTAATGATCTTATAATATAATATAGAAAAGATAAGTAAAAAATTTCATATGTTTGGAAACTAAGAAATGCACTTTTAAAGACTATAGGTCAAAGAAGAAATCAAAACAAAAAAGAAATCATTTTGAAGTAGATACAGAGAAAATGCTGTATATCAAAATGCAGGCAGTGCAGCTAGAACAGTACTTAGAGGGTGATGAATAGCCTTCAATTTGTTTCTTGTGAAAAAAAAAAAGATCTGAGTTGTTCTGGAATTGCTTTTGAGAATTGGGCTGTTTGTTTCTTTTTACTTTGATGCTCTCTGAGGCCGGGTCAGAGCTTTTGTGGCCTGTGGCATCTCTCATTTCTGTTTCCCAGAGTCACTCAACTGCCGCAAGGAGCAGGGCAAGTACTATGACCATCTCCTGAGAGACTGCATCAGCTGTATCTCCATCTGTGGGCAGCACCCCAAGCAGTGTGCACACTTCTGTGAGAACAAGCTCCGAAGCCAGGGGAACCTCCCTTCAGGGGTCTGGAGATCGCAGGCTGGGGAGACGGATGCCCGGTCTGATAACTTGGGACAGTACCAGGGACTGGAGCCCCGAGGCTCAGAGACGGGTCCAGGTAAGCCACTGGGATCAGCTGGCATGAGCTCTGAGGGTCAGAATGGGTAAGATAAGAAGAGCCTGCACTTTAGGGAGCACAGAGTCCAGCAAGTGGCCGGAAGTCAGGGCAGCCATCCTAGGAGAAGAAAACAATTTAGACATAATTTCCAAAAGTCTGTGGACAAGAAGAGAGTAGAAAAAAGGTCCTGGCTAGTGAGTGGGAGCCTCATAATCAGGGCTGCTGGGACTATGCAAGTTCTTTTTCATTTTTATTTATTTTAATTGACACACAAAAAGTATGCATACTTGTGGTTTACAATGAATTGGTTTTGATACATGTGTATATTTCATAATGGTCAAGCAGGGAACCTTTATCTTCTCAAACGTTTATCATTTCTTTGTGGCAAAATCAAAATTATTTTCTCCTAATTTTAAAAAAAATGTACAGTACATTATCATTATCTAAAGTCAACCTATGGTTCAATGAAACACTAGAAGTTACAGTATTTCTCCTGTCCAGAAATCCTTCCCCTGCTCTCCGCAGCTGAGCAGGTGAAAGCTTCCTAAGCATGAGAAGGAAACGGTAATACTAAGAAGTTTATGGCTACATTAGGCAGGAAAAGCAGTGTCCTGATGACTGGTTTTGTCCTTTACTGTGATTTTCTCATGTGACAGCATCACTGCTTCCCCCAGGGCTCTAGGGCAGGACTTATCCAGCCCCTGGTGACCTTCTCTGCTCTGGTGGGTGAGGAAGACTGTGGGCTCCTGATACCCAACACTGCAGGCTTCAAACTATTCTCTCACTGTCCCTGAGGACAAGCCTGAGCCCTTCTTCTGGCCTCCCATTTAGTCCACCCATCTGCCAGGCCTCTGTCCTCTCACTCAAGTGATTTGACTCCACCAGACAAATGTGGACCCGCCAGAAGTGGTGGAGTGCAGGTCCAGGGAGCAGGGTGTGGGAGCCAGAGGGCCATGGTGTTGAATTTGAAGGGAGGTCAAGTGAGGTGCTGGGTATGAGCTCCCAGGCCACCAAGCAAGCACGGTCAGCATTTAAAGCGAAGGACACATCATGACCTAAGATGAGCAGGTTTGCAGTTGGTCCTGTCCAATGACAACATGACAACAATTACTTTAACAATCCTAAGTGGCTTTATTTTTGGCTTTAGAATTTTAAAATATTTCATTCCGTAAAACAGAATATTTAATTCCAGTGAGCTGAGCAGAAAAAAGAAATAGAAACAAATAACAAGTAGTCTGATTGTTTCAAGTTTCAGTACTTGTGAGGTAGGGACTGGGAGGCAGAACAGTAACAAGAGGATTAGTTAGTGTCAGGCTGCTTCAGGTCGACTTTTGCATGGGAGATTACGACGGAGGGAACTTCTGCTGGAGTAATTCGGCTGGTGCATCTGTAATCCTGATTTCTCAGAAAGACAGAAGAACAGCTTAGGTTCAGCATGCACCTAAATGGAAAGTTAGCATGAGTGACATCATTTTGATATTTGGCCTGTTTTAGCCAGTACAGGGGCTTAGTCCACGGTGATGTCTGCCTATGATTTCTTTAACACCTCTTCCTAGGGAGAACCAAACAGATCCTTGTCTATGCAAGGATCATGGCTTTTAAGTCCAGACCTGGATTAGACCTTAGTGCCTAGAGCTGCCAGGGTCAGGGCTCACGTGGCATCTGGTCCAGGAACTTGTCAAAGGTTCATTTACTTTTAAATACGGAACAGTGTTGGTTTTATCATTTGGTTTTTGTCTCTGTGCCCGAAAGGTTTTCTCTTTTTGTCCTGGCTGTCCCTGGAATGTCATCATGGAAGCAGGACAGTACTCCCATCTTGCCTTTCCAGGGCTGAAGCCATGGTCCTGGGACTTGCTGAGACGGGCAAGTGACCAAAAGGGAAGAGATTAGGCTCTAAACAGAGCCAAAGAAAAGGCAGCAGGTGAAGTAGGCTCCAGGGAGGCAGTAGAGATAACTGACCCACAAAGGCCAGCAGGTGTGACCCAGTGGCCAGCAGAGGGCTGGAAACAGGGGTACTGGTGCAGCCAGACCAACCCCCTCCCTCCAGCAGGACAGAATCACTCCAGAAGTGGGCCCAGAAAGACTAGGGGATTCCAGAGGTGGGTGGAGTAGGCGATGTTTCATTCTGGAAACTGGGGTTTCTGGTGAAAGTCCACACTTCAAATGTGAGGGCTGCTGCCGCGCACCCTTACCCCCGCTGGCGCACACACACCCACACCCAGGGGGCAGGAGGGTCTTTGGCAGGGGAGGCCCACTGAGACCTAAGGTGAGGCTGCTGGCTCATGGGGGAAACCCCTCTGCACCACACATTGAACCAAATCTCACCCAGCATGCATAGAACTCAGAGGAAAGAGACAATGCAGGAGAGAAGCAAAGAGCTGAGGGTCCAAGGGAACCTAGGGTGCCAGGTGGACGCGAGGCTGCTGGAGTCTCCTGGGATGGAGGGGAGCCCCAAGCCAGGCACAGGTACTAGGGCTCCCAAGGCTCTGCCCACCCCTATCCACCTCTCCCCGGCTCCCTCCCGGTGGCTAGCTGAGGGTAGATGAATGGGGGTCCTAGAGATTACTGAACTTCCCACCCAGACCTCACGGCCTCCTATGGATTCACTTGTTATTATCTCACCAAGGCAAAGTAATGTGGAGGAGAGGGAATATCATGTTTCCTGAACACAGCCCCCCAAAGGACAGGTAATGACGCAACTGAACTGCACAGTCTGAGCCACGTGCATCGGCAGGGTGGGGAAATTCTATTCTTAGGTGAGAGATGGTTTTGAAAACAGTTCCTAAAAACGAAACAAATCGAGTAGGTTTAAAAATAACAGGTTTGCACCAGGGCCCACCTGGCTCTCAAGCAGACGGAAACTATGCGTGGCGCCCCTGGTGGTCGAACCTTGGAACTGCACCCTGGGCCGTCTGCCCCAGGAAGACAGAGAAGGGGCATTGCCCTCTCTCACAACTTAGCAGTGAGTGGTCCATAGTGTGAGGACTTCTCCACTCCATAGGGGTGGGCCTTGACTCAGGGAGATCACAAAAGGCCAGCAGAAGGCAGTTCTGAGGTGGACAAAACTGAGAAGTGTGCCCTGTTCCTCAGAGATGCCAGGTGTTCACTCTCACCAGTCTCAGTAACCAAGCCCGGCCGTATGGCACGGCCTGAGAGCAGCTGAACCTTGCCCTATGACCTCCCATCTTTTCTTTAGAGATATGAGCTGAGGATATAGCTCCATGGTAGAACCTTGGCCTAGCACGTACAAGGGCCTGGCTTCCATCCCAGGACCAAAACCAAACATTCAAGAGCAGCTGTTCCCCACAGATTTTCCATTCCATCTCCAGGCTGCTGGCTTTCTCCAGAAGCAATGCCAGTTAGCAGTTTCTTTTCTGGTCTTCCAACATAATCTTAGGTGGAGGCACATTTATGTCTCCTCAGTGTGGTGGCATCAGAGTGGCTAGCTCACTGTGTTGCTCCTAGTGGTGGAACTCAAAACACATGCACCCACCTCCTTCATTTTGGTGAGTGCGTATACCTTACGGGCTGTGTTGAGTCTGACTATTGTATCTGCGTGCATTTGGGAGGACACAGCCGTATAGGCAAACTGGCAGCCATCTGGAGTCAGCAAAGTCCTCTTGAAACAGTGCTAGGTGGTTCCACATGGCCCTCAGAAATGTGTAAGGCCCCTGTTTTTCAATATCCTTTTGTGTAGAAAATGACTTTTTTTTTTTTTTTTTGTAATTTTAATGTGTATTTTTCCTCTTAGTCCAGAAGCTTTCAAAAGAATATCTTAAGGACAGGTCTCCAAGCAGGAACTATTTTCATTCCTAACAGGAAAACTCAGACAAAAAAAAAAAAAAAAAGAAAAATTGGGGCTGGGGGTTTAGCTCAGCGGCATAAGCACCTGCCTTGCAAGCAGGCGGTCGTGAGTTCGATCCCCAGTACCGATAAAAATGAAAAAGACAAAAAAAAAAAAAAAAAAGGAAAACTCAGGTCAAACAGGCAAGATGAGCAAAGAAAGGCAGGGACAGGTCCTCACTCCCTTGGGGCAAAGGCTCTGTGCTTCAACCATCAGGACACATAAAGCCACTTGAAGCTAGTGCCCTAAAATCCACAGCCACTTTATCACCTCTCACTGTTCTGCGGGGATGGGGTTCAGCTGGGCAGGTCTACTGATCTCCCTTGGGGGCTTTCATGAGCCTAGAGAGGACAGTGCCAGGGACAGTCCCTGGACACTCAGCTTTGAACACTCACTGCCACAGTGGTGGAGTGTGGTCTGCCTTCTTAAACCTCAGGCCGAAAACATCTGAAACACATACACATTTAAGTTGCCTCCTTGGGTCAACCCAGCAGCCCGTTTCCACTCGGGAGCTGTCTTGTGGCTGGCATTCTGTCTCTGCTGTGAATCCCGCCAGCTTTCCCCCACTGATCCAGCCAGTATGAAGTTTTCATTTTATACCAGAGGCCAGTGGGAGCAGAGCCCCTGGCTCCTGATGTATGGCAGCATCTTCTGAGCCACAGGATTAGGGGACATTCCCACTGGGTTTGGGCCCGAGTCCCCTCTCTTCCCTCCTCCATGGGCTCCGGACATGAAGGACAGCACCACAGCGATGCCAGCTCACTCAGACTCCTGACTACCACTGCCAGATAAGCAGTAGGAGTCCTGCCAGCCCCGACTTTATGAACTCCTGTGGTGTAGACCATATGCTCAAGTGAGGGGCAGCACTGGCTTGGAGGCCCCTGTCTGACATGTCAGAGCACTGGTGTGGGGGAGTCCGACCTGCTCCCAGCTGCAGGTTTAAAACTGTGAATGTGAACAAAGCATCATCTGCAAAAAGGACTGTGAGAGGGTGGGGGCGCTGTGCACCATAGTCTGGGACTTGGTTAACAAGTCAATCAAGGCATCCTGTGATCTGAAACACTCTCCTGGACACAGACTCCAAAACAACTGAGAACAAACGTCCACACAGATTTGTGCATGCACGCTCATCACAGTGTTATCCAAAAGGAGGCACTGTCTACACAATACAATACTACTCAGCCACATGCACAGAAATGAATGTGCGACCCCACACAGGCAGGCCTTGGAAACATGATGCCAGTGACAGAGGCCAGATACAAAAGGCCACATCGTGTGTGCTCCCATTTATGCAAAGGATCCAGAACACATGCCTCACAGGGACAGAGAGCCAATGAGGGTTGCCAGGGTGCAGGGGAAAAGGGTTGGGGAGTGACTGCTCATGGGATGGAAATTGTTTCTGGATGACAGAAATGGTCTCAAATTAGACTGGGAATGGGGGAGCATCTTGAGAATGTGTCACTGCCACCAAAGTATATACTTTTAAGTGGTGAATTTGATAATATATCAATTGCATCTCAAAACTTAAAATGGGAGAACATGCCTCAATTCCAGGGACCAGAGTTTGGGACTGGAAGAAATGTCAAGAGAGGGCTTTGATCCTGAGCTGGGTCTTCCTGTGGCATTCAGTGGAGGCTCCTTCCCAGTTCCCTCCTTGTTGCCAGCTGTATCCCCGGCTCCCCTGTGATCCCTCTGGCCCTGCTGACATCTTCCCTGGACTGCTGTCCATACTCTCATCCACCCACCTCTGGAACTGTCTCCATTTGTCTTCCCAGCAAGTGCGCACGATGGAAAGGGCCAGCTCCAGACAGGCTCAGCTTTGCTCTCAGTATGGGGTAGGGGAGTCAAATCCTCAAGGATCCAGAAAGGCCTCAGGTCAGAAAAGAAATCCAGCTCTCTATCAGCCAGAGGACCCTGCAACGGGCTGGGGCTGGCACTGGCCATGTGGATTGTTTGGGCCTAATGGGAAGAGAAAGACCAGGGCCACATGGGCCTGTGGGTATGGGCTGGGGATGGTGGGTGGTGGCTGCTGCCTGAAGGGGGAGGCACTTTATGGCTGGCCCTGGAGAGTGAGGGTCCTCCTGAAACCAGGGTCTTCTGCTGTCTTTTAGCACCTCTAGGTCCAAAGCTGAGCAGTGACCAGCTGGCCCTGGTCTACTGTACACTGGGGCTCTGTCTCTGTGCCATCATCTGCTGCTTCCTGGTGGCAGTGGCCTGTTTCCTCAAGAGAAGGGGTGATGTGCTCTCCAGCCAGCCCTCCACAGGACTGTGCAGACTGCAAGACAAGTCCTCCCACGGTGAGTGTTTAAAACTAGGCTACTGTCCTTTGCACTGCTTGTGACAAGTCTTGGGCCATCCCTGCAATCTATCGCTGCCCTTGCTTCTACATGGGCAGCATTTTGCCATTTTGAGGAGAGGTGCAGGGCATATTTTACCCAAAGGTTAGACCACCTTAAAACACCTGGGAGCGGGACTGGTTGGTGCAGGTGGCCAGCCTCAGGGAGGCAGGCTCCATGGATGAGACCAGGAGGAGGGGAAAAGGTCGCCCAGGAGTGGATGTGGGGATGCACAGGGGAGTTGGCCGGTTTGGGGTGGGAGCAGATGTGAGATCTGAAAGCCTGAGTCTGCCCGGGTCAGAGCACGTGGTGGGGCGAGCCCGAGGTGCCCCAGGGGGTCCCTTGGTTCCTAGATCCGGGGAGACTACTGGAGGCCAGGCTGGGCCGCCTGAGGGAGAGGTACAGCGTCTCCCCCACCCCACCGCAGCCGATGCCCTCTGTCCCCACAGACCCCGCGACGGAAGCTGGTGGCCTCGCCTGCGTATCGCCCGAACCGGTGGAGACGTGCAGCTTCTGCTTCCCAGAGCGCAGGGCGCCAACCCAGGAGAGCGCGGGCACCCCGGACACCCCCGGCCCCGCCGCGGGTCAGGACGCGTGGGGGCGCTGCGCGGGGACCGGCGGCGGCCTGGGCGTGGTGTGCGCGCCCGCGCAGGACTGGAGCCCGGGCGCGTGAAAGTCGGGGTCTGGGGGCGACCGAGAGAAGTGGGGAGAGACTGTGAGGTGCCCAGGGAAGGAGGCTGAGACCGACAGAGGAGAGGGAGGAAAGAGAGGAGGCAGAGCGACGCCGGGTGGAGGGCGGACCCTCTTCGTCCCCTGACCCAGTGCAAGCCGTAGGGCGACACCGCCTGCACAAACCCGGGGAGCCCCCTGTCCGAATAAACGTGCTGGCTGCCGTCTCCTCCAGGGTCTGGCGTGTCTTCCCTCTGACGGACCCGGGCGTTCGCCCCTCGCGCCCCTGGCTCCGGCTCGGCCAAGGCAGCTGCAGGCCGAACACCTCCCTAGAACTCGCGAGCCCTGGGGTCGCAGGCAGCCGACCTGCGGGCTCGGCTTCTCAGGGGCGCTTAGGAGGGAAGCCGCAGGATGGGCGGTGCCTGCAGGGGGCGGGGTGTTGGCGGGGTCCCGGAGAGAGGGCTGCGTGGTCTGCGCGCCCCTTACAAAGGCCAGTTCCTCCTCCACGTCGTGAGGGCACGAAGCACGCGTGTGCGTGTTTACGTGCATATGCATGTGCGTGCACGTGAATGTACGTGTGAGTGCATCATGGGCGTGGAGCTGACACACGGGAAGTAGAGGAAAACTGGAACGATGGCGAATCTCTCTGAAGAAAGGATGGGTGTTCACTGGACCTCAGCAAGACTGACTTGACGGGGTTTTTTGGTTTTTGTTTTTTCTTTTTTTGGTACCGGGAATCAAACTCATGACCTGGTGCTTGCTAGGCAGGCAATGTGCCACTGAGCTAAATCTCTGTCTCCCTCTTTTGCTTTTCTTCTGTTTTCTTTCTTTCTTTTTTTGACAAGGTCTTGCTAAATTGCCTGGGTGAGCTACAGTGTAGCTGGCAGGTCTCCTGCCTGAGCCTCCCAGAGTGCTGGGGTTGTAAGTGTGCACCACTACACTTCGCTTGCAGCTATTTTTTTTTTTTAACAATTGGTACTTTTTAATAAAAATTTAAGACTGTATTTCTTCCCAGAAAGACAGAAGCATTTTTTTCATTAGCAGTGGAAGTAATTAATGGAGGTATTAAAGTAGTAATTCCCAGTATGTAAATGGATTCACAGGTGTATGTATATATTTTTACCACTCAAGAAAAGAACAATTGGTCCAGTGTGGTGGCACATGCTCATGGTGACACTGCCAGGAGTTTAAGGCCAGCCTGGGTTGATAATGAACTCAAGGCCAACCTAAACTACACAGTGAGACTCTGTCTCAAAAAAAAAAAAAAAAAAACCCACAAAACAAAACAAAGTAAAACAACATTTATTACGCTTTTAACTAATTCAGCCTCACCAGCATTTTTTTTTAATTTCTTGATAATAACAATCATTCTTTCTAGAGTGAGGTGTAATCTCAGTGTTGTTTTAATCTACATTTCTCTGATGGTCAAAGAGGCTGAACATTTTTTATGCATTTATAGTTTTCCTCTGTATCTTACCTTTGCAACTGTTGGAATATATGTTTAAGAGCTCTTTGTTCCAGTTAACTTCATTTTTTTACTGGTCCTGTTTGGGGTTTTCTGAGATTTGTATAGCATGATATTTTTTTTCATTTTTTAAAGAAAAATATCAGTCATCATCTCTTAAACTGTTTAATACTGTTCCAAAGTTCTGGTGTCTTATGGTTTTGTTTTCTTTTTGTGATTCGGTTTGAATAATTTGTACCAGGTTCAAGTTCACTGGTTCTTTCTGCAGCTGAGTTGGGTCAGCTCATAGGCCCAGCACGGCATGTGTTTTCCTTCTCCTTCTTCCTCTTCTTCCTCTGCCTCCTCCCTCTTCTGCCTCCTCCTCTTCTTCTTCATCTTCTTGCTCCATTTCCATTTAACTCTTCCGTGTAGTTTCCATCTCTACTGAAATTCTCCTTCTACTCATGCAGGTAGAGCACCAGAGTCTGGCTCAGTTCATTGATTTGTTTCTTGACAGTGAATTGTTTTTGCCTCCTTTTTGGTATCTTATCACCTTTGATTGAATGGTGGACAGGTGTAGAGCAGCATAGGTGTTTACTTCTTGAAATAAGCACGTCTCTCCCACTAGCCCCCTGGTGTGAGGGCCTGCATCTGCCCTGCTGTAAACTAAGCTGGATTTGGATTTCCTGTCCCTGTCCTGCTAGCTTCAGACTCACTTCAAGCTCCGGTGCTCTTAGGTGGCAACCAATGTCATGATGTTCCTGTTCCACCCCCAGCTTTATGCCTGTCCTATGGCCTCTGCCACAGAGGGTCTTCTCCCCATTCATGGCTCTCCCTTAAGGTAGAGAGTGTTACTTGTCACCAGGCATGGGGCGGGGTGACAAGTAACAAACACTCTGTTTCAGTCTCAGTTTGAGGCAGCCTTTGGAGGGCCTAGACATTAGTGTTTCCCTGTATCCTTCTTCCCCAGCAGGAACAGCCTCTGATGAACTGGAACAGCTTCCTGCCTCCCATCTCAGTAGAGAGTATTTGCCTTGTTTTTAGGGAAGAGCCTGGTTGAGTTTTGTGTGTTTCCTGCCATGGTGGCTGCTCCCAAGGGATGCTTCCTCTGGGCCTCCCATTCCATGCCCAGTATAAGGGCTCAGACATCTGTGGGAATGTGCAGTGGGTGTGACTCTTTTTGTGCCGTGGATTGGATGTGGTTTTGTATGTTTCCCAAGGCCTCATGCATTGAAATTTGGTCTCCACTGGAAGGTGTCATGAGGATAGAAACTTAATCCAATCATGTGTTTAGAGGCAGCTTTTTGGGAGGTGTTAGGATAGGATAGGTCAGCAGGGTGGAGCCCACGACTGAATCCTGGTGGCTTTTTAAGAAGAGGGAAAGACCAGAAGAGACAACCTGCTTCCTGTCTCTTCCCATGCGATACATTAAGCTTCTGCCATCAAGAATGTCATCACTGGATTCGAGCCCTGGAGGCTCCAAAAATTATCAGAGAAATAAACTCTTTTCCTTAAAACTTACCCAGTTAATCGTATTGTATTTACATTGCATTTATTGTTAGTAACAGCAAATGGATTAAGATACCTCGGCTGCAGTTCTCAGGAGTTTCACCTGCTTGTGTTGACCTACACTTAGCCGTCAGTAGTGTTTGCACATCTCTTATTTTACAGGTGAAGAAACTGAGGCTGGAAGAGTTTATATAACTTGCCAGGATACACTACAATCAGATGGGAGCTCAGGCAGTCTGGCTCCGTGTCCCATGCTTAGTCACTGGGCTATACTGTGAGGTTTAAAATGAAACTAAAATATTAAGAGAAGCTCCAAGTTCTGTTTTAACTTTCAGGGTCCTGCACAACAGGACAGGAGAACCCACATGGACTTGCTGGCTTGGAAAGCACAACTCGTTCTGGCTACAGGCTAGGGGGAGTCAACACCCAGCTGTGACCTCAGTGACCATCACAGCCCCTCCTGCAAGCTGCCCATACTCCACTCACAAATAGACTGAACTCCCCAGGGTGTCTTCCTAGCTTTGGCCAACAATCTTTAGGACAGGCCATGTCTCCTGCCTGGGACATTCCAGCCTAAGAGGACTAGAGTCTAGTGTTCACTAGTCTTTGTTTCTAGGCCTGCATATTAGAGAATCTTCTCTCATCCCCTATGTACAGAGCACTGCCCTCACTCTCACCTCTCACTTGTATTTTTCCTATGCAGTTGTTAACAGACATCTGCTCTCTGTGGACTCATCCACCCTGAAGATAGGACTTTGGCTCTTCTCATTCCTCAGGGGCTGAAACATGTCTGCTGTGAAATAGTTGTTTAATAAAAGAATTCAGGAGTCAGCCTGGGTTGGATCTTTTCTAGTTTCTTAGATATTTTGGTTTTACATTCTACAACAATACAGTTTTACATTCTGCCTTCCTCCCTGTTGTGATTTGCATGTGTCCCCCAAAAGCTCACATGAGGACCTCATGCAGCAGTGTGCAGAGGTATCACCTGTGGGAAGTAAAGATCTTCAGGCTTGGGCCTTAGGAATGGGCCAGCCTGCTTGGACTGGAGAGATAGTGGGTGCTCAGAAGTGTGCTCCCCAGCAAGGCTGGCGATGCCTCAGCACGTGATATCCTCTACCACAAACACAGCTTGAAGGCCCTTCATTTCTCATTGTGGTATTCAGTTATAGCAACAGAATATGGACCATGACACTCCTAATTACTGGCATTTTAATCCATTCATAACTTATGGGTACCACTGTTGTAGAAAAACCAATATCAAACCATTTGGAAGATTCTGCACTGAGGAGTTAAAATGGCAACTTTTGTTATGCTAGTGGGCTGGTGGGAATCAGTTCCAAAATGCCAACCCCATTTAAATGCATTTCACAAGCAGGAAGTACAAGGCTGATGGCAGGTTATTTTACATGATTGGCCAGATGCATTGAGTCATATGTTGTCAAGCAAAACGAGTTCTAAGTAGATTCTTGGGAAGAAAGTGAGGAGGTTTAAAATGGAGCAAGTACAGTTAAATGTGTCCTTGACTGGGCCAGTCTGTCCCCAATATAAAGTTCTTGAAGCAAGTTGGAAACAATATATATTTTTCTAAGTAGGGAAAAACACAAGCATTGCAGCAGGACACACCCAAGTTGACCTAGTGTGTCATCAGGGAGAAGAAGCTAGACCAAGTCAGTCAAGGCTAACTGAGCCCCACAGGTTAGCTATGTGATAGGCAGCATGAGCACAGTTCCAGGCCACTAACTGATTTTTAACTTTTGCTATAAAGTGTCTATAAGTTTGCTATTCTATAATTGTGCCCTTATACCACCATCAGAAAACCAGGGAAGAGGGGCTGGGGATTTAGCTCAGTGGCATAAGCGCCTGCCTTGAAAGCAGGCAGTCGTGAGTTCGATCCCTGGTACCGATAAAAAAGAAAAAGACAAAAAAAAAAAAAAAAAAAAGAAAAGAAAACCAGGGAAGAAAGACCTTATTAATCACCTGAGTTGGAACTTCTGGACATCTCTAGTAGCCTCCCCATCTTCACATTTCACAGATAGTGGACTCACAGGCCCATACAACATGCCCAAAGCCTCCAGGAGAACCATCCCTTGTCTTCTGAGAAGTCCTCTTCCTACAGCATCAACTGCTCTCTGTGGGAAATAAATGTGGGAAGGGGGTGTGGAAGTGTCATGAGGGACTTTAACTTGTCTGTATTAGTCATTAGACTTCATCTGTTGCATAAAAAACATTGCCTTAAACTTTCATGAACTCCTACACACTAGTAATGTGGCAAGATTTTAGGTGGATAAATTTCTTACCATGGAAAATGTAGAGCATAGGTCCCTCATGGACATGAGCATGTAGGCAAAAGCAGAGAGAAAACAGTGTCCTCCTTAACAAACGGGTCCAAGTGGCTCCTGGACTTATAGGGGCTAAATACATGGGCAGTGAGCACACAGCCTGAAGATCTCTAACAGGCACCCTGACCCATCCAACCTCAAGCCTACAGCAGTCACTTACTGGGAATGATGGTAAAAGAGATGAGCTCAACGTGTCCAGAAAGCAGAAGTCACGTGAGCAGGGTGCACCTATCTCCGCATGGACATTACCACCTCACGTGACCAGATGACTGAGAAAAAAATCCATCTGCTTTCCACAACCGTCTTCCTCCACGTACTGCTGCTACCCAGAGTGACTTGCTGTCCACCCAGCGGGATCTGTAACTGGAAGCCACCCCGTGGGAGTCAGTTTTCCAACCCTGGGACAAAGTATCTAACATAGACAACTTAAAGGAGGGTTATGGGAGCTCGTGCCCATGCTCACTTGGCTCTAGGCCTGTGAAAAGGGGGGAACAGTATGTCAGGAGCTGCTCACCTTATGGAAGCCAGAAAGCAAAGCTGGAAAGAGCTGCAAAGGCAGTACTGGGGGCAGATCCCCAGGGTCACACTCCCACAATCTCTTCCCTACAACTGGGCTCCACATCCTTAATTCTCATCACATTATGATCTCATCAACAGATCAAACAACAAAGTGAAAACCCTCATGATCCAGTCACTTCCCCAAAGCCTGTCAGCTGGCAACCAAGTCTTCAGCACAATGGGCCTTTTGGGGGGATATATCAGATCCTAACCATAACAAGCCCCTAAAGCAGCATCAGGGGAGTTCCATAGGGAGTGCCCCAAAACCATCCCAAGATGGAGTGGGTTAGGATTCCAAAGAAAGACGCACCTAACACCAAGATAGTCATTTAAAGCAGTTATGGGGAATTCTCAAAGCAGGCTGTAGCTTATCCCTGTGACAGACAGAGGGGAATAAGGGATGCTCTATCTAGGGGAGTGGCATGGCATGGCATCCGGAAGTGTCCTTGAGGCAAAGCAGAGACTAAGCAGACTCACTATCATATATTTGCCCTTACCAAGGGTCACAAAGCTGGCACTACTGCCAACTTCCACGACCTGCTAACAGATGCTTGCTGAACTCGAGAGGCATCCTTCCCCAGGGGAGCAGGGGCCACCTGCTGGTAGTGTGACTATACTGCGCCTTTTGCAACACAGGCTGAAGTTCGTCTCTGCTAGAATAAAGCTGTGTCCTGAGTCTGGTTTTTTCCTGCCCTGCCCTTGGCCCCCACCAGCACTACCTTCTAACCAGGGCCCCCAATCCATAACAGAGAATGCACAGCCACGAGCTTGTCCAGTGGTGTGGCTTAAGCAAAGCTGCCATGTGGAGAGCAGCTGAGCTGGAGATCGTTCACAGGCACCAGAGCCAAGATCACCGAGTACCCAAGGAACACCCTGAGGCCACAGAGCGCCCAAGCCAAACAGGTGTTCCAGCCCCGAGAACATGATCACAGGGGGTGGTGAGCTAGTTTTTAGAGGGGTTTTCCCTGCCATCACCTGACAAGTGTATTACATGCTACACAGCAGTTCTTCCATCCGGAAAAAAGGTTCCGTTTGACGTCAATGTTCTGCATTCTGTCTTCATTTCTTCATCTTCCACCATCTACTCCTGCCCTCCAGGAAGTTCGAGAGCCATGCCGGATGTGGCATTTTGGCACTCATAACAAGGACCTGGCGTACAGGAAAACTCGTCATGTAGCAGGTGAGAGGACACCTCTGAGAGTGCATACAAACAAAACAGGCTCAAGAGAAGCCTAGGGGAGAGGTATATTGATATTGTTGTGGAAACCTGCTACCAAACTGAAGGGAAGATGCCTTGCATCAAGGAGTTAGAAGGTAAACTATTTATTTTGCTGGCAAGCTAGTAGAAAGTCTAGTTCTAAGTCACCATGTCCTAGTCAGCGTTGGGTTTACCTTACATAGAATTTGCAAGCAGAAAATATAAAGCTAATAGTGGGCCATTACATAATTGGTACATGATTCAAGTCATATGTGGTCAGGCAGATTTACCTGAAAGGATTTACTTATCATAAGGCAGGAAAAATCTGGGAAGGGGTTTTGTAATACACTTGGCAGGTGATGCCAGGTGAAACCCCTCTGAAAACTAGCTCACCACCCCCTGTGATCATGTTCTCGGGCTGGAACACCTGTTTGGCTCGGGCGCTCTGTGGCCTCAGGGTGTTCCTGGGGTACTCGGGTAGAATTAAATGTGTCCTTGACTGGTCTAGTCTGTCACAGGCAGAAAATCCTTTAAACATGTTGGAAAAACAGGATATATTTTTAGGTGGGAAAACACAGACACTGCTGTGGGTCAGGTTGACCTGGCGGTCTGTGAGAAGCAGCTGGACAGTCAAGGCTGGCTGAATTTTGCAGTCTAAGTGACAGGCAGGATGAGCACATCCTGTCTCAATACAGCAACAGGCTACTGATTGACTTTTTAAATTTCTGCTAATTTTCTATTACAATATCATCAATATTAATTCCATCAGGTGCAAAACAATAGGGCAAGTAGATTCTCAAGAACAACAAATGTATATAGAGACGCTTTTGCATTATTGATTTCTGTATTTCCTTGTTTTGCGTGTGTGATCTCGGATGAGGCAGCATCTTTAATGGTCATATACTTGAGACTTCCATGGAGGACTTGGCTCAAAGCACTATTTTAAAATCAAGTCCTGAGTGGGAAACAGATGGCAGAACAACAGCCACTTCTTAAACCCTCTAGCCTGGCTCAATCAGATAAGGAGGGAGCTCTAGGGAAACAAAGAAGACCTTTCCCCACTGGAGGAGTGGTTTGTTACGGTTTGTTTCACAACCGCCCAAGGTAAAATCCGTAACTTTAATTGAGCTACAGTGACAACTTCCACCTTTTCAGTTCATAGAATAGTCTTTCTTTAAGTTAATCTGTCAACAATCAGTCTTTGAAAATACAAATAAATGCAATGAAGAGGCTTTATGAGCCCATGAACAATGCACTACTACACTGTCTAGAGATTATTTAAATTTATACAGACACTGGCCCCTCACATGCACAATGAGCTACCTTGGGAGCAACTCGCACTCAGGTTATTTATCCACAGCCTAGAGAAAAGGGAAAACAGTTACTTGTTTTAGCTGCAGAAGCAGGAAACATTTTGCCCAACATTTACTCTGTTGTACCTGTAAGGGCAGCAAAGTCACCATCTGTCCCTTCAACAAAATCTTCTAGTATCTGTACAAAATGTAGATTAGGGTATCATTGGGCACATGAGTATAAATCCAAAACTGATGTGGAAGGCCACCCCACTCTGGGAAACTTCCAGTGAGGCTTGCCTTGGCCCTGACAGATAGTGGGACACTATAGCACAGAGCCTCCCTGAGGCAGCCCAGGCAGGCTCAGTGTGGCAAAGCACTTCGTAGGGCCTGCACCAAGGAGCTGGAATCTGTGAGCTGCTGTAGGCTGCAATCAGTAAGCAAAGGACAAAAGCCCAGCTGGCCATGCCTCCTGTGTGCTTCAGCATGAATTCCACTGGGGCTCCATGGAGCACTTGAACTGCTGGCCTGTCCATGCCATGGCACTCACACAGTGCTTGGCAGCTGCAGGCTCTCAGGGCCAGCGGGTGAGGGGGGCAGTGGGCAGACAAGCAGGCAATGACAGGAGTGATGCCCTCACCTGGCTTTGCTGCCATGACCAACACAGGCAACCCACAATGCTAGAGACTCTGCAGTTCACCAGACAGCAATGGAGCTGGGGCCCACAGCTCACACCTCTGGTGGCCCTCGGCTGCCTTTGGGCACTTAAGATTGATAATGGCTCAGCTCACACAAGTGCTGTCTTCCAAATGTTTTGTAAAACTTTTCACATTTTCCTTATAATGGGAATTTCTTACAACTCTCAAGGTCAAGGAATTGAACACACTCACCATATGCTCAAAATTCAACTACAAAAAAGGGGTATCTTTCCCTAATAGATTATAAAGATTTTGCTCCTTCCAAATTCTTCTAAGAGATCTCTGCTAGTTGACCCATAAAAAATTCTAACTAGTCTATTTGTAATTTCAAACTTTTAAAATTGTATCTGAGCTAAAAATTTTTTTCTTTTGCATTTTTGGATCATTTTGTCTATAGATTAATTTGGTTTATAGATTTTAAAAGCATGTTTCCACCTGGGTTGCCAGCTGGTCAATATATCAAAATTGATTTTCTCAGAGGTCATCAGCAATTTGTTAAAGTAAATAAGTTGGAACTCTGGGTTTGGGGAAATTATTGGTTAAGGTTCCTTTTGGTGAAAAAAGGAGCAGCTCCCTGGGATGTATCCCAGTCTCTGTTCATTAACAGGAAGCCCCAATAATCTCAATAGCATATGGGAGACACACAAAAAATTGTTGCTCAGAAAACATATTATCATGTTATGTTGGTCATCATCAAAAGATTAAGTTCTTTAGACAGTAAGTTTTGATTTAAAGATGTTTTGATTGGGTTTTCAGTAAGTCATCAAAAATTAAGACATTTGAGGACTGAGAGAACATGGCGGACAGACAACAGCAACTACTGAATGCTCTCTAAAGACTCGGCTCAGAGGCCAGGAATGATGCGGACTAAGGAGATACGAACCAGTAGAGATATGCTCTGCTGACTCAGGAACGAACTGGGCTGAGAGAATCCAACTTGGAATACAGTCCTGGCGCTAAAATAGAAACAGAAAAATCTCGGTGTGGAGGCTCGACTCCGCGCCATTGGAAACCGCGGTTTGGATCTCCCGCCGTCCAGCGGCCGGCGCCTCCACAGCGGCTCAGCAAGGAGAGACGCGACCGCCGAGCTCTGGGAACGGGAGTAGTTCCCGCGCCATCGGAAACCGCGGTCTGGATTTCCCGCCGTCCGGCGGCCAGCGGCTCGGCAAGGAGAGACGCGACTGCCGAGCTCTGGGAACGGGAGTCTCCGAACGGAGTCGGAAACGCGACGGACAGGGAGGAAGGCTGACTGGTGGCGAGGTGAGCGAGGAACTGACTCCCTACCGCAGTTTGACTTCAGCGGAGGTTTTTCTGGGCGCGGGCAGTCCTGTAAGAGCAGGGCACGGTGGCAACTGCAGCCGCACACTTCCCTCTCGGACGGGATTGGTGAAAGGTGCCTAGCCGGAGGGACGCTGCTCGCGGACTCCCTAGGCTGGCCTAACCCAGATCCCAGAGCCTGACGGTGGCCCGGAGGAGCGACCGACTCCTGCGTAGGCTGCCTCCTCCGCAACTCCCTGGGGCGCAGCGGTGAGCGGGAACAACTAGCCAGCGCAATTTGATCAAGCTGTGGCTGACAGGCAGGGAAGCCGGGCCTCCTGTGTAAGATTACATTTTATAAGGAACAGAAAATATGGGGAAGGGAAGCAACAAAAAAGGCTCCTCGACCCCCAATCTTGAGAATCAGGCAATGGTGGACACTGCACCAATATACATTAAGCGCCATTTAGAAAGCCTCATAGACCAATTCAGGAATGAAGTTATCAATGACCTGAAGCTAGAAGTATGCAGAATAGTTAGAGAAATGCTAAGCACCACCCAGGAAAAAGCAGATGGTGGAATGGAAGAACAGAAAAAGAGGGGAGAATTGCTTGATGGAGAAAACAGAGAAAGCATTGAGTATGTGAAGCAGGTGCAAAGGGACTATCAAGAAATTAAGAAGTCTACCCAAGACTGGCATAACAGCTTGAAAGAAACTAAGGACAGACTATCTGAATTGGAGGGCAGACTTGAAACATGGGAGAATGAAATGAAAAACTTCTTAAAAATAACAAAGAAACACACAGCAATAATACAAAGACAAGAAGATGACAAGAGGAGCCATAACTTAAGGATTAAGAACATAAAAGAAGAAGTAGGGACACAAACAAGTGAACTACAAAAGCTACTCACAGAAATAATCCAGGAGAATTTTCCTAATTTAGCAAAAGGTAAAGATACTCAAATGTATGAGGCATACAGGACCCCAGCTACCTACAACCCTAACAGAGAAACACCCAGGCATATAATAATAAAAATTCCAGAAATTCAATACAAGAACAGAATATTAAAAGCTGTAAGAGACAAAAAACAGATCACTTACAAGGGAAGACCCATCAGAATTACAGCAGATTTCTCTTCACAAACCATCAAATCACGAAGAGCATGGGGAGAAATAATTCAAGCTTTGAAAGATAATAATCTACAGCCAAGATTGAGATATCCTGCACAACTGTCCCTGGAAATTGATGGAAAAACGAGGTGCTTCCAGGATAAAGAGGAACTGGGGGAATTTGCAACCACCAATTCAACCCTACAGAAAGTATTGCAGGATATTCTAAAAAAAGAAAAATACAAAGAACCCAGAAATAGGGGCGGGGAGGCCACAACGAATGGAGCAGAGAACAAAATGAAGAAGACAAACTGACAGCTACTGACAGAAAAAGAGCTCAACAGAAATGAGACAGAAGACTGGATGATAGGAACAGCTTTTTTTGGAGAAAATGACATCTTAATAGGTAATGCTGATTTAGTACCATCTTGTTTTGAAGTCTCATCTAGCTTTTGTTCTTCTGTCTCCAATGGTCTAAACAGGTTGTATCTTATTGGATTTTGTTATGTACGATAGTATAAGAAAAAACCTTTTAAAGACAAGGAGATTATACAGAGACCATTGTTCATTTTCTGTTAGTCGATTCTAAATACTCTATAATGCTGTCATTCTCTTAAATGGATTTACATTGTTTTGATATACTTAATGCTACAGTATATGAAGTTGTACTCAAGGACTTCAGGGAGGGAGTCAATACGGTAGCTATTTTTGGGTCAGGATTAGCTGGTGGTGAAACACTATTCTGCTTAAATGGTTATGTTTTGATCTGCCCTGTTTCGCTGTTATGCCCTCCTTTTTCTCAATCTCCACTCCATTATTTACTTTTTTATTTTTATCCATTTAATTAAAGGGAAAAATATAGCAGGATATAATATAGTAACCCACTTTGACTTTCTATTATCTCGATTTGAAGCCCTGCATTACTCTCACCATCTTGTTTTTGACTGAGGTTCCTATATTCTGTTTTGCTGGATAGTATCAGGTTCGAAAGTTTAGACATCAGCTGAGAAGATAATGAGATTCATTATAACGCCCATTCTCGTTGACCTTTATCTACTTTTGAAGACCTACAATATCTCCAATGTTTTGGTTTTGTCGGTTTTATTCTTTACGGTTTTGTTCAATTGTATTACAACTAATGATATAGGCAATTCTATTAGAAATAGTGGGAGGCATTATGGTAACCATTGTTGATCACCTTGTATTATGTTTTTATATTATCTATTATGTCCACCCTTTTGACTTGACCGATTCTGTTCTGTTATGTCACATTTGGTTTTACTCTCTTCCAAAAAAAGCAACAAGAACCGTGGGAGCAATGAAACCCAAAATGTGTAATAGTCACTGTACAAAAGAGAGGAAAAGAAAGTGCTCTAAACTATATAACTGCATGTATATTTAAGTGTATAAGGTAGAAAATGATATCACAGAGTTTTATTGGATCATTGAACAGAACTGTTTGCAGTATCATTGTTGGAATGTCCACTCTACAAGCTTTAATTTTGTGACTTAAACAATTATTTCTAAGATGGCAATATGTAATCCATTAACTAGTGATTTCCTACTGCGCATTTTTTTTTATTCTGTAAATCTGTATAACTTGTACCCCTTCACTGTTTTTTTTTTCTTTCTTTTCTTTTCTCCTTAAATAAAAATTTAAAAAAAAAAATTAAGACATTTAAACAGTTTGGTGAAGATGGTGGATAGATAGGGGCAGATTGTGGAGGCTCCCTGAGACAGTTAACTTAGATGCCGAGATAACACAGCGTGGGGAGCCCCTCAACCCAGGAAGAAACTAAGATGAGAAGAGCGAGTCAACCACGCAGTCCCAGTGTTACTATTGAAACAGCTAAGATTCAGTGCTCCTGCTGCAGTGCCCAAACTTGAAAGGCCGCAACTCATTGAGCCGCCCAAATTCCCTCAGCTTCGACGCACTGGAACTGCAGTCGCACTGAAGTCAGGTTAGCGAGTCTAACGGAGAACGGAGCTGGCAAGGGATCTGCATTGACTTGCGGTGAGTGCCAAGAATAAAACCCTTCCACGGAAAAGGGGAAAACATTTAAGAATTGGGAAGGACTCGCTTCCGGGAGAACATGGCGGACAGATAACAGCTACTACAGAGGCTCTCTGAAAGGCTCGGCTCAGAAGTCAGGAAGGGTGCGGAGTAAGGAGACATAAGCAGGTGGAGATATGCTCTGCTGACTCAGGAACGAACTGGGCTGAGAGAAACCAACTTGGAATGCAGTCCTGGTGCTAAAACAGGAACAGAAAAGCCTCAGTGTGGAGGCTGGAGCCTGCGCCATTGGAAGCCGCGATTTGGGTTTCCCGCCGCGTGGCGAATACCTCTACATCGGCTCGGCAAGGAGAGAGACGCACGGAAGCTCTGAGAACAGCAATCTGCGAACGGAGTCGAAAACAGGGCGGGCAGGGAGGCATGCACTGACTTGTGGTGAGGTGAGTGAGAGAAACTGACACTCTACCACAGTTTGACTCCAGCGGAGGACATTCTGGGCCTGGGCAGGTCCTCGCGAGCAGGGCTTGGTGGCGATTGCAGCCACACATTCCCCTCTCAGGCAGGGTTGGTGAAAAGTGCCTGGCCTGCATGACGCTGCTGGCGGAGACCCAGTAGGCTGGCACAACCAAGATCCCAGAGCCTGACAGTGGCCGGGAGGGGCAGGCCTCGCGTAGGCTGCCTGGTCTAGAACTTCCTGATGTGCTGTGGCGGGCGAGAACACCTAACCAGCGCAATTTGATCAGGCTGTGGCTGACAGGAAGAGAAGCTGGGCCTCTTATATAAGCTTGCATATATAAGGAACAGAGAATATGGGAAGAGGCAGCAACAAGAAAGGCTCCTCGGCCCCCAATTCTGAGAAACAGGTAATAGCGGACACCACACCAATAGACATAAAGCGCCATATAGAGAGCCTCATAGATCAGTTCAGGAATGAAGTTATCAATGACCTGAAGCTAGAAGTATGCAGAATAGTTAGAGAAATGCTAAGCGCCACCCAAGAAAAAACAGATGGTGGAATGGAAGAACAGAAAAAGAGGGGAGAATTGTTTGATGGAGAAAACAGAGAAAGCATAGAATACGTGAAGCAGGTTCAAAGGGACTACCAAGAAACTAAGAAGTCTATCCAAGACTGGCATAACAGCTTGAAAGAAACTAAGGACAGACTAGCTGAATTGGAGGGCAGATTTGTAATATGGGAGAATGAAATGAAAAACTTCTTAAAAATAACAAAGAAACAAACAGCAATAATACAAAGACAAGAAGATGATAAGAGGATCCATAACTTAAGGATTAAGAACATAAAAGAAGAAGTAGGGACACAAACAAATGAACTACAAAAGCTACTCACAGAAATAATCCAGGAGAATTTTCCTAATTTAGCAAAAGGTAAAGATACTCAGATGTATGAGGCATACAGGACCCCAGCTACCTACAACCCAAACAGAGCAACACCCAGGCATATAATAATAAAAATTCCAGAAATCCAATAAAAGAACAGAATATTAAAAGCTGTCAGAGACAAGAAAGAGACCTCTTACAAGGAAACACCCATCAGAATTACAGCAGATTTTTCTGCACAAACCATCAAATCACGAAGAGCGTGGGGGGAAATAATTCAAGCTTTGAAAGACAATAATCTCCAGCCAAGATTGAATTATCCTGCACAACTGTCCCTGGAAATTGATGGAAAAACAAGGTGCTTCCAGGATAAAGAGGAACTGGGGGAATTTGCAACCACCAATTCAACTCTACAGAGAGTTTTGCAGGATATTCTAAAAAAAGAAAAATACAAAGAATCCAGAAATAGTGGCGGGGAGGCCACAACGAATGGAGCAGAGAACAAAATGAAGAAGACAAACTGACAGCTACTGACAGAAAAAGAGCTCAACAGAAATAAGGCAGAGAAGATTGGATGATAGGAACAGCTATTTTGGAGAAAATGACATCTTAATAGGTAATACTGATTTAGTATCATCTTGTTTTGAAGTCTCATCAAGCTTTTGTTCTTCTGTCTCCATTGGTCTAAATAGGTTGTATCTTATTGGATTTTATTATGGAGGATAGTATAAGCAAAAACCTTTTAAACACAAGGAGATTATACAGAAACCATTGTTCATTTTCTATTAGTCGATTCTAAATACTCTGTAATGCTGTCATTCTCTTAAACGGTTTTACGTTGTTTTGATATATTTAATGCTACAGTATACGAAGTTGTACTCAAGGATTTCAAGGAAAGAGACAATATGGTAACTACTTTTAGGTCAGGATTATCTGATGGTGAAACACTATTCTGCTTAAATGGTTATGTTTTGATCTGCACTGCTTTGCTGTTATGCCCTCTTTTATCTCAATCTCAACTCCATTATTTACTTTTTTATTCTTATCCTTTTAATTAAGGGAAAAATATATAAAAATAGCAGGATATATTATAGTAACCCACTTTGACTTTCCATTATCTCAATTTAAAGCCCTGTATTACTCTCACCATCTTGTTTTTGACTGATGTTCCCCTATTCTGTTTTGCTGGATAGTATCAGGTTCGAAAGTTTAGGCATCAGCTGTGAAGATAATGAGATTCATTATAACGCCCATTCTCGTTGACTTTTATCTACTTTTGAAGACCTACAGTGTCTCCAATGCTTTGGTTTTGTCGGTTTTATTCTTTACTGTTTTATTCAATCGTATTATAACTAATGATATAGGCAATTCTATTAGAGATAGCGGGAGGCATTATGGTAACCATTGTTGATCACCTTGTATTATGTTTTTACATTATCTATTATGTCCACCCTTTTGACTTGACCGAGTCTGTTCTGTTATGTCACATTTCTCTACTCTCTTCCAAAAATAATAAGAACCGTGGGAGCAATGAAACCCAAAATATGTAATAGTCATTGTACAAAAGAGAGGAAAAGAAAGTGCTCTAAACTATATAACTGCATGTATATTTAAGTGTACAAGATAGGAAATGATATCACAGAGTTTTATTGGATCATTGAACAGAACTGTTTGCAGTATCATTGTTGGAATGTCCACTTTACAAGCTTTAATTTTGTGACTTGAACAATTATTTCTAAGATGACAATATGTAATCTATTAACTAGTGATTTCCTACTGTTTATTTTTTTTTCTGTAAATCTGTATAACTTGTACCCTTTCTCTGCTTTTTTTTTCTATTCTCCTTAAATAAAATTAAAAAAAAAAAAGAAACTAAAGATAGATTATCCAAACTGGAGGACAGGTTTGCAATTTGGAATCATGAAAGGAAAAATTTCTTAAAAATAACAAGGAAACAGGCAGTAATAATACAAAGGCTAGAAGATGACAAAAGGATCTATAACTTAAGAATAAAGAATGTGAATGAAGAAGCAGAGGTATAAACAAAGGAACTACAAAGGCCATTCACAGAAATAAGGAAAAATTTCCTAACATAGGAAAAGGAAATGATATGCAGATGTATGAGGCATACAGAACTCCAACCACCTACAACCAAAACAGAGCTACACCCAGGCATATAATAATCAAGAGCCCAGAAATTCAATGTAAGAACAGAATATTAAAAGCTGTCAGAGACAAGAAACAGATTACCTATAAAGGAAAACCCATCAAAGTCACGGCAGACTTCTCAACACAGACCATCCAATCAAGAAGAGCTTGGAGCGAAGTATTCCAAGCCCTGGAAGAAAATAACCTCCAGAGGCTATGGCCCCTCCAAGGGAGAACCACCAGTGGCTCCTGAGATCCACGCCATGTTGGAACTTAGGATGCTGGGAAACCAAGCAAGCAGCTCCCATCCCTGGTAAGCGGCTGTAGTGTGGTAGACTGCAGCCGCCTCTGGGGAAGAACCACCAGTGTCTCCTGAGATCCGCGACATGTTGGAACTTAGGACCCTGGGAAACCAAGCAAGCAGCTTGCCTTCCTGGTAAGCAGCTGTGGTGTGGCAGGCTGCAGCTCCTCCAGTGAGAAAATCACCAGTGTCTTCTGCGATCTGCAACATGTTGGAATTTAGGATGCTGGGAAACCAAGCAAGCAGCTTTCCTCCTGGTAAGTGGCTGTGGTGTGGTAAGCTGTGGCCCCTCCAGGGGGAGAACCACCAGCATCTCCTGAAATCTGTGCCATGTTGGAACTTACGATGCTGGGAAACTGAGCAACCAGCCTGCCTGCCTGCTAAGCAATAGTGAGTCTACTGGTACACAGGCTGAGAGTCAATCATCCCACTTCCCCTACCCTCTTCCTTCTGCCCCCCGTTAGCAAATGGGAACCAGAGATCTGAGCATCTCTTGGGAGGTTGACCATAGCAAATAAGAGGGATTTCCTTCTACCATCTCTTTAAGGCAAATATTTTTGTACTGTTTTGCTTTATTCTGATTAATAGTACTGCTCTATTCAGTATTCTGTTTTGGTAAGTTCTATAATGTTCTGTATTTCATTTTACTTTGATATACATAATTGAAAGTACAACTATTGTGAAAATTAAAAAAAATACAAGAGCTAATTGAAAAAAAAAAAAGAAAATACCTTCCAGCCCAGATTGATGTATCCTGCAAAACAGTCTCTAGAAATTGGAGAGACAAGATGCTTCCAAGACAAGAGGAACTGGTGGAATTCACAACCACCAATCCAACTCTATGGAGAGTACTGCAGGACATTCTAGAGAGAGAGAAAAGTACCAGGATTCCAGGAACAGTGGCAGAGAGGCCCTAATGAATGAAACAGTAAGTGGAATGAAGAAGACAAGCAGACAACTAATGGCAGAAAAAGAGCTCAACAGAAATGAGACAGAGAAGGTTGGTTAAAATCTAATATAGATGGCCTTGATACACTAAATTAAAAAAAAAAAAAGAACCACACATGGAGTAGATCAGGAGGTAGGGTCCACTGAGATGCTATTTATAGAGAATATAATTAACATGAAAAAGGGTACATGGACTGAAAATCAAATATGAGAAAACAATGCTCTATGTGGCAGAGAACCAGAGAGTCATAGGGGCAACTAGACCAGTATTTGTGGATATATTGGAGAGATGGGCTTTAATAGGTAAAGGAATACAATTAGAGATCAAGTCCAGGAGGGAGAAGGTTCAGAACCACTTAGGTAAATAGCAGGTCTCCCCCTAATCCAAAAACTGAGGGTGTTGGTGAGACCCAAAAATGCACAGTGCACCCTGGGGGAGTGAAAGGGGAGGAATAGTCTTAAAAAGGATGGCAGAAGATATTGTTAATAGTGTATCAGGATTTAAACCCACATTACTTGCACTGCTCTGCTTAGATAGATTTTATTCTGTCCCAGTTTGTCTATTTGCACTAGATATGAGGGCACAGACAGCTACCCCCAAAATATCAGGATATAGCACAGCAGTCATCTTTAATTTCCTATTAACTTAATCTGAGCCTTGTATAACTTTTACTGTTTTCTCAAACAAAGACTGGTCTTTGTTTGACTATTTGGTATCAACAGATTTTATTCAAAACTGTCATGATTGACAGTATTAAGCCTGAGAGTATAGGCAACTGCACTGAAGATGACAAGATTCACTATGATACCCATTCTGGTTTGATTACCACCTGCTTTTGAAGTTTTACACTATCTACAAAGTTGTGTTTTTTATTAACACTGTTATGTACTGCTATATTCAATTACACTATGTCTGATGATATAGCCAATTCTATTGAGGATAACAAGAGACAACATAGTAACCATGATAGAACTGCCTGTACAGCGGTTTTATGTCTTTCACATTCCATGTGTTTATAGGAATATGTTTTGTTTTGTTTTGCTTCTCCCTCTAATATAGAAAGGATAGAAATACATGTTAAGACTCATGCATGTGTAGACCCTATGAACAGTTTCCGAGAACTGAACAGTTTCCGAGAACTGATCGTATAACACATGATGAAATGAACAAATACTTTGAAGAAAAAGACACTACAGTACCCAGTGCTGATCCCATAGTGTCATGATGTAAAATCTAGCAATACTATTATTCTTGGTTCAGAGTGATTTCAGTCTGCTCTGGTTTGTTTAATCTCAACATAAATGAAGATATGGACAACTGCATGTATAAGTGTATAAGACTGATAACCGTATTAATAGGTTTTGTTTGATAGTTGAACTGTTTGCAGTCTTGCTGTCTGAATCCCCACTTTGTGTTTCACTTTTGTACCCTGAACAACTATTTGTAAAACGACAATACGTAATCATCAACTAGTGATTTCTTAGTTTTTCATTGAAAGTATGTATTATTTCTACGCGTTTTCTGTTTTGCTTATTTTCTTTAAATACAAATTTTTAAAAAAGACATTTAAACAAAAGTCTTCTAGGGTGGGGGGAGATTATTGGACAAGACTCCAATTGATGAGTAAGAAACAGGTGCCTGGTAACATTAACCAGTTCTTGTTCACTGATGACTCCAGTTGAGGGGTAAGAAAGCAGCTGCCTGGTAACATTAGCCAGCGATCTCTAGAGCCTTATGAGACACCCCAATAAAGGTTATTAAAATACATTATTGTGATATGGTCACACTGGTTATAGTCAAAAGATTAAGTTTTCTGGACAATAAGGTTTTGATTTAAAAGATGCTCTGATACAAAGGTTTTCATGTTGCTATGACAACTGTTACTAACCTCATGGCATATTAAAACGCACGAAATGTATTCATGCCACCAGATGCACAAGTCTTCCAAAATGTAAAACAGATTGTTTATGGTGACACTTTTCTTTCAGACAATTGCCTTTAACAAGAACTTATTTGATGTGTGTTACGTATGCACCTATATATTTAGATGCCTAGACATTACACAGTCCAGAAAATGTCACAAATTTCTTCAATGATAGCCCATTAAAGGTCAACCTATTAGGTACAAGTTTCTTACATATTAGATAGAGATGACCGAGTAAAGAAGTTATACTGTCATGATTGTCATGCTACAACATAAAGCTTTTGATTGAAAATTTTCATGTAAAATTATGTAACTGTTATATATTAACATTCTATAGGGATTCAAATTCTAGAACATCTGTGGTTAAAAATAATAGTTTATTTTGTATTTCAAGGAAACCTCTCTTCTGTATGTTCAACAACTGAGGTTTGGAGACCCAAAAATCAGAAAGATAAATGGGCTAGTATTTTGGCCCTGGCCCATTGAGATCACTGAGGACCCCAGACACAAGTGAAACTTAAAAAATATTCTACTACTCTGGAAGTTATAAGAACTCCTGACCAAGAAGACTGTGGGACCACAGAGGAAGGAAATTAACAGTGTATATTGTGCCTAAGGAGAGTCATGAGGAGAGAAAAGTCTTCCAAACTTTCACAAAAAGTAACTAGGTCAGCAATGGCTATAACTCTTCCAGATGGTTGAAAATGAGAGGCGCTATGCATGGTTCCAAGGTAAATCCTGAGGAGATTAACTGATCTTTTTTTTTTTTTTGGTCTTTTTCATTTTTATCGGTACCAGGAATCCAACTCACGACTGCCTGCTTGCAAGGCAGGCACTTATGCTGCTGAGCTAAATCCCCAGCCCCTAGATTAACTGATCTTGATAGCAAAAAATTAATTTTAATTAACACTATGACTTGGTCTTGAACATCAGTGGAAAAGTATAACCACAACAAAAAAACCATATGCAGAGTCCTCCAAACAAGTTTTTCCAACCTCAGCTGACCACCCATTGATTTTACCTACAAACAGAAAAGGCTGAGATGTTGGGAGCAGCTGAGCTGGAGATCGTTCACAAGTACCTGAGCTGAGAGCACAGAGCACCTGAGGTGAGCAAGTGTTTCAGCCGCAAGAACACAGGTGATAGGTGAGTTAGTTGTTAGAGGGTTTCACCTGGCAGCAAGGTGCCACATGTATAAACACACACACTGTAGTCATTGAGCATTTCTTCTTCCAGCCAGAAAGGAGGCTCTACCTTACCTCCCTTCTAGCACTCTGCAACCTGTCTTCATCTCTTTATGCACCACCGTCTGCATTCCAGGGAAGTTCAAGAGCTGTGCTGCATGCGGCACTGCCAGTGAGGTACAGCACTGCCACAGCAAGACAATAGGATTAATGCTTGAACTAGAAACCACTGTTTGGTGCTGGAGACACCCCTCCCACGCCAGCACAAGGCTCTGAAAATCGAAGTGGGAATGTGTATGTGGCTCTTAAACACTGTATCTAGCAGGGCTACAGTGCGACTCTGCAGCAGATTGCTTGCCCAGCACTTGTGAGGCTGCCTTCCATCCCAAGCACTGTGGTGAGGGTGGGGCTAATAACTCAGTAATAGATTGTTCTTATTCTTGACCTACACTTTAGAACTGTGTTGTATAGTGGGGAACATGTTGGGGTGAGGGGAGCTTCCCTGGTGCTTCTCAGCGCATCCACAAAAGGGAAGAGAACTTGCCACACACATCTGCATCAAAGGCCTGTAGGAAAGAAGGGACAGATGATTCAGATCTCATTATCTTCAGAGATAAAGGTCTGAGCCAACCAGGTTACGATGGCTGACAATCCGAGGGTAAAAGGATGGGGTGGGGAAGAGACGCGGAGTCCACCACAGCCCCCAGCAATCACAATCCGGGGAGCCACCCAGTCACATTGATTTCCTCTCTACTCTTTGTATGTAGCTTTTGCATCTGCCACTTTATTATCACACAGCAGCTCACTATCCATACATGGTCCACTGCCACAGCTGGGTTGCCAACTGACGATGTGGCACAGGCATCTCCATCTCTGAAAGGTCCTCTGGTCAATCTCACACATACTGAAGCCTGACGGCCCATGGCTGTCCCAAATCCTCCATGTCATTCTCCAGTCCAAAAAGGACAAATAAGGGTTAAAGGGCAACCTCAGAAAACTGAGTGAGATGCAGAGACTTCCTAGCATCCAGAGGAGCCTGGGACTGCATGCCCCATGGACCAGCAGGACTGGGCACCTTTCCAGGGCTTGCACCCCTGCCATCCTGATGCTGGTAACCTGCGTTAGGAAGGAAGAACCAGCCAGTGTTCAGAATAAAATGTAGCTTTATTACAGCATAGGAAACTACAAGCCATTGGGGTGGAGAGCGCCACACAGGCCCGTAAAGGGACAGGGAGAAGGAGAGTGTAAACATCTTGGTAATAAAATCTCGAACCACAGCACAATCATTGAAATTTGTCTTACGATGTTTGTTCAGCTAGAGTAAACAAAACAAGTCACTTGAATTGTCAAAAGAACAGCAATTTTACACAAGGAAAGCAAATACACCAAGCCAAGGAAGGATAGCACTCAGATACACAGCATGGGGTGCTGCTGGGAGGAGCCCGGGGAGGGGTAGTCGCTAGGTCCTGGGCTACCGTCTATTCCTGGTGCTTCACATGCTCAAATGCTCCCTTCAGATGTCTGACGAGTTCAAGCCCACAGCCCTGTGGTGAAGCTCTGAGATGACAGCTGGCATCTTAGAAACACAAGTTGTCTTAACCTTCTGGTAGGAATGAGGAACAGGGTATGAGTCCCTTTGGGGAAACCTGAACACTTAACACAGGTTGGTTGGCAAACAGGAAAACATTTTCCTGACTCAGTAGCCAGACTGCTACTGAACCCACACCTGCTAAGTAAAAATGTTACTTACAAAGCAAATGCACATGAGCACATCAAATAGAGGACCTTATGCTGCAGGCTGGGCAGAGGGCAAGGTCGATAGGAATGTGAGCCTCTGGCCCAGAGACAGAGCTTAGAATGCCAAAAGCATAGAAGAGGAGGGGATAATCTGGATACAAAAGTTTAAAATGATGTTTATAACAACAAGTGTCTTTTGGTCACTCATATCCCAGAAGCAATGGTGCCACTGTACACAAGCAGGGCAAGCGAGGGGTGGGTAGGGACGGGACGCGGCCTGGCCGGCGTACTTCTTGTTTCACGTCTGTCCCCAGACAGCAGGAAGGCCGGGCATCAACATACTACAAGGGGTTCCCGGCTCCGGCTCCGATTCTTACAGGACAACTTTAATTATGTCTCTTGTCCAATAGATTTGTCCCTGGCATCTCTTCCCAAGACAGAGCTTCTCAGCAGTCACACACACACCCACAACATGGCGGCATAGGGCCAGGCCTGAAAATCTGGGCCCATTCACATTCCTTTGAAGACACTTATTTTAAACCACACTTCACTGTGCATTCTTTAAATGCAAAAATAAAAATAAAAGAAATGAACTGGGCAAGAGCTTACACACTGCGCCTGTGTGGCTCCTCTGCAACCTGCCAGCTCTGACTGGTGCTTTCTGTGTTCACTGCCCACACCCCAAGTTACCTAGCTCTGAGTTAGACTGGTGCCCTGCCTGCCTCTTTGTGTGGCAGGTCAGTGAAGGAGTCTTCTCATTTTCATATAGTTTTTCAAAAAGTCAAGTTTCCTAATGCATGGAAATTGTGTACAAGTCACACTTCATGGTCCGTGAGTGAAGGACTACTGGAACACAGGCATGCTCACTGTTGAGCAGTACCTGCGGCAGAGAAGGTGCAGCCCACAAAGCCTGTATGGCTTGCATCCTGCCTCTAAGAGCTGCACTGCAGACTGGGCTGCAGCTTGCCCTGCTCCCCCAGGATGAACACCCCACAACCCATACAGACATCTCTCACAAGCAGGCACAGAGACACAAGCCAGGTTAGAACTGCATTCCTGCCCCCAAGTTGTCATTCCTCAGAAATGGACAATCTAAGTTTGGGTTTGAATCAAAAGATTCATGCAAAGATACCTAACAAGGAATATCGGCGACTAGGTCTGCTGCTAAGCTCAATCACAAAGTCATTTTATTCCCACTAAAACTGAAACCACTGCAGATGCAGAGCAGGGGCGCACAGCAGGGGCCTCTCAGCTTCAAATCCAGTGCACAGCCACACCTAGCCCTGGACAGGCAATGGGACGACCAGAGAGGAAAAAAGAGAAAAGAGGAGAAAGGGGGGGGGGGGGTCAATGGAATTACCAAGAAACCCCATTAATGCTAGGACTAAGACATCCAATGACCTTTCTGAGGCAGTCAGTCCTTCACAGCCTTTGACACTGTTCCAAGGGAAGCAAAAGGTATGTACAGGGGAAGGCAGGGGAAGAACAACAGAAACAGCACCAGTTAAAAGAGAAGACTCACTCTCGAGAATAAAGAAGGAACCATCTAGATTTCAGTATAAACTTGATAATCATTCACTTCCCTATTATTACATTTAGGAAATTCACTACTGTGGAAAGAGAAAGGGAGGAGTAAGAAAAGGGCTATCCTAGGACACCAGCAGGAGATCCCTGGGCTGATGCTTCCACATGCAGGGGCAGAGCTGCCTGTGAAGCAGCACCTGCAGCCTTGTGAGGCTGCTCTGGAGCTGCTGGACAGCTGCAGGACATGGGGCGAGGACCTCACACTACACACTACCATCCCCCCAAGAGAAAGGTGCTCACATGTTCTCCGTCCTTGAACTCTGTCTCTACAGTGTCAATGGACCACATGTATGGAGCAGGCGAGCACCTTTTCACTCCTCATGTACAAAGGAAGAACCAGGCAGAGGCTGCCCTTGCTGTGAGGACCCTGGACCCCACAGTTTTGAGGAACACGGACAGCTGTGAGTGAGGGCGTCTTTTCCCACTAGGGTATGCGCCTCACTCAGCTATCTCCTCCAAGGCTGTGCAGCGTGTAGCCACTTGGCACCGGCTCCCCAGGCAGAGGGGCCATCCGGGTGAACACTGGCACGGGAGGCGGCGTCACGGTGTCACGGAGTCAGGAAGGCAGGGGGTCATCTTGCGAAGCTTGCCAACTCGTTGCCCTCCTTTTCTCTGACCAGCTACGGGTAAGGCTACTCATATTCCAGGAACTGTTTGTGGTAGAACAGCAGATACCTGAGGAAGCAGAGACAAGTTTCAGTCTAATTCCACTTCGAGACTGCTTGCACTGGGCACAGATGTGGAGGGGGGTGGGGCTCTGCATACATGTGACCTCTTGGTTCATGGTTTTGGTCTTCCTATGTTCGAAGAGGAGAGAGTTCCACAGTGGCTAAGTGAAACTAACCCACCTGCCTATGCCCTCCTGCAAGGAGTCACTGTGGCCTAACCCCATGGAGCACACCCTGCTATTGCCTCTCCTAGCCAGTGCTGGCATGGGATCTACTGATTACTGGGACTACTAAGACAGGTACAGCCCCCATGCCCTCACTGCCCTCCAACATGTGTCCTTTTTGTTAAAACCGAGTGAAGGGTCAGGGTTGGGGGTGGGGGTGTTGGACCCAACTTAGAACTTTCTTGTCCAAATTCTCAAGCCATGGGTCCTGCTGCCCATTAGAGCTCAGCGTCTACTGACACCCATGAGGAGCAGGGGGCAATCCCCTTGGCCCTGGTAGGGTAACAGTTCTCTATGTCCCAGCAAAGATCTGGATAAAGAACTGATGTGCTTAGGGGATGGGGAGCGGCTTGGTGGTAAAGCACTCTCAGGCAAGAGCCCCTAACATCACACAAAAAAGAACTGACGTGCTCAGTTCCCAGCCAGGTTAAGACAAACAATGACTCCCTTGGTCCCTGAGTTAAAAGATAGCAACAAGAGCACTTCTGGTCAGGGATAAACCTCATTAACAAGCTAGTGCTCTATCTAGAACACGTCTTATTACTTCACACTTAAGGTGAGCACTCTGAGTGGATACAAAGGAGTGGAGCTGTTGCTAAGGTTTTCCTCCAGTCCCACGTCTGCTTGAGACGCACCCTTCGCTATCCAGCACGTCCTTGATGCTGGCCTTGGTGATGATGGCATCATCGCATTTGAACCACTGGTCTTTGTGCTGCCGGATGAAACTGGTGTAGTGACCACTCTCCAAGGTCCCTTGATGGTTAACAACAGCAAACAGAGAGTATCTGGTGTGGAGGAAGAAGCAGGAAAGGACAGCTGACTGACACCATCAAAATCATCCAAGCAGGAAGGGCTGCCAACTGACCAATCCAACACCCAGGAAGCTACAGTGTGCAGTGTGCAGGGCACTAGGGCAGGAAGCTGGGCATGGCTCACTCTGTTCCCTTCCAGGTCCAGTGGCTCCTGGTACCACACATACTTGGTGCAAGCGGTGGTAATCATTAGTGGCAGAGGTGATAGTTCCCCTTTCATACAAGGCAATCACAGATGGAACATGATGACATTAAACACAGTGATGGAAGCAGAGATTTCTGGACAAAACCTCACTCACAGCAGAGGGTTGGACAGAGATGAGCTCCCACTGGGAGAGACAGTTAAGAGGGTGCTAGATTATCTGGGTAGGACTTTTGCCTCAACCAAGGGCAATAGGATGCCTGTCACAAAGCAGGTCAGTGGTCATGAGACTTAAGAATGCTGCTGGTGCTATTGCTATCTGTGTTGATCCTCCAGGGCAGGTTGACCCCTTAAGCCCCACCCAGGATTTCGCAGCCACCCACACCACAAGCCCCACATACTTGTTGTCATTATTGAGACTGTCTGTGGGCTGCTGGTACTGCCCATTCATCCTGCTTTCTTTGCTGTAACAAATAGCAATGGAACTCAGAATTAGTTAGAATTCACCCAGAGACCCAAGGCTCTAATGATTACCGCCACTATGCAGACACTGTGTAAGGAAATACTTTATATGCTCTGCTGTTCTTCCAATAACTCTATTTTAGACAGAAATGATCCCCATGTTTTGATAAGAAACACGAGGCTTGGGCTGGAGAGTAAAGCCCTGTAGGAGGACAGACTGGCCACGGCTCTGGGCCTCACCGTGTCCCCCACCCTATGTCACGGGTGCCTCAGCAGCTTCTGAGCCAGCTCTGTGAAGGTGTTTTGTTGTAAACACCATAGGGTGAATGTATTCCTCCTTCCAAGGTGGAGGATGAGTTAAATCCACTCAAAATCTTCAAAAAGAACAAAGATTCCTACTGTTTCTTCCATTACCAGTGCCTCTGGTACAATGGGCAGAGAGGCTGTGCTGGAAATGAGAAGTTCCAAGCTTTAATAACTTTATGCACTGCAAATATTAGTAGAAGACATTAAGGGCTCAGTGACTCTGTAAGACCTCTGAGACTATTCTTTCAGCCAGTTTCACTAGCTTCCTGGACATGTAAAGTCAAGGTTAGGTGGGCTTACTTCCCAGGGGTGGGCTGATAACCCAGAGTTTAAATTCCGATGATCAGATTAGACAGTCACCTGTGAATCACAGGGACAGGGCCACCATGGGAAAAGACACTGTGAAGAGATCAATAACAGATAATGTACTTGAGATGGTGCAACAGGTTGAAATTTGGCCCCTAAAAATGTTTGCATCTCAATCCTAAAACGGTCTTTGCAGATGTCAGAATGTTGAGGAATGATCTTGTTGGATTATCTGGGTGGGCCCTAAATTTAATGACAACTACTTGACACAGACACAGGCTCCAGAGGAGGCCCTGAGACCAGTTAGGGTACTGTGGCCACAAAAAAGATCTGGCGCCAACAGAAGCTGGAAGAGGCGAGGAACAGGACTCTGCCTGGACCCTCAAAGTTGAGTTCTCTCAACACCTCCACTTCAGATTTCTGGCCTCTATGACTGTGAGAAAATAAGCTTCTATTTTAAGCCAATACATGTGTGGACAGCTGCCAGAGAAATAAACACATTAGTAAGCAGCATGCTCTCTTGGAGGGTTAAATTTTAAGGGATCTATGATAATGAAGATTTAAAAAACAGGAAAATGAAATTTATAACTTCAACTATGTTTATCTGTATTTTGGTACCAGGGATCGAACTTACCACCTCATACTTGCCAGGCAGGCACTTACACTGCTGAGCTAAATCCCTGGCCCCTGTTTATCTATATTTTAAAATCCATTCCCATCAGCTGAAACACTGACTTCTCAGTGATCTCATCCAGATGAGAGTCTACATTTAAAAGCTGATAAAAGATTGTTACAAAGGCCAGGCATGCTGGTGAATGCCTGTAATCCCAGCAGCCAGGAGCTTGAGGCAGAAGAACTGCTGAGCTTGAGGCTAGTCTGGGCCACAAATTGAACTCGAGGCCAGCCTTAAGACACAGCAAGATCCTGTCTCTAAATACATAAATAATTGAAATTAAAAAAAAAAGATTTCTAGAGAAAAATTCAAAGCATGAGCTATCTAAGGAAAACCAACGCACTCAAATGTGTCTTGGGTTAAGATCAAGACAATTAATGAGACTTTGGACAGTGAGTTTTATATCACCAGGTAGGCCTGCCTCATCCTAGAAATATGGTTCTGGGTCAAGGCTGGCCTGGGATATCCCTTACCCCCAGATATAGGCTGGAAGCAGCGCTCTCCTACCTGGAGGCCATGAAGGGTGTCATGTCCAGTTCCAGGGGAAAAGATACGTATGTGGTGATCTTCCGCCTCAGTTTGGCTGAGTGCTCAAACCGCTAGACACCGAGGAGGGAACAGAAAGAAGCCTGAGCAACAGCTCACAAGGATAAAACAGTGTTTCCATGAGTGCTTCTCTGAGTTTCTTGTTTTTTTTTTTTTTTAATTTCTTTTTGGCCACATCTAGAGCCTACAGATGCAACACAATATTAATCTACATAAATTTGATTTATGGGGTTCAAGTCAAAGTCTTGACAGGGGCACAGAACACAAACTTCATAGCAGAACTCAGGAACGTGCTCACAATATACCCATGATCTGTGAAAGAAAAATAAAAGTACTATTCTTTCACCAAAAAAGGCATTCCTCAGATGAAATCAGAGGCCACCAAATCCAGCTATCAAGCTAGGAAATCTTTTTAAAAAGCATTTAAAGTGATATTAAGCTAAAGAACATGCCACAGAGATGATACTTGGCTCCCCAACCTTCCAGAGTTCACACTCTAACCTTCCTAGAAAAAGTCTGCAAAATCCTGAACTAGATCATGATGCTAAGGATCTTTAAGTAAAACAGAAAACTTGGGGAAGAGGAAAATTTGGGAAGTAACAAATCCTTCAAAAGCACTTATTCTGGAAATGGCTCACATTCTATACTCATCAGGAAGCACTTTTTGAAGGGGGGCAGTTAGCACCATACACACCTCTCAGTGACAGAGACAAAAGAAGGTATGAGCATGTCCACACCAACTCTGACGCTGCCTCGAGTCACTGGCTAGCTGCAGCTGGTAAGGTTGTTCTATGGACCACACACTGGGACCACCATGGAGCTTGCTTTCTGGAAGACTTACTTTGAGGTGAAAGCAGGCCACGATGGGCAGCTTCTTCATGGTGAGCTGCTTGGTGGACTCCTGGTAGCTATGGCAACCACTGCACTTGATCTTGGCACTGCTCCCTAAGTGCTCTGGTCTGGTAAATCTACGGGCATTTAAAAATCCAGACTTTAGGTAAACAAGATGGGAAAGGTAAGGGTCAGGATAAAAGAGGACAGGGACATTTTATCACTTCTTGGGTTAATTTCCCTACTAAAAAACACATGCCCATGGTCAGTTTCATAATCAAAAAATGAAAAACTATTTTCTTTAACAAATACTTATCTTGTGCATTTTGTTTAACCAAAAGATCTAAGAAAATGATAGTAAGTTCCCAGCTGCTATGTGCTAGCATTTCAATTTGTCTCAGAACAATGGAAACTTTACATTTACACAGAAACTCTATGCTAATGTTTACAACTGTCTTACCCAGTACTGATTAAAAAAAAAAAACAAAAAAAAACAAAAAAAAACTCTTACAGAATAGTCAACAACTAGAAACAACCCAAATCACATATAGTAGGTGAATGTTTTTGCACAAAGTGTGGTTCACCATCCCATAGAATACCCACTAGAAATCAAAAGAAATGAACTCCACAGCATCTTGGCCTTAAGATGGGTGGGAAAAGTCAATCTCCACAGGTTGTGTGTTTCATAATTTCAGTTACAAGACATTCTGACACGTGTAGTTTATAGAAAGCAGTTCTCCATTGCTATAGTGAGGCAGAGGCAGGGATAGTGGGGGTGCGGGTAGTTGAACCTAGGAGAGACCCTGTGGGGACAGAGATGCTGTGCCTCCTAATGGCGTCACTGTCAGCACCCTGGCTGTGGCATGCACCTCTGTATTGCAGGGTGGCATCACTGGGAAGCTGAGTATAAGAAACACATGAGATTTGTGTATCTTACGAATGCATGGGAACCTACAATGACCTCAACATAAAGGTTTAATGTTTAAAAATTTAGATGTGTAGAAAAATGGTAATTCTCTAGCAGTGATCAGAGATTGTCATAGGAAGGCTGTGTTAGGTAAGTCAGCAAGCACTTTTGGCTCAGGTGGTAGCTACTGAAGATAAACTACAAAACAAACATTATCATATGGTACATGCCCAAATTTGAAATTTAAAAACAAGTCTTGCCACAACCAGCTATGTAAAGACATTGCTTAATCACTGGAAATGCTGCCATCTCCCCCAGGGTAGGAAAAGGGCTCTTCTGACCAAAGGCAACCTGCCTGATGACTGCTTTGTGTCAAGTCTCAACAGGACATAAAGCAGGACCCTTTGCTTGTAAGCTGGAGATGGTCACAATCACTGTCCTCGCAGCCTCCTGGGGCTGCCACAGCAGCTGCCTGTACAGGTTAAGTCTATGAGGTACAGTCACTGTTACCAAACTCATTTTACTGAAATTGATGACTAAACTGAATCATAAAGACTCCCTTGGAAAATGTTTTTGGTTGTTTCTTTGCTTCTTTCCCAAACTAAAACTTTAAAGCCCCATTTATTATCTGGGCCTAGTAGTGCAACAAAACTGGTGAATTTAAAAATGCTGCATGTGCAACTCTGGTCCTGACTATGCAGTAAGATAAACAAGGAAAAATTTGCAACTCTTTCAAGTAGAATTTCCACTTGGCAGGGGCTCTTCTGTAGTGACTCTTATTAATGCAAGCGACAGTGTCCTAACCCTTACTACTTGTCTAAATCAAAGACATTGTAAAAGAACAAATTAAAAAATGTCAGTGAAGACCACCACATGTGAATCAGTCACTTGCAGACAATGCCACACACACAGGGACTCAGACCATCTCTTAGTTTATATTCTGGTGTAGGTTATCGGGCACAAAAGAACAGAAGCTTCAAGTTTTGTTCTGTGGTTCTGGGCTCACTTAGGTGATGGCCAGTGAAGAGATTGGTGGCTTGTGATACAGATGTGCTACCATGCAAAGCTGGTGAACAGAAATACCTAATCATTGTAGCAGAAAAGAAAAGTAGTTCAAGCTCCTGAGCATCCATTACAGCCAAATGCAGGCTGATACTGTCTTCTCAGAGATGTTTCCTGGATTTTAGAAAAAGATACTGCCCTGGTCTGGCCCTGAATGTAAGACTTTGTGCTGTCCACTCACAAGTTCTCCACAGCCCACTACAAGAAAGACTCAGCCTTCCCTAAGCAGGGGCCTTACCTCCGCAGGCAGTCCGTCAGTGTTGTGGTGCCCGATGCGTGGCTTTCCCCGTTGACCACGCTACCCTCGCTCCCTGGGCTTAAGGGCCAGAACGGGGTGGAGGAGCCAGGCAGGTCTAAACTGATGTCCCAGAAGGGGTCTATGGTGGTGGAGACGCCACTGCAGAAAAGAAAACAAGGACACAAGAGGACTATTTGATGTGGCTCCAAGGCAGCCCATGTCCCAGTGACACCTCAGGCTGAAGTGATCACATGAGTAGGTCCTGGGGTCCCAAGAAGGCCTGAGGGAGAGACATGTATAACCCCAGTAAGACAAAAGCAGCTCCTTAGGTATTTGTAAACCTGGGAGATCACCTTCATTCAGGGACTTCTGGAAGAGTATAAACTTATGGAGTCGGTCCAGAAGCCCTGAATCCACAGATCTAGAATTGGGCACTGCCACCCCAGGTGGTAACAAACCCTCATGCATACATCATGCCAAGCGTGGACCCACCAGGTTCAGCAGCCCCTCGGAGCATGAAATGCAAAGTTCCACAAAGCCAATTCATGTCTGGAGGTTTAATTTACAATCGTATTAAAAGAGAACTCAATGGGATATTTAACAATGGGAAATTTGCCACAGGTACTGAAACCAGCAAAGGGCTCTGATCTGCTCAGGGCCAAGATGCAAAATGACCTCTGCTGCATAAAAGAAAAACAAGCCAGATGTGGTGATGCAAGCCTGTAATCCCAGCACTTGGGAGGCTGATGCAGGAGGACTGCTGCGAGTTTAAGACCAGTTTGAACTATACAATGAGACTGTCTCAAAAAAAACTATTAAACAAAAAAACACAAAAAACTATGACAGTGGTAGCAGAAACTTTTTCCCAGGAGCCTGCAAAGACCGCAGGTGGCAATTCATTACAGACTCTGAATAACTTTCATAGGCTGTAGGAAACTGAAGTGTATTAAAAATACCAGCAGCTGGGTGGGTGAGGGTTGACTTAATGGCCAAATAGATCTTTGTCCTGGTTCTTAAGCTTGATGTGCTAAGCAGAGACTACATCTGGAAAGAACTGAGGACACTACATACAAGGAAAGGAAAAGGACACTATAAAATCATAAAAATTAATAAACATAGAAGCATATATGTAAAAAATCTGCCATCAGTCATCCATTCCTTCCTATAAGAGTTACTGCGTTTGACTCCAGGTTCTGAGAACCTACAATGCTGTGGTTGTTTAAATAAAACAACGACGCTTCTCAGCTGGTGGCTGCTGCAGATGCTGTGCTGTAAGAGCCCAAGAACCCTGAGACTCATCTCTAAGGAGTGTACTGAGTATGCTCTTAGCTCAAGGATCGACTTACTTACTTACTACTTTCTTTTCTTTTCCCCTCTCTTCCCCCACCTCCGGTCCCCCCAGACGGGCTGATTCTGCAGGCTGACTGTCTGGGGGCAGCACTTACTGGCAGACTTGGCAGGTGACATCGGACTGCAGCCCACCTGTGAAGATCTGGTCGATGATGCAGTTGCAGTGATTAGGGTTATTGGCCTTCTTCCCATTGTCATCACCTGGAGGCAGAGGAGGAGGGGTGTGTAATTCGATCTATGAAACACCTCATTAGCAGATGCAAAATCCCCCCATTTCACCCCCAAGGCAGAAGAAGCCAGGTAGGCTGGCATTCTGAGAAGTCCATAAAGATGTGTGATCTCAACTGACACTTGACAGAGGAGCTCATCATTATTCCACTTTGATGAGATATCTGAGAACCTGGGTTTCCAATGTTACTTTTTTTTATGCGTAAGATGTCCTTAACAACAAAGTACATCTGATGCCTGAGAACTTGGGAGTTAAGGTTACTGATTCCCTTTCTCATACACAGAATTAAGTGAATAAAGAGCTTTCAGGTTAGTCTAGCATGAACAGATATGCTAGGAAACAACCTCTATCTCCCTGCTGATGTGATAAACTGGTCTCCTACTTCCAGGGAGTCTTGCAACTCTGGCTCTCCTTCCTGGGTTCCTGCATCCAGAACAGCTGTAACTCCCTGTCGGCCGAGGGTTCCTGCTACCCCTCTGTTCACTCAGCATTTAACTTACACATGAATGTACAGCGAAGCAAGTACAGAATTAAGTAGTGAAATATCATACACGTCTGAATACGTATTCTATAAAATGTCTGTGCAAACTAAATGAGGAGGATAGAAAGCACATTCATCTGAATGCAGATTACAATCTGAAACAGAATTATCACAAGAAGAATGTCCTCTATAGCTGCTGCCCAGAATTTAGGGAAAAATACTGCCCCAAAGGACTTCAAATTCATAGGACAAAATGTTAGGATAGGAGAAAATACTGTACCTACAGAAAGGTGCAAAGATGATCTGGAAGACACCCTGAATGTGACCCTTATGAACTGTATATAATGAAGTACAATAGGGCCCGACAACTGTGGGGTTTTGTTTGTTTTGTTTTTCAATGCTGGGAATGGAACTGAGCCCTCATGCAAGCCAGGTAAATTCTCTATGGCAAAGCTATACCCCTCCCCCATCACTGTTTTTAAAAATAAGTGACATTTCAGATATTTCAAAATGAGTATTGTAGCTGGGCATGGTAGCACATGCCTGTAATCCCAGCACTTGGGAGGCTGAGACAGGAGGATTATTGTGAATTTAAGACCAGCTTGGGTTACAAGTGAACTCAAAGCCAGCCTGAACTGCATAGTGAGACTCTGTCTCAAAGAGACAAAAAAAAAAAAAAAAAAAAATAGTAGAATATTGTCAGACTCAGAACGCTGAGGCAGGAGGATGGTTGCAAGTTCAAGACCAGCCTGGGCTACAAAGTGAGTTCAAGGCCAGCCTGAACTGCATAGAGACTCTGTCTCAAAAAGACAAAAAAAAAAAAGAATATTGTCAGAAACAGTCAACAATGGTTTTGCTTTTAGTTCCATGAACATTTTTTTTTTTTAAGAGTCTCACTATATGGTTCAGGCTGGACTTGAACTCACAGCAATCTTCCTGAGTCTCAATCTTCCAAGTGCTGCAATCACAAGCATGTGCCAAAAGGCCTGGGTACTCTGCATTTTAACAGCAATGCATCTTCAAAAAGCTTTTACAACAAATTTCCAGTGTTTCTTCTGTTTCAAAGGTGTTTGGGACAATTCTTTCATAGTGGCTCTTCTGTTTCTGTGTTATATTACCACACCAGAACACCGAAACTTATTTAAACTACTAGGTAACTTTTACTTGGTTCCTAGGGTAAACATTAAAAAGTCCATGTATACTTCCAGAAGAAAAAAATTTAAATACCAATAAAGCAGAAGATAAAGCATGACAGTCAGTCCAAATAAACCATCTGATCTGCATGTACTGCTCAAGACGGACATGAGACCACGTGGCCACCTTCAGCACAGTCCTAGGACTGAGAGGTACTAGAAAGCCAGCTGCTTTATTCTTTAAAAGACACCAATTTAAAAGAAAACTGGAACTGAGTTTGGTGGTACACACCTATAATCCCAGGACTTGGAAGGCTGAGACAGGAGGACTGCTGTGAATTAAAGACCAACCTGAACTGTTTAGTGAAATCCTATTTCAAAAACAAAAACAAACAAAAAACACAACAAAACAAAAACTGGGTAGGAAAGTGCTGCTTACAACTAGCTGTAGATAACTACAGATACCCATGGGCAGCCCACAAATAACCAGCTAACTCACTACCTCAGTGTTCTCAGGTATGGGATGGAACTTCATGGTCTCAGTATCACTGATGACCTCAGTAGGAGTAAAAATCCTGACTCCTCCAGATCTACTGAACCACACATGGGGAGTAAAAAAGCCTCAAGCTGACAACCAAGTCCAAGTTGAGAACCGTCCCTTAGTCTCACCTACAGGTCATCAGAACAGGCACTCCATGAGGGAGACAGGGTTCAGGTCATTTCCTCTGAGTTTCCCAACTACAGCCCCAGGAGCTGCTGTATCCCCAAACTACCAACCCTCAAGGGGGGACCATCCCTTGAGACCAAGCTGTGGGCCATTACTGGAAGACCAGACACCAGGTTAGGGGCGCAGCAGCAGGGCTTATCTCTGTGCTCTGTCTTAGCCCTCTGCTCCAGAATAGCAACTGGTCCTTCCGGAGGTTCCCCAGAAAAGGATGGTGGTGATGATTAGTAACACTCAAAAAAGCCTCAAGTCTGGTAACCCAGAGGATCCACAGAACAGCCACAATAAGCAGAGAGCTCAAAACATGATCCGGCAGTAAGGGTTGTAAGATTTTGCTGGTCACTGTAACAGACCACAGAGTACCCTACCACCATGCTGTTCCACCCCCAGCAAGGACAGAGGACAACACATGAAACTTTCCTCCTCTTAAAAACAAACTATGAAGGGGCTGGGGATTTAGCTCAGCGGCATAAGCGCCTGCCTTGCAAGCAGGCAGTTGTGAGTTCGATCCCTGGTACCGATAAAAAGGAAAAAGACAAAACAAAACAAAAAAAAGAGAAAAAGACAAAAAAAAAAACCCAAACAGACAAACTACAAAGAATCTCCATGAGACAACAAGCACAGCATTTCTGCTACTGGAAGGAAACAGGATTATACCGCCTATAAAACACAAATCAAACATGTCCCCTGTTTGCACATGTAGGCCCACTTACTCCTTCACCTTGTTCCCTTTCCAAAGAGAATTCCTGCGTCCACCTCAGGTGAAGGCCACGCACCTTTGCAATGCCGGTGCAGGACGTCCAGTGCTGCGATAAGAAACTCATGTGCGTCCTGCTGTTCATAGCCTGCCAGGTGGCGCGCGTGGGTCCACACCAAGTGCAGCAGCTTGTATGGGATGTGAGGAGACCTGTGCCCGGAGTAAAACTGCAGAGAAAGAAGAGGGAAAACTTGCAAACACGGTGCAAAATACCTTCTCAGGAAGAAGACTCACAATCCTAAACTACACATTTTTTTTTTAATCGGTACTGGGGATCGAACTCACGACCACCTGCTTGCAAGGCAGGTGCTTATGCCGCTGAGCTAAATCCCCAGCCCCGCTAAACTACAAATTTTAAGAATAATCATGAATAAAAATGGCATGGTAAGCAACATGCTATTATTGATAGCTAGAGGTGTAGTTCAGGGGTAGAATGCCTAGTTCAAACCCCAGCACTAGGAAAAAAAGTCTTAGATAGCTTTATTCTTTCAGGTTCAAAAAAGGTTCACACATTTGGACTCACTGACAGCAACTGGCAGCTGTTTACAAAGAAGCAGCGTGAAAGCCAGGAAGCAAGACTCTCAAATTCTTCTTCAAACAGGATGAGTCCTTTTATATGTGTGTGTGTGTGTGTGTGCGTATTTTTTTCTTTTCTTTTTTTAGTTTCAGAGTTTATATTTTTAAGACAATGAAAGGGGAGAGGTGGGGAAAAGTTGTAATTGAGCATTCCTAATCTAAAAATCCGAAGTCCAAAATGCTCCATCAGCTGGAATGTTCTGAGCATAGGATGCATTTTGGAGACCTCGTATTTTTGGATTAGGGATACTCAATAGTAAGGTCTATGCAAATACTCCAAAATCCACAGCACTGAAATATGAAACACTCCTGGTCCCAGTCATTTCAAGTAAGAGATTTGCAGCCTGTGTGTCATCTGGTAAAAAGAATTAGGAGCACATATCAATCAACAGGTGGGATAAAGAGGCTGAACCACACTAAACACACTGATCAAGAAGAGTAAGGAGCCCAGTCACCCTAGGGACTCACTTTTGAAAGTTTTAGGCTACTACAGAATTCCTGTAAACATGTAAAGCATCTAGAATAGATTATGTAGTAGAAAGCCAACAAAAAGGCCAACTCTGTAAACAAAGAGCAAAACACTTCCCTGAATGTATAAGAATATTCTCACAGACTAATGAGAATATTCTCACAGTCTAAAAATAATCAACACAGGTTAAGTATCCCTTACCTAAAATTCATGGGACCAGAAGATATCAGATTTGGGGAAATCTGCATCTGTAAGTATACAATAATTAAGAGTGGGACTTGTCTAAACAAAAACTCAAGAGTCTGAAAATAGTCTCAATATTTTAAAGATTCAGTACATGAAGTAAAGCTTGTGTGCACTGAACCATCACAGGTCGGGTATGGAATCTTTCAGTTGTGGCACTGTGTTGATACTCAAAAAGTTTGGACTTTAGAGCACTGTTGATTCGCAGATTAGTGCACTGAACACGTACTAGCAAAAAAAACCAATTAGAAACTGCAACTTAAAATCATTCCATTTATAGCAACACCAAAAACATGAGATAAACAATATGTGCAAGTGTTACATACTGAAAACACTGATAAGAGAAATTAAAGATCTAAATAAAGATGAACAAAAGTGCTAATTGTCACATAAAAATCTGCAAACAAGTACTGTGGTTTTATCCTTCAATGCCAAAAACTCAAACCCACCTAAGCTGAGAAGTGGCCAACCACAGTGTGATAGGTACTACTCAGCAACACAAACCTTTCACACAGCACCTTTGGAAAGGCATGGCAACAGAGAAAGTCAGCCTCCTTGAAAATGAGGTACACAGAGGCCAGTCTGCTAACCTTCCTCAGCTCTAGCGTGGCAGACAACAGAATCGTGAATCACCAGAGTTCACCAGCGTTCACGGAAACTAGTGTCTTCCACCAGCTGACCCTGCCAAGCACCTGTGAGAGGCTCTCACCTTCTCAGTTGGCAGCGTGCCTCCGAAAGGCAGGCCTGGAGTCCCTTACCTAGCACTTTCTTTTGGGAAAACCATCTTCTATAATAAGTGCACATTTTAAATATTTACTTGCTGATAAATTCTGGAAATCTTTCTGCCCTGGGTATGGTCAACTGTATGGTTTTTAAAAAGGTGGAAAGACAGTAGTTTTCGAGTCGCTCCACGGCAGAGCTAGTAGTGCCCACCTCCTGAAAGAGCGAGGACATCTCGCAAACCAGGCAGGAGCTAGGGCTCTGCATCTCGCAGTGGTGCCGGTCAGACAGGAAGAAGTCCCGAAGGAGCGGTGTGTGGGTCAGAGCCTGGACAATGCAATTCATGAAGCACGTGTTTCCAAGGTTGATCAGCCCTCGCAGACCTGGGCAGAAAGCCAGACAGCAGGTGTCACTTGTGCACTGAGCTACGACACATAATGCTGGATCCCAAGGGCTTTAGGTCTGTGTAATAAGTCACTTTTATTCATGCATTCAAGAAAAAAAGGAAGAGCAAGAAAGAAATGCAGTATTTTCTCATTTTTCTTCCCAATGTCAGGGATTAAGCCTAAGACCTTTACACTAAGCTACATCCCCAGCCCTTTTATTTTTGAGACAGTGTTTTGCTAAGTTACTCAAACTAGACTTGAACTTATGGTCTCAGCCTCCCAGAGCATTTTCTAATTTGTACACTATTTTTATATGAACTGTATTGAGGAATGTTCACCACCATCAGTCCCCTCCCATCTAACCACTGCCTGTATTTTCTAATAAAAACAGCCAGGTCAGAATAGAGACAAAATGTTCTTTTAATGTTCTAAAAAAGATTTACTCATTTCTAAGAATATGGTGCAAATATGCTTACACACAGACACATCATTTCTTTACCTAAGATCAACCTGGCCAGAATAAGAATACACGTGAGCCCTATGACACTGACAGATGCTCAGGACCATGGGGCAAGGATGGTCTCTACTCATCCCTCTGCACCCCAAGCCCATGGTGGTACCCATGAAGAACAGGTGCTCAAACTTGGATGCTGAGCAAACTGATAATGGCATACAGTTAGGCGGGGCTAAAAAGAATCGTGTTGTATCATGAAGTCCTAAGAAAGAAGCCTAAAGTGTGTGAGAAAAGAACACAGCTCTATGTGACATCCTCCACTCACCTATGGTACAATTGGAAGTGATCTTCCTCCTTTTTGGGTTGTGTTTGAGCAGTTCTAGCTCCCGTTTGGTTGGTTCCCAAGTTGAAAATTTCTCTCCAATACCTGAGCAAATGAAGGACAGTTCCAAGTGCTATTAGCTAAATTTTCTTTTTAAGTGTGTTCTAAAACAAAAGTTGTTATATACAATGCACTAGGCTTTGAAAAGAGGGGAATCCATAACATCAGGACTTTCTCTTAGCAAGTGTCTTAAGAATACACCATGTTTCCTGTCATAAGGAAGAAACCATTACCCAGCTAACAAGGGAAGCTGATGGAAAGCATACTTTTGAGCAAACTAAACAGATCCAGTCGCTGGAAAGCTATATGCTATAAAGAACTGAAACAGAAGACAGCAATGATGCATACGCTAACAAGAAGCATACACACCCTACTCATTGAGGTTCTTGTACCATGGTCCCTAAAATGTTTGCATAATTTGGTAAACTTGAAAAAAGATAGCATCTCATAGAGAGATGGAATTGCAGAATGACCTGAGAAGAATTCTATTTCAGCCGGGCATGGAGGCTCATGCCTATAATCCCAGCACTCACGAGGCTGGAGCAGGAAGATCTCTATGAGTTCAAGGCTAGACTGAACTACATAGTGTATTTAAGGCCAGCCTGAACTACAAAGTAAAATCTTGTCTCAAAAAAAAAACCCAAAACAATACTGCCAGGGATGTAGCTCAGTGGCACAGTGCTTGTGAGTTTGATCATCAGTACCATTAAAAAAAAAAAAAAGAGCTCTACTTTAGTCTGGGATGTGCATTTCTTAGTCCCATAATTTAACTGTCCTGCACAAAGAAATATACACATATGTAGTTATACCATCATTACATTTTTGAAGGGGAACACAATAGAAAATACAAGTTGGAGATTTTTTTCCAGAAATGATCTCATGAACATGAGATAATTCTAACCACTGAGAGAACCAGTCTCTATTATCTGTTTTCAAAAATTGGGGGGTGTTTTCAAAGAAAAACAAGCCAAGAATCTGTAATGCAGGGAGCAGGTTTTTGGGCTCCCTTTGCACACAGTGATGGGTCTTACTGCTTGAGAGAAGGTGCTCACCCACTACCTAAGGCTAACCACAGCCAGGACCTTATTGCAAACCACTGTGTGTGTCTGTGGGGACTGAAAATGAAGAAAGAAAAAAATCAGGGAAACCAAAAGGAAATAAAGAACGTGGCTCACGATGCTGGTGCACCTCTGACTCTGCACAGCTAACAGAGTGCGCGTGAGGAATGAGAAGGTAGCACGTGGGCAGCCCAAATGGGCACCCCAGCCACAAAGCTCCTGTCAGCAGAGCAGGCTCAGTGCTGGGCTGCTCCACTTCCTATTGGGCAGTGTCACCTTGCAGACAGATCTAGCATCATCCAGATGGTTCAGCACTTCACAGGGTTCTACAATTCAATTGGTAAAATACTCTACCCTCCTGGAAGGAACAAGACACAATTACATTTAACATTACTGCAGAGAGAACACTTTCTGGAACACTGTGGTGCTTTGGGTAAACCACTCTTTGGGGATTTCCTGGTTCAAGCATCCATCCCCAAGATGAGATGGAAATGTGACCCCACTAGAGCTGGACTGGATTCAGCTTCAGCCTGCAAATGTACCCTTAACTGAAGAGGGGCATTGTTTCTGGAATGCAACTTTCTTGACTTCAGCAGAGCCCCTCCAGGCAGTGCTTAGGGCACCTGCATAGCCCACCACTCCACCCACCTCTGAGCTTTTCCACCAACTGTAACCTGACCTGTGCAAACATACCTGCTGACTCTCACTCTCACTTGGTTTTTGGTACCATCTGCCCTAAACAGACCTGAGAGACTGTAGGATTAATGTACAAATCAGGTAAATAAATTTAGGCAGAAGCCAACCTTGCATTTTAGAAGCCTTCTGCTGCTCCTCTTTGGCAATTATTTCCATGTCTTTGTCATAGATGTAGTCCTGGCACAAAAAGCAATATATGCCTCCATACGTAAGGTCAATGGCTGCAAAAAGAGGACCACAGAGACGAAAATTTAATTCAACACAAAGCAATAATACTTCAGAACTCAGAAACATTTCAAAAACATTGAAAATTCAACGTTAAGTTGAATTTTCTAACTGAGAATGATATTTAAAACACGAGTGAAACGCTACTGAATATTTTTGGTTCCTAAGGATTCCAGTGTAATAATGCTTTACTATATCTGGAATTCTCACACTATCACAAAAAAAGAAGCCAATAGCTACTTGCTGCTACTTTTGCTGTTGGGGACTCCGACTCTAAGGTCAGAGGTAAAATTGTTCCTACCCAGACTGCCCTGACTTCTTGGCCCAGAGCTGCTTGCTACCTACCAGCACACAACTCTTGTGCACCTTCTGTCTTTTTCGTTTTTATCGGTACCAGGGATCAAACTCATGACCGCCTGCTTGCAAGGCAGGTGCTTATGCCGCTGAGCTAAATCCCCAGCCCCTTCTTGTGCACTTTCTCAACTGCAACCTGTGTAAAACAGGACCAGTAGTATCTTGGCTCTTAATTACTTTAACCTAATGTCTCTCCTTTGAGCACCTAAAAGAAAGGTACTTTCCTAATTCAAAATTAAAAAGAAGAGCGGGATGCACTGAAATGCAGTTATGGTTTATGTCTGGGTGTCTCTCCCCCGCCCCCTAAAGCCTTATACAGTCATGGACAGGGCTGAATCTGTCACTTGTGATTGGTTCATTGTCTAGCGCTGGGATTGGTGGTGTGAGTGCTGCACTCACCCAAGGGAGGGAAGGAGGCACGCTTTCCTTTTTATTCTTTTCACTCTTGTTGCTTGTGGCTGCTATGAATGCTTAAATCTCAGCCATGCCACCCTTCCTTGGAGCCAGCTGATTATGGACTGAAACCTCCAAAACACTGTGAGCTAAACAAACTTCTCCTTCTTTCATTTTGGATATCAAGTAGTTTGTCTCAGCAATGAAAGAATAACCAAGACATTTACCAAGCATCATCAGACACATAGGAGACAATGCAGCAAAGAAAGGAACACAGGCTGAGCTAAGAGTTAGGGCACACACCTGTAACCCAGCACACACTCTGGGAGGCGGCAAGAGAATCACAAGTCTGAGCCCAGCACTCCATGACTGAATGAGGCTGTGTCTCAAATTTAAAAAAGAAAAAAAAAAAAGGAAGGAAGGAAAGAAAAAAGGAGGCTAGGGATGTAGCTCAGTGCAAAGTCTCTGGGCTTAATCCCTATTTTAAAAAAACCAAACAAACAAAAAACCAGACTGACAGTGACTAGAATTAATACTAACTCTGCTGCTTGCTAATTACGTACTTTTCCTAAGTTATTCCATTTCTGTAAGTCTCCTTTTCCTTTTTGATAGTAATAGTATCACAACTCATAATGATATTAAATTAGTGCATATAATTTAAGTAGGCCTTGTGATAAACATTTTTTAAAATTCAATTTTATGGTAAGAAGTTGTCCCTCTACATCTGTGGGGACAAAAGATCCTCTCAGATACTGAAATCTGCAGATATTTAGGTCCTTTACCTGAATGGTGTTATAGTCAAATATAACCTACATACATATTTATGTATAATAATCATCTCTGATAAGTACCAGGTAAGTGCTATATAAACAAATGTTACGCTGCACTGTTTAAGAAATGATGAAAAATTGTGTCCACACATATTTAGAACAGTTTTTCTCACAAGCATTTTCTACCTGCAGTTATTTATGTGATGCCAGAGATGGAAGGCTAATTTTATTTTGTGTCTTGAGTTACTATGACTTAGATCAATCACTGGTGGATCATTAAAGCCCTCGGAAGCAGATTTACCAAAACTCAAGACAGCAATACAAAAATCCCACAGGCATATTTTGCCATCCTCAAAAAACTGACAAAATCCTAACGAGTTGGGGCTGGGGATTTAGCTCAGCAGCATAAGCGCCTGCCTTGCAAGCAGGCAGTCATGAGTTTGATCCCCAGTACCGATAAAAAAGAAAAATACAAAAAAAAAAAAAATCCTAACGAGTTATCTTGTAGTCTTCCTTAGAGCTGTTGCAAAGTACTCAACCAGCTGACCCCTGGCAGGACACACTCCTCAGGAGCAAGCTCCTAGCATGTGAATGGTGAACAAAATTTTGTCAGATCAAGATGACTTACAGTAAGAGTGATGGCAATTTTCAAGAAAGCAGATATGTTCAAACAATATAGCAAGCATACAGCTGACAACAAAAAACAGTAGCCCACAGAAGGTGTTTAAAAGTCTTCCAAGACTAAATGCTTCCTCAAAATACTCTTGTACAGCCTCATATAAAACTTATAAAAACCAACATGCTGACAAGGATGCCAAAACCACAGGAGGAAGAAAAGTCTCTTGTAAATGGTGCTAGGAAAATCAGATAGTGACCCACAAAAGAATGACGCGGGATCCTTATCTCACACCACACACACTAACTCAAAACAGACACAGACATAAAGAACTAAATCTGTAAAGCTCTTAGAATAAAACACAGGGTAAATACTTACGACCTAGGATTTAGCATTGGATTCTAAAGCTTTAACACAAAAGTATGAACAAAAGAAAAAAAATGTAACATCGAACATCTAAACTAAAAGCTTTGTGTGCTGAAAGATAGCAAGAAAGCAAAAAGAAAATCCAGAGAATGGGAGAATATCTGCAAATAATTTTTCTATCCAGAACATATATACACACATAACAATTACAATTAAAATATAAGCAACAGCTAAAATTATTATTTCTCTAAACACATACAAACAGTCCAAAGTATACATGAAAAATGTCTGACAGCTTCCACATGCCCATCTCATGAGATACGGTTCACGAACACATTGAACACATCACGTAAGACAGACACCTGTGTGCATTGAGTCACCTCAGTTCTTTCAAGCAAACCATGTGAAGAACACACTACACTGCGTGTTAGATGTGGCGAAACCCGCGGATGGACACTGTGAAGCTTTTCAAGAGACATGAATTTTTGTAGCACCTTTATAAACTTGTGCCATTTAGCTTTCGATTAGGACTTCTTAGGCTTTTATTTCCCAGAGAGCATCAGATTACAGAATTCTGGGGAAAGAGGTCTAATTTACAATTGCTTGGCCCACATAAAATATTTTTCAAACCAAGTTCTATGTTTGCAACTCTTTCTTTTTTTTTTTTTTTTTTTTTTTTTTGTCTTTTTCATTTTTATCGGTACCAGGGATCGAACTCACGACCGCCTGCTTGCAAGGCAGGTGCTTATGCCGCTGAGCTAAATCCCCAGCCCCGTTTGCAACTCTTTCAACAAGCTTTTCTGAAGGACATCGTAAGGACTTCATGAGTACTTACCCAAGCATGGTATTGCTTAATGACTGTTAGAAAGTAAAACAAGAATAAACTTAAGTTTCACATAACTTCAGACTATAGGAGAAGTTTGAACTTTTAAGTATAAGAAAGGTAAGTTTGCCTTGATGTCACACAACGTTAAGCTGGTTTTTCCCACCTGTTTTTGGAAACAATGAAAATCCACTGCTGAAAGCAATAAAATTTGCCTATGTACACTCAACTTCATGGTGGTGTCAATGATGTGATACAGGTGTCTTTCACTATGGGTTGAATAGGTTGGTCCCAGAATTCTCCATAAATACCAAAATCTATAGATGCACATATCCCTTACATTCTCCCACATCCTTCGTTTCTAGATTATTGTAATACGTAACACAATAGAAAAGCTGTTACCTTACTGTTTAGGGAATGACAAGAAGTTTGTACTGTTCAGAACACACGATGTTTTCCGTGACTATACCTGATCTGACATTAGTTGAGTCAGCAGATGTGGAACTAAAGGCCAACTGTACTGTACGTAAAGTCTCTTTGCAAATCTGCCCAATCTTGGTCCCAACTGTGTGTTTAATGGAAAACATGAGGGCCTGACATTCATTATGTGGCAGAAAAAGCACAGTGCTGTTTGGGGACTAAGAAAAAAACCTTCAGGGAATGAGGAAAGAACACACCCAGGTTGTGCCGCTTTGCCTTGGCATGTTCATGGATGTGCTTCTTTGTGAAACAGCCGAAGAAGACGCAGTAGAGGCAGGAGTGCAGCCGGTTCAGGTGCACACCACACACGTGGCAGACGCAGGACTTGGCCTGAAATTCAGAGCACAGGGTTAGTAGTGTGCAGTGCAAGGAGTTCTCTCGGGGAAACATCAAGCCAAGGATGGAAGGGGAGGAAGGAGACATCTTTACCTTGAAGCCTTCCTCCTCTAAAAGACTATTAGTTTATTTTTCCAATTCCCCTAAAGAACTTTATTTAGCTCAAAACTAGCTCCATATAAGGAAACGGTGGCAATCTTAACCTCCACCAGTAAACTACTGGGATGTCCACATCACATTCTCCTCAGAAGTGCCATCCCCTCGCTAGGACAGCAACTCCCATCTAGCCATCCTTAACCTAGTCACCTGAGGCTTCACAAACCAGGTTCCAAAAGTATAGCAACTTAAGAAGCAAAATGACAAAAGCAAAACCACAAAAAGGAAAAGAATAGGGTATGAATCAAAGCAATATACACAACAAAACCTAAGTTTACTGCTGGGTGTGGTAGCACGTGCCTGTAACACCAGCACTTGGGAAGCTGAGGTACAGATTGGCGAGTTTGAGGCCAGCTTGGGCTACACAGTAGTTCATGATCAGCCTGAGCTATGTAGTGAGAAATGTCTCAAAACAATGAGCTTATTATCAAGAAACAGACTACAAGGACCCTGGGAAACCAAGCAAGCAGCTCCCCTCCCTGGTAAGTGGCGGCGGTGTGGCAGACTGCAGCCCTTCCAGGGGGAGAACCACCAGTGTCTCTTGAGATCAGTGCCATGTTGGAACTTAGGATGCTGGGAAACCAAGCAAGCAGCTCGCCCCCCTAATAAGTGGTTATGGTGCGGCAGACTGTGGCCCTTCCAAGGGGAGAACCACCAATGTCTTCTGAGAGCCACACCAAGTTGGAACTTAGGACGCTGGGAAACCAACCAACCAGCTTTCTTCTTTGCCAAGAAATAGTGAACCTCCTGGTGCATGGCCTAGAGTCAAAACATCCCACTTCCCCTATCCTCCTTCCCCTGTCCCCCCGTTAGCAAATGGGAACCAGAAATATGAACATCTCTTGGGAGGTTGACCATAGCAAATAAGGGGGTTTTCTTTCTACCATCTCTTTGAAGGCAAATATTTTTATTACTGTTTTGCTTTAATCTGATTAATGGTACTGCTCTATTCAATATTCTTTTATGATAAGATCTATAATGTTCTATATTTCATTTTAATTTGGTATACTGATTGAAAGAACAACTATTATAAAGATAATGAAATATACTGTGATACCTATTACTGTTACCCCAGTTGTGAAGTTCTGTACCAGTTTCACTACACGGTCTCAGTTGGCTTTATTCTGTCTTGTTCTGTTGTATTTTAGTACTTTCAAAATTTAAAAAAAAAAAAAAAAACAGACTACAGAAAACTAAGATTCAACTTCAGCCACGTATGGAAAGAGAGACTAATGTAGGAACTCGCACTGGGCAATCTTAGCACATTGTGACCCTAATCATCAACAATAACAAAAATCAATTATTTACACTGAACAAAAAACTCACATCATACTAAAATTAATACCAGACATGAGAGCTATTCACCAGCTCTTTAGGTCTTCTAAATAGCAGAATTCTAGCAATTTTAGTGGTCAAAAAAGAAAAACCTTCACATTATAATCATTACAGTAATAACTAGTTCAAGCAAAATTCATCAATGGACGTTAAATGTAGGGTTTTTTTTTTTTGTCTTTTTCCTTTTTATTGGTACCGGGGGATCAAACTCACGACTGCCTGCTTGCAAGACAGGCGCTTAGGCCACTGAGCTAAATCCCCAGCCCCCTAATGTAGGTTTTAAAAAAAGTGACTTAGTAATCCATAAAAGTCCATAATCATGGGAACTGACCAGATATGGATCAACTAATAAATGAATAAAGAAATTGTGGTGTAAACACAACAGAAAATGGAATGTGACACATCTTGAGTATAAAATAAGGCTGGGGAATTCCAGATGAGAATCTAGAGACATGAAAAAATACAATGCATGATCCTGGGCTGAATCCACAACCAAATTCAAATCACAGATAGCATAACTAGAATAAATGGTACTACATTTGGATCCAGAATGTGCCCCAAAGGACTATGTGCTGAAATAGTACCTCGGTTTGGCACTACTGGGAGGTGGCAAACTGTAAGAGGTGGGGTCTGGTGGAAGGTCTGTAGGTCACTGCAGACATGCCCTTGAAGGGAACTGTGGGATGCCAAAGGGCCTATCTGCTCTTATGTCTTCAGTTGTGAGGTGAACAGGTTTGCTCCACCATACACTCCCATCATCCTGTGCTGCCTTGCCAGTTTCAAAACAATGGGGCCAACCAATCACAGATGGGAACCTCCAAAACTATGAACCAAAAAAATCTTTCACTTAAAATTTTTTTTCTTCAATTTTTTGAAACAAGATCTTGCTACGTAATTTAGGCTGGTCTTGAACGCACTGTGTATCCCAGGTGGACTTCAAACTCAGAAACCTTCCTGCCTCAGCTTCCCGAGTGCTAGGATAACAGGCATGTGACATCATGCCCTATGCTGAATAAACTGGATAAGAACATACTAGTGTATTATGAGCCTATCTTTCTGTTGGGTAGCACTTAACAGCAGCACTCACTTTATTTTTTCCACACATTGTAAAGACATTCATGAATGAGGACGTTATGAATATATCAGACAATTTCTATTTTCTATTTTAGTGTGGATTGCTTTATTGGCTGGCTTTTTCATTAACATTAGGAAAAGAAGCTATCTTGGTTATGTTGAATCTGTCAGTCCAGCAAAATGCATCTTCACAGGCTACTGATAAACTACCTGCAGCCGAGTGACCATCTTCTTACCATCATCTAGATCCGTACACTGATAGTCACCCAATGTGCTGTTTCATGTTTGTACATTTCTTTGAGTTGGACCCAAAAATCACTGTACAAATGAGTTATCAGTTCACTGGTACAAGACTTTTCTTTTTGGGTAATCTCTTATGGACTATTTTATGTGCATTGAGATTATGTCTCTTTAAAAATTTATTCCATAGAGTATCAATAGAATTTTGAGATCTCTAACTCTTGCATATAAACTCTCTAATTTTCCCTTAATTCTCTGTAACCAATCAGATTGTTGCTAGGGTGTTGCTAGGGTGCTGGCATAGGCCCCTATAGATGGGGCTCCACTACAGGAGCTAGGACCGCTGAAGCTGCTTCCCAATCTGGCAGGCAGGTTTGTTTCCAGATTGGCTTCTGCAGAGGGAATATGGCCCCTCAGCCAGCAGACAAGTAAGACCAGCTGCTGACCTAAGAGCCTTCAGACCTTTCCCTGTCCACAGAGAAAAGAAGCATTCTGCAAGTGGGTAGCCATTCCTAGAAACTCAACCACTTCTGGAGCCCTGGCAGTGACCTCTGCATGAAAGCCCTTTCATCCATACATTAACTCAAGTAGATTCACAGCCCTCAGGTAAACCTTGAAATGTAAGTGAGATTTGTATGTGACTGGAATAGAAGAATGGAATCAATAACTTAACACCTGTAGATCTTACAATACAACTTTGGTCCATTAATTTGGTCCTAATATTGAGAATAGTCTTTTTTTTTTTTTTTTGGTGCTACCGGGGATCGAACTCACAACGTTGTGCTTGCCAGGCAGGCGCTTATGGCACTGAGCTAAATCCCCAGCCCCAAGAATAGTCTTTTGACTACTCTATTCTTACCTTGTTTAATACTTTCTCCCTATCCCAAGCAAAACAGGACAGGGACAAGAGGGACATAGCCTTTGAAGCTGAAAATGTGTAGCCTTACATCAGTGGACTGACAACTTATTTATACAGTGATTTTTTAAGTCTAGCTCAAAGAAACAAACATAAAACATCATATTAAGTGAGATCCCACATGAGTCATACACCCACAACTCCAAGACAGTGAGTTTAATTCTTATGCATTCTCTTCAATGACTAACAGGATCTCATCTCTTAAAAACAAAACAAAAAAAGCACCAATGTGGATGCATCAAAGGGACACAAGATTTGGAAGAACTCTGAGTAGTAAAGTTAGAACAATATGAGCAACAAACAGCACTAGATTATATCCCAAAGTATAAAATAGGCATCCATGAGTCCACACTTACACAAATGACTAAATACATACATGAGAATGGACAATCTCCCACATAAAAAATATTCACACACTGTATGGGGCTGCTCTGCCTGGGAAAAGTTACTGAGCTCTTATGACACTATGGCCTGTGCAGAGTGACTGACTTCCATCCATAGAGGACAGTACTTCGAGGAAAGAAAGGGTCGCGCCTCAGAGTGGTGAAGCCAACACAAACCACAACATATAGCCGTGCTCCATCAACAGTGCTAAGACACCATGATGGTACTGCCCTTGAGAAAACAAGAAGAAAAGGGTACTTGACCTCTGTGGTCTCCCTCCCCACGTCCTCTAACCACAGTTGAGCCACAAGAAAAAGTAGATGAGCCCAAACTGAGGGCCATTCTACCAAATGCCTGTACTCCTGGCTATTGGAAACAGTCTAATGAATTCACCATCTACAAGAGCCTAAGAGAACATGATGGCTAATGTAATAATGAGTCCCAGAGGCAGAATAAATTTTGTACATCAGGTAAAAACCAATGAGATCTCAGTGAAATATGCAGTATAGTTAGTAATTCATCATCAGTTAATAATTGTGCCAAATGTATTCAAGTAAAGATTAAACTGGAATGGGGGGGAGTAGGATATTCTGCTAAATGGGGAATAAGGCTTTGAGAAAGTGGTCTAATTTCAATTAAGTCCTTAGGTTTGCAGGACATTAATTTCTCAGTCACTAAAGAGAATGCTACTATCTTCTCTACCAGTGTCCACAGAATGATGACTTCTACTGCAAAGATACAAAAATGGAAGCCAGGCCATTATACCCTGTTTTGATACTTTGTTGTTTGCTTTTTGGTTGGCTGTTTGTTTTGAGACAAGGTCTCACTGTGTAGTTGAGGCTGGCCCCTCAAACTCATGGCAATCCTATCTCAGCCTCTCTAGCGCTGGGATTATCAACATCCACCCCCACATCTAGCTCTGATTTTCTCTCTCTCTTTTTTTTTTTTTTTGTCTTTTTCCTTTTTATTGGTACCAGGGATTGAACTCATGACTGCCTGCTTGCAAGGCAGGCACTTATGCCACTGAGCTAAATCCCCAGCCCTGGATTTTCTCATTTTTGACCGCTGCTGCCTATACATTTGATGTTTCCTACATATGAAACTGCATTTTTCAGATGCACTACAGGTTTAATGTCTTGTTTAGTATTACTCTTTCTCTAGAATGGTTACCAGAGCAGAGTATGGTGGCACACATCTGTAATGAGGATTGCTAGTGTAAGCCCAGCCTAAGCAACACAACAAGACCTTGTCTCAGAAAAACAAAACAAAACAAAACGGTATGTAATTCAGTGCAAATGCCTTGGGTTCAACCCCCAGTACTGCAAAAATTAAAATTAAAGATAAAAATACACTGATCACCATGCTTAAGTTTAAGAAAAACATTTCTTATCTTGCCATTTGCCACCTACTATTTTATAATGTTGAGTTCTCAACAGTTTAGACTCTGAAATAAAGACAGAAGGGGAGATTCAAAATGATACACACTCAGTCCCTTTATTCCAAAGGATTTCTGTTCTTCTTAAGTAGTGATACCAAGATTGCAAATACAAACGTAAGTATTTGCATAGAGTGTGAATTCTGGATACTTGCCGAGGTAAGTCTTTCTCTGTAGCTCTTTTTGTACACTAAAAACTTTTCCCAAAAATTTTTATTCAAAGAGCTGACTTAGCTCTCAAATTCTATGCCTTTGAAGCCTTCCTCCAGCTTATCACCAAAACTAATCCAGAACTGCTACTGGTCCAAAATTACTACTACTAGTATGTCTGACAATCTTTTTCACTTCTGTATTTGGTGAAAGTACTCAATGTTCTACAGCTCCAGAAAGGGAGCTATGCTTTGATGGCAAGCTGCCATAAAATGAGTCAAAAGAGATTACTTTAAAACATTACTGTTTCTCAAAGTGCCTATAAATTCAAAATATAATGTAGGATATGAAAATAACTAGAACTGCTATTACAACCATAAACTACTACACTTCTTTTTGTAACCAGTTTCTATCTTTAGGCATGAACTCCGAAGCCATGAGAAAACTGTTACATCTAACATACCAGAAATGTAAAGGAAAAAGCAAACACTGTGGGAATGCGGAGTCCTAAACATGTTTACTTTAGCAGTGACTTTCACTGTAATTCATGCCTAATTGGTGCAGAAAATTACCAAATCTGTTTTTGTCACATTCTGCCTATCAAAAGAAGGATCAAAGGTTGGGTATCCAAACCACACCTACCTCTCCCCAGGGATTCATTTCTGTGGTTAAACTGTAGCTGAACATGTCAATTTAGAAATGCACTTTTGCTCCTTTACAAAGACTACAATATAGGCTGGGAAAATAAAATCTATGGAAATGCACTTGCCTTAGCATGCACGGAGGCCCTGGCTTTCAATCCTAGCTCGAGGCTTGGGGGAGAGGGGATAATTTAAATACTGTTACACTTAAAGTCAAATTTGTCTTCGGCCTATAAATCTGCTGGAAATTCTATGCAATAAGCTAAACATATATTATTCATTGCTTGATCACCAAGACTAAACTCTATCTCGAGCCAACTCTTCCTTAGCCACTACAGTACACTAGCAATGTAGTTACACCAGACATGATGTGATTCAAGAAAATGACTCCTCAAACCAGTGGAGTGAAAAAATTGATTCAGACTCATTGCTGGTATATTGCCAAAGGGCAGCGCATACCTGACAGCCCTAAGTTTTGAGAAAAATATTTACCAACGCCATCCATTTCTCAAACTCTTACTAGAAAACAATATAGATGTGGTTCAACGATCCAAATTTGAAAGTAAATAAGTTATACATAGCAACTAAAACAAAGGTAATCTCTTTCTTTAGGAAAATTACACAATCAAGAATGGCTTAAAAGGCGGGCGTGGTGGCACATGCTTGCCTACAATCCTAGTACTCCTCAGGCTAAGACACGATAACTGCTGCATGTTCATGACCAGCCTGGGCTACAAAGTGAGTTCAAAACCAGCTTGAATAGCAAGATCCCCCCTCAAAAAGACAAAAGAATGGCTTAAGGGGGCTGGGGATTTAGCTCAGCGGCATAAGCTCCTGCCTTGCAAGCAGGCAGTCGTGAGTTCGATCCCTGGTACCGATAAAAACGAAAAAGACCAAAAAAAAAAAAGAATGGCTTAAATTTGACTCCTTTAGTTTTGTTAAAAGTTACCGAGAGGGGAGAAAAAAGGGTGGGAGAAAAGAATGAAAGAAAAGGAAAGAGGGATATTCCCTACTTAATCCTATGTAGAAATGAATCTTGTATCTCACGTCTTAATTTAGGAGCTAACACAGAACAGCAGCAGACTATCACCTGTAGCTGCACATCAGTTACAGTCTGGCATTTTTTTTTAAAGGTACACAAATTCATCAGCAATAATCTCAGCCTGATAGTAAAAAATTACATCCAACCTGACTTTAGTTCATTCTAAAAGGTAATGAGCATCATCACTGATAAAATTTAAATATTAACACTTAAAACGGCCTACAACCCCAGCGGATGCAACCGAAATGCAACTGTAGGTGCAAACTTCTTACAACCCCCAATTTTGGTGTGTCATCTGCAAAATCGCGTTTAAATTTATGCAGACAGAAGCATCGTTTTGATTTCCAAATCATTAACAAGCTTAATTGTTTGGATGTGAGAATCTAAATATCACTTTCTTAATGGCTCCTAAAGACTCATAGCAGAAAACACAAGCCCCACTTTCCCATCAGACTCATCTTTTAAACCCACTCCTACGTAGATAAAACACAAATCTTCAGTGGTCGTGGCGACGCGGCTCTCCACCGCGAGAGGACTCCCTTGGCTTCCACCTGGCCATCCGCTCTTCTACAGCTGAGATGGAGAAAGGAAGGGCTGTCACAGCCCTGGGTCCGTCCCTGCAGATTCCTAGACTTGGGGGGCGCTCTGCCCAATACGACAGACAGCATAACGACCACCGCCCAGCGCGGAGGCTCCGTACCCCAGGGCCGGGAGCCGAACCACAACATTCACGGATGGACACTTTGGGGCCACGGAGCCTCAAAACCGCGGCAGGACTGACAGCCACAGACCCCCGCCGGCGCGGGCCGGTCTCATTCTCTGCAAGCCCAGAAGGAATCTGCAAGGGCCGTGCGCTCGCGAACCGGAGACCCTGCCCACAGTCCCAGGCTTGCCACACAGACCCCGCCCACCAGACCACCCGTTACAGTCCCGTCCCCGCCCTGAGCCCCCCGAGAGGGAGGAGCCGGGGATGGGAGGGAAAATCCCCTCCCCCACCAGCGGGCGCGCGCTCCGGGAAAGCGCCGGGAGAGCGGGCCTTTCCTTCCTTCCCATCCCGGATCCCAGCCCCCGCGCGCCGCAGAACCAGGGGCGCTGGGGGCCCGGGGAGTCGCACCTTACGCTTGCGGGCCTCCGTGGTGCCGCTCCACACGAAGCACTGGTAGATGGCCCGCAGGTTCTGTTTCCAGTTGTCCACCTTGAAGCTGCCCAGGTGTGAGCAGCCCGGCGGCGCCACCGCCAGCTCGGCGTCCATGGCCTCGCCCTCCGACTCCGGCCGGGAAACCATGGGGGGAAAGGCCCGGCCGCGCGCGGGGGCTGGCGGCGAAGGGGGTGAGGACGACGCCAGCGCGGCGCAACTGCTCGAATGCGCACACGGCAAACCGAGACACGGACGCCGGGAACAAAGCGCGGTGGCCGGGGCGCGGGCGGACAAAGACAGCCCTGCGCGAGCGCCGAGACAAGGCGGCGGCGAAGCAGGCACCGCCCCCGAGCTGCGGCCACCGTGGGCCGCCAGCGCTTCTCTCTCCCGGTTCGCGGAGGTGGCGAAGGCGGGGCGACGTGGGCGGAGATTACGTCACCCTGGTCGGGTGGGCGCTGCGCAGTGCGAAGGGTTTGGGGGGCGCCTGGCCCCGCCTTCCCGCTTCCTCACGCCCCGAAGCCTCTCGGGAGACTCGGGAGGTAGAGCGGGTGGAGCCCACAAGGCCCCGCCCATGCACCTTGCAATTGGTTGTGGGCCAGCCTGAGGCCGCTATGATAGGCTGGCTGTACAGTCATTCTGGTTCAGAGCCGTCCCCGAGACGCTGGCGTCTTGACGTTCCCAGTCTCTCACTAAGAACTAAGGAGGTAGGGGCTTGATGTCAGTCAGGGCGCAGAACCGGTTTACACCGGCTGAGCTCTGCCGCAAAGAGGCGGGGCGATGGGCTGGGGGCAGTGCAGTGTCTACAGTTAGTTCCTTTGGCAGCAGAATCTCCTTCTGTGGGGACTTTCTGCAAAGCCTTGCCACTTTTGTAGCCTGTGTCGGGTAGGAATGTGCCACACCTCTGGAGTGTAGTGGCCAATTAGCAGCTTGGCATTTCTCCAAGGACTCAGGCTGCAGTTCCTTCCCACCGGGCTCCGCAGTCTGGTGAAGGTCCAACTCAACACTCTTCGGTTAAAAAAAGGATGCAAACCAAATAAATGGTTTTAAATTTTGTAATAGATACTTAAAAAAAAAAAAAAAAAACCTGAAACTGTAAGCCAACAGGTGAAACTAATTTTAACAAGATAGTTTAGTTAACCCGTTGTGGCTAGAGTATCATTTCAACACGTAAGCTGTATTATAAAATTGTCACTGAAATATCTCACAATCTTTCACAAGTAGGTCTTCCGAAATCTAGTATGTTAAAGCACGTCCAATTTGTACTGGCTACATTTCAAGTGCTGGTAGCTACTGTTGGACAACCACTCCATAGGTTCAATCCCCAGTGCAAAAAAAAATTTGTAAGTCACAAGTAAATACTATGCTGACATTTATGGGATGAGAATACTATGTAACGGCATATACTAAAGATCAGGGAAAAGTCTGGGGGAAAATAACCAACCTAGCGGTAGCAGTTAATTTCTAGTAATACAATGTGACAACTTGAAAAGTTTAGAAGTTTAAAACAGTCAGTAGGGAGCCAGTATTCTCGATTTGCGATTTGTAAATATCCTCATTGCTAGGAGATTTTATGAACATTGCATGAAGTGGGTAGCCTGTAAGTGAGGAAAAGAGACTTTTTCTTCCCCCATTTTTGCTCTGGCTGCTGCCTTGAAGGGTTGCCCTGATGTCACGCCACTCTGCCTTGGAACCAGCTGAGTATGGACTGAAATCTACCCAAACTGTGAACTAAATAAACCTTTCCTTCCTTAATTTTGGGTATCAGGTATTTTGGCCCAGCAATGAGAGAAAAATAACCAAGACAAGTAAAATTCTGAGGAAAAAAACACCAAGCTAGCCAAAACAATTACTATCTGGTAAGCCAGAAGTAAACTTAGCTAATTCTATAAACAGTATTTTCATTACAGTCAGAATCATTCTTTCTTTTTTGGGGGGTGGGGGGGTGATGTGTACTAGAAATCAAACTCAGGGCCTTGCACTTGTTAGGCATTTGCTGTGCCAATGAGCTGTATCTCCAGCCCCAAAGTCATATTTTATACCTTAAAATCTCTAAAAATAAGAGGAAATAACAAACTTACATGATATAAGTGAGCGCAAAGAAACTAAAACCCAGAGAAAGTGATCAAGTTTATGCTGTCTTTTAATATCTAAAAAATAGTCCAAAAATTTCATTTAGGCACTTACTCATCTAAATAAAAATCAAGTCAGACTAATAAATTAGCATTTGCTCCACAATGTACAATTTCTGTAATTTTAGCCTAAGGTCCTATTTCTTAGCGCATTTAATTATTTGTTAAAATTGGAGCCATATCAACTCAAAGATTACATTAAACACTTGTAGCAAGAAATAATCCATACAAAGCTTTTTGCTGGGCATAGTGGCACATGCCTGTAATCCCAGTACCTAAGAGACTGAGCAAAGAGAATCATTGTAGGTCCAAGGCCAGCCTGGGCTACATAGTGACTTCAAGTGCAATTTGAACCCTGTAGCAAAACCCTGCTTCAAAAAAACAAAACAAACGAAAAACAAAACAAATCCTTTTCATGCCTGTTGTTTCTTTTTTTTTTTTGTCTTTTTCATTTTTATCGGTACCGGGGATTGAACTCACGACCGCCTGCTTGCAAGGCAGGTGCTTATGCCGCTGAGCTAAACCCCCAGCCCCCTTGCCTGTTGTTTCTTAAGGACTCAAAAACATTAGCAATTATTGCTCTGCTAGTTGCTAGAAATTGAGATGATTAAGATAATTTCATACTTCAGAAATTCTACAATCTAATGGGACTAGCAGCAATACTGCCTACATAACTGGGTTCTTAGTCCATTTGGTACTGTTATAATGGTTATTTAGTTATTTTTCTTAATGCTGAGACAAAATACCCAACATCTAAAGTTAAAGTGCTGTAATTCCCCAAAAAGGTCCTTTAGATGAAAAATGGGGTAAAACCCCTGAGATGGAAAAGATGGGGCAGAACGACGTCGTTTTTAGGAAGAGGTGCTTTTATTTTAGCTGGCCCAGCGACACAGTGCAGATGGAATTTGCAAAGCTGTGCAACTGACTTAGAGTTTTGACTGATTTTTATAGTTCATTTATGATTAGCTCATTGATCTTTAAGTACATAGTGATGAGAAACAGAAATAAAGTGGGCCTTTGTTCCCCTTTGCTTGAGGTAAGAGGCATTTCACAGTGGGTGGCTAGCCAATTCATAGCCCTTGGTCTGCCAATTCAAGGAACATTTGTCTTTCATAAAGGGAACAATGGTTGACACAGCATCATTTGTCTCTTACAAGGGGAACAAAAGTTGACATAGCACACAGGTTACTAAGGTGAGGGGGGATGACACATTATAGAACAGCATAATGATGCGATCAGTTAATTTATAACTATGTGGTTGGTGCTTGGTTACTAGGGTAATGAGCTCAGTACAGAATGACAATATTGCTAATAACTATCTTTTTAAGTAACTATTTTTGTTAATTATCTTTTAATCAATTATTTTAATTTTTCAGCATCTTAATATAACAAAAGGAGGAAAGGTTTATTTTGCCTCACAATTTGTAGATGTTTCAGTCCATATTTAGCTGGTTCCAAGGCACAAGGCAATTGCAGAGGAAGAAATAGTCCAAGTCATCTCAGGACAGCAAAATGGCAGCAAACAAAACCTGCCTTTCCTTTTTATTCCTTCCATGCTTCCTGTCTTTTGGACAGGCAGGTTGGACCCTGCCATTATCCACAACCAGAACTATGCTAAATTAATCACTGGATTAATTTAGTGACAACCCATCCTTAACCCAGCACCACACCCTTCATCCTAATACCCCACATACCCTAGGTCTAGCCACTTTGGAAAAGTCCCACCTCTGATGCATGAAGCTTTAGAGAATCATCTAGATATAAGCCATTATAAATTACCTTGAGAGAGGGTAACTTATAAAGAACAGAAATTTATTTGTTACAGTTCTGGAGAGTAGAAAGTCCAAGGGCAAGGGACTGGCATCTAGTAGTGTGGCTCTTCTTCCTGGGCAATTTCATGACAGAAAGTGAAAGGGTAAAAAAGAAGGGAAAGAGGTAGGCAGAGGCAGGGAAAGAGGGGAAGAAGAAGGAGGAGGAAGGGAGAAAGAAGGAGAAGGAGAAGGAAAAGGACAAGAAGATAGAAAGCATAATTTTCCTAGGTCCCCACTCCAAGAAAGCTAACTCACTACTATGATACTATTAATCCATGCATGAGAACAGGGCTTTAAATCTATTCACTTCTTAAAGGTCCAACACTGTTGTGTTGGGAAATTAAGCTTCTAACATTCTAACACATAACATTTGCAAGTAATATTCAAGCTATGGTAGCACATGATGATAATAATATGAAATCACACAAGAAATTCAGGAAATATCCAGCGTAACAGAATATTTAGATAATGTCAAAGGAGTCCAAGATACCTCTAATCCTATCCATAATGGGAAAGATCTGGACATTTTTTTAAAGAGTGTCTCACCTATGTGTAGACTGATGGTAGGAGTTGGCTTCTTTCTTTAAAATAGGAAACAAGATGAAGAATTTGTCTTAAAAAGCATTTCCCACCATCCATTGAATTAATATAGCCTAAAATTGTTATTTTTATACTTATCTGTTATTTAAAACATTTTGTTTTCAAATTTAACTAAGACATCTACTAAATTATGTCTCACAGAGTTCCAAGTAATAATCCTAACACGTTAGTACAGCACTGGGTGTGTCTGTGGATGATTGGCATGCAAGCTGCTCACTGAGGAGAAAGATTGACCCCAGATTTCAGTGGCACTTGTCAATAGGCTAATAGCCTGGATACAATAAAAAGGGAAAGAAGGAAATCTTTTCTTTTTACTTCTTTAGAGAAGCCCTGGTCTTCACCATTGCCTGTGGATATTCATCTCCTGAGCCTTCAGGCTTTCAGCACAGACTCTTCATCCTTCCAATAAAGACTCTTGGACTTTCTGACATGGATTTGCACCAGACCCTGAAGTGAACTGCAGGCCTTCAACCTTTGACTGGATCCTCCAGTACTCCAATGTGCAGATGATTATTTTTGCATTCTTCTGCCTGATTCTTCAGACAGTCATTGTAAGGCTACCTAATTAATCCTTTATGTAAAATCTGTTCCTCTCTAGTTAATTCTAACTAACACAGATTTTGGTACCAGAAGTGGGGTTGTTGTTCTGAGCACTGGTGATATGATGCAGAAGCTTTTGGAACTGGTTTAAGGGAGAAGTTTATAAAGTTTTAGAGATATTGTCTAGAGATGTCCTAGAATGCTGTAAGCCATGCTTGATTGGTGATTCTGATCAGAATGCTGATGAAAAGAAAGATAGTAAAGACCAGGCTGAAGAAGTTTCTGTTGGGAATAAAGACTCTGTTGGCAGTTGAACTCCAAGCCATGTGTATTTTGCTCTGGCAGAAAATTTGTCTACATTAGCTAGTGTCCTGAGACTTTACTGCACACTGAGATTAAGGACATCTGGCTAAGTAGTCTGTTGCAGGAAATTTTAAGGGAGTCTGATGTTCAAACGGTTGCATTGGTGTGATGGCTAAAAACAACAGACTCCAAAAAATGAAAAAGAAAGCGCTTTATTAGCTGAGCTCAGCAGCAACACTGTCCCAGGGATCAGTCAGGGAAGTGTGCCTCTAGCAAGGGATATAGGGGTTTAAAAAGCAGCAAGCCCCACGGGGAGGGGCCAGGGTCTCAGGCTCAGCTCCTCTCCATAAAAGGTAATTTGCTCTTATAGGAAAAGCAGCAAACTGCAGGGAGGGGTCAGGGGGTCTCACAGGATCCAGGAAGGCAGGGAGGGGGTTACATAGTAGGTGTGTTGCAAGATTGCAAGTTAAACAGCTATTATACAAGCTTTACAGAAAGAGAGTAAGTTATAAAGGCACATTAAGTAATAAGTACAGTACATTTTGAATTTCTGAGCTTATAACAATTAGCACTTCTGGCAGCTTTTATCCAAAGACATACTAAAGATTAAGAGTGAACAGCACAGTTGAATGTTTTTTTTTTTTTTTTTTTTTTTTTTTTTTTTGTCTTTTTCCTGGTACCAGGGATCCAACTCACAACTGCCTGCTTGCAAGGCAGGCGCTTATGCCGCTGAGCTAAATCCCCAGCCCCTATCTGAATGTTTTTAAAAGTCATGAGTTTGGCTAGAAAGGAAGTTATGGCAAAGTTTGGGCCTACAAAGTTGCAGAAGAGAGCTTGATTACTAAAAAGATTGACATTAGAAAGATTGGCATTAAAAAGATTGGCATTAAAAAGAAGCCAAACACTTTGGGTGAGGACAATAGAATAATGTACCTGGAAGGTGTTGCAGGAAACAGCAAGGGCCCACCTTCACTAAGCTCAAAATAGCAACAATAGAAGACTTTGCTTTGAAGAGAGAGCCCTGGTACCAACCAAGAAAGCAATAATCCAGCCCTCCTGGTAAGCAGCGTAAGCTGCGTGTGCACCAGGAAGAGAAAAGCCAGCATTTCTCAAGAATCCGCCATGCCATGTTTTGGGGGACCAAGCAATAAATCAGTGATTCAGCTCTCCTGGTAAGCAGTGCAAGCCTACTGGCAGGTGGGCTGAGAATCAACACCCCCTACACACACACCCCCTTTAGCAACTGGATGGTTCCGAGGACAGCCTGAGTTGATAGCAACTAGGGTACATAAAGCAACTAAATGCTTGTATTCTTTGGTTTATCATGCACTCCTGGGGCCAGTGGTCTGAGCATCTCTCCGGAGGATGACAGTATGCAATATAGCAAATATGGGGGATTTCCTTCTATCGTGTCTTTGAAGTCCAATACTGTTTTCATTGTTTTGCTTTTTTCAGTATTTTGTTTGGTTGGTTTTATTGTGTTTTGTTTTTGGTTTGATTTTGCTATACCTGATGGAATGGATAACTATTATGAAGATAATAAGAAATGCTACGGTAGCTATTATTGTTTGTCCTGATTGCTGGACACGGAATTATGTGATTTAGTGTTTGCCCTTCTCAATTTTGTTTTTTGCTTTGGTCCATTCCTTTCTGTATCCCAGTCCTTCCCTTTTGGAGTTGAAGTATTTACTTTGTGCCTTTATATGTCAACAGTGTTCAATTTTTTTTTTTATTCTTATAGGGCATGTAGCTAATTGTTTTGAGTTTCAGAAGAGACTTTGGACTTGGACTTTTCAGCACTGTTGAGACTGGAAACTCTTAGAGATAGATTAAATGCATTTTTCATAAAGAGATGGACATGAATCTTTAGGAGGACAGGAGTGAAGTATTATGATTTGGATCTTTAATGGCCCCAAAAGCTTTTTGTGTTTGGATTATGGGGCATTATGGCTGACTTGCTGTGAGGAGGTGGGTTCTGGTTGGAAAAGGCAGGTCACTGTGGGCATCACCTGGGAGGGTTATCTCCCTTCTTAGCTCCTCCCTTAACTCTCTTCCTGTATGACTGCAGTGATGTGAGCAGCTTTCCCTCTGCTATGCCCCTTGGCCATGCCATCCTGCTTTGGAGCCAGTGGACTATATGGACTGAAAACATGAACAAAAATAAACTCATCCTCCTTCAAGTTAAGGGTATCAAGTATTTTGTCTCAGCAATGAAAAAGTACTAAGACAGAGAAGACACTAGAAAAAATTGAAAATAGCAATGAAATAGAAGAAGCAAACAGGATCCCCAACCTGAAATACAAGTATCTTCAATTCAAAGGTTATGAAGTATTCTTGGGGGCAGAATGAAATGTTGCAAAACAGAGTCAATAGAAAAAGCATGATGGAGCATGCCTGCAATTCCAGCACTTGGGAAGCTGAGACAGGATTGCCACTAGTTCAAGACCAGTCTGGACTACAAGTGAGATCCTGCCTCAAAAAAAAACCTAAAAAGAAAAGTCAGTAAACTTGAGGATAGAGCAATTAAAATTATTTAAGATCAATTGAAATTGTCCAATTAAAAGAATAAAAAGAAAGTAATGAAATACAAAAATTGTCGACCCAGATTTCTATACACAGTGAAAATACCTAACAGTAAGAAAGATAAAATAAATAATTGTCATATAAAAGTAAGATAATAAAAAATTTCTCCATCACATCTGTACTACAAGAAAAGAGAAGGAATTGGAAAGGTCAAAGGGAAAAGTTAACAAATAGAGACAAGGATATTCACAAAGAAATAAAGAGCATCAGAAGTGGTAATTATGTGGCTAAATAGTCTTCCTTATATTTTATTTAAAAATACATATGTCTCTTTAAAGCAATTTCTGTATTGTATATATATATATGTCTCTTTAAAGCAAAGTTATTATAGTGTTTAATATATATATAGAGAGATAATCCATATGACAACTATTAAGCAAAGTGCAGGAAGTAGTTAAGAATGGATTTACTACGTTATAAGCTTTCAGTATGTGAAGTGATAGAATGCTAAACTTAGTTAACCTATAAAAAGGTAAGAGTTCACATGATAATCCCTAGAGCAGCCACTCAGAAATGATGTAAGGAGGTATAGATAAAGTCTGTGAATAAAGTAGAATTATAACAAGATTCAAATGATATTATTATAAACAGCTAAGTTGGGTAGAAATGTTATAGGTAGTCAAATAGGGCTAAGCCTGTGATAACTCGGACCCCGGTATAAAATCCAAGAAAGCAAGAAATTAAAATTTGGGAAGCAAAGGCTTTATAGGTAAAATCCAGGCCTGGTGACGAGTCTCCGGGAGCTAATTTGGAGACTGCGCACCTCACAGCTAAAAGTCAGGACTTTTTATCTTGTAAATCCACAAACAGCTGCTGGTCACACAATGTAAGGAGGGAGATGGGGGTGTGACGCATTACAAAGCAGAAACGGCAATTGCAAGTCTCCCTGCATACTAGCAAGTTTAGATAAGAAGAAATCTTGTTTTCCTTAGCAAAGAATAGAGAGGTCTAACAGCAATTAACAACCTTACTTTACTTTAGCACCACAACTGTTCTATTTGTAGAGGGCAACAATGGTTAACATATCAATTAGGTTAAGATTTTACAATTCTTTACAGAGGAGAGCATTGATTAACATATCAATCCTTTGCCCAGAGGGAAAGGAAAACACACATTTACAGTAAGGCCAAGTTACAGGTGTTACTGTGATACAAACAAAGCTATTTTTGTGAAGAATGTACAATCTAATACAATCTAATGCAATTAACACAATTTGTGATGGGCTACCAGGTCCTTTTTGGTAGGGAAGACCCAGGTTGTCAGGAGCTATTAGGAAGTTAAAACTTAACCTAGTTAGATTTGAAGGGAGAAGGGGAGGGGAAGCAGCAGGTGGGCTTATACCTTAGAACAGACCTTAGGATAGTTAGGGGGGCTTAGGTTATAACAAAGCCCTTGAGAGCATCACAGCAAAGTAAAACTCTATAACTGTGCCTAGAAGCACATCTGTTGGAGGCCAGGCCTCACGATACAGTGGGAATGACTAGGCCTAAGATAAATGCTACCACCTGATCTCATAAAATCTATGTAGGTGGCAGTCACAGTTTTCTCTATTTGAAAATTCTTTGTTTTTTCCAGGTCTGCTTGCTACATGGCTTGCTTCCCTATTGGATCAATATTATATAAGCAGGGGCTGGGGATTTAGCTCAGTGGCATAAGTACCTGCCTTGCAAGCAGGCAGTTGTGAGTTTGATCCCCGGTACCGATAAAAAAAAAATATTATGTAAGCAATTATACGTATAATTTTATTGGATGACCATCACCTTAACCTATATTGTATCCATGTGGTTGTGCCCTATAAAACTTCTGAAAAGTGGGCTCCTCAGCAATCTACTTGGCACCTTTCTGGCCTCTCAGGAGCTGTATCTCTCCTTCTCAATAGTATTTTCTACTCTTAACCTCCTTTGTTCCTTAGAATTTATGCTTCAATTTTGGGGAACACAGCTCAGCGTATCAGGCATCTAGCAAGTTGAGAGTTATGGTATTTTCCTGTATCATTTGGAAGTCCTATATTATTTCCTATATCAATATAAGGGGGGACAGAGAGAACAAGAAAAAAAAGGAAACAAAAATCAAATAATAAAGTAGCAGACTTAACCACAAACATATCAGTAATTCCACTCAGTATTACACGAGGACTTCTGTTCCCAACCATGAGAGAGTACCAGGGATAGATTTTGCCTTCTGCTATGGACTATGAGGACAAAAACCTGACAAACATTAGAAACAATTGTTTCCAAACACTGGAAAACAGGAAGTGCAAAGCACTGACCCCTGATGAAAAGGAAACAAAAGTGACTAGCAAGGGGCTTGCTGCCTGGAAAGAGCTTGTAGCTTCCAGTTTAAAGAGGGGAGCCCAGCGGGAGACATGACAGGTTTAGCAGTGATGGTCCTGGTCCTGGGACCCTATCAATCCTGGGCCAACTGGGAAGACTGGTCATGCTACCAGCCAGAGATCAGTGCTTTCCCTGAGCTGAAATTCAGAGAGATAATAATGATTAGAATTCATAGGGAAAATTGAAACAGTTTATGTAACAGTTGATTCTGTAAAAATCTGAGTCCTTTGTTTCCCAAAATTGAAGAATAAATCAGAAGATAAAAGGAAGAGATTAGGAAAGTGTTTATTAGAAATAAGAAAAAGTAAGGAAAAAACAAAAAGTTCTTGGTGGATAGTTAGCAATAGGGAAAAGAAATCTAACATGTTTTCTTTGTTTATATAGCTAGGCTGAGAATGGGTTCAAAAGAGTTCAAAATGAAATCCGATCATCTTGTGTAACTGTTCTTTCCAGGTCTGTGTAAGGAACAGGAAACAGAAACCAGCTGAAACCACCAGGCTTGTGTCAAGGCAACGTGGCGTGGAATTTATGATGCCTGAGTGCAGACAGATGGAGAGCAAAGGGACCATCTGTAGGGAACAAAGAGAAGTGAGCCTTTTTAAAACAGAGAAGGGCAGAAGATGAGGGACCTTAGGTGGGAATATGTTAATAAACACCTGCCAGTCTTGCAGCTCAGTGGGCAAAGTCCTTGAGGGCCTGGTGTAAATTTTCAGGTGTCTCCAGATATCTGGGGACTTGCAAGATTCCTTTCCCTACCTTATTTCTTTTATGAGATCCCGTACTTGCCACAATCTGATCTGTACTGAGCTGTGTCCCCACTGAGAACAGCTCCTTTGCTGGCAAACAGGTTGGGGGTTGGGAGAGTGGGGTCTGACTGGAGCCTTACAGCCTGGAATTAGGAAGAGGGAAATCTCACAGCATATTAGACAACAGTCTTCTTCCTGGGGGAAGTCTTTAACACTCTATTCTCCCCTCAACCTTATCTTTTGTTCCTGTGTTTACCTTTGCAGAGTTAGGGATCTTCTAGCTAATCCTGACTAGAAGGAGATAAAAACCAACTTTTTAAGAGAAATGTCCCTGGGAAGCAGCTCAGTGTTGGAGGTAAAAAAAGAGAGAAGAGCCAGATTTAAAAGGCACCAAATGGCCTTGGGACTTGCACCAGGAGACCAGAAAACAGCTGACAGGCAGAACACAGAGAAACCACATGATAGGGTACCCCTATCTCCAAAAAATATAGGAAAACAAACGGGGTGTGTGTGTGTGTGTGTGAGACTGACTTTAACACCGTATGGACTCACAGCTATGCCCTAACATACACATACACATATATATACAGGCATTCATTCACTCTAGGGTCATTATAGTACTCACTGTAGGGCCATTATAGCATCCATAGATATCCGCAAACCCTCTTACCAGCTCTAACCTAACTCAGGATAAAGCACCCCTTTGCCAACTAGCTGCCCACCCCAAAATAAGGTCTTAAAAAGTGGGTTAAGGACAAGTACACAAACAGACAAAAACAAAAAGCTGCACAAAGATGACTGGAAGACATGACATTGGCAGAGGTGCCTGGAAGTCAGTCCAGTTTGGGCAAATTCCGGATGGAAGAGGAAGGGTCACTCATCTACCTATAAAAACAGGTGGACACAAAGGGCCCATGGGCCCTCCCTGCTTTCTAGAACGCTCTACCCTGGTTCTTTATCAGGATAGCTATCTGTCTTCTCCTTCCCTCTCCCTTTCTTTTTCTCTTTATAAATACAGTGTCTTCCTTTTGTTAAACTTTGTCTCTCCAAATTTTTATTGGTGCTGAGCTTACCATCCAATGGGCTACTTGGACAGCGGAACAGCAGTGGTCACCCTCCAGCTGCAATATCTCTGTTTCCTTGACCAGAAGCCAGGTGTGACATTTGTATCTCTAATCTTGACTTAGCTACTTGAGGTTTTAGCATAGGTGGGCTATTTATTTTCTTTTACATTTTTTGCTTAACAGGCAAAACAGCTCCTGGAGCTCACAGACAAGCCTACTGGAGAAACCTCTCTGCACAAAGGAGACAGTGTGGAAGATGTGGCCTCGGAAATAGAGACAAAGGAGACCAGAATAAAGCTGGTCGTGTAAGGGCACAATTATATGACTACTAAAGGCCCAGTTATAAAATGACAAACTTACAGACATGTTCTAGCACGTTAAAATCAGATAGTAAACCCTGAGTATACTCCTATTGTCACGTGAACACCCCGCTAAGTGCAGCGGGCCTTAACTGTTTGGTTCAGTTACTTTTCTTCTGAAGATGTGCTGGGCCAATTTGACTATTCTCAGCTTATGCTTCCCTTAATTAAGAAAACATATTGCTTCTGGCTGCCTTCAAAGAGTTTGGTTAGAGCAAAGTTAACCAGTCAAAGATACTTTTAAATTCTACCTGCTCCTCTGGAACCTCACCCCCTTGTCCCCAGGATGTTCCTATGTTAGGATAAACAATTCCTTTTAAGCAAATATATTTAGAGTTGTTTTTCCTGACAATATATGACTTAATTCAATCCATGTAACCAACCACATATTGCCTTGTACTTCTTGCTTGTAAACTATATTTAAACTGGATTCAGAGCTGGTTCTTTACTAGTGACTTGGACTTGGTTCCACTAGCTAGTTAGCATAATAAGCAGTTGCTGTCTAGATTCCTCGGTGTAGCATCCTCCATTGAGTTTGATACTGAAGTTTTTGCAACAGTCTGGTTTTGCCTGACAAAGCACGCAGGCTTAAGAGGATCCAGTCGCTTCCTACAACTTAACTATGATCCAAGTTCCCCAAATATTTAAGAAATACAAAACAAAAAACCGTATTAAGAACAAAGAAGAAAAATAATTGGGGTGAGGAGCAATGGGACCAAACCAGGTAACATTTTCAATGTCTGGAATTTAATAAAAAATTACCATTCATGTAAAGAAACATGAAAACAAATCCATAATAAAGAGAAAGCCCGATCAATACAAAGAGACCCCAAAATGAAGCAAATGATAGATTTGATAGTCAAGGGGATTCCAATGGCTACTAGAAATATACTTAAGGGGCTGGACACATAGTTCAGTGGCACAGTGCCTGCCTGGCAAGCATGAGGTTGTGAATTTGATTCCCAAAAGCCTAGAGGAAATTTGAAAGATATAAACAAACAGAAATGAAAGGACAGAGTCAAATATTAAGTTCAAGTAGCCTAATAAGGGAGGCTCAGCAGGAGGAACAGGATAGATTCACATACCTAGGATCCAAACATACTTAAAGGTTTTCTAAAAACAACATCAAAAATTGCTTTTTTCAACTAGGTGTGGTGGCACACACCCATAATACCAGCATTTGTGAGGCTGAGGCAGGAGGATTGCTATGACTTCAAAGCCAGCCTGAGTTACACAGTGAGTTCAAGTCCAGCCTGAACTACATAGTACGACCCTGTTTCAGAAAACAAAATTGACTGAGTTTGGTGCAATCTTCTTTGGTCATCTTGATTAATTGATTCCAGAAATTTCCAAAAAGCAAAATTTGAATTTCCTGTGCAGCAAACACTATACTTGGTCCACATGAGTGAAATGATAGGCCAAGGTGTTCTACATTAACATCTGGCCATTCCTCAGGTCCTCAGTCTCTCTAGCACTTATTGTTTGAGCTTGTTCACCTTTGGTCTCCTTTGCGTACTCTGAATATAGATAGGCCTATGATGGTTACGTCTATTATGAACATGTACAGTGAGGTATTCTTTTTTTGCTTTTTTCTTCTTTTGTGGTACTGAGGATCTCACCCACTCTGCCACTGAGCTACCTCCCTAGCTTTTTTTTTTTTGTCTTTTTCTGTTTTTATTGGTACCGGGGATCGAACTCATTACCACACACTTGCAAGGCAGGCCCTTATGCCACTGAGTTAAATCCCCAGCCCCCTGTCCCTAACTTTTTAAAACAATTTAAATAAAGGATCTCACAAAGTTGTCTAGACTGGACTTGAGCTTGTGTTCCTTCTGCCTCAGCCTCCCTCAGTGCTGGGATCACCATTACTGATTAATGGACAGAGCTGCAAAACAGTATTCCCTAAACAATGTACTTTAATGACTATTTACATAATATTTACATTTTAGTAGGTATTATGAATGATCAAGAAATAACTTAAGGTATATGGGAGGATGTGTATAGGCTGTACACAAACACCATGTCATCTTGTATAAAGGACTTCGGTATCCGCAGATTTTTTTTATTCAGAGAGAGTCTTGGAACCAATTCTCTGTGGATGCTGGGAGATTGTACTCGTTTAGACTATGGTTCCTCAGTTTCTCTATAATGCACTGACCTAGGTGCCACTGTAAAGATATTTCATAGATGTGAATAAACCTAGAAAACCTGGATCAGTTGCATACGCCTGACTTCTCCACTGCAAGGCCTTAAAGACAGAGCTAAGGCTTCTTTGGAAAAGGAAATTTCTCTTGTAGACAGCAGCTTCAGTCCAGGCCCATGGGTTCTGCCTTCCCTGCCAGACAGCCTGCCCTATGGACTTCAGACTGCTCTATCCAGCCCCCACTCCTGCAGCAGCCTATTCCTTGCAACGAATTGCATAATATATCGTCTCTTGCTTGCTTCATTACGTGTTTATTCATTGTGTTCACCTGTTAAGCCAGTGGGGTCTTTGATGCACTTTAAAGTAAATTGTAATTATTACAAACTTTCCCTTAAATACTCAGTACTTATATCACAAGCTAGGGTCTGTTTTACATTTTTTTTCTTGATTTAGATTTAGATAGAAAGTCAGAGACAGTGCTCACTTCGGCAGCACATACACTAAAATTGGAACGATACAGAGAAGAATTGCATGGCCCCTGTGCAAGGATGACACGCAAATTTATGAAGCGTTCCATATTTAAAAAAGAAAGAAAGTCAGAGACAATGGTGGACTGGAAGATTCGGCAATCTTTCCTTCCACTGAAATAACACACTGATTAAGAAAATGACCACCATTAACAATTTTGCATCTCTAAATGCAACTGGACGATTACAAGGAGGATTTTTTTTTGTCTTTTTCATTTTTATTGGTACCAGGGATCGAACTCACGACTGCCTGCTTGCAAGGCAGGTACTTATGCCACTGAGCTAAATCCCCAGCCCCTTACAGGGAGGATTTAATGAGCTGGCACAGCACGCACCCTTAGGTGCCACAGCTTCCCTGACATTTTTCACTGGAAGCTTTAAAGAGACATTCATACATTTTAATTTATTTTCTATTTAATTAATTAATTTATTTATTTGGCATCGGGAATCAAACTCGGGACCTTGTGCTTGCCAAGCAGGTGCTATGCCACTGAGCTAAATCCCCAGCCCTATTTTTTCTATTGGTCTAGACATTTAAGGAATCTTTGACCACAGAAATTTCAGTGACCACATATGAGGAATAAAAACCTTGAAAAATACTATGCAAAAGTGCTATAGATAGGGGAACTGTAACCCCTCGATGAGAAATAAAAACAATTACTGAAGAAATGAAACTGCAGAATTATTACATAATGATAATCAAATGTATAATTATAAAAATCAATTACAAAGCATACCAAAAAATAGAAAAAATAAAGCTCATGTACAGGTAAAAAGAAAAAAGATTTTGGCAGGAGCTATTTCTGATGAGATCAGGCATGTTCATGGTGATATGGCCGTAGATGGGAGGAACTATTTCTAAGAAATCCCAGACAACTGACTTTATACTCAAACATTAATTAACTGCCTCTCTCCCATAGTGGGCATTAAAAGCAGGGCCTCTGCACTGAGCTATGGCTCTAGCCTCTGTGTATTTTTTGTTTTGAGACAAGGCCTTTCTATGTTATCAAGGTGCTCAGTTTGAGTTCAGACTTGCAATCTTCCTGCCTCAGCTCAGACTTAAATATGCTCAGTCATCCAAAGAAAACCTAATGGCAAAAGAAAATGAGGTAGGAAGAGAAGAAACCTAAAGGAAATCAGAGAACAGGATATAAACAAATGTGGAATATAAAAAAAGAAAATATAAAAAGAAACTAAAAATTCTGAAATTCAGAGATACAATAGCTCAGGTGAAAATTTGCTAGAGGAGTTCAGTGGCAGATTTGAGGAGGCAGAAAGAAGAATCAGGTTTGAAATTCCAGAGTTAAAATTATACAGTTTGGGGAGCAGGAAGAAAATTGAATGAGAAAAAAGAAACAGCTGGAGGTACCTGTAGGATTCCATCAAAGTATACACGTCACTTGGGAGTCCCTAGAAGTAGACCTCGGGAAATGCATAAGAAATACTTGAAGAAGCCAGTTTTCCCCAGCTTAATGAAAGAGGTAAATCTACACATCTGTGCATTTAAGAAGTTCAAAGAACTCTAAAGAGGATGAGCTCATAGTGACCCCACACTGAGACCCTTTGGTTGTTGTTTGAGATAGGATCCTGCTACATAGTTCAGGCTGGTATTAAACTCACTATGTTCTCAGGGTGGCCTCGAGCTCTTGGCAGTCCTCCTGCCTCAGTCTTCTAAGTGCTGGGATTAAAGGCATGTGCCACCAGGCTTGGCTTTAGACACATTTTAATTAACTTTTTTTTTTTTTTGTCTTTTTCTTTTTTATCAGTACCGGGGATCGAACTCACGACTGCCTGCTTACAAGGCAGGTGCTTATGCCGCTGAGCTAAATCCCCAGCCCCCTTAATTAACTTTCGAAGCCAGAAACAAAGAGCAAAGGTTGGAGGCAGCAAGAGAGAAGCAACTTGTCCCCCAAATAAATGGAGCCAAGTGAGGGAGGAAGGAGGGGGAGTAGATTTAAAAATAATTAAACAAAGTGTAGTGGTGCATACCTGTAATCTCAGCACTAGGGAGGATCATTGCAAGTTCAAGACCAGCCTGGACTACATAGTGAATTCAAGACCAACATGAACTGTACGGTGAAACCCTGTTTCAACAAAAGAAATAAAAGAATTAAGACAGGTTATGTACTTGTACCAACTCCCCATGATGAATGTAATTATGTGCTGCAAACACATACTAATAAAAATTAATATAAAACGAGAGACACAATTCATCCCATACAGGGAGCCTTTGATAAGGTTAATACACAATTTTTCCTCAAGTACTACAGTGAGCTCAAGGCCAGCCTGGACTAGATAGTGAGACTCTGTCTCAAAAAACAACAGTACATGGCCATGCAGGGAGTCGCTGATGAAGAGGGGCTCCACATCAGATCCAGTCATCCTCAGACAGGCTGTGAGGTTTCCATGCACATTCCATAGGCCCCCTCAGCCACTTTAATCTGGTAGGAATTACCTTCTTCAGTTACAAGTAGCCTGCCAGGCAACCCTGAGTCCTACGTCAGCACACCCTTTCCAATTGGGAACCTGGAGCTTTCCACCCAGATGATCAGGCTGTGGTGTCACAGTGACAGCCTCTCATGGTGCAGTGCAAACTCACTGGGCACCCAATGGGTTTTCTCAGCACACTGCAAGAACCAGACATACATCGACCCTGAATTTCATCTTCACAAAGACTGCTACCACCACAAGGTCACCTGTCTACAGTGGACACATTAGCAACAAATGGGTTAAGATTTTCAGTGCCCAAATTTCTTTAATTAAAAAAAAAAAACCTGCAATAGCTAGGTGTGGTTGTCCACACCTGTAATCTCATAAGTGGGAGGCTGAGGCACAAGGATTGTCATGAGTTCAAGGCCAGCCTGAGCTACATAGCAAGACTCTGTCTCAAAAAAACAAACTAAACCAAACCAAAAACCCAAAAATTTTTATCCCCTGCATGTACGAGACAGTCATAAAGCACTGCAATAATAAGGACTAAGAACAGGATAAGACAAAAGTAAATACAAAGCCCATCTTTTCCTCCCCTGAGGTAATATTATGTCTTTCCTCAAAAGGTTAGAACACAGTGAGAGGGGCCAGGGATTTAGCTCTGTGGCATAAGCGCCTACCTGGCAAGCGCAAGTTCATGAGTTCAATCCTAGATATAAAAACAAAACAAAACAAAAAACCACAGTGAGTTCAACATAGTAAGAGTTAAAACATGATATTAAGGGTTAAAACGCTTATTTAAATCTAAAGAGCCTTTTTTGAGCCCTAAGCAAGAAGTTTGAAAATTTGCAACTAAGTTGCACAATTTTAGTTACAATGAAGGTATTTCTCAAAGATTAACTAAGAACAGAATATTTGCTAGGTGTGGTGCCCTATGCTTGTGATCTCAACACTCCAGAGGCTGAGGCAGGAGAATTGCCTTGAGGTCAAGGCCAGCCTAGCTACACAGTAATTTCAAGGCCAGTTGAACTACATTGTAGGGAGCTGTCAAAACAAACAAACAAATAAACAAAATAGGCCAGGCATGGTGGCACACAACTGTAATCCCAGCACTCAGGAGGCTGAGACAGGAGGATCCCTGGTAGTTTGAGGCTACCTGTGCTACAAAGTAAGTTCAAGTCCAGTCTGAATTGCATAGCAAAACCCTGCCTCAAAAAAACCAAACCAAAACAAAACAAGAATAGGATATCCATTTCTAAGATATCCTCATTTTCTAACTCAGACCCTTTCCTACATCTTCGTTTACTTATGAAAACCCTAATCTCTCACCCTGTGTGATTTCTTTCTTGGAAACTTGCCCGTATCTCTCTTGAAAGTGTACTTGTGAATTAATTGAACTCCTGGATTTCCTATGTAAGACATTAATTTAATGAACAGGGTTAGGGAGGCAGGTAGAGGACTGGCCTCGCCGGGGGTGGGAAAATCAAGGCCAGCAGCCTCCAGGCCATTTGCTGCTGCTGAGCGTGGGCACTAGGGGATCTTGTAGATCTAGCTCGGTAGACTCTCCAGGGCGCTACTCGGCCTCCAGTGCTGGCCTAGTCCCACGGGCCCTTTGCTGCACTGTGGCGTGTCCCTCCATGCAGAGCCACCCGGGAAGAAGTCAGAGAAGCCGCCCCGCTGCGGGTACCACCATGCCCAGGAATAAAGGTAAAGGAGGTAAAAACAGGTGCAGAGGTAAGAATGAGAAAGAATCTGAAAAAAGGGAATTGGTGTTCAAAGAGGATGGACAGGACTATGCTCAGGTAATCAAGATGTTGGGAAATGGACGACTAGAAGCAATGTGTTTGATGGCGTGAAGAGGTTAAGTCACATTAGAGGGAAATTGAGAAAAAAGGTTTGAATAAATACCTCAGACCTCATACTGGTTGGTCTCCGAGATTACCAAGCTAACAAAGCTGATGTGATTCTTAAGTACAATGCGGATGAAGCAAGCAGTTTAAAAGCATATGGCAAGCTTCCTGCGTAGGCTAAAATCAATGAAACTGATACATTTGGTCCTGGAGATGATGATGAAATTCAGTTTGATGACATTGGAGATGATGATAAAGACACTTATGGAGGAGAACCAGTGCTCCTGGTCATGGTGGGACTTAGGCAGCATATTCTTCTGTCCCTCTCCCCCCACGTGGGCCAGGAGGAGAACCAGCTGCTCCCCTGAACACGGGCTGAGAATCAAACACCGCCCCCCCCCCCAGCTAGTGGGGATAGATGTCTCAGTATCTCTTGGAAGGATGAAAATATGCAGTATAGCATATATCTATCTTCTTCTTCTATCTTTGTTTTGAAGGCAAAGGTTGTTTTCACTGTTTTGTTTTTTTATGTTTCTTTTGCTCTATTCAATACTCTCAATTGGTTTTTACAATGTTCTGTTATTGGTTTGATTTCATTATACCTAATTGACTGGACAACTATTGTGAAGATAACAAGACCTACCATAGTACCTATTACTACTATCCCAGTATCCTGCTGTGAAGTTCTGTACCAGGTTCACTGCATTGTCTCGATTGGCTTTGCTCTGTCTTGTTCTGTTGTATGTTTACTACTTTAAAATAAAATTTTAAAAAACACTACTAAAAAAAAAAAGACACTGACGATATCTAAATTGACCTCAATGTTTTACATTCCAGTTTTTCTACAGTTTAGATTTTGGCCATAACTCTCCACGAAGTTTTAATTAGCATGATCATAGCTTATTAATGCAGTTTTGATTTGGTTCTAAGGTATTTGTTTCTGTAAAAATGGTTCATGATGAATCATCTCAAGTGAAATGTTAAGCCCATTTTCATTCTATTGATGCAATGAAGCGTATGAATAGAAGACATCAGGTATTTCAAAAAATAATACATTACTGCCTTTCCTGCTTTGACCACCTCCAGTAAGTAAACAGATGTTTTGAATTAAAAAAAGAAAGAAATTAATTTTATTTTATTGGAGAGAGAGAGGAAGAAAGTGGAGGAGAAGGAAGAGGAGGAGGAGGATGAAGAGGAGGAAAGAGACATTGGACCCTCATGACAGTGGTCCCTTTATACACAGGCACACTCCAATAGAGAAGCTGTGTGTTTCTATTTCTGGCTAACAGAAGCCCCTCCCCACCATTTCCCATGATCTGGTATTGGGGTGCACTGCCCATCTTGAGCAGTCTATTCCATTTCATCCCTGTTTTATCCCTACCTTTCCCCTTTAACCCCTCCTCCCTCAGTATTTCTCTTTGTAGTTATTTTTAGCCTTTTGGCTTCCTCGGATTTGGGAAGACTTATTTAACGATTACTTACCATAGAATCTTATTTTTCATGGGAGTCTTTCTATAGCCTGGTATCCTTAACGATTGGTTGACCAGCTAAGTTCAAGAATTAACTTTAACACGGTGGTTAATGAAATATAGACAAATTAAAAATATTTTACCTCTTACACTTATACTCCTATTGCAGGACCAGTACTGAACCTGAAGGAAGACATTCTGCACCAAGCAGTTGGAAGACAACTGTTTATTAAGCCTTCAGGCTGCTGGGAACAGGAACCAGCTCCAAATCACCAGCCCTGAGTCAGTTTTGAATTTGGTTTGTATAGGTTTGCAAGCAGGAAGTGCAAAGGCTTGAAAGCATGGTGGACTTTCATTGGGTTAGATCAGTTATTATCTGTTGCTGGGTAAAAGTCCTTGAAATCTGTTAGGAAAACAATGTATATTGTTAGGTGGAAAAATATAGACATTGCAGCTGAATGTGGTCAGGCTGACCTGGGTCAGGCTATTTGTGAAAAGCAGCTGGACGTAGTCAAGGCTGATTGGGTTTAGTAGTCTAGCTGTGGGGTGGGCAGGATGAGCATATCTGGTCCCAAAATGATATCAGGCTGCTAGTTAGTTTTAAAATTTTGGGGCTGGGGATTTAGCTCAGCGGCATAAGTGCCTGCCTTGAAAGCAGGCAGTTGTGAGTTTGATCCCTGGTACCGATAAAAACGAAAAAGCCAAAAAAAAAAAAATTTCAATCACATTCCTTCTCTTTTGATTGGTCAATTATTATTATTATTATTATTATTATTATTATTTGGTACTGAGTATTGAACTCATGACCTCGTGCTTGCTAGGAAAGCACTGCACCACTGAGCTATATCCTTGGCCCTGTGTTAACAGGGATGACTGACCAGAGGGGGTATTTTATGCCAAAATGAAAATTCAGATGTGTTATAAAATGTCATCAGCATTGTCATGCTATAATATTATGTATGGTTTTGATTTCTAATTTTCCATGTAAAATATGTAACCGTTAACATTCTATAGGAATTCAAAAGTTAAAATATCTATGGTTAGTAGGAAATAACAGTTCCATTTTATGTTCTAATGTGTTTGCCATTTAGTTAAGATAGTAACACTAAGCTTATTGCCTCTACTACAATGTAATATCATTGATCTTTTCTTCTGGATGTTCAACAACCAAGGTTTAAAGACCAAATATTAGAAAGACAGACAGGCTAAGAGGAGAACCAGTATTTTGGCCCTAGCGTTCTGAGCTCAGTGAGGATCCAGGACATTAAAGAATCCATCTGTGACATCCTATACCTGGTGCCTGGTGAGTCTCTGGTCTTCAGATCAAGAAGATCGTGAGACTACAGAGGAAAGTGATCATCATGTGAGGTGTTCCTAAGGAGAGTCCCCAGGATCGAAAATATCCCAAGCTTTCAGAGAAAGCAACCTGGTTGTGACTCACCCAGATGACTGATCTGACAGTACTAAGAGGTGCAGTGCTGGGTTCCAAGGTAATTCCTGAGGAGACTTAACGGATCTCGATAGAGAGCAAGAGACTGACAAGCTGCTGTCCAGGTGCCCCGTGCTGTGTTGGACCTCCTGAATAACTGAGGATCACTAATCCTGTCACGTACCTGCCCACCAAGCTGGGCCCACCAGACCACGACCACCAGACTATGACTGCCTGGCACTGATGACGAACTGTTCTTGAGCCCACTGGCCTTAAAAACAAACCCCCTGACAGATGCTGAGTACACCCTGTTAACGGATGGAGGTAGCTCCATTAAGAATGAAGTCCAGACTTCCAGGAAGATGTCAGAGTAGTAAGCAGCAGAGAAAATAGCCTGTCTGGGAGATACCACCTAGTCGCAGGCATATACCATTGTGAAGAAGACAGGAAGGAAGGGGCTGGGGATTTAGCTCAGCGGCATAAGCGCCTGCCTTGGAAGCAGGCAGTCGTGAGTTCGATCCCTGGTACCGATAAAAAGGAAAAAGACAAAAAAAAAAAAAAAAAAAAAAAAGAAGACAGGACGGAAGTGGGTCCTTGAACCCAGGAAGAGCCTGACGTCTGAATCAAAGCTCATTGAGAGAGTTAAAAGAAAAACTTCAACGAAGAAGAAGGTGGTAACTGGCAGCACCTTCACTTGGAGCTGGACTCACCACGTGAGGGGAGCTTTGGAACCTGGGGGTGCGTGCTCATGGTGACAGCAGCGGCTGGTGACCCTGGAGGCCTCTGCAGAGAGGGAAGTGGCAGACCTGGAGGACTGTGCTGCCTGGTGGTGAGTGCAGAGGACTTAGTGCTCCCTCGAGAGGGAGCAATTGGCTGGGAGCTATTTTGGAGTTGAACTGGATAAGTCTGGAATGAGAACTGTTGTTGGCTTCTTGTAGCAGCTTCTAGCTGGGTGCAGACCAATGGCACTGTGGTGAGCCCAATGAGTCTGGTCTCACGGCAGGCCTGCTGAGATTATCTACTACTCCGTCATAAAGCAGCTCCTGGCTTGTGAGAACAGTCTCTGCAGGCTGTCTACGAATGAATACAGAGACCATCCTGGAAGTGGACTGTTTTGTTGTTTTTTTTCTTTTCTTTTCTTCTTTCCTTGTTTGTTTTATTTGGTTTGTTTTTTATTTCTCTCTCTTTCTCTCTCTCTCTCTCTCTCTCTCTCTGGTGTGGGCGTGGTTCTGTTCTGTTCTACCTTTTATCTCTTCCATCTCTCTTTTCCTTCAGTCTTCTGCATCAGTGTCCCCAAGGTGGTGGGATCCATCTTTGTCCTCCAACCTACTTGTAATCTTTTTCTGTCCCCATTTTTCTGTTTTCTCTTTAATCCATTTTGAATCTTAACCCTCAAGGGCAGAATTCATATGATCTCATATGTTGTATATAGCTGTTTTGCATGCCGTTGAAAAAATGTGAGGAGACACTTAAGACACAACCTCAGACATCCAGTTCACCAAAGGCAAACCCAGAGGGCAATGAGCCCCTTCCAGGGCTCTCCAGAGTGGTAACTAAGCAATTGAATGAGGCTCTGGAAAAAAATGAAATCAGAAATTATCTCTCAAGTAATTACAGAGATTACCAAAATACGTACCATGCTTAGTGAAGTTAGCAGAGACAGACAAAAAAATGGATGAGCTTAAGCAAATTATAGAAGCACAACATAGGAAACAACAGGAATCCATAATGCAGATTCAAGCACATATGCAGGAGAATAAAAACTCCATTGAAAGTATTCGAAGATTAGGCCAGTGTGAGGACAGGAGCTCAGCTATGGAAGGAAGTCTTGCAGTTGGTGATCAAGAGAAGAAAGATTTCTCATAAATAGCAAGGGACCATGGGAAATCAATCCAGCAGCTGCTACATGAGACAAAGAAAAATAATTTAAGATTAATTGGAGTTAATGAACAAGCAGCACATACTAAAATGACATTGAAAACATCTTCACATATAGAAAATTTTCCTGGTAGAGAAAAAGAATTTGACATACAAATAAGTGAGGCACATAGAACTCCAATTATCAATGATAAAAAAATCTACATCCAGGCATATCATAGTCAATATTCCAGAAATTCAACAAAAGGATAGAATTTTAAAAGCTGTAGGGGAAAGGAAAAAATCATTTATAAAGGAAAGCCTATCAGAATTACAACTGACTTCTCAGCACAAGCTCCAAGTCAAGGAGAGCTTGCAGTGAAGTACTAGTTTTATCATTCTAAAAGAAAACAACTTTCAGCCCAGATTGATGTACCCCACAAAACTATCTTTCAAAATTGAGAGAGAAATAAGATACTTTCATGACAAAGAATATCTGAAGAAATTTGTGCCCACCAAACCAGCACTCCAAAATGTTCTGAAGGACATTCTAGAAAGAGATAATTAGGACTAGAGCTCCATGAACCCCAACAGAAAGAACCCACCAGGAAAAGCAAACAATTGGAAGAGAAAAAGAAAAAAATGGGGAGGAGGCCAATAATAGGAAAATAACATGGCAAGGATAAACCAACACATACCAGTTTTAACCATCAACATTAATGGTCTCAATTCACCAGTCAGAAGACATAGACTGACAGAATGGATCAAGAAGCAAGATCCAACAATATGCTGTATACAAGAAACACATGTAGCTGACCGTAGTGGCTCATGCCTGTAATCCCAACACTCTGGAGGCTGAGGTGGGAGGATCGTTGCGAGTTCGAGACCAGCCTGGGCTACAAAGTGAGCTCAAGGCCGGCCTGAACTGCATGGCGAGACCCCGTCTCAAAAAAAAAAAATTTTTTTTAATCCAAAAACAAATTCATAGACTGAAAGTCAAAGGATGTAAAACAATACTCAATACAACAGGAATCCAGAAAAAAGTAGGGATTGTTATTCTACTTGAGACAAAGTGAATTTCTTTTCTTTTCTTTTCTTTTTTTTTTTTTTAATCAGTACCAGGGATCGAACTCACGACCGCCTGCTTGCAAGGCAGGTGCTTATGCCACTGAGCTAAATCCCCAGCCCAAGACAAGACTGATTAAGAGGGATAAAGAAAGTTGCTACATCCTGGTAAATGGAACAATCCAAGAGGAAGAGATAAAATCATAAATATATATGCAACAAATATTAGTGCACCCAGTTATATAAAACAATCATTAATGGACATGAAAAATCAAATAAGCCTTAATACAATTTTATTGGAAGACCTTGGTACTCTGCTATCACAAAAAGACAGATCAACTAGACAAAAAGTCAATAATGAAATATTAGAATGAAATCAAACTTTTGAACAAGCGAACTTAGTAGATATCTATAGAGTGTTCTACCCCACAACATCAGAATACACATTTTTACAGCTGCATACGGAACATTCTCCAAAATAGACCACATACTGGCTCCTAAACATGCTTAAATAACTGTAAAAGAATTGAAATTATCCCATGCATACTATCAGACCACAGTGCGATGAAAATGGAAATTCATGCCAGAGGAAACCACAAAAACTTCATCAACACATGGAAATTAAATAGCACCTTATTGAACAATCAATGGATCACAGATGAAATTAACAAAGAAAGTAGACAGTTTTTACAGTTAAATGATAATGACATTACAACATACCAGAAGTTGTGGGACACGATGAAAGCAGTCCTAAGAGGGAAATTTATAGCAGCAAATGTTCTTATCAGGAAAACAAAGCAAGCACACATAAACAACTTAATTTTGAACCTTAAGCTTCTAGAAAAAGAAGAGCAGGCTAAACTAAAAGCTCATACAAAGGAGGAAATCATAAGGATCAGAGTAGAAATTAATGAAGTAGAGACTAAAGAAATAACACAAAGAATCAATGAATTGAAGAGTTAATTCTTTGAAAGGTTAAATAAAATTGACAAACCCTTGGCCAACCTTAACAAAAATAGGAAAGAAAAGACTCAAATCTATGCAATTAGGAATGAAAAAGATGAAATTACAACAGACCCTGTAGAAATCCAGAAAATCATCTATACTTACTTTGAAAACTTGTATTCTACTAAAATGAAAAATACAGAAGAAATGGATAGATTCCTTCGTACATATGAATTACAAAAGCTGAATCAGGAAGATATAAAAATCCTAAATAACCCAATATCAATAAATGAAATTAAAGATGTAATTAAAAACCTATTAACAAAGAAAAGCCCAGACCCTAATGGATTCACTGCTGAATTCTACAAGAAATTTAGTGAAGCCCTAACACTATTATTTCTCAAACATTTTAATGAAATTGAAATGGAAGCAGTACTCCCAAACTCATTCCTGAAAGCAAGAATTACTCTGATTCCAAAATGAGAGAAGGATCCAATTAAGAAAGAGAATTACAGGTCAATCTCCTTAATGACATTGACGCAAAAATCCTCAATAAGGTACTGGCAAACAGATTGCAGAAAATTGTCAAGAAGATTGTACACCAGGATCAAGTGGGATTCATCCCAGGGATGCAGGGATGGTTCAACATACATAAATCCATAAATGTAATATAATACTAAGAGAACCAGTGACAAAAATCATCTCAATAGATGCAGAAAAAGCTTTTGACAAAGTCCAACTCCCATTCATGACAAAAATCCTATAGAAAACTGGAATAGATGGTCTTTTTCTCAATCTGACAAAAGCCATTTATGACAAACTAACAGCCAACATCATACTAAATGGACAAAAATTAAAATCCTTTCACTCTAAAATCCCCAGGGCTGGGGATTTAGCTCAGTGGCATAAGCGCCTGCCTTGCAAGCAGGCAGTCGTGAGTTTGATCCCTGGTACCGATAAAAAGGAAAAAGACAAAAAATAAAATAAAATCAGGACCAAGACAAGGATATTCATTGCCTCCATTCCTATTAACATAGTCCTGGAAACTTTAGCCAGAGCAGAAATAAAAGAACAAAGATACAAAAGGAAGAAGTTAAGTTATCATTATTTGCAGATAACAAGATACTCTACTTAGAAGACCCCAAAGACTTCACCACAAGACTTCTGGATTTAATAAACAAACTTAGTAATGTAGCTGGTTATAAATTCAGCACTCAAAAATCAGTAGCCTTCTTGTATGTGAATAACAAACTCACTGACAGAGAAATAAGAGAAACAATATCTTTTACAGTAGCATCAAAAAAAATGGGAAATACCTATCAGTATAATGAAAGATGTAAAAGACCTCTACATTGAAAACCATAGTACTCTGAAAATGGAGATTGAAGACCATATTAGAAAATGGAGATACCTTGTGCTCTTGGGTAGGAAGAACCAATATAGTGAAAATGGCCATACTTCCAAAACTATTATACAGATTCAGTGCAATTCTGATCAAAATTCCTAAAGCATATCTTACAGAATTAGAGAAAACAATCCTAAAATTCATTTAGCATCAGAAGAGAGTTGGAAGAGCAAAGGTAATCCTGGGCCACAAAGACAAAACAGGGGGCATCACAATCCATGACTTGAAATTATACTATAAAGCTACGGTAATAAAAATAGTGTGGTACTCACAAAGAAATGGACCTGAATATCAGTGGAATAAATTACAAGATGCAGAAATAACTGCAGACAGACTAAGTTACCTATCCTTGACAAAGGTACCAATACATCCACTGGAAGAGAGAGAGTCTCTTTAATAAATGCTATTGGAAAAACTGGCTTTCCACATGCTAAAGATTAAAACTGACTTTCACCATGTATTAAGCTAAAATCAGAATGGATTAAAGATCTTAATATTAAAACAGAAATATTAAATCTGATGGAAGATATAGTAATTAAAACTCTTAAAGACATTGGTATAGGCAAAGACTTTATGAATAAACCCCACAAGACTTAGCTCAAAGAATCAGTAAATGGGATCTCGTCCCACTGAAAAGCTTTGGCACAGCAAGAGAAACCATCAACAGAGTGAAGAGACAACCCACAATGTGGGAGAAAATGTTTGCCAGCTGTACTTCAGATAAAGGCTTACTATGGAGCACATATAAAGAACTCAAAAATCAGTCCTCTCAGATTTAAAGACCCAATCCAAACATGTGCATCCAAGATGAATACACACTTCTCAGATGAAGAAGCACAAACAGCAAATAAATACGTGAAAAAATATTCAACAGCATTGTTCATTCCAGAGATGCAAATTAAAACAACACTGAGATTTCACCTCACCCCAGAAAGAATGCCTAGTATTAAGAGATTAACCAATAATAAATGCTGGAGGAACTGTGGGGGGAAAGGAACCCTTCTCCATTGTTGGTGGGAATGTAGACTGGTGCAACCACTGTGGAAATTCCTTTAAAAAACTAGGATTACACGTTCCATTCAACCAGCTATTCCCCTTCTGGATGTCTTCCCCAAAGGATTAAAAACATTATACCACAACAATATATCTGCACCCATGTTTATAGCAGCACATTATAGAATAGCCAGATCCTGGAAATAACCTAAATGCCCATCGACTGAGGAGTGGGTAAAAAAGATGTGATATTTCTATATAATGGAATACTATTCAGCCACAAAGAATGATAAACTGAACATTTTTACAGGTAAATGCGCATCTTGAGGACATACTTATTAGTGAAATAAATATGTCATGCATGTATAAACATTGTATTGTTTCATTAGTATTATAAGGAAAAAAAGATATTATTTTGTCCCAGAGAGAATGAGTTCAACCAAGCAATGACTCAGGCCACACTTGCCTTTACTTTAACCCACTGTGAGCCGTTTTGAGTTTATTTTTAGATGTTTTAAGAAATTTTTGATGTGCTATAAGATTTGGGATTTTTGCATGTAGTTATTCAGTTGTTCCAGTATATTTATTGAGGGTACAATCCTTTCTCCACTTAATTGCTTTTGCATCTTTGTCAGAAATCAATTGTCTGTTATGTGGGTATCTATTTTGGGATTTTATATTGGTACTTTGGTGGTTTGCCTTTTTTCAATTCCGTTTTTTGTCATGATTGGTGTAATTTTGTGATGTCATAGGATTGAGGAGGGCTGGAGCTCTAATTGTGTTCCTTTATCAAAGTTGTTTAGACTATTCTGAGTCTTTTGTATTTCTACAGAAATGCAAGAATCAAAATGTTAATCTTTATGAAAAATGATGCTGGCATTTTGATAAGGGATCGTGTTTTCTGATCTTTATTATTTCCTTTGTTTTTGGTTTTATTCTGTCTTTTATTTTTAATTTCTCAAGGAAAGATATGAGGATAGTTCATAACTTCCTTCTTTTCTAATAAATATACCTAGTGTTAAAAAAAAAAAAAGATGAAGCCCAACAGGCTAGATATGCTGTGGTCACCTTCAAAACTAATTTGACCCAAGTTCCCTTTCTATTTTTTCCTGTTGTTGTTTGGAAACCTACTTCCAACAATGCCAAATTTGTGCTAAAAATAATCTGGTCCAGAGGCCTACGCACTGTCCAGGAATCTCATTGATTGAAACATCAGCCTTAACCAGAAAAAGCTTTACCCAGTACTCCCGGAAGATAGACAGACCTGCCTCCCTGATATGCCCTGCAAACTCAAGTCACAGCATGGCACCCGTATTCCTGCAGCCAGCTCTAGCTTCAGTGTCTGTGTCATTGGCCCTGAGCTAAAGACATACAGGTAGACTTAATGCTCACCTGCACAGACTCAGACTGGCCTGAGGCATTTCCTACCGAGGCTGAAAGGGTGACAAAATTTTTAGGGTCCTGCTGTGAAAAATCATCCCTAGATATGGCCCATGCATGACTAGTGGCAGAGACCACAGCCCTGCATTTGTAACAGAGTGACTCAAAAACTAGATTATATAAAACCTGCATAAAACATACAGGCCACAAAGCTCTAGAAAATTTAAAAACAGCTTGTAACCAACTCCATAAAAACTTAGCCGAGAGACCAGCTATCCCTGTAGACACCCCTATATACACCATATTAATAGTTCTTAAAGTTTCAGAAATTTAGTCTTAGATCTAGTCATAGATTCCAGAGTCCTGATGAGTTTCTGGCAAATTTACCTGAACCAGACAGCTCTTCTGAAGCTCACCCTAAAGAGACAATGCACACAAAGCCCTGTTCTGGTCATTCTGGGCTCTGACAGGTCCATACATGGCTAAAGTCTGAGGACACCATTCACAGGATTGTTCTATACCTATCCCCCTTTGATTTTTGTGCCATTTCAGGCTGCTTACCCAAATCCTTACCTCTCCACCTCCCTGCTAGTTGTGGCTTTTGCCTTAGCTTTATGAACAGTTAATCAAACACTTGATCAAGATTTGATGAATGTCCAAGGCATATTATACACTCATATTAACTCCTTTACTCCCTTGTCAGAGTAGTGTTACAGAACAGACAGGGCTAAATTATGTCTCTTCCTAAAAGCAAGTTAGAAAAAAAAATCTCTCTAATAAGGCAATATGGGGGACCTTGGCTAGGGTCCATCCTAGAATCACTGACAGGGCTAATGTTACCGCCTCTAGTTGGACCTTGTCTCAAAAATTCACATGTGACATGACAAAGATTTGCTGTGGAAACTGAAAGATGGGGGAAATGTAGCAGATCAGTACAATTCAGTTTGTTAGTTGCCCAGGTAATGGTGCTGGTTTCAGTTCCTGTTATTTTTGTTTCTTTGAAACGGGCTGGTCACTATGATGCATAGTGTAAGAACCAAATTAAAGACAGTCAAGTACTCGATTTCATACTTCCCCCTGCAAGTCCCATAAAAACCTCCCTTCCTGAGCTTTCAGGGCCTGATATTTTGGGAATAATCCCAATCAGTACCCATTGATGTAAAATAAATCTGCCTCCAAATCCTGGGTGTCATTTTGGTGTTTACATCGTTACACCATCATAGTCTCAACTACATGCACAGTACACGAAGGAGATCAAGGTGAACAATGCTCAGACAGTGAGTGCTGAGGATCTGTGGAGCGGCCAGTGGCTAATTCCGCACCCTCTGCCCCATCATTTCACTAATGTGGACTGAGTGAAATGATTGCTTTCTAGAACTTTCTGGAATAAAGCAATAAATCAATGTCTCTGTCTCTGTCTCTCTCACACACATTCACACACATGCACACCAACACACACATGCATACTTGGTTGAATCTGTAAATGTGAGGGGCTCCTGGAAATCCACCCAAAATATCCTCACAATACATCATTGCTCCCCTCAAAATACACAGCCTACTATATTTGTAGAATATCTGGAGTAATACACAAGTGACCAGTAATCAGTGATTCTTCTGAGGAAGAAGAACAGGATGAATGCTGAATATGTCTCTATTTGGCAGTGCTGAAATATTTGCCAAAGACCTGAGTTACGCATTTTCGAGAACCACTTAACAGTGAATAAATTCTGCCAGCCATTGTCTGGTGGCGGCAGCGTCACACCTGCTGTTCTGCTATCCTTCCTGCACATCTGTCCAGAGATGGAACACTGACACCCACTTCCCAGGCTCTTTTGGCATCTGCAGCCCAGATTGACTCTGCCAAAGGGAGGTTTCTGGGCAACGCTGGAAGATGAGAAGAAAAATGAGGGTTTCCTGCTGCCAACAGCTCCTCAATACATAGCAGAGTGACAGTGAATGACTGGGCTCCGTCACAGAGGCTGGCTCATCGCATGGTAGCACCAAGTCTTCCCGTTCTTGCCACTCTGAGCTTTGCAACAAGTTTGATTCCTTGCAATGACTAGGAAAGTGAGGCAGATGAGGATATTTGGGTAAATTTGCCTTAATTTGAGACTCCCGAACCCATATGCAACCCAAGCCTATCCTTGCTTGAAAGACCATGTAATAACATCATCTCAGACAGTTGCTTTATTAAAAGTTACTGATTGTCCTCAGGACCTACCCCCACCTTTCCTCCTTGCTGTCAGACATAGTCTTAGTGCTACTGTAACAAAATATCACAACCTGGATAATTTGTAAATATCACAACCTGGATAATTTGTAAATAATAGTAATTTATTTCTCCTGGTCCTAGAAGGTGGGAGTCTAAGATCAAGGGCTACTTTCTGGTTCCAAGAGGGCCCTTTGTTACCACATCCTCTAGGGAAAATAAACACTGTGTTCTCACATGGTAGAAAAAGTGATGTCTTCAGCCTTGAACCTTTTTTTTTTTTTTTTTTTGTGGTACTGGGGATCAAACTCATAATCTCATGCTTGCCAGGTGGGTGCTTATGCTGCTGAGCTAAATCCTCAGCCCCAGCCTTAAACCTTTTGGAACTTTTATTTTTATTTTATTTTATTTTATTTTATTTTAATTTTATTTAAGGAGAAAAGAAAAAAAAACAGTGAAAGGGTACAAGTTATACAGATTTACAGAAGAAAAAAAATGAACAGTAGGAAATCACTAGTTAATGGATTACATATTGCCATCTTAGAAATAATTGTTCAAGTCACAAGATTAAAGCTTGTAGAGTGGACATTCCAACAATGATACTGCAAACAGTTCTGTTCAATGATCCAATAAAACTCTGTGATATCATTTTCTATCTTATACACTTAAATATACATGCAGTTATATAGTTTAGAGCACTTTCTTTTCCTCTCTTTTGTACAATGACTATTACACATTTTGGGTTTCATTGCTCCCACGGTTCTTATTGCTTTTTTGGAAGAGAGTAAAACCAAATGTGACATAACAGAACAGAATCAGTCAAGTCAAAAGGGTGGACATAATAGATAATATAAAAACATAATACAAGGTGATCAACAATGGTTACCATAATGCCTCCCACTATCTCTAATAGAATTGCCTATATCATTAGTTATAATACAATTGAACAAAACAGTAAAGAACAAAACCGACAAAACCAACACATTGGAGACATTGTAGGTCTTCAAAAGTAGATAAAAGTTAACGAGAATGGGCGTTATAATGAATCTCATTATCTTCACAGCTGATGCCTAAACTTTTGAACCTGATACTATCCAGCAAAACAGAATAGGGGAACATCAGTCAAAAACAAGATGGTGAGAGTAATACAGGGCTTCAAATCGAGATAATAGAAAGTCAAAGTGGGTTACTATATTATATCCTGCTATTTTTTTCCCTTTAATTAAACGGATAAAAATAAAAAAGTAAATAATGGAGTGGAGATTGAGAAAAAGGAGGGCATAACAGCGAAACAGCGCAGATCAAAACATAACCATTTAAGCAGAATAGTGTTTCACCACCAGATAATTCTGACTCAAAAGTAGTTACCATATTGACTCTTTCCTTGAAGTCCTTGAGTACAACTTCATATACTGTAGCATTAAGTATATCAAAACAATGTAAAACCATTTAAGAGAATGACAGCATTACAGAGTATTTAGAATCGACTAACAGAAAATAAACAACGGCCTCTGTATAATCTCCTTGTCTTTAAAAGGTTTTTGCTTATATTATCGTACATAATAAAATCCAATAAGATACAACCTGTTTAGACCATTGGAGACAGAAGAACAAAAGCTAGATGAGACTTCAAAACAAGATGATACTAAATCAGTATTACCTATTAAGATGTCATTTTCTCCAAAATAGCTGTTCCTATCATCCAATCTTCTCTGCCTCATTTCTGTTGAGCTCTTTTTCTGTCAGTAGCTATCAGTTTGTCTTCTTCATTTTGTTCTCTGCTCCATTCGTTGTGGCCTCCCCGCCACTATTTCTGGGTTCTTTGTATTTTTCTTTTTTTAGAATATCCTGCAATACTTTCTGTAGAGTTGAATTGGTGGTTGCAAATTCCCCCAGTTCCTCTTTATCCTGGAAGCACCTTGTTTTTCCGTCAATTTCCAGGGACAGTTGTGCAGGATATCTCAATCTTGGCTGGAGATTATTATCTTTCAAAGCTTGAATTATTTCCCCCCATGCTCTTCGTGATTTGATGGTTTGTGCAGAGAAATCTGCTGTAATTCTGATGGGTGTTCCCTTGTAAGTGGTCTGTTTCTTGTCTCTTACAGCTTTTAATATTCTGTTCTTGTATTGAATTTCTGGAATTTTTATTATTATATGCCTGGGTGTTTCTCTGTTAGGGTTGTAGGTGGCTGGGGTCCTGTATGCCTCATACATCTGAGTATCTTTACCTTTTGCTAAATTAGGAAAATTCTCCTGGATTATTTCTGTGAGTAGCTTTTGTAGTTCACTTGTTTGTGTCCCTACTTCTTCTTTTATGTTCTTAATCCTTAAGTTATGGCTCCTCTTATCATCTTCTTGTCTTTGTATTATTGCTGTTTGTTTCTTTGTTATTTTTAAGAAGTTTTTCATTTCATTCTCCCATATTACAAGTCTGCCCTCCAGTTCAGATAGTCTGTCCTTAGTTTCTTTCAAGCTATTATGCCAGTCTTGGATAGACTTCTTAGTTTCTTGATAGTCCCTTTGAACCTGCTTCACGTACTCTACGCTTTCTCTGTTTTCTCCATCAAACGATTCTCCCCTCTTTTTCTGTTCTTCCATTCCACCATCTGTTCTTTCCTGGGTGGTGCTTAGCATTTCTCTAACTATTCTGCATACTTCTAGCTTCAGGTCGTTGATAACTTCATTCCTGAATTGGTCTATGAGGCTCTCTATATGGCGCTTAATGTCTATTGGTGCAGTGTCCGCTATTGCCTGTTTCTCAGAATTGGGCACCGAGGAGCCTTTCTTGTTGCTGCCTTTTCCCATATTCTCTGTTCCTTATATATATGCAAGTTTACATAGGAGGCCCAGCTTCCCTGCCTGTCAGCCACAGCCTGATCGAATTGCGCTGGCTAGGTGTTCCCGCCACCGCTGTGTACCAGGGAGTTACGGACGAGGCAGCCTACGCGGGAGTCGCCCCTCTGGGCCACCGTCAGGCTCTGGGATCTGGGTTGGGATCCAGCCTACCAAGTCCGCCCGCAGCGTCACGCAGGCCAGGCACTTTTCACCAATCCCGCCCGAGAGGGGGATGTGTGGCTGGAGTCGCCACCACGCCCTGCTCCCGCAGGACTGCCTGAGCCCAGAAAGTCCTCCGCTGGAGTCAAACTGTGGTAGAGTGTCAGTTTCTCTCACTCACCTCACCACAAGTCAGTGCACACCTCCCTGTCCATCCTGTTTTTGACTCCGTTCGCAGACTCCCGTTCCCAGAGCTTCTGCGCGTCTCTCTCCTTGCCGAGCGGATGTAGAGGCAGCCAGCCGCCGAGCGGTGGGAAACCCAAATCACGGCTTCCAATGGCGCGGGGTCCAGCCTCCACACCGAGTCTTTTCTGTTCCTATTTTAGCGACAGGACTGCATTCCAAGTTGGTTTCTCTCAGCCCAGTTCGTTCCTGAGTCAGTAGAGCATATCTCTACTGGCTTATGTCTCCTTAGTCCGCACCATTCCTGACTTCTGAGCCGAGCCTTTCAGAGAGCCTCCGGTAGTTGCTGTTATCTGTCCGCCATGTTCTCCCGGAAGTCCCAGCCTTAAACCTTTTATAAGTGTGCTGATCCCACCTGTGATGTTGAAGTCTCCATGATTTAATCACATTCAAAGCCAGTGCTTTACATTGGCTTAATGCTGTTACACTGGAGATTCAATCTCAGCATGAATTTTTTGGGGGACAAAACTATTCAAAACACAGCATTTCCTATCTAATGTCAGATTCCAATGTGACCTGCGAGCAACAATATTTGCTGCAAAAGGAAACAGTTTATATATATAGAAAGAATTACGATGTACTGAAATATCACAAGGTTTTGCTAATATAGCTGTCGAAATCTGGAGGAAATGAATGAAAATGAAATCTAAGGGTACTAATTCAAGGTGAAGAGAACATTTTGTTGGGTAAGACAGAATTTGGAGTTATAGTTTTCCTTACTAGGTACTCTGGGTTTGATATATTAGCCTGAGTGGCCAGAAATGGCTCCAAAAGTCTGTTTGATTAGCTATTTTACTCACTTTTTCATCACTGGGATGCAATTTCTGATACCCATAGCTTAAAGAATTTGTTTTGGCCCACAGTTCCAGAAGTTCCAGTCCATGGTTGGCAGGCTCAAGCAGAGATAGTGGGGTGGAAGCACCTGCTGTGGAGGAAATCTGTTCACATCCCGGTCAGGAAGCGGAGAACAGTGGAACTAGGGATGGAGAGATCCTCATCCAGATTACACTCCCAGTGACCTGCCGCTTCCTCCCAGGTTCCACTTCCCAAAAAAGCTCACTCCGTGACTGCACTCCCCAGTGGATGAGCACAGCACCCCATGTCCCACCTGCCTTCCCAAAGCCCCACATCTGAATACATGAGATCTTTGGGAGATATTCTAGATCTAAACCATAGCAGGAACTGAAACCTGGATTCGTCTCAGCTTACGCTTAATGGGCCTGAGAACCAGAATGTTCCTAGAATGACAGTGATTGATTAGTCTCCAACTGAGGTAGTTTGAGAACTTATTAAAACACTGGCTTACGTCTGTGATAGGTCTCAAGAATCTTCATTTATAATGAGTTCCCTCATGGTTTTGGGACTGCACTTTGAGAACCACTAACGTACAAGACAGAGTGCAGAATGAGGGAGACAGACATGTTGGAAGGAATCTCTCACAAAGTTACCACCCTGAACCCCATCCCCCAGGAGGTTCTCTGAAAACATGAGGCGACTCCTCACCAAAACACTGATCAATGCCTTGATCTGCAATGCCAGCATCTTCAGAAAGCTCTGAGGATTCTAAAATTTTGATACAGTCTATAGAACATTTAGTTCTTGTGTCTGCTGAGAGCCAATGTGTGTAGGTGGGAGGCTGCCTCATGGTCTGAGCACAACAACCACTACCCACATGTTTTTTTCCCGTGGCCTCCATTTGGGGACCACAAATCATGGGTCAAATTCAAAGGAGTGCCTTTTATTTATTTTAAAATTTTGTTTGTTGCTTTGCTTTGCTCTGCTCTGTTCTGTTTTGTTTTTTGTTTGAGACAGAATGTTGCTAACCTGCTAAGTTCTTTGGGGTTGGGCTCAAACTTGCAATCTGTCTCAGCTTCACAGAGTAATGGGGTTACAGGCAAGACCAACAATTCTTTTTTTTTTTTAATTTTTTAAAAAAATTTTATTTAAGGAGGAAAAAAAGCAGAGAAAGAGTACAAGTTATACAGATTTACAGAAAAAAAATAAACAGTAGGAAATCACTAGTTAATGGATTACATATTATCATCTTAGAAATAATTGTTCAAGTCACAAAATTAAAGCTTGTAAAGTGGACATTCCAACAATGATATTGCAAACAGTTCTGTTCAATGACCCAATAAAACTCTGTGATATCATTTAAGACCAACAATTCTTGATTGTGCAGTTCAGTGATATTAAGTACATTTGGTCCACAGTCATCTCCACCATCCATCCGCAGAACACCTCTTCTTTTGCAGAGTAGAGCCTCTATGCTATGAAGCACAAAATTTCCATTGAACCCAGCCCTTGGCAACCAGTTTTAATTTCTGCCTGCATAACTTTGATTATTCTAAGTGCTTCTTTTAAGTGGATTCATACCACATTTGTATTTGTCCTTTTGTGACTTGTTTTCTTCACTCAATATATTGTGTTCAAGTCTCATCCATTTTATAGCATGTGTTAGAATTTCCTATTTATTTGTTGCTGTTGTTCGTAGTATTGAGGATTGAACACAGGACCTAACGCATGCTAGACTAATCAGCTACCACTGTGCTATATTCTCAGACATTTTTACTTTTTTAAAAAATTGGAACACATTTGCAAAGCATAATGACTACTTTCATTGTGCGTATTTAGTACACGTACGTACATGATATATCTTAATTCCTTTTAAATCCGCTTCTTCCATCTCTTGGTCCTCTTCCCATTTGCATAAAGATCTGTCCCCTTATTTCTTCTTATCTATCTCTTATTTTGCTCTTTAATTTCTTTTTACTTTGGGTTTCTAAGAAAAATCATATAGTTCGTAATCTTGTGGGTCTGATTTATTTCACTTAACATTACGGCTTCTAGGTGCATTCATTTCCCTACAAATGACTCAAATTTATCCTTCTTTATAGCAAACTACTACTCCATTGCATACAAAAACTACCTTTCCTTTATCCCTTCGTCTGATGATTGACAACTAGGCAGCTTCCAGGATTTTTTTTTATTATGAATTGTGCTGCTATAAACATAGGTACAAATACTATAATACAATTTCTTTAACTGTTTTGGGAAGATGTTTAGTAGCGCAATAGCTGGGTCAGATAGAATTTGCTTTTAGTTTTCTGAAGACTCTCTACACTGATTTCCATGGTGGTTGTACCAGTTTTCATTCCCACCAATGCAGGAGGGTTCCTTTTTCATCACAGCATTTGTATCTACTGGATTTCTTGATGATTGCCATTTTTTCTGGAATAAGATCAAAGCTCACTATCGTTTTAATTTTCATTTCTCTAATATTGAATATTTTTTCATGTATTTATGGGTCATTCTTTCTTTGTCTTCTAGATGTCTACTCATTTCAGTTGCCCATTTAAAAAATGTTTTATTATTAAATCTGTATCTATCTATCTATATAATGATTACATTCATCACGGGGAATTTGTACCTAAACTTTATATACCTTAGTTTTTCTTTAAGGGTATGATTGATCCCTATTGGCTCATATCTCCATTGTAGAAAAGATTTTCCATGGATGTTTTCATCATAATGTTACATTTAGAAGGAAATGGAAGGGATAAGTGTACTGACTTGGGGGACTGACTCTGATTCTCAAGAGGAAATAATGTTTCTGATGTAAAGTGTGAGCAGGGAAGACTATGCCTGGATCCCAGGAGATTCTTAGGGTTCAGGCGAGGCTGCTTGGTGCTTCTCTGTCTGGCAATAGAAGCTATTGAAAAATTATAGCAAATCAATAAAAAAAGGCCACTAAGCTCTCAGATCCTTCAGGAATAAAATGTGGGATTACTCTACCAGGAATACAGCCCTAATCAAGTAGGATGCTGGTTGAGGTCAGAGGTCCCATGGAACGGACAGTGAAAGAAGAAAGTTATAAACATTATCTATGATCCCTGACCAGGTAAAGAAGATTTGAGCCAGGTGTGATGGTGCAGGCTTGAAATACTGCCATAGAGACAGGAAAAACTCCTGGGCGCATAACCTATTATTCATTAAAGACTTGGTTTATATTTTCACCTGAGGCAGTCAGGAACTTTATGCAGTTATTGCTAAAGAATAGGGACTCCTCACCAGTGTCACGTCTGGGGGAGGGATGTGCACCACACCACGCCATCATCTGCTGGATCACACTGCTACCTGGATCCTATTAGGATCATAAACTCTTAGCTTCAGTAATGAAGTAAAGAAGCAGCGTTTAAAATAAAAGAAAACAGTTTATTTGCAATTTGTAATCGCCAGATCTTGGAAACAACCCAAGTGTCCATCAACTGAGGAATGGATAAAAAAGTTGTGGTATTTCTATACAATGGAGTATTATTCAGCTATAAAGAAGGATCACATTGAGATATTTATCAATAAATGGGCGCAGCTTGAGACCATACTCATTAGTGAAATAAATCAATCTCGCATGTGTGAATACCGAATAGTTTCCCTAATGTAAATAATGATTCAAATATATAAAAATATGTGGTAATCATGATTCCCCATTAGGTGGCCTTGAAGCCTTATAAAGTTTTCACTCATTAATTAGAAAGGCTTTATTCTGGGCTTCTTGATATGAAAATATTTGAAGCTAGAGTATATGAAGTTTTATCCAAATATTTCAAGGAAAAAGACACTATGGTAACTACTATTAAGTCAGGTTATAAGGTGGTGAAGTACTAGGTTGTTGAAACAGTCATGCTGTGACCTCTATTGTTATATTGTTATGTCCTGTTTTATCTCGATCTCCCCCTTATTGTTTCAAAAAAAATTATTTAGTCATTTCTTATGTTTGTCTTAATTAAAGAAAAAATTCAAAAAAATTAGGATATATAAATAGTAACTCTTTTTGATTTCCTATTAACTTGTTTTGAAGTCCTGTAGTACTCCCACGATCTTGTTTTGACTGATTAGACTCTGTTCCATTCTATATGATAGTATCAAGTTTGAAGACATAGGCAACTACTTTGAAGACAATAAGATTCACTAAGATACCCATTCTGGTTTGACTATTGTCTTCTTTGGAAGTCCTGTAATGTTTACAATGCCTAAGTTTTATTGGTCTTGTTCTCTACTGTTTTGTCCAACTTTATAATATCTAATGAGATAGACAATTCTTTTTAAGGAAACAAGGGACAACGTTGATAACCATTGTTGATAAACTTGTACTCTGTTCTACACCATGTGCTATGTCTATCCTTGGTATTGACTGACAGCTTTGTTTTGCCATATTTGACTGTATTCTCTCCCCCCCAAAGAAAGTAATAAGCACTAAGGAGTAATAAAATCCAAGATGTGTAAATTTTGTTGTAAAAAAGAGAGGGAAAAAAAAAAGAAAAAGAGCTCTAACGGATATAACAGCAAGTGTGTTTGGGGGTGTTAAATAGCTGACTATATCAATGTTTTTGGAACATTGAACACAGCTGTTTGCAGTCTCCCTGTTTGAATGTCCACCTTGTGTTCTTTGATACTGTGATTTGAGGAACTATTTTCAAGAAGATAGTGTGTAATCTACTAGCAGGTGATTTCTTACTGTTATGTTTTTTTGTTTTGTTTTGTTTTGTTTTGTTTTGTTTGTAGTTCTGTATTGCGTGTACCCTTACGCCGCTTTGGTTTGTTTTGTGTTTTTCTCTTTTTCCTCTTAAATAAAAAAATAAAAAAAAACAGTTTATTTGGAAAAGATGGGGGGAGAGGGAAGACACACAGCTATTCTGGAGGGCTAGGGAGGCTCAAAAGTAAATAACACCCAAGAATTTGTTTATTTGGGACTAGTGGTTTTCACTACCACCTGGAAGTTGTCACCATCCAATTGGTTCTCTGGTTACTTTTGATCCTAACTTGAGCATCTCTCTTTTCTTTCTTTCTTTCTTTCTTTCTTTCTTTCTTTCTTTCTCTCTCTCTCTCTCTCTCTCTCTCTCTCTCTCTCTCTCTTTCTCTCTTTTAAAGGGAATAAAATAGAACAATAAAATGAAACAAAACAGTGATAAGACATTCGGAAATCCATAATAATTTCAATATTGCATAGTTATCCCCTAACTAATTGCTCAGACTACCAGTTTTAAGTCAAGCAATATAAGCATTAGGTTATTTCTTTCTTTTTTTGTCTTTTTCCTTATCGGTACTGGGGATCAAACTGACAACTGCCTGCTTGCAAGTCAGGCGCTTATGCCGCTGAGCTAAACCTCCAGCCCCCTATTTCTTTACTTCAGTTGTTATCATCTCAGACTAGCTTCCTCCAAATCAGCTGGTTGCTCGTAGGGGAGTAGGGGGTTCTTCTCTCCCAGCTGTCTCATGATGGGGTGGAGAGTGGGGCACGGCCTTCTTCCTGCCCAGCAGGCCACCACTGGTATATGGGGGCTACACAGCTTCTCTTTCTTTTCCTTCCTTCCTTTCTTTTTTTGTTCACCTAAAATTCATATTTATTAACTTTTATCTATTAACATCTTTGTATGTAATTAGATAATTTTTGCTTCTGCCTAGGTGTTTATCTTTATTTCTCTTACTTTAAAGAAATCATTTTAAAAAAAGAAATCACTGGGGCTGGGGATTTAGCTCAGTGGCATAAGCACCTGCCTTGCAAGCAGGCGGTGGTGAGTTCGATCCCCTGTACTGATAAAAAAAAAAAAAAGAAATCATCTCACAATATAACTGAAGTTTTTATATTTATTAAATATGATGCATTATGGTTAATAACATTACCTTAACCCTTCTTCACCTTTACACATCATTTTTTTTTTTTTTTGTCTTTTTCCTTTTTATCGGTACCAGGGATCGAACTCACGACTGCCTGCTTGCAACGCAGGCGCTTATGCCGCTGAGCTAAATCCCCAGCCCCTACACATCATTTTCTACATTAGAAATATATGAATATACTACTGAAAAGAATGCTATTTATTTTCTTTTATTTATTTTTTGGTACTAGGGATCAAATTACAATCTCTCACCTGCCAGGCAGGCACTTATGCCACTGAGCTAAATCCCCAGCCCCAATGATAAGGTTTTAAAAGTAGAAAAGAGAGCATTAAAAATACATCTTTTGTATTCCACCATCTACAAGCAGCCACTTTTAACATTTTGGTGAATTTCTTTACAATCTTTTATCAGTGCAAAGGAATTTTCTCTTTAACATAATTGCAAGTGCACTAAATTATTTTTTGTTTGGCTTTATACTATATTTCAATGTCATTACAAAGTTTATAAACGTAATTTAATAAATGCATATTTTACTAATTTTGTATTACAGCTATTTCTCTATTATAATCCCTAATTTTTACTGTATAAATAATACTATAATGAGTAATTCTGTGCTCAAAACTTTTTCTTGGCTGGTAATTTTGTTTTTAGAGCAATTTTTTGTCTTTTTGAGATAGGGTCTCACTATGCAGTTCAGGCTGGACTTGAGCTCACTTTGTAGCCCAGGTTGGCTTTGAACCTGCAACAATCCTCCCGCCTCAGCCTCCCCAGTGCTGGGATTACAGAAGTGAGCCACTGCTGTTGGTAAATTTCTGTAGCATCACTATATGCCAGGCACTATCCCAAGAATTTATGAGAATTGTTAATTTACTCTTCCTAATAATTCAACAATTAGGCTACAGTATAATTTTCATTTTAGAGAAAAGAAAACTAAAATACAGCAATTATTTATTGCCTAGTTGGTAAGTGGAGGAACTAGGAATTGGATACAGGTCTTTGGACTCTGTGGATTATAAAGGAACTTGCATTAAAAGGAATGAACATTTTGACAATTTTGATGCATATTACCAAACTTCTTTACATCCAATAATGAAGATTCCAGTGTGTCAAATCTCCTTTCAAATCAAAATGGTTCAAGAACAAAGAGTAGACTAGACCCTGTATGTCCTTTGTATGTTAAAAAGTCACACAACTTATTATTTATTTGTTTATAACAAGTATTTAATTAGAAAAGAGACAACATATTACATTTATTATGTAGATTTCAATTCATAGAAAATGGAATATTATCCAAAAGCACTCCAACTCATTATCAATCAAATAATAGTATTTTTAATTTTTATTTTAAAGAGGATAAAACAGAATAAAACCAAAACAAACCAGTATAAGAGACAGAGGACTTTCAAACATTACAAAATCAACTAGTTACCATAATACCTTTTGATGCCTTCAAAATAGCTGCAGATAACTTTGGACATAGTAAAAATCAAACAGAACAGAATAGAAATAATAAAAGCAAAACAATGTATGCAATAAAGACTTCAAAGCAAGCCTACAGTAAATCTAAAATTGTACCTTAATATATCTTGTTATCTTTGAAATAGCAGCCCCTGCCATCCAATTTGACATACTCAAAAAAAAGAATAAAATCTACCCAAAAAACAATGGAAATGATATAGGACTTCCAAAACAAGACCATAGGTAATCAACAATGGCTGCAACCCTCAGAAGGGGATCCCCCCCTAGATGTCACACTGCGCATTGCTATCCTCTAAACATGTGATCAAACCACTGGCCCTTGACCTGCAATGTCAGTGAAACACCAAAGCACCACAGACATCCAATTGCATTTCACCTCTATAGCTATCATCACAGCGTGTGTTTCTCCAGATAAGCCTACCGCTTATGGCCGGGGAGTAGCGGGTGTTGGTACTTCTTGTTTGCCAGCCCGTACACCAGAAGGGAATGGGGTCTGTCTGTTCCAGTCCAGTGGTGGCCCATGCATGGCGCAGATTCCCAGACTGGGCTTGCTTGCTGGTATGGCTTTATTCTGTCTTTTCCTGATCTGCAAATGGCTCTGACTCACAGGGAGAAGCTGGTGTCTGTCTCTCAAACAATAGTTTTTTGTTTTTTTGTCTTTTTCCTTTTTATTGGTACCAGGGATCGAACTCACAACCGCCTGCTTGCAAGGCAGGTGCTTATGCTGCTGAGCTAAATCCCCAGCCCCTCAAACAATAGTTTTAAAACAGACACAAGTTCTGAGGTGTTGAAGTTTTTTTAAAAAATTAAAAATCTATCTATATTCTTTATGGCTATTTGATTTCTCACTGTCACTTTGTGATGGATAAGTGTATGACGGAGCCTTATAAAAAGGTAACTTAGAATTAATGATTAAGTAAAGGGAAAATGTGTGTTTTATATGTTAAACAAGGTTCCTTATCTCCTTTGCATTTTATTGAGGGAAGGGGGTGGTTATCCAGGCCTTTCATGTTTCTGGCTATATCCCTGTTTAGCCTGTTTACTCTAAATTCTTATGTGAATTGTATTACCTGGTGCCTTCAGGAGCCTGGTTTCTTTGTCTTTACACTTCTTTCTAATTGCTGAAGTATAGCTACAGGGCAAAATTTCCGTTAGTAGGGTTCCTGTTAACTTCTTTAATCAAGCTTAATGAGATTTTATTTCATCCTTTTTCCTGCCTGTGACCACCTGTCCCTACCGGGTCTACAAAGTCTCAATAACAAACTAAAAACAGAATAAATCTCAACATTCATTCAGGATTGTCTATGACCTGAAAACTTGGAGTAACATAACTTCTCTGCACATAGGCATGTTAATCATTTAGGGATGGCAAAACCAGGTTGATTATCCCTGAGATTACATAACCTATCTCATTCCCCTTACAAGACTGAGGACACCAAGAGATTTATAGGGACATTCACCTACCATTGAGCACCGAGAGAAGTCTACAGTCAGTGCCCTAAACCTAGGGTCGTTCTGAATTCCATCAGTGCCTACACCTGTCTGAGACTGCCTCGAACAGAAATAATTATCTCATGAGATTGAATTGTCCCTCAAGCAATAAAGACTTCTTCCAAGTCATCTGGAAAAACAGAACTGAGATAATGATCAGCTAGGCTCTAGTCAACCCCTCAACTCTGTAAAAACTGGTCTCCTTCTTCTGCTAAGAGGCCCGTCTGACCCTTTTCATCAGAGCCATACCATACCTTGTCAGCTCCTCAGGCTGAAGTTTTTCTCCATTTTCTCTTACATTTGAACTCTACCTAATAAACCTGCCTATGCCTTACACTGACACACCCTAGCCGGGCGTTGGTGGCTCACGCCTGTAATCCCAGCACTCAGGAGGCTGAGGCAGGAGGATTGTTGTGAGTTCAAGACCAGCCTAGGCTACAAAGTGAGCTCAAGGCCAGCCTGAACTGTGTAGAGAGACCCTGTCTCAAAAAGACAAAAAAAAGACAAAAAAAAAAAAAAAAAAAAAGAATATTGACACATCCTGGGCTGGGGATTTAGCTCAGCGGCATAAGCGCCTGCCTTGCAAGCAGGCAGTCGTGAGTTCGATCCCCGGTACCGATAAAAAGGAAAAAGACAAAAAACAAACAAACAAACAAAGAATATTGACACATCGAGAAATGTTTTTTTAGCATAAATTGAAGCCTCCATGTCCTCTTTTCGAAAACTCTTTCGCCCTCCACCTAGGAACAATGGAACCCCCTCCTGGTGACAATGCCAGATACTTGAAAGGCTGAGACAGGAGTGTTAGCAAGTAACTCCTTCTGAAAGTGGCTCACCAAATAAAACTTGGCACGTTCTGGATTTGTCACCTCTTTTTCTGGAGGTAGATTCCAAATTCTTCTCATCTTCATGTAGAACTGAACTAAACGAACAACAGGCAGTGGCAATGTTTACTTGAAAAGGTAAAAGTGAAGAGTGAGAAACTGGCTCTGCACTATGAGCTGGGCAGAATAAAGAGGGAAAAGCAAGATAAGAATACACCCCGGAGGACACGGCAGGCTATCACAAGGAGAGTCACAATGACAAGTTCTTCTTGGTGTCTGTGTCCTTTTATACTGTCCAAATCCTGAGGAGACCTTCTAGAAGCTCTACATACAGGTCCGGAGAGGCAGCATTGGGATCCCACCCCTCAGCCTGATGTCGGGTCTAGGCCATCCCATTAAAAACCCGCTCCGGTTCCCAGAAGTCCACGTGCAGGGCTTTGGGAACTGTTCTACCTCCATGTTTTGGGATCTTGTAATTAGCACGTCATACCTACTTTCCTAGCTTTGCCACGCCCTAATCTCCTATGTCAGGAGGACCGTAAATTGAGGGCAGCCTGGGCAACTTAATTCAGACGCTGGTCCAAAATAAAATGAAAAGAGCTTGTTTTCCAGTACTGAAAATCGTTTCCTCATCCATCATCATTATCTGCCTCATGCGCCACTTCAATCAGAGAAGTCATATAACCCTCTGCCTCTCTGTATCTGATCGGAGACAGCCCGGCCCCCATGGGTCATGTGCTCCTTTCCACGTGCTCAATTCAGTAAAACTGTTAATTTTGTACTTTTGCTTCTCTATTGCGCCATCAATTCCATGTGATGTTGAGAGGAATCAACATCACATGGAATTCACACAATTACTCTTGGGTTTTGTGCCTGCCTTTTAAGAAAGTTGAAAACTTGTATGCAGGAGCAGTTCATGTGTGGTACAGAAGCACAATATTGTTGACATTTGGAAAGTTAAATAAAAATGTACTAAAAATAGCTAAACTGAAGTTAATTAAGCTATTCTGCACTTGATTTTCTCAGGAAAAAATTCAGTCATAACCAAATTAAATCAAATAATTTTGTCAAATCAATTAATAATCTCTTATACTTCTTAAAACAACCCCTTTTCCATCTTTAATTCTGTTCATCTTCATTACAGTCGGAAGAAGCTGGCATCAATTTCCATTTTGCATGCTCCCCCTACCCCATACTCTATGAGGCTCACAGGTCCAAACTCACACCAGTGGCAGGGTGACAATTTAAAGCGAGATTTCTGAGGCTTTGATGATGGTGCTTATCGAAATAACAAAGATAGATAATTACTTATTGATTACTTACCATGGGTCAAAAACCGTTCTATTAGGCTGGGTGTGGTGATGCACACCTGTAATCTCAGCACTCAGGAGACTCAGGCAGGAGGATTGCTGTGGGGCTCGAGGCCAGGCTGGACTACATAAGTGAATTCAAGGTCAGCCTGCACTACATACGAAGATTCTGTCTCAAAAAACCAAAAACAACAAAAACACCCAAAGAAAGAAAAAACAGGGCTCACTTCAGTAGCACACACACACACACAGAGGAAGTTTTTAAAAAGTATTGTTCTAGCCATAGTGACCCATGTCTGTAATTCCAGTACTTAGGAGGCTGAGGCAGGAGGCTCACCAAGAGTTTGAAAGACTGCCTGTAATATAGAGTAAGTTCAAAGCTAGCCTAAACTACATAGGAAGACTCTCTCAAAAGAAGAAAGAAATTATTCTATTGTGATTCATATTATAATTTATTCCTCCCAGCAATCCAATGAAGTAGTTACTAAGACAACTCTGACATTGATTTGTTAACCTTGTCAGCCCAGAATATGTTTGCAATTCAAACAGAAAAAAGCTTATATTTAATAGAAGCTCACATTCTGAGATAGCTCATGAATATGGAAGTTCCAGGGAGCCCAGAAATATTAGCTCTAAACCTTGATATTTTTTGATAAACTACCATCTTATTATTTTTACATGCTAAGGATGGAACCCAGGGCAGGCTAGGCAAGTTTTTCAAAACTTGTATGTTATTAAACAAAGACAGCAATCTCTTTGTCTTTCAATAAAAAGAATGCAAGTGTTATCCAATCAGAATTGATGAGTTCTACACAATAATTTGAGCTACAAGCTGTTAGGTTTTTTGATACAGTTAAGATATACAGAGATAAGAAAAAGCCTTCACTGTCAGTGGGAGAGTATTGGGGACTGGGCCAAGATCTCCAATCTCCCAAATGAGTACACGGTGAAGGCTTAAATAAGTGAGACAAGTAGTATGATTTTAGGATTCCAGCAGGATCAAATCCTCTAACAGAGTCAAGACTCTGGGGGCTAAGACAAGGAATGTCTTTGGGCAGCCCATATTTATTTAGTTTTTCAAACAAGGAAGGGATTAGAGTGGAAAAATGCAAGAAACTGAGCAGGATCTTGGTGTGGTTTTAAGAATTTTTCCAAGTAATAGATTATGTTCATTTAGGAGAACTATGTTGTGTTAATTTAGGAGAAGTATTTTAGGAGAAAGTCTCTTTCTCCTAAAATCAGTTTGACTTTCACTACAGGAGAGAAATGCCTGAAGATGCATTCTCTGTCTTGTTAATTGGGGCTGGAACTAGGTGTCCTCAGGTGTGGCCTATCTTGCCCTTTAAGGAGTCTCCTTGTTCTCAGGTCGGCCATGCCCTGGCCTTGCACACAAACCTGGTCAATTTCCAGCTTCAATGGTTCCCGACATGGGAGGGCTGTATGAGATTGCAAGGACCTTCTAACAGGAAAGGCTGGGGAATGGCTTTTATGGAGTTGGGCTGGGGTAGAGACTGGATCATGGTGTCCAGATAGAATTGGAGGAGCTTTGGCGCCTGTGCAAGAGAAGAGTAGGAAGTTTATTTGTGGCTTGGAAAAAGAACAGGGAAGTTAGTATTGGAAGGGTGTGTTGTTATTTTAGGACTCAGTGCCATGTTGGGCAGGTGCCACGTTAAGTCTGGCAGAGTCCCATATGAGCAAAACCCATCACAAGCACCATCACCTTCTGGCCCCACACACTCTGTCCCTCTCTATCTACCATATTAGGGTTTGAATCCAGAGGGTTCACACTGAATGACAGCTATAACCACACCCCTCCTTTTCTAAAATTTGAGATATGATCTTACTAAGTTTTCCAGGCTGCTCTCAAACTTGTAATCCACCTGCCTTAGCTCCCAAAGTGTGTGCCATCAAGCCTATCTCCATCTTCATTTGTTGTTGTTATTGTTATTTTAGTGTGTGTGTGTGTGTGTGTGTGTGTGTGTGTGTGGTGCTGGAGATGGAGCTCTGGGCCTTGTGCATGCCAAACAAGCATCTTACCATTGAGCTACATTCCTAACTCTGCAGTGTTCTCATTTTATCTATAAGTTCTTAGTTTCACTTAAGGCCAGATTTTGCATGTTTACACTAGAAGTAAACATCACTCAGGACTCAAAACTTGCATGTTTTTTCTTGGTAGAATCATCAGCATCAAAAAAAAAAAATCATCAGCATCATCATATTCCAGAACTGGGGCACAGAGAAGTTCAATCACTTGCTTGAAGCTATGCAGATGGGATGGGAAACCAGCAACCAGTCCCTAAAGCCTGCTGTAACTTTTTCAGCCAGTGGTTGAGCTGGAAGAACAACCCAAAGATGTTGTTATTCCCACATAGTTTATTGACTTTTACTTTTTTCTAGCTCTGATCTAGTCACCGTGAATATATGGGGTTAAAAAAAAAAAATGCACAATCCCTCCCAGAGCATTAGATTACCTTGAAGTGGTGGGATGTGGACACTTCAAACCATCTGCCACAAGAACCTGTAAGGGTCCATGCAGTGACATTAGACTTTCCTCCCATCACCCAAATGTAACTCAGGTATAAACAACGCCAGACGAGAAAGAAGTGTGGACTTCTCCATGGTAACTCCCTCCATATGAAATTGTGGGAAATTGCATGGAGCTGGGTATCAGTAATCAAACATCTTGAGAGGATTTCCCCCGTTCCTCTCCTGCAGGAAACCATTATTTTGACCCCGACAATTCCACTGTCTTTTCTTGGATTCGTAAAATAATAGTTTTGTGTCCGCCTTTTTACACACATCGTTGTATCTATGACAATCATCAACCATGTTGCCTGTATCTTTTTTCTCTCTGCTTCATTAGCACTTTACTGTATAATTTTACCACGGCTTAGCTACTGATGCATGACTTGTGTTGTCTTTGCATTTTATTACGGAAGAGCACCGTGTACCACATTCTGTACATTGTCTCAGCAACACACCCACGGCTGGTATCCCGGGATCGCTGGTGGGCTATCTTCATTTAGCTGCTAATCAATCTCGCTGCCTTTTCCTGCAAACCTGGACAAATACCTTTCTTGAGTTATTTTCTGAGCACAAGGCCCCTCTGAACCTGTATTTCCTAAAATATGGTGCGAAAGAGTCCAGATTACAGACTAACAGAACATGCGCTTTCCAGAGAAGTATGAGACCCGCCCGTCCCCGCCCATCCCCGCCCGTCCCCGCCCATCCCCAGTCGCCGGAAGTTGTAGTCTAGGGCAGCTAGGTGAGATCCGCAAGGGACTCTGGGAAATGTGGTCTTTTTGTTGGGGAGCGGAGTGAGTAAAACGGTCGTTTTACGCTAATACTGATCGGGAAGCTCGCTATTTATTCCTATTACAATAGCAAAAAGGAGGTTTAAAGGAAAGAAAGAGCAGAGATTCAGAGTACAAGATCTAGTGGGCAGGTTCACAGGACGACCTGCTAGAGCATTGCCATATCTCCCACCCCAACCCCCTTTTCCCCTTTGCTTTCTGGACCTTAATCCTCCCGACGTAAAAGCCCTAGCGACAGAGTCTGATTGGCTCAGCCACTACTTTTGTTCATTCACTAGTGAAACCTGATTGACAGCCGGAAGGCCTGGAGAACCTTAGACAGGCCAGAAGGGGAAGGAGACGATGTCCTGGGGGAAACTACTTGCTAGACTCTAAACCAAAGACACCTTTTAGTCTTCGGCCACTTGGTTCTTTAAAACTGCTCAGGCAGTTTTAAAGTCACAGGCACCCGAACCAGATTCAAGGAATAGGAGGTGGAGCTGCCTTCTCCTCACTGTGACCAAATTTGCGCCTCTCCTAATTTAGGGTGAAGAAAAGACAAAGCGAGTAACTCATTGCGACCAAAAGGTGACATCTGAAGGGCTGAGGATGTGGCTCAGACATAGCGAGGTTGCCTTGCATGCCTGAGGCCCTGGGCCCTGGAGATAGATGATAGGTAGATAGAAGGATAGACAGACAGACAGACCGACAGAACTGAGAATGATGTCTATTTCATACAGAGTCAGAAACCAGGAGAAAATTAGCTGGTAGGGAACAGAATGTAAGTGAAATCCAGGCAGCAGGCATTTTTCTGTTCCTCAGTTGAGCGGCCTGCCACCATCTGTCCACATCTAGTAATACACTGGGTGACATTCTCTGAGGACTGTATCAGCAACAGTAACAGCGCTGGACAGTATACAACCTCACAACAACGGATGTAAGATCATTATTCAGGTTGACCTTAAGGGTGAATAATCCTATGACTTTGAAGATTAGTACCCGCATGACAAGGGGAGATTAAGCACAGTCCCACACTGCTTAACATTTCTTTTTGTTTTGTTTTGTTTTGTTTTGGTTTTGGTTTTGTTTGTGGATCTTTTTTTTCTTTCTTTTTAACATTTCTGTAAGTGACTCACTGTATATATGGTGGTGTTCTGTAAGTGTCTGCCTCCAAATCCAGAGGGTAACTGAGAGTGCAGAGTAACTAGACAAGACCAGTGTGGTGGGCAAATGAGGTTATAAAGAGTTACTTACCAGGGGCTGGGGATTTAGCTCAGCGGCATAAGTGCCTGCCTTACAAGCAGGCAGTTGTGAGTTCGATCCCTGGTCCCGATAAAAATGAAAAAGACAAAAAAAAAGAGTTACTTACAAAAAAAAAAGTTACATACAGAGCAGTGGTTGGTTTATAGGATGCAATCAGCACAATCAAAGTCACTAGCCCTTGATTTCTAGTTTCTATCACAAGTCACATGTCCTCTGCCCACATTTTATTGGTCATGCAGGTCTCCTAGCTACTCCCAGGTTCTATGGAGTAAAGATGGTTTATCCTTATGAAGAGTAGGGGACCCCATCTGGATGAACAATGATTCAATCTACTATAGCCCTATACTCTCCTTCCCTCAAACTGTAGACCTGGAACCTACATCCTTTCCAGACTGAATAGGGTCCAAACCTTCCCCAATCCTACCCAATTTCCTTTCCCAAGTCTCATCTTCATCCACTCTACATGGCAGCCAGATCAAAGGATAAGCCTTCCCTGTGTGTTCCTCTGTGCCCTTGCTAATGTCACTAAGGGCAAACAGTGCATCTGGGGACAGAAGCCCATGGGGATTGTAACTCAGCTCTGAAAATAAATTAGAGGGACAAGGTTTATTTGTAAAAAGGAGAATGAGGGAGAAAGGAGAAGATAGCCACCCTGACAAGAAAGTATCAAGGTAGAGGCTCTGAAAATATGGAACAAGGGTAGACCCTTGGTTCTCAGCTGTTTTTATCGGGGGGAGGTACCCCCCCCCCCCTGCCATCTAGAACTTGCCATAACTGAATTTGCTTCCAGGAGCTTCTGCCTAATGTCATTTCTTCTGGGATGGGGGAGTCTGTGTATACTTCTTTTTGTCTGTCTGTTTACTTGTCCTAACATACCTTTTAAGACCTTATCTTTGAGGTGGGCAGTAGTTGGCAAGGCATACCTTATTCTTGGTTAGCTTAAGTAGTTGGTAAGGGGAATGTGCTGTCCATTATATTCTATAATGAGTCTAGAGTGAATAATATAGTGACTCGAGTAAACACACATGTATATAAGTGTAACTTAGTGCATAGGTGTGAATACACACTATCTTAAAATTAATCAGCCCCCCTTGCTTTCACTACTTTTTATAAAGGTGACTTACACTTTGTGCACCTGGCTTTCTCTCTGTATCCTTCCTGTCAGCTCTTTTCTGGGACTCTTGGTGTAAGTCCCAAGGCTATTTGGTGCCTTTATCCATTTTTTTTTCTATCCCTGTTTTTGACTTGCTTCCCAGGGAATCTCTCTAGTAAAGTTTGTTTTTAACTTCTAGTCAGGATTATCTAGAGGACCTAAGTAGGCCATTCTTTTCTTTTCTTTTCTACAAACCTCTGTCCCTACACAAATCCTTCCCAACATTTGAGATCCCACCACATACTGCAAATCTTTCATAGATGCCCACTCTTATTCTGTCCCTATTTAAATCTTCCATCCCTATTTAAATATTTTGCTCCTATTTAAACTTTCAGGAGGTTTCTCATGTCCCAGCTAAGGGTGAGCATATTTTCCTTCTCCTCTAGCTCCTAAGATTTTTGCTGACTGAACTATGCCTTCCTAAACCTTGTCTTCCCACAGTATCCTGAACATAATAAGTGCTCCATAGGCATTTGTTGAACAAATAGACTTATTCTAGAAAATGGGAAGTAAAGAATTAAGTGCTTTTGGGTATAGAGGTGGGATGCTGGAAATCAAACCAGAAATATGCCCACTGAGCTGCATCGGCAGAGACAGAGTCTCACTATGTTGTTCAGGCTGGCCCTAAACTTGAGATCCTCTTATCTTGGCCTCTTGAGTAGCAGGAATTATAGGCATTCACAACCACACCTGGCTGAAAGGTATTTCTTCATAAGTCACCTGAGCTACCGTTTAATGCCACTAAATCTGGGAGTGGAGTCACCCTAAAAGAAGTATCAGAGGAGATACCCAGCCAATCCCAAACCATACTGAAATTGGGTCAGCTGGGCTCCAAAGAAAGAAACACCAAATGCCAAGGTCATGAGCATTATGTGGGACAACCTCACCCTACACAGTAAAGGGATGTTCTACCTGGGTACGTCTACAGTGAGGGACTGTGGAGCTACAGTCAAGGTGTGGAGTGTACATGAGCGTTTAAGGAAGATTGATTTGTGCCAGACAACCTAAAACACCTCTATCTAAGCTTTGGAAGGTCCAAGTCCTTGGCTTGGGTTTAACTCTTTGGGGAAAAACTTGCATCTGGCCAGTTATGGAGCAGTCAGGGTACTCTGTGATCTACAGTCAAGACACAGAAAGGAAGGGGCGCAACTTGGAGACCCTACAACTAAAGATGCAGCAGCATGTCCATCTAAGCAGGTGCCATGGCATATGCCTGGAATCTTAGCTGGAAGACTGAGGGAGGAGAATCTAAAGTTTAAGCCCAAGTAGACAATTTAGGGACTTTACAAGACTCTGCCTCAAAATAAAAATAAGGTTTAGGGATATAACTCAGTGCAGGTTTAATTTCCTATGGGAGTTAAACAAAATAACAACAAAAAAGAGAAAATGTCTAACTAGTGTGCTTCTGACTGTTTACAATTTATGAAGTCTGCAGTGGCAAACAGAAACACCAAAATGACATGCAGGATTTGGAGGCAGACTTATTTATGCTGATGATCATTTCCAGAATATCAGGCTCCCACCTTTGTTGGTCTAGGGCTTATATGGGATAAGCAAGCAGGAAGTACAGAGGCAGAATGGCTTGTCAACTAGGGATTGGTGTGCATAATAGTGATCAACTAAGCATCGCAATAACCAGCCATTTCTAAGACACCGGAAGCAACTGGAACTGATACAGGAGCTATTATCTGGGTAACTAAGAAACTGAAATGTACTGGCTGGGGATGCCATTTCCTGTTACAAGTACAGGCCTAAAGTTCTTGTCTACAAATATCTGTACCCCAACCCTGGCAAGCTCTCTCTTAATGACTCTCCTTACCTTTTGGGAGGGATTTGGTGGAACCCCCCATTTCCCATTTTGTCTTATAGACAGAGCAAGTTATGCCCATCCTGTCTCGCATGTGTGTGTGCTCTTTTTCCTCTTGCTTTCTGTTGTGGGATCACACAGCAAGAAGTCCTCCATCACAAAAATGTCATGGGCCCCCCTGTGCTGCAGCAGATGGGTATGTGTGGGAGTAGCAGGGGTCCAAATAGACTTTTACAGATCCTTAAGCATAATGTTTGAGAATCACTTGTTTTTCAAAATCCCAAATGTCTTTTGATGGCAGAGTCCCACAGTTGCTAAATGGCAGGCACTGTTGTTACAGCGTGCTCAAGAAATTTGCCCACAAGCCACTGAGTTTTCAGAAACTAATAAGGTTTATTTCAAACTGCAGTGGTCAGTCAGCTTTTGCCATTGAAATTCTGGCTACTGGCTGGGGCTGGCACCAATTCCTTTGTTCCCTTCTGTTATAGACCCCTGTAAGAGTTCACAAGGTCAGGAGGTTTCCATGGATACCACCATTTTGCAGCACTATCATTGCTTTGGAATGTTACAAGAACTTCTTACACATCTGGTTAACTGACATGCAGAATGTGGGCACCAGGCAGTTTGATGCCTTGAGAGAAACCCTGTTTGTTTCCCTTTCTGTAGTTTTTATAATCAATTAAAGGAGAGGAGGAGGCTTTTGGGTGATTTGGCCAAAGTTCACTCACTGAGGCCTAACTGATAAGTAGGCATCTAAACTATAATCTACAGGCCATAAAATAATTGAAGTTTTCAAGACTAGTGTTTGGAGGGTTTCAAAAGAAAATAAGGCAGAGAAAAGAAAGCAAATAAAGGGGGGGTATGAACAGCCTCACACTGTAACATTTTGAGCCCTGATAATTTAGTTCCTTTCTGGGAGAAACTTTATCCACTTTTTTTTTTTTTTTTTTTTTTTAAATCGGTACCAGGGATTGAACTCATGACCACCTGCTTATAAGGCAGGTGCTTATGCCGCTGAGCTAAATCCCCAGCTCCTATGGGAGAAACTTTAACATCAAAGCAGTTTTGGTTCTGAGGTAGGAGGGCCTTACCTCAGAGAGGAACATGGCCACCTTAGGAATACAAAGTTCTGTATGAGAAATCCATTGCCTTTTTTTTTTTTTTTTTTTTTTTTTTTTTGAGGGGGAATATGTGCAATAGGAGAATACGTGCAAAAGGAATAGAAAATATTGAACTAGTCAGTACTGGATTTAGCCTCCTTTAAATGTCCTATAAAGGTGAAAGGGAAAGAAAGTAGCAGCAGGAAGATGCTTCTTTTAGGAGATAGGTTAGAAGAAATCTACTCCCCATGGCCAGAAGTGTCTACCCACAAGTACAGAAGGAGGTGTTCAAAGGACAGGAGGCCTGGCCAGGTGTGGGCTACATAGTGAATTCAAGGCCAGCCTGAAATATATAGCAACACTTTGTCTCAAACATTAACAAAAAGGTAGCAGAAGCTGGAAGGAGCCGCTCTTTCCCTTAGCAAATGGGAGAAAATGGAAGCTAAAGGGCGCCATCTCATGTGTCACCTGCAACCGTACTGCCCTGCCATGCGCCATCTACTGGAAGTGTCTGGAATGTGTCCTTCCAAGATTCCTTTTCTAGATCAAAGGACCCTGCAAGGCATTTGTCTCTAGGTTCATATCTAAAAGGGTTTCAAATATATACTTCTGACATTATTCCTATGGGAGGCCACGGCATCACAGAGAGACAATGTGAGGTGGTGCATGAGAAAATGTCACTTTTTATGTTCTTACCACTTGCACGGCACTGCCAACTAGATTTCTCCATGGAGTCTGGAATTGTTTTACAAGCAACACTACATTGCATTGTGTGATTTGTCCAGGTGTAGTAAGACAAATACCTTGTATTCTTAGACATCTGCAGGATCTGAAAAGCTTGAACAACTGAAGCAGGGAGTAGAATGGTAATTACAGAGGCCAGGGTGTAAGGGGAACAGGGAAATGATGGTCAAATGGTACCACAAAGCCTCAGACAAGAGTACATTTTTTGAGAGCTAATGCAAAGGGGTAAATATAGCTAATAATAGTATAGTCTTAAAAGAGTAAAAGTTCTTAACTGGGCATAGTGGCACATGCCTGTAATCTCATCACTCAGGAGACTAAGGCAGGAAGTTTGCAGTGAGTTGGAGGCCAGGCTGGGATACATAAGCAAGTTCAAGGCCAGTCTGAACTGCATAGTGAAACCCTGGCTCAAAAAGACGAACAAACAAACAAAAACACACATAAATGTTCTCATCAGAAAAAACGACAAGTATTTGAGGTGATGGATGTATTAATTAGTTTGAATCATCTACAGTCATAACATAACATTGAGATAGGAGGTGGGGCAAAGCTGGCTGGGGAATCAGTGGGACTTAATAACAAGATCCCAGGATGGCACCCAGTACCTGGTATACAGAACTGGTGGACCACATAAAAGAGATGAGCTACTGGGAGGAGCCAGCTATATTGACTCTTGATGGTAGCCTACTCTGAGCTTCCCAGGTTCAGGCATACTTTTATTTTTGCTCTTTTCTCTTTTTCCTATTTTATTCTGCTCAAGTTTTTTCTATCGAGCCAGTTTCTCCCCTACCTTTTTACCCCTTATTTTTCAAACAAACTTTTGGCACCATTTTTGGCTTGTATTTTTCAATTCTTTGTTTGGGGTAAAAAGAACCCAGAATAAATGTAATTGGAGCCATTTCTAAAAGGAACTACCTAACATCATTATCCACCCAGTGGGTATATAATTATAATTTGTCATTTGCAATAAAATTTAAAAATTAGGAACAAAAATGTTTAAAAATAAAAATATTCTTAACCAGGCATGGTCGTGCACACTTGTAATCCCAGAATTTGGGAGGCTGAGGCAGGAGGATCATTGTGAGTTAGAGACCAGCCTAGACTATAAAGTGAGCTCAAGGACAGCCTGAACTGCATAGTGAGACCCTGTTTCAAAAAGACAAAAAATTCTTTCAATTCCCCCTACTGCAAAATAATAAAATCATAATATTCCATAACTATTGAAATTTCATTGTTTCTTTTTCCTTTCCTTTTAAAAATTCATGAGGAACCTCAAAACAGTGGAACTGAGCAAATAAAACAATCTCGAATCAAGACAGGATTAAGATGCAGCAAATATTAAACTAACATATTCTGATTCAAATGGAACCAAAACACCCCTGGGGACAATATATTGGCTTTTTAAAGAGTTCTCTTACACTTTTAGTAAAATCTCTGAGATTCGGTGTGTGTATATAAGTTCATGTGTGTGCACATGCATTTCCACAGGACCTCAGGGTTAGAATTTTCTCAATAGACTAGAAGTGAAATAGCTGTGTCCTGCTACAGATCTGTACCCATAACCCCACTCATATCTGGAAAAGTCAGGCAGTATAACTATAAAGGGTGTTTTCTAGGTCAGGGTTCTCCAGGCTAAAGACCCCATACCACAAAGTTTTTTTCTATTTCACATAGCTTCAGACTAACACAAGGATATCGCTAGGGTTTGAATGAGACATCCAAAATTCATGTGTTGGAAATTTAATCCTTAGTGCAACAAAATTGACAAGTGGGATTTTTAAAGAGGTGATTAAGGCCATTCTCTCAGGAGTGGGTTCCTGATAAAAATAAGTTTGGTTCTCTGTTGCCTTCAAGCTCTTGCTTTTGCATCTTTTGCCCCGAGATGACACTGCCCACCCCCTGCCACAGTGGCCAGCACTATGCTCTTGAACTTCTCAGTGTCCTGAACTATAATTCACAAAAACTGTTATTGTTTATAAATTACCAAGTCTCTGGGATTCTATTATAGCAACACAAAGCAGACTATGACAGATGTCTTTAACAAAAGGAACTATTTGCCAGAAAAGACAATGCTGAAAGGCTGTTTATCAAGGTTAATGTGCCTTCACTGTGACTTATCTAATTTAGCTGGCTTACAAATTTCCTTCAGTGATAGAAATATGCTACATCTGTAATGGACATTTGTTATATTGTTTACTGGATTGAACACATGGAATGTGGCTAATGTGTCTGAAGAACAGACTTTTGACTTTAACTTTCTTTTTTTTTGGAGGCAGGTTCTCACTCTGTAGTCCAGGCTGATCTCGAACTCGCTATGTAGCCCAGGCTGGCCTCAAACTTGTGGTGATCTTCCTGTCTCAGCCTCCCCACTGCTGAGATTATAGATATGCCTCACCACACTGGCCTATTTATTAATCAGTCACATGAATTTCCTCAGTTTTTCCCTCAACAATCTCTTTCCATGCTTCTTCTTCTGCCACTCTAGGTCTTTTACAAATTTTATTTGCGAGAATTGTATGTTCAGAATAAAAATCATTTTCCGGTATGCATATTACAAATATCTTCTCTGCTCTGTTGCTTGTTTTTTCGTCCTCTTAATGGTCTTTTGATGTCCTAAGTTTAACTACAACCAATTTATCATAATTAAATTTAGAGTTGGTACTTTTTTGTTCTCCCTTTCCACAGTCACGATAATTCTGCTAATTATTGTCTAGAGTTAGCTGTGTTTTTTATGTTTAGGTCTGTGATCCATTTGAATAGATTATTTTGCGTAGTTAGAAGTCAAAATTCATTTTCCTCAGTCTACACATTCTACTAACGACCACTATATATTTAAATAACTTTCCTCTTTGCTCGGTGAATGTGTAGGAGAGGACTGTTTTCTGGCTTCTCTATTCATTTTAAAGTGCTTGCTTTCTTTTTTTAATTTTTGAGCTAATATTACGATGCTTTTATTAGTATGACTTCATAATAAATCATTCAATTTCGTTTTTCCCTAGGAGTGCTCGGAACCTAAACCACAAACCTTTGGATTTTCCTCCGGGAGGAGAACTGGAGGGCGCTCAAGCAGGAGGACCAGTTCAATCTTTCTTCCCAAACTTTGTCGCACGCACGTCCGATGCGCATGCGCACCTCGAAAGCTGTGATTGGACGAGTGTAGTCGGTTGGGTTTAGATCATTTCCGAGGCGGGAGGATGAAGTTGATTGACCATGGTTTCTCAGGACGCCAGGTATGGTTTGGTGAAGTAGGAACCTCCGGAACTGAGAGGTGTAGGGTCTGGCGTAGTACTAAGGCGGGCGGTGTATCCTGCCTGACTTGAGTCAAGCCTCGCCTAGGTGAAGGGAGGAAAGCAGAAAGGAGGCTGAACGGAAGCCTCGGGCCCTCAGGGTGCGCTCTGGGTCCCCGGATGTTTCCAGACTCTAGTCTTTGAAGGAAGTCTCGGCTCAACTAGGATAAAACACTACAGCCCTGGCTCTGGTATTGTGGTTGGGGAGCCCCTACTTGTTTCAGAGGTCTTGTCTTGATTTTAGTAGAAATGCGAGTAGTAGTGTGGCCCTTACAGTGTTCTTGAAAGTGCGCTTCTCTCACCTGTTTTCTTAAGTCTTCGCGGACGTTTTGCAGTCCCTGCAGTGTGGTCTGGTAGAGTGACCAAAGGCAAGAACAACGGAGCTAGTGGCACCTTAGCCTGGTTACTAATGTTAGAAGTAGCAAAGGAGATTGGAATTTTCAGAAGGTAGGAGAAAGATATCTTATGCCTCCTCCAGTATTTGCTCTGCTGCTTCCTAGCTGTACGAGTTTGGGCGGACTTTCAAGCTCATCGTATCTGTTTCTTTAACTGTGAGTTTGGGAAGAATACATCGATCCTTAAGCCTGTAGCGAGGTGGGAATGAGATTGCACTTGCAAGGAACTTGGCTTGTGCCCAACAAAGAATACCCATAAGTTTTTTTTCAGTTTCCAAGCCTTTGGTATAGAGAATTTTTTTTTTTTTTTTGGTCTTTTTCGTTTTTATCGGTACCAGGGATCGAACTCACGACCCTGCACACTTGCAAGGCAGGTGCTTATGCCGCTGAGCTAAATCCCCAGCCCCTGGTATAGAGATTTGAGAGCTGACAGAATACACACTCTCCCTTGGGGGTCTCTCACTTTGTTGTCTATTGGCCAGAACTCCATGCTGAAGCTGTTCTTACCTTTGCCTCCTGAGTGGCTGGGACCACAGGCATGCTACTGCGCCTAGATACATTTAAAGTAACTTTTGAGCTTCATATTCAAATGTGTTTAGTGAGCATAATGCTTGCTTCTCTTAGAGGAATTGCCAATTAGGGCTTTTTACATCATCCAATCTGTATAGGAGAGAAAAAAAAAGAGCCAGTTTCTAGAGAAGTGGCAGGTGAAAAGGTGATCTTTAGCTTGGTAGTACAGAGTTTGAATTAGCGGAAAAAAAACCCCTGCTTTTTCAGGACAGTATGGGCAACGAACTTTTGTGAACATCCACTGGAATGGGTGTTTTAGATGCCTTTCTTCCTTCTCACTACAACAAAGTGGGTGATATCACCATATGTTTTCGGAACAATTACAGAAGCTAATCTACAACAAATTAGTGAGGGAGGCAGGCTTTTAGGTACTTCTAGGAGGGCTGGCTGCTTTCTAAGGGGTTGTGTAATAAAAATTGATGTACATAATTGTGTTTTGCTGAAATAGTCTTTTTTTTTTTTGAGAAAACAAGATTACCTAATTTGTTAAATTTTTTCCCTTTGCAATGTTTGGTGGTACTTTGGTATCACACACAGTATTTTATACCAGTACACTGGTGATTCTAGGATAGCCAAATGACCTGTCTATTCAGAGTAAAGTTGAGGATTTCAGTTCATTAATATAGATAGCCCCAGTTCTTCTTCCCTTCCTCCTCCTCCTCTCTTCCTTTTTTTTTTTCCCCCCCTTTTTCTTTTCTTCTTCCTCCTCTTCTGTTTAATATTTTGAGACAGGGTCTTGCTATGTAGTTTAGGATGGCCTTGAATTCACTATGTAACCCAGGCTGGCCTCAAGCTCTCAGTGATCCTACTGCTTCTGCCTCTTGGGTGCTGGGATTACAGATGTGTGCCACCATGTTTGGCCTCCAGCTATTATCAGAAGCCTTCTTATTGTTAAAAATGAAGCTAATCTGAAGACAAGCCAGTACATGGAGGACTCCTATCTCAGAAATATTAATTTGAAAACCTGATCAAAGTAATCATCATCTGCCCCACTTCTGGATTTTTCTGATTGGGTAAAACGATTCCCATACACACACACATATGTATTATTATATATAATATATAAAAATATATATGTCCCTATATTTGTTTTAGTCCCTATATTTGTTTTAGTCAAATTTGTAATACTGTGTTTGTATAAAAGGAGTATGTTTGTGCCCCAGTCAGAGGTGTGGGTGATCACCTTTCCTACCATATTTATGCCCTTTTTTCTTTATGTAATAATAGGGATTGAATATCACTTACCTGAGATGGGACCATAAATATTTTTGGATTTGGACTTCAGATATTCAAATTTTGGTACACATACATATATATGAGATATCTTGGGAATGTACCTAAGTCTAAACACAAGTCATTAATATTTCTGTGTATATACCTTATCAGACCTAAAAGTAAGATTATACAGTGTTTTTAGTATATGTGCATTTTAACTGTGACCTGTCACATGAGGTCAGAGGTGGAATTTTCTGCCTGTGGTGCTTACTGATACTCAGAAATATTTGGGTTTCAAAGCATTTTGAAGTTTTGGATTAGGGAGGCTTCAACTTGTAATAGCTAATATTTATTGAGCATTTATTATATGCCAGGCACTATGCTAAGCACTTTATGGATTACTCATCTTTGTAAAGTAAAAAATATCATCTTCATTTGTAGAGGAAGAAATGGGCTGAGATGGTTAGAAGTTTACATCTAAGTGATGGAACTAGTCAGATAACAGATATGTGTCATTATTGCTGCTGTGTACCACCAATGTGCTGTGTTTGGGAGTACAGTGATGACCAGAACAGACAGGGCCTTGTTCTCTAGTTGTTTATTAATCTAGGGAGGAAGATAGACAGTAAATGGTAGTAATTACCTGTTGATCATTAAAACTGAATATTAAGTACAGTTGTGGTACATGCTACAAAGGATGGCAGAGGGTGCTCTGAGAACAAATAATGGGGTCACTGGCAGGGGAAGGCAATGGGGAGATACAGGGAAGGCTTTCCTGAGAAAATAATACTTAGCTGAGACCACAAGGACTGAGTTGGAGTTAAAGTGGGCAAAGAGCTGCTAGGGTGAGGGAAAGTCATGTGTGAGGCCTTGAGACTTGGAAAAGAACAGTGTGGCCAAAGGTCAGAGAATGTAAGGTCAGACACCTGGTGTAGATAAAGATTTATCTTTAACAAGCATTTTTTTTTTTTACTTTTTTTTTTTGTCTTTTTCATTTTTATCGTTACCAGGGATTGAACTTGTGACTGCCCGCTTATAAGGCAGGCGCTTATGCCGCTGAGCTAAATCCCCAGCCCCTTAGCTTCATTATAGTTCAAGCCCTGTTAGCTACCTTATGCAAACATGAAAAGACATACTTTTCCTCTACTACCCCTTTACAATGTATAATCTAGTTTATGTTTCACTTGCCTCCCACTTAAAATGCTACTTTGCTTTTTTTTTTTTTTTTGTATGGGGGATCAAACTCATGACCTTGTGCTTGTCAGGCAGGCCCTTGTGCTGCTGAGCTAAACACCCAGCCCCTATGGTTATTTTATCAATATTATTTTTATTTTATTTTTTAAAATTAGTTTATTTTGTCTTTTTGAGACAGTCATGCTATGCAGTTCAGGCTGGCGTTGGGCTCACTTTGTAGCCCAGGCTGGTCTCGAACTTGCAAGTGATTCTCCCAAGTGCTGGGATTACAGGAGCACGCCATCACACCCAGCTCAGCATTCTTCTTGAGTTTATATTTTTATTTGGCATGTCTTGGGGATACAGTGGCAAGCAAATAATTATGGTCGTCATCCTACGGAGCCTAAGCTTTCAGTTAGGGATTGAAGGAGTGAGAGAAGTAGAGAATAGGGGAGATGAGGTAGCATAGGAAGGCAGGAGTCAGACCATGCAGGCCTTACAAGCTGCGTCGAGGACTCAGGGCTTATCCTAAGGAGTGTGTGGGGGTGTCTACTGAAGCTTTCCAGTTGGAGTAGGACTACCAGGCCCGTGGTTATGAAAGATCACTCTGGCTTTTCCCTCGAAGCAAAAGTCAGCTTTGAGGGCTATTTAGGGTGATGATGAGTCGGGGTTTGGTGATAAGTTGATTCTGGGCATGTTCTTTTTTGACTTGTTGGTGATAAGAAATCTGGGGGAAGACTGAGTTCAGCTTTGAGTAAGGTATCTTTGAAATAATCCACATGGAGGTATCACAAAGGCAATTATGTGGGAGAAGTTGATGCTCAGATGACAAGAATGGGCTGTCTCATGAAACTTTTGTCTGGGAAGAATTTTTTCCCTGCTCTCCCCTCCCTTTCCCTTTTTTCCTTTCTTCTTTGCTTTTTGTGACCCATGTATTGAACCCAGACCCTTTTTACTGAGCTATGTCCCCAGCCCTTTTTTATTTTTATTTTTGAGTTTGATCCAAGATCTTGCTAAATTGCCCGGGTTAGGCTTGAAGTTGCAGTCTTCCTGCATCAGTCTCTCAGAGTGCAGGAATTACAGGTATGAGCTATCATACCTGGCTTATTTTCTTGTTTTGAGGAAATCACTAGTTAAGGAAAGCAGTAATGGAGTGAACCCAGACAGGGTATAGAAGTTCTCTATATTTATATGGGGGAAAATAAAAAATCTAGTCTCCCGCCTACCTGGAAAATAATCTTCATAAATGTGGAAAGATAGAAAATGATGCTATTATTATTTCCTATAATTTTTATTTTGCCAGATATGTACATGCACATAACATACTTTAATGATCCCCCATCATTCTCCACGCCCCACCCTCCCTCTTATTTCATATTTTTGGGGTATTTCAATCTTTTATTTTATTTTTTAAATTAATTTATTTATTTTGTCTTTTTGAGACAGGGTCTTGTATTCTTGATGATTGCTATTCTGACAGGACTGAGATGGAGTTTCAGTGTAGTTTTGATTTGCATTTCCATGTTTTATTATTGAATAACCACTAAAGCGGACTGGGATTTATAGACCAGAAAGAAATCTCACCATTTATATTTAGCCAAGCAGAAACAGCCCATTGCATACATAATCTCTAAGATTTCTGAGAATTTGTTTTCTTGTAAAAATATTCTTTGCTATTGTGGCTCATCTCCAATTCACTTAGAATGATCATCTGTACTACTTAATTGCTTTTACTGGAAGGAAAAAGAAGATATTTTATATCTCTGTGATACACAGGGAAGTATCTAGACAGGGAGATGGTGTATTATTTTTCTTGATGTTTACATTTAAAAAATGGGCTCAGGCCCCTCAGAAGAACAGTTCTAAGTTTTAGCCTAGCTAGAATTAGCTTATTTAACTTTTAAAAAGATTTGCATATACAAAAGGACATAGGAATGGTGAAAATACTAGATTTTTCAAAGAAATGCTCTCTTCCTTTGAACAATAGGAGAATTCAGATTTTAAAATTTATTAATACTTACAGTGTAATAAGATGTTGAACTGGAGCAGTGTTCAAAATGTTTGATGTTATGAGTGTTATTCTAGAATGGTTTGTGAGTCCATACACAGTTTGTGGTAGGGTGCCCTTGAGTGGTCACATCTAATCCATAATTTTTTGAACGCTTTTTTTTTTTTTTTTTTTTTTGAGACAGGATTTTGCTATGTATGTAGTTCAGGCAGGCTTTAAACTTCTAGTGATCCTCCTGCCTCAGCCTGCTGAGATTGCAAGCATGCACCAGCATGCCAGCTTTTTTTTTTTAAAGAAAATTTTAACAGTAGTTTTACCTAAATTCCTCTGGTCCAGCCAAAATTGTAGTCCCTGGTAGTTAACCTGTTCAGAGCCTGTCTTGTCATTAATGGCAATAATGTCATTGCTCACTTCCATTCAGTTATACCCATATGAGACTTGTCTTTGGTGAGAAAGTGCAGAAATGAAGTGTCAGTCTATTCTGAAAGACCACAAACCTGGAGACGAAGATCGAGATTGAATGACATGAAAATTGATCTTGGAAGCAGCTTGCTACACACAAGGTAGGAAGTATAATGAATTCTTTTAGATTCTGCCTGAAGTCTCCTAATTTCAGATTTAGCCACTGAACTGTGTTGTCAAAGGAGGTCTGCTGTGGCTGCTGAATTGATTGAATGCTGCTTGCCGTGTTTCGAACTTGTTTGCTATACCATGCTCTTGTTTTATTAAGTTGTATTTGTACCAGAAATGCTACCGGTACACATGATGCCCAGTGGGTGCATCTAAGAGTTTATCTAGGCATAGTGGTACAGATGTTTAATCCCAGCACTTGAGAGGCTGAGGCAGAAGGATCTCTTGAGTGTGAGGCCAGCCTGGACTACATAACAAGACCCTGTCCACAAAAACAAAAAAATATGGGCTTTAAAGTTTGATTGCCTGGGTTCAAATCTCTGCTCACCATTTGCTACCTCTCTTTTAAAGGGAGATATAAAAACTTTCAGGTTTATGTGCACAATGTTTAGTAGTTATTAAAGCAAACACTGTATTAGGACAATGTTGGTGTTTAAAAATTCTCTTAGTAAGGCATGGTGGTATACAACTATAATCCCAGTTGAGGCAGGAGGATCACTGCAAATTCAAGACCTGCCTAGGCTACATAGTGAGTTAAGGCCAGCCTGAACTACATACAAGATCCTGTCTCCAAAGAAACAAATAAACAAACAAACAAACAAACACATTTCCCTCTTTGATAGTGGCATCATAATTGAGATTGGCTTAACATGTTAGCTGAGCTGAATCAAGGAAACTGCTGAGTTCTTGTTAAGCAGCCAACTTGCTTATATTCAGTTATTGTATAGAAGCTTTTGCATTCTGTTTGAGTTTTGAAATGGAGTTTAGGAATCTGTTTATCTCAGTATTAGACTCCATCCTGTATAAAACTCCTACTAAAGGATTGTTGTTTTTACATGATCCCCAATGGATGCATTTGAGAACTAAGAATGTGGGCTTTAGCTAGGTGTAGTGGGGCAGATGCCTAATCCCAGCAATTGAGAGGATGAGGCAGAAGGATCTCTGTGAATTTGAGGCCAGCCTGGATACATAGCAAGACCTTGTCTCAAAAACAAAAACCAAAAACAAAAAATGTGGGCTTTAGAGTTTGACTGCTGGGTTCAAATCTGTGTTCACTATTTGCTAACTATGACTTGTAGCATTCTATTACATATATAAAACATCCAAAAAGAGAATAAGCACTCTTTTTCCCATCATGGTCTTTTCCTGATAGTTCTTTTAAAAGAGTGAGCTTTTTTTCCACCCATCTTAACCCAGCAACTTACAATTTATAACAACAGAATAGTGGCTCTCATGTACCTGTGTGTGTACCTCCTGAGGGCCTGATCCAGCTGGCTACTGAGTCTTTAGGGTGGTGTTTGGGGTCCTGAAGTCCCAGTTGCTGAAAACAAGGATATAGGAATACAATGAAGTCACCTGAGTGTTCAAAGTATTCAGTTTATTCCTTTTACATACACTTTTAGTTTTCATCATTCATTTTCATTCAACTTAGTATCTAAGCCTAGGAAATGGATGAAATTAAGTGGTTTTCTTAGGCTACTAGAGAGGCTCTATATGGACAGATCAAGTGTTCTAGGAGATTTAGCAGGAGACACCAGACAGTTTTGGGCTTTAGTATTCACAGGAAGCTAGCATGCAGTAGTAGCAGTAGATACTTCTACCAACTATGGAATAGGTAATTCCTGTTAGCAGATCCCTCTTTCTGTCATCTCCTAACTGTCTTAGGATGCAGAGACCATAATGTTTGTTGCCCCATTCCACAGGTGAGGAAGCAGGAATCCAAAGTAGGTAAGCTGCAGGGTCAAACAGAGGACATTAATGTTGGCAACAGTTTGACTTCATATCATTTGCTTTGCCATGTGGCAAACTATAGAAATTATAGAAATTCACATTTCATTTGTAGTGCTGGACTCTCTTAGTTTAAAAATATCTAAGGGGCTGGGGATTTAGATCAGTGGCTCAAGCACTTACCTGGTAAATGCAAAGCTATGTGTTCGATCCTTGGCACAAAATAAATAAATAAATAAAAATAAAAAATCTAGGGTTATGAAAATTCAGGTTTACTAATTTATCCAGCTTCAGTGAAGAACATTTGCATTGCATAAGGGTTTTCCAGCAAAATAGGTGTTCTGTTTTGTTTCAGATAGTTTTTGGATCTTCTGAAATAATTTTCACAATTTTGTATGTATGTGGCATTTTAGCAGAGACATAACAGCGATTAGATTTTCAAAGGAATCTATACTGATAAAAGGTACAGACCCCACTTGGCAAGTAGATTTTCAAGAAATGTAGCTTTATAGGAAAATTCCTGTTTTTTAGAGGAGAGAGAAGAGGGAGCAAAATTATTTCAACAACAAAATGAATACAGATGAATTAAATTTTGCCTGTCCTACAAAGAATGTAATCTTCTCACAGAAGAAAAGTACTGATTCCTCTGGATCTAAAGGTGGAGACAGCTACTCTGAAAGCACTGGCTCTCGCTATACCTATGATGAGCTGTGGGTTGTCAAGGATGAGTGAGGTTTTGAAACGGGTCACGAGGCTGAGTCCTGAGCCCTGACTTTCCTTTTTTTTCTCCCCACTTGTTCCTTCCCCTTTCCAGTACATTCAGAATGACTTACGGGTTTGCCCTCGTTCTTTTTAAATTTTTGGTACTAGGGCTCGAACCTGGGACCTCATATATGCAAAGCTCTTACTCTACCACTGGGGTTCACTGTTGGGGACCACAAATTCACAGTGACTGGTTTTGTGTATTTCCCTATGGAATAAAAAGCAGAATTGGGATTATTGGTCTACCCATCTGAGATTTCGCATTGACTCTTAGCATAAGATCATCTAGCCTTTGTGAGTCATCTCAGGATTACACTCAAGGTCAAGATACTTCTCCTAAATTAACATAATCTGCTACTGGAAAAGTCTTTGAACTACTCCCAAAACCCTGCGTTTTTTAACTCTAATCCCTTCCTTGACTGAAAAAATAAATATGGGCCAGAGACATTCCTTGTCTTAGCCACCAGAAGCAAGAACTCTGCAGAGGCTTTTGATCCTCCTGGAGCCCTAAAATCATACCACTTATCTCATTTATTTAAGCCTTGGCCGTACACTTGTTTGGGAGATTGGGAATCTAGGCCTTGTCCCCGATAGTTCACCCCTGCTATAGGTTTGCATCTTCAGGGACAGTCATGCAGTAAATAAAATACAGTGCAATACTGAACAAACCTTCCATCTGGCTTTCTGAAATAAGTCGATGTTTCTGGGAAAGAGAACAGCAGTAGTGTAACTGTGAAGGACTCAATCCCTGTTGCTTTCTTCTGAAGCTTGTTCTGGGAATTCCCCAGGCAACTTGAAGAGCATCCATGCTGAGGCCTGCAACTTAAGCTTCCAGCTCATCACTGTTTAGGGGGGAGGTCCATCTGCATTAGTGCCCCCTTCCAAGGGAAGAAGACAGGTGTGTGCTAGGCTGTTGTCCAATTATGCAGCAGGACAAACACTGCCGATCCTCCTGGTAGCAGTACCTCTTCCTACCATTTCCAGTATCTGACTTCCTCATGGCTTTCCTAGAGATGACCCCAACTACTCCCTGGGCTTCCTGAGTACTCACAGTAATGGAGACCCGATGGACAGTCTGATCCCAGGGTCAGGTACAAAATGCTACAGACTGTTGCTTCTGAAGCTTCCTGTCACATCTCCTGGAATCCAAGACTGTAATATGACCTCTTTCCAGATTGACTACAACTTTCTGGGTTCCATAACATTATAAGAAGTGTCAACCAAAGTGTCTACAGATAGTGCATAACAGCTTCTCTAACATGGTAAAAGCTACCACCATTTATGTGGTACTTGAATCAGGGCTTGTGGGGAGTAGATTTCTCTGGTTGGTCCTGACATAAGGAGATGGTGCAGACCTTGGTCCTTGGGGCCAATCATCTGGTACTTACACCACGGGTTACAAAAAAACCTAAGGTAAAGACCAGCTTACAGTAGCGATTACTGCTCCATGCCTGGCACAGTTCAGACATGATGGCACTGCCTGGGGTTGTGTCCCAAGGCTGCAGGAAGCAACACAGGCTGGCAGTGCTGCCTTCCAAATGGGAGATCAGTTCCTGCACAGCATATCTGACTGAACTGAGGCTAGGAGGTAGAGGATTGTCCTGTAAGGTTTCTCAGGAGACACATCTTGGGCCTCTTCAGCAGCCATCCTGCTTCTTGGGAAGCAGGGAGTTGGGAGAGAGGTTGATGATGCCATAGTGTTGGGTTTAAAACAAACTCTATGAGACTGTGCATGGGAAAGCAGAAGGTGGGAGGGGAGGCAGTGTTGAGTTTGTGGAGCAGCTATCAGGGTATAAACTCAGCATGACATTCCAGTGACTTTTTTCTGTTTCACCTGGCCAACACATTCTAAACCTGGCACAGCTGGCAGTTAGCTCTTCACAGGGACTTCTGGTATGAATGCTTTTGTTAACTGTGGCCTTCAGGATTGTTGCTAAGCTTCAATGCCCCCATATTAGCTGGGCAACTTGCCGAGTTCTGTTCTCACCCTTGGATGGGATGTCCTGGATGTTAGAGGTTTCTTCAGCCTAGGTTTCTGGGAGAAGATTGTGTGGTGGGGAGCCTTCCTTGGTTCAGGGGGCGCTGTTGCATTCTAGAGACACTGCTCCAGATGAAGGGCAGGTGGCTTGGGGACTGCTTTCTTACTTTTTGCCAGATATGCTGGAGGCCAGATGCAGCCAGATGGAAGGAGCAGGAGAGGCTTCGAGGCTAGGGCAAGGCCAGCCAGAGGCGGGGGATTATGGTGGCTCAAGTCTATTGAAATTCGAGGTCCTCTCTGCTCCCTGCCTGCTGCCACCCTGCCAAACATACAAAACATATTTGTATGTTGCATGTAGTAGAATACTGTATTGCGTAGAAGCCTTTTTTTGTTTGTGTTTTTGAGACATATTCTTGCTGTGGAGTTCAGGCTGGCCTCAAACTTGCCTATGTGGCCCAGACTAGCCTCAAATTTATAGCAATCTTCCTGCCTTAGCCTTCAAGTGCTGGGATTATGAGCATGCACTCCATTTCCATACAGGTTGTATACAAGCATTTTAATTTTAAAAAGGGGAAAATATGTTACTTCATTGTCTTTTTTAAATTTTATTTAAGGAGAAAAAAGAAAAAAACAAAAAGGGTACAAGTTATACAGAATTTCAGAAAAAATAAACAGTAGGAAATCACTAGTTAATTACATAGTGTCGTCTTAGAAATAGTTGAAGTTACAAAATTAAAGCATATAGAGGGGACTTTCAAACAGTGAGACTGCAAACAGTTTTGTTCAATGATCCAACAAAACTCAATAATATGGTTGGTTATCTATCTTATACACTTAAATATATATGCAGTTATATCTTTTAGAGAACTTTCTTTTCCTTTCTTTTGTACAATGACAATTACACATTTTGGGTTTTATTGCTCCCACGGTTCTTATTACTTTTTTTTTTGAAGAAAGTAAAACCAAATGTGACATACCAGGACAGAGTCAGTCAAATCAAAAGGATGAACATAATACATAATGTAAAAACAAAATACAAGGTGATCAACAATGGTTACCATAATGCCTCTTGTTATTTCATTGTCTTTTGGTGGATAGGAGAGATAAAGAATTTTTGGGGGAAGGTACTAGAGATTGAAATTGTGACCTCGCACTTGCCAGGCAGGCGCTTATGCCGCTGAGCTAAATTCCCAGCTTCTTTTGCTTTTTGAGACAGGAACTCACAATTTAGTTCATACTAGCCTTGGACCTACTGTGTAGTTCAGGCTGGCCTCAAATTTACAGCCAGTTCTACGTCAGCCTCCCAAGTAATGGCGATTACAAGTGTATGCTGTCATGCTCAGAAATTTAAATTGATTAATTTGGTTACCAATTATAGCTGGGCACAGCAAAAAAGACAAATTTATTCATTTTCTTTTCGCCACTTTTCCTATTACTTACTGTCCCTCTAAATAAATAACCCAGTAATTATAGTGGTAATAGCTATTGTTTATGTTACATAGGTTTTAAAACATACATATACTCAGTTAATCCTCCCTGCAGTTCTGTAAGGTAGATACAGATATGTGCTGCACATGTAGAAACTAACGCCTTTAAGTTACTTGTCCAAAGTTATTCACCTAGTTGGCTTCTTTGTTAGTATTCGAACCCAAGTCTACTTGATTCCAAAGACGGTTTGCTATATCAAACATTTGAAATCATTCTCACCTCTAATTTATTTATATTTCAATTAAAAATGGCAGCTAGCAACTTGACCTTAGGCAAAAAGGAAGGCAGACTTGAAGTATATAGTAGGAAAAACATTGAGTTGAAGGAAACAAAATTTGGTGCCTTACTGAGGCAAAAGGAAGATATATTTGGACACCCAAAGCAACTGATACTAGACCAAGGCTACTAGATGAAATGAGCAAATATGAATTCTTACAGGAAGAAAAAAATCGTGATGTATATTGTTATTTCTAAAAAAGTTAAAGCTATTTTCCTGACTTCATTTTCATTTTCTACTTAATCTGGCACAGATAATATCTTAAAAGATCTCTCTCTCTCTCTCTCTCTCTCTCTCTCTCTCTCTCTCTGACACAGGGTCTTACTGAGTTTTCTAGACAAATGTTAAACTACTTGGTTTAAGTGATCCTCTCATTTTAACCTCCCAAGGGATGAACCACTGTATCCAGCAAGGCATCACTTCTTTAAAGTTCATGCAGTAGTTATATCACTGTAATTAAATACCTGTGATAATCACTTTTGAAAGAAGAAAGATTGCTGGTATTGTAATGTGCATCATTAATCCCAGTAACTTGGGAAGCTCAGCCAGGAGGATCACAAGTTTAAGACCAGCAAGAACTTGTCTCAAAAATAAAATAAATAAAAAAGGACCTGGGCATAGTGGCTCACTAGCTTCCACTGCTGACCTTTGGGTTTTCCCAGCACAGATCCATAAAATAGACTTACATGAGTCATTGTCATGGGCTCTAGGCCTCCAGCTGGACTTGTAGGAGGCATTGTCTTGGGCTCTAGGTCTTCAGCTAGACTCATGCAGGACATTGCTGTGGGATCTAGGCCCTTGGCCGGATTTTCTAGGTCTAGTGCTGTGGACAGATTTCCTGTATATTTTTGTATTTGACTTTGAGTGACCATCATAAAATAATACTATAAATTCTGTGTCCTATATATAATTACTCACCTTGCAACCCCTGACTACAACAGAGACATTTAGATAGAATTATTTGAGACACATAGTTTCTATGTTATTAGGTTTTTGTGTCTATTATCATTGGAATTTTAATATCTGGCAGTAGAAAAACAACAAAAATTCCTTTGGAAAGAGGTCACCACTTCTGGTATGGGAGAGTGAGGAGGAAACAAGGCAAAATTATAAAAAGCAAGCATTTCAGGGGCTTTGAAATCAGCCATAGGCGTATAATAAATCAAGAAGTATTTGTTCATGAAATACCATTGAACTTTGGGGAAGAAGAGTTGGAGTCTGGCATTCTTGCCTGGGGCTGCTCCCATCCCATCCCCCTAGTTCAGCTAATGCAGTAGTTTAATTAAGATGAGTGCAAGCCATAAAGACCAGCAGTATCACTGTCAGCAGAGACTAACTCTATTTGGAACAGCAGCAAAACCAAAACAAAAAACCATGCCTTGCAGCTTTGTTGGCATTTTTGGTGGCAAGTAAGGTACGATTCTGTGGCGCTAAGACAAGCAGTGGACTAGTGAACTAGCCAGAAATTAGACTGAGAAGTGCTATAAGTGAGAAGGGTAAAGGTGGACTTGATAACTTTCCACACAGTTTAGGTGATTAAATAACAGCTTACATGAGTAGAGCAGAGGAAAGAGGGCCTAAGCTATCTGTGCATCCCTGACTGGCAAGGAGACTGTGCACTTGCAGAAGAGATACAAGAGGTATGAGAGGTCCTGATGAAAATTGTGTGAACTTGAATGTGCTTCCCACCCCATACACAGATCCATCTCTAAAAAGTTGTTGCCAGATTTGTTTGAATACAAACTCTGACCAGTAATTGATTGTTCACCAAACTGTGCAGATACAGAAGGTTGTACCGAGTAGGAATCCAAGCATAAAAATAAAAACAAAGAAAAAGTAGTTTAAAAAAACATCAATGGCCACGCACTGCAGGTGAGACAGTCTCTAGGTTTAGTACAGGCATGTCACTAAATAAAAAATTAAGCTGAGTGTGGTGGTGCATATGTATAATCTCAGCACTTTGGGAACCTGAAGCGGGAAGGTCCCAGGTTTGAGCCCAACCTGGACAACTTAGCAACTTAGTGAGATCCTGTGTCAAAACAAAAAAGAGGGCTGGGCATGTAGCTTGGTACAAAGGCCCTGGCTTCAATCTCCTATACCAAAAAGAAAGAGAAAGAAAGCAGAGGGGGAAAAACAAAAAAACAAAACATGGACCAACAACTGCAGCGGACCTTTGACTTATGTTGTCATTGGAGGGCCAGACTCCTCTCAGTCTCCTCCTTGGTGTCCTAAGAGAGACATCAGCCCAGGATTTCTCAACCCCATACAAGAAAGGATGTTGTAATGTTCTAAGAACTAAAGGAAAGTATATTTAGAGAATTAAAGAGGAATGTGCAGACATTAATGCTACAGAGCCAGGTGTGGTGGCACAAACCTGAAATCCCAGAACTCAAGAGGCTGAGGCAGGAGGATCTCAGAGAGTTCAAGGCCAGTCTGAATTTCATAGCAAAACCCTGTCTTCAAAGAAAAAAAAAGTGCTACAGATAGTTGCAATAAAAGAGATAATCTATGCAAGAGAACCAGTTGGAAATTATGAAGGTGAAGAATGCAGTAACTGAAATGAGATGAAAAATAACTCACTAAAGAATCCAACAGCAAATTTGAGCTGGCAAGAGAAAGAACAGTGAATTTGAAACAGATCAATAGAAGATCAGCATCAGATCTCAAGGACAGAGAGAACAAGGTTGGAGACAAATTAATAGAACATCAGAAATCTGTGGGTAACATCAAGTGTACCAATACATTTGAGGATCCCACAGGAGAGAGATAAAGAGGCAGAAAAATATTTGAAGAAATAATGTCCAAAAATCTTGAAATTTGATGAAAACTATAGTATTAGTTTCCTATTATTGATATAGTAAATTACAACAAATTTATTGGCTTAAAAAACAAATTTATTGCCAGGCATGGTGGCATACATCTGTAATCCCAGCACTTGGGAGGCTAAGGCAAGAGGATTGCTATAAATTTGAAGCCAGCCTGGGTTAGCTACATAGTGAGTTCAAGGCCAGCTGGATTGCATAGTGAGACCCTGTCTCAAAAAAGAAAACTAAGAGCTGAGTGTGATAGCACTCGCCTATAATTCCAGCACCCCAGAGACTGAGAGGCATGAGGATTGCCATGAGTTTAAGGCCAGCCTAAACTTAACATGAGACCCTGTCTCAAAAAAACAAAACAGCACACACAAAAAAACAAATTTATTGTCTTACAGTTCTAGAGACCAGTAACCCTAAAATTCAGGTTGTCAGTGGCTACATTCCTTATTCTTTATTGATCTAAAAAATAAATAATTGAAAATAATAGTAGAAACAATATATTTGATTTGTGTTTTTATACATACATGTATGTGCTTATTTATGCGTATGTAGAAAAACAGCAACGATACAAAGAATAGGACTCCAGGAATATTCTGTAACTAAAAGGTGCTTGCACTATCTGTAAAGTGTGTTGTTTGAAAGTGGATTTATAGCCAGGGATGGTGTCACACACCTGTAATTCCCAGCACTTAGGAGCCTGAGGGAAGAGGATTGCCACAAGTTTGAGGCCAACTTGGGCAACCGAGTTCAAGGCCAGCCTGAACTAGACAGCAAGACCCTGTCTAAAAATAAAGAAAAGAAAATGGACTTGGTGTTATTATGTGGTAAATGTATGTTGTGAACAACCACATTAAAAGTTAAAAAAAAAGAATAGATGTACCAAAAAAAGGAGAGAAAATGCTCAGTTAAAATTGCAAGGGACAGAAAAAGTGTAAGACAAAAATAGAAACAAAAAATAATGGCAGTAAACCAAAAAGAAACTAATACAATTATAGCAATAATCACTTTTAATATAGTGGTGTAAATATAAAAATGAAAAGAGATTATTAGAATATATCAAAATGTAAGGCCCAACTGTATGTTATCTTCAGGAAACTCGCTTTAAGTATAAAGACATACATAATTTAAAAGAAAAAGATGGGGAAGACAAAAGCACTTCTGGAAGCATCTGGAAAGCCCACCTAGTTATCTTATAATGACTGCAGGTACTGGATGTGGGGGTAATTAAAGTCAGAATGTTAGAAAGGAGACTGTCCTCCTCATGTCCAAGAAAAAGAAATCACTGTAGAACTACCCTAGAAATCAACAGGCAAATATGTCACCCTAGACAATGTTCTCTAAAAACTGGCTATACCCATTTTCCCCCACCATGAACCCACTTCACCTCAGGGTTTTGCTCTATAAAAACCCCTGGAAAAGGCAGGATCATCAGCAACCCACTCGGGATACCTTCTATCTCTCTGTCGGACAGAAACTTTGTTTCTCTCAATAAATATGTTCTGCTCTTTAAAAAAAAAAATAAAAAGATAAAAACTGGCTGTATTTTTTGTTTCTTGAGACTGCCTTAAAAGTTTCCTTTGGGTCATGTGGGTGCCTCTGGCACACTGCTGAGAGCTGTCAATGGTGTGAACAGCCCATTGGGCTAGGCTATTGGAAGAAGTACTTACTCATGGATATAAAATTAACAAGAATTATGACAACAGGACATGTGCAGAGGGAGTGATAGCGAAGCACTTAAGTCTCTAAATAATGGGTGGCAAAAGGAATGACCAGGAGGAAGATGGAAGATTTAATGCGGGGCAATAAGTGGGAGAGTCTGCAAAACAGTCACAGTTGGGTGGCTTCAGGGAGGTGCAGAGCCTGAGGGAAGAGGATTGCCACAAGTTTGAGGCCAACTTGGGCAACTGAGTTCAAGGTGCAGAGCTAAGCTTGCTACATTAAAGAAAGGATGTGGGAGAGAAAAGGCCACCATTGCACAGGGCTGTGGAGGAGCCCTTAGCCTCTTGAGAAGCCAGACATTGTTGGAGTAGGAAGCAGGAAGGTAAAGAGACCACTCAGAGTCCAGGCTGAAAATGCAGAGTATTTATTTGGTGAGGGATCAAGAGGACTACTGGGTTAAATATGAGGAATGGGAGATGGGTTTCTGAAAGAGTTTACAAAGGGGTTGGGATTTGGGAGCCAGAAGATATCCCAGGATACCTGGGTACCTGATGACTGATGTATATAAGGGTAAAAGCCATAATGAGATTGGTCCTAGTGATTTCCAGGCAACTGGGGATAGGGAAGATGAGCGTTGGGATGAGGTGTGGGTGAAAGGCCTTTCACCATGACTCTGATGACAGCCTGGGGGAGAGCAGATAGGTGGAGGTCAGCAGATCACCATGTCCTCGGGTAGCACATCCCCCTGGTAAACAACTGCATTAGCATCATCAGAGGAGGATGTTAAGATCTAGATTCCCAGGTCTTAGCCATTCTGGTTTTAGTGATTTCAAGGGTCAGAGCTGAGTGTAACAGTTGCTTCTGATGTAGGTAGTGACTGGACTTTCAGAAGCAATGTGGCTCTGAGCCAGTTGTTTCATGAAATACAGCAGTCAGTGAAGCATGGAAATGTCTAGTGACTTTTTCTGTAGTCACCCGTCTCAGGTTCCACTTACAGTCCAGATCAAGACCCCACTCATCGTGCTGCCCTCTGTAACTGCCACTGAAAGTTGATATTGTTCAGTTTATTCCTCTTAGCCTTCTAGCTGGTAGTATTTGTTAGCTAATTTTGTTATACAAGGTGGTGCTTCTAATAAAACTGATACTACTCACTTTGCCGGCCATATTTTAGCAAAGTTGAACATGAAAGTAAAATCATGGGAATAATAATCTACAGTTCAAAAAAGCAGACTAGTACAATGAAACTTCATGTGTCCATCCTCGGGGTTCAACAGCTGTTGGCATTTTGCTATACTGGAAGATAAGAAACTTACATTTCCTGACTCAGCTGTTTTACTTTGCTTTTACCTCATTCAGTGGCTAAGCTTATTAATGCCAACAGGCCAGGAGGAAAAAGTTTTGTTATACAATGGTGTATATATATATATATATATATATATATATATATATATATATATTTACTTTCTACTTTAAATGCAGTTTAAAAGGTAACCCTATGGCTTTACACACTGACAAGAGCTATGGTGAACATAGTGATTTTTTTTTTTCTTTTTGAAACAGGGTCTCTATGCAGTCCAGGCTGGCCTTGAGCTTATTTTGTAGCCCAGGCTGGTCTCGAACTCGCAATGATCCTCCTGCCTCAGCCTCCCCAGTACTGGGATTACAGGCGTGAGCCACCATGCCCAACTGAACATAGCGATGTTTTGTTTTTTTGTTTTTGTTTTGCCCAATACTAGGGATTGAACCCAGAGAACACTGAGCTACATCCTTAGCCCTTTTTTATTTTATTTTGAGACAGAGTTTCACTTTGTTTATGAGGCTGACCTCAAACTTTCCATCCTCTTGCCTCAGCTTCCTGGCCATCCTCCTAGCATGCCCTACCACACCTGCCTTTTTGTTTTCTCTCTCTTTTTAATACATACTCCTGAATTTGCCAAATAGTTGTCTGTTAGTGTAGCCTGAAAAGGTCCTGTGCAGGAAAAAGGGAAGAACAATTCATCTAGGAAGAAAAGTATTAAATCTAACAGTGGGCGAAATAGATTGCTTAACTACGGCCTTGTCCTGAAAAGACACAGCCATGTCTCCAGGGAAATATTTGCTAGGATGCTTGTTAAAGTGCTAGGACCATGGTGAGGCTATTTTTAAATGGAAGCACAGACACTGGCAATGGCAAAGCACTCTTAGGTTATTTTGCCTTCCTTCCCAGTTAGTCCTTCTGGTATGTAGCCTTCCTACCTGTATGCTGTCTGTCATGAAGTCAGCATCATACATTTTAAATATAGTCATTATTTTAAAATGTCCGTTAAAAACTTCTGGAATGGGTATGGTGGTGTATACCTATAGTCCCAGTAACTAGGAGGCTGAGGCAAGAGAATTGATGTGAGTTTGAGGTCAGTGTAGGCTACATACACAGTGAGTGGAAGGCCAGCCTGGACTACAGAGCGAGACCCTTTCAAAAAAAAAATGTGGGGGGCTGGGGGTTTAGCTCAGCGGCATAAGCACCTGCCTTGCAAACAGGTGGTCGTGAGTTCAATCCCCGGTACCGATAAAAATGAAAAAAGACAAAAAAAAAAAAAAAAAAAAAAGAAGTGATTTCAACCATGAGACTGTTTGAAGTACCTCTTAATATATAATTGTTTGTGGGATGTAATTTGTTGTCTTTACATGTTTTAGTGATCTTGCAGAAATGAAGTTGCAGTACTATTTGGTTTTCTTAGGGTAACTGCAAGTAGTTAAAATGGATTTTGAGTACTCTTGTTCCTCAGGCTTTGGGTTTGGAGCATCTCGGTTCATTACTGAGCAAGTGTCAGCAAATAAAACTTGTCTGGGCTCCAGTATTTTCTGTAATCCAAGAGGCCTGAATAGTTCATCTCCAGGGTTCAGTCTCATTTGACAGACCTTTATGAAATTCTCACCATATAAAAAATGAGGGAAGCAGAAAATGAAAAGCCAAATTTTCTTTTCTCAGAAAGTCATTCGGAGAAAGAGGCAGCTGTGTGGGGAAGTCACTGCCCGCCACGGGAGGCCAGGGTTCCTGGGAAGGCTTCAGGGAGATGTTGGCCAAACAGGGGGAGACTGAATAGGAGATAGCAAGCAGACAGCAGACGAGAGTGAGCCTCCAGAGACTCAGTTTTTCTTCTGCCTCCCACTTACCAAAGTGTTTAACATTGAGAGAATGTTTTCTATAGTGAAAGCTCTCAAAATGTTTAGTATTTTGTGAGCATCCTTGATACCATTTAAAATACAAGTTTAGCTTGGTGTAGTGGTGCATGCCCATAATCCCAGCATTTGCAGTCAGTCAATACCTGGACAAGTTTAGCTGGAGGTACAGCTCAGTCATAGTGCACTTGACTAGCATGGGAAAGGCATGGAAAAGTTCAATCCTCAGCATTGCATGAAAAAGAAAAGAAAAGAAAATGCAGGTTTAATGTAAATATTGGGTAAATTAGAAAGAAATGGCTTTAGAATACTTTGAGAACACTGGGAGGGCAAATACCCTTTGAGTTTTGGTCAGTTCTGTGTTGTCCACTTCTTGAGTCTTTGCAACCACTATGGGAGCCCAGTTCACTTTAAAAGCACATCAGAGCTAAAGTTGGTTTTTGTTGCACTTCTATTCCTATAGTAAATCTTAAATCTACTTGCTGTGAGGTTTAGTAATGAAGCTCCTTCTTCACTCTGAATGCCCCTATGGAACATTACAGGGGGGGAAAAAGAAAAAACATTACAGGCATTTTGGTGGTAGGAAAAGCAATACAAATGACTAGACTAGCAATATGCTTAAAATAATATTTGCCTCCTTGCAGTCCTTGCCAGATTGCAATCAAGTGTTTATTTACTGGTATTTCTTTCCCCGGCATCATTCAGAAATGTTGCTAATCCCTGCAATGGCAGGGGCTCACTGATTTTTTTCCCCCTCAGGTAGATATTTAGGTATATCTTGGGTGAGTAAAAGAGGGAATGAATTATAAGCCTACTGTTTGGGATGGATGGAGCATAATTGAAAAAGTACTGAATCAGAATTATATCCATCAACTATGGGCATTTCCTTCAGTTCCTTTATTTATTTATTTATGGTGCTGTGCATTGAGCCCAGGGCCTTCCCACTGAATACATCTCAGTCTCTTATGTATTTTTCATTTTGAGACAGAGTCTCACCAAGTGTCTGAGTTGCGCAGGTTAGAGTGAAATTTGTGAGCTTGTTGCTCAACTTCCCAAAATTCTGGGACTACTGGTATGCATTACCATGTTCAGCTTTCTTCAGGTTGTTAGGTAAGTGCCTGAAATGTCCATCCCTTCCTCTTTGCTCACCTGCTTTTAGCAGCATGATTTACATTTTATTTATCTTTGTTAGCATTCACTCCCACTTACATGTCATCTGCCTGAGAACATTTACCTCAGAGCCTGGAGCAGTGAGGATACAGGGGAGACTCAGTAACTATTTGTAGAATGCATCTACTCCAACAGTTATATTATATATTATGCTCAATCTTGAATGCAAATGTGAATTGCTGTGTTTATTTATATTTCTAATGCCTACACTTCTAGCAGCTGTTTGTTTATTTGTTTCCTCTAAATACTGGAATTGGACCCAGGGAGTACTGAAATACATCCCTAGCCTTGTCTCTCTCTGTCTCTCTGTCTCTCTGTCTCTGTGTCTCTGTCTCTCTCCATTTTGACAGGCCCTCATTAAGTTGCCCAGGTTGGCCTTGAATTTGTGATCCTCCTGCCTCAGCCTCCCAAGTAGCTAAGAATACAGGTGTGTATCATCCTCATATCTAACAGCTTCTTGTAAATACAACTTGATTCCTGACCTCATAGTTACAGCAGTATCTTGTCTGCCTTTTTGCTATTGTTGTATGTAATTTTTTTTTTTGTCTTTTTCGTTTTTATTGGTACCAGGGATCGAACTCACGACTGCCTGCTTGTAAGGCAGGTGCTTATGCCGCTGAGCTAAATCCCCAGCCCTTGTTATATGTAATTTTTTAAGATACTAATCAGATCCAGGAGTCATTACTCAGCGGCAGCTCCAGGCCAGGAGCATGTTTTTGGGTGCCCCATAGTTTGAACTGTTTTGACTTTGAGTGAAATCTACAGGCGAGATTGTACAAATTTAGCCTATGACTCTTGGTTGGTTTACAGTGATGCTTTCTTTCATTATCACAATTATAATCATTTGATTTTTGTGTTGCTTTGTTCATTGTCAGTCATGGGAAGCCATGAACTCCATGAAGTCAGTCAGCAAGTCTGCTTTATTCACTGTCTTACTCCTCAGGCCTAGCCCAGTGCCTGGTACCAGGCAGTCCTTGAGGGACAAGCACGTGATGTCCAGGACCTGAGGTGAACCACTTGCATGGACACTGAGTCACAACGTTGGTCTTTTATGGATCCCACTTACACATGCACAGCCCAAAAGCTGCCAGCATGGCTACCCATCATCCCAGACCCACTCTAGGAGTTATTCTTCAGTCAGGTCGTGTGTCTGTAGCACATTTATTTAGGAACTTCACATTCACAAAGCACATTCCTGTGTTGGAATGATCCATTTTGACACTAAGACATCTAGAGAATAAATTTGCCTATGTCTAGTGGCAAGTATACATGGCACTCGCTGATGCCAACCTGGTGATTTTTTTTTTTTTTTTTTTTTTTTTTTTTTTTTTTTGCTTCACCACCACAGAGAGTGCTTTCTCCAGTTTCGGGGGGGGGGGGGCTCATCTCCAATATATTTTCTAGTGAGATCATTTCATCACCTTCCAGGAACCCTACATTTCCTTGGAAAAGTATATTTAGAAACTTGAATTTTTGTGTATGTCAAAGTCAGAGCTGGATTTATCTAAGACTTAAGACCTTAACAACTCAAATAGTCATCTTCCATGCAGTGCTGTGCCTTGTGGTCATCGTGCTCCTGTGTGACCAGGCTGCCAGGCTGAAGTTGAGCTTTGGCACTTCACACCCTATCCTGCCTGCCAGGGTTTCTGGATACAGTGCCGTTTCTTAGTGGAGAGCAGAGTGTGCGTCAACATGGTAGCCCTTTCCAGAACTGAATACTCAGGACCCTGGTCTGAAGTATTCTCCAGTTGTTTTTATTGATGCTATCCTTCAGTCCTCTAAACCAAAGGCCCTCAGGCTGGTCCCTTGGTCCACCCCAGAAGATACTCTTCTGTGCCTTGTTCCAGCATTCCTGGAAGGTCCAGCTGACCTGAAGCTATCGTCTGTCCTCTGGTCCTAGACACTCTGTCTCAGGTCAAAAGACCAGATAGGGCCCTAGTGCCATGACTTCTGCTGTTGGCAGAGTAGCTTTCTTTCAGGGCAGGAGAATGCTCTTTCTTTCTATCAAAGAGAGCCTGCTTCTCAGATGCTTGACTCCAGAAAAAGAGCAGATTTAATCTGATTTTACTTACTTTTTTTTTGTTTTACTTTCTGAAAATAGATTTTTAGATATATTTACAGATATAAGTCATAAACATGAACTATAGTTTATGTCACTTTAATTAGATCAGCAGATTAGAATAGGTCATCAGTTAAATAGAAGAATACGTATAGGTTTGTGGGAACGGGAGCCTAACTGCTTTTGGTGATACTAAGCCCTTCCTTGCTGCATACTCTCAGTGTCCCACTTTCCATTTGGAACTTCTTTCTGCCCTTTGGCCAGCTTTTATTGTATGTGGCAACTTACTTGATGATTCATCCTACATACAGACCCAACGTAATTCTTTTTATAATTTTGGGAAGGTTTTAAGATCTCTTTCTTTGATTCTCAAATTTAGTTTAATTTCTGTGTGTGATGTCTGAGGAAATTCCAAATGCCTATTTTTATGGATAATTTATTCTTTGAAAAATTGCTTGAGAAAAGAAAGGAGGCTTGAGAACAGATTTCATTTGTGAATCACAATTGAGAATTTTGGCCCATGTATGAGGAATGTAGTAGTGGCATAGAGGGTGACATTTACCTTCGAATGATAGTCTTACTGTAAGTTAAAGTTCTGAAAGCCTTGAAAAAGAACCTCTCCATGCAGAGTGGGGGAGCTGCTGACCAGAGTCACAGTAAGAACCTGTATCTCCTGCTCCCTGAGCCTGGAATTTTTCCCTTTAAGAAAACATTCATCCTTAAAGGGACTTTTATTTCTATCCCCTCACATTCTTAACCTAGGTTTGCGCTCACTAATTTTGTGATGTATGAAAATATGAGTAGATAACCTTAGCATGTGACCCCTGAACTCTCTGAGGCTTATGCTATTTTATGGACCATTAATGCAAATTCATGCCTCAAGTCCCTACGCTGTCAATTCAGAGAGTGGGCATGGCTGTGTTATACATCTTGTACTTAGGCAGTGTGGCCTTTCTTCTGGATGATGTATGGTGTGTACTCTGTGGGTTACTATGGGGCAACCTCTTTCCTGGCCTCATTCTCTGTTCCCTGTTTTGCCTCCTTCTGTGCTCACAGAACTCTTCCTATGCCATTGTTTGCTCTGTACTCCAGTGTGCTGGTTTCCTACTTCCTTTTTATACCATTACTCTTGTTTTCCCAGTTCATAATCTGGTTACAGATCCAAAATTAGCAGTTAATAAGCATTTTTATAAATACATAATTAACGAACATATTAAATCTTATATTCAGTTTTCAAAAAACACAGACCTGGTGACCTTGCTTTATATAGACTTCTTTTTCCTAATCTGGAAATGCAACCAGCCAAGATAAATTTCCTTTCTTCCACTCTGCAGCAGACTTCTTTGTTGCGAGAAGTCTCCTAGATGCCACAGCAAGGCAGAGGGTGGCCATGTCTCACTTTCTTGGCCTTCTTGGCATAACTTTCTGAGAATCTGGGGAGGCCCAGCAGCCTGAGGGCCCATCAAGGGGACAAATGCATAGTGGAATAAAAGTTAGGAGATCTTCTAAGAATTTGAGAAACTCATGGAAAGAATTGGAATGACAATTTGAGCAGTTTCATGTAGTGAAGATTTTTTAATTTAATTTTTTATTGAGGATTGGAGCCAGGGCTTTTACACTGAGCTACATCAAGCTAAACTGTCAGGCAGGACTTAGTGGTCCTCCCGTCTGAGCCTCCTAGAGTGCTGGGAATATAGGTTTATACCAACCATGCCTGACTTGGTTGGGAAAATTATGCTGGAACTGAACTTAATTCTCAAATGAATGACTTGATTTGGGGTGCTGTTTCCCATTATCATCACCCTGCATTAGCTAGGGAGTGTCGGCACTGATTCTTTATTAAGCTTTCTGATTCTCTCACAATGACTGAATACAGCTGTGCACCTTCTGCACAGAGGATGGAAATCAAGAACCGAGTTCTAGTGAAACAGCTAGAAGCTTTAAATTATTCATAAGTCTGGGAGTAGCTGTAAAACTATTAACTTCCTAAGTGTCCCATCTCTTCAACATCATCTTTAAAAAATTTTTCACTTCCTTTCTCCAGGTATCTTTTCTTGTTCCTGAGACAAAATACTCAGTGCCCAAAACTAAGGAAGGAAAAGTTTATTTACCTCATAGTTTGTGGAGATTTAGTATATAATCAGCTGGTTCCAAGGCAGGATGGGATGGCAGAGAGGCAACAGTTCAAGGCTGCGGAAAACTGCAGAAGCAATAAGAGTGAAAAGGAGAGGAGTGCAAGAAGGAAGCAAGCCTCCTTTCCTCCCTTATATTGTATATAGGCTGCCCTTTAGGGCAGATGTAGCACTCACAATCCCAATCGAAGCACTGGACAATGAATCAATCACAAACTCTAGATTCAGTCACCTCCCCAAAGCCTTCACCTCCCATGACTGCATGAGGCTTTGGGGGGACATCCAGATGCAAACCATAATACCAGATGACATCAACCCTGTAGGTCCTGTAGCCCAGGAATACTGCAGATTTCCACTATACATCCAGAGGATGGATCCCATTGACTCTGCTCCATGTTTGGCCCAGAGAAAGCAGTCCTCAGGGCAAGGTGACCAAGGCTGGCCTGTGATATTGTATCAGATACTGAAGGAATCCTGGAAGTGTACAGGACAGTGTGTAGTTTTTTCTTCATGTCATAGGTTGCTGGCTTAAATTTTTAATTTTAGTTTTCTTTCTTGAGTTTTAATTGCATTTTGTTGGGAGCTTTATCTTCCACTGGGGAACCTCCCTAGCTGGTTCATTTTTATCCCTCTCTTTCCTGAATGTGTAAAGGGCTGAGGGATACTTCACTGCCTTTCTGGGCTGTCCTGGCTGACCCGGCCTAGGTGACATTTTCTTTTCATTCTTTTCTGACATGTAGTGCTATGGATTGAATCTTTATTCCCAAACCTTTTTTATGTTCTAATCTATGGACTGGGGGTTTAGCTCAGCGGTACGTGTCTAGCAAACATGAAGTCGTGAGTTTGATCCCCGCTACCAAAAAACAGAAACAAAAAAACAAAAACCCCACGATATTCTAATCTATTTTTATTTTGAGACAGAATCTTTCTAAGTTGTCCTTACTTTCCTTGAACTTGCATTGCTTTTTCCTCAGCCTCCTAAATCACTGGGATTACATCTGTGTATTACCATACCAGGCTTTTGGGGACATTTTTTGGTATATAAATTGGAATATAAGGTATTGAATTCTGACTTTTTTCCTCTTTGTTAAACTAGTTTATGAAGGAATAAAAATACATTGAATTCTATAGTTAATGAATTTCCTATATTTGGAAAGAACCAATGTTATATATGAAAGTATGGACAGCTATTTTGAAGAGAATGAGAGACATTACGACAGCCATTAGTGACTTTCCTATTGTCTGGTTTTGAAGACCTAAAACGCCTTCCTCATTCTGTTCAGATCAGTTTTATACTATGCTGTTTTGTATCAATTCTCTGTATGTGAAGACATAGACAACTGTTTGGAAGAAAACAAGACATAGTATGATAGATAGTGAAGATCTCAGGTCATCTAGCTTTGAAATTTATATCTCTTACAGTGCTTTCTTATGTCCTATTTTGTTCTGTTTTGTTGTGTTTAACTTTACCCCCTTTAAAATAAACAAACAAGAACCAGTGTCATAAACTAGGGCATTTTTAGGGACCCTGGAAGAAGTCTGATAGTAGTGAAGTGACTTATTGAGCTCTAAGTTTGTGTGAATTGTGCTGCTCCTTGCTGACACAGCATTCCCTGAGCACTTACCTGAGTCAGTGACCAGGTAACTAACTCATCCAACGTTTTGGCAGACCCACGAGGTAGACTCTTGTATTCCCCAATCCCAGAGACGAGGCTCAAAGCATTAGGTCTTTTTGTGGGTTGCTAAGAGGCCAGGGCTGGCTCAAGGGTTCATTCTCATGCCATTGCCATGTGCGGTGCATATTTTATAGATGGTCTCTGGAACCTCTGCATTTTAGAGGTGATAAGCTGCATACTTCGAGTTTAATCCCAATGGCGTTAGATAGATTTTTGGCTCAGTCCTAGGTTGTGATTTTGAAATGGTGCAAACTCTGCCAGCTCCAGTGCCAGAGGCCCATGGGACAGTTTGCAGATCTCTGTCCCTGACCCTAAAGGCTGAGCCCTGCTGTCCTTCTCTGTTAACCTTTTCTCACCTTCCTGCTCATCTTGGGCTTTAAAATGACTTTACCATCAACTGTCACTTTATCCACTAACACATCCCTGTCTGTTTCACTCATCCTGGGAAGTGGCCAATTCTGGGAAAATGAGGGTATCCCACCTCGAGACCTGCCTTATAAGGAAGGACCTGAGGTATCACATGAAGTCTGATGGGTCCCATTGGGTACTTGGGACTTGGCATGACCTGTACAGAACTAAGTACTTTTGCTGGGGGCAGAGATGGTGCCTGCAGCACTGGGGTAAAAGCATGGCACTTGAGGTGCTGTTCTCCTTGTTGCCTCAGTGGAAGAGAGAGGGATGTATTAGTGGATAAAGTGACAGTTGATGGTAAAGTCATTTTAAAGCCCAAGAGTATTACTTTTTATGGTAATCAGGAATTTAGGTATATTTTGAAAGGCAGGTGACAATTAAATACTAAACTGTAGTTGAAATGACTGTGGAAGCTGGAGCAGAACCCTTTTGCAGTGTTAGCTTAGATTTGGGCAGCCGTCCTGACCAGGAGCATCAGGATCAAAGCAACTTAGTATATAAGTGAATGTGTGGTGGAATTTTGCAGTATTCCTGGCAGCTGCATTCCCTGAGTACAGAGTTGATGTCACCTGCAGAAAGGAAGTGGAAGTGGTTTTTTAAATATGCAGAGTTAAAGAGATAGGACATTTAATAGATAAATGGTTTTACATAGTTATTCCCAGACTTATGAATAATTTAAAGCTTCCAGCTGTCCCTTGCTAGAACTCTCTTGTTGATTTTCATCCTCTTGCTTCTTGCAAAGGATCATTGTGCTCATAACACCACAGTTCTGTATGTGGGCTGTTAGGAAACCTTTATCTAATAGACTCTGGCCTTATTACCACGTGGCCTTACTAGGGCATTTCTTTTGAAGTAGCAGAACATAATGTTATTCTCACTAGCTCATCCATGATTTTAACTATTCATCTCCCTGTTTATTTGTTGCTTTGGTCATAGTTTCTGGGTGAGTAATGAGGACCTGAGGAGGTTTAGGGGAATTAAGAAAATTAGGGCAGTTGTGGAAAAAGATGGTTACATTTCCTAAACATTGACTACACCATTGCACAAACACTTGTGTACCTTCCTGATTTCATGTGGCCAACCATGGCTTACTGTAGAATCCCACTTGAGACAAATGACATGTACATAGTAGGGCACCAGGCTCAGCAGTCTAAGTCTGTGCTCATCCTTAGCACTGACAGATACCCCTGCATTGAATTCCCCTGGGTGTCCATGAGGCCTATAGTCAAAAATACTTTCGGGGGTCCCAGGGTTGCCCTCCAAGAAACATCTATCCTCCAATAATGCCTTTCTATTTTGTCATCTTCAGAGTAGTTGCCTCTGCTCTTAGACTTGATACTATCAAGCATACCAAATTCAAATAAAATCAGTCAAGACAATGGTCTAACAAACCAGCTTCAAATAAGTCACAGTAAGACAAAGTAAGTCATAGTAAGTCAGTGTAAGTAATACAGGGCTTTAGTTTAAGTTAATAGGAAATTAAGGAGAGTTACCATAGGGGCTGGGGATTTAGCTCAGTGGCATAAGCACCTGCCTTGCAAGCAGGCAGTCCTGAGTTCGATCCCCGGTACTCATAAAAAAAAAAAAAGGATAGTTACCATACTATAGCCTGCTGTTTTTGGGATAGCTGTCTGTGCCCTCAAATCTAGTATGAGTAGACAGACCGGAACAAAATATAATCAAACTAAACAGAACGATAAGACTAATGTGGTTTTTAAATCCTGATACACTATTAATAATGTCCTTTGCCTTCCTTTTTTAGGCAGTTCCTCCCCTTTCCCTTTCTCAGGGTGCTTTGTATATTTTGGGTCCCACTAACCCCTTCAGTTTTTAGATTAGGGGTCAACCCATTATCTGTCTGAGTGATGCTGAACCTTTTTACCCCTGAGCTTGATCTTGAGCTGTACTCTTTTACTTACTGAAGCCGCAAGGTTTTCCTTCCTTCTAGCTGAGTAGTTCTGCACTGCACAAAAGTGTCACGACTTTCTAACATATCTGCAGCTGCTGGATGAGTTGTCCCTATTTCCTCTGGTTCCCTGTCACATAGAGCATCGTTTTCTCATCTTTGACTTTCAGTTTATTAACCCTCTGTCAGGTTGAGTATATTTCCTATTCAGAGCATCTTGATGGATCCTGCCTCCTAATCTACTCTGTCTGTGTTTCTTTTTGTTAGTGTATCAAGGCTATCTATATTAGAGATTATAGCCCACCTTCTGTGCCTCATCTCTGCTATTCTATTTTTCTGCTATTATTTGTCCAATTTTCTCCTTTATTCCACTGTCCGTCCTGTTCATTGAGGCCTCTCTGCCACTGTTGCTGGAATCCTGGTATTTTTTTCCATCTCTAGAATGTCCTTCAGTATTTTTTGTAGGGTTGGATTGGTAGCCATGAACTTCCACATTCCTCCTTGTCTTGGAAACATCTTGTTTCTCCATTAATTTTGAGAGAGTTCTTCAGGGTACATCAATCTGGGTTGGAGGTTATTTTCTTTCCAGGCATGGACTACTTCCCCCAGGCTCTTCTTGATTTGAGAGTTTGTGTTGAGAAGTCTGTCATTATTTTGATGAGTTTTCCTGTATAGGTGATCTGCTTCTTTTCACTGACCGCTTTTAATATTCTGTTCTTGTTGTGGATTTCTGGGATCTTGATTATTATATGTCTGGGTGTAGATCTGTTTTGGTTGTAGTTGGTTGGAGTTCTGTATGCTTCATTTATCTGAATATCATTTCTTTTTCCTATGCTTGGGAAGTTTTCCTTAATTATTCCTGTGAATAGCCTTTGTAATTCATTTTTGTTTACCCCTGCTTCTTCGCTCACATTTTTTATTCTTAAGTTATAGATCCTCTTGTTGTCTTCTAGCCTTTGAATTGTTACTTCCTGGTTCCTTGTTATTTTTAATAGGTCTTTTCTTTCATGATCACACACCATAAATCTCTCTTCAAGTTTCAAAAGGCTAGCTTCAGTGTCTGTCAAGTCATTTTGCCAGCTTTCAATGGAGTTTTTAATTTCCTGGTAATCTCTTTGGATCTGTTTCATGTATTCTAGATTTTGCTTATATTCTTCACCAAAAGTTTCTCTTCCTTTTCTGGGTTCCTCCATGCTTCCATCTGTGTCTTCTTGAGAGGGGCTTAGCATTTCTTTTATTAATCTTTTTATATCTTTTTTTTTTTTTTTTTTTTTTTTTTTGTCTTTTTGAGACAAGGTCTCTACACAGTTCAGGCTGATCTTGGGCTCACTTTGTATCCCAGGCTGGTCTTGAACTTGCAACCATTGGCCTGACTCAGGCCTCCCAAGTGCTGGGATTACAGGAGTACACCACCACGCCTGGCCCAATATTTTTATATCTTGCCTCATTTGGGTTAGAATTTCAGTTTCAAGTTCATCTATGAGGTCACGAAGGTATTTCTTTATGTCCGCTAATGTTGTGGCCAATATTGCGTGATTGCTGCACTGATTCTCTTCTATATTTACCTCTCCTGAGCTTATTTTCCCAGGATCAGCAGCTGGTGGTTTTTTCTTGTTTCTTTCTCTTGTCATGTTTCTCGTTTCTTTCAGAAACCAGAATGGTAGAGGTCCCTGGCCCTCTCCATATTGCTTATGGTTTTTCCGAAGTGTGCTGGGTGGGGTTTTGCTGTCTTCTCCAGTTTGCTGTTATCTGAGGTGCGTGCAGGGACTGTGGGCTGGCCCCTCTCCTCTGAGCCAGTCAACCAGCAAGTGCCTTCAGCAACTTAGCCTGTATTTTGTGGACGTCACAGGGTCGGGACAGTTTCGTCCCTGGCTATTGGATCCCGACTAGGGGTGTGACTCAGCCCAAGCAGATCCCACAAGTCTGCTCTGGGCCAGGGGCAGCTGACTGATGCCACCGAGACTCCAGGCTCAGGCCTTGTTCTGCCCAACTCCAATATGTCTTCCTGCTGGCCATACCCACCGCGGGACCCAATTTCCAGCACTCACCAAGAATTAATGCAGCTCTCCACCTTGGCTCCACTCCACACTGCGCCACATCCTCCCACCAAGGGCCCAGGACTCACCAACTCCCGTTATCGGCAGCCACAGCCTTGAATTGTCTGACTCCAATCGTCAGACTCCACGGTGCGCCCAGCACAGCGGTCTCAGTGAGCACATCCGGCTCCAGCTCTCCACCTGTGTTTTTCTTTCCTCTTCCTATTTTTTTTTTTTCCTTCAGTTTCCTCCTGGATCGCAAGAATCCCTCTTCTATTGTTTGGCCTCCTCCATGTTGTCAAATTCCAATGTCTGAGCTGTTTTTCCACGAGAGGCTCTCCACCCAGCTACCTAGCAAGCCGCCATCTTCTCTGTTAACTCTCCTTATGTTTTCTTACTCTGTCATTTACTGATTTGGTTTTGGGTCTTCTAGGAAAAGTCTGCTGAAAAGGAGGGCCATGGACTTGATCACCTGTACAGCCATCCTGCCCTTGCTCTTTGGCTGTCTGGGCATCTTCGGTCTCTTCCGGTTGCTGCAGTGGATTCGCATGAAGGCCTACCTGAGGAATGCTGTGGTAGTGGTCACGGGCGCCACCTCAGGCCTGGGGAGAGGTGGGTCAGCGGTCAGTACTGTTGGGTGTGGAGAGCACGCCAGACAGGATGGATGCTGGCTGGTCCAGAACTACAGGACATGCAAACAGGCTGCCATTGTCCTTGGGTCTAGCTGGAAAAATGTAGAGCCTTACACACAATGAGAAATGGCCCTGATTCTCAAAGTGGAGAGGTGAAAGCAAGTAAAGAGTCTGTTGAAGGGAAGCTAACTTAGCTCTGGCTGCTTCCTGAGCCGTCAACGATTTGATGTAAAATCTGATTTTCAAATGTGGGCAACTAATTTAAAAAGCATTTTTACCTTGGTGAGGACCAAATGAGCATACTGTTTCCTGGATTCAGCTAGCACCTCCAGCCTTGCATGTCCTTAAAATATATCTTCTCCACACTTTCCTCTTCCCTTTCCCTTCCTGGGCTCTGCAGGGTCAGAGACGGGATAATTGAAGCCTCAGCTGTTCTTTACCAGATTCCCCAGGTTAGGTACATTCCCCTTCATGACACCTTGCGCTTTTGAGGCCTGCTAGCACACAGACCTGGGTCAGTCAAACCCCTGGCCCTACCTTGTCTGGAAGTCCATACAGTACACTGCAGAGCTGTCATGGACTCTGGCAGCCAAGGCAAAGGGCACATGGTGTAACGTCGCCACCCTCTTTCCTGCGTCTCTGCACACACATCATAATGGCACCACCCACACTTAAGTGCACTTCCAGAGAAGAGGCTGAGCAGCTCTGGCAGTGTTATAGTCCACCTGCCACTGCATGTTTAGGTTGGTGCTGGCATGGCTGGTGTCCTCTTGAGTGTCTGCTAAGAGCCAGGCTCTGGGCCAAGTGCTGGGCAGACAAATGACAGCCAGGGTCCCGGGACCTAGGGAGCATGGCTTTGTGATACAGTTTTTGGCTAACGTGTGAGGTCTTGTGTTCCATCCCTAGCACTGCAATAACAACAGAAAACTAAAAATATTAAAGACAGGTTCCTTCTCTTAAGAAGGTCACAGTTTGCTGGAAAAAGGCAAAGATTTAACAGTACTCCTGTAGTTGTAGAGTTTCCAATCAGGTCTGGTAGGGGAAATCTCAGTTCTATGTGCTGGCTTATGGTAAGCACTAAAAGTGCGTGATCTTACTAAATTCTAACACTTAAGGTTCAGAGGTTTGACTTTTGCCCTAGGACCGTAGTGGCAAATCTATGGCACCTGTGCTACAGTGCGCTATTTATTATCATCAAACACTCTAAAAGATTTACCATCACTACCCAGAAAGCACAAAACTAAAAATCAAACCCATCTCTCTCTGACTTGAAAACTCATTTTTATTTTTTGAGAGAGGGTCTTGCTATACAGTTTAGGCAGTCATCGAACTCACTGTGTAGACCAGACCATCCTAGAACTCATAGTGAGCCTCCTGTTTCAGCCTCCAGAGTGCTGGGATTATAGGCATGTGCTATCATGCCTGGCCAGAACTCAATTTTAAAGCCTCACCTGGGGAGAGATGGCCCTGCAAAGGTGTGGCCAGGAAGGAAGCAGCATGGTAGCAAAGGGATGTTGGATGAAATCAAAGAAGCAGACAGAGCCTTGTCTGTGGAGTAAGATGCTGCACAGGACTCAGAGAGCCCAGGAGGACCTTACAGGCTGTGTGGGCTTATTTGTACACTATAGTGGCTGTTGGGTGAGGTCTTCAGGGGTAAACCCTGAGTCTGTCACTGGATATCCAGACGTTTGAAGGACAGCTGCCTCCTGGCCCTTTGCCATTGGCGGGTCCTCTGACCTTACTCAGCTTATATAAATAGGATAGTCACAGCTGCTTCTTGATCTCAGAGAAAGCAATTTTAAAAAGTCCTTGAAGAATGAGAGCTGCCTCGTGTGAAGTCACCAGGGAGTTGCAGGTGTCTCCATATGTGGATGTTTCAGGAAGATGCTGACCTCTTCATTATTCTGCATCGCCTTTAAACCCCAAGACTGTGAACATAATAGGAAATGTAATTGAGAAAACCAGGCCTGTACATGTAATACATGATGTTAGGCCTTTCCTGGGTCTCAGCCACTCTGTTTATAGTCTGCCTCATACAGCATTTTAAGGACAGGAGTCCTTCCATCCACATAAAGTGAGAACAGACAGACTCTGAATGGTTATCTCAAGTGTTACAGACACTCACAACTCATGCCACCAAGGCTGTGCTGCATTGCCTGACTTCCTTGAGGTGCATACCCATATTGCCCTCAGTGGCTCTGCTTGCCGTGGCATTACTGTACTCTGGGGGCCAGGGGCTTTGTGATGAGTCTTCAGACAGCTTTCCTGTTTCTCCTATCTTTTCTGGTACTTAGTGCATTTAAGTTACATAGAGTTTATTCTTGTAGAATATTCTACAAGAACAATAGTACTGTTGACCAGCCGTAGAATGTTCTGGGTGCTTGCTTCAGCCAGGCTGAAGCACATGGCTGTGCACAGCTGTTCTGATTTATAGCCCAGGCATGCTAGCAGCAGGGGGGACGCCACTGTAACCCTAGATAACTGCCACCTTGAAACTGTTAGCCTTTCCCCCTTGGCTCTCTTTGCCTTCTGCATCAGCTTTTTCATTTCTCTCATGCCCTACAGAAACTTTAATTTCCTCCCCATTTGGCTTTACTAAGAAGCATGGCTTACGTGGAATTTGGGTGATCATCTTCCGGAAACTGTTTATATACCAGCATTCCTTCCAACCTTCAGTTCTTTGTGTCTACTCCTTTTGGTGGCATCTCACAAAATATCCTATGTTTAGTCAAGACAGGACAAAGTAAATTGAGGAAGCCAACAGGGCCTAAGGTTCTTAATCTTTGGGAATAATTCATTCCCAAACTAAACCAGATGACCAATTCTAGCCTGGGTGTCTGGCATGGCCTTTTGCTGCTTTGCTGAGGATATACTGTGGCCAGACCAGGCCAGGCTACATAGACATAGGCAGGAACAGACTTCTCATGTCATCTGCTTAGTCTCTCCTAAGGGTGTGAGAGAGGGAAGTACAGGATGGTGCGCGGGATGAGCAGGGTGGGGGAAGAGGTGGTGGTGGTACTGCTACAGCTACAGAGAGGCCTTCTTGCCTGAAGACAGGCAGGCATCATAGTACCTTCTTCCCATGATGCCTCAGGCCTGAGTCCTGAAAGACACTGGAATTTGGACCCCTTTCCTGTTAACCATGTAGATTTAAGGAAACTTGACACTTGTGTGAGGGAAGGAATATTCAGATCTGATTCACACTGCCTATGCCTTCTGACCCTGTCCCCTCCCAGCCAAGTACATGATAACCCTGATCCCTCACTAAGCCCATGCAGCATGGCTTCCAGAGATGGAATTACTCTGTAGGGCAGGCCTGGCCCTTCTAGGAGCAGGAGGACTAAGAAGCCACTTGACCTTTTGGACCTGTAAAATTTGGTCCAGGACCATACTGTGGCCCACTGGTCAATCAAGGCCTTCTCTTGTGCATTTGTGGAGACCAGCCCTCAGGTGAGGACCTTATACCCAAATGCAAAAGCCTTCATCTGCAATTTTAAGACTGTTTTAAAAGGTAGTTTAGAAATACATAAATATTAGTAAGTAGTAAAACAAGCACTATTACAAACAGTACTTTTTATCTGCCCAGAACCATAGATTTGTTGCATTAATTTATTCAATCTCACAGTTCTTCCTGAACTAGTCATTATTTTTATGTGCATCTTAAAGAAGAGAAAAGGTAAAAAAAAATTTACTGATCATCATAGAAACAGTAAGCAAGGGAAGTCAGAGTTGACACAGGAAGTTCCTTTTTTGGACCACGATGCTTCACTGCTTTTCAGTAGCTGAAAGTTTTTAGGGCACTGATCAGTTAGCTGGGACATATTTAGCGGTAAAGCAAGCAGGAGACATCCCCCTGGGAATCCCCCCCCCACACACACACACATTAAAAGCTCCATCCTCCTAGGTCTCTCCTCTCCTCCTTCCCTTCCGCACCCCCACCCCTAGTTTTCCCTTGGCCTCCCCACACTCTACAGCATTTTGCTGCCTGACCCCTAGTACCAGATTAGCAAAGCCTTTGACCTTCCACTTTCTGTGCTAGCATCCTTTGCCCCTGGCTCCTTGGGTACTATACATATTTTGTTCCCTCTTCCTAGAGGACTCTCTGGGAAACAGCTCCCTCAGGACTGCAGTGTGGTGACAGCCAGCCCTGCCTGTCCCTCTCTGGGATGTGTTCCTTGCCTGCCCATTGGGAGTATCACTTGCGAAGCTTCGTCACCTTTGAAAATGAAGGTTATGCTCTGGGTAGTTCAGGGTTAAATCCTGGGAAAGTCCTCAGCATCATATGGCACACATTTGCCTGCACTCTCCTCTTTGCCTTGTGAATATCTGTCACACCTTCTGTCATTCCTCTGCACGGGAGCCCTACCTTGGTCCCTTAAATCTTAGCTCCACACTGGTCCGCAGCACTCACGAACCGTGGGGGTTGCATGAAAAGATAGTCGTGAACTGTGCAATGTTGGGAGTCTTCAAACTGCACTGGAAAGGAATAGCACTGGTTATCTTCAGCTGTCACGATTCTTTTCTCTTCCCTTAGAATGCGCCAAAGCCTTCTATGCTGCTGGTGCTAAGCTGGTGTTGTGTGGCCGGAATGTGGAGGCCCTCGAGGAACTCGCCCAAGAGCTCATGGCCTCTCATTCCCCACAGGTAAGCTGGCATAGTGTCCTGGGGAAGTGCTGCAGTCTGCCTCCACAGACCCCTGAAGAGCCAGTGTTCTGTACCTGGGTGTCCTCTTGGTCCTGCTGTACCATGTTAGGCAGCAGGGTTCCACATGAAGGGGACGGTAGTCCATGTGTGGCTGCCAACTAGCTGTGAGGAAGTCCCCTCTGTGAGAATGCTCTTCCACTCTTTACCTGCTAATCTCTGCTCACTTTGAGGAGAGGTTGGCATGCCTAAAGTTTTAACTGTCTTAAAAATCTACATATTTATCATTTAAATTATTGGTAAATGTAAAATTCATAGATATTAAATGCATTAATAATGTGGATAAAAATTACCCCATCTCTACCTGAAACTTTTATAACATTCTCAACAAAAATTCTGTACCCATTAAACAAGGACTCCTGCCCCAGCACCTGGAAAACTGTCTTCCACTTTCCTTATCTAGGAATTTGCCTACTCTAGGAACCTTGTGTAAGAGGAATCACACAGTATTTGCCTTTTTGTGACTGCCTTATTTCACCTAGAAAAATGTCTTCAGATTTCATCCGTGCTATACTGTGTATCCTCTCCTTCCTGAATAAGATGCTGTTATCGGGGATCTGGGTATGTAGCTCAGTGGCACAAATACCTGCTTGGCAAGTCGTGTGTTCGATCCCTAGTACCTAAAAAAAAAAAGATGCCGTTATATATGTAGACTGTGTGCTTGTTTATCGTGCATCTGTGTGAACACCTGGCTTATTTCTACTTTTTGACTATTATGAATAATCCTACTATGAGTATTGGTGTACGAAATATTTGATTCCTCCCTCCTTCCTCCCATACTGGGGATTGAACTCAGGGAACATTGAGACCTTTTCTCTTAAAAAAAAAAAAATCAGTTGAAGACAACATATTGCTAAGTTGCTCAGGTTCACCTCAGAAACTTACTCTTCTGCCTTGGCCTCCCAAGTAGCAAAGATTACAGGCATGTACCACTGTGTCCAACCTTTTATTGTCTTCAGTTTTTTTTTAGCCTCTGAAAGGTTAACAGTAATGACTTCACTTTAACTGATTTTAGTTATTTAGTTATTTACATCTTTTTTCTTTCTAAGTTAGCTCATATTTTTCAATTTTGCTGGTGTTTCTTTCTTCCTTTTTTTTTTAAAGAGCCAACTGTTGGTTCCATTGATGTTCTCTGTTGTCAGTTTTTCACCTGTCTAATCTGTTATTTTCTTCCTCTGCTAGCTTTAAAAATGTCCAGTGCACACCTGAGAAGAATGTGTTCAGTTCTTGTTGGATGGAGAGTTCCTTGTATCTGTCAGGCCTCATTGGATTATAGTGTTGTGAAAGTCTTCTGTTTGCTTATTGATCTTCTATCTGGTTGTTTCTCCCACTTTTGAAAATAGATGCGTTAGCTTTTCATCAGTATGAAAAAAGAACTGAGAAAATCAACTTCAAAGAAAGAAAAGTTTACTTTGACTCAGTTTCAGGCAGCACATAGTGGAGGGCGCAGTGTGAAGAGAACTGCTCACCTCAGGGTGTTGGTCAGGCAAGGTGAGGGAGGCCCTGTGACCTCACTGCTTTTTACTAGGCCCCACCTTTGCAAGGTTCCATGGTCTGCCATTATAGTGCTGTGGTCCGAGGACCAACCCTTTAGCTGAAGGACCTTTGAGGGATATTTAAAATCAAACCATACCAGTAGGGTATTGAAGTATCAAAATATTGTTTCTTCTTAGTAGCAGGGCCTGTCACTAGCAACGTAAATATTTATAATTTATTGTATTTTCTGTTGTAATGAACTTTTAATGTTATATAATATCCTTTGTGACTCTTTGATTTAAAGTCTGTTTTGTCTGATATTAGTATACTCCTCCCAGCTCTTTGGTTACCATTTGCATGGACTATCTTTTTTCATTCTTTTATTTTATACCTATTTGTGTTTTTTAAGACAAGATCTCATTATTTCAAACTGACCTCAAATTCATGATGATCCTCCTGACTCAGCCTCATGAGTTCTGAGATTACAAGTATGTGCTACCATGCCTGGCTAACATGAGCCTTTTATAGATAGCATATAGTTGGGTCATTTTTTAAAAGTCCTTTCTGACAATCTCTGTCATTTGATTGGAGTTTAATCTGTTTGCACCTGAAGTAATTACCGGTGAGATACCTACTGGTATTTTGTTCTGTTTTAGCTTTTTTTTGGTCCCTATTATAGATGTCCCCCAAAGTCTTATGTGCTTGTAGGCAGGGCTTTTGGGGGGTGATTGGATGGGGGAGGTGACATTCATCAGTAGACTAGTCTATTGATGAGTTACAACTAAATGTGATGCTGGGAGGTGAAGCCAGGTTGGAGCGGGTGGGTCACTGGGCGGTGCCCTGATGGGTACAGCTCCCTCCCTTCTTCCTTGATCTCTCCCTGCTTCCCCATCATGCCGCAAGCTGTTTCTCCTGTGACGCCCTTCTTTCATATCGCCCTGCCTTGGAGCCAGCCAACTACAGACTGAAACCTCTACAAACTGTGAACCAAAATAAATCTTTCTTTCTTTAATTTCTGGGTGTTGCATATTGTGTCCCAGAAATGAAAGAAGACAGCCCTTCATTTCTTCTTTTCCAGGCTTCTTTGATGTTTATTTACTGTTTTATAGTGAAACACTTTCATTCCCTTCTCATATCTTTATGTGTATATTTTCTTTGTAGTTACCATGGGGATTAGTTTTTTTTTTTCTTTGAGACAGGTTTTACTGTGTAGTTCAGGCTGGCCTTGAACTATGTAACCCAAGTGAGTCTCGAACTTACAGTGGCCCTCCTGCCTCAGCACCACCACACCTAGCTGTCATAGGAATTATATTTAGTATATTTAGTATAACACTGATTTAAATTTATGTCATCTTCAGTAGCATACAAAAGCTGCCCTCTATGTAGTCCCCCCTTTCTGGTATTCATAGTGTTTGCCTGGTAACATAAATTATAAATCAACAAAAAGTTGATTTATAAACCAAAGTTATACCAATAATAGCCATTATAATTGCCCATATATTACTTGAGAACTTTATTTCTCCCCTTGACTTTAAGTTACCATCCAACTACTTTTCATTTCAAACTTGAAGGATTCCCCTTAGGATTTCTTGCAGAATTATATAACAGTAAAAAAAACTCTCTGAAGGGAACCTTTTATCTTTTTTGGTACCAGGAATCAAACTTGGGACCTTTCACTTGCCAGGCAGGCCCTCAGCTTTATCTAGCAATGTCTTAATTTCTCTCTCAGTTTTGAGTAACAGTTGTATAGATGTATACTTCTTGGTTGATACTGCTTTTCTTTTTATCACTTTGAATGTATCAGTCCCCTGCCTTTTGGTCTTTCTGACCAGAAGTCACTTTATAATGAGGACCCTTTTATGTGAAGAATTGCTTTTCTCTTTCTGTTTTCAAAGTCAAAGTCCCTTTGACTTTCAATGGTTTGATTATAATTTGTCTCATTTTGGTTCCGAGTTTATTCAACTTGGCATTGTGTTTTTTGAATGTATAGATTCATGTTTCTCATCAAGTCTGGGAGGTGATTGGCCATTGTTACAATATTCTCTGTCTCTCTCTGTCTCCTACCCTTTCCTTCTCAGAAATCTGCAGGATATGTGTTGGTGATAAACTGCAGTAATTTTGGTATATCTCTTATCTATCTCTTACATATCTCTTAGACATGCTGTTTACTTTTCTTCATTCAGATTTGATGATTTCAGTTTTCTATAAGTTAACTAATTCTTCAGTGTGCTCGTTTACTTTCCCCTGTATATCTTCCGTATATCTTATTTATTATACTTTTCAGCTCTAGAATTTTGAATAATTTTTTATTTATATATCCATTTTTTAATAGTTTCTTGTTTTTGTCCATACTTTTAACTTCAGGCCTAGTGGAGACATCTTTTCTTTTTTTTTCTTTTTTTTGGTACTGGGCATTGAATCCAGGACCTTTACGTGAGCTACATCTCCAGCCCTGTTTTTAAAGTATGATTGTATTTTGAGACAAGGTCAGTGCTAGGATTAAAGTGTGTGCCATCACTCCCAGCATTTCAGTCTTTTTAATGTCTTTGTCTAGCAAGTCTGATGTCTGGGTTTTGGGGCTATGTTTTGTAGAAATGTATTTGTATTTTTGATTGCCCATAAAACAGCCACAGGCCCTTGAATTAGAAGTTGCTTCCACTGCACAAGCTGCAAGCTGCTTCAGCTGCTAGTGTCTGAAACACTGCCAACTCGTGGGGTGGGGGACTGCTAGGCACAAGTAAGCTGATGGGTGAAATCTACCAAAATTTCTGCAGTTTATCAGAAAACACTTGCGGATATAGCTCAGTGTCGCAAGTGCTGCCTGGCAAGTGAAAGGTCCTGAGTTTGATTACAGGTACCAAAGAAGATAAACAGTTTCCTTTAGAGAGTTTTTAGAGAGCCAGTATATCTTTCCAAGTGGAGAAACAGATTCCTGGTGCTTCCTGTGTATTCTGCTGTCCTCTCTGACTTCACCCCCACTCATCATCTTGGTTACTTTTAGCCTCACTTCTGTGGGAAAGCCCTCCAAGTTACACTGCTGGATTACTTGTTTCTCTAACACCCTATACTTCTTCATAACATTCCTTAAAGTTATAGAACTAACCTGTCTTCCCCACTAGACTGTGTGCTTCAGGGGGACAGGAATGCTGTCTGTCTTTTTGCTACATCCCCTGGCACACAGGGATGTATAAATAATATTCCATGAACAAATGAGTGCACCTGACCCTGAGAAACACAGCACTCCCCCACTCCCACCCCCCACACAGAGGTTGCTGCTCAAGGACAATGGACCACACAGAGCAACATGAGGAGCCCAGACTAACAGCTCCTTTGGTCATGTACAGCAGCCGTGCCATCCATGATTCTGCCCGAGGCAGCTTACAGTCTGACTAATGGAGATGAGAGGGACTCTGGGTCACCTCTTGTGGGATGCAGTTCTTTTCAGTTCAGAACAGTTGCCCAGGTAAAGTATGAACCTAGTAGGCAGGAGCCCTGTAGGCTGCATCTTTTGAGAAGAGGGTTGCTGCATGCTGTCATTTCAGGCCCAGTGGGTCATTGCCAGGGACACATCACTCAGCAGGTGCATTTGTGCCTTTTTTTTTTTGACCAGAAAAAGACACACAAGCCCTTTACAGTGACCTTCGATCTCGCAGACTCAGAGGCCATCGTGGCAGCAGGAGCGGAGATTCTGCAGTGCTTTGGTTATGTGGACATCCTTATCAATAATGCTGGCATTAGCTACCGTGGGGCCATCGTGGATACCACAGTAGACGTGGACAAGAAGGTTATGGAGACAAACTATTTTGGTACTGTGGCTTTAACAAAAGGTAACAACCTTGGGTTAAAAGAGAAAAGGTACTAATGTGTTAGCATCCTGTTGTCTTACATGATTGCATTTTGGTTGCATCTTGCCTATCCCTATGTGCTGCAGGGGGATACGGTCATCACAGGGGGGCGTTTCTTTCCCCTTGGGCCCTTATCTATATTTTATGTGCATTATTCCTACACTTCATGGTCTCTGCAGTGCAGCCTCATTTGCGCACCATTTCCTGCATGTTCTTCTCATGACGTCTGCAAACTGATAATGTGGGGATGTGTTGTGTACCATAAACACCAGCCCAAGGGACAGGCTCCCATAAGACGAAGGTGCTGAGCTGACCATTCTCCACAAGGCTGTTTTTCAGCTCCCCCTGCCTCCAAGGGGGAAGGTTTCTCGTGGTTGTCACTGAGGGGCTGTTGCCTCTGTGGCTGGAAGAACAGTGCCATCTTAAGTCCCTGCATTCTCCCTTCAGCGCTTCTGCCATCCATGATCAAGAGGAGGCGAGGACACATTGTCGCCATTAGCAGCATCCAGGGCAGAATTGGCATTCCCTTCCGCTCAGCCTGTGAGTACTTTCTTCCCTCACCTGGAATATTTTTCTTTTTTCCTTTTTTCTTTTTTTTTCTGATTATAAAAACATGTTTACTCTCCAGAATTATGCCCTATACAGAATATGATGGAACATCAAAATGTAAATGTGGTTTTCTGAAGCCACATGCTTGAGTTCAGATCCCAGCTTTATTCCTTACCCACTGTGTGACCTAGGGCAAGAATCCTCACCTCTCTGTGCCTGCCTTTATTTGCAAATAGAGACAGTCCTGAAAAATTAAGCTTACCAATTTTCTTCCAGTCTATACATTCATCTCCATGTAGGAGAGTGGCTAAGTCATTTCATCTGTCTCCACCTCTTGTTTCATACCAGTAAGCAGACAGACTATCATTTCTGCTTTTTAAAAAACTTTAAAGGAAATTTCACAAACCATCGTCACTTTCTTTGCTGCACTCTCTGAAAGGAAAGACTTGGGACAGCCTTCTCTCTCTCACCACCCACAGGGTGCAGACAGCCCTGGCAGGAAGCAAGTGGATGGCAGAGCTCCTTCAGAGTTTTGAAAGGATAGTGACAGACAGTCCAGTTTGATAATAAGGTAGCCAAACATCTGAACACAAGTTTATTCTTTTCACCAAGTTTGAGTCCCTGCTCTGCCTGCTGGCTCTGGTCGAATGTAGACCTCTAGTGACCCTCCATTTCCTTCCTTCTGCATGTCACTTACACTCACGAGAATGGGTCCCACGGCTGATCTAAAGATGAAATGAGACAACTGGAGATGTCCTCTGTAAATTGAAAAGAGCTGTACCTATATTTCTCTCTCTGGTTTCTCTGTTTGCCCATATTCTATTTCAAACCTGCTCATAGAATAGCCATCTCAGTCTGCTCGAGTTCAGAAAATGAAACCAAAAAAAAAAAAAACCAAAAACAAAAACAACTGTGTATAATCACAAATGATAAAGCAACTAAGGCAAAACAATAATAGGTAAATCAGAGTAAAGAACATGGAGTGCTTTGTATTAAATTATTTCTACATTTTACTTTAATTTTACCCCAGGAGTTCTTAACAGCCTGCCGAAGTCATTAGTCTGACAGTGTACAAAACTGGTGGGGAACGCAGGGCATGTGTGCCACAGTGGTCTGTTTGTGTCATTGAAAGCTCTGAAAGGTTTAGCATCTCTACAGTGTAGTGACCAGACTGAATGTGAGTGGCTGTGCCTCTTGGACAAGTGGGTTGACCAAGACAAGTAGCTTCCTTCCCACATGTAAGCTGCTTTACACTGCTGCTGAGAGGCCACGTCAGATGATCAGTAAGGTGTGAGTGCCACTGTCCTGCACACAGTGGGCAGGTGATAGTGGCAGCAGTGAGGGCTTGGGTCAGCTCAGCTTGCTAGGCATTTGCAGCTTGAGAAGCTTTGGGGCGACCCAGCCACCAGCCTATCCTAGAGATCTCCAGGGTGATCCATTCCTTGCTGTCCTCTGGACTAGGCTGTCCTGGAATCATAGCTGGCAGGAATGTTCTCTCCACCTACCCACAGCTACCTACTTCAGTGGCTTGGTGTAACATTTCCTGGCTTTTTTCCTTCCTGTTTTTTTGGCTGACAGATGATAACCTTTTTTTACTAAGCCAAAAACATTTAGGACTCTGAAATGGAGGAAGCTGATTTTCTGTGAAGATATTGGTGTACTCCCCAAGGGCATCCCTACAGGGTCTGTGTCCTCTCACCGCTTTCCACTGTGTTGTGGAGCTGTTGCTGAGAAGCAGAGGTGACTGTGCCTCTTGCAGACGAAGCAAGCTCTATGACTCTTCCAGATGAAAGTTCTATTCAGCAATTCGTCAGGGAAAGTATGTAAGAAGCCAGGCATGAATTGTATGCACATGTGTGTGTAGAGAGTGCACTAGTAGCATGTTCTACAATGACAGAAACTAGAAATAGCCCTTGAGGTCCACTCATGGGATGCGTCTTTCACCTAGTGACCCCAGAGAAAGACTGGGAAGCCAGAGCCAGATGAAATGAGAACCTGAGATGTTGTCTGTGGTGGTCTGTAGGGCTGGCACAGAGACTGTGTCATTTGTGCCAGGTGAAGAAAGCTACTTGTAGGCACAGTGGGAAAAGGAGGAGCTCCATTAAGTCATGTGTACAAACAAAACACATACAAAGTCTAAGGAATGGCATTTGGTCATCCTCCAAGATCAAAATTGAAGAGCATAAGGACTTTCACTGTTTTACTTGTACAATTCTGAATATTAATAGGCATTATGAGTTTTTTTAAAACTTGGAATATTTGAAACTTAAAGAAAAGTTGTAATAACGACAGAAATAATTCCCATGTACCTTACATGTGGATTCCCCATTTGCTTTAGCATACTGAGTATGTGTGTGTATGTGTGTGTTTGTGCACATGCACGCATTTTCTTTCTGAGCTATGTGAGACGGTGCTAGACGCACGATGTTCCTTTTCCCCCTTACATTCCAGTGTTTCCAAGAACAAGGACAGTGTACTTCTCAAAACCAAGATGAACATTGCTGTAATGCTGTCCTCTTACACAGTGAAACCAGATTGTAAAGAGAATGAGCGGGAGTAAGTAGGTGGGCTTTGGGCCTCGCCCACCCCACTGCCCTCACTGCTTCTTTCTGCTGTTACAGATGCAGCCTCCAAACACGCAACCCAGGCATTCTTTGACTGTCTGCGTGCTGAAGTAAAACAGGATGAAATTGAGGTGACTGTCATCAGCCCTGGCTATATCCACACCAATCTCTCCATAAACGCTATCACCGGTGATGGGTCCAGATATGGAGGTGAGGCAGGGTTCTTTTTCTCCTATGAAAAGCTAATGGAAGCCAGGCGTGGTGGCACACGCCTGTAATCCCAGCACGGGGGAGGCTGAGGAAAGAGAGTCACCATGAGTTCAAGGCTAGCCTGAGCTACATAGTGAGACGTCTCCAAACAAAACAAAATTTTAAAAATTTAAAAAGAAAGAAAAACTATTGGACAGCCAACAGTGTTGCTTTTTTTTTTTTTTTTTTTCCTCAGTGATTCTTTGGTCATTTTCATTTGAAAGACAAATTTTTTTGAACTAAAAACCCTCACCTAAGTTTTGGTTGTAAATACAGACTGTTGCATAATTTTCACTTCCAAGAACCTTAGCCTGGGTTGAGGACTTTGGAGTGTAGAAAGGAAGTCCTTTATCTAAAATGCCACCAAATTTCCATCTAACCCATTCTCAGATCCTAAGGTCTAAACAGTATTGTCACCATCAGGCCTAAGTGAATTAACCTCATGGCAAACAGAAAGGTTTGAGCTGCGCAGGCCTACCAATGTTACAACTGATTTCAGGGCAGGTCTTTGAGTTGAGTCTATGTGGGGGGCAGTAGTCTTGGCCTCCATCTTGCCTCATTTGCAGGCAGTGCTGAGCATGCAATGCAGATGCAGGCTGTCCTGGGTGAGTTGGACCACAAGTGCCTCCCTGGGCTTGGAACTGGCTTGCCTGTCCTGCTACTGTCCCGGTATGTCCTTCCACTCTGGATGTGAACTCTGTGGGTCTGTGCTAAAGCACTGGCCAGTGGCCTGCTATCATGCACCTTCTCTGCTAGGTCTGAAGCAAGACTGCCCTCTGGGTTGGTACTGGTCTCTCATACAGCAAATTTTCTCCACAGCAGAAGCCACAGAGGCAGGAGCCACACAGCTTCATATTTGTTTATCCCTGAAAGATAAGATACTGCTTTAAAAATTCTCTCTGGCACTTAAAAATAAGCAACAATCAGTATTCCCCATTTTTCTGCTTTACCTCAGTGAACAGACCCACAGAGCTCGGGCAGTCTGGACAGCTTACGAATGGTTTCACATGGCACGTGCCAGTGGCTTGTCTTCCCTCAGCTTGTCTTACTACTCTGGCTTTGCCAGCAAAAAGCAGATCACTAGTGAAGAAGGACCGTTAGTTACTGTCAGACTCACATGTCCTAAGCTCTCCTAGCTACCTCTTTCATCCATCACCTAAAGCAAACCATGGATTTTTTTCCTGTCTTTTGTCTAGCTGACATGACTTTGGGAGCTGGTTGTGCCTATAGGGATCAGATAGTCCCCCATCTCCCTTCTGGTAGCCCTGAAGCTAAGCCATCCCCAAACAATTAGATATGTAACATCCCTTAGTCACTGATTGCAAGATGGAAAAATGTCCTAGGTCAGGAAGCTTCTCAGATGTGTAAGGAGCTCCCTTTAAGATCCTATTTGGGCTGGCCTTCTGCTTTTCCCATAAGCACCAGACAGATGGATTCACTTTGGTCTCAAGTGGAATGGTGTCACCAGCCCCCACCTCATATGTCCCTTACCCCTACTTACCTACTTTGAACTGCAAATGGTTCCTCAGAACATGAAATCATCAGGGCCTGGCATTGTGGTTCACGTCTATAACCCTGGCAGTCCTGGAGGCTGAAGGAGGAGCACAAGCTCAAGCTGAACCTGGGCACTTAGCAAGACTCTCTTTTAAAATTCTAAAAATAAAAAAGGCCTGGGGCTATAACTCAGCAAAGGCCCTGGGTTTGGTTCTCAGTCTTGGACAATGGTGGGGTAGAATATCAGGGCTGAGGACGCTTCTGCTTTCTGATAGTGGGAAGAGCTCCCCTGTAGGGAGTGCTGCAAGCTGTCCTGATAGCTCTTTAAGCTCCGACCTCAAGAGTGAGGCCTCTGCTTCCAAGTTCATGTGTTCCTTTTATTTTAGCTATGGATAGGAACACAGCCCAGGGCCGGAGTCCTGCAGAAGTGGCCCAGGATGTTCTCGTTGCCGTGGGGAAGAAGAAGAAAGAGGTGGTCGTGGCTGACTGGGTGCCTTCCTTGGCCATCTATCTTCGCAGTCTGGCCCCTGGTCTCTTCTTCAGCATCATGGCCTCCAGGGCTAGGAAGGAGCGGAAATCCAAGGACTCCTAATTTGGACCTGAGCAACACTCCCCTGGGCATGGTTGCTGTACAGGGGACAGCTGCATTTTGTTGAGACTTGAGTAGGGGAATATACTGAAGAAACATTTCCTTGGCATGGTCTCTGTCCCCAGAGAATGGAAACAAGCCCAGGCAACAAGCTTCTTCCCAGGGTGAGGGTTAAATGCATACGGAATAAATATGGAGCAGGATTTAAACACTAAAAAGGACTAGAGGAACTGTGTGTCCTTTGAATTCCAGCCCTGCTAACTCCTAGAAATGGCCTTAATCATGTAATCAGGAGATGCCATGACATCGCCTGACTGAGCTGCTCTCCTGTTTGACTTATGCACGACCACCTTGCTGGTTGTTTTGTTAACAACCTCCGGCGCGTGAGGATGAAGGGTGTAGCTTCAGGAACTCATTATTCATACTCATTTCCAGGGCCTTATGAGGGCTCACGCAGCATGGAGGCCAAGCTAGTGTATGGTGGATTATGTGGCATATCCCAACTCTAGCACCTCATGTTCTTTAGGATTCTTAGCACCCCTTCAAGCAGAAGATGAAATTATTAAAAGAAACAATGACCAGAGAGACCCCTGCATGAGCCCAGGTGCCCTAAAACACAAAGCCCTGGGAAGTGAGTCTAAAACACCCTAGATAGATGGGTGTAGTGTTTCATGCCTGTAATCACAGCTATTGGGAGGCTGAGGCAGGATTGCTGCAAGTTTGAGGGCAGCCTTGGCTACACAGAAAGGTCGAGTCCAGTCTGAACTATATAGCAAGACCCTGTCTCAAAAAACAAAAAAAAACCCAACCCTGGTCTGGTGTAAGGAGTACCTTAATGAGAACTAACTGGAGCATCTGCCTTTCCAATTTATTAAAAATATGTGGTTAAGGTTCACTGAGTAAAAAAACTTCATTTCTGAGGTTTTAGAAATTTTTCCTACTACTGAATGTTGGAATAGTAGTTCATTGTAGATTTCCCAATTGGAATAAAAACCACCTAGTGTGTCATATTATCTTGCACTGTGTTCCAACTCTAGCCATCAAGCTTCTATTTTAAACAGCTGCCCCAAAAGATGATAAAAATCACCACACCCTAGGGTTAGGAAATTGAAGGCTTTCCAGTTTCTGGGGAGTAGGAGGACCTATAGGTGATTAGATGTGCTCTGCCTCGAAAGAAGACCTGGGATCACCCTTGCTGCTCCTAGATTATTTGTGATAATCCTGAAATGTCCCTTCCTGAAGCAAGCACTGGTCTAACACATGGGACCTCTCGAGGCAGCCCTGGGGACAGCTTTTGGACAGCATGGACAGCAGGAGACAGCCTTCTTGTAGATAAGCCCCACCCAGTGCCCACCTGGAGGTTCCCTCCAAAGGCAGCTCAGCAGTCGCCTGGCTTCAGCCTGTGGCAACCTTCATTTTGCTCTGGAATTTTTCAAACAAGTGTTTGAGCAGGGGCCACCATGGATAGCCATGTTGCTGCTATTCATTCTTCTATCCTCAAAGATTAGTGGTTTTTAGGTCCACTTTCATTCGTAAACTCTGCTTGGGGCTCCATGAAGCATAAATTTTGATTGGTTCTGCCTTCATATATCTGATAAATTTCAAAGACACTTTCCACTTTACTCATCAAGCCTGCTGGTTATTTCCCTGGTGCCTGGGCAGGAACAGACCATCTTGTGCTTGCTGCCCAAGCCCAACTCTGAAAACTAAAATCAGGTAAGCTTTACAATCTAGACAGCAGCCCCTGGCTGTTACTAGTTACATGTCTGCTCTCTGAAATGGTCCATATAGGACTCACTTTGGATTTTGCATAGGAGGGTCCAGTCACAAATGGCCTTTGCTTCCTCTCAACTGGCATTTACTGAAAGCTCTGTTAAACTCCATAGCACATCACAGAGGAGCACGACGCACTTCTCAGGGTCCTTACCACAGGTCAGGTCTGGGCAAAGGGTAGCAGAAAAGTGGGAAATGTGCTTCTGCGTGCCTTTACATAGCCTTGCGTTAGGCACACCAATGCGTGCCCTGCTGTGGGCAGCAGCACTGGCCTCACCTGTCTGGCCAGGAACCACGTAACGAAGATGGCACTTCAGGATCTGGGTTAGTCCACCAACAGGAGTCACTTTGTTCAGTGTAACCTGGAAAATGGCAACTAAAGATCCACTGTGTACACCTGGTTTCTATTTTGGACAAGGGCATCTGCTCATCTGACTTGCTGTCCCAGGACCTGTCGTATCCCAGCCACCTCCCCCATGAAATCTGAGGTACAAAATGAGCGCAGCTGGGCCAGCCACAGGCTTCCTTCCAATCTAGGTCTGTTTGTTACAGAAGCACCCACCATGCTGTGCTTGCCCAGCAGGCTCACAGCCTGCCTTCAGACACCTGAGGGTTTGTGGTTGCCAATTCCAGCTTAGCCTGCACAATCAAAATGAGGCTTGTCTGTCTAGGATCTCTGGCCAAGGCAGCTCCCTCTTCACCAATATTCCATTGGCCAAAGGCTACTGTGTGAACATACTGTGCATCTTGCCATTCTGCCATCCAGCACTCAACTGGCCAGTATTTCTAGGACCCCTGGAACTAAACCAAATTTTCTTAAACTTTTTAAAAGCCATGAATCTCCCCTACCAAACTGGCCCAAACCCTTCAGTAACTCCCTAAAGCTTTGCCAAGCACCCCAGGTGTGTGGGTTGGGCCTCCTGGATACAGCCTTCACAACTGTGTGAAAGGCCAGTTTAGCTGTACTGTCCACACTGCCCTTCAGAAGTACTGTGTGGCTCAGCCACAACAGCGGCAGCACTGGAGCCTCAGCCCTTGCACTTTGCATCCAAAGCCTTAGATGAATAGAGATCTAGGCTAAGGGGGCATAGGCCTCGGTCCCCGCTTACCGAAGACCATGGGTCCACATCAGAAACAGCTTTTAAAAAAATCACAAATGCTAGTTCCTGTGTCCCCCTAAATCACTTTCTGGGCACTGCAATTCCCAAATGAACCCAAAGGGTGGTCCTGTAACCTATAGGCCTTGTTACCTAACCCTACCATGCCCCTAAACAGTGTCAGCAGTACTGCCCTTGGAACATGCTGAGATGAGCCATGAGACCATGTTTGGGCAGGGTCTGGCAGCAGGATCTCAGATCTAGATCTGTTGTCATTGCAAGTGGTGGGAGCTGGCTGCAGTGGGCAGGGTTATGTCCAGAGTGCCATGCGTCTCCATGTAGCAACAGGTGCAGGCAGTCATGGACAGAGAACAGGGTTGAAATGCTCATAATTTTAATGGTTGATAGCTTCTGGTTGGCTCCGAATGGTACAGTTAAACAGTATACTTAGAGACCCCCAAGCACGCTCATACCCCCTCAGCAGCGTTGGCTTCTATCCACAGTCCACTGCTAGTTAAGACTTCCATAGCCCCAGACTCCTTCCAGGATTATGGAAATCACATTTTTGTAGTAAGCTGAAAAAACCCTTGGGACACCCATGATCTGTGTTCTCTTTTAAAAAATAACAAATATTAAACCAAACACCTTCCCAGGCTCTGCTGCCTCACAGGGCAAACTGTTACTGTGGCAATCTAAATCCTTCACGTCCTCTTTGTCTTTTGTGGGCTGTGTGGTTCTGTTCCGCTCCCTGTTCACTGGAGTCATACAGCATAGAGTTCGTAAATCTTCTTTACACAGTACACCAAGGCGGCCAATGCTATCGTGTTGTGCAGTCTCTTTCTGTGCAGGTCGTCCTTCCGGACCAGCACCACTGGGGTGGAGGAGGTGAGTGTGTGCAGAGGCAGTCGAGACAGTTTATAGGCATCATACTCCACTTGGTACTTGCAGCAAGGGTCAAATTGCCAAGAGATCCCATAGAGGGTGCAGCAGGCCAAGCTCAGCACGCCAGCAGGCAGGGAGATATAGTGGGAATAATCTAAGGGCAGTGCCAATGGGGTGAAGAGGCAGGCAGTGCCAGCGAGCACAGCCGTCTTGTGCAGACAGTTGCCCACGGTGATCCAGCGTGCCGTCTCATCACCGATTCGGGTGGGCTCGATGACAATGTACTTGTACTGGGCTTCCAGGGCTTGCTCCAGCTCATACTCAAACTGGTCCTGGGCATTCTCGCCATTGTAGATCTCATGCACAATGTAGCAGTCTGTGGCCGACAGGGTTACCCTTTGGTGGGGAGAGAGAGACAAGCAGTCAGGCCAAGAAACAGCAGTGTTTTCTGAGGTGCTGGGAGAAGGCTGGGGCTTGCCCCTAGGGACACATCTCACATCCGTATTTACCTGCTTTAGAACTCAACATGTGAGATGATCAGATTGTCTTTCCCCTGAAAGAATGAAATAGTAAAAGAAGAAAGACACAGGAAAAAGGAGAACTAAGAAGATAAGGAGTTAGACATATCAGGCCTGTATCAGCATGAGCCCAGAGGAGGACAATTTCAGCACAAGTGCCATGGGCGTGAACATGAGATGCACAAGGTCAGCAGCTCAGAAGCTGCTCTTGGCACATCAGGGCAACTGCAGGGCATTCTTCCATGGAAAATCATAAACCCTGCAACAGATGATGCCCGGCACTCTGCCCTTTCAGTTTCACCTTGGGGCCCTGAATCCAGACCCTCTTTTGATTCATCTGGAAGGCCAAGCCACGGCGCAGCCCACCAGCTCATCACTGTGGTACGGGCCACTGTAGAGGAAAAGCAACCTCCCTGAGCTGGGAAAGGGCAACACATCAGGACAGAAGTGGCTCATAACTTCTGTGGGAATTAAGAGTCACATGAGGGGCTTCTCACACAGCCCAAATGACACCACCAACCTGACCATGTCAAAGGACACTATTCACAGAGGCCCACAACAAAAGTCCAGTCTGATTCCCAACTTCTCCCTGGCACTGGGGATTGTGAAAATGACCCTGGCAAGGAGAAGGCTGTTCTGTATCACAGCCAGTTAATGGAGCGCCTCACTACAGTGGCATGTTGGGCAGGGTGGGGGCCAGTGAGGGGTCTGTGCAGACTTTCCATCCAAATCAGAATTTTCTCACACCTGAGACAGGAAGACCTAAGTGCAGGGCTGCATACTCCACTGCCCTGTGGCCTGTTTTAGCCTATCCAGATCTTTTTGAGCTTCCATATTGTCATGCAGCGTAGACTACTGCTCCTGGCTCTAGTGTCTGCTCATCTCAGGAAACCTTCATCCCAGCCTCACACTGAGATGCTGCTAGCCATAGCATCTGAGGAGGAATCAAGCTTTTTAACCCACCAGAAAGATGCCCCAGGACTGGTAGTCAGTGCCCCCATTCAAGTCCATGCCTCCATCTGGGGAGCCCTGGAACTGAACTGGGCCATACAGAGCCAAAGGGAACATCTACTGCAGCTGATTATTCTTGACAAAAATTGGGCTCCTACAGTGGCCAATAAGCAGCACAGCCCAAGTAACCTTAGGCAGAAGGTCTAGCCTCTCTGACCTGTCCTGACATCTACCACCAAGTGGCCATGCAGAGAAAAGCCACAGGGAGCTGGGCTGAGCTACATGATCTGTCACCACGATGTGCTAGTGACTAATGAAGACACTAAAAACAAGGTTCCCTCCCAAAACCTTCTTAATTCAGGCACAGGAGATCCTGGTCTCCTTCAGAGAAATGGCATAAAGAGAGCAGTATAAATCAGAATTGAATCCTGAGGGCAAACTTCCAGGAAAAAAAAAAAAAGACTACCAAAGAGCCCAACAAACCAGATTCCTTCCAGTTGTCACTTCTGGGCAGGCTTTAGCACTTTATTTTACTTACTTATTTTTGGTGCTGGGATGCGACTCACACATGCTACGCAAGTGTTCTAACACTGAGCTCCCCCATACCCCCCAGCCAAGACTCAGCACTTCAGAGTTGACTGAGGAGAAAGAAAGGTGTTGGGGACAGGGAAGGAGAGCTGGGAGAGAGAGCACAAGCAAGCAAAGCTGACCGAGGAAGCAGATAAGCAAGCCTCAGAAGCAGAGTTTTACTTCAGCTGAATGAAGGTTTGATTAATGTTCTAACAGTCTATCAGAAACAAAAGTCATCAGTAATGGGCTGACTGCTCCCAAATCAGAGGGAGTCCCCACTCCTAGGTGGGTGCCCCTTTCCTAAAAGGCACTGGTTAGACTCAGGCAAAGGGAAATCTTAAGCCTAAAAGCAACTGGAATCAAGTGGGGCTAAGGCAGAGCCTCCTAATTAAACACAGGTCCTGATTAAATGCAAGCACTGAGGAGAAATTTGCTCCCTGATAAGCCTGTAACAGAGTGCCAGTCATCACACAGGTAATTGATAAAATGACCCAGGAAAACGGGGTTTTTCCTTTACCGTCCTCTGTGAAGTTTCCGTGTTTGGAGAAAACTCAGAAAAGAGTTGAGGGAAGTCACTGCAGCTATTTTTCCCAAGCAGGATTCAGCATTTTAAGCCACCTTAAATAAATAAGCAAGCCTGAGGCAAAGTTTTGCTCCAGCTGGAGGAGGATGGGCCATTAGCTCTCATGCAATCACACAGAAATTCTATCACAATATGAGGATGACTGCTACCCACGTATGGGAGGGGCAGGACTCCACCCCTACGTTCCAGAGCTCGTGGCCCACAGATTTCCTTGTGGAAACCCTCAACATCATCCTCCAAGAGCCCAAGGGACCAAAGAACAGGAGACTGAAGAGTCAAATCATGCTCCCATCTGTGAAATGGAAAAGTCATCAAACCAGTTGTGTCCTGTAGACTTTCAAAGTTTGAGTCCAGAGACATATGTCTGTGGGTCATCACAGGAAAGTATGTATCCCAGGGGAACCCTCAAAGCAAACAGTGGTGTCAAGTTAGGGTTACAGAATATTCTTGCCAAGCCCCTAATTCACCCTCTGGTATTGTGTCCTCCTCGGTCCCTACTGCAGGCCTGCAGCCATCCTTAATGTGAAAAATACTGTCCCAGTAAGCAATAGCCAGTTCCTTAACCTGGAACATATCACTCCATTTTGGAAGTATATCAATAAGCATGTGTCACCTCCCAGGACCCTTGACAGTTTCCAGCTCCCTCTGCAAGCCCAAGAAGGTACCCATATTCACCTGCCCTCACCCCGCTACAGGGAGTGCTCACTCAGGTTCCTTAGGCAGGCAGGTGTGGTGGGCAAGGCTGGTTCCTGCCATCTGTCAAGGAGATCAGCAAGTGTGTGAACGAGTCCTAACGTATGTGGAAGGTAAGAGGCCACTCTGCTCCTTCTGCCTCGTTTCTGTTACGAGGTGTCCCACGCATAGCACGGGAGCAACAGAAAGCTGACACTCGGTCAGTAAGGCACTCCTGGGTCACAGATGTTCCATCAACTGGAGCTCAGGGAGCCTCTGCCTTTGGCTACAGGAGTCCTGTGATCACTAGAGCGTGCAGCCAGCATTGTACACCCAACACATACATTGCAAGAGACGTGAGCTCCTCACTGCCCGCCAAGCAGTGTCTCCTTCTGGACAGCTCAGTCCACCTCCTTCACTAAGGCAAACATGGGACTTAGACTTAACCCAGTGATCCACCATCTGAAATCAGGGGCACAGCCAGTGGAAGAACCCAGGCTCTTCACACAAGGGAAATTCCTTTAGCTGTGCCATGCATACCTGCCCAAGGCTTAGACTCATCAAGTCTGCTGTGAAGCCAGTAAAGGGGTTTTTCAGCATTTACTGGACAGAATAAAACTGACATCTACAGAAGCAGATTTCTGGGATCCCTTAAGATGTATAATGGAAGGAAGTAAAAGTTTCAGAACCAAACTAGACACAAAAAGCAGGAGTATCCCTCTGTTGGGGTCTACCACATCAGATTAAAGTCAGTACCCCAGCAGGTATTAAAGGGTAGGTCTATACTGCTAATATGGACTCTGGACTCATTTACTTCAGAAACTGGTAGCTGAGCTTCCTAGGAGAGAGACAAGTCCAGCTATCTCTCATCTACCCCAGCACTCAGCCTCAATGGCTGGCTTTGGTTTCTGTGTCAAATGTGACCTGGCTAAGAACTCGATGGAAAGCTGCCTGGATTCATCAGAGCAGCACCATCTGACCCCTAGTTGCTAAGGCCATAGGCCTCAGTACCCAACAGCCTGACTTCTGGTACATGGAAGATGATTTTTTAAAAAGCAATACCAGCCAGGTGCGGGGGCACACTCCAGTAATCCTAGCACTTGAAAGGCTGAGGCAGACAGATCATTGCAAGTTTGTAGCCCGGGCTATAAAATGAGCCCAAGGCCAGCCAGAACTGTGTAGTGAGACTCTGTCTGTCTCAAAAAGACCAAAAAAGAAAGAAAGAAAGAAAGAAAGAAAGAAAGAAAGAAAGAAAGAAAGAAAGAAAGAAAGAAAGAAAGAAAGAAAAAAAAAAAGGCAATACAACTGGGCATGGTGGCACATGCCTCTAATCATAACTACTGGGGTATGTGAAGCAGGAGGACCACAAGTTTGAGCCCAGCCTGTGTAACCTAGTAAGATTCTGATTCAACATTTAAAAATATGTATATGAAAAGAGCTAGGGGCACTGCTCAACGGTAGTGACCCTAGATTTGATGCTCAGTACCACAGGGTGGGAGAAAAGGCAATATAAGCTAAATAAGTCTCCTTTATCCAAACGTAAAAAATGTTTGGGATTTTGTATTTTCCAAATTTGGGATTATTTGCTTATAATCTATCTTGGGAATGGGATCAAAACCTGATCATGAAATTCACTTACAAATATCCACATAGCCTAAAGATATTTCATACAATATTTTACTATACATATGGGTTTTTTGTTGTTTTATGGTACTGGGGATTGAAGCCAGGGCCTTTCCACTGAACTATACCCCCAGCCCTTTTGTTTGTTTACCTGCTTTTTAGACAGGGCCTCACTAAGTTGCCCAGGCTGGGCTCAAACTTGACTCCACCTGCCTCAACCTCCTAGAGTGCTGAGATTACAGGTGTGTGTCACGCTACCCAGCTTGCACCTGTTTTGAATGGGACCTGTCACATGTACCAGTGTGCAATTTTCTATTTGTGGTATCACACTAGCCCTCAAAAAGCTTCAGATTAGGGATGTTCAACCTGTACCTAGTAGGATTTTTGTTTTGTTTTTAGCTCAGGGTTCCCTAAGGGACTATATTTTTACTTTCATTGCACATATGATCACTAGGAGACTATTATGTTCAAAAAAGAGGTGGCACTGATTAACTGAAAAGATTGGACAATCAAGGAGAAAGCTACAGAAAGTTTATAATATACCATCTATATATTTTAAAGGTATCTATGTGCTTTCATACATAAAATTTCTGAAAGGATATAAAAAGACCGGAGAATACGTCTAACTAGGGAAGGATTCTGAGTGGCTCAGGATAAAAAAAACAAAAGGAAGTATGTTTTTACTAAATGACCCCTGATCCTTTTAAACTTGGCACAGCCTCTGACATCTGGCATTGAAGAAACAGGATCATCATCCAAAACACACTCTGCCAACACTGGTCACTATGCACCCTCTGAGGCCTAGTTGGAACAGGTGGTAACCTGTTGGGGGCACCTCAGGGGGTCACTGCAGCTACTGCCCCAAATACTGCCTTGGCACAGGTATGCTACCTCAGGTTACAGGTAGCCAGGACTGGGCCTTTGTGCCTGTCTCCCTCCTTCACTCCACAGAGCCAAGGTATATGCTAGGTAGGTCTGTTGGCACTACACAACAAAGTGCCAGAAGCAAAGTGGCTTCTGCTTGAAATAGCACATGTGTGCCAAGGTTGGGTAGCTTTCTACTTGTTAAGAGCAGTGGTGAGCACAGGGTTAGGTTTATTTTATTTATTTGTCTGGTACTAGGATTGAACCAAGATAGTGCTAAACTACTTCCTCAGATCTTTTTATTTTTATTTTAAAAGAGGGTTTCAAGTTGCACAGGCTGGCCCCAAGCTTGTGATCCTCCTGCCTCAGTCTCCCATTGTAAGTGTGCACCACCACTTATAGGCACACCTGTTACTATTTTTGTGACAAAATGCACATATAAAATTTATCAATTTAATAATTTGAAACATACAATTTAGAAGTTTTAAGTAAGTTCACAATATTGTACAACTAATCTCCAAAACTTTTCCATCTTACAAAACCAAAATTCTATATCAGATAAACAACTCCCAGCTACCCCTAGCCCCTGACAACCACCACTTTACTTTTCAGTTTCTATGAATTTGACTATTCTTGGGGTTTCATGAATGGAATCACTGTATTTGCCTTTTTGTGACTGGCTATTTCACTTAGTATAATCTCTTTAAGGTTTGGCCATAATCTACTATGTACCAAAATCTCCTTCCCTTTTCAGATTAATATTCCTTTGTATGGCTACAACATCTTTGTTTATGTATGAATCTGCCAATGGGAACCTAGGTTGTTTCCACTTTTGACTATTGAATCACATGTATAATACAACATTATTGTATCATGAGTTCATCTGCAAATCTTTTGAGTATATACCTCGAAGTGGAATTGCTGGATGTTTTTAGATTTTTGAGGACTGCCACACTGTTTTCCATAGAGACTATACCAGTCACTCTACCTTCCCACCAACACTGCATAAGAGCTCCAATTTTTCTAAGTCCTTGCCAACTTTGTTTCTTCTTAACAACCATGCTAATAGGTATGAGGTTCTTCTTCACGTGGTGGTGACCCATTAAAGTTTTCCTTCTTGCTTTTCCGTTTCTTTCCTGAACTAAGAAAGAAAAAAGAATAGGAGAAGAGAAGGAGACAGGGAAGGGGGGAAAAACAGAAAAGAAAAAAAGTGCTTCTTTTATAATGGAGAAAATAATTATAAAATTTTCTTACAAAGAAAAGTCTCATTTAACAATTTGTATCTCTTGAGGTAAAAAGACCTCTCCTGCCAAGGAGAGCAGGAGGCAGCCACTTCCTGTCCTAGAATCTTCTCAGTAACCAATGAGAATCCCCAGGGATGAGACCATCAGCCCTACCCGTCTGGTATGAGAAGCCATCAAAGGCCAAAGTGTGCTGGTCTCATATCCTGGCAGTCCTGCCAGAGAAGTGGCAAAATCTCCCATTTCCCTGTTTCACTCAAGCAAGCACTGGTCATAGTGCCCAACAAGCTTCCATCGTTTTTAAATTTATCTTGCTAGACCCAGAAAAACCCTATCTATCTATAGTGACTTTAGCCCACTTCTCAGACTTGGGCCCTGGGCACTCAGACAAGATTCAAGTGTGAACTTACATCTAGAACACAAGGGATGATTGAGCTCACTGAAGAGAGAGACTGTTATCCTCACAGCATCCCCAGCAATAGGCCTCAATGTAACAAGCTTCCAAGAGACACTAGTGCAAGGGGTGAAGAAAAATAATGATGGTAATTAATAAGAGAACTGGTATCTGAAAAATTAAAGTGGGTCCATGTAAGGTTCACCTCATAAATGAGTGGTATGAAGTGCTGGACTGTATGTACCTCAATCCCTGCCTCCAGGATCCAGGAAACCCACTTTTGGCTAACCCAGCATTGCTTCCTCAGGCCCCTAAAGAAAGGAGAAAGATTAAGCAATCAAACCCTATGCTCCTGATTAAAGGGCAGCACAGACAGGAACAGGCAGACAGGCCCAAATATGAGGGCAGTTCCAAAGAGTCCAAGGAAGTCTCACCAGGCACCTGAGTCTTTTAACTGTCTCAGAGACAACCATGTGCAAGAGGTCACGCTCCTCCTCTGTGGTCTAGTAACTGAGCAGCTCCTCCACCTGGGGAATAACAACAGAGTGCCAAGTATAATATCAAGGAGCTAGGGTTCTAGTTCCCTCTCACTTAATTACTGGCATTGTGTCCAGGAGCAAAGCACTTTCTACTTGGAGCCAGCTTTTTCATGTCAAGTAGGGTTAAAGGCCCTGCCTCACCCAAAGCACCAGGAAAGAACATGGGCAGTTCCTTTGTGCTTGCTGACAGAGCACCCCTGACCAATGGCCACAGCCCCTCGGCTCACAGAGAAAGACATGCCCAGCTCAGGCTCTGGCAGAGAACCCTTGGCCTCAACCACCTCCCTCACATAGGATAAGACTTCCCCATGTCAGAAAGGTAGGTCTCCACTGGAATGTGGCTTGAATGAACCATAGAGGAATAAATCAATGCAACTGGAATGTAAACTGTCTAAGTGAATAAAAAAACCCAGAAATGTCTCAAACCATTGCAGATCCTAATCTAAACTTTCTAGCGCTACAAACACAATGTGCGTTCCAGCCGTGGGTGACACCATTCTTCACTGACCACCTGCCACCTGAGCAGAAGAACCCAGCCCAAGTAGCTACACACTGACAGACATGGGTGCAAACCCTGTGTCTACTCATCTCCTCCAGACAAAGAGGAAAGAAAAATTTTCTCTATATGTAAAAGTCAGAAGTTAAATATCCCAACTCCAAGAGTACCCAGTTCTAAAAGTGAAGGATCTGACCAAGAAGAGTGTCTGTCTCCTTAGGAACAAAAACTAACCTGCCAACAAGGCTGGCTATCTATTCAGCTGGAGTGGACACTAAATCCCACAACGACCATCTGGACCCTGTCCATTTGTGTTCACAGATAAAAACTCAGCCCTCTAAGGTGGCAGAGAAAGATGCAGAAATGACCCCATAGTAATCCCATGGAACTGGCTGCTTAAAAGCTAGTGCAGATGGCTGCAGAGGCTGGGGCAGGAAAGGCAGCAGAAAACTGTCACACTCTGGAAGCTGAACACCCAGGCTGCCTTCATCATGCTCAGCCACAGATCAAACACATCTTCACATGACAAGAATTCAGAGCACAAGGCTATACTCACATTCCAGTAAACACGGAGAACTCAGAGATGCTCAGAGGCCCTGAGAGAGCAGCACCAAGCAGCCCAAGACAGGTGGGGCTGTCTGTGAGCTGGTCCAGGCTGGCACACAGGTAGCAGAACACACAGATACCTGCTCTGTACTTTCCTAGATGCGCAAGTGTGCCTCAAAGACGCCGGCAGGACAAGTGGCAATCTGTATGATGTGCTCGCTGCCAGTATGCTGAATTCTGGACAAGAATTCAAGTTACAGCTCAGAGTCTGATGTTCTTCATTACAAATACTGTTGATTCCCTAGATTTAATGGAGTGGAGAGAAAAATCAACATGCAAGCAGCTATTAGTTTACTATTTCTACCCCTCCTATTTTAGTCTAGAGAACAGTACAGCCATACCTATAGAACTCTGCAGTGATGGAAATGCCCTCTATATGTGCTGTCTAACAATGGTAGCTATTAGCTACCTGGCTCCTGAAATATATGGCTGGTTGAGAGTGAAGAGCTGATTTTTCCATTGTATTTAATCTTAATTAATTTAAATGTAACTGTTGCTAGGCATGGTGGCACATGCTTATAATCCTAGCACTTGGAAAGCTGAGGCAGGAGAATCACTGTGAATTCAAGGTGAGCCTAAATTGCATAGTGACACTGTCTCAAAAATGTAATTGTCACATGATAATTGAATCACTTAGCTCTAGTGCTACAGCTGTGTTTCTAGACTTAAGAACCAAGTAAAGACAGAACCCATATACTACATGCTGTGTGTGAACAGACTGTGGCATTAGGTAGACCTTTAAATACAAAGCATGTGGCCAGGGGTATAGTTCAGCAGCATATAGTATGAGCACCTGCCTGGCAAGTGCAAAGTCCTGAGTTTGATTCCTGGTATTAAACAAACAAACAAATAAATACAAAACATGTTGCACACTCTGCAGCCACTGACAATTCTGGCAAGTTTGTAAAAATGTTGCTCTGCTCTGCTCCAGCCCCCACCCCATATAGCATTCCCTTTAGTTTCGGCTTACAGCAGATGCCAACCAGGTGTGAGCAGCAATTTGGGAAAGTGTTCTTACAGTGGAGCTGAAATCTGAGTCAGTCTGAATGTGTCATGGAACAAAGTCATTTAGGAGCTGTAAACAGCCTACTTCAGTCATGAGGGCCAATAATAAACTTGGGCCTCATAATGTATGGTGCTGGGCTATCAATTAATCCAGCTTGCCCCCACCCAGTCATGCCACTGAGCAGGAATAAAGGTATGCCCAACAGTTAGCTCACAGGCGAGGGCAAGTTATGTTTCCATGTCCTGCTGGGCAAGGGAAGTTCTTAGGGATGATGGACTTAGGGTAAACAATTCTCCCATGATACCTGGCTAGGGCCTTACAGCAAAGGGGTGTGGGGGCTAACCTTTAGCCACATAACATTATCTGGAAACAAAACAGCTGGTGAGTCTCAAACTACAAAATCAGACACCTCATTCCTGGCTGACACACATCTGTATGTATGAGTACAGCCTTGGGTTTGTTGTCCAAGTTTGCAACCAGAACACGTACAGGGACCAAGCTGGTTAACTGCAGTAAGTGTGCCAGGTGAATTACATCGAATTACAAAGCATTTACCAAGTCAACCTATACCCAGTTTTGCTGAATCTTTTATGTGAAATCTGTTGGAAACTAATTTCTATTCTCTTAAAGGCTACTGAGGGGGATGGAGGAGTAGCTCAGTAGTAGAGCACTTGCCTATCATGCACAAGGTGTGGATTCCCAGCACTGCAAACAAGACAACACAACAAAAGCCATGGAGGCTCAACAAAGATGGGTTCAGCCCATAAACTGGTTGGCAACTCTTGAATTAGCACTTGTTTCAAGTCAAAGGAAAAATAATTCCCAGTATCTATTTTCTTAGATCAGTAAAAGGTTAATGACAAGGTTCCTATAATGTTTGGGCTTCAGTGTTTTATTTTGGAATTGAACCCAGGGCCTTTCCATGGACCACAACGCTTTTTAAAATATTTTAATCTTTAAAAAACTTCTTTAAAATCTCGAGATTGGCTCTCACTGAACTGCTCAGGCTGGGCTTAAATTTTCCATCCCCCTGCCTCAGCCTATCAGAGCTCTAGGATTAGAGGCATGCACCACCATGCCCAGTCACCTGCACTACTTTTAAGGTATCCCTGTTGGGCCCTTTCAGCTGTTTTTATCCAGGGAAGAACACCTTTCCCGCTGATGTGAGCTTTCTAAGCAGTTCATTTCTTATTACTGCAGAATTAATGTTTGTGATAAAAATCTTTATAAAGTTCTGGGTTTTAACAATATATGCAAACTACAGAGGTAATTTCTTTTAATGGTGTCTGAGAATTATCAAGTGGGAATTAAAACTCCCTGCCACTGCACTTCCAAGGAACAGGAAATGCAGGACAATGTTGGATAACCGTAAGCTCAAGAATAAAATGTAAGCTGTCGTAACTGCCAAATAGGAAGAATCTTTTGGGCTGGGGAATTAGAATAGAATCAATCAGAAAAAAGGAATAATCCAGAGTCGCTGATAAAACTTTTCTGTTTGACAATCCTTCCCGAAACAACCAAAAAAGCAAAACCAAAACTTGCCTTTCTCCTGAACTCTTCTATGCCAAACAAACTTAGCAAAACAAAACAGTTTAACCCAAATGGCTCTACAGATATACAAACACTCCTCTTCCAAATTTCTAGTGGCCAGATTTTAGTAGCTTCTAACAAAAGACGCTTTCCACAAGCAAAACTTGTAAGTGCAACACGGAAACTACTCCAGTCTCATCTTCTGGAAACTGAGGCCCACTCTGGAAGCAACAAGCTCTTAGCACTCTAATCACACTAGGAAAGGTCACAGTAAAGGACTTCCAGGGCAGGAGCCCTTGCACAGAAACCTCCAACAGTCAGTCACCGGGAATGTCCATAGTGAAAGTGGCTAGACCTCGGCTGGGAGACATTACTTACTAGGGAGAGTCAGACTTCAATGTAAACGTGCGCATCGCACGGCCCGCCAAGCCTTCCCTTCCTTTCCACCTCGCCACGTTTGGAGCCGCGGCCGACACGACCACGTGCGTGACACAGCGGGGCAGGGACTCGGACGACGCTTGGCCACGGACAGCAAGACTGGCCAGGGCCTGGGCCTACGCGGGAATCGCGTTCTCCCGGCCGGGCCCAGCCCCTGCCCAGCACAGCCAGACCCCTCCCCCTGTGCCACCCGCCGACACTCTCTCCCGGACCGCCGGGCCCTGCGAAGGCCGCACCGGCCCACTCCCGAGTCTGGGTGCCCCCTGCCCGAACCGTGTGCCCGGCGGGGCAGCGGAGCCCAGGCACAAAGGGCGCGAGAACCCAGGCATTGTCAGCTCCCTGACTGCGAGCCGCCTCCTGGGAGCAGCGAGCCGCTGACCCTTACCTCTCTCGGGCGCTGCCGCCACTGCTGCCTGGGCCCAGACGCCTCCTTCCCCACGCGGCCATCTTGGAGACACTCGGCTCGCCAGTGTCTGGCGCCGAGGGGCCGCGAGGGCGGGCGGCGGGCTGGCTGAGGGGAAATGTAGTCCAGTCCGCAGCCATGGGGCGTGGGCCGAAGCTCACGGAACTACGGCACCCATAATGCCGCGCGCCGGAAGCCGCCATAGAGGGGCGGGGCGGTCGCCGCCAGGAATCCGAGCCCGGAACCCGCATCCTGGGTGGTGGGGCGCCCACCGTCTGGACGTCCTTGGGTTCGGGGAGCTTGCGGCTGAAGGAGAAGGGAAGGAACGCGCCTACATCTCCCAGAACCCTGCGCGGGAGTGGCCCTGAACCCGCATGCGGTCTCCTTTGCCTCGGGGCTCTCAGACTCCGTCCCCTGTCCTTCGCAATCTCCTCACTTTCTCAGCTGGCGGTGGAATGGGAGAACTCGCGGCCTCGGCTCTGCCCGTGCCTTTCTTCTGGGGAAACGGAGCCAGACGCGGTTCTGGCTGCCTCAGGGTCCTGGCTTGCAGGCGTAAGCTGTTGGAAGACGGGCTCTGAAAGAGGAGAAATAGCTACAACATGTGATAATTGCTACGAAGGAAATAGTGTTCTAGGTAGAAAAAAAGCCTGTTGAGAGTGAGTTCCTGCTCACATAGTCCACTCATGTGCGCATACTTATCATATTCTGGCACCGCTCAAGGCTTGTGCTGGGCACATCATCTCACTGATGAGATCCCTGCTTCAGGATCAAGCATTTCCCTATCTGGACACTGCTATAAAGAGAAGTCTAGTTGCTGCTTCCTCAGACCTATGGACTGTTCTAGAAGCTCCCTTCCAAGCACGAGTTGCACTAGTTGGTTCCATAATTATTTGAGCAAAGCTAATGCAGAAATCTATAGTTGCAAATCCAGAGAAAAGTGCAGCCACTGCCCTCCACACTCATGTCTGGTGTAACTGCAAACCTGAACAAGAGAGTTCACGGGTAGAGGTGACTCACATTGCTAAAGATTTTTTTTTTTTTTTTTTTTTTTTTGCATTTCTCTGCAGCTCACATTCTACATTCTAGGATAATTTTAGCTGCTTAAACTTCTTTCTACTCCATTCTCACCGGCAGGATGTGATTCATGCTCCTTAGCAATCTTCTAGCCCTTCTTTATTTTGGAGGTTGCCTCTGTAACATCAACTGCCTCTGGTTCCTGCCTAGAACTTTACAGGCTGGTAAATTCAGAGGGTTTGTGGGCCACATAAGTGTCATGCTGTGCCTAAAATATTCCTGCTCCAAGCAGCTTTAATGCTTTAAGACCTTGGATGGACCTGTTGAGTGTCTACAAAGTTCCCGGGTTTTCAAGTTGGGTTGTACAACCCAGCCTTCAAGTACCCATGTATAGCAGTACTAGACAAATCTAAAAGATGTGTCTCTTTAACCAGTATGGTGATTAAGGGCGTGTACTAGAGATTCTAGAACACAAGTTTTGAAGCATGGCTCCACATTTTTGGGTCTGGCTCTTTACATAGCTTCTGTATGTCTTAGTGTCTTCATAACATGGAAATATTAGTACCTCCCCCTAGAGGACTGCTGTAGTATTTGATGAAATAATATGTGCTATTGGATAGCTCCTCTGAAAGTGGCTTGCCAACTAGATGTTACTGGGTTCTAGGTTGCTTGCCATTCCTTCTGGAATTAGATTCCAGGTTTTCCTCTGGAGCAGAGTTCAACAAAATGAACAAAAAGCAATAGCCAAGTTTATTCACGAAAGTAAGGGCCAGGGATATAGCTCAGTGGCACAGCGCCTGCCTGGCAAACAGAAGTCATGAGTTCAATTCCTGGTACCATGGGCACACACACACAAAGCCAAGCTGTAAGAAAATAAAAGTGAAGAGAGAGAGAAACTGGCTCTGTAGAGTGAGCTTTGGCCAAATAAAAGAAAAAGAAATAAAAGGACACCCTGAAGAAAGCAGGACAGGAATCCACGAAGAAAATCAAAGATCATAATAATAAATTTTTGCTTTTTTTTTTTTTTTTTTGTCTTTTTGTGACAGAATCTCGTTATGCAGTTCACATCAGCCTTGAGCTCACTTTGTAACCCCGGCTGACCTTGAACTCCTCCTGCGATCCTCCTGCCTCATCCTGCCGAGTACTGAGATTACAGGTATATGCCACCATGCTGCGTTCTTTTAGACTGCCCAAGTCTTGAGCAAACTGCAAGAACTTCAAGATGTGGCGCTGGAATCTCACACTACAGGCTGATGGCCAGCCAGGCTATCCTATTGAAAACCTGCTGGAGTTCTTGAGAGAAGTTCGGGTGCCGGGCTTCTGGAACTGTTCTGTGCATGTGTTCTGGGATCTTATAATTAACTGGCCACCTCCCCAGCCAGCTTCACCAGGTCCTAATCTATCTCAATGCACTTCTTTTGATCGTTATGATGATGCTATGAAAATGATAACTTGGAGAATCATTAACGAGTTCAAGACCAGCCTGGGCTACAAAGTGAGCTCAAGGCCAGCCTGAACTGCATAGTGAGACTCTGTCTCAGAAAGACAAGAAAAAAAGAAAGAAAAGAAAATGATAACTGCCAGGCATAGTGGTGCACTCAGGAGGCTGAGGCAAGAGAATCACTGTGAATTTGAAGCCAGCCTGGGCTACATACTGGGTTCAAGGCCTGCCTGAACTACAAAACAAGACCCTGTCTCAAAAAAAAAAAAAAATGGTGGTGGTGAGAACATAGTTACTGTTGTTACCAATGTTCAGTTTGCAAATGAGGAAACCAAGGAGACCTGAGTGACTTGCCAAGGATGCGCTACCTATGAAGACCACAGTCATGATTTGGACCCAACAAATCCAGGTGCAGAGATCACAGTGTGCTATCGTGCCTCTCCAGAGGTGCTCTGGAAATGCTGTTGTGAGTGGAGCAGATACCGGGTCCACGTCTAATTTACACAGCAAATGAAAATGCTCCAGTAGCTGTGGACCTGGGATGATTTTCCCAGCTCACCAGCTCTTCCACCTTCCTCTCGATTTCTAGAAGCCCATCTGCCAATTGTGCTGACTTCAACTGGGATCCTCACAGCATTGTCTTGAGGTCACTGTTACTGCGCAGGCATTACCTGGAAAGTTCTTGGCAGGTTGATTCTCATAGCATGTATTCACAGAGCATTTACTGAGACACAGCCTGAATGGTGAAAATTGGAATTTTCTCTGCTCTCATGGAGGGCAAATGAAGATGAGTCCCTGAATTGCTGGCAAAGAGGCAGTCAGTGGGGAGGACATAGCTTGTGTTCAAAAACAAGCTGCCGCATTTACTACACTTTCCATTCATTTACCCTTATAATAAATAATGATCAAGTGCATACGCCATGTCAAGCAGTCTCCTAGTCACAAAGGCACCACATGTTGCAGGGCAAACACTGTTCTTGGTTCCATAGGCTGTACATTCCAATGGGATAAACAAATGAGTAAATATTTCTGGGAGTGATAAGTACCATGATGATGTAAAAGAACGACTTGGAGATTGTGTATGGTAAGAGGTGTCTTTCAAAAGGCAACATTTAAACATGATCAAGTAAAGACAGACATGTGAAGGGCTAGAGACAGAATATTCCGTGCTGAGAGAATAATTGCAGTGGCTGTGGAGTGTGGATGGGTTTGGTGCAATCTAGTAACGGCCAGGGTGGCTAGAACTCAGAGGGGGCAGGAATGGCCCTCAGTTTGCCCAGTTAAGTCACCTTGCTCTCTTTTAGATTTCAGTTTTCACGACTGAAAAAGTGAGGATAATTTTACTCGTATTAGTCAGAGTCTAATTAGGAAAGAACCACCCTAGGTATTTTGAACAGGAGGAACTGAGTGTAAGTTGTTATTTACAAAGGTGTGAAAGGGCAAGAGATACTCAGGGGCAGTAAGTGGACCCAAAGAGGACCAACTGGAGCTGTGTGCTATGCTCCTTCAGCTAAAGGAAAAAAGCAAGAGTGATATTTCCAGAAGCGAACAGTCTTGAGCGACTGAACAGGATCCCCTAGCTGCACTGGGTGGGAGTGAGGGGCTCCCGAGAGGCAGCTGACTCCATCTCTATGCCCTGATGTGCTGCCAGAAACACACTGTAATGGTTTTTCCCTTAGTCTCATTTTCCGAACCCCCACCAGTGCCTCCCATTTGCAGAGCCAGCTGATAAGAGTCAGGGAAATGTAGTTTTCAGGCTTCCAGCCATGGCTATATAGTAGAATGTAGAAATGTAAATATGGAATGAAGACAGCAGACACCATTCCCACAACCTGTTTTGCAGAGCTGCTTTGGGGAACAGAAATAAATATGTGCTCAAAAAATTATGCCTATTCTTATGCTTTGGATCACATGGTCACTTATTGGTGACTCCTTCAAAAGCATATTTTTGGTATATTATTTTATAGAATCTTTGACTTTATATTTAAAACCATCAAAATGAGCTTTTTTGTGGTACTAGATTGAATTCAAAACTATATCTTCAGTGTTTTTTTATTTTATCAATTCAGGGCATAGAGGCAGCCATGGAGCTCAAGAATTTTTTAGAAAATGGCAAGAATGAGCTCAGCATAGTGATGCACACTTGTGATCTGAGCACTCAGCAGGCTGAGGCAGGAGGATCGCTGAGTCTGAGGCCAACCTGGGCTACACAGTGAGTCTTTTTTTAAAAAAAAATTTTTAAGAGGAGGAAGGATATATTGAGAGAAAGACAGTTTCTATCAGAGATGGACAGAAGGGAGCCTAGGAAGCAGGTTGCCTGCTTCTCAAGGTTGTATATTGAGTAAAGCCACAAAATAATGTAGGTTTGAGGAAGGACAGAACTGTAATCAATCAATAAAATCACAGGAATAGTTTCTTAGGTAATATTGCTCCAATGGAAAATCATAGGATGGGTATAAAGTGAGACAAAACTATGGTCAATCAATCAGTGCCAAGTATAGTTGCTAAGGCAATACTGATTAAATAGAGATCGAATGGGGAGACAAGTCATGTAGCAAGCACACTTGGGCATCCACGGTCTTTCCTGAAAGGGATGGGTAAGGAGGTCGGTCTCCATCCCAAGGTGAGTGAGCCTACTTAGAATATTCATCACTACACAGAGAGTTCAAAGCCAATGTGGAATACATAGTGAGACCCTGTGCCAATGAAAAAGAATTTAAATTCTGAACGGGTAATGTATCCATACGGTATAAAATTCAAATTACATAATAATATGCAATGAAATTTTGTTTTTCTTCCCTCGTTTTCCATTGCATAGTTCTCTGCATCCGTGTCAGTGGCCTCTGGAGGCTATGACTAGTACTTTTCATTTTGCTTATTTTATTTTTAGTTTTTGATTTTAGGTATGGTCTTATTCTGTAAGTACAGGCTACCTGGGACTCACTAAGTTGCCAGGTTAGGTCTGAATTTGTGCTCTTCCTGCCTCAGCCCTACTTCCCACCCCACAGCTAGGATCACTGGTGTGTGCAGCTATGCCTGGCACAAGTGCCTTTCTTATATATCCTCTACAGAGCCTTTACACACACACAAGTGTACACATATATTAAAGTACTTTTTATTTTATATAAAGAGTACTGACTTTGTGTTGCACACCTATAATCCCAGCACTTGGGAGGCTGTTCAATTAACTGCGTCTTAGAGATGCCTCTCCATCAACTCATATCAGATTTGTTTTAGCAGTAAGTGATATTCCATCAATTAGATAATTTTATTAATGAGGCCCCTAATAGCTTTCTCCTAGTTCAGTGAATGTTGCGGTAAATGTGTACGGTCTACTTTCTGATGTCCTTGTGTGACTGTGATGAAATCTGTGAGAGTGACAGATATTGCCACACTGCTCCCTGTTCCCCACAGTGTGTGACAGGGCCTGCTTCCCACAGCTGCACTGGCTCTGTTAGCAAATACTTTATCTTCACCAAGCTGACAGATGAAAGCTAGTGTCTTGCTCAGTGCAGTGTGTAGCCTGGAGCAGATCCTGAAACAGGTAAAGGACATTGTGGAAAGCAGGTGACACCTGAATGAAGTCTTTAGGCTGCATGCAACAGGCGTGGCCACATACTATGCTAGCATCTGGGGAAACAGGGAGAGGGGTGTGCGGCCACTATTTTGGCAGTTTTTTCACTGCCAAAATTATCCCACAGCTTCATTTTAAAAATGATATCTAGTGGATTTGGGGTATAGCTCAGTGACAGAGTGCTTGCATCATATGCAAGAGGCCCTGTATCAATCCAATAATTAAAAAATAAAATTGACCTAGGCATGGTGTGGCATGCCTATAATCCCAGAAGGCTGAGGCAAAAAGATCACAAGTTTGATTCCAGCACGGACTATTTAGCAATTTGGTGAGACCCTATCACAAAAAAAAAAAAAAAAAAAAAAAAAAGGATTGAGGGAGCAAGGGGCTGGAGATGTAGCTCAGTGTGAAGGTCCTGGGTTCAATCCCCAGCACCAGAGTAAGGGTGGGGGTAGGGGAAGATGGCTTTAGTAGTGCTTATCCAGTAAAAAATAAAATAAATGTTGCAACTTATTCACTTTTTTAAAAATTTAACTTTTTCTAATTCCTGTCATATGGTACCGTTTCTTATTCCCACACATTAAAGTATAACTTTATTATTTCCCCTCTCTGATTGTGCAGTTTTGCCCTACAGGATCTTGTTCTTCAGTCACAAAAGTCGGATTCACACATCTAATGAAACAACACGTGGATGATGACGCGAGCCCCTCACAATGCTCCGGCCCTGCCTAAGCAGGTTAACAGGTACCCTTCCCCACTTTCCCTTCACATCACCATACTATCCAGACAGTTTAATTTTGAAATTTTCAATTGATATATAGTAATTGTACATATTTATGGGGTGCAGTTGACATTTCAATAGATGTGTACATTGTGTAATTGAAACCTCTATTTTTTTGCAATTTAAAAATTTTTAAAATTTATTTTTACTTATTTATTTATTTTTGAGACAGGATCTTGCTACACAGTTCAGTCTTGCCTTCACTGTGTTGCTCAGCTTGGCCTCAAACTCAAGGTGATCCTCCTGCCTCAATGTCCTGAGTTTGCAGCGTCCTGAGCTGGGATTGCAGGAGTGCACCATCACACCCGGCAAGACCTCTATTTAATGTGCACAGCAGCCACTGCCAATAATGGATTAGGATCCTTTCGTACCTCATTTTAACTTAATTTCCTCTTTTTCTTTTACTTTTTGAGACAGGGTTTTGCTATGCTATTTAGGCTGGCTTTGAACTGTCCGTGTAGTGCAGGCTGGTCTCAAACATGCATCAATCCTCCTGCGTCAGCCTCCTAAGTACTGGGGTTACAGGTACCTGCCGCTATACCCATCCCTTAATTTTCTTCTGTAATCACATCTATTTCCAACAGGTCCTGGATGTTAGGAGGCTCACATATGGACACGGAGAAAACGTCATTCAACCCATGCTATCGTTTTAATTGGATAATATCCCCTAAGGTCCATGCGTTATAGGCTTGTTCCCCAGGGTGGCGCTGTGGAGAAGTGGTGGAACCTTTGGAAGGGAAGGCCTAGCAGGAGGTCACAGTTGGAGGTGTGGCCCTAGGGAACTGTGGAACCCAGGCTCACTTTGTCTCTGCTTCTGGTTTAAGATAAGAACACTTTCTCTAACAAGGGCACTGGCCTTGAGTTGCTGCCCTCACTAGAGGCCCAAACTGTCACGCTGCCAGAAGAAGTCTTAAACTTTCAGAACCGTTAACAGATAACTCTCTTTGCTTCCTGCGAAACCGGTGCCAGGCATTTTGTTGTAGTGAGAAATTAACGCAGCCCGTGATAGGTAGGCTAAAGGATGCCACCACTTTCGGGCAGTGAACTGAGGTGAATTTAGCCAGCTCCCCTTCATCTTGGGCTCACTGGCCCTTCTGCTCCCTACTGCCACCTGGGCATCAGCAGGCCCCTCTGGCTGGCTCTGCCCCACCTATGGAAATGGTGTTTACCTGGTGGCCGTTTTCAAGATCAGTCTTAAACATCTGCACTACTGAGATGACCAGGAATCCTGACACCTCTCACTGGTGCAGACAATGAGGATGGTGACATGCAAATGCCAACTTTCCCATCAACACCTAGGCCCTTGACAGCAACCACTCCTGCCCTCTCTCCCTCTCTCTCTCCTCCTTCCCAATCCCTCTTCCTCTCTCCCCTTCTTGGCCCTCAGTGTCCCTCCTTTCCAGACTGGAAGACTTCCTTCTTCCTGGGATGCCTGTGATGGCCCAAATTTTTTTAACATTCCTCCCATGGAGGGGTACCTGTAGCCTCTCCAGAATCTGGGTGGCCCTGTGACTACTTCTGTCCCTGGAATATGCAGAGAGTGATGTGCTGTGTGATATCCAGAGTTGGCTACCAAAGGTGTTTTGCCCAAACCCATTCCTAAAGCTGCCTCAAAAGCAGAAGTGAGAGAGGACCCTCAAACTGTCCCAAGATGGGTCAGTTAAGATTCTAAAGAAGTACTCACCTCCAGGGTCCCATTTATTAAGCATTTATTAAGTGAAATTACTGCTGTGTGGGCTGCAGTGTAACCTCACCAAGGGACTGTGAAAGAAAAGAGATGTCCTTCTGCCTACGTAGATCTGCAGCCAAGATTGTCCAGGTATGTTTTTCTGAGAGTTTAAGAAATTTGGGCTCAGGGCAAGGGTTTATTTCTTTTGTGTTTTGGGCAACAACCTAAACCACGTAACATTAAGCCTTCTGGGACATCCACAGCTTGCTAGCCACAGAGCAGTCAAGGAAGTCTGTGATTTCCACTCGGGACACAGTGAGAAGCACTGGAGGATGCTACCAAAGGCCACAGGTGCTGTGTTGTTCATTGGAGCTACCTGCGCTGAGGTGGAGTTCTGTGGCCACACCTGTGAGAGGTGAGTATGCAACTGTAGCCATCCAGCAGGGCGGTTCTGCACAGGGAGGAGTGCTCAGGGTTCCATTGCACCCTTTCCGAATTCCTCACCCATAGAAGCCATTGGCAGGAAAAAAAAGTGCTGTTGTCTGATTCTATATGTTCCCGGGTGGCTTGTGATGCAACAAAACTAGCTGCAATTACTCAATTAGAGTATTTAGAACCGGGCATGATGGTGCACATCTGCCATCCCAGCACTTCAGAGACTGAGAGGATCGCTGCCCCTTTGAGACCAGACTGGGCTACATAGTGAGTCCCTTCCTCTACCTCCAAAAACTAAAAAGGTGTTTATAAAGCAGACCTGGAGCTTCAGACAGAATCCAGCCTCACAGGGTGCCACTGCCCAGAAATCCAATCACCCTTGAACTGTCACTAGAGGTTTGTTTTGCTTTGGTTTGGTTTTTTGAGACAGAGTCTTGCTGTATAGTTCAGGCTGGCTTTACACTCACTAGGAAGTCCAAGCTGGCCTTGAACAGGCAGCCATCCTCCTTCATCAGCTTCTCAAGTGCTGCGTGACAGGCATGTGCCACCATGCCTGGATTCCCATTTTCTTTATAAACTATCCAGATATTGAGTTATAGCAACAGAAAGCTGACTGATAAAGGACTTCAGAATATGAATTGAGGGAGGGCACAATTTGGCCTATAACACTCTGTTTTCTGGTTTGGACAGCAGCCGTGTAATGAAGTGAGTCTTATTTGGCCTTCTCTGGATTCTTCCTGACTCATCCTTCTCCAACTTGAAAGAAGCTAGAAGCTCAAGAAGGAGTTAGAATTCACAAAGAAGAGAGATTTTGGACAAGGACACGGTAGGAGAGGACCTTGCTCTGTATCCCCAGTTTGGGGGGCAGTAGGCTGGCAAGCCCCACAATTGAAGGGGTCAAAAGAAGAGAGGCTATAGTGGTGGTCAAAGGGGCTGCACTGGGACTGCACGTGTTCCGACTCTGGGTGGAAGAAATGGAAGCTATTTTGTTATTTGTTCTTCGTGGTGCTAAGGATGAAACCCAGGGCCTTGCACATGCTAAGCAAACATCCTGTCACGACCCAGTAGGGGATGGGAATTGCTATAAATCCTGTCCTGCTCTATGGGATGGCTGGAGAGACAAGGGACACTACCAGGAGGATGGACCACCAGAATCTTCAGAATAGAGAGAGAAATGGCCAGGACCACAAAGAAAATCCATTCCCATGAGCACTTACTCCTCAGTTCCCTTCCTTGCAACCCCTGGCAACCACTAATCTACTCTGTTTGTCGACGTAGCTATTCTGGAGATTCCATATACATAAACCATATAATCTTTTTCCCTCCATGTGTGGCTGTTACTCACAGTGATGAAAATGCTCTCCAGGTTTACCTGTATTTCCATGGGTCAAGAACTTCCCTCCTTCCTCTGGGCCAGTAGCATCATACTACATGGATGTGCTACAGTGTGTTGATCTGTCATCTGCTGTTGGACCCTGGGCTTGTCCCACCTTCAGGCAACACGAATGGCACTGCTTCAGATATCAGGTGGGCCGGACCTGTCTGGATAGCATTACGTGGCCGCCTCTGGGCTGTCTTCCTAAATTCCAGCTTTGGGACCCCCTGATTCTACTTCTGGTGGAAGTGAATAAATGAAAAATTACCATGAAAGCAAAACTTGGCTTTAAACCAACTGCGTAGATCAACAGAACTACTCTGGGATCACCTAACTGTCACTTAACTGGAATTCTGGGGCTGCTGGCGGCAGCTTCAGCCGCGTCTGCCCCAACGACAGGCCATGGAGAATCATGATCTGGCTCCGCATCAACTCATTCACTTCAACAGTCACATGCCAGGTGCCCTGCTTGAAGGAGCTCAGGAAAAGGAAGCCCATCGCAGAGCCCTCTGTCTAGCCTTGCACCGAAGAGAGAGATGTCATGCGAATGTGTATGTCCTTTCAATTGCCCAATGGCCACACTGAAAAAGAAAACAGACAAGTGAAGCTGATTTTAAATAGTATAGTTGCTCCTCAGTATCTGAGAAGGTCCCAGGGCCTCTCACAAGTACCCAAATCCAGGATACTCAAGTCTTTATATACAATGATGTGGTACTTTAAATTATCTTTAGATGACTATAATACTTAATACCATATTAATGCTATAGCTATATTACTTAGGGAATCATGACAAGAAAAAAATTGTAGATGTTCAGTATGGATGCAATTTTTAAAAATATTTTTGCATATAAGTATAACCCAGGACCTTCTCACTGAGCTACATTCCAGCCCCCCCACCCTTGGGGGTTACAGAAGTATACCACTGTCATGGTTTATGTCTGTGTCCCCCAGGCCTCATGAGTTTGCATTGTTCATTTGTGCTTGGATTGATGGTGTCAGTGCTCCACCCACATAGGAGTGGAGCCAGGATGTGATATAATGGCAGGAAGAAGGTGTCTCTTTCTCTTTGCTGGTTCTGGCTTGCTGTTGGCGGCCACCATGAACTGCAGCCCAGCCAGGCCCGCCTGTCTTAGTTGGAGCCAACTAAGTGTGGACTGAAACCTCCAAAAGCTGTAAGAAATAAACCTTTCCTTTCCCAACTTTGGGCTTCAGGTATTTTGTCTCAGCAATGAGCATAAAGTAACTAAGACAACCACCATGCCTGACTCTGAAGGTAAATGAATTATATTTAACACAGCAGTACATTTTATTAAGCTCAACATATCTAAATAATTATCACTTCAATTTAAAAGTTATGAATGAGATACTTTACAATCTTCGCTTTCAAATTAACTCTTCAGGATCTGTGGTGTCATTCTAAATGGAGAGAGGTGCATTTTGAGGCTGTTTTCTTATCTGATTTGTTTTGCAGTTGTCAATGGGGAGAAATGCCTGAAACCAAAGTGGGGGAAGACCAAGGTCCGCTGGCCTGCGGGGTTCACGCATTTGGAGAAGGCAGGGTAGGAGAGGAGAGGATGAGATACCTGAGATGTAGAGTGCAAGGTGATAAGGATAATGTCAGGTTCAGAGGACCAGGACTAATGGCCACCAGTGTGTACTTATTTCCTGTGACTGTCACAATGAATGGCCACAGACAGCTTAAAGCAGCAAACACTTATTCAGATGTTAGGAACCAAAGTGCCAGCAGGGTCAGAGTCCCTCGGGAGACTGTAGGGGGAACACCGCTCCTGCCTCCTACAGCCTCTGCCTCCCGCGGCACACAGCCTCATCTGTGTCATGTCTCCCTGAGCTTCCTGCTAATGAGGACATTGCTGCTGGTTTTGGGCTCACATGGATAATCCAGGATGATCTCCTTCTGTTAGGTCCTTAACCTAATTACACCTACAAAGACTCTTTCTGCAGATAAGGTGACATTCACTGTTTCCAGGAATTGAGACGTGCACAAATCATTTTGAGGAGCACCACTGTATTAATCAGTTTCCCCTACTATGACAAAATACCTGACATAAGCAACTTATAAAGGAGAAAAGATTTATTTTGGCTCATGATTTCAGAGACTTCAATCTAAGATTTCTTGGCCCTGTTGCTTTGGATCTGTGGTGATACAGTAAATCAAGGTGTAAGCACAGGGCAAATGAGACCTGCTCATCTCCTGGTGGCCAGAAAGCAGAGAGGAAGGAGTCAGAGTCCCAGTAGCCCTTCAAGGGACTGCTCCCAATGGCCTAAATTCTAGACTCTACTTATTAAAGTTTCCACCACCTCCCAGCAGTGCCTCAGGCTGGGGACTAAACCTGCAGCACATAGGCCTTTGGGGGATATTTCAGATCCAAACAAAAATAGCCATTCAGCTTACCATGAAGTGACAGTGTACTTAGATCATCAGCTCAAAGTCAGTGGGGGAAGCTGTGGCCATTGGTGCTATCCTCATCCCTACAAAGACAGACATTCCGGCAGCTGACTCAGCAGGGAGTTTCGGCACAGTGACAGGGTTGTGGGCCTTGAATGCTGGACTGGGGAGTGGCTGAGGTTTGGCAGTTTCAGGGGCCATTTGAGCAACCAGAGGTCTCACACTGCTGTCTCTTTCCATAGTCTGAAAGTTTGGGTCACTCCGTCTAGCACTTTTTGCTCATCCCAGCCACCAGCCTTTTTATTTTTTCCTTTCTTTTGTTTTTTTGAGACAGACTGGCCTTGAAGACACTACAGAACCCAGACTGGCCTTCAACTCAGAGTGATCCTTTTGCTTCAGCCTCCTGAGTGCTGGGATAATGAACATTTGCCCCCACACCCAGCATTAATTTTTTTGAAACTGGGGATTGAACTCAGGCCCTTTGAACTGAGCTACATTCCTAGTCCCTTCCAAAAATTAACAAAAACTTTAAAAAAAATTTTAAGACAGTCTTGCTAAGTAGTATAGAGGCCTTTTTACTGTCTTCCTCATAGTCCAGTAAATTTGTATTTGTAATCACTCGGAAATGCTACTGGAATCCTGACAAATTAATTCCAATCTACCATCTCCAGTGCGACTCAATAAAGACACTAAGACATTTTTACAGAGAAGAGCAGTCAAGGAATCCTAAGTTCAGTCCAGACAAGGGTTCTTGGAACAAAGGCCATGATCCAGGGCCTAACCCAGATTTTATTCATTCATAAAGAAGGGCTAGAGGATGAGTGACTGTAAGAATGGTGGTATTATGTGAGTACAGTGAGCTGGGCTAGGTAGGAGGCCAGAAAGCACCGCTGCAATATGCAGAGAAAAACATATGAGAAAGATCAACCTGCATAACACAGTTTAGGTAGCTGGTGCTTTAGTTCTGATATGCAAACCACTTCTGCCCTGGGAAGTCATAGCCTCTGGCGCAAACCTACTTAACAGCCCTGGAGCTGTGTGGCTCTGGCAACACACTGGGTTCAACCATTTAGAGAGACACTGAGGCGAGGAAACAGGACTGTCACCTGGCTTCGAAGATTATGCATCAGTCCTTCAGTTAGCCCTATTTATATTGCTTAGAGCCAATTGAAGGGAAAAAGAAATGTCTTAGCCAGCTCTGTACATTATCAGTACATGGAGCTAGATCCAGGTTTAGCCAAAGTGAAGGTCATTGCTCTGTATTCAAGGAGAGCCGTCCAGGTGGTCTTCTACAAAGTAGTTAAATTGCTTGCTCCAACTTGCAATCTTCCTGCCTCAGCCTCCCAGAGCAATGGGATAATAGGCACATGCTCCGTCACTCTGTTAAGATAATAAATGTGACTGTGCTGCTTCCCTCAGTGGATCTTCAATGTCAGGCCACACTCCTGGCTTACTCTGTGTGTTAGAGCTGTAAGTGCAGTCCTGTGTTTTTCTTTCCTTCCCCTTCCCCTCCTCCTCCTCCTCCTTCTTTTTTGACACAGAGTCTCACTATGAGTTCAGGCTGACTTTACTCACTTTGTAGCCCAGGCTAGCCTCCAACTTGCAGCATCCTCTTGCCTCAGCCTCCCAAATTCTGGGATTATAGACATGTGCCACCACACCCAGCCTCAGCCCTGTCATTTCTATCAAAGGATATAAACAAGAACACCTCCAATTTAGACTGGTCCATCCTAGCTGGCTTACCTAAACACCGAAATTACTGAAAAAGCCTGCTCAGTTCAAATTCTGGAAACATAGCCACAGATCAAGGTAGCTTGTCATAGCCAAGGACCCACACTGTCACCCCTCCCTCTCCTTTAACAACCCTGCCCAGTAACTCCTCAAGCCCACTCTTAAACTAGCTTGGCTAGCTAATCAGAATAGACTGTGAAACCTTCAACCCAGCCAGATGGGGAAAGGTGAGCTGCTTTCCTAGCTTTAGTGCTTAAAACCCCACTTCCCCAGCGACGTGGTACACTTGCTACCTCAGGCTTGCGCCCTTCTGCAGAAATAAAACGCCTTGAGAATTCTTGCTGTCTGAGTGCATTATCATCTGCACACACAAATTGACTTTGGAGACGTATTTCTAACAGCGTCGCTAGCTGTGCACCCACACATGCGCGGCAGACTGAGCACAGTGCATGTAGCTATCTCTCACCTGCATACACTGCCACACCCATCACATTCTTGTGTCATCCCCTTGGGTGAAGCCAGTGGATGGAGAAGAGGAGATGAGGGCAAGGCCACCTCTTCCAGGGCCACAGTGCACCGTCAGCTCACAGTTACCTGCAGGACCTTGGAAATACCATAGCCTGTGTGCCCAGGAGGAACCCAATGTGGATTTTGGGTGCAACACTTTGGTCTCTGTGGCAGTCTGTCTTTCTGGAACCAAATACCAGTGGGCACTAACTTCCCCTGCTTGTTCCCTCTTAAGGAGGATCACTCAAGCCTGTCACACTTTGACCTGAGTTCTGGTGTCTCTTGGAGTTGCACCATGTTCTTGGCAAGAACCACCCAGTGATTGCTAAGTAAATCCTAGTCACTGTCCCTCTGATCACTTCTGGACACGGTGCAGAAATTTCCCAAGCCAAGATAAACCAAACCAAAAGGAAGACTGCTCCAAGCAGGTAAGAAGGCAGCATTTATTCTTTCTACACAAGCGGACAGTTGCAGAGATAGTTCCTCCCACGCAACTGCCCTAAATCAGGAAGGAGTTTAGTCTACATAGAATTAGAAGTGGGAGGTACAAAGCAAGTGGCCAAATGTTACATGATTGATTATATACGTTAAATCTTATATTGACAGACAGGTTAGTTTTGAAACAATAGAAACACTCCAGGAACCAGGGGAGAGGGCTCTTGCAGCACGGGCACAGTTAAGGGCGATACCATAATGTAGGAATTGTAGCCTTGACTGAATGAGAGTGATTAAGGATGTTACCATAATATAGGAGTGCTCAGGAGAGAGCTTTTACTGAATGAGCACAGGTCAGCCCAGATACAGGCAATTGCTCTGACACTGTTAGGTCAACTGAAATGACCAAAGACAGCAGAACTTGGTCGGAGTCCTCTAGAAAGATCTATAAATTTACCATCTCATGAATGCATTTTTATATTATAATTGTATCCAACAGATAGAGCAGGGAATAGAGAACTCCACTAAAGCCTATATCAAGGAGACACCAGGCAGCCCCTGCCACAGCAGAGACAGCATCCCAAGGGGCAGGCTTGGGAAGACCTCTGTCCACCCTTGGAGGCCTCTCCGGGCCTGGCCCCGTATTCTGCTTCTGAAAGTCCCCCTCACCTTTTCCTTGTAGCTGCCTCTAAAAAGAGCACCACGTGGGGCTGGAGGTTTAGCTCTGCGGCATAAGCACCTGCCTTACAAGCAGGCAGTCGTGAGTTTGATCCCTGGTACCGATAAAAAGGAAAAAGACAAAAAATAAAAAAAAAAAATAAATAAATAAAAAAGAGCACCACGTTTCTCAGCTCTCCTGCCCAGGTGGGTTCCATGCCAGTACCTCACTCACAGGCTTGGGTTTCCTTGGCAATGTGGTGCTCCAGGGCACAGAGGGAGTTTTCCTTCCAGAAAGTTCCCCATGGCCACACCCAGCTTCTTCACTATTATCCTTATCTAGGAGTTTTGATTCTCTACTTCCTTGTCCCGCTTCTCTGTTCCAGCTTGCTGACACTTAGCCTGGGGACATCTCCAGGTTTGCTAAAGGAGCTCTGACTCTTGCTGGCCTGAAGAAGGTTAGAGTGGGCCTTTGTTGCTTAATAACAGTTTCAGCTTTATTTGGGGCTCTTTGGAGTTTGCTAGAGTTTGGATCTTGGTTTTACCCCGAAGTTCATGTGAGGAAGGTGTGGCCCCAGAGGGAGGTGTCAGAGGTGAAAGAAGAGATGGGGGTCTAGGGAAAAGTTAGGGGACTTGGGGGGTGTTCTTAAATGACACTGTGAGGCCTCCAACCCCTTCTTTTTTTGTTATTTCATTTTCAGTATTTCAAATTGAACTTAGGGCCTTTTCACTGAGCTATACCCACAGCCTTTTAAATTTTTATTTTGTTTTATTTTGAGACATAGTTTTGCTATATAACTAAATTGCCAAGGCTGGGCTCAAGGTTTTAGCCCTCCTGCCTCAGCCTCCCAGAGTGCCCGGATTACAGGTATGAGTCACATTACTTGATCCTTTCTCTCCTTTGTATCTTGGCTGGGAGGTGAATGTTTTTTGTTCTACCACATGCTCTCTGTCATTGCCATCAGCATCTCACTAGAGACTCAAAAGTAAGGGATCCCCTGGCTCTTGGATTGGAGCCTCTAAAACCATAAGCCAAAATGAGCCTTTTCTTTTTATAAGTCAGTTATCTCAGGCATTTGTAAAAAGACAGAAAACCAAGTTGATAGAATTTTTCGGTGTGGAAGGGAGCCGTCTGATAGGATTTTGGTGTGGCTGAAAAGATAAGGAGTATGAAATAAAATGAGACCTTTATTTTAAGAATGTGGGGAGAGACCCCCTGCCCCTCCGGGGTCTGGCATTCTCTCGCTGACATGTGGTGTGGAGGCATACATGTAGCTTAGGTTTGATGTGGTGCCTAAGGGGCATTAGTGATGCACAGGCAGCCCATTGGTATTCATTTTGCACCACAGGTAAATTGTCTAGGGGTGGGGAAAGGTGGCCTCAAGATAGAGCCCCTTGGTGCCGCCTCCAAGCCTTCACTGGCTACAGTGTCCCGTCTGGGGCAAAAACCTTTCACAAGTAACAACAGTTCATTAGCTGTTTCCGATTTTTTTCTCATTAGATTTTATTGGTACACTTTAGATATATACGTAATGGTCAACTTCATCATAGGGAATTTGCACCTGTACAGGATATACTTTGTTTTTTTTTTTTACCAAGTAATTTGCATTTTATTTTATTTATTTAATGTTTTTGGTACTGTGACTTGAACTCAGGACCTTGTGTTTGTCATCCCCAGCCCTGCCATTTGCATGGTGATACAAAGCCTTAGACTAGATCTCCCCTTCTCTGCACACTGCCTGTATCTGGCTTGAGTGCATTTCTTTGTTATCTTATTTTGCTGGAGGAATAACCTACATACTTTACTCTTCCATCTCATGTTACCACTTTCCATGGGACTGATAAGCTTTGTGCTCCCTGGTCTGCCCTCCCAGGAGGCTAGAATTTGAATAGACATTTTGCCCCCACATAACACAAGCCTCCAACTTTCTATTCTGCAGTATTTATTCCCATATTTTCTGCTGCTTGACCACTAAACCAAAGCTATGCATTCTAGGTTTAAATTATGACAACATTATATCGTAAGCACTAGTTAGAACACTATCAATAGTAGCAAATAGACCCTAACATGTAGAGTGGTTAGAACACCACAGAAATACATTTCTGACATAACAAGCCACAGAGAGTCTGTTATGCAAGGGCTTTTCTCTCCACAGTGAATCAGGCACTGTCTTCTTACAACATGTGGCTTTCCCCTCTCCAAAGCCTTATCACTATTCAGGGAAGTAAAAGAACCCTGCATCACATCCATACACCATTTCCTGGCTAGGACTCTAACCTGGGGCCACAACCTCCTGTGAGGATGGGTGGAAAGCGCAGTTGTTTTCCTGAGTAGGAAAGAAGACTGAAAGGCTCACAGCCTCGGCCACACTCACCAAGCTCTCCACTGCCAGACCCCACCGGCTTGCAGTCTCATCCCCTGGCCTTTTCCTCCCAGCTTGATCATCTTCACTCAGCTCTTGAACGGTGCTGGAGCCATCTCGTGGCCTTTTCTCTAGGTGTTTTCTCCACAGGCCCTCTTTCCCTAACTGTTTGATCGACTCATCCTCCCACCATCCACTCACCCACCCGTCTGCCCATGTGTCCGCTCCTCCATCCATCCATCCACCCATTCACCTGTGTATCTACCTGTGATAGTTAACCCATTGTGTCAGTCTGAGTTAAGAAACACCCGGCTAAATTGGATCAGCATAGTTCTGGGTGTGGCTGAGGGATTTACTGAAGATTTACTGGGATTTACTGGGTGGCGGTGAGTGACAGCAACCCAAACTTTCACGGGTCTGAAGAAAGAAGGCTTGCTCCTGTTTCTTCTGAGGATCTCTGGTCTTCTCCTTTGATGTCGTCTCCTGGCTGTGGTGCAGACTCTTCAGCCTCCAGTGCAGACCTTTTGGCCTCCTGATACAGACTTGCATGAGACACTACAGTGAGCTCTAAGCATTCAGTTGAACCCTCTGGTTCTCCAGTGGATGAACAGACCTTTGGCACTTTTCCATACCTGACTCTGTGGGTGACTATTGTAAGCCAATCCTTGTTTGTTTGTTTGTTTGTTTGTTTTGAGACAAGATGTCACTATGTAGTGCAGTCTGGCCTTGATCTCACTTAGATAGCCCAGACTAGCCTTGAACTCCTGGTGAGCCTCCCAAGTGCTGAGATTACAGGTGTGTGCCAACACACTTGGCTTGTAAATTATTATATGTAATATCTTGTACTGAATCTTTCTTTAGTAAGTACTAGCTGATATACTATCCATCCATCCATCCATCCATCCATCCATCCATCCATCCATCTATATCTCCATTTCCTATGTCTTTCCATCTATCTGTCTATCCATCCATTCCTTCATCCAAAAAAATATTTTGAGCACTACATACATGCCAGGCACTGATCTAGATACTTGGATATTCCAGGGAACTGGACAGAAAGCAAACTACTGCCTTCATGAGCCTTGAATCCAGTATGAGGCAAACAAAACAAAAGATCAAGAGACCAATCTTGTAAGGTCTGCAGACTGTTGGCTTCATGAATTCCACACATCTTTCAGACCACACATGTTCTTTCTTCAAGAAAGGCTTCCAGGTCCCCATGTCAAGGCATACACATTACCTGTGCAGGCACCAGTAGTCGCTTTGATTTCTTATTGCATGTCAGTTTCGTCACCATTCCCCACTGGACTGTGAGACAATGAAAACAACGCCACTGTCTTGATGATCCTGTATCCTCATTGTGCATGGACTAGTGCTTTGGGTGGGTGCACTGCAGCTCAAAAGTGGACCCTTTTTTTTATGAATTTTTTTAATTTTGAAGAGATTAAGACAAAACAGGACATAACAAAGCAGATCAGAACAGAACAATGTAAGCAACACAGAAAGGGTGGACCCTTTGTAAGGCGGTCTCTCTTCACAGGCTTGCTGGGAAGTTCAGCTAAGATGACCTGCTTTGCTGACCTAATCCATTGTAACTTGCACTTTTGCCTTAGCCAGCAGACAAAAATCCAATATAGTTCTACTCTATGATTCTGTGTTAGCCAGCTTTCCCTCACTGTGACGCAAAGCTTGAAAGCCAGGGATATAGCTCAATGGCAAAGCACCTGCCTGGAAAACACAAAGTCATGATGAGTTCAGTCCCCAGTACAAAAAATAAAAAACCCAAACAAACAAACAAAAAACCTTGAAGTAACCAATTAATAAGAAGGAAAATCTTATTTTTGTGCATGGTTTTAGATATTTCAGTCTATAGTTTGCTTGGCCTTGTTGCTTTGAGTCTGTGATGAGACAGATCAACATGGCAGGGAGGGTGCAATTAAGGAAAACTGCTCACTTCAAGGCAGCTGCAAAACAGAAAGATGTCAGCATGCCAGTATCCCCTGCAAAGGCACAGCTCCAATGACCTCACTTCTTCCCAGTATGCTCCACTTTTTACAGGTTCCACCACGTCCCAGGAGTAGCTGGTGACCAACCCTTTTACACATCAGTGTCTGTGGGACCACATCCATCAGTACTCACTGGAGGATCAGATTATCTGTACATGTATGTGTATATGTATATATGGATTCACAAGGTAGGCTTACAATGGCCACCTGCAAAGTCAGGTGTGGAAGAACACAAAAATACTCTCTGTGCATTGGAGATCCAAAGAATCTAGTCAAAATTTGAAGCCCTGGAGGTCACTGTAGAGTCCCATGAAAGTCTGGATTAGGAAGTGAAGGATCAGTGTTAGAAGGCTAGGGATAGACATCCAACGGTGATGGTGAACACTGGGTGGAGTGTCTCTGAAGAAACAGGAATGAGGCTTATTTCATCTTTCCCTTTTTTATTCCATCCAGGATACAAGGTTGGTGCGACCCACACCTGGGGGAGGGAAGCCTTCCCTTTCCAGTAAATCCATCACCTACACCCAGAACTCTACTAAGACAAGCAGCTGGGCATTTTTTTTTCTTTGTCTTTTTCGTTTTTATCAGTACCAGGGATCGAACTCACGACTACCTGCTTGCAAGGCAGGCGCTTATGCCGCTGAGCTAAATCCCCAGCCCGAGCTGGGCATTTTTAATTTGACACCACAGTTAACTGCCACAGTCTATCCCTCATCAACTTGGTACCCAGACACATTTCCTTAAACCATACTTAGTCTCCAGATACAATAGCAAGTTCATAATTATGCCTAATATGGTAGAACTATCCTGCATACAAAGCAAAGCACACTAGTTCTTGCCTCAAAAGAGAAGTTAAAGTTTTTCTTTAGGTGATGCATACTCCTGACATTTCATAATTTAAACTTTATAAGTAGGTTTAATAATACTTAGTAGCTATCTTTTATTTTCTCACCTTTTTTTCTTTTCCTTTCCTTCCTTTTCCCCTCCCCCTCAATAGTTACCTTTCCCATTTGGACACTTTCTTCATATTTCACTTTACTTATTATGTATTTTGGTCCTTATTTACACTTTCAGCTTTTCACACCAGAGAAACAATGTAGTATTTACACATGACATGTATGTCCAACATATTTCACTTAAGAGTGTGGCCTCAAGGCATGCCCATTTAAAATGTCTCCAATTTATCCTTCTTTTATTTTGTAGGTATATGAATTGCACACAGGACTTTGCACTTACCAGGCAGGTGATGTGCTGCTGAGCTATATTCCCTGCCCCCACTAATCCTTCTTTAGGTCAGAGTAGTACTCCATTATACATTAAAAAATCAAATTATCAGTTGATGAGCACTCGGGTTGTTTCCAAGCTATTATGAACTGTGCCACTATAAACATGGATGTACATATATCCAGTGGTATGATCCCTTTAGTTCTTTAGGGAAGATACCAAGAAAAGAAATAGCTGGGTCACACAAAACCTTAAGTTCTAGTTTTTTGAGGAATCTGTACCTTGATTTCCACAGTGGTTGTACCAGTCTGCATCCTCACCAACCATGGATAAAAGGCTCCTTTTCCCTAGTTACCCCACCAGCATTTATTATTGGCTGATTTCTTGATAGTAGCCATTCTTTCTGGGATGAGATGGAATCTCAGTGTTGTTTTAATTTGCATGTCTCGAATGACTAATGATGCTGAACATTTTTTCATGTATTTATTTGCTGTCTCCACCTCATGGAGGAAATATCCATTCAATTTCCGATTTTTGGATTGGGTCTTTCTTTAAATTTAGAGGGAAATCTAAATTTTTTTTTTAGTTCTTTGTATATTCTAGATAGTAGTTTTTTATCTGAAGAGCAGCTGACAAAATTTTTTTCCCACACTGTGGGTTGTCTCTTCACTCTGTTAGTGGTTTCTTTTGCTGTGAAAAAGTTTTTAATAAGATGAAATCCCAGTTGTTGATTCTGTGTAATGTTTCTCTTGCCATTTGGGTTTTGTTCATAAAGTCTTTGCCCACATCAATATCTTCAAGAGTTCTACCTACTTTAGATTTATATTTTATATTTAGATCTTTGATCCATTTTGATTTTAGCTTAGTGCATGGTGAAAGACAAGGATCTAGTTTTGTTTTGTTTTTTGTCTTTTTCTTTTTTATTGGTACCGGGGATTGAACTCGTGACTGCCTGCTTGCAAGGCAGGCGCTTATGCCCCTGAGCTAAATCCCCAGCCCCCTATAGTTTTAATCTTTGGCATGTGGAGAGCCAGTTTTTCCAGCACCTTTTATTAAAGAGGCTATCTTTCTTCCATGAGATCACCTTTGTCAAAGATAAGGAGGCTGGGTATGTCTGGTTTTGTTTCTGCATCTTCTAGTCAATTCCGTTGGTCCTCAGGTCTGGTGTGCTTTTTTCGTTTTGTTTTTTGCCAGTGTCATGCTTATTACAATAGCTTTGTAGTATAATTTGAAGTCAGAGGTTGTGATGCGCCCTGCTTTGTTTCTGTTGCCCAGGATTGCTTTTGCTATTCTAAGTCTCTTCTGGTTCCAAATGAATTTTAGGACTTTTTCTAACTCTGTAAGATACACTGTTGGAATTTTGATTGAGATTATATTAAATTTGTATAGAAATTTTGGAAGTATGGTCATTTTCACTATACTAGTTCTTCCTTCCCATAAGCCAGTAATATCTTTTTTTCTTTTGGTACTGGGGATCAAACTCATGACCTCACACTTGCCAGGCAGCTGCTTATGCCACTGAGCTAAATCCCTGGCCCCACTCATATTCTGATATCCTCTTCAATCTCCTTTTTCAGAATACTGTAATTTTCAATACAGAGGTCTTTTACTTCCTTTGCTAGATTGATTCCTAGGTATTTCATTTGATTTCATTGATTTATTGATTTCATTTGCTTTCATCAATTCCTAGGTATTCCACATGCTGAATCGTGAAAGGTGTCATTTCCCTAATTTCGCTCTGAATGAATTTGTTATTTGTATACAGGAAAATTATTGATTTTTCAGTGTTGAGTTTGTATCCAACTATACTACTGAACTTGATTATTAAATCTTGAAGTGTTTTGGTGGAATTTTTGTGGTCTGCCACATAGAATATCATGTTGGGGCCGGGGATTCAGCTCAGCGGCATAAGCACCTGCCTTGCAAGCAGGCGGTCGTGAGTTCAATCCCCGGTACCGATAAAAGCGGAAAAAACAAAACAAAACAAAAAACAAACAAACAAAAAAAAGAGAATGCATAGAGTATCATGTCATCTGCAAATAATGATAATTTGACTTTTTCCTTTCTTATCCTTATTCCTTTTATTTTTTGTCTTGTCTAATTGCTGTGGCTAAAGTTTCTAGAACTATATCGAGTAAGAGTGGAGACAATGGACATCCTGATTTTATTTTTATTTTTCTATTATTACTGGGGGGTACTGGGAATCAAACTCAGGACTTCATGCTTGTCAGGCAGGCACTGTACCTCTGAGCTAGTTCCTTGGGCCTTTATTCCTGATTTTAGAGTGAAAGCTTTCAGTTTTTGCCCATTTAGTATGATGTTTGCTGTTGATTTGTTATAGTGTCACAGAAAAACCAACATCAGACCAAAGAGAAGACGCTTTGCACTGAGGAATCTAGAAAGCAACTTTATTGATCTTATACAAGCAAGCTGGGGGACAAAACTGAGTCCAAATCACCAGCAAGGAGCCAGCTTTGAGTCCAGTTTTAATAAAGTTTAAGAACAGAAGTACCAGGCAGACGGCAGGTTATTACATGATTGGTTAGATGAACTGAGTCACATATTATCAGGCGAGTTAACTCTAAATACACTTACTTAAAAGGAATTATTTACTGTAATGTTCTAGAGATTAGGAGAGAGAATTTAAGTACAGCAAGCAAAGTTAAAATGTTCTTGATTGGGTCACTTCATCCCAGTCAAAGTTCTTGAAGCAAGCTGGAATAGTCAAATTGGTTCAGCACATTTTCAGAAGAAAAGTAGCTGGACCCAGTCAAGGCTAACTGAATTTAGCCAGTTGTTTATGTGACAGGCAGCAGGAGCATAGGCAGAGGCTACTAACTGATTTTTAACTTGCTATAACCTGTCTGTAAGATTGCTATTTTATATCTGTGTCTTCACTATTTATATAATCATGTCCTTGCATATATATAATGATGACCTTACAATAGATGGCTTTTATCAAATTGGAATAATGACCATCTATTCCAATTTTCCATAGGTTTTTTTTTTTATCATGAATGGGTATTGGACATTGCCAAGTGCCTTTTTTTCATCCATTGAGATGATCATATGGTTTTTGTTCTTGGCTCTGTTAATATGGTTTATTATATTTGTTAATTTTCATGGTGAGCCATCCCTGCATCCCTGGAATGAATCTTACTTGTTCATGGTATATAATCTTCTTGATGATTTGCTGCATTGTTACCTTTTTTTTTTCTTTTTGAGACAGGGTCTCACTACATCGTATGGGCTGGGCTAACTCACAGTGATCCTCCTGCCTCAGCCTCCCAAGTGCTGGGATTATAGGTGTGCATCACCACACTCAGCTGTAATATCTTTTACCACTATAAATAATATGTTCCCTTGTCTTTCAGCAAATCTCCATTCTTTTCCTGGTGGGTTGACCCATACCTTCATTCGTCATCTTGCCTAGGTAGATTGGATTGGTATAGTTTCTCAGGGCATAGTAATACTAAGAGGCACCCAAACAGATCTCCTACACTTTGAGTGTATCTGTTCTTTTTCCATTGTGGAATAATAGTCTAATTTCCTGGAATCTGGATCAATTACCCTTGCCAACACTGTTACTCCCTTTTTAGCTTATTTGCTGAGGCATGAGGAGCCCAAAATGACCAGGGAAAAATCTTAGCTTCTAGTTCAGAGGAATCATTGTTGTGCTTCCTGTTACAAATCTCCTCCCCCTAGAACTGAGACTTCCAGGGCAGTAGAGTATAAGGTTATAGGAATGGGTAGCAGAAATTTTGCTAGTGACTCATCCCTACTTCTATCCCTTGATTCCATTACCCGTAATCCTGGCTAAAGTAGAAAGATGGGTAATATAAATTCCTGTAGTGAACCAGGGTCCTTCCTCAAGGGGATCCAGCCACCCCTTCATTCAGGAAGTTCTGGGCCTATAACCTGGCTCAAATCTGGAAACTGAAGGACTGTAATTCTGTGACTACAACTAGAGGTAGGTTTCTGTTCATTGCCCTTAAATTTTTCCAGTTATATAAATCTAGTAAGATTTTATTAGGCTGCCTGTCTGCTTCACTTTTGGAGACCCCTTGGTTAATTAGCCCACACCACAGGTCTATTTGTATCACACCTTGCTCATCATTACTCTGCTTGAGCTGAGCCAGTGGGCATAACTGGTTAATAATGGAAAACCAGGAAAAGTGCAGAAAAAGAGTTCTCAAAACCCTGTGGCCAGGACCAATTAGAGAGTTCTATCTTGAATTCTTGTGAGAAGGCCAAGCCCACAGACTTTTGATAGGACAGCCCAGACCTATGTCAGCCTGAGGAGTGGCCGCCATTAACCTTGTAGCTGCTGTGTTCTCTCTTCCCAGTGGTCTGGTCTCACCCTGCGGAGTGTATGTTTCCCATTTTTAGTTCACCTGCGTTTACTCTCCAGAGCGTGTTTCTTTTCCTGTCTTGTAAGACCTCTCTATCATTTGAACTAGTTTGGAAAAATTCTTTGATCTGGGCGAGAAGAATCTAGAATAAAATCTCTAAAAGGATTTCCCAGCACCCTGGAACCCAGTAGTATATTTTGATGAAGCCTAACAGGAACAGGTAAGGTGCTCTGTGCAATTTTGTTTCTACCTTTCTGAAGTCTATAGCCAAGGATTTTTCCTTTCTCTCTTTTTCTCTCCCATAGGAAAAGCTCCAGTCCCCTTCTTGTCCCTTTTCTTCTCTCCATAAGAGGTCTCAAATCCTTTTTCTCTTTAACTTAGCTGCCTATAATATACCCACCCACCCCAGTTTACCCTTCTTTGTGCTCAAAGTCTCATCTGCACTGCTCTCCTAGATGGTCTTTTATTTCTAGATATCTTTAGTAGAGGGTTACTTCATCCCAGTCCATCTTTCTGCCGTTTGGCAGCCATTTTGATTTCATACCGTTCCTCAGATGATCCCACCACATTTGGTGAACATTTTGGTTCATCATGCCAGTCTTATGGGTCTGCATGTTTGTTGGTCATTTGGGTTGGTTTTGAGCTGGACGATTAGGGTTTCGCAAAGCTGGCTGGGGTAATAGGTGTGACCTGTTAATTATGAAATCCCTAACACATTCATGGAATAGTTTCTAAAGCCCTGCACAAGGACTTCTCAAGAGAACTTTAGTAAATTTTCTATTTTCTTTTTTTCCCTTTGAGTGTGTGTGTGTGTGTGTGTGTGTGTGTGTGTGTTTGTGTGTGTGTTTGACACAGGGCTCATTAGGCAGTTCAGCTGTCTTAGAGCACACTTTGTAGCCCAGGCTGGTCTTGAACTTGCAGCTACCCTCCTGCCTCGGCCTCCCAAGTGCTGGGATTATAGGCGTGCGCATTGGCTCTTCAGTAGGTTTTCAATATGATGTCCTAGAACTGACATCACACTGAGACATGTGATCCTAATGACACAGGGGAAAAAAACACAATATTCAACTGCCTGGATGTGAGACACTCTGAGTTGGTGTTTTCTGAAGTTGAAGAATGAATTTTAAGGAACAGTGGAGGTTAAGAACGGGAAAATTTGTTGGGGAATAGGATAGGAGAAAAGAAATAGTCCCTAAGAGACAGGAGGGGTCCCAAATGGATTACCACTTCTCTGAGAAAGTTTTATAGAGCAAAATCATGAGGTGGGTACAATGTGGGTCAAAACTATACTCAACTAATAAGATTACAAGAGTAGTCAGTTGGCTAATATTGATCTAATAGTAGGAAGCACATATGCATGACATCACTTACCTTGGTTGATAATCTATTGTTTTAATCTGTTTTCAGTTTAAACTGTTTTCAGTTCTTAATCTTTGTAGATTTTTTTTTTTTTTTTTTTGAGACGGAGTCTCACTATGCAGTTCAGGTTGGCCCTGGGCTCACTTTGTAGCCCAGGCTGGTATTGAATTTGCAGTGATCCAGCTGCGTCAGTCTCCCAAGTACTCAGGCCATTTTAGTAGTTTTAATTTTAGTGGGTGGAAGAGGATGGGCCATCTCTAATGTGATAATGGTTTATTTGTACAGGGATACCAACAAATGGCAAGCTATTGTTTATCCCTTAGGGAAGTGTGCAAATATAGCCATTGTGAGTTTCATGTTCAGATATGCCTCCAACCACAGTTCTAATGTGTTATCTTTACACTGACTCCCTTGAGGACCTAGCCTTGACTACCTATATTTATACCTAATTTTGCTGTCTATAAGATGTGCATAGGCTCTCAGAACCCTTATGTAAAAGTTCTCATGGGTTTACTTGAGATTTGAACAGCATAAAAAAAGAGGCGAGCCATGAAGAGCTTGCTATCCTAATTTTCCAAGAGAACCCAGACTGCATTTATACTGTTTACTTTTGTTTTTCCCCTTTTTATCTTTACTCAGCCCAAGCTCTCTCTGCAAAACCAGTTTCTCTGTTTATTCTTCTTTTTTTTTTTTTTTTTTTTTTTTTTTGGTACTGGGAATCAAACTCACGACCTCACACTTGCCAGGAAGGTGCTGTGCCACTTGTTAGAGTATTCTGGTGCAATAGAAAAGCAAAACGTACAAAACAAACATGCTTTATTGAGGATGTGGAAAGGAGCAAACAACCCATGGCACCTGGGCTGTCTCCTTTGACCAGATACAGGCAGAGGGTTATATGACCTCAGATTGGAAGTGGCAATGGGGCGGATATTGATGACATATGAGGAACCGGTCGGAATTCTCCGTGTGTGCAAACAGGAAGGGGAGTTTCAATTAGGGGTGAAGAAGAAGCAGGAAGTGGTAAGTGTTCCCGCTTTGGCCTTTTGCCATTTTAGACCACCGCCATGACTGTGCAGTAATTTATACTAGGGCAAGAACCTTTCACCACTGAGCTATATCCCCAGCCACACTTTTCCTGGCTTGAATAAACTTTGACACTGTGCTTTTTGTTTCATTTCATTCTTTGTTCCAGATGAGAACAACCCGGAATCTAAATCTAGAGGGAGAGGTGAGCAACCCGGAACCTGGTAACACTGAGTTAGCAAGCCACTTTTTTGAAGCACACTACTGGATAACAGCTATGTGGGTCAGTCCTGTGGTTATGCCGTGTTTTGCTTGTCATTTTATTTTTTTCAATTGACCTCATGATCTCCTGGAAATCAAACCCTTATAGATAAATGCTAAAGCCTCTGTTTTCAGGAAACACATGGGCCATCCCCCTGGTTTGTTGAATTGAGTTAGATTTCTTCTTTCTTTCTTCTAATAGAAATTCAGGTAACCTAGAAACATATACCAGAGGGCCTGAGTGAAACAGAGGGAACCCCCAGTAAGGGTCAACTTGACAGGCTGTGAATGTGCAGAGTAGAGCTATCCTGTTCTTAGAACTTTTTCCTCTTAAATGCTCAAAAGAGGTTTCTGTCTCTACTGTCTTAAACATAGTACCAAAGTTTTTATTGCCAGGATAAATGCAAGGGACATTGTTTCTCAGATGGCTAAGGGAGCCCCCCAGGTGCCTCTACCCTGACCTAAGGGAAGCCTCAAGGGGGATTCCACCCTAATCTCTTGGAATTTTCGAAGGGAGCCCCTGTCAAGGTTCCATTCCTCTCTCTAAGGAATCAGTGGACAACAGGGGATGGAGAGGTCTAAAGTGCTGCTTTGGCTACAGACATCTCCCTCGTAGTACTTGAGTCTCACATGGGACACCTTAGAAACTCAGTGGGTCTGTATCCTACATACGATGCCATCTAATGAACCACAGGGCTAGTTTTCTCTGTCCTTAGGCCCCATGATGCACCAGGAGAAACACCCTGCAGATCCCAGCCACTTCACCATTAGGCTGTAGCCTTTAAAATTGGGAACAGTTTGAGCCTGAAGATAGCTAGTTGGAACCCTGGGGACAAGCTCTACCCTTGTCTCTAACAATTTGTCTTCTATTTTAATACTGTTTGGATCCAGTAAAAACTAGGAAATGGCAGGTGATCATACAGACTGGCCGTCTAAATTACAATACCTTTTTTCAGTTAGATCGATTTTGCAAAAGGCCAGGAGGGTTGTGTTAAATTCCTTATGTTCAAGTTTTTATGGCTCTTTGTTTCTGTAAGGGCTCAAGAACCAAGATACTTAAAGAAGTCTCCAAGGAAGAGGAAATTGATATTGTTGATGATCCTGTCTTCAGCTGCTCTATCAAGGTATATGGATCTCAACCACCTATTTCCACCAGAGGATAGGGCCCCAGAGAGACCCAGTATTTTCAAAGCTGCTGATAGGTTTTCAGGTGGGTCCCCAGGTGCCTATGATCCTGTTATAGGCAGCTAAATTAGTCAGAAATAATATAGGCAGTGAGACAGGGCTAGGTACTCAAAGGAGCCGGTGCAGAAGCCCAGATACCTTGCAACTGTCGGGGAGACAGACACCTCCTGCTGTGGGCCAGCCCTCAAGACAAAAGATCAAACAAATGCATCCATATCCTAAGGACTGATGTCTAAATATCTCCCTATCACCCTGAGGAAGCCAGGAGTCACCATCCCAACCCCTAGGGAATAGTCACTGCTCTCTAAGAATGCCCACTTTTCTACATGACTCACTTCCCCATTTGTTCCCAATTTAATCAGTTTTACCTGAACTATTAACCTTATTGGCTAACCATATAGTTCTGTCCCACCTTATGCCCATCTGCCTTGTGAATTCCCAGTTTTCCCCACCTGGAACCCATCTCACCCATGATTTTACTCTATAAAGGTCCCTGGAAAAGACAGAGTCCCTGGCAACTCGCTCAGGACCACTTCTGTCTTTCTCAGACAGAAGCTTTCTTTCTCTTAATAAATATTTTCTACTCTTAACCTCTGTTGTTCCTAAAATTCATTCTTTGATTTTAGAGAACACAAATTTGCACCAGACATAGTCAATCAGGAGTTTCATTCCCCTGTATCAACCCAGTTGCTGGACACAGTTTTTTCTATTTTCAATGATTGGGATCAAGATAAGAAAGGAAAAGAGTTGAGAAAACAGGAAAATCATGACTGCCACAAGTAGCAATGTTTTTAAGTGAAAACACTGGATGTCCAAGGGAAAATCCAGGGCCCATCAAGGCCTGCAAGAAAACTGGACGCTGGGCACACTACTGTACCAAATCACTACCCAGGTCCAGCTCTGTGTGTCAGGTGGCTAATGTGTCTGACCCATAGCACTGGAGGATTAGCTGTCCCTGATTCTAGAAAGTGACTAGGACAGCAAAGCCCTCATATTCCACGCTGATGAATAGCACTGAAGGAGCTCAGGCAAAATGTTATGCCTCTGTCCTTGGATATCTCCATCTCCTGCACAAAACCCTTGGTGACCCTGGATGTAATGGCTATACAATTCCAATTCCTTTGTCTTCTGTTTTAACTACCTTCTCTAAAAGGCTCTCCACTAGATCAACAGCCATAGCTGGGGTTGAGGACAGTCTAGTCAGAGCTTTTTTATTCCTGCTTTGACATATCAGTTCAAAAGTCAAATGTTTAACTGTGAGTTTTAAATGCTTGGATTATTCCAAGCCATGCTTCTAGGCATCCCCTAGGTTACCCTAAAGACTGTCAATGCTCGTAATCCTGGATTACGGAAAGTCTATAGGCTGAGAGATTAGCCAGTCACTCTAAAAGGCGATTTCCCAGACATATGTGATTAGGCAGGACATCGGTGAGTGCCCTTCCAAGACTCTGGGGAGGTGTGGCTCACTGATGAAAGTAGCTTTGTCCAAGAAGGACATCAAAAGGTGGATTATGTGGCTATCGGTTCTCAACAGATTATTGTGTCCAAAGCCCTTCTCCTACGGACCTTTGTTCACAAAGCAGAGCTCCTGGGTATTACTCAGGCATTGATATTAACAAAATATAATAAAACTAAATAGCTCTATAGATTCCAAATATGCCTTTCTGGTGCTTCAAGTCCATGCAACAATCTGAAAAGAAGGGAGCTTGCTAACTAATAAGCAATCGTGCTGGGCAGTGTGTCACATGCCTATAATCCCAGTGTTCAGCAGGCTGAAGCAGGAAGATTACTGAGAATTCAAAGCCAGTTTGGGCTACATAGTGAGTTCAAGGCCAGCCTCAACTACATAGTGAGACCCTGTTTCAAAAACAAAATAAAACAAAAATGCATATGCAATCATCTACAAAATAGAAGCAAGAAATTCTACAACTCCTAGAGAAAGTCTATTTTCCTAAACATGATGCTGTCATTCATTTCAAGGGACCACAAGGAGACTTGTCTAAAGTCTTCTTGATAAATCAAAAGACATTCTTGGTAGGAGTGTGAGAAAGGGAGCCTTACAACCCCTCAAAACCCTAGCCTTATTCCCAGTTCTTGAGGAACCATTAAACTCTTCCTTCTTCAAGGGATGCAGTAGAAAGATATAAAAACCCTACATGGAAAATTGTCACTCAAATTTTCACAGGACTGGGCTACTCTTGTGATCCTCTTGAAGATCTTTGATTCCTCTTCAAAAGGGAAGGCTCCAGTACTGCTCTGAAAGCAAATAAGTAAAATCACTAATCAACCCTAATTCATCACAGCTTGAATGGGCACCTGTATTGAGACTCCTGTTTTTAATTATATCAATAATGTGAGTAATCTAAGGCTATGGCTCTCAGGCTCTTGATAATTTATCAAACACCCTTCTTTGCCATATTTCCTCCTCCACAGGAAGTATAAAACTCTGATCATCATCTTCTCATATTTGGGCACAACATCTCCAACCTAATAGTGAAGTTACTCTCCTGAAAAATTCACCAAGGTCTCTATCATCAAACAGGCAGCTTGACAGCCTTTCACATATAGGTATTAATTCCTTTCTTATTGTCTTGTGACAGGTCCCCCCACCCCAATCCAGTCAGTGAACCACAGCATCCCTAGGTGGTTAGTACATAATCCGGGGCTGGGGATTTAGCTCAGTGGCATAAGCGCCTGCCTTGCAAGTGCACAGTCGTGAGTTTGATCCCTGGTACCGATTTTTAAAAAAAGTGCGTAATCCTCAATAAATAGGACCTACAGTCTCCTTCAGCAAGAAGTGGCTATGTGAAGAGAGAGACCTCTCCATCTGCAGTACCTCATAAAGATATATAGGGATTTGTGTCTCTCAGAGTGAAATTAAGCCAGGGGATTAGGGTATGGCAAGTTGGCTGAGCAAATGCGTGTGACTTATTAATAATGCAAATCCATAAAATGCACAGAAAACAGTTCCCAACAGGAGAATATTATCTTCAGTTCTTCTCTTGAGAACTCAAGCAGGTTTGGATAAGACAGCCTAGACTTTACATCAGCATGAGGAGTGTGATGACTGCCATTAACCTTGTGGCCACTGTGGTCTATTCTCAATCTGCAGAGTGGACTTCTCTGACTATTTTTAATCGGCCTACACTCACTTTACAGAACTGATTTCTTTCCCCCATATTTAATAAATGTAAACCCTCGCTACATTTTGCACTTGCTTTGTGCAATTCTTTTTTGTCAGGACAAGAAGAACCTAGAGGAAAATCTCTTAGAGGAATCTTCAGCACTCTGGAACCCAGTAACAGTCTGGAATCTAGAGAAAAGCAATGACCAGGCTCTTCAGATAGCCTGGTGCTCCCCTCGCAAATCTGTTTCTTAAGGTGTTGTGAAGCGTGTATTTCCTGGATCATCCCAGTGTGGAGGATTAGGTTTAACATGGAAAATCCACCCCAGTACCCCCATTTCCCTGAGCCTTTGAATCCTCTCATCAACAGTAAACCAAAATACCAAACAGAAAACCAGGCATCTCTAACTAATTCACATTCTTTTGATTCATGCTTCTGCCAACCAGTCAAGTAAACTGTTACCACCTACTTTTTTAACTCCACAAGCTGCAATATAAAATTCAGATCTCTACTTACTGAATCTATACTTACAAACTTGGCCTGATCTAGGTGCGTGTTTTTGCCACCATTATCCCACCTCACTCATCTTTTTTGAGACAAGGAGACTCTAAATTTACCATGTAGCCCACAAGGCCCCTAATGATGATGACTTACATAGTGTGACCCATGAGCAGGTCCACTATCATCCCAAATAACCTTTTTTTTTGAGACAGGGTCTCACTACTTAGTTCCAACTAGCCTTAAACTCTCTGTGTTGCCCAGGCTGGCCTTTAACTCCCAGTGATCCTCTTGCCTCAGCCTCCCTAGTACTAGGATTACAGTTGTGCACTACCATTTCCAGCCCCAAAGAACCTCTTGAATTTTCTAATTTTTTTGGACTGGATCTCACTATGTAATGCAATCTGGTCTTGAACTCACTTATGTAACTTATGTAGCCCAGGCTGACCTTCAATTCATTTGCAGTCTTTCTGCCTTAGCCTCCCAAGTGCTGGGATTATAGGTGTGCATCACCGTGCCTAGTGAGTTTTCTAATTCTTATAAGCAGAGGTCTGATGAGTGAGTATGAGAATGGATTTCAATGGTGTGTGACAGCAGCCTGGTGTGGTGCTCATGCCTGTAATCTCAGCACTCAAGAGGCTAAGGCAGGAGGATTACTGAGGATTTGAGCCAGCCTGGGATATATGGTAAATTCAAAACTAGCCTGGACTACATAGTGAGACCCTGCCTCAACAAACAAACAAACAAACAAAACCAAAATCATAGTGCTCTAGCTCACTGCAGGGTTCCTATCTATATCCAGCAGCTGAGGGACCTATTCTGGAAGACTGAAGAGTATACTGCAAGGCTGGAATCTGTGCTGGATGCCAGGAGATGGATGTCCAAAAGTGACAGTAAAGACTAGAACTTTAGAGATAAAGAACCAGAAGTGAGACTCCTTCCTTCTTTCCTTTTTTCTTCCATCCAGGCTACAAGACTACTTGTTGGTGCCACCCACACCCACATTGAGTCTTCCCTCCTAAGTCCATCATCCACACCCAGAACTATGTTAAGCCAATCAGCTGGGTGTTTCTTATCTAAGTAACACCATAATTAACTATCAAAGGGATATATTAGGGTGAAATCACAACACTCCTTTGTCTAGATTCCAGAATAACTATAGAGAGGCTTATTCCTGCCCAATCTTAGCATCATTCCACATCTAATGTGTGTGTATTATGATTTAGATATAAAATGTCCCCAAAGGCTTTATGTATTCAGACACAGGCTTTTGGAAGATGACTGGGTCACGGGGTGCTTTGCATATCAGTGAACTGATCCACTGTTGAGTTCAGTAGCTGAGTGTGCTCTTGTGGGGCTTGGTCAGAAGACGCAGGCTACTGGAGGTGTGACCTAGAAAGTTATAATGCCCTCTTGAATTGCTTTCCTTCTTTCTCTGCTTTTTCACCACTGATGTGAGCAACTTTCCTCCACGAGGCAGGCCCTTCCACCATGCCATTTCTATGTTTGAGCCTGCTAACCTTGGGCTGAAACTTCTAAAACTGATGAGAATAAGCCTCTCCTCCTTTAAGTTGTGTCAGGTGTCTTGTCCTAGCAATGAGAAAGTGACTAAGACAGTGTGATTCCCTCAGTGAGTTTCTCTTGAATGAGGACAACCTTTAGAATAAAGCTCTCATGGAATCTCACCTTGACCTCTTATGTTCCACATCATAAAACTACTAAATATCACCCCGCCTCCCCTCTCACTATATTCCATTTTTGGTGGCTTGCATATGTCTCCCTTGACCTTCAGACAAACTACTTTCAAGATAACAAAGCTTTTATTTCTCATAGGACTTCAGTCTGATGGGCCAGAGTTAGTAACAATGGGTGATTGGTCTACATAACAACCACTCTCAGTCTCTCAGCCTTCTCTTTCTCTCTCCAGTGCTGGGGATGGAACTCAGAGCCTCAGACATGCTAGCAAGTCACACTCCCAGCCCCGTCACTGTCTATTGTGCATTGTCTTCCACGTTGATGTATTGCCATTATGTCATATGCCATAGCCCATAACAGGCAAGAATATTCTTGCTTATTCTGAATACTTGCCTGTGAGCTACCACATCCCTTCTTCACATCAAACAGGGGCTTGGAGTATGCAAACTACATTTGCCGGAACCTGTGTTATGGTTTGGGTCTAGATGTCCCTCAAAGCCTCACGCAGTCATAGATAGGTGGGGATTTCCAGAATGACTGGCTGTAGAGTGTGTGATGCTGGGACTAAGCGTATATGATTACTGAATTGTCAACTGATGGGTTTGGCATAGTGCTGAGGGAGGATAATGGGAGGCCCGCCATGGGTGTAAGAGCTACCTGCCCTATGGCATGTATCCTGGATAAAATATAGGGGACAGAAAGAGGGCTCCTCTGGTCTTGGAGGTGATCACCACTTTGCTGCTTTGGTCCCTTCTGTCATGAACTGTTCTCCTCCTGTGATGCTTCTCTGCCATGCTGCCCTGCCTTGGAGCCAGCTGACTATGGATTAGAACCTCTACATGCTGTGAGCTAAAAATAAACATTTCTTCCTTTAACTTTGGGTATCAGGTATTTTGTCTCAGCAACAAGAAAAGTAACTAAGACACTGTGGCTGGCAGAAAAGACTAGCTGTGTGGTGTTTCTGAATTTGGGGGGGCAGAAGTGACCAGCAAATATGTTCTAAGGCATGTTAAGACTGCAAGTTTCTGCCAGGAACACCATCAGCAGCTCTGGGATCACAGCTTGGGTAACACCTTTGTTCCTCTAGCATCAGTGTAAAGGTAGCTTTTGGCTACCCCACCTCTTTGCTCTTCAACAGCTGTAGCCAGCCCCTTGTATTAAATTCCCTGTTTGAAGCACCCAGGAAGTCTCCATTTTCCCAACTCTGCTCTGGCTGACATTACTCTCAATAGCATAAATATCTTCCTAGGAAACATTCCTTCAGAACTAGAATCCTGGAATCACTTATTTCCCTCAATGGGGCTGGAACCCAGGAGGAATATACTCATTGTGAGGGGGAAAATGGTTCCTGGAAGTCTCAATACTTACTGCTAATGTTCAGATATCACCCTCAAGGCTCATGTGTTGGAAATTTAATCCTCAATGCAACAGTGTTGAGAGGTGGGACCTTTAATAGGTGATCAGTCATGAGGGTCTACCCTCTTGGATCGATTGATGTCATTATTGCAGGAGTGACATCCTTACACAGGACGAGCCTGGTTCCCTTTTCACTCTCCCATGTGTATACTCTCCTGTTCTTTCACTTTCTGCTATGATAAGTCCATGTCAGGTGTGGGTCCCGTGGACTCTGGACTTTCCAGCCCCCAGCACTGTAAGAACTGTACCTCCATTCTTTATCAATCTTGAGTATTCTGTGATAGAAGCACAAAATGGACTGAGACAAGTGGAAAAACCAGCACTTACAGTATCACCTGTTTTAGCCCAGTGGGTAGCACAGGCTGCAATCTCAGTACTTATGGGGCTGAGGCAGGAGGTTGGCTGTGAATGTGAGGCCAGCCTGAGCTACGTAGTGAGTTGGAGACCAGCCTGAATTATATAGCAAGATTCTGTATCAAAAAACAAAAACAATTCCCCTTTCCCCAACCATCTCTTTTAAGTACTGGAGTGAAGCTTTTTTTTTTGAGAGCAAAACCTGGGAGACAGAATGGCAGTTGCCAACCTTTGAGATTAGTGTGGACAGGTGGCTTCTGACAAATGAAGGTTCAGCAAAAAAAACCAAACCAAAACATGACAACTCAGCTCAAGGAACAAACCCAGAAAGTATCTTTGACAACCAGAAAAGCATCTTTAATATGTTGTAGCCATAGGATGGATACAATTGAAAACATACCCTAGATTTGATCCTGCAGGTTGCAGTTACAACACGAGTTGAATTCACAGCCTTGTCGGATCTTTTATGTGAAATTTAGGGCACTGATCTGAAAGGAGTGGGACCCTGAGAATAGAAGGATGTTTGGGTGGACGCGAGCAAATCTGAGAATCCTGAACTGAGGAAGGACAGTGTGAGTATGCAGCCAGATGCTCCAAGAATATCCCAGCTTGTGACCCTAGCTTCCCATGCAATGTAGTTGTCGCCCTGCTGGCGAGGCATTCTCCATCAGCCTACACCTGGCACATGGTCCCACCTCAACCCTCCAAATGAGCAGGAAGTTTTATTGCTTTCTGATGCAACCTGTCACCGAAGTAGACGTAAGACCACAACACACAGGCTTGGCACCATCATCTAGAGAGGGTAGGAATGGGGCTTGGATCCAGGGTCCTCTAGCTGTGTGGCCAAAGATTAGAAACTCCTTCACCCTGACCCACAGTTTCTTCATCTGTTCAACGGGCCCATGATTAGTATCTCAGATCTGCTATGAGAGTTCATGAGATAAGACTGTGAAGGGCTTGGTGACTGTTACCTCCTCCCCTTTTGCTAGGGCAGCCGTCTAAACCTGCAGTGGGAACAAAGAGGAAAATTCCCATTCAAGAGTTCGACATGTTTTGGCAGCCAGGGAGCAGGGATGTAGCCTTTGGCATGGTACACAATCCTGCACTTCTGGGTTTTGAAAACCTGGCCACTGCTCCCTGATGGGCTTGTGTTCAAGCAAGCCTGGGCCTTATCTTTCTGCTCTGAGTCAGAAGTCCCCCAAGGAGAGGCTTTTTAGGGCCAAATGCAGCTCTCATGTTCTAAGTGGCTGACATCACATCAGGGCTGTCCAGGAAACAAGGATGTGGCTACAGGGGTGGGATTGGGTGGAGGGGAAGGGCCAGGGTGTGGTGCCCAGGACAGACCAGACAGACCGAAGAGATATGGTCAGCAAAGTTGCCCAGATTAGGGATGGAATCCTGATGCCACTACTCTGCTGGGTCCCTTAGAACACTGTCCTCCTCTCCTGGAAAGTGGGGTTGCTCTATTCACACAGGTAGTGTTGATGTTCAAAAACAAGACGCTATGTAATCCCAACACAGAGAGAGGTGGAGGCAGGAAGATTGCAAGTTGAAGCCCAGTCTTAGCAACTTACTGAAATCCTGTTTTGAAGTAAAAAAAATTAAAAGGGCCGGCAATGGAGCGCATGATAAGAGTGCCTCTGAGTTCAACCCTAGACCTGTGCTTTTCTTAACCTGTGCAGGAATGGAGTACCCCAGCTGACACCCCTCCTACTGGCAATTTCTTCCTGGAAGACAAGGGTTCTCTGGGCCTCCTCCACCCCATTCCCCCCCCCCCCAAAAAAAAAAAGAGAGAGCAAAGACCATCTACACAACCTATCTTTGCCTTTTCTTATCCCAGGACTCAACTGCCTCATGCTGCCCAACTCTTCATTTAAAAAGATTGGCAACCCATCCAATCCTCATGGGACCACATGCAGGGCCTGGGAGCAGTCTTGCAGTTCCATGCCTTCCACTGAATGCATGTCTTATGGTACGTTTAGAAGCCTGCCAAACAACAAAGGAGGTCTAGAGACTGACATTGGCCCCAATACCACTGTGCAGGTCCTGAGTGGGAAAGGCACATGAGTTACTGCCTTGTAGACTGAGAGGAGAAAGAACCCCAGGGGAGCACCAACCCTGTGGCAACCTGCTGAGGTGGGCATGGGTCCCTGTGCCCCTGGATTCACCAGGGATCTCAGTGACCGGCTTGTCGAAGGACTTGGGATAGGAATAGGGTGAGGTTGGGAACTGAATGGATAGGGTAGCACCAGAGGGGTTCAACTGCACTGTGGCTCCATGGTAGACGGTCATTGCTGCCATCACGATGCCCACTGGGAACCTATGCGAGCCTGGCACAGCTCTGCTGAGCCCTCGGAGTGGGGTTAGTGGTACTTACGAGGAGCTGAGGATGCTTGGGTATGACACAAGCCTGCCAAGGAAGCCCCAGCCACTCATCCTGGGCCAGAGTCCCCCAGGGCTTCCACTACCCCAAGTCTCCTCATTCAAGTAGTTTCATGGGCAGGAAGCCTTTACAGCAAGGCCCCTGCTGTTGGGACAGTGTGGATCTATTTGGGGAAGGAGAGTGGGGCCAGTTGCTGCCTCTGGACCCCACTGTGGGGATCCCTCATGCTGTTGCTGTGAGAACTCCTCTGTGGGCAGGCTGGAGCCCCTGGCCACCTCATCCTATAAGCCCCAGCTCAGTGACTGGGAAAAGGCCAATCTGTGAAGGAACTTGGGAGAGGTGTCCTTAGGAAGGGATGGATTTGAGGCTCCCAACCCAGATGGCCAAGGCAGAGAGGGAAGGTGCAGACTGGCCAGCACCAGCGACTGCTCCAGGGGCTAGAACTTGCTCCCTCTTAACCTGTGCAGGAATGGTGCACCCCAGCTGAGATCCCTCATTCAGGCAATCTCCCTGGAGGTCCAGGGTTCTTGCGTCCTTAAAGAGTACTTGGCAAGCAGCTAAAGATAGCGGAAAAAGTGGGGACACCAGGTTCTCCTGGGACTTTCTGGAGGCTAAACTGGGGAAGGATAGGACAGGGCGAGGGCCCAGAGTGCAGAAGGGGTAGGGATGCTAAGGGCAGTGACTGCTGCTGGCCCACTCCTGCAATTCACAGCAGTGGGGGACGAGGGTTGTGGGCTCTCACATGTGCAGACGCCAACGCTCCTGGTGAAGGTGAGAAGCTGTCTCGCGTATGTGTGTCTGGGATGGGTCCTGTGCTGCTGGGGCTTTTGAAGGAGCTGGAGGTCTCTATACCAAGACTGGAGCAGTAAGAAGAGTGGAAAAGACACCCAAGGCCAGGCCAGCAGAGAGGGGAGTCATCATGGCAACCAAGCTTCCCAGCACCCAGCTGTCTGGAACTTGTGTGTTGGAGGGAGGAGATGGGCTGTTGGCCTCTTGCTGGGGCATCTTAAACTATACCAAAAAACTCCAGAGCCCTAGAAGGGGACTTATTGTTGACTAATACCTTATCCCAAAGGAACCCTGATTCCTGGGTCACCGTCCAGCTCTCCTGAAGAGAACTGGATTTAACCCTTGTAGAGAACGAGGCAAAGAGTTGCAAGCTAAGCCACAACTTGTCCCCAAAGGGAAGCCACTGGGCCCCAGAAAGGAGGGTACCCCAGGGCCAAAAGGTGTATTCAGTGAGCCTCCCTGGGGGTGTCACCAGGAAGGCTGGTATGTGAGGGGCCCTGGGACTTGAGATAGGCCTGGCCACAGCTGGTCACAAAAGAGAACACTCTGGTGTCTACTGGCAGCCAGGAAATCCCTTCCTCTTAGGTAATGATGGTGCTTGTTGGGGGGCTGTATATCTCTCTCCTCCCCCTAGTTTCAAGGTGAGCCCTCTGCAGACAGCCCAGACAGGCAGTGGCAAAAAGGCCAGCGAGGGGTGGGGAACTTGTGATGCCTGTCAGGCTGCAGCCACTCAGGATGTTCCGGGACCTGGCAGAGGGTGGGTAGGGTAGTAGCTCTCAGGGAAGGGGGTGTTTTCTGGCACAGTGGACAGAAGATGAGGGTACCAAGGAGAGGAAGATACCCATTGGCCCAGCCTGTCACACCGTGTCTTGGGTGTATGTGTTGATGTGAACACGTGTGCAGTGGAGCCTGGGCTGGAGTTCCATCACCAGTCCCCTCTCTCACATCAGGGACACTGTCCTCTACTGTGGCTCTGCCACTTGTGCCAGGGCACCAAAGTCTGAGAAAGAGAAGGGGGTAGTGCTGGTGGCAGCTGAGGCTTGGCACTACCACCTTTGGAAGTTGGCACATCAAGTTTTGTGTTGCTCCTCTCATCTTTGGGGAGCATTCTCCTCATCTGCAGAAAGAACACAGCTCCAGGAGATGGTGGCAGGAGTCCCATGCCAGCCTCCTGCTGATCACAGAGCAGGGATCCAGTTGGCCCCCGGCCCTCTTGCACTGCCCACAGAAGGTCTGTGCAAGCTGGGAGGGTCTTTGCAGGTGGGGGCTGTGGGGCCCTTGGCCACCTGGCCTCCCCTTCGCTCAGTCACTGCAGCACCCTGCCTCAGGCAGCCGCCTTCTGGGCCTGGGCTGGATGAGCATCCTTACAAAAATAACTCTGAGCCTGTTCCCAATGGTGGGAGCAGGGTCCTGAGAGCACGCGGCCTGGGGAGCCTGCGTGGAGGGAGGGCCGCAGGGCGCCTGCCCAGCGGTCACGGCTGCAGGCGCTCCAGGTACTGTGGCAGGGGGTTCTCCTTGACGTACTTCTGGATGTACCAGCATGTGAGATGGGCCTTCAGATCCTCCTCCACAACGAAGTCCAGGGCGGCCTGGGGGCCAAGCGCAGAGGGGAGAGCCACTGGTCAGAGCTCCCAGCCTGAGAAGGTGAAAGTGGTGGGCTCCGTCCACGGCCCTCAGGCTCCACTGCCACCCTCCCACTTTGTCCAGGTCCGTGATCCTTGAGTTTCCTTCCTGGTAACCCAGGATGACCCCACAGACTAGTCTGGTCCTGTATGAAAGGACATGAGTCCCACAGGGCCCCAGAAGGCACCACAGGGTGGGTGAAGGAGCCTGATCCAAGCCTAGGGCAGGAAGCAGAGGTTGGGGAACAGAGGCCTTAGTCTGCTCCTGCTATAACTTCCCTTGGGTGCTACCCAGGCAGTCCGGGTCAGGACTCTGAAAATGAGGGACGAAGCAAAGCCCACCATCTCAAGCACCTGCCTATCCGCTCCACAAGGACTTACTGTGCATTGGCTATATTCTGAGTCCTGGGGCCACAGGAGAGGATTAGCCTGTACCAGGGCTCTGCAGATCAGAAGCCTGGGCCCAGATGGGCTGTCTTTTTTCCTGAGAGGATCTAGGGGATGATTTTTGCTGCTCAGCACCTATCCACTGCCCACCATAACCTGCTGACAAGGCCCGCCTGCAAATCTGTGCTTGCCCAAGAAACATACATTTCCACTGAGTGGGATGGTGGTAGCTCCAGGTCCCCTGCCCACTACCCACTCTACCTTGGCAAGGTGTTTGGCAATGCCACGACCACGGTAGGCATCAGGGACTTCTGTGTGCTGCAGGTCCACAATTCGCTTGCCCACATACTCGTACAGCAGGACAGCACGGTCATGGCACCCTGGGAGAGAGGTGGAAATAGATGAGGTTCTGGAGATTCCAGGGTCTGAGGCACGCGGTTGGCCCCAGCAGACTCAGACACTGGGGAGAGGACAGGTGTCTGCGGCCAGGGGATCTAAGCTAAAGTCTGAACAGCCTCTCTGTGCCTTGTCCGTAAAGTGGAGTTTGATTAAACATTCCTCCCGAGGTCACTTGGAGGATTAAATGAGGTAATCTCTGTACAATGCGCAGTGTGTGCCCACAACACTTGAGCCTTTGCTACTGTCTCTCATCTCAGTATCACAGGGACCACCCCACCCTTTTGCCCTGTGCTTTGTGCCCCACCTTAGGCACCTCCCAGGGAGTAGGAGTCTCAAGGTTCAGCAGTGGACCCGGAGGCCCAGCAAATCCACCACCAAGGCAGAGAAACAAGACAGGAGCTGCCACCAGGTACAGCAGAATGACTCACTGGACTCTGGCAGAGATGTAGCAAAAAAAAAAAGCTCAGATGACAGGCACAACTGTAGCTGGGCTCAGGAATCAGGAATACACAGGTTTTCCTGCCCTCCTAAACCTGCCAGGAAAAGAGCCGAGCTCCCAAGCTCCCACTGGAAAGCACTTAACTGAAGCCTCTGCAATCACCCCTTTTAGTTCCATCTGTCTATCCATTCATCCATTTACTCACTCATCCATCTGCCTATCCACTCACTCACCTCTTCACCTATCCATCTACCTACCCCCCCAGCCACTCGTCTACTCACCTGTTCACTCACCCATCCGTGCATCGACTCATCCAGCCATCCACCCACACATTCACCCACTGTTTTTGGAGCCCCAGGCCCTGTTTAAGGTGCTGTGCACATAGCAGTGAACAAGACAGACAAAGACATCTGACCTCATGAAACTGACTGGAAGGAGAAAAATAAACAAGAGCAAGGGAATATATGGCGTGGGAGGGGATAGGCAAGGGGTGTGAAACACACTGGGTGGGAGAGAGTGTTCTAGGAGAGAAGGCGGCCAGCACACAGGCTCTGAAGCAGGCATGGGCCTGTAAGAAGCACGGCCAGGACACCTAGGTGGCGGGAGGGCAGGGGGAAGGGGCGGAGATGAAGGCCAGGAGGTCAGTGGACCGGTTCTGCAGAACCTTCTAAGCCGCTGTGAGCCACAAGAGGGGACTCAGCAGAGAACAGATGGGGGTGACTCATGACTTCACCGAGTCCCTCTGGCCACCATGGGGGAACAGGTAGGGGCAGGAGCAGTGGAGTGCTGATGGAGACAGAATGGGTAAGGGAAGAGGCAGATTATGAGGCTGTGTTGAAGGTGTGTTGGCAGGATTTGCTGATGGTTTGAATATGGTCAATCAGAGGGAGGAACACCAAGAGTAAACTCAAGGTGTCTAATTTCAAAGAGCTGAATGTACATATATGAATTCAATAAATAAGCAGGGTCCGGGGAGAGAGAGGGCCGTTAGGCCATGTGCAGCGGCAGTGGTGGCAGGGGGTGGCTCAGAGCTGAGAGGGGAAGCTGCCGAGGTACGAGCAGAGGAAGGACGGGCAGAGGGCAATGCAGTGCTAAGCTCCCAAGGTTGGAAGATACAATTCCCTGGGTTTAAAAGAAGACATGACACTGTCTTCCTCTACTTTTTAAAAGCAAAGTGTATCTCATGTAAAAAGCAAATGGTGTTTCACATGATATGAAGTACCAGCTTCTTCCTCCTTCATGCTGTTGAGGATCAGACTGTACTAGATTTCCCAAGAGGCAGATGGACTCACGGGGAGATCAAATGACCAGCCCGAGTCACACAGCAAATCAGAAACCAGCACAGGACCCATCCTCAGTTAAGAGGCTTTCTGGTGCCCAAGACCCCTGAGTCTCCTCCGACCTTCCAGTGAGAAGCCACAATTCAGTTCCCAATCTTCAGATGAGGAGACTGAGCCCGCAGAGATCCAAGCACAGCCACACAGCGAGTTTCAGACCTCCAGTTCCCAGGCTGTTCATTCTTTCTGCTCCATCTAATGTGTTCTCTACTTCGGCCCTCAGTCTTTGTCTGGGCAGCTCTCTCAGCCTCCACTGCCTTTCTCTTCTCTGCATGATCAATTCAGCAGATGGTGACCCCTGATCTGCCTCCCCCTGGCCTCCAGAGCCCAGCAATGGTGACCACCATCCTGTTGTAGCCCCCAAAGGCAACTCACTGTACACCGTTGGGTTTAAACTGGCTCGCCCAGGAGGGTCAGTGAGATGGGGATACTATTTGGGGACTTATGTAGTCACTGAAGGAGATGCCAGCCAACCCTGATCATTTCATTTCCCTCACCTCACCAAAGGCCTACTCTGTTTTGGCAATGGTCTGGGGTGCAGGGCAGGAAGCAACCCACAAAACTGAGGAAACGCTCCTCTGTGGAGAGATGGCTTCAGCAGGACAGTGAACAACATTATACATGACAGGCACCTATGTGCTCTTAAAGACAAAAAAACAGAGAAAGGTATCATTCCCTCCTTCAAGTGCAGTAGCTTCTGGGGCTGTGACGAGCCCTGGGTACCTCATGGATTCTCTGTCTCCCCACTGATTGCTGGTGGTCACCTGGGCTCAGTCATCGCCCTATCCTGAGCACAAGCCCAAGTTACACACCCAAGAAATGTCTGACCCACAAAAGACTGTTCTCCCTAGCAGACCCACACTGGCACTCCAGGAAGACCTGTGGGCTACAGCCGTGCCAGCGGCAGGCCTTCCTGTCTGGCTCTCTCACTGATCTGACCTGTGACAGGCCCGAGGGCACAGCTTCCAGATATGCCTGAACTCTGGCCTTCCTAACCCGCCAGCAGTCTCCTGGTTTCCCACAACAGCACAGAGTTCCTGCCATCTGGCATTGGCCTTCCTAGGGCCTCTCAGGTCACCCAAGTGTCACTTAACTAAATATTTCTCCAAACACCTGCTGCCCCTCACAGGACAGCAGGATGAGGGACAGCACCGACAGCCAGGCTCTCACCTCCTGTGTCCACCCCCACCGGCCCCGGGGCAGCTGAGCCCTCGATACTATCTTGGCTCCAGGGACACAAGCATAGCCCCAGGGCCTGTCCTGGCTCAGGCCTTAGATGGGCTCAAACGGGCAGAACTTGTCTCCTGGGAGTCTGGAAACAAGCCTGGGCTAAGGCTGCAGCTCTGCCAGGTGCCCCAGAGACCACACCTGTGCTGTCCTGGGACCATCCTTCCACATGTCACTTTCCTGGGCCTGTGAATCACATCAGGATCACGGACTGTAACTAGTTCTGTGAGAAGCTGTCTGTCCAACCCAGGGCCCTACACACCCCACAACCACAGGAGGGCCCTGGGGCAGGTGGTCACAAGGACAAAATCTGGAAAGCGCAGGGGGGCTGGTGGATGGAGATGGGGAATCTCCGTGAAGGTTGGTCACTTTCACCATTGCGCTGGCCCCACACTGGCCCCAGAAGGTAGGCTGGCAGATCAAAACACCACTGAACAGATGGGGAGACCGAGGCAGAAAGGAGTGGTGACAGGTCCCAGTGGCATGGCTTGGAAAGGGGCCAGAAGTTAAGAGGCTCAGGCAGTGGGAGCTGAGAGCCTGAAGAAGGTTCACCAGGGTCACTTCCCTCCTCAGAAAACCCAGAGTCCGGCACAGCCAGGAGGCACGCAGGGGCGGATCTGCCAGTTCTGCCACTCTTTCTGCTCAAGACACTGGCTCTGGGTAGGCAACACAGATGCCACAGGGCACAGGGACACATTGGTGCTGGGAATAGTGAGTCTTTAGGGGCTACCCACAGGCTGGGATCTGACCCACATGAGGCTACTGGCTACACTCAAGTCTTGTTGCCTCCAGGGTCTAGAGCAGGCCAAAGGTAGCTGCTGGCCCCCTCGAGGGCCTCAGTCTTTCTATCTGCAAAGTGGGGGCTGGGAAGGGTGTGGGAAATGCCAAAATGTTGGGACCCAAGTAACTTCTAACAGCTGAGGTCGGGGAGGAAGCAGGCCGAGGAAGGGGCTGCTGTTGAGCAGGGGAATTTTTTCAAGTTTTCTCCAACTTCTAGATGACAGTATTCTGGGAGAGGCTGGGGCCTCCCTCTGGCTTAGCTGTTCAGCAGCCACGGGCCTCAGTTTCCCTACCTATAAAATGGTGACAAACTAGCACTTCAAAACCCAGCTTTTGGGTCACACCCGCTTGAACTTGAGCCTGCTCTCACATCTGTGTTGGCAAGTCCTGTCCAAACCTGCTTCCACATTGTCCTGGACCTCGATGCTTCTCCCGCCCTTGCTCACACACCACTGTGTTCTGTCCCCACAGTTTGCCTCCGTAGCACAGCCGGGGGCACCCTGGGCCATTGCATCTATCGCATTTACTCTGCTGAGTACCTTTTCAGGTGTGTGCCTTGTTCAGAGTCAAAGTCAGATCACACAAGTCCACACTGCCAGGCCCCGCACCACCTCTCTCCTGGGTCCTCAATCTCATGCGACTCCCCTCCCCTAGAACACATCTTGCAGCCGTAGCTGTTTCTCGCCTTCTCCAGGTCTTCACTTAAATGCCACCTTCTTTGAGGATTCTGGACACTCAAAGAGTCCTAACTCATCTCTCACCAATCTTTGTTTTCTTGGATACTTTACAATGTATTTTTGTCTGTTTCACTTTTACACAAACTGCCTTGAGTCTGTAGCACCTTGAGAAGTGCTGGCACACAGCATGTGCTCAACATATACTTGTGGACTGATTCCTACCTCTTCTACCTTGTAAGGCATTTCACTCCCTTGTGCAGAGACCTCTTCTGCAGATAAAGGAGTACTTTTCACCTCCTTGCTTGGTGCAACTGACTCCACATGCCTCCTAGAAGATACTAAGTGCTTAATAACTGCGGTTTCTTCTGGTGCTCACATCTTTCCTCCCTCAGGACCTAAGTTTCCCCAAGTCAGCCTAGCTCTGCCACAGGGACGGTCAAGATACATGCCTGCATGGGACACCAGGGATGGTATACTCCTGCCCAGACTCAGCATTCACATTCATGGCGGGTGCAGTGACATCAGCTTCTGGGCTTCCTCAAAGGCCTGAGATCTCATGAATACCCGTTTCCCTCCTAGCTCAGCAGGCCTGGGCTGGATGCACCTTCCCTTCCCAGATCCAGCCCAATCCCAATACCTGGAGAAGACTTGGGTAGCAGGGAGCCTGGTGGAGAGGAGCAGCCACCTCTAGCCTCTCTCCTCTCACCTGGCCTTGGCTGGAAGGATCCCTGGCCATTTTTGTATAAGCCAAATACAGTGGGTTCTGGAAGGGAGCGAATCTAAGAATATGGTCTGGGCACAGCCAGGTCTGGAGGATTGTCCTTTAGCTCTATCTATTTGGAAGTAAAAACTTCTCCCAAACTCTAAGCATTCCCTTTTTCTTCTGGGAGCCTAATGTGCCTTTTGAGCACCAGAAGAAACTGAGCCTCCATGGAATGCAGAAACCTCAGAAGAGCACCTGAGAAGTTAGGAGACATCTCTGCACGAGAATGGCCAGGGCCCTGAGTGTCACCGGGGCACTGCCAGCACCACCGCAGGACTTGCTTCTGTGAGGGAAGAATGCAGGGCTGGGTAGGCTAGGCCCAGGTTTCAGTTCTGACTGTGGCCCTTGGTGATACCCAGCACGTCACTTCCTGTAGCCCTAGCCTCAGCTTACTCACCTGTAATCTAGGCTGTTGTGTCACAACACCTCACTGGGACATTGTGACAGCCAGACAAGTGTACCTGTGAAGACATGGAAGTGGGGCCTAGGATGCCCAGGGTCCCAAAGAGGAGTTCCAGGCCCTTCTGACTATGACCAATTGAGGGTCACAGGAACTGGTTCAGGAAGTCAGAACCAGCAGGATGCTATCTCAGCTCTGCTCTAACTCACCCGCTGACCTCAGACAAGCCTCTCCCTTTCCTCGACCTCTACCTTTCCTTCTTGGAAATGGGGGGAAATGGGCACCTTAGCCTCTAAGAGCTTTGAACACTCCCAGAAGGGTGGGGGGTGTGGGCTGGTAAAAACTTCTCTACAGGAAATAAAGACTTGAGATTGCTTTCTAGTTTTAAAAGTACCGATCAGTCTATGTTTGTCAGCACTTAATTTGCACCAAACAAGCAGCTACACTCACGTTTATCACAGGTTTCTTTCTCACGCCAATGTGGTCTGGGCGGGTGCTATCTCCACTGCAGATAGAGAAACCGAGGCACATGGAGATGCCGCAAACTGGCCAAAGTCTCAGAGCCATCTACCCTGCCTCCCAAACACGGCGGGCAGAAGCCTCTCTCGCTGTCAGCCAGGGCCCACCCGCGGGTTTTTCCCAGTGCCTCTGGAGTGGAAGCGCTACGTTTCCCAGGCACCCGGGGAACAGGCAGGTCAGGGCCGATCAGCTCTCCAGGATCTCCAGCAGCGGCCCCAGCAGGTGCGCGTCCCCGGGGGCGGTCGCGCCTCTGCCTCTCCCACAGCCCCCCCCACCCCGCGCGCCCCGGGCTCTGCGCCCGCCGCCTCCCCCGGGACGCCCGCCCAGCTCCGCCCGGCCGCGCCCCCACCTGGCCCGCTCGCAACCCGCAGCTCCGGGGGCCAGAGGAGGCGGCCTGTGGTCGCGCAGTCCCCGCGGGCTGGGCTGAAGGCGCTCGGCGGCCCCCGGGCTGGGGTCGCCTCAGCGGGCCCCAAGCGCTCGCAAACAAAAGGCGGGGCGGACGGGCACCGCGTTACCGTTGAGCCGGACGGTGAACTGGCGGCGCCGGCGGTCGTGCTCCACGCGGATGGGGCAGCCCTGCTCCAGCGCTCCCAGCGGCACGGCCGCCGCCGAGTGCGCCATGGCGAGGGCTGCGGCCGCGGGGACAGAGCAGAGCGCGAGCGGCCGGGCTGGGCCGGAGAACGCAGGCGGCGGCACAGAAACTGACACTCGGCGGCGGCGCGGCGGCAGCAACAAAAAGGGGGGGGGGAGCCAGGAAATCAGCTGTGAGTCACGTGCAGCGCGCGGCCAATGAGCCGGCACCCTTTTTGTTTTGATACATTCCATTCGGCTCTTAAAGAGCCCGCACGCTTCGCTGGCGCGGTTCCGCTGGCTGCTGCAACAAAACAACGTGGCCCCTTTGCGCCCAAGGCTGCTTTACCCTCCTACGTTTGCCCATGAGCTCCTCGGGGACTGACTATCTCACGGAGCTTTCTTAAAAAGATGTAACAGCCTATAGGGAGCGTCTTACTGTCCCCACGACAGCTCATTTATGAAGCACTTGCTGTGTGCGTGGCCTGTGTAGAGCCAACCCCTGTTATCGAGGAAGCGCTCAGTAAGACATTTTACACTTGATGAAAATTCTCACAAGAGAAATAGGATTGTGCAGATGGGCACATCAAAGCTCAGGGCAAAGAGAGTTCAGTGCCACAAGAAGCTGGTACCCAGGGTGGTGGGGTGGGGATTGGGTTGGGCGTCCATCTACCTGTCAACAGCTGTGGCTACTGGGGAGACATTGGCCCTGGAAGGTTTATTGGGGAGAGAGGTGAAATACCACCTCATCACAAGAGAGGCCAAAGCCCAAGATCTCTGGGGATCTCTGGCCTGTACACATGGGGAGGAAAGATGTCTTTTCTGAGTTCCAGAAAAGGGCGGTGACTTGCTTTTGGACACAGGATTCTTGGGCCCAGACTTCCTACAAAGGGGTCTTAACTAGGTCCCTCAGGCATGACCTCAGATTCACACCCTACTCTCTTCCTCCGGCCCAAAGTTTTGTCCCTCCCACCCATAGCTGCCTGCTGAATCACAGGACTGCAGGCTACCCTTACAATTTCTTAATGACTTGTAAACTGGATGCTCATAGCCATGTGACTACCTCCCCAAAGGAGCTAGGGTAGCTTTGGGAGATACAGGCTTCTGAGGTCTGCAAGTCCCTTTCCCGTCTGTGCTAACATTTTGTGGATGCCATTATCACTGATTTTCAGCATGAGTGGCTAAATAGCTTTTTCTAGACATTCTACATGGAATCAAAACATACATACTCTGTGTGTGTTGTGTGTGGGGTACTAGGGATTGAACTCCAGGATTTTCACACTAGGCTGTATCCTGAACCCTTTTAAATTTAAATTTTAAAGTTATTAGAAAGGCTGTGCTAAATTGTCCAGGCTAAGCTCCCACTTGGGATTGTCCTGTCACACGCTGGGTCTGAGGGTCCCCAAGACTAAAACAAGGACTTAAGCTCACTCCTGTAACATTAAGACAGCAGGCTCACCAACACCCTGAATACACCAGGAAATGAGAGGTGAGAAGGATTTGTCAGAGGAAGATACAGGTCCCCCTTGAGGTCCCAGTGCGGGTGCTCAGAGAAAGGAGACTCGATACAGTTGGGAACTGGGAATCCTTTATGTGTTTTGGGAGGTGGACATCTGTGGAATGTGATAATCTAGTCTTAGTCTAGTCTTAGTCATAGTCTTTGATAGTGGGAGAAGTAGGCCCTCCCTTGGCTAGCTTTTCCTAGGGAGAGTGCAAAAGGGCTTCCCTTCATAGGTGTAAGAGGGCCCTTTGCAAGTAAAAGGGAATGGACAGACCTGTTTAAAGCTGGAAGATTTGCTGTTTTGGGAGAAGGAAAAGGAGTAAATAAACTGGGCTTGTAGTCTGAAACTGCAATTTTTCCCTAAAATACAATTTTAAAGTTTTTGATTTTCTTCTTTTTACCTATTTCTTCTATCCTACCTCACGCCTGCCTCAGCTCTTCAGTGCTGGGATTGCAGGTGTGTACCGCCACAGCAAAATCTTAATCTTTTTGCTTCTAGCCATTTTTCTTAAACCATATTTATTTCTATTTATTTATTTATGCTGGGGATTGAACTCATGGTCTTGCACTTGTCAGGCAGGCACTTATGCCACTGAGCTGAACCCTCAGTTCTCTAGCTGTTTTTCTTTTGGGATTTTTTGAGACGAGGTCTCCTTAGATAGCTCAAATTGGCCTTGAATTCCCTGTGTAGTCCAGGCTGGCCTTGAACTAGTGGAGAGCTCGTGCCTCAGTTTCCTGAGTGCTGAGATTACAGGCATGTACTACCATGCCCAGCCTGTTTCTAGCCATTCTGAGGTATGTGAAGAGCTGTCTTTCTGTGGTTTTGATTACCTGATGGCTGACTGCTTTGAGCCTTCTTTTGTATGCTCCTTAGCTATTTGGATATCCATTTTTGTGAACACTTCTGCCCACTGATTTTTTTTAAAATTTTATTTTGAGACAAGATCTCACTAGGTTTCCCAGGCTGGCCTTGAACTCATAATCGTACTGCCTCAGCTTCAAGAGTACCTGGGATTACAGGTATGCACCCAGTTCTATTAATGGTTTTTGACTTAGTGGAGTTCTTTTTATTGTTTAGCTATTGTTTTTATCTTTTTATTGTTTTATTAGGAGTCCTTGGTGAAATATACTAACTGAGATTAATGTCTCCTAGAAGATAATTTATTAGGGAGTTGGAAACAAGACTGGGGTGAGCCTTTACAGACAAGGAGGCGGAAGGTCAGAGAGAGGCTTGACCTTTGCTGAGTCACAGCTGCGTGTGCTCCTGAGCAAAGGAGATAAGCCTTCCTGCCATGGTGTCTGTCTCAGGTGACTCTCTGTCACCCAAGAATTTAAGTAAATGGGGAGGCCAGAACATGTTCCTTGAAATTTCATGAACAGGCCATGTCATTTTCCAGCTCTGGGGCTTTGCATATGCTAGTCCCCAGATGTAACCTCTTTTGTCTCTAGTCACACTTATTTACATAGTATCTGTCTCATGGTACCCCAGACCAATGGGACATTCCTCTCTAATGAGTCCTTGCAGGGCCCTGTACATGCCCAGCCCAAATAAGAGCCAAGCTCCTCCTCATTTTAGTGTCCCTTATAGTTTGCTGAGGTATTTAAATCTTACAAAAGCTTGGAACAAATAAAATAATAAAATGAGCAATTAATATTTCCTGGAACTGGCAAATGAAAATATGCTGAAAGCTCCCAGATATGGGTCAGCAGAGAGTTCTTATGAATGATTTGAAGGAGGTAAAGAATGGGTCAGGTGACATGGGGGAGAGCACTTCAGGCAGAGAGAACAGAATGGTGCAAAGCCCCTGGGGTATGTTTAAAAAATACCAGGAGGCCACTGTTGCTGGGACAGGAGCATCTGGGGGAGGTGGAATGGGGACAGGAGGTAGAGTAGCAAATTGAGGGGCCTTTGGCTTTGACTGAGCCGAGAGGAAACTGTGAGAGGACTCTGGGGACATCGTCTTTGCTGTTGTGTTGTTTTTAATTTTTAAAAATTTCAAACCTGTAAATGGGAGAGTAAAATGAAGTCTGAAGTATGTCTGATACTTTTCAGTTAACAAATGTTAAAGGAATGTTTACATGCAATAAAACATTTCTTTTTTCACCTATTGTTCTGTAAATTTGGACAGACATCTGCCCATTGAATGACCTACCAATACACAGCCAGCCACAATGGGAACAGGGCCCTTGAGTTCCTTTCAGCCCCTGCCTACGCACCGAGCCTGTTCTCTGTCCCTGTCTTTTTGCTCAAGGAACTCTGTAGTATGTGGTCTTTGGGCCTGGCTTCTGTCCCTTTGCATCGTGCCTCTGTGGTTCTCCCAGGAAAATGTGCAGCTCTGTTCTCTGTCCCTTTTCATGGCTGCATAGGATTCCAGAAAATGCTGAAATGGCCTTGTTTTTTTTTTTTTTTTAAGTGTATGTTTGCAGTATGTAATGATTCCAATTATTATGAGGAGGCACACATCTGATTTTTGTTTTTGGTTTTCTTCCTTTTCCATCCTTTCCTGCTCCGTCCAATTCTTGTTCCCCTTCTCATTTGCAAACACTCCATTTCCATTTTTTCTTCTTTTTTTTAAATTTTATTTTGAAAGTGGTAAAATACAACAGAACAAGACACAATAAAGCCAACTAAGATCATACAGTGAAATTGGTACAGAACTTCACAGCAGGTTACTGGGATAACAGTAATAGGTATCACAGTATATTTCATCATCTTTATAATAGTTGTTCTTTCAATCACATATATCAAAATAAAATGAAATACAGAACATTATAGAACTTATCAAAATAGAATATTGAATAGAGCAGTACCGTTAATCAGAATAGAGCAAAACAGTAATAAAAATATTTGCCTTCAAAGAGATGGTAGAAGGAAGTCCTCCTTATTTGCTATGATCAATCTCCCAGGAGATGCTCAGATTTCTGGTTCCCATTTGCTAACGGGGGGCAGGAGAAGGGGGATAGGGGAAGTGGGATGTTTGACTCTAGGCGGTGCACCAGGAGGTTCACTATTGCTTAGCAGGGAGGCAGGCTGGTTGCTTTGTTTCCCAGCTTCGTAAGTTCCAACATGGCGCGGATCTCAGGAGACACTGGTGGTTCTCCCCCTGGAAGGGCCGCAGTCTGCCACACCACAGCTGCTTACCAGGGAGGGGAGGTCTTTGCTTCGTTTTTAAAAAGTCCCCTTTACTTTTCTTTCTTCCCTCTCCCATCTCTTGATCACCTTATTATTTGAAAAATATCTTCCTACCTTCTATAATCTATCTTTTATTTTGTTTATTACTTATACTTTGGGTTCCTCATATAATAAAAGCTATTGATAGTATTATGATCTTGAGATACATCCATTTTCCTACAAATGCTTGAAGTTTACCCTTTATGGCAGAATAGCATTCTGCTGTATGTATATATATATATATATACCGTGTTTTCTTTATCTGTTTATCTGTTGATGGGTATTAGCTGTCATAAATTGTGCTGCTGTAAACATGAATATGCATGTATCACTTATGATGACTTTAACTTTTTCAGGAGGATACCTCAAGAGGAATAACTGGGGCAAATGGAATTTCTAGTGTTCATTTTTTGAGCAGTTTCCATACTGATCTCCACAGTGCTAGTTTATGTTTTCACCAACAATGTAGAAAGGTTTCTTTTGTCCTGCAGCCTCACCGGCATTTTCTGTTGTTTAATTTCTTGATGATAGCTGTGTGTCTTACTTTCTCATTGATGGGACGAAATATCCGGCATCCACAAATTAGCGGAGGAAAGGTTTATTTTAGCTCACAGTTTGTAGAAGTTTCAGTTCATAGTTAGCTGAGTGCAACACAGGGTGGCATTGCACAGGAGAAATAGCCCATGGCGTGGCAGGAAGGAGGCAGTGAGGTTTTCTTGTTTTCCTTTTTATTCCATCCAGGCCTCAAACTTGGTGGTGCCACCCACACTCAGAGTGGGTCTTCTCTCTTCAGTAACCCCATCATCCATGCCCAGAACCATGTTATAACAATCAGTGGCTAGATCCAGTATCATACACCCGTGATGCAGTGCCACCTGTCACTTCCCAAAGCCCCACTTGTGAGCTCATGAGGCATTGAGGGGGTGCATCTAGATACGGCTTGATTTTTTTCTCTCTTTCTCTTTTTTTTTTTTTTTTTATTGATACCGGGCTCGAACTCACAGCTGTGCACTTGCAAGGCAGGCCCGTATGCCGCTGAACTAAATCCCCAGTTCGATACAGCTTGATTTTGAGAAGTCCTCTGTCCACTGCCTGGGGATGGACTGGAGGGGAAGGGTTGGGGTAGAGCATCTAGTGGTCCAGACATGCAGTGACCACAGTGGCCAGTGCCTTTGATCCTGAACTCTTTGATCTTGCAGTGACACAGCAGGTAAGATGCTGATCTCAGGTCATACAGCTGCCAGATGGCAGTCAGATTCAAACCCAAACTCTCTCTGCTGTGTTCCTAAGAGTGACAGGCCTCTAAGAGGGTCCCTGAGGGGCATAGATATTTATGGCTCTCTGACACTCTGCTATGGGGCCAGAGGACACCAACTCCAGGAGGCAGCTGAGCTTAACTTCAGAATCCTAAAAGCCAGCATTGGCTGCCATCACCCTTGAGGACCCCACCTTGTGGGAGTGACTTGTGGGCCTGACATTGACACTTATACACACACACACCCTGTTGAGAAGAGGAAGGCGGAGCTCCATTTGGGAGGGGCACCCATGAGGTTTAATTATAGGCCTAGGAGCGGTCCCTGGGTCTGTCTGTCTACCTGTACACCCTGCGCCACAATTGATCATCTGTGAAACAGAATTAAAGAGGGTGAGTAACTTTATTTGGTTACCAAGCAATCCAATGGAGATTGAAATTTGAGCAAGGCTGGCTCATGAGTCCTGGACCTGCTGTGTGACCTCGGGCCTGTCCCAGGCCTGGTCTGGGCCTTCTGTTTCCTCCTGGCTGGCTGTGATCCCTGAGGAGTCCACTATCCCTTTCATTCAGCACCTCAAATGTCAGGACAAGGGAATGAGGAGACCTGCTCCGCCCCAAGCTAGCATGCTGCCCAGGGAGCCCCACGCTGACCCTCCCCATGGACTTTTTCCTTTTAATGTCTTTATTGTTTTGTCCCAGTTAGAAGCTTGAGAGATGCTCATTGAAAACATTTAGAATGCATAGAAAAATATCAAGATGGTGAAACTCCCTCCTAAATCCATCTTCTAACACCCTTGTGCATTGTTGGTAACATCTTCTAACTGTTTAGTTTGGCCACATATTCCATAACAGCTTCCTGACCTGTAGTTATCATCCGTTCATTCACTCGTGCATTCATTTAATATTTACTCTGTGTTTTGGATTCCAGGAACACAACAGTTAACCAGGCAGATAAAGTCCCTGCTCACTCAGGCATGGTAGCCCATGCCTGAAATCCTTTTGCTATAGTGGAAAGAAACTCCCAACCTACTAGATATCTGGTACGGGTCCGCGTTCTCTAAAATAGATGAATTTTAGGAACGATGGAGGTTAAGAGCAGAGTCTCTCTCTCTCTCTCTCTCTCTCTCTCTCGAGAGAGAGAGAGAGAGAGAGAGAATGGGTCCCAAATGGGTTGCTGAGGATTCCACTTTTTCCAGGGATTTTTTTTTTGTCTTTTTGAGACAGGGTCTCTCTATGCAGTTCAGGCTGGCCTTGAGCTCCCTTTGTAGCCCAGGCTGGTCTCGAACTCACAACGATCCTCCTGCCTCAGCCTCCCAAGTTTGAGGCAAGCCTGGGCACCTTAAGCTGGGATTATGGGCAGGTGTGCGTGAGCCACCACACCTGGCTCCTTTTCTAGGGATTTTTATAGAGCAAAACCATGAGGTGAGGAGGGTCCAAGGTGGGGAAAAATGGGAACTCACAAGGCAGGTGGGCATGAGGTGGAACAGAACTATGGTCAACCAATAACATTCCGAGTGTAATTGTTCAGGTAAAATTGATTAAATTGGTTTTAAATGGGGAGGTGAATCACAGAGCAAACAGGCATGAATATAGAATAGGGTCTTTGCTGGTAGGGGTTGGGGTTAGTGACTTCTGGTTTACCCCAAGGAGACTGATACCTATTTAGAATATCAATCCCTGATGTTAATACTTAGGGTAAATGGTTACCTTATTTTACCATTCATCTTGAGATCTGGCCCACAGCAGAGGTGTCTGCTCTTTTACACTGGATCATTCCAGGGCCTCGCTCTGTCTGTCTATAATATTTCTAATTAACTCAGCTGCCTATCATACTATTTACATAGGAGGCTGAGGCACCAAGATTGTCAAGTTTGAGGCAAGCCTGGGCACCTTAATGAGACCTTGTTTCAAAATTTAGAAAAAGGAAGTCTGGAGTTATAGTTTAATCTCAAAACTTCCTGGGTTCAGTTCCTAGTGATTAAAAAATAAATAAATAAAAGCCTTTGTTTACATAGAGATCTTTACACACAAATATAACTTTTTTCCCCAATAAAAATATAGGCAAGTCATATTTCCTGCTTTGTGGCATGTTTTTTTTTTCTTTCTTCCATTGCACAATATAATTCTGGGTGTGGTGGTGCACACTTGTAATCCCAGTGGGAGGCTAAAGCAGGAGGATGGCTGGGAGTCAAGGCCAGCATGGGCTACAATGTGAATTCAAGGTCAGACTGAAATGCATAGCAAAATATTATGAATGCAATATATTATGAATATTCTCCTTTTTAAAAAATGCAAAGTAAATCTTTTCTAAATCAGTCCACTGGCTGGTTTTGCATAGTTCAGGGAGTGGATAGTGGGAAGACTTGCCCTGAGTGTGAGTGTTACCTGCCAGGAGCCTGGATAAAATATAAGGGGTGGGGTGGGGGGCGGTGCGGGTTGTTACTTTGGTGCCTTCTGCCTACTATGAACTGTTTTTCCGCCATGATGCCTACCTGCCTTGGAGCCAGACAGTTATGGACTAAAACCTCTAAAGTGTGAGCTAAATACAGCTTTCCTTCTTTAAAAACATTTTTTTTTTTTTTGGAGATAGGGTCTTTCTCTACAGTTCAGGCTGGCATTGAACTATGTAAACCAAATTGGCTTCAAACTTGCAACAATCCTTCTGCCTCAACCTCCCAAGTGCTGGAAGTACAGGCATGCTCCACCATACCCAGCAGCATTTTCTTTTTTGATATATAGGGAATCTTAGAATCACTCTTCAAGAATATTTTTTCAGTATAACTTATTTTTTATTTTTGGTACCGGAGATTGAACTCGTGACCTGGCGCCTGACAAGTGGGCACTTCTGCTGCTGTCAGTATATTTGAATTAGGTAATGGCAGCTTGGATGTTAAACGTCCTCCAAAGCTCTGTGTGTTGAGGGCTTGGTCTTTAACTTGGTGCTGCTAGGAGACTGTGGAACCTTTAAGATATGGGGCCTCATGGGAGTTCTCAGGGCATGAGGGGACAGGCATCCCTCATCCATTCAGGGTTCTTGGCTATTGGCTGAGTGGTTAACACACAGCACCCATGACGATGTGCTGACTCGCCACAGGCCCAAAAGACCAATCTCCAAAACTGTGATTGCAAATAAGCTTTGTCTCTATCCATTGATTATTGCACCTGACCAGCATGGTATTAGATTCACCTTTCAAAAAAATTTTCATTTCAAAAACTGAAATAAAATCTGGTCATCCATTTATGTCTGTGGGAGACTGATTCAAAACCCGCTGCACATACTATAATCCATAAGTGCTCAAATCTCATACATAAAATGATATAATCTTTGCATATAACTCACACACGTCCTCCTGTATACTAAAAGTCATGTCTAGATTTCTTACAGTACCTAATATGCTGCTAGTATTGTATAGTTGTTGTACTGTGTTGCTTAGGGAATAATGATGAGCCAAATGTGTGCACATGTTCAGTCCAGATGCAGCGTTATTGAGAGCTTTTGTTTTTTGTGGTACTGGGAACTAAATCCAGGAACTCACAAATGCTCAGCAGGGGCTGTAGCACTGAGCTACACTCCCAGCCCAGGAAGTCTGATCCACAGTTGGTTGAATATACAAATGTGAAATTTATGTATAAGGAGCGCTGACTGTAGGCACAGGAACCAGGGGACAACCTAACTCTAGTCTCTGTGTGTCATCTGCCACTTCTTTCCAGTTATATGCAGGGAAACATATTCACCTGTTTTGAATGAATCCTCCCAGAGTTTTCTATACATAAATATGAGTACACGCAAACATATATTCTTTTCTCCATTTTAACCCAAAATTTAGTGTGCAGCCCACAGATAGGCCCATCACCTGGCAGTCTTTCCTGTGTGCCCATCTCTGCCACACTCCAGCGTGTCTATACTTCCTTCTGAAGTGCTCCACAGGTACAGGGACCTGAACACCAACAGCTGCCCAAACCCCAGCCATCCTCTCTGACAGCTCCCTGTCCACAGCTTCTAGATGTTGTCTAAATATAGCATCTTTGTCCCAGCTCTTGGCTGTCTCATCTCAGGGACAGGATGCACCAACTCACCAGTTCCCTGCTGTGTGAATTCCAGATCGCTGCGTTGAGATGAGCGTGTTGGTACATGGCTTTTTGTCTACTGGCCCAGTTGTGTTCCCAGAAGATGCCAACAGCAGCAATCATCAAAAGGCCCCACAGTTACCAGGCTCTGAGCCCAGCAAACCTTGTGCATGATCTGATCCTGGTGTCCACGCTGAGAGGCAGGGGTCACATAGGGAAGGGGTATGCTCTGTTAAGCTCTGGGAGTTGGAATTCAGACCCCAATGGGGCTGGGGACAGTCTGTCATCCTGAGCTGAGAAAAAATGGCTACAAAATTGGGACCTGACATGCTGCTGAAATGGGTCTAATGTACAGGCGTTTCCCCAAGGGCAAGGGCCGCCTCCTCCAGAGTACAGACATGGAGCATTCAAAGGTCATTGGAATAGACTGGGGCTCTGGCAGGCTCTTGATGCAGGGGAAGAGCTGGGTGTCAGAGAAGAGGGAGTGATGTGGAGTGTGGCAAAGAGGGGACTGCCGGCCCTGCCCGAGGGGAGGCCACTCTCTGGCCAACTCTTCCTCAAAGAGACCGCTTCTAGGTCTCCTGTGTTGTCTGTAAGAGCTGTAAGTTGAAGAATGCTTGAGACTCCCCAGTGGGGAATCAATGGTAGCTGATTACAGAGAGCCTGTGCATATCTGCTGGGAACTAAGCTAGCTGGGAGAGGGGTAATTTGGAGGAGTGTCCGGCGAACTGCTAATTGTCAGGATGAGGTGAAGGGCATATGTGTGTTTATTGCACGATTCTGGTCATTTGGAGAAGTAAAGTTTTTTCAAAATGAAAAATCCCCACCCCGACCCCTGCCGCACATAATCCCAGTCTCTGGAGCTGGGGCAGGAGGACTGAACGCTGGAGCCCAGCCTGGGCAACTCAGTGAGATCCTGTCTCAAAATAAAAAAGTACCTCAGTGGGAAGGCCTTGAGTTCAATCTCCAATACTACCACCACCACCAAGAAAACATATTGCTCTCCCCAAGACAGAAAACAAATGAACAAAACACTGACATTTTAATTTCTGTCTGAAACAAACAAACAGCAGGAATCAGAGAAGCTTTGAGGACAGTCCGCTTCCTGGAGTGCAGATGGTGTTATGTGTTTGGGGAATCACAGCTTTATTCTCTGGCTAGGGAGTCATGGTGTTGATGCAGGAGAAGGTCCCTGTTCTTGGGGTACACACTGAGGACCAGGAACATGTCACGATGCCAGGACATACTGTCCAGCAACTCAGAAAGTGATGCTAACAGGTTGTGTGTGTGTGTGCATGTGTGTGTGTGCATGCATATGTGTGCGTGCATGTGTGCGTGTGTGCACGCATGTGCGTGTTGTGTGGAGAAGGGAGCCGTGTGACAGCGATGCCCAGCCAAGGCGGCAGATGGACAATGGAGGATGCTTTCTTTATGCTTGAAATTTTTCATAACAAAATTTTTGAGGGAAAAGAGAAAAAATGATCATAGAGATAAAAAACAGAGGTAAAAACAGTGCAGTCCACCTGGGTGAGTGCACAGATCCAGCACCTTTGGTAAAGGTGTGCAGTTGTGCAACATGGCCCTCCCATAGAACACTTCCTTTACTACCAAGTTTCTCACTCCTCTACTCCCAGGCTGTTTTTCCACTAAGCTGTCTGATGGCTCTGTGGTTTTGCCTCTTCCAGAATGTCCTGGGAGTGGGCTGGACCTGAATGCAGGCTTTTTACCTGGATTCTTTCATTCTGCAGCATGATCTACAATTTGCCCATGTTTCTTTTTTTTTTTTGAGAGGGTCTCGCTATGTAGTTCAGGCTAACTTTGAACTCACTGTGTAGCCTTCCTGCCTCAGCCTCCTGAGGGCTGGGAGTACAGGCATGTGCCACCATGCTTAGCCTTCCAAGTCTTTTCTTTTCTTTCTTTCTTTCTTTTTTTGTCTTTTTGAGGCAGGGTCTCTCTCTGCAGTTCAGGCTGGCCTTGAGCTCACTTTGTAGCCCAGGCTGGTCTTGAACTCACAATGATCCTCCTGCCTCAGCCTCCCAAGTGCTGGGATTACAGGCGTGAGCCACTGTGCCTGGCTCCAAATTTTTGCTTAAAAGCTGCTATGAACATTTTCTTACAGGTGTGTGTGTGTGTGTGTGTTTGTGTATAAACAGTCATCTTTTCTACTGGGAGTGTGGTGGCCAGGTTGAATGTGGGTGTCTATTGAACCATATGAGAAGGTGAAACACTGCTTTCTGGCTGGTCGCACTATGCTCCCGCCAGTGACGGGACAGAGATGCAGCTTCTGCTCGTCCTTGCCAGCACTTGGGACTGTCTGTACTCTGATCTTGGCCCTTCTTGTGTGTGTGTGGTAGAGTCTCCTTGCGGCCCTTGCTGGCCTTCCTCTGATGACTAATGCTGCTGAGGCTCTTTCTATGTCCTTATTTGTCATCCTGTGAGAAGGTGTCTCTTCAGATTTTTGCTCACTGTTTGCTTCCTTACTGCTGATGGTGCGGCTCAATATTATTATTGCTGTTACTGTCTTATTAGCCCATTATGTGAGTGTGGCTAAAGCCATGTGCCTCCCAGTTTAGAATGCCGGAAGCACCTGACAAGCTTCCTCGGTGTCCTAAATGTAGCAGTCACTTCCTCTCCTGCCAGACCTCCCTGAGGAGCTGCAGCCTCTGGCTTCCCCTGGCTCTGGGTCTCTGAGTTGTTTATTGCTTATGATGCTCACTTATCTAACCTGCCAGCTGGCCTCGGCTGCTGGGTAGGAAGGAGGGAAGGCCTCAGGGATGGACCTCTCCCTCCTAGTCCTGCCCCAAGGCCTGCAGATCCCTGTCTCCTGGCACCCATCCATGGCCCTGCCACACTGGGTACATGCAGCAGGTCCCCGCACTGAGCTGCACCATGGCAACCACGCCTGGGCTCTGATTTCTAGTTGCCAAATGAGACAGTTGAGGCTTGATGAGACATGGCTGCTCAAAATCCCACAGCCCCAACAGTTGGCACTGAGACCTGGTCATGGGTTCCTTGAACTGAGAATGTCACTGTCATTCAGCACATATTCCTCCAGCTCCCACTGAATTGCCCAGCCAGAGAAATAGCTGGAGGCTGCCTGAGGGCTGAGTGCCTGGCAGATGGAGCACCAGGAGCTGCAGGAATTCATCCACAGAGACAAGCCCTTCTGCCATCATCCCACTTTACAGATGAGGAAACTGAGACAGAGAGAGTACAAGTGACTCACTAGGTAAATTAGCAGCAGAGTAGGATGGGAGCCCAGGGACTGTCTCTAGAGCCTGAGAGCTTGTCTGCTGGGCCCGGCTGAACTGTTGGCCTCTGTCCTTCCTGAGACCCATCCAACCTGCTTGGCCCTCAGTTCAGGGTCAAGGCATGGTGTGTATACATCCTTGCTGACTACAGTTCCAGTAGAATCCCCACTTCACCTATGACATCCCCTCTTTTATTCCTTCTTTAAGTACCTTTTGGTTCCCGTCATGTCACGCAATGCTGCTTTTGACCCTCATGCAGGCATCACCCTTATTCATTCAAACCTCCCCTGAAAACAGGTGGTCTCAGTCCCTGCTGGAGCCCCGAGTCTGGTGAATTTCTTGGCAAGCTCTGTTTGTGTTAAGACACACGGACCCTTTGTCATAGTCAGCCCTCTTCCAGAACTGTCCTCTTGATACACTCATACATGTAGGGAGTGATGTTTGCACACGGACATTCACTAGAAGTGCAGAGTGCTGGAGTCACCCCCATGCCTGCCTCACACCACGGGGAGCCAGCAGTGGAGTATTATGAAGCCATGAAAAGGAGTGCCCTCTCCTTGTATGGCTATTGGGAGGATGCAGAGGGAATGTTAAGTGAACAGAAAATGTGCAAGACAGCGAAGAAAGAGAAAGATATTTACATGTTTCTTCAAGGACTCATAAGTAGCTGTTGATGCTGGATGAATCCTGCGAAGATACCAGGGGGTCTGAGGGGCAGAGGAAGGACAATTTTCACCTAATGCCCTGCCATCTTTTGCCATCTTAAAGTAATTAAACTTTACTTATTTATTTGAATAAATTTGAATTTTATCTACTTATTATTATTATTCAGATGAGGTCTCACAGTGCGGCTCAGGCTGACCTTGAATTTGCAGTGATCCTCCTGCCTCGGCCTGCCACGTGCTGGGATCACAGCCATCACCACACTCAGCCTTGCAGTTTCTTCCTCCTCCTCGGCTTCCTGGAGGCCTTTTCTGATGTTGCCGCCTGGGGTGTCCTACCTGGAGTGATGAGTAATCTAAGTGACTCTGAGGCGGAGCCTGTTGCCTCCCCTCTAAATCCGTTTGTCCTCCACATGCTTGGACATGCTTGGACATGTCTGCTACCCGGGGCCCGGGCCCTCTCTGGGACAGACTGGATGCCCCATGGAAGGGATCCATGTGTTCTGCTCAGAACTCTGGAGACTGTGAAATCCCCTGGATCCATGGAGGCCTCCTCCTGCCCTGGCCTCAGGAGTGGGCTGGTTTAGGAGCCATGCTGTGCCAGGCCCCACTATAACCTCACCTTGACTCTTCAAAGCGAGGATGATTGAAATCCCATCTTAGACAGCTTGTGTTGCCAACAATGATGATTGAGCACATTAAAGTTTATTTGTTTAATGAGGGAAAACCCATCTTAGAGATGAGGAAACTGAGTCTCGGAATGGTTAAATTCCATAACTGACTGAGGCCCTTCCCCAGTAACTGAAGAGCCAGATCTCTGTCCTAGAGGGAGACTGGGCAAGAGGATTCTGTCCTTATCCCCTGAGGGGCCCCCGCCTAAGGGTATCTCTCTCTTGCTTTGGATACATCCCATCTGGGTCTGTGTGAAGAGGCAGCACAGAGTTTGCAGGACCTTAGGGGGTACCGAGAAGTTGCCCCAAGCGCGAGAGGAGGATTCTAGAGTGGGGCAGGCGGTCATCAAGTTCTTCAGATCCCGGCCCAGCTCACTATCTTCTCTTCCCACACCCACCACTCTGCCTGGCTTTATCTTGTGTTAGCAGGCTCCCCACCCTCCTGCTGGAGGTGGCTGCACGCAGCACTGTGTCCTTCCTGGGCTCCTCCCTCAGCCTCCACCCCTTCCCTCCAGCCCCAGCCCTGAGGACAACAGCAGCTGCTGATTCCTTCTCAGGTCCCACTGCGTCCCCATCCCCACCTGAGGAGGCAGACTCACCTCCTTCTCCATGGAGGAGGGACCCCGCAGGGGCCTTCACACTGGGAGACAGGCTGATGTTCACTGCCCAGGGCAAATTTCAGAAGAGGGGCGCAAATTCTTTATGTCCCTCCCTTGAGAGGCAGAGCCTATTGCTTTCCCACTTAAATCTGGGCAGGCATGAGACCCACAGCCGAGCACAAGTGACTCAGGAGGATGGCTTGCACTGCATAGGAAGGGGCCACACAGTGTCACATGCTTCTCAGTGCACTGGCCATCCTCTGGGGAACTGCTCGTGACACATGAGGCCGGTGTGGTGCTCCAGCCCACAGACTCTGCATTTGGAGTCAGATACTCTCCAGAAGTTGTGAACAGAGAGCTGTCAGAGAGGATGCCTGGGGTTTGAGCAGCTGTTGGTGTTCAGGCCCCTGCACCTGTGAGCAGTACACAGCTGCAGGAGGAAGTGCAGACACAGTGGAGGGTGGCAGAGATTGGCGCACAGGACAGGCTGCCTGGTGATGGGCCTATTTGCGGGCTATACACTAAATTTTGGGTTAAAATGGGGGAAAGAACATACATTTGCATGTACTCATATTAATATGTGGAAAACTCTGGGAGGATTCATTTGAAACAGGTGAATGTTTCCCTGCATGTAGCTGGGAAGATGTGAGACAGGGACAGGAATTCGGTCAAACCCTAGACCACTGTCCTCACTGCCCCTACAAAGCAGTGAGGAAAGAGCAGTGGTGGAGGAGAGCATTTGCTGGAACCATCCCCTCTCGCCTCACCCACTATGCACACCCATTTATGCTCCCTGGTACCATTTGAGCCAGGGGCTTAAGTGACTAGATGGTGTTGAGTCCCTTTGGGGCCTGATGTCCCTATGAGGATCTTAGTCTGGGTAACCCTGGAATCCTGCATGTAAGGGGCAGGATTTGAGCTTGGAAGGACAAACAGAATTGAAACACTCAGTTTTATCCATTTTGCTTAAGTACTATGTTAATGTTGGTAATATTAACATATTAGAATCTTATATGTTTAATTTTTTACTTTTTAAGGCAGGATCTCATATATAGCCCAGGCTGGCCTGGAATTTGTGGTGATCCTCCTGCCTCAGCCTCCCCAAGTGCTGGGATTACAAGAGTGCACCTCCATGGCCAGTTCTTACGTTTAATGTATCCTGGAAATAAAATACACTGCAGGTAGAAGTGTTTGACACAAAAAGCATAAAGAAGAGATCTACCTTCCTTGCACTTTCATGGCAAACCTAGTGGTACATTTCCTACATTTCTACCATGGCACTGGGGCCCAGGTTGCAACCTTCACCAACCTTTCCTTAAACAGGAAAGAGGCCAGCAGGCGAAAGGGAAAGGTCTTACCACTATCCAAAGAGCACTCTTTGGGGTATGGGACATGTGCCAGCTCAGTACCCCCATACCCCACACTGCACCTTTCTTGCCTCTATGTACCTACCCCAGCATCCCAGGGGCTTCCCCACCTCTAAGTCCCCCCACCTCAAGCTGCACCATGGCTCCACCCTGTTGGGTAGGGGTGGCCTCAGAGACTGGGCCTTCTTCTGACCACAGCCTGTTCTTGGCTCTCTAATCCCAAGCAGAAAAAATAACCTGCAGACTCAGGACAGTGTGAACTTACCCTTAGGAGGGCAAGGAGGCCACCACTTGAACCAGGCCTGGATGTCCTGGCTGTGCGCCCAACAGATGTCTGAATCCATCTGAATGCTGGGCGCCAGGGAGAGGAAATGAATTCCCTTCCTCAGCAGCTCCTGAGCTCCCAGAAACCCTCCCCCATCAGGGACAGATTCTTCTCTCCACCCAAGAATGTTCCCAGCACTCCTGTGGCAGTTTCCCAAGGTCAACTACTTGGAAGCCCAGACGGCTTCTGTGCTGGAAAGATGGAGCAGACGGAGCCCACAACCTCTGGGGCAACCTGGAGGGTAGTAGACAAGGACTGAGCCAGGAGGTGGTGCATCCCAAGGACACAGTGGAGAGTCAAAGGTTTCACTAGTCCTGAGTACACAAGGACTAGTGATAGGAAGTCCTGAATGGGTGATAGGAAGACACTCAAGGAAAAACTAGCACCTGATAGCACTTGTTTAAAAGCATTTGCATCCCAGAGCAGGGGTACACCCCAGTCATCTCAGCTACTCAGAGGGATGGCGAGTTTGAGGCCAGGCTGGGCAGCTTAATGAGACCCTGTCTCAAAATGAAAATTGAAAAAGGGTTGGGGATATAGCTCAGTGGTAAAGCACTTGCCTAGAATGCATAAGGACCTAAGTTCAATCTCTAATAGCACACACACAGACACACACAGAGACAGAGACAGAGATAGAGACAGAGACAGAGACAGACACAGAGACAGAGACAGAGACAGACACAGACACAGAGACAGACACAGACACAGAGACAGAGACAGACACAGAGACAGAGACAGACACAGACACAGACACAGACACAGACACAGACACAGACACAGACACAGAGAGGGAGAGGAAGAGAGGGAGAGGGAGAGAGACAGGGAGGGAGACAGAGAGAAACATTTGCCTGCGCGCCTGGGCTTTGCTGCATGGCCAGCATGGGTCTGAGGCTTGACTTTGGGTCTGGCTGGCTGCCTACTCTGATGTTTCCTTGGGTCTCTGTGATCCGCAGAGGCCTGGTTAGCAAGGCTGCCCCTCCAGAGCTCAGGCCCCAGGCTATGCTCCTAGCCAAGGCGGGAGGACTGTCCAAGAACCCTTGGTGGTACACTTGTGCCCCCCTTTCCCTTCCTGGTGCAGGCGCTGGGCTGGGACTCCTGGGTGGGGGGTGCTCTGTTGCATCTTCCCGACCTTGTGTCCAAGGTGCAGGACACCTACCTAGGGTACAGCCCGGTCAGTGTCCACATCACTGAGGAACTATGGCTTAGTGACCAGTGGCCACAGACTCAGTAGCATTTTCGCCTGTGTAACTCTGCCAAATGGCTTGTGGCTTTTTCCTGAGTGTAGTTGGCAGGCAGAGAGTCTCAGAATGACTTAAGATACTCTAAAAATATTTTTGGCCATCTATCACCTGGGCCATTGACCTCCTAACCTCGTACCCTCCCTCTCTTCTTCACTGGTGCCTATCCTGTACCCTGCACGCTGGGAGGCATAACTACTCTTGATAAAGCCTTTTATTTCAGGGACAGAGATGTAGCTTAGTGGCAGAACCCTTACTAAGCATGCACAAGGCCCTGGGTTTGATACCCAGTACAGCAAAACAAAAATAAACAAAAAACCACCAAAAAACAAGAAAAAGCCCCCAAACACCTCCTTAAGTCATTTTGTTTCCTTCTCCACCTGCCTCTCTATCTGCATAGGAGTCTTCTGGCTTCCTGGGGTGGGTTTTTGGAGGCTTCCTGAGGTTTCTAAGGAGCTCTCATGTTGGTGGTCTCTACTTCAGAGGCAGCGAGTGGCCTCCTGGGATGTCTTATGGGGGAGCTCCTGGGGTGTCTCCCAGGGGCTCTCATGTTGGTGGTCTGGCCTTAATCAGCTCTTTTGCCTGCAGACTAGATTTCAGTTCTTCCATCCTGCTTGGCTACTTACCACCTTTCTCTTCACTTTCTAGCTTCTGCAGGTCTCTGTCAGACTATTCTATTCACTTTGTCCTTGTGGGCTCATACTGTTTATTTAATTAATTTATTTATTGTCGGTACTGGGGACCGAACTTATGACTGCATGCTGCTGAGCTAAATCCCCAGCCCTGTATTTTTAAAATTTTATTTCAATGCCTTTTTTTTGGAGACAGGGTCTCTCTATGTAGTTCAGGCTGGCCTTGAGCTCACTTTGTACCCTAGGCTGGTCTCGAACTCCCAACGATCCTCCTGCCTCAGCCTCCTGAGTGCTGGGATTACAGGTGTGTGCCACCATGTCCGGCTCCTTGGTGTCATTTTTTAGTGGGGGTTAGGGGCAGCAGGGAGGAAACTATCTTTGTTTAGTCTGTGATTAACTAGAAGCCCCTATGACCTTCTCTCTGAGCCAATGCTAGGTGTCACAGACTACGTTAAGATGGGCCTTACCCGCCTCTTTTTATCACCCAGGTCTGAGCTCAGGGAAGGCCTTCCTGACCATCCAGTGGGTCTCTGCTCCATATCCCTGATTTTCCTTTGTTAACAGCCATTACTGCTATTTGGAAATTATTTTCTCTACGTTCACTGATATGTTTGGCCCCACTCCCCACCCCAGCCTCACTCCCTGAAGAAGGTTTGCTTGACAAAGGCAGGAACCATGTCTGTCAACTGCTTCACACAGTGTCAGGCAAAAACAGATGATTAGGAATCACATGTAGAACGCATGAATCTGAGCTTTGGCTCTCCATGAGGCAGCTTTACTTAGGGAGAAGCTGGTTATGGTCAGAGCTTCCTAGAAATGAAAGACACTATTAGTGAGTGGGTGAGAATCCTGTCATGGGAAGGATGAAACCCTTGTTTGAAGATGGCTGAAAGGGGACAGAAGTAATGATGAAAATAGATAGAATGGTATCTGAGGGCTGGCAGAGACACACGATTGGCTCAGGGTCACTCCTGACTCAGATTAGAAGACAGCCCTTTGCTGGGATGCACCAGTGACAGGGAGTCAGGATTGTGCAAATGCACTTCTGCCTCCCTTCTCCCTGACTGAGTGATCCTGGGCAGGTTGCCTGTCTGTGTTTGTTCCACTTCTGATCCAGAATGTGGTAATATTAACACCCCTATAAATCTGGGTGTGATGGTGTACAACCATAATCCCAGCAATCTGGAAAGCTGAGAAAAGAGAATCACAAATTCATGCCCAACCTGAGCAATTTCGGAATTTAGCAAGAACTGTCTCAAAATAAAAAGGGCTGGGGGTTTAGCTCAGTGGTGTAAGCGCCTGCTTGGCAAATGCAAGGTCATGAGTTTGATCCCTGGCACCAAAAATAAATAAATAAATAAATAAAAATAAAGAAAGAAAGAAAAAAATAGGGCCAGAGATGTAGCTCAAGGCAAATGCCACAGGTTCAATCTCAAGTGCAACTAAACCAAACTAAACCAAACTAAACCAAACCAAACCACCCCTGAGGCCCTGGATTTGACACCAAGCTCAAGCTTTCTATACAGAGCCCATTTGCAGTTGTAGATTGCCCTGGATTCGTGATCTGCTATCACCTTTCTGGCAATGAGATCTGGGAAAGATGCTTTCAGCCTTGGGTTTGGTTTTCTCATCTCTGAGATAAAGATGTATTTATCCTGGCTTCACTAGAGTGAGTGTCAGGTCACCAGGCTTGGCCAGGATTGGTCATCCACCTTCCAGGCAGGAAAGCACGTGTCTGAGCACTATAAGAGCAGGAGTCATCATATCAAGGATCCTTGGATTCCTAGACAGGCATCTTCAGGGTCCACAGGGTTTCTGTGCGATACTGCAGGGAAAAGAGTGGGCCAGACACCGGGTTCTATCACAGGCAGGGGTCTAGCACAGAAAGCAGCTGAGAAGGATCAAAGGTGGCTTGTTTTGCTCAGAATCAGAGTGTTGGGATCATTTTAACGGAAAGGGTAGGGAAAAACTGTTTGCATTTGACAGTTTGGAGTTGGAACAACAGCAGCCTTGTATATATACTCCAGCACCCCTCTCATCCTCTATTTTCTTTTCTGCTAAAGGGACACAATCATAGCATACTCTTTGATGAGGTGTTGGGAGCATCCCTCCATTCCACAAATGTTTTCTGAGCACCTTCTGTGTGTGGACACTGCAGTGAGCCCACAGAGGATGCATTTTGAGGGATCAGCACGTAGCAGGTGCTGTGAATGTGGTATTGGCTGTTTTGCAGGTAGAGCCAAGTTGCTTTCTGAATTCATCCTTTGATTTTTTTTTTTTTTTTTTTTTTTTTTTTTTTGGTGTGAGGGATCAAACTTATGACCTCATGCTTGCCAGGCAGGTGCTTATTCCACTGAGCTAAATCCCCGGCCTTCATCCTTTGATAGTCAAGATTGGTGGCCATTTAAAGAACAGCAAGTGGGTGCTGTAATCCCAGCTACTTGGAAGGCTGAGGCAGAAGGACTGCAGGTTCAAGGCCTGGGTGACTTATGGAGACCCTGTCTCAAATCAAAATTTAAATAAGGATGGGAGTATTGATCAGTAGTAGAGCACTTGCCCGGTATGTACGAGGCCCTGGTTCAATAGTTAGTACTACAAAATAAATAAACAAATAAAATCAGCAAGTGAGCCCCTGTAGTTTTTACCATCTGTTGCAGCTTCAGAACCAAACCTTGAATAACAAGCTACCACTTGCCTCCAAACTTACTGAGGGACAACTTTCCCTTTCCCAGGACACAGCCAATGTTAGGCTGGGGAGAACCAGCCCCAACCCTTGCTTTGAAGCAGCACAAATCCTGCAGGAGAGGCAGATAGGTTTCTGGTCACTGACAAAACAGAGCGATGATCCAGATGAGAGGGCATAGGCAGGGGCACTGGCAAGGTGAGGCGCAGGGTGGGAATGTGTCAAGCAGAGAAGATAGGGAAGGGCATTTCTGGCCAAGAGAACAACCTTTGCAAAGAAAGATTCAAGGGGAAAGCTCAGGCAGGGAGCTGTATGTCTGGAGACGTCAGGAGGGCTACAGTGTTGGAAGTTCTCTGCCTAGGAGGCCATGAGAGGGGTTGGAGCATGGACAACTCTGTTTTGGAAGGCTCTCTGTTTTGCTGCAGGATAAGGGCCTGGGGCAAAGGTGCTGGGAAGGAGGAGACTGGCTGGTCCAGCCCTGAAGGTGGCAGGTCCTGCAGATCTCCAAGCACTGCTGTGCTAGATGTGGCCACCAGAGGGCGCTATGGGCCAAAATGTTGCGGCTGCATAGCTAGGTGTGCCTGGCTGGGTATGAGGTTGTAGAGGTGCATATACTCTGGGCAGCTACTCTTTGATGCACCTGCTTGTGAACCACATTTTGTTTGTAGTATGTGGGTGTGTACCTGGGGTGTGAAACTGCTGGGGCGGCCGAGTGAACATGTGTGTGGTGTGTATCGAAAAACAGAGTCCCTCGCCTCCAACCATTCAGTCACACTGGTCACCTTGTTTCTCCCAAGAGCCATCCACCTCAGAGCCTTTGCACATGCTGCCCCTCCACCTTGAATGCTCATCCTATCCCTCACCTCCTTAGGTCTCTGCTTACATGTCCCCTTCCACTTTTTTCTTGATCTCCCTCTTTAAAATGACAGCCTTCACCCTCAAATGTATTCCTTGGTGCCTCTTCTACTCTTCCCCACAGCATTTGTCATGCCCTGATGGCCTGTGTCTGCTTTGTCCCCCAGGTCATTCTTCCCTGTGCACAAGGAGCTGCTTCTGCCTTGTTCCATGCTGTGGCAGCAGTGCTGGGTGCACGGCAACTACCTGGTGAGTATTTGTTCAATGAATGAATGAATGAACTACTCCTGTCTCTCTAGCCCAGTCATACCCACACACTAACTTGGGCCACATTCTCCCCTCTCGTAAGCCTCAGTTTCCCACCATTTGCAAAGAGATGCACTGGCAACAGGCAGCCTAGTGCAACCCTTGTCCAGTGACTTTTCCATTTTCTGAGAGCCTGTGGCATTCTCTGGCTTGAGTGCAGGCCTTGGAGGCAGACAGAGGCCAGTGGATGTTGGTCTTGAGAGAAGACAGCTTATGGCACCCACGCCTCGTTCCTCACCCCAGCACTCGGCACTGCAGCATGGTTGGGCCTCAGTGAGGCCTTTATATCCAGCCAGGCTCTGCTGTTTTTCTAGAGATACTCATTCTTGTCTCTGTCTGGCCAGCTGCTACTGGGACTTAAAGGTCTTGTGTCAAGGTCTCTTCATTTGAGGAGGCTCGGTTGGCCCCACCCAGGTGGAGTTGGGTCCCTTCCTGGGACTCCTGCTCATGCATCTATTTATAGAACCCCATATAGAGTTTTGTGATTCTTGGGTTGTTTGTCAAGCTCCCTGACTAAGCCACAAACTCCTTCTATGTGAGGACCATGTCTGAGTCATCCTGGGGCTGGAATGGGACTAGAGTCGCTTCATCCCTGTCTCTGGCATGGTTTCCTCCTTCCTCTCTTCATTCTTCAAATAGTTATTAGGCACCTACTTTATGCGTGGCTCTGGGCTATGCCTCGGGAATGCAAGAGGGAATAAGATGGGTACGATTCCTGCTCAGGAGAGATGGACAGTCTGGAGGGAGAGCTGCATCAGAAACAGAGTCAGTAAAGCAAGTCATTGGTGGCTTGAGGGCTGTACAGAGAATTAAGACTGATTTGAGTCCATGACTGGGGAAAAAGGCAGGGCGGCCTTAGTATGTTCAAGAGGCAGTGCTAAGACCCTTCCACTTAGTGAGTAGGTGGGGTGGGTGGGAGGAGCAGAAGTCACAACAGTTGGCAGGGGCCTGAACCCAGAAAACCTGCTGGACCAGGTCTGTAGTTTTCTAAGGAAGTAGCTGCTGCTGGGTGCCCACGTTAAAGATGGGTAAGTGCAGATCCCAAGGTGCTTTGGACACTTAGGGGCAGTACAGTGGAGGAGGCTTCTTGTTGGGAGTGGTCCGCAGTGGATTTACCAGCTTATTTCCTGGCCACATAGCGAGTGCCAGGCCCTAGATCAAGTACTTCTAAGCCCGAACACAGGAAATGTTTTCAGAGCCCTCATTGTGTCCCTGGATAAGTAAGCTCAGAGCTGTTCAGTGACTTCTCCAAGGTCATTCAGCGAGTGAGCTAGAGAGGTGGTATGCAAACCCACGCCTGTCTTAGTCCAAAACTCATGATTTCCACCTCACTGCCTGGAGAGAGTGAGCAAGAGATTCAGGAAGAGAACAATGGTAATTATAAGGTCTTTTCCTCTTATCTCATCTGGTCCTCCCCACTACTGTGTGGGTGGGGCCCTGCAGGGTCCCCATTTTACACAGGCAAGCAGAGGTCAGTCGTTGCTACCAGCATTCCTAGTAGGTGGTGAAATCTGCTTCCCTCACGTGAAGTCCCTGACAGAACACACACTCATGCCTGCCTGGATGCCAGGGGCTGGGCCCTTGACCTTTGCCCTGCCTTTCTTGCCCTTGCCCAGCCTGGCTTTCCACGCAGCCACTGGATTGCAGTGCTAGAATACTACTGTTGAAATCCCCCACGGTCTAAGCAGGAACAGAGGGAGGGCTGGCTTAGGTGGGCGTTATATAGATAAGCAAGCAGACAGGGGAGAAACAAGGCCAGGGAAACTCAGGATGGCTTGCCAAAGGGTGTAAAATGTGTTGAAATGATACCTTATATCCTCTGCGACTCAGTTTCCCCCTGTATAGGGCTCTAATGATACAATCAAGAAAGCTACATGCATTGACTTATCACTAGACACCAGCGGGTTCACCCTTGCGTTCCCGCCCTGGCACGGTGCCCGGCACGCGCTGGCGCTCTCGCAGATGCTTGCTGATATAAGACATAGATGTGTGTACACTGGGCAAGGTGCTAAATTCTTTACAGCAGTCGATCAACAAGCATTTATCCACCTCCCGCCATCGCCTGGCTCCTGTTCTCATCAGCTGTGCGGGGTGGGGTGGGGCAGAGCTGTTATCGCCGCTCACACACAGGCGGAAACGGAGGCTCAGGGAGTCACCGACTTGCCCAAGGTCACCGGGACTACAATGTTGCCAAGTCAGACCTGAACCCGGGTCTCAGGAGTGCACTTTTAACCCTGCCGCAGCATCCGTCCAGTGGGGTACCCTCGGGATCTCAGGGTTTTCCCAGATGACGCACAGACTAGTCCACGCGGGGCGCCTGCAGGGGACCGCGGCGGGGGCGATCCAGTGGGGCCAACGGAGGCATACGAGGGCCCAGGCCGGTGCTTGACAGGCGGGAGGCGGGCGAGGTGACTTCTAGGGAGGGGGTGGAGCTTGCGTTTGGACGGGCAGGCGAAGGGAAGTGGTTCTGGTTGAGGAGGGGCAGAACCTGACTGGGTTTGGGTTTTCTGAGTGGCCGGCGGGCTTGATAGACGGTGGGCGGGGCTGGACCTGAGTTCCTGGGCGGCAAGGCTTGTGCTTGACAGGCAGGCCCTGGCCGGCGTCTGATAGGCGGGGGACGGGCCCTGGAGACGGGAAGGCCAATTAGCGCGCTTGGGCGGAGCCTGCGTCGGCGCCGACGGTCCGGGCCCCCGCGGCGCTGCACAGTCTAGGTCTGGCACCGCCTGTTGCGGGCGCGTTCCTGTCTCCGCCGCTGCCGCCTCTGCTCTTTTTCCGCGTCTGGGCTGTCCGCCCGCAGCCATGAGCACGCTCGGCCCCGGTGGAGCCTGCTGCCCTCTAGATTAGCCGCCGCCGCCTCCTGAGATCCGCCTGCAGCATGGAGTCGCCTGCTTCGAGCCAGCCCTCCAGCATGCCCCAGTCCAAAGGTAGGCGCGCAGCTGGCACCGCGGCCTGACCCCTGCGCCCAGCCGAATCGGGTCAGGCTGTGAACACCGACCTCCGTGTGGTCCCATTCTATCTTTTGTCAGGACTAGAAAGCAGTACTCCAGCTCAGAACCCATTCGTTTGGGCCCCGGCCCGGCCCCAGACGTGATCTTTACCTAAACCTCCTACTTAGTTAGGCCTTGGAACTGTACCCGTGCCGTGACTCCCAGACTGGAACCTCGTTCTGCTCTCCTCACCCTGGGTCCCCAGGTCCCCAGGTTCTCAGGTTAGGAATCTCACCTTGCTCCCCTCATTGAGGCCTTGTGGTGGTAGTCTGGGCAGAAACTCAGTTGGTCCCAGGTGTGCTCGTTCTTACTCTGCTCTTATTCTTGCGTGGGTCATTGGGCTGCACCAGCACCTCCGCCAGCCCAACGGGGCTGTATCCAGCTGGGATTTAACTCTTAGTCTCCATTTGGGCCACACAGATGTTACTGTTGTTGGGAATTTCCCCGTGTCGATAGTGCGGGTGCCCTGACTACACCTCAATTCAGAACTCCCTCTTCTCCCCTCTCACAGTTCTTTGTATTTCTACACTAGACTTACCCGGCTGGCCTGCACTCCGTCCTGCAGCCCTGTCTGTATGGCCACTGGGCTTCTCATCCTTCCCCAGCGCAACCCCCTCCTTTGGGCTCCTTGAGTTGCAAACTGCTCTCTGCACTTAGGGAGCTCATTCCCTGTTGTGCCACCGACTCTTCTGGGTGGACCCCCATTCGCAGCAGCCTGTCCCTGCTGCCCAAGGCCTGGGCTGGCTGCCAGACCAGGGTGCTGGCTGTGCAAGGGGGTTGCTCTAGTCTTCAAGTAATTGGCCTTCCTGGAAATTTTTGTGAGGTGGCAGTGGTGGCTGGGGCAGCCGCAGCAGCAGGATTTGTCACGCGGAAGGGGGAGGACGAGACTTGGAGGGCAAAAGGGGGATTTTTTCAGGAAGAGGAAAGGAGATTTTTTTGGCAAGTTGGAGTCTCAGTAAGCTAAGTTGTGAGAGTCCCAGACCGGACATAGCTGTAATGAATGGGCTGACTCGGCTCTCTCAACCTGCTGCTGTCTCACCCGGCCAAGCCTCTTGATGTCTCTTGAGTTCAGTTTCATTATCTATAAAGTGAACATCAGAAATGTGACGTAAGGTCATGACTGCAGAAATGCTTTAAGCAAGTGGGTGAGATTGTAAAGAACTCAGCACACACTTAGCACATAGTAGGTGCAGAGGAAGGAGCAGCCACTGCAAACCTTGTTATTGTTGCCACTTTCCTTGCTGGAAAGGCCTCAGCCAGGTGAGGTCAGGGCCTTATCTTTGGATTGCAGCAGAGAGGGCAGAAGGTACCAGCAGACACTCAGAGGGTTCATAAGGAAGGGGGCCCTCCTGGAGGAGCTCAGACCTGGAGAAACCCAGGGGTCCTGGGGAAGATGTGGGCCCTTCCTGGCCCCTGCTCCTGGCGGCTGTCGTGGCTGTGGGCTGAGGCGGGTGGGCAGAGTAATTATGTCTTACATAAGTGGGAGGCTGGATCCCTGACCATTGCCTAACCACTGTGAGTAACTTCGGAGGCACTCGCTGGGGAGGTGGCGGGGAGGGACTTGCCATCCTCAGACCTCGTGGGACTTGGGAACCGGGAAATCAGACGCTTTTGGAAATCAGACACTTTGCTTGGGAGAGCTAGGGAAGGGTTGGGAGCAGCATTTGTTTTTTGGAGGCATCTCTTCCAGGCAGGAGATGCCTCATCAGAACAAAAGTTGCAGTTGTGTTAGTGATGGGAGAGGGGGGTCATGGTGATAGGAAAAGGTGCTGTGGAATGGAGGGTAGTGCGACTGACCCCCATGTGCAGTATGACTTGAAGCCTGACATTGCTGTCCCTGGGCCTCTCTGCAGACAGTCATGATAGACTTCCCGCTTGTGGAGTCAGATAACAGATGATGCTGGGTGCATTGGCTGGAGGTCAGGGTCTTCCCTGACCCTGGGGGACCCTGTAGCCTTTTTAGGATCTGGAGAAGAATGTGAAGGGGAGCCACAATATCCTGTCACCAAAAATCTTAAGAGCTACCACATGTCAGGTTTTTTTCCATGTGCCGCTCACATCGGTTCCTGACAGGTAAGAAGGCCACCATATGCCTTGACAAGACCACATAACTGTGGAGGTAGGGCCTCATCATATTGGTCCCCACAGTATCCTCCCAGTGCTCTCTTGTCCCCTTCTTGCACAGGGTGCCTGAGCTGAGCTGTAGGATGCCCCATCCCTTCCCTGCATGACACCAGTGCCTGGTGGTGTCTCCTCAAGGCCAGCCAAACCTAGAGTGTGGACCAAGGCGGAAGTGCCACCTCTTGTGTGTACAGACTCTATAGCTGTCATATTGCACGGTCATAGCAATCCCATCCATTGGAAAGCTAAGGTCTCCTGGAGAGTGACTGAAATGAATCTACAGAGCAGGGTCCTCACCAGTGCCCTCCCTGTTCTGGGCACTGAGCCCCAGCTTAGAGTTCTTCTCCACCTTGTCAAAGGAATTTGAACAAAGCAGGGAGTGGCTGGCACAAGACCTTACTGAAGCTTTACCTTTGAGCTTCCTGCCTGGCAGCAGCTGTCTAACCTGTCCCCGTGTCACAGGCCTGGGGAGTTTTCCCTGAGTGCATGAGGTCTGCTTCCTTGCATCCGATGCCAAGGGCAACTGGTGTTGGGGACAATGTGCAGGGGCACACGTGGTCAGCAGGGTCTCATTCTGCAAGCTGCATTTGTCCTTGTGTCATGTTGCTGCCCCTGCTGTCTGGGAATGCCACTGCTGGGCACTGCATAGTTGATCTTAGCATGGCTGCTCTGGCTGTCCAGTAAAGCTGCAGGGAGCATTGTCTCAACCTGGGCCTCCTGCTGTAGTTGCAGGTCTCCTCCTGTGCCGGCTATTGGAAAGATTGGAGGGTGGCACCTCTGGGACTTCCCCCACCCCTGGTGTGACGCACAGGAAACTCTCTATCAGCCAGCCTGTGGCTCAGGCCCTGGAGGGAGCAAAGTTCTCAGCCGGCCATGTGGGGAGCTGGCTGGGGCAGCCAGGCTTCCGGTGGGTGAGTCAGCGGGCACTAGGTGCTGACTCACCCACCGTGCATGCCAGCCAGCTACAAACAGCTTAAAGGGGCAATGCCCATCGGCCTCATGGCTGAGAGGGGGCTTTAGTCCTGCTCCTGCAGGATGGCTACCGGAAGTAGCCCGTCTTCAACCCAGGCTGGGCTGGAACCCTGGGGCAGGCCTCCTGTGTCAGTCCAGGAACTTCCTCTATTAGGCAGAGGGCCCTGTTTGTTCTTCCTCATCAAACAGGAGCAGTGGTAGTGGTTGTTTACTGCCCTTGTGCCAGGGGATTCCTTAGGCTCAGATGTGCAGCTGGGGGCTCCGAGGTGGCCAGAAGCAGAGGCAGTACAGGGTCAGCCAGGTCAGCCCAGGAGGGACTTGGGCCCCAGTGTCTGGTGGCCAGTGATGTGAAGAGGTTAAGAACTCAGGCTCTGAAGTCTCACTGCTTGGGGTCAGATCTCAGCTGTACTGCTTTTGCAGTACCAGACAAGTTGCACCCGGTATATCTCTGTATTCTGTTTCAGTCTCCTGAGTATGGCCCAGCTTTTAGAGAAGAAGCCTCAGTTTCCTCATCTGCAGAATGGGAAGGGAACACAGTGCAGGAATCCCTCCTCAGGGCAGGAAGTGGGGGTGCAGCCTTGGCTCTGGTGCTATAGGTCTGGGTTTGAATCCTGGCTCCTCTGCTTCTTCCTTACCTGGCCAAGTATAATGTGCCCTCTCTGACAGTCAGTCTTCTTTTCTGGGCAGTAGGAGTAAACAGCCCTCCAGAGTGGTGGTGAGATCAGAGATAGTGCTTGTCAAGTGAATGGCATCTATCATTATTTTGTTATTGTTTTGGTTGTGGCTGCTGTTCATGGGTAGGGGATGAATAAACAGGACTGGGCTTCTGAAGATGTGTTTGTTGGCTTCATGACATAAGGCTTTTCTGGCCATAGGATCCTTTAATGCTGGCTAGAGTTTATCAGGCTTTAGGATTGCTTACCCTTCTGGTCTTAAAGAGCTTTGCACCTCTCACCTCCCCCACCTCTTACTTTGATATCCAGCATTAAAGAGATGAGTGAGGGCAGATCTGGGAGGTGTAGGGCAGGAATCGGACACAGCCTCCTGGACCAGCCGCTCAGCTGGTGGAACTTCTTCAGTGCCACGTATGGTGCTGACCCGTGGGAGGAGTAATGTGTGTCCTGGACATTCTTGCGCCTTCTCGCCATGTCCCTGCTGTCCCTCATTGCAGTCACCACTTGTTCAGTGGTTCCTGTAATGTTTCTTCCCTGCCAATGGCCTGGAAAAGATGCAGCTCAAGACAGGGCCAGGCAGAGGGAGTCGCAAGCTGCTGACCCCTGTGTGTGAGCCCATGACCAAGCCTGTGTCCTGCCCTGTGATCCCTCCTTGTCCTGTGCCATTCCTACAGGTGAGCCTGCCGTCCTCTCTCGTCTTAAAATTGTAATGGTATTTGTGATTGTATATTTAAATTGCAAATTTACTCTCAAACATGAGAAAGACACCTAGAATGTACCTCTGTATTTTTTTTTTTTAAGGTTAAATGAATTCAGTGTGCACAGTCCTCAGCTCAGCTATGAAAATCCACCATGACCGTGGCTCTCAGACTCTGGGTCTGCCTCTCCCGTCCTCTTCCTCCTCCTTCACAGTCATCCTAATAGTTGTCTTTATTATTTTAAAAATTGAACTTCATTGTGTATGTGCCTGTTTAGTTCATTGTCCTATAGAATTCCTAAGCTGGTGTCCATGCTGAGGTCCACAGTGCAGCTGTGTCTTCCAGTCAAGCTGTGTGGCCTCAATTTCTTCGTCTGCACAGTGGGGATGGTACTGGAACCTAAATTGCAGGGCTGTCATGAGGGTTCAGTGTGTCGATCACTGGAGTGCTGAGTGGCGGTCAGCCGAGGGTGAGTGTGGTTGTGGCTGCTATTGGATTAAGTGAATTTTTCCCACCTGGCCTTCAAGTAGGGCAATGCTCAGTCTGTGAGATGGTGTTAGTGGGCCTGACTTCCCTCACCTGCATCAGTGTGCTAATGTCACCACACTGGAGTCTTGTCCTGAGGATGACATGAGCCAGAAGGTGCAAAGTGACAGGCCAGGCTTCTTGGGTCAGGGCTGTGTAGGGCCTTGAATGTTCCGTGAAAAGGTTTGGGCATAATCAGAAAGTGAATGGGGCCCAAGGACCATCATCAGCACCCAGTAAGTGGGTGCTTTGTGGTGACTGGTGCTGCTCAGTGTGGCTGGAGACGTGTCCCAGACTGCTCTGGTGTGAGGCTGGAGAGACCCTGTCTTGCCTTTTCCCTGTCTGACTTGGCTTGGCCTTCTAGTGGACCTGATAGTCACTTGCTGGCATTGCCCATCCCACCCAGGTGACTTTCAGGTAACAGGGCTGGCTGTGGATCCAGTTTTCCCTTGACCTCTTACTGACTTCCCCAGCCTCAGTGTCCTCCTCTGAATGAGAGGGAATAAGCAGCAGCCACCTTGGGCTGGGGATATAACTCAGCAACATAGTGCCGGCCTGGCACCTGCAAGATCGTGAGTTCGATATCTTGTACCGAAAAGAAAAGAAAAGAAGCCACCTCTTGGGGCTGCTGCTAAGGATGAGAAACAATGATATCTGTCAAGTCCAGGGACACTTTAGATGCCTCTCAGTGCCGAGTGTCATAGTTTTGTCACTGAGACAAAATACCCAACACAAAGGAGTAGTTTATTTTGGCTCATGGTTTTCAGGCCATCGTCCCCTGGCTCTAAGACGGATGGCATGGCAGAGGGACATAGTGGAGGAAATACGATTTACATCATGGCAGCCAGGAAGCAGACTGTGAAGGAAGGAGCTGGGAAGGGAGAAACCCTTCCAGGTCACTCCTCCAAAGATCTGCCTCTTCTGGACCAGCGTCACCCAGAGTTAAACACAGAAAGTGCAGGAAATCTGTCCACCACCACCTAACAGCAATCAGCTATGAGCACTTAGGATTCAGTCACCTCCCTAAAGCCCTGCCTATGAGTGCCCGAGACTTTTGGGGGAACATCTAGGTTTGAACCATAATACCAAGCTTGAAGTCATGTTTTGGTGTTTTTATCACCAAGAATATCTTTTTAGGTCTCTTTCCCTATCCTATGATTTGTAAGACTTTGCTAAGTAGTAATGAGAATGAAAGTAGGGGCTGGGATGTACAGCTCAGTGGTAGAGTGCTTGCCGAGCATTGCAAGTTCCTGGGTTGCATTCCCAACACTGCAGTAAAATAAAATAAAATAAAGTAAAATAAAATAAAATAAAAGCACAGAGGGCACTAGATGTGGATTCATATACTCATCTGCCCAAACAGCAGCTCAGCTGGCCTGGATGGCCTGGCTGCTTTCCTTGTGCCAGGTGGAGTCCTCCAGGAGCCTCACCTGTAACTTGAGCACAGAGCCTTCAGAAGTCCTGGAAAGGGTCCATGCCAGTCTTGGTCTCTTGAAACCTGGCGCACTGGGACCTGTCCCATAGTCAGGGCCAGGGTCAAGGAGGTCATCGACCAGGACCATTGTTTTTCAAAGTAGCAAGGTTTTATACTTCTTTTTCTTTTCTTTTTTGCTTGGTACATTTTAGATATACATAATGATAGCATGCATCATGGGGAATTTGTACCTGTGCACGATATAGCTTGCTTCTTTTTTATTTTCCTATTTCCCTCTCCTTCTTCAACCCCTCTTTTCCCCCTTATTTACAGAAGCTTTGTTTCTATTTTTTCCTTCTGTTCTTTTTTCTTCTCTTTCTTCCTTTCTGCCTCCTTATTGTTGTAGTCAGGGGTTGTAGTCATAGAACAATTGGAATCAGGACACAGAATTTATAATATTTATTTTATGATAGTCACCCGGAGTTAAACACAAAATGTGTAGGAAATCTGTCCACAACACTGAACACTCAGAATATTCAGCGTTGGGCCTGGATCCCACAGCAGGGTCCCACATGAGTCCAAATGAAGACCTAAAGCCCATGACAATGCCTCCCGTGAGTCCAACTGGAGGTCTAGAGCCCAGGAGAAGGACTCATGCCCGTTTGTTTTGTGGATCTGTGCTGGGAAGGCCCAAAGGTCAGCAGTGGAAGCCAGAAAGTCTATGCCAGCAAGGTGAAGGAGCTGTGCTGGTAGGTTGAGGGTTCTACGCTGGAACTGAGAGGTCACGCTCAAAATAAGAACCAGGGCTGCCCTGAAAAGTAGCACAGCCATCCTCAGCGACATGGAGGTCTGGAGCTCCTCTGACAATGAGAACAGTTGAGTACATGCCAGCAAGCCAGCATGATGAGTTTGTCCTGGAGATTAAGCGGCACACGTCTTCCCCATCCTCCCCTCCGGAGCCAGGAAGTGATGCTCAATGTAAGGACCAGAGCTCCCCCAAAACGAACCACAGCCACTCTCATCAAGGTCCCGAGCTTCTCCGATGACACTTCTCCGGTCGAACTCACACTGGGGAAGCTAGTCATGATGAGCTCTTCCAGGAGAATCAACAGCTCAAAACAGCAACATGTAGAAAAACCCGCAATGCCTAGTCTCTTCTTCTCCATGTCTCTATCGAGGCTGACAACTGTCCTCAGGTGGGCCATCTATGCTCAGCACCATGCTGTTTAATTCAGCTGCTGTTAAATTGACCACCATTTTTTAATCCATAACACTTCTCACTTGTTCCCTTCTCATTGAACATTTCCCTCCTATTTTCCAATATCTATTTGACCAGAACCATTTGTTCAAATGTTTTATACACACAATTCATTTATTACGTAGCAGGGTGGTGTGCTCGTCATCCTGTTGTATGAATGAGCAAACTGACGCTCAGAGTCGGGGGATGACTTGGCCTCCATCAGGAATGTGTGCCCTGGGAATTGCTTGTCTTCTCCTGCAGACCACTGCATCTGTACCTATGCATAGAACACCAAAGGAGGAAACTGAGGCTTTGGGGAAGTGTGTCCTGCTCCTGGTTACACAGCAGCCCAGGACTCCTGGCACTGTTCCTTATCAGTTGGTCTCTGCCAGAGTGGCTTGGAGCAGATGTTGTGGTGGTTCTGCTGCAGGTTGGGCAAGGCAGAGGTGTGGGCCTGGTCCGCTGCTACCCTATGTGTCAAGTCATGAGAGTTCTGGGGCTCTAGCCTCAGCATCTGTGCTGGACTCCTGACATCACTGCGTTTCTAAGCAGCCTGCTGCTGGGTGCCTTATCACAAGGACCTGGCTGCCTCTTGTAAACAAGGACATAGGTTCAGACCCTGAGTGGTGCCAGGACCTGGGGCTTAAACTGTTCTCTTTCTTATTTATTTTGTTTAAATAGCACACATTTAAGTTGCTGATGTTACATACAGTCAGAAATCTCAAAGGGACAAAAGGATAATTTCTTACTTCTCTGTGGAATGTTTTGCATAGAGACAAGGATTTTCTTTTATCACAAATAACATTTGGCACTTGCTGCCTGGGAGATAGCTCCTGGCATCTGCCAAGGGTCCCAAATCACCTGTGCCAGGCTTTAGATTTTATAAACCCTGCACCTCGGTTTCCTCATCTTTACGATGGTGATCATGCTAGTTTCTGCCTTATATGGTTGCTGAGAGAGCTAAATGAGACAGCCTGCAGGTTGTACAGTGCCTAGCCCATGTGACTGTGTCTGGACACCTGCATCACTGTGTTCATGCCACCAGCTTTTCCTGAGGAAATGACAGGCCAGTGGGCACGAAGTAATAGGTCAGGCTTCCTGGAGTGGAGCTGTGAGGGGCCTTGGATGTCACTGGAGAGATTTGGGCATAATCAAAAGTAGCTGAGTAGCTGAGGAACACTGCTGTCAGCCAGTGCATGGCCCAGATCAGGCGTGGAGCAGCTGCTCATGGAACGGTAGCAAGAGCTGTGGTGAAGGGGAATGGGCATGTCGATGGCCCCTGGGGATGAAGGGCCCAGCCCAGGAGGTCTGCTCTTGGGGAAGGAGTGGTGATTGACCTGTGAATCCTTAGCGTCCAGGCCCCTGTGCTGGGTCTGCCTGCTGCTTACCCACCCAGCTCCTGCCCTTCTTTGCCCCTGCTGTTCTGTCTCTTCCCCACATCTCTCTCTCGCCTCTGCATCCTGGGTATTGTTGGTGCTCCTGCCCTCGATGTGGTCATTCTGGCTGAAGGACCACTGCTCTGCTTGTGTGTGCTGGAACTTGTTGAACAGCACCCTGGCCTCTGCCTGCCAGATACCTGTCCCTTACTCCGCCCAAGATGTGACAGTCAGAAGTGTCTCAGACACCACCGCAGCACCTGGCTTAGGACTGACCCCAGAGGCTAGCCACATTGCCTGCTGGCTGTGGAGAAGGAGCATGGGCCTGAGGGGGGATAATGTGGAAGCCCTAGCAGGGAAGCAAGCCCCTCGACATTGCAAGATCCAGAGGTACCCAGGGCTCAGAGGCAGACCTGGCCAGGCGGCCATATGCTAGGCGGGGAGGACATGGCCAGGTTCAGAAGCTTCATGCCATTCTCCTTTGGCCTTGGCTTGTCGCTCACCTGTGGAGAGGAAGGACAGGTGGTGCTGGTGCAGGGGGTCCCCATGAGGCTGGATGGGGTAGGGCCCATGTGGTGGATAGTAACTGCTAGATGAAGGAACCCTTTCTCCTTCCTGTGGCCTAGGTGTCCTTTCCAAAGCCCCAGGACAGGGCCCTTTCCAGGTCTCTGCTTGATTCTTGTGTATGCTTGGATCTTTGGGAATCTCTCTGAAGGCACCTGAGAGAGAGAGCATGTGTGTGTGTCAAAGGCATGGATGTTTCTCCCAGAATCAGAACCTGTGAGAAAGACCCAAAATATCTACAGGTTGGTGAGCAGGTGTTGCTTTGGTCATATGAACCTTGAGATGGGCTGTGTGGGATTGGCGTGCGGCTCCTCTAAGAGCATCTTGCTCCATGGCTGTCTCTGCTGACAGTGGGATGTCAGATCAGCCTTCATATCCATAATCCACTGCACACCCACCTTGTGACTGCCACCATGTGTCTCTCCTCGAACCCACTCAACACTGCAGACCATTGCAAACCTTTCCCTCATGGAGCTGCAGAGGCCTCCTGGGGCAGAGGTTAGTGCAGTCTCAGCTGTGGGCTTCTGGGCATCTCTTATCTAATCTTCTCAAGTCAGGCATTGCTGAGGCACAGGCACTGACAACCCTGAAGGTCCATCTGTATCACTATATCAAACCCTGATGCCCAGAGAGGTTCACACACTAGGCAGTGGCAGAGTCATAGTTGAACCCAGGCTGCTTGGCTCCTGAGCAGCTTCTCTGAGATACAGCTACAGAATGGTGACTGGTGAGAAGTGGCAGGAGAGAGGCCAGTAGGATTCAGGGAGAGTTAGTAGCAGGGGAACTTTGCTGCAGTGGTCAGGGAGCCTCTCTGAATAGGTGGCTGGCAAGGTTATGGCCCACTTGGTATAGAGTTTCTGGGCAGGGCATTCTGGGCAGAGGGAATGGCATGTGCGAAGGCATTGAGGTGGCTCATTTAAGCCATGCTGCATGCTTGTAATTCCAGCTACTTGGAGGCTGAAGTAGGAGGATTGCAAGTCCGAGCCAGCCTGGGTAACTTAGTGAGATCCTATCTCGAAATAAAAGTGAAAGAAAGGGTTAGGGATGTGGCTCATGGTGACCCCTGCATGTGCCTGGCACGTGCAAGGCAAGTTTGGTGCTGAAGAAGAAGACTCATTTGAGGAGTGGTGAGGGCAACAGTGGAGCAGGCTCGAATGAGGGTCTGGAGAGAGGAGATAAAGATGGAGCTTGATCTGAGGCTGGGTGTGGCCTCAGGTCAGCTGCGAGTTCTTCTCGGCCTGTTTCCTCACTCCGTGTTGGGAGGTGCTGTGGGACCCGCGTGGCCTGAGGATACAGACCTGGCACTGGGCTCGTGTGCACAGGGACTCCGTGAGATGACGCTGGCAGGCCTGTAGGGCTTTGCCAGTGGTGGCCCGAGAGCCTGTGTTTGTTGTGACTACGGTCACCACCTCAGGCTGCACCTGGGTAGCCCCAGGCTGTCTGGCCATCTGGGCCCAGCCCTGACGTTGATAATCATGGTAGTGGTGGCCTGAGGCTTGTTTCTGGGCAGTCTCCGTGGTGACCTCACCCACTGCCTATGACAGCTGGTGTGGATGTCCCACAGAGCCCAGGTCACTCCTGACGCAGGCTGGTGTCCCTGCGGAACAGGTGGCAAGGCCAGGCTGTATGCTGCCCAGCCTTGGAGGAGGGGTGGCCTTAGCACCCAGCCTTGCTGTAGACAGGGTCATGCCCTTGACAGGTGGGGAAACTGAGTCCTGGCAAGGGGACATCTTGCAGCCTCCCTGACTCTGCAGTGTAAGGTGGGTGGCAGGCTAGAGCCAGAGGCAGCCTGAGATGGGGGTTCAGCTGGAAACTCCTCAGAGGAGGCCAGGTCTGTAAGTGTCAAGGGCATGGGTCTGAGGCTCCAGAAGAGTTTCACTTTTTATCACAGGGTATTTTATAGTTTGGGTAAATAAAGTTAATAAAAACTACCTATATTCTCGCTAGGGTGGACTTTCTTCCAGTGGTAATCATGGTGATCCTTCACGGACCATTAATAGGGTCACCTCTTGTGCACTTGCCCAGTCTTCTGGCCTTCAGGTGGGGCGGGTGGGTGCATTTCTGCCTAGCTCTTCTTGCAGATAGGGATCCCAGTGCCAGGGGCAGCCCCGCCTGGTTTCAGAGCTGGGTACAGAGATTCCCTGTGGCTGCCTTACTCCAATTGCAGTGCGACTCTTGACCAAAGTCCCTGACATGATCTCCTGGAGCACTGGTGACTGTGACCCAGAGGCAAGCAGATGGGCCTCAGGAGCTGACAGCTCTGCACATTATGGCTTTTCTCTTATCTCAGCTCTGTAGAATGTCTCAGCCCTGGGGAGTCCTGAGAGCTGCTGGGTCCTCAGGCTAGCTTCCTGCCTTCCTGTTCAGCGTGAGGTCCCAGGCCTGTCCCTCCACCACACAAGTGCTCTCTGCAGGAGGGTATTGTGGGCCCCACCTGGCCCGTCTGTTAGGCCTCCAGGTCTGCATGCTCAGTAGCCCAGTGAACTGCCTGCCTGCCTGGCTCATGAACACAGCTCTGAGGCTGTTGTAACAGGGTTGAGGGTGGGTCCCATTCTGGTTCACAGGTGGCTCCAGAGATAGGGACCCTGTCAGGTGGTCCCTAGGCTCTGAGTGGCCGGCAGCTGGAGTGGCTGGCATCAGTGATATGGTGATGGTGGTGCACAGGGTGAGCTGTGTAGGTGGCAGGAGTCCTTTGCAAACGGCATGTGTGGGGCTGGCATATTACAGCCTTGAGTGGCTTCATGGAGCTGTGTTTGAGTCTTAGCTTTGTGGCCCGGTAGTGCTTGGTGCCTTGGGCAGATGCCTCAGGAGAGTTAATCTGGGGACATGTAACAGGCTCTTGCCTTCTTTCATCCTGCCTTTTCCATTCTTGATGGCACTGTGCCTTTGTCAGAGAGTGCCAGCCCAGCTGTGCTCTGCACTTGTTAGGTACACATTCTCTTGAGCGCCAGTCAGTACTGGGCACCTGACCTCCCCCTCAGAAGCCTGAAGTATGGATATGAGACCTAGGCCTGTTGGTACCATGCAGAAGGCAGCAGAGGTGACAGTTTGATGGTGTTGGGAGTGAGGGGGGCGCTGGCTTTTGCCTCTGGGGCAATCAGGTCCTATTGGAGCTCGCTCTGGAGGGCAGCCTGGCAAGATCTGGCCCTGACCACAGGGAGTTGCTGGGTTGGAGTTCACTTTGTCTTATCTCCTCACTTCATGGATACCAGGCATGTGGGTATCCTAGAAGGCATGTGGGCTGGGGACAGTGGCTTGCTCCTCACATGTGTGTGACCATTGCCATGGTTTCCAGTGGTGTCAGTGCCCCTACTACATAGACGGGAAGCTGAGGCTGAGAAAGGTGGGGACTCCCAGGCCCATGTGTGGGTGCTGGCCCCAGGTGTGGCCTTGGCCAGAGGCTCCTGGCCTGCAGCTACCCCAAGTCTCCAGCCACATGAGGCAGGCCTCTGTGTTCTGGAGTGACACACTGGGAGACTGAGACTTACAAGGGATGGGCAGTGTACCTCAAGCCTGAATGGAACTGGGTCTGTCTCAGACACCGTCCAAAAGGGGCCATTGAGGGACAGTCTGGGCTCTGGTATGTGGCTGTGGGCTCCTTGTGAGTCTGAGGCCTGCCGTAGTGAAGCCTGCAGACTCTGTGGCTTCCCGCAGTCTAGAGGCTAGAAGTCTGAGGTGAGATGTGGGCCGAGCCCATCCAGGCCTGTCTTTGGCTTGTAGGTGGCCATCTCTGCCTGTGGCTCTTCACTTTGTCCTCCCTCTCTGCCTGTCTCTGTCCCAATTTCCTGTTTTATAAGGACACCAGTCATACTGGATTAGGGCCTACCCTAGTGACCTCATTTAATTTAATTACCTCTGTAAAGACCTCATCTCCAAATAAGGTCACATTTTGAGGTCCTGGGGATTAAGAAAGAATTTCTGAGACACACAGACCTTCTGCAGGGTCAGGAGTGCTGGCAAACCCCAGCACTTGGAGCTGGCCCTGCTCTGTGCAAGCATGTGGCCTGTGGGTGCCCGATTTCCATGTCCATCCTCATGTCTGCTGCAGAATGGCCTGGTCACCCCTACTTAGTCCAGCCCCGGGGCAAGGCATACCATGGCAATAGGTGCACTAGTAATGATGACTCAGTTGTAGCATGGCCTCTGGGAGGCAGGTAGGTGTGCCCTCTCTTTCCTCGCTGGCCACCGGGACCGTAGGTGTCCAGCCCTTGGCCCTCCTTGCCCTGATGCCCCAGCCAGGAGGGCTTACTTGCTGGACATCTGAACTCCTCTCTTTGTACTCATCATCAGGGGCCCACGTGACAGAGAGGCCTGAGTGATCTCTGTCCTCTGTTTTATCCCATCCAGGCGACATAGATGAACGGAGGGATTGATTGGACATCTTCCCTTTTTTCCATTTTAGGAAAACCCAAGAGGAAGAGGGATTTACGGATAACCTGTGTGTACAAGACCCCTGCGCTCAACCCCACGTGAGTCTGCCTCGGTTTCTTACTCCAGCTCAGACAGAAGAGGCTTTCTGAAGGGTCTTAGTGGAGAGAGCAACCATTTGGGTGGGGGCTGGCTCCTTGCCCCTTGCCCTGTGCTGAGTAGTGTTGGACTAGGTGGGTGGCCATGGATACTAGCAGTTATTACCTGTTTGCTCTCTCCCCTAAATCCTCACCTTGGAGACTCTATTTAAGGCCACACTGGTGGCAACTGATGAAATGAGGTGGCCCCAGGACAGCTCCCAAGACTCTTCTTGCCCCCTAGTCCTTCCGTCGGTTAGAGTAGCAGTTCTCTCTGAGGCTCATGGGGTATGCTTTCTCCACAGACCGCCCCGGAACCTGGACTCCCGGACTTTCATCACCATTGGAGACCGAGTAGGTACCAGCGGCACTGGGTGGGGCCTCCCACTTCATCTGACAAGGGACCATTGGGAGGTGGCTGTGGTGGTGGACAGTCTGAGCTCTAGAAAAGAGCTTGCCCTCACCTTGGAGGCTATGGCCCTAGAGGGGGGTAACAAACCTGCTTCCAGGGGCCTTGGGTATCTCAGAGTCTCTGACACCTGTGTCATCTGAATAGTGTGTTGATCATGCAGGCTTGTGGGCTACTAGAGCTGTGGAATCAGACCTAGCCTATGCCTGAAGTCTGCATTGTGCATGATGCTTGGGAGGGTACTAGGTGCAGAGAGCCTGACTCAGGGACCCTATGACCCTGAGGGCATGCTGGGGCTTCCTGGTGCATCCCTGAGGCCTCTCCTTGGCTAGTCACACCTCACTGACACTTCTGTGCCCAATGTACTGTTCATCTATTTGCTTGTTGCCCATATGTAGCTCTTCCAGTGGAAGGAAGCCCTTATGGGGCCAGACCTTTGTTTTCTTTCTGAGTCCCTAGTGCCTGAGATGGGCTTACATACAGTAAGTGCTCAGTAGATAGTAATCAAACAGATGATTCCTTCCACCAGGGTGGGATGCTTCTTATGGGCCCCTTGGGGATTGGTGCTGCATCTTATTTTTTTATTGAATTTTTTTCTTTGCATCTTTTTTATAGAGGACAGTATGAACTTTAGAGTGTAACTTTCCCAAGGTTGTACAGTAGGGAGAGGCTGGTACAGGGTTCAAATTCAGACCTGATTAACTTGTTCTCTGTTCTATCCACTGGATGAGGGATAAGGGCCAACTCTTGACTCAGAGCCTTCTAAGTTCTCTCTTTTTTGCCCCCTAAGAACTTCGAGGTGGAGGCTGATGACCTAGTGACCATCTCAGAGCTGGGCCGTGGAGCTTATGGGGTAGTAGAGAAGGTTCGACATGCCCAGAGTGGCACAATCATGGCTGTGAAGGTAAGCTTTGCCCAGCCTGCTCCAGCCCTTCCCTGCCAGGAGGTAACTAGAAAGGCTGCCCGGAGGAGGCCCAGGGTTGAGCCTACAAGGCAACCTCTTGCAATGTGGCTTTGTCCCTTTCTGTGAAGAGAGATGGGGAAGAGCCTTTCAAGGAAGGCTGGGCCATGTTTCCCCCAGCTTCCACATCAGGGTGAGGGTGCTTTGCCTGCCCACCCCCGCTGAGCTTCACCCTTCCCTGCAGCGGATCCGGGCCACTGTGAACTCCCAGGAACAGAAGCGTCTACTCATGGACCTGGACGTCAACATGCGCACAGTCGACTGCTTCTACACTGTCACCTTCTACGGGGCCCTCTTTAGAGAGGTTTGAGGAATAAGAGGGGCTCCTGTCACCTTCTTGGAGGGTTCTCTACAGTGGAGTGTGGGGCAGGCAGGGACCAGCAGCCCCTGTTATTCTGTCCCTCCTGTGTGCCGGATGCTGAAGACTTGCATGTCGTAGAGGCACCAAACATAGCACCTCCCTGCTTACTTGCAGAGAGCACAGGTCCGGGGCCAGGCTGTCTGGCACCTCTGCTTCCAAGCTCTTCCTACCCTGCCTTGCCCTGCCACATGCCTCATTTTCTTTGTCTGTAAAATGAGGCTGTGATTGTGTATGCTTTCTTCATGTCACATGGAGGTGAAATGACGTATTGTGGGCCTGGTATTCAGTGACTGCTGCAGTTTGTGTGACCATCTGCCTCCTGGCAGCAGCACCCAGGAGGGCTGGGGATGGGCCCCAGACAGGGAGCAACCATGAAGGTTCTGAGTTGGATGCTAGGGTTCCAGGAAGGACTGGGCATTAAGGGGACAGAGGAGTTGAAGGTGAGGCTGGGTGCAGTACCTGGGGAGTGGAAGGATGGGGCTGTCACCCTGGAGCTGTGGCAGGTGATGTGACATGCTGGCCTGGGGTGAGGAGGGGACAAGTCAGGATGGCCAGCATGGCTTGCAGTTGAGACTTAACCATCTTCACAGAGCTGTTGGGTGGTCCCCGGTTGGCATCCACCCTCCCTCATTCTCTGAGACCTGAAGAGTCCAAGCCTCCTCTCACCTGGTAGGCTGAGCACCCTTGTGAACCAGGCCCAAGCTGGTGGGGAGGCCAGGTCTGGGTGCTGCCAACCTTCGATGTCCTGGATGTGTGGGGGTGTACCAGGAAGAGAGCAGGTTACTGCAGGAGGGGGAACCATCTGCCAGGGCAGAGCTGGCCCGGGGGACAGCCTGGCTGGCTGTGCCGTGGAATTAAGGGAAACGAAGGTGGTAGAGCCCGGAGGCCAGTACAGGAGCTGGCAGAGTAGTGACAAGGACCAGGTGGGGCAGAGCAGGTTAAGTGGGCCGGGCAGGTTGGGTGTGCCAGGTAGTGAGGGCCATGCAGATGGGAGAAGGCAGGAGGCCGGGTAGGAAATGCTGGGTGGGTGGGCACTGTCTTGTTCTAACGGTGGCAGTGGGGCTGTCCTGTAGTAACACTGGGCCTGCAAGCCTGGCTGAGGGCTGGGTATCGTCTGCAGGGGGATGTATGGATCTGCATGGAGCTCATGGACACATCCCTAGACAAGTTCTACCGGAAGGTGCTGGAGAAAAACATGACAATTCCAGAGGACATTCTGGGGGAAATCGCTGTGTCTGTAAGTGGCTGGGCCGGTAGGTGGGCATTTCCAGGGCACAGCCAGAGGCCCAGACTCGCCTGGGAGGATTGACTTAAGCAAAGCAGCTACTCCTAGAGGACCATCTCCTCCCCATAAGACAAATGCCTCCTTAATAAGGAGACCCAGGGCCCAGTGCTCCTAGAGTACACAGATTTGACAAGTCCCTGCCTCTAGGCCTTCCAGTGCATCTCTCATTTGGAACCGTTCTTTGAAAAAAGATTTAGTATTTTCAGTGCCTCATACTAAGGGTGCTGTGAGGCAGTCCACAGAGATGCCACCTGAGATGGGAAAAAAATTTGCTTTTTGAGTCTAAAGGTTTCTAGATGAAGACAGCAACTCCAGGCTTGCACAGACATCCTTGCATCCAAACGGAAAGGGAAATGCAATTGTGGCTACCCGTGGTTCTCAATTCTAACTACCTCTGAAAACCTTAAAACATCCCATGCCACAGGCTTTCACTGCCAGGGCCTCAAGGAGATTGCTCTGCTGAAGCAGGCAGAGGATCAGGGAGCCCAGTGGGCCATGGTGATGCCTTCTGGCAGGGTAGCCTGGGATGTGTAGGAGTCATCTGCAAGTCCTGTGAGACTTGGGAGTGAAAGGAGAGGCAAGAGGCCAGTGAGTATGCCCAAGATGACCGAGATGCCAGGGACACATGCTGGGGTGTGTGGAGGGGTGGGCTGCAAAGCTTTGTCACTGTTGATGCCATCTACAGTAATATCAGCCCCATCTTTCCTCTCTTTCCTATCCCTATGCAGATCGTGCGTGCCCTGGAGCACCTGCACAGCAAGCTGTCTGTGATCCACAGAGGTCAGTACTCCTACTCTGCCGGCCGCATGGGGCTGGGCAGACCAAGGCTGAGGGAGGAGTACACCAGGTGCCTAATGTGCTCCAGCCTGGCTCTTTGCCCAGATCTGCTCTGATTTGTTGGTGCGTGGAGTGCATACTGGATGCACCTGTGTCCTGGACATGGCTGACTATTCTTTCCTTTCTTTTTGTCTTTCTGAGACAGAGTCTCTCTATGCAGTTCAGGCTGGCTTTGAGCTCGCTTTGTACCCAGGCTGGTCTCGAACTGACAACCCTCCTGCTTTAGCCTCCTGGAATTATAGGCTGTGCACCACCATACCCAGCTCGTTCTTGCCTTGATAGACAGTTGACATATGTGAAAGCCCAGTACCATGCATGCCACCCTGAGTCCAATTTTTGTTCATAGCTGTGGATCCATCTCTGCCAAGATGCATGTGCGCCTAGCCCTTTCTGGGTCCCCCTTCTATCTGCTGTCCTGTGCCCATGGGACTTGGTTTGTGCTGATCTTGGACTCTCATGGACTTCATGGTGTTGGACTCAAACGGGTTCTTTTAGTTGATTCTGCTGCTGAGCTCCAGGCAAACAGACTTTTTTTTTTTTTTTCAGTAATACTGGGGATTGAACCCAGGGCTTTCCACTCTGTGCTACATCCCCCAGTCTTTTCTGATTTTTTTAATTTTTAATTTTGAGACAGAGTCTCAGTAAGTTGCCTCGGTTGGACTTGAACTTGCAGTCTTCCTGCCTCAGCTGTGCAGAGTGCTGTGATCATGGGCATGTGCCACCATGCCTCGCTTAATTTACTACTTTTTTAAAAATGAAGGCTGAGCTGCCATTAATGTGTTGATGTCCATCCAAGTCCCTGTCCCTAGGTCACAGTGGTCTGCACTTTGGCATGGAAACTTCTTCTTTTTTTTTGCACAATTTCTGCACGTAGGTCTTCACAGAGACATATGGAATGCCTGTGTCGTGTGTGCATTTGCCTGTTGGTTCCCTTCTGTATTGGTCACCTATTCTGTTGTGCATTGACCCTGTCCCCATGCAATAGCTGACTCTGCTGCATACCTGTCACCTTGTGCTGCCTGAATCTTGTGTCCAGAATGGGAAGCATGGGCATAGGTGACTCCCTAAGTGATGCGTTCACAGCCACGTTTTCCTCTCTGTGGTAGAGGCTGGGGAGGCATGTCCTGGCTTTGTCTCCCAGCTGTGTGGCCAGGGTCTGGCGTGGCACGCCTTACTACCTCAGTTGCCTTTTGGGATCTTTGAGCCCTGGTAGTATCACTCCATGGGGTCTTGGGCCTGGGAAGGGCTGCAACAGCTGGAATGTGACGCTGCTCTAGGCAGGCTACAGAACTCGGCTGAGAAAGGCTGTTCTACCCTATAGATGTGAAGCCATCCAACGTGCTGATCAACAGGGAGGGCCACGTGAAGATGTGCGACTTTGGCATCAGCGGCTACCTGGTGGACTCTGTGGCTAAGACGATGGATGCTGGCTGCAAGCCCTACATGGCTGTGAGTGGTGCATGTCTGGCTGTGCTGGGAGAACTCTACCACTGGGGTTGGGACAGGGCCTCTGCCACTATGTTCTCTGCACAGAGGAGCCCTGCATCACTGTTACTTGTGCCTCAGAACACCCCATTTGGATATAGGGTTCCTTAGGCACTGAGAGGCCAGGTGTTGGCCATAGGGAAGAGTTGGGCCCTGGCCTTCACTGGCCTCAGTTTCTTCTTCTATTTCATGGGCAGATACAACAGGTAGGTAGAACATGGTAGGTAGATACATGGGCAGGCAGAACATGGTGTGCACTCAGTTTTGGTGTGGAAGAAGCTTATGCCCTACTGATCTGTCTGTCTTGCAGCCAGAAAGAATCAACCCAGAGCTGAACCAGAAGGGCTACAACGTCAAGTCTGATGTCTGGAGTCTCGGCATCACCATGGTACTCCCTGGGGCTAGGTCCTTGCTGGTTAGGTGGGGCTGGGTGGTGCTGTGCCTAGGTCATGGCCTTATGGAGACTGGAAAATATTTTAGGTTTTAGAAAAATTGTTGGCTTCAAAAATCTAAGGTGAAAATGTGCTGTCAGAAATTTCTTTGTGTGTCAGGGAATGTCTGCGAGCATATGGTGATGCCTTGGTTTAGGTATCATGAGAGGTCTGTGACATCAGCCTCTGGCTTGTTGGTGCATGTTGAGAAATCACAGCCAAAATTGAGCTGTTCCTATGCAAATAATTCCTGAAGCAAGATAGAAAATCTTGACAGGTATTTTTCCCAGAAGAAATTGTGTTTCTTGTGAGCATCTGATTCATTTCCTTGGGCAGGTGAGGCTTTTCACCCCTGGGCCTGTGACGCTAAGGGGGACCCTGAAATGGGTGGCTGTGACACCTCTGAGCTCCAGGTGGAGGAGTGGCCCTTGCTTTTCTAGAGCTGCCTGGTAGAATCCCAGCCTTCACTTGGGTAAAGTCACGTTCTCACTTGACACTGTGACAGCTATGTGGAGGACAGATTGCAGGGACAGGAGAGCGATTAGGATGTTTCCTCACCAGTCTCAGTGTACCTGAGGAAAGGCTGTGGGGAACCATGTTGCAGCAGCATGGCTGCCTGCCTTCGAGGTTAGTCCAGTTGACTCAGCTGACTGCAGTGGTCTTTAGTTCCCCTTCCCCATCCCAGCTTCTGGAACTAACGCACCTTCCCTGGCCCAGAGAGCCTGGCCTAGGGTCTCCCCTGCCTCAGTCCCCTTGCCTGTTGGTGTTGAGGGCAGGAGTTATCAGGCAGAATCAGATTTGTGGTAAGAAGGGATTGGCGTACTTTTGGGTTCTCTGGGCCCCTAGCAGGGTACCCCCCAGCCCAACTCTGGCCCTGTCCTCCAACAGTTGCGTTAGGACCCTTAGCCGAGGGTTCAGCCTGGCCAGATACCCTACTTCACTTCCAGCCCTGCACCTCAGAGCAGCTGTATTGCTGACTCACTGCTTATAAATTGGGGATTCTTAGATGTGATCGCTTGCCAGAACAACTCACAGAAATCAGGGACAATCTCACTGCTTACTCCTGTGCTCTAAAGGATGCAGTTCATGAGTAGTCGGGGAAGAGTGGTGGTAGTTGGAGGTACCTAGTCAGTGCTTCTGTCTGTTCGCCAGCCTACAGGCTCCTGGAGGCTTTTTATGATGCTTCCAGTTTCCAGGCCTCTAGGAAGGTGCCAGTTTGGATGGGAGGTGTCAGCTCTGGTTGCTGATCTTCCTGCTGCATCTGGTGTTGCTGGACTGGAAGCTCCTCCAAAGGCCTTATAAGCGTGGGCTCCTCTGAGCAGCCTCCCCGTGGCTTCCTCACATCGGCCCCCTTGTTAGGAGGCCATGTTAGCGTGGCTCAAATGCTTTCATGGCAGCCTGCTCCCAGCTGGGAACTCTATTCAGAGGTCGGCTTGGCATGGGCTGAGTTTTGCTTCTGCTTCCTTGCATTGGCCCAGCACTGAAGCTTACCCAGGTTCAAGGGGAGAAGGCTCTCCACGTCTGGAGAACCAGCAGCTCTCGAGGAGACCAGCCACCCAGTATAGGAAAGGTTCTCTCCAGAAGTTGCAAGTGGAGTAGAACCTCAGTGTAAAACAAGGGAAGTGAATCAGAGCCCGAGTATAAAGCACAGAGCAAATGCAATGGGATCCTGGTATAAAAGAGAGGAAGTGGAATAGAACCCTAATATAGAACAGAAGCTAGACCCTATTTTAAAACGGGAAAAGTAGGGGCAAGTTTTCTTTAGAGACTCTCTTTCTCCCTTTTGCTAACTGCCGATAGTGTGAGTTTCCTGCTGTTGCTTCTTTGTAAAAGAAGTTTGTTTTTTCCACTTAGTGTTATGCATGGTTCGGATTCCTCTAAGCTATAAACCTTGTCAGCATCTCCTTAAAAGACTTTACAGCCATTTACTTGACTGTACTGAGGGTTGCTTTACTTTTCCTGGGGTGACTGACAAGGCAGAGTGGCATGTTCTTGCAGGTGGGCACTGGTCCTGGGAGCTTGCACATATTGCAGGACATCAGGGGATTCCCTAGCAGTCAGGTCACACTTGGGAAGGCTGTTGGCCTATAACATGCAGTGGCCGAGCACTGGCCAGGTTGGTGTCACTAGAGGCCTCATGGGTCTGACTGCTGCCACCTTCCCTGAGCCTGCTGCTTGTGGGGAGCCTGGCCCTTGGTGTTGGACACTGAGGCTGCTTCTAAATGTTTCTTCTGAAAGGTGACACTGTACCCTGCATCTTTGTGCCCAGAAGCAATTTTAAAGTTTTTCTCATTTGAAAAAAATTACCAAAAAAGGAATTATAAGATCAAGACTTTTCTGGTTTTCTGATTATAAATTCTACCTGATCTTTCCCTGGCCACTCATAGAGGGGCCTCATGTTTGCACATTGGAATCAGTGGACATTATAAGGGACAGTGCCCTGAGTCTGCAGGACTTCATCCTCTGCACACCGGCATGCACACAGGGTGACATTCACTGCCAGTGGCTTGTGTGGGTCACTTGCTGCCAAGGGCATGTTTATGCCTTGGCTGGAAAAGGGCCCATAGCCAGATGGGCAGGCCCTTTCCAGCGCACTAATCAGTGCTTATTTGGGCACCAGTTGCTAACAGACACATTTATCTGAGCCGAGGTCTCTTCTGTTCCACACAGTGATTACAGCCTGTCACTGAGGGGCCTTGTGTTCTACCAGACAGGGGCCTGGGCTATCCTGACCTGTGTTTTCATCCCAGTAGCCAGGCTGGGAACCAGATTTGCTGTAGCCTGGCCAGTCTATTCCACAGTGATGTGGCCCACTTCAGATAATGATAGGGCCAGAACTGAGTGGGTATAGAGACCAGTTGACTTGACATGGCCTGTGAAGGGTGGGATGGGGGGGGCCCTGTCTCAGCAGGAGGGTGAGACCATGCCAGCCACTTATCCAGGAGGAGGTCAAAGCAAGAGTGTGGAGCTGAGAAGGAGGAAGATGCACTGTGAGGTGTGGGGAGGGGGCTACAGAGAAGGAGGCACAGACTCCCATGCTGGTGGGTCCAGGGCAGAACAGAGGGAGCCAGTCAGATGCAGGCCTCATAATGTCACGCTTCTTCACCACTGCCTGACAAGAGACTTGAATGACAGTCATTTCAAGTAGACTGAATAAAGGACAGTAGACAGTCAAGTCTGTAATGGGAGGACATTAGGGAAGGCAGTGGCTTTTGGGAACCACAGATCTGAGACTTGTCTGATCCTTAACAGCAAGGTGACCAGAGCTGTCAGCTCCCTAAAGTTTTCAGATCAGTTTTCAGGCATGGAGGTAGAATCTGGCTTATTAGGTAAAATGTTACACATTCAAACGATCTGAAAGACTGATGGTTGGGTGTGCCCTATGAGTGGGTTCTTCCAGTTGGGTCAGGGGTGACAAATCCAGGGTGAAAGCCCCTGGCTTTCATGCCTGGTCTGCTGTGATGTGCAAGGGAGGTTATGATGTGCTCCGTGGGCTGCATTATTGTCTGACTCTGGGTGCTGGGCCGGGATAGGCCAGTACTTCCAGCCCCTGTTTCTGGTTCATAGTGTGATTTCATCTTGGGCCTGAGCCTGCTGTCCCCACTCTCCCCATTACAGATTGAGATGGCTATTCTACGGTTTCCTTACGAGTCCTGGGGGACCCCGTTCCAGCAGCTGAAGCAGGTGGTGGAGGAACCATCCCCTCAGCTCCCAGCAGACCGTTTCTCCCCCGAGTTTGTGGACTTCACTGCCCAGTGGTGAGTTGCTGGCTCTTCCTGGACCACAACATTTTTCTTGTAGCAAATAGCCTGCCTCACAACAACCCCGGTATCCAAGTGTGGAAGGCAGAAATATAGCATAAGGAAAATCTGACCAAACTATGGTCCTTAGGGGAGGTTTTAGTGCAGTCCTTTTAGAAAACAGTGGATCCAATAGATAGGAAAAGAAACGAAAGCATATGGAAGATACCAAGTGCATAAACAATTTTGCTTTTATTGATATCTAGAATTTTGTATTACATTAGGGAACACATCCATAGAAGTTGTATAAATACCATGTTTAGGATACAAAGGAAATAAGATGTGCAGAGCAACATTATGTGTTGTTTTTAAACATGTATGTTTTGTGTTGTGGGCAAAGAGATACTTGGAGGAAAATTCATAGCTTTTATTTCTTCTACTAGAAAACAGAAAAAGCTGAAAACATTTTGAGCCCAGCAGACAAAAGTCATTGGTCTGGTTGACCTCTTTTAGTTGGGGACTTTGCTGTCCCAAGACCAGTGACTAGGTGTCTCCTCTCTGATTAAGGATACCAAATATGTGATAGTTAGGCAGAGCATGGGTTCTTGTCAGGGAAATTCTTTGTATCACTGTGTGAGCAGGAAAACACTAAGACCCTTAAAGGTGGGAGGAACTTGCCATAAGTTTGCATGTGTGGATCCCCATTCTATCTAGAGAGGTCCCCAGGTGGTCCAACCCCTCATTTCCTGAGCCCCAGGAGCACACAGGCCCTACTGCTGGATGGAGAGTCCAGGTTGCTGGGCTTACCTGCTCCATGCCAGTGTCATCAGCCTGTCCTGTTTTCTCCTAGCCTAAGAAAGAACCCTGCAGAGCGCATGAATTACCTGGAGCTGATGGTGAGTGTGCGTGAGAAGGTGTGGACTCTGCAATTCTTTGGGGCTGGGCAGCTGCTGGTGGTATTCACTGTGCACAGGGGTCAGCCCTTTCCTGGTCCTGTGCTCATGCATGTCAGTTCTTGGTCACTTACCACCCTTGTGAAGGTGCACAGGTGATGTGGCAGGGCAGAGGGACCATGGTGGCGTCAGGGAAGGCTTCCTGGAGGAAGGGCCTTTTGAGCCGAGTCTGGAAGAATGAATAGCAGTCTTTGCCCATAGAGAGAAGGGTGTAGAGAGTGTTCAAGCACAGGGCCCAGTGAGGGCAGAGGCCTGGCCATGTGAGGAAAGCAAGTTTAGTGTAGTGTGGCTGGAGAGCAGCCACAGGAGTCCAAGGAGGAACCACAGTGCCCTGACAGTCATGGGATGCTGGGATTCTAGGAAGGTAAGGAGGAGTTTGCCACGCAGCAGGAGCATGTAAGAGCTGGGGTGGCTTGGGGGAGGGGTGTCTCCCCCTTGTCTCACACAGTGACTGTGCCTTCTGTCCCTGCCAGGAGCACCCTTTCTTTACTTTGCACAAAACCAAGAAGACGGACATTGCTGCCTTTGTGAAGGAGATCCTGGGAGAGGACTCATAGGGGGCTGGTTTGGAACCCTACTTTGGCCCTCCAGAACCCCAAAGCTCTCTCTGTTGGGGCAGTGCATGCCCACAGTCATAAGCTACTGCCATCCTGGCCCTGGGTGTTCCGGGAGGAATTGAGGGGGCTCCTCTCACTTGGCTCTGCAACTAGCCATTTGCCCCAAGTGCCAAAGAACCAGACCTTCAGGAGCTCCTGGCTGGGCCCGTGTGGGACTCATTAGTGCCTCTGACCCCACTGCTCCAAGGACCTTCAGTCTCTACCCCAGACCCTGGATTTGGAGAGACCTGGATGCTTCTGCCGGATGCTGCTTCCTCTTGCAGAGAAGCAGCCAGTGCCCAAGTGGTCAAGGTCGCTGCCTCAGCCCAGCTCGGATGTCACCAAGTTGTATATTTTTTATATCTCAACTCAATGGACTTTGCACATTCTGGACTAGGGTGGCCACACCTTTATCCTGGCCTCAGTGTGGAGGACACAGTAAGGGGATGAGCAGTGTGAATCCCTGCAAGACTCCCACAAGGGAGATGCCTTGAGCCTCTGAGGCCTTCATCTTAGCACGGCAGACAGGACCTCCAAGGGGTGCACCAGTCACCTCTAAGGGTGTCTGCTCACCTTTTTTTTTTTTTTTTAATTTATCCTCTGTTGACTTTTTCTTTTGCTTTCTAGGGTTGGCTGTTTTTTTCTTGCATGGTTTGGAGCCCATCACTTTTCTTCCACTTCCTGGGATACCAGCAGGGGGAGACCTATCCCTCTGCCCAAACTGGCTTCCAGAGGCCGACCTCAGGTCTCTGCTCAGAGTGTGACTGGGAGCTGTTCCCTCACTCTTTTGAGAGTGACCAGCTTCATGGGGGATGTGGATTTGCTTTGGTGTTATTTTTTAAAAAAAATTGTTTGTAGACAGGCCTGCCAATCTTGGTCTTTTTCCCAGTGGGACAGATACCTTGTTGCTGTTTTAATTAAAAAAAAAAAAAAGTGGGACAAAGGTTGCATGAGACTGTGTGACAGTAGTGAATCCCACTCCTCAGAAAAGTGGGCTTCCGGGACAGCTGGAGGGTGGTGTGACTGAGGAGCTGGTCAGCTGGTCCCCCAGGGCCTGCACATGACAGGCCCTTCTCCATGAGGACACAGAGGCTCCTGGAGGGCTGTGAGTAGGCATCTTGCTAGACACTGGACGGAGCAGTAAACACACACAGGCCCAGTCCCCTGGTGGGGCCCCCATCTCACCATCATCACAGAGTGATTGATGGCAGCCAGCAACATAGAGTGATGGGCACACCACAAGAGCTGTGCCCAGGATGCACGTGCACCCCATTGATGGTGCTGTAGTCTTCCTCATGACGGACATGACCAGAGAGCCAAAGTAACTTGCCAAAGCCACATGGCCACAAAATGGAGAAACTGAGGCTCAAGGACAGGGAGCAGCGCCCTGGAGAAGCTGTGAGGGCAGCTCATTGAAGGCCCCCTTGTTAGGGTCCGGCCCGGCTCTGTGATCCTACAGTGTGGGCTGGACCACAAACCCTTCTCCATCAGACTTAAGCAGAAGGGAACTTGCTTGTGTAAGCAGGAATGCAGAGCTTGGTTGCCATCCTGAGGACTTAACATCATTCAGTGTTGGTTTTACCCTGGGGACAAGACAAGAGACACCCACCCCTCTCCTCAGATCAGATTCAGACCTCTACCCAAGTTCCAGGGATGGTTCCTGTTGAGGTGGTTGCATGCTCACCCCAAGCAAGTCAGGCTAGGAGAGGTACTTACAGGGTGGGAAAGTCTGCCTGCCATATCTCAAGCTGTGAGAGCTCTGTTCCACATGGCCCCAGGACTCCAGGGGGCTGTCGTCTGCCTCCATCCACCACTGTCCCATTGCTAGTTCTTAGTCTGAGACAGCCTCTACCCATTCACCCCTCCTGGGTATGGCACATAGGGGTTTCAAAGAGCTTTTGTTTGTCTCCCTCTGTGGGCTGTGGAGGCTGGTTTTCACTGTGGGACCTTTGTACTCCCTGAACCTCTCCATTTTTCCTTGGCTAGCTCCATGTCACCTCAGACCTTCTACGACCTCCCTAACTAGGGGTGCCCACCTGGCTCCGTTCATCCTGGACAGATTTGACCTGTCCCATGTGTCCCTAGCGAAAAGACTGCCAGCCCCTAATGCAGGCTCCACCTTTACCGAATGAATAATGAATACATGAATGAGGAAGAACTCCCACAACCTTGTGTGTGAGATTAGGGCAGACTGGTCCATGAGCAGGTGCAAGTGAGTGAGTGTGCCTGTGCTCATGCGCGCATCCCTCTGCCCTCTTTCAGGACTTCCGTGGACTGACTCTAGGGGCGTGGCCGCAGTTGCCTTACCCAAAGCCACCAGGAGGCGGCAGAGCCCTGACTTTGACCTCGTGCCTCAGAGCCCCGCCCAGCTTCTGAGCACCTTGGTTCTGGAGTGGTGGGGACTTTGAGTGGACCTGAATCCTCCTGGGCTGAGCCCCCTGAGCAGATTAGCACCTGACCTGTCTGCACTCCACACCACCACCCTGCACAGAGCTCGGCTCAGGTGCTGATGGAAGGTGGTAGGACTGCAGGCCTGGCGCACAGGCTCTCCACAGCCGTCAGGTCACTACAGCTTCCAGAGAAATCTACAGTTTACAAAGCGCTTGGCAGCCTACCAAATGGGGCTTGCAAAGTAATTTACAGTTTACAGACACCCTGCAAATGGGGCTTCAAAGCACTTTCAAGTTTACAAAGTAGTTAACAGTTTGCTAAGTCCTGGCCAAATTAGGCATCACTTCATAGTTTATATTCCTCTATGTCTTACTGTGGACATCAGCTGTTTTTGGTTTACCACTTATGGGATGCTTCAGGTTTTACAAAAGGCATCTGGGAATGGCCATGGGAAAGCTGGTGTGCAGATCACAGTGACATTTATAAAGCACAGGTGTGGGTCCTTGACAGTTTATACAACCCATGACCTTGGCGAGGGTTTGTTTCCCTCTCTGTGCTCCTAGCCTGAAGAGACAGGCTTTCAGGCCCTGGGGTGGGAGGCTTTGGCCCAGGAATCTGTTTCTCATCAGGCATCGGGGCCTGGACAGGAGTCCCTCCCAGCCCAAATGTGTTTCTGGGCTGCCATGACAGAAGCATGTGGATTTTTCTGTTTCGAAGACAGTCATAGAACCTGTACATGAAGCAGTAGACAGGGCTAGTCAGGAGGGGGCTGCCTCTGAGAGAGACTTTGCGAATTCCTTTCTGGAAGCCCGGGCAGGTAGCCTCCTCTGTGAATGTCAGCTTCTTCTCAGAGCTTCTTCCCTCAGTCAAACTCTCCCAGTGCCTTATAGTGTCCCACAACATAGCCCTCCCCCCAGTCTTCAGTCATATAGGCTTAAATACCCCAAGCATTGGTGTGCTCCAGGACCTTTGCACTAGCTGCCCTCTCTTCCCAGAGCACTCTCTGGAGAAGTGCTTCTTCCCAGGTGCCGTCCTCAGAGAAGCCTCTCTGCCTTTATCTTTGCCCCAATTTCTTCTTACATCTGCATTTTTGTCCATTCTCTGCTTCTGAGAGGGGACTGCACTGGGAGGGGGCCATCTTGCTCAGGACAGTGACGGAGGAAACAGAACAGGCATCAAGAAGTTATACCCCAGGGCCCAGTCTGAACCCAGGAGCCAGGGGGTAGCTTCCTTCCACAGACGCTGCCAGAACTGTGCCAGGGTTTGGGCTAGGCAGAGCCAGGCAGGCTGGCCAAGAGCCAGGCAGCCCTCAGGGCACTGGGTGGGGCTCTGCATTCCAGGGAGGGGGAGTATGGGGGCGGCAGGGCAGCGGGGAGATGAATGTCTGCACTGGCATCCTCTGCACACTGGCTCCCCAGCTCTGCTCCTGAGGGTAAGGTCTCAAAGAGGTCTTGCTGTTCACCTGGCTGTTGAGGAATTAAGCACTGCAGTCCCAAAACAACATTCCTCTGCCCTCGACTTTTAAACCCATGTGGGTTACTGGCCCAGCGGAGGGCCAGGAAGAGCTGCCTCAACCATTTTACCTCAAGCTGCTTCCCTGGCTCCCTGGTGGGCAAGGTTCCCTTACCTCTCAGCAAGGATCTGAGAGCATCTGGCAAAGCTCCCTCGGATGGACGCATCCCTCCCAGCCATGCCCCCACTAAGACCTGGTTGCCACTCCATGGAGAATTCACTCCCACCAGAGCTTCCAGGAGGGACCTGAGATTCATGTTCTTGGTCCCTCTTATCTTGTTTCCCAAGGCCTACGATGCAAGCCCTCATGTGTAAACTCTGGCATGCTAAATGTTCATTTTGCCACCTCTTGTGAAAGTTGCTTTGAATTCTTCGCGAGCCAGGTGGGAGGGTCTATATATATATATACACCGGCTGTACCGAGTTTAGCGGAGCTCAAGTGTCTCCTGCCCAATGCAGCTGGGTTCTCCTGTGGTTACAAAGGTTTAGTAGGGTTCTTGCCTTGCCCCAGGCCAACCAAGGGTGACCGGGTCCAGCAAAAACCCCGAAACCAGGTATCCTGTCTCTGGATGAAGTTCTGCTCCATTCCAAGTGGGCCACCTGCCACTGCAGCCACCTCCTCTGGCATTGCAGAAGCCGTGGGCAGCTCTCTCTCTCCTATTTCTGTTCTGCCAGCCTTGTGGGGGATATGGGCTTGGGGGAGGCTTTGGGGAGGTTTCAGCAGCTGCAGTGTCTGGTTGGGAATAGAACTGTTCTGTGTACCTAAGAAGTTCTTCCTTTCTCCAGCTCCCCAGTTGTCTATGGCTCCCTATTGCCCATGGCACGATGGGCAAAGACCAGACAAGAGCTCAGTGTTTCAGTCTTGTCTAGTTTGTTCTATGCAATGCCCACTATGTACCAGGCAGCACTCTAGTCCTGAGCATACGCTCAGCAGCCTCAGTGATGGTCTTAGACTTGGCAGGTGCAGACTTACATATGCTCAAAACAGTATTTCTCACCTTTGATTCATTATCATTCCCTGCGGAGAAACATCAAATTAAATTAGAATTAATTAATTTAAACTAAGCTTAGTTGTGATTAAGCGACTCAGGTTGGTGGATTAATTAAATTATTTAACTCTGAATTGGGAAGCTCCTGAGGTGGAGGGGATTGGTGGCCCTAAAGAGGAAGAGTCTGAGGATGGGTCACACAGGCTGGTTGAAGGCCGGGAGGCTGGTTGATCTCCAGATGTAAGGGAGCCTTCCAGGGACTGAGCAGAGGACAGGTGTCCTCTGATTTACATTAGGAGAAACATAGCTGAGCATGTTGGTCACACCTATAGTCCCAGTAGTCAGGAGGCTGAAGCAGGAGAATCATAAATTCAAGCCCAGTGTGCAGAATTTAATGACTTAGGGAGACCCTGTCTCAAAAAATGACAAGGGATGGGAATGTAGCACATTCTGAAAGCCCTGGATTCAATACCTAGTGCTGAAAACCAAAAAGAAATGTAAAGAGAAAAATAAAAATGAGAACACCGAGGCCATTTCACTCAGATATGCCTGGCTTTTGCTTCGTGGCCATGTGAAAGTCTGGCCCAGCCACCACCCAGCTCAGACGGCCCTGTGGGTTCTCTCATCTCAACCTGTGTGACCTTCAAGATGTCTCATTTCCCCTCTCTGCAAACTGGGGAGCTAGTGGTGTCCCTACTAGAAACTGCTAAGATGGTCAAGGGGGGCCACACTCTTGCTGCTCAGTTCATACTCCTGTCTTGCAGGCCTCTGTTCCCCCTTGTCCCCTTGGGGCCAGGCCCCTGTTTGCTCTCCCCCAATAACTGCCTTCAGCACTAAATGTCCTCCATGACACACACCCGCGACTGAGCTTGGCTTGCCCTAAAATATTGGTCTCAGTAACTAAAGGCAGCAGTCCTGGGACTCTACTTCTCCCAGGCTATTTAGGCCGGGGAAGACCGACCCAAATCTGGAGCACAGCAAGGGCTGAGTCAGGCCAGGCACTAGGCAGAGCTCACTTGGTGCTCCCTGTGGGCACCCTTTGGCCAGTTGTCCTGATCCCCAGGCTCTGCTTGGCTGGATGTGAGGCAGAAAACAGAAAATAAGTCTATCCAACCTAGGGGAAGGGGGTTTCCTTGGCTTAACTGTGGGGCTTGCAGAATGGATAGGAGAATTTTTAGGCACCCATGGGACTTCAGGGATCTGGGCATCCAAGAAAATCTGGTCAAGACTGTGGTAGTGTTGGCCCCAGGCATGAAGCTTTAGGGACCCAAACCACAGCCTGCTCCTCTCTGCCCATGCAGTGGGAAATGGGTCACTTCCAATCTGGGGCTCAACACAGGGGCTCCTTTCCAACTAGGAAGGGTTTTAGGTGCCAAATAGCTAATTCAACCAGCATGCATTCACTTCTTTTCTAACAGCAAGCTCCTACTTATCTCTCAAAACTTACTCTCATTGGCCCTTTCTTTCTGACACCTTTCCTGGCCTCAATCTGGCCCCACCATAGAAGCGACTTACCTGTAGCAGGTGCCTCGATGTCTGGTTTATCTGGGGCCCTCACTCCTTAAAGATGTAGCTGCTTGACTCTCCAATCAGGGCAAATCTGCCCCATGGTTCTCTGGGGCTAAGGCTGCTGGCTTGGAAACCAGGTCCTGGGGGCCAGGGCTCTAGGAATATCTGCCAACCAGGGTCCCTGCTGTCTCTGAAGCCTTTCAACCCAGATGAATCCCAGCTGTCCCAAGGCAGTACGGTGATCACATACTTTGGTTGGCTCTTTCCTCTCATATCCCTCTTCTCTACTTCCCTTTGTTTTTTTCCTGGGATTTTCCTGAGCCAGCACCCTCCTCACGTCTGAGAGTTTAGCAGGAGAACCTGGCCAGACATTGCCTCTGAGAAATACAGTGTGGGTCTGCTGAGCTAAGCAGGAAGTTCTTAGTAAATGACACCTGAAAGGATTGCTGGGATCCCCCTCCCTCCCTGGGCTACCCACTTCCATACCAGCTCTCCTGATTCCTTTCCAAGTTTGGGATCTGTTTCCCCAAGTTCTCTAGCAGCTTCAGATTCAAAAATTAACACAAGATCAAGGCAAGATTACACCTGTAATCCTAACACTTTGGGAGGCTGAGGCAGGAGGACGGCAAATTCAAGCCCACTCTAGGCAATTTAGCAACTTCAGCAACTTAGAATTCATCTAAAAAAAAAAAGGAAAGGGGCTGAGAATGTAGCTCAGTGTAAAGGTCGCTGGTTTAACTCCCATTAGAGCAATCAGTCAGTCATTCAACATTTTAAAAATTAACAAGAATGTTTTGAGTCAGGATCTAGAAAAGGCCCTACGATCATAATTCTGCTGATGTAGATCTTGGGTGCTTTTCATCTTCTGTTGTCTCTGTGTGTTTTCATCCTCATAATTTATTTGTTGAAGAAACTGGGTTACTAGATTGTAGTTTTGCACACTCTGTGTTTCCTGTAAATCAATAAGCAGGTCTAGAAATTTCATTCAGATTCAGGTTGAACTTTTTTTCTTAATATTATATTGATTTTCCTTTGCTATATTAAAACAAGATAAAAATGTGAAGAAAAGATCACTATTTATATTTCTTGGAGTATAATGATATAATTATTTTTATCATTAAACAAACTACCAATAGTTAATATATTAGTTTGCATTACTTGCACATATTTATTGGGGTGCAATATTATAACTGGATACATGTGTATGCCTCTTCTCTGTGTTGTAATTATCAAATCAGGGTATTTAGCATTTTCATCTCTTTAAATATCATTTCTTTGTGTTGAGCACTTCAATTTTTTCAACCATTCACCTGTTGATGAATATTTCATTTAATTCCATATGTTGGCTGCTGGGAACAATGCAGCAGTAAATACAGGTGTGCAGATATTTCTTCATATAATGATTTGATTCATTTTGACTATATACCCATACTGCATTGCTGGATCATATGGTTTCTACTTAGGAAACTTGCGAAAGTTTTTTTGAGAAACTTTCCCAATAGTTATGTTAACTCACATTTCACCAACAGTGTATAAGAGTTCCCCTTTCTCTGCATTTTTTACTTATTTGTTGGCCATTTGTGTATCTTCTTTTGAGAAATGTCTATTTACTATACTTTAATTGGATTATATGAGAGTTTTTTTCCTGTTGAGTTGAATTCCTTATTCTGGCTATGAATTCCTTGTCAGAGTGTTTGCAAATATCTTTTCCTATTCACTCTGCTGATTGTTTCCTTTGTTATTCATAAGTTTTTTAGTTTGACATAATTACATTAATTTATTTATTTTTAATTTTTTGTCCTTTTGAGATGGGGTCTCCCTATGGAGTACAAGCTGGCCTTGAGCTCACTAAGTAGCCCAGGTTGGCCTCGAACTCAAAGCAATCCTCTTGCCTCAGCCTCCCAAGATGGGATTACAGACATGTGCCACCCCATCTACTTTAGTTTTAAGCCAGGTCTTTTTCTAGAAGTTTGAGGTTCAACATTAAGTTGTTTATATGTGCTTGCTCTGTTTTCTTGATGTGAGTGTTCATTACTATAAATTTCCCTCTTAAGACTGTTTTCATTGTGTTCCATAAGTTCTGGTATGTTGGACTGTCATTATCATTCAACTGTAAAAGCTGTCTAATTTCTTCTTTAATTTCATCTGTGACTCATTGGTTGTTTGGTAGGAGACTATTTAATTTCCATGTGTTTATGACGTTCTTGTGGTTTCCTCTGGCATAGATTTCCAATTTCATTGCACTGTGGTCTGATAGTATGCATGGGATAATTTTAATTCCTTTGTATTTACTTAAGCATGTTCTATGAGCCAAGATATGGTCTATTTTGGAGAATGTCCCATGTGTAGTTAAGAAGAATGTGTATTCTAATGTTGTGGGATGGAACACTCTATAGACATCTACCAGGTCCATTTGTTCAAAAGTTTGATTTAGTTCTACTATTTCATTATTGATTTTTTGTCTGTTGATCTGTCTTTTTGTGACAGTGAGGTACTGATGTCTCCCAATACAATTCTATTAGGGCTTATTTGATTTTTCATGTCCAATAGTAATTGTTTTATATAGTTGGGTGCACTGATGTTTATTGCATATATATTTATGATTGTTATCTCTTCCTCTTGGATTTTTCTCTGTACAAGGATGTAGTGACTTTAAAAATCTCTCTTAATCAGTCTTGGCATGAAATTCACTTTGTCTGCAAATAGAATAGCTACCTCTGTTTTTTTCTGGATTCCTGTCATGTGGAATATTGTTTTCCATTCATTGACTTTCAGTCTATGAATTTCTTTTTGAATTAAATGTATTTATTGTATGTAGTATATTATTGGACCTTGCTTCTTGATCCATTCTGCCAGATGGTGTCTTTGACTGGTGAATTGGGACCATTAACAGTGATGGTTATAACTGAAATGTATTGACTTATTCTTGTCATGTTAATTTCCTGTTGTTGGCTCTCCTGTATTGTTTCCTTTCCTCTATTTGTTTACCTTCCCTGGCAGATTCCTTCTGTTGGGGTTCATGGAGCTGTGGTCCTTATTATCTCTTTCTACAATTTCCCTCAGAACATTTTGGAATTCTGGTTTTGTGGGCATAAATTCCTCAAATGTGCTTTGTCATGAAAGTATCTTATTTCTCCATCAATTTTGAAAGATAGTTTTGTGGGATACATCACTCTGGGTTGAAAGTTGTTTTCCTTTAGAACTTTGAGTACTTCTTTCTAAGCCCTCCTTGACTGAGAGTTTGTGCTGAGAAGTCAGCTGTAGTTCTGATGGGTTTTCCTTTATAGGTGATTTGTTTCTTTTTCTCTAACAGCTTTTGGGATTCGAGTCTTGTGTTGAGTTTCTAGGATAGTGATTATGATATACCTGGCTATAGATTTTTTTGATCATTCCTAATTGGAGTTCTGTGTGCCTCTATCTGTATGTCAAATTCTTTTTCACTACCAGGCAAGTTTTCTGTCATGATATCTGTGAACATTTTTTAGTGTCATTTGTGGTATCTCTTGCTTGTTCATTGACTCCGATTAATCTTAATCTTCATCCGGGGCTAGGGATTTAGCTCAGCGGCATAAGCACCTGCCTTGCAAGCAGGCAGTCGTGAGTTCGATCCCCGGTGGTGGTGGTGGTGGTGGTGGTGGTGGTGGTGGTGGGGAACATTAGGCTGAATCTTAATCTTAATCCAATTAATCTCATCTAGTAGCTGCTGGATTGATTTCTCATGGTCCTTTGCTACTTTCTTTTTCTGGTCACTAATTGCAAGTCTGTTTAATATGTGAGATCCTGTCCTCACATTGGCTTCATCTGTTTTGAATACTTTCAGTGGAGTTCTTATTCTCCTGGATATCTACTTGAATCTCCTTATGGATTCCATTTGTTTCCTATGCTGAGCTCCATAATTTGCTTAAGATCATCTATTTTTTTCTATGTCTGATCTAATGTCACTAATCATGGTGTGTATTTTGGTAATCTCTGTAGTTATCTGAGAGATTATTTCTGATTTCCTTTTTCCCAGAGCCTCATTCAATTGCTTCCACCTCAGAGAGACCTGGTGAGGGGCTTTCAGATTGTCCTGCCTCATTGCCCCCTGGATTTGCTTTTGGTGAACTGCGTGTCTAGGGTTGCATTTTGCTTAAGTGTCTTCTCATTTGATTTTCTCTCTTTAGTTTAATTCGTGGGGTGATGCTTATAAGTTGCCTATGGTGGGTTGCTTTATTGGTAGTATTTAAGATCCTTAGGTAATGGTTACTTCTCTGACATATCTTCTGGCGTAGCTGGTTTTTGGGTTTTGAGTCTGTTGGAAGATCTTACTTCTTTAGTTTGTTGGAGATGAGAAGTTGTTGCTTGTTTGACTCAGTCCCTGGTTCTCTGGCACTGTGCCACAATATTTTCTGTGAACCTTAGTTAATCTCACTCATGGATTATCAGGACCAACAACTGTTTAGAACAATTATGTCACTTTGGCTATAGTGGTACCAATAACATCAAACACAGCCTAGAAAAGAACAAACAGATAACCCTTAATTTGTAACTTTTAACTTTATGAACTAGATTTGTGATTATGTAACAAAATATAAAACAAACCAGATAATTATATGCAGTAAATTATTCTGTAATGTGTCAATTTTGCCCTCAGGATTAAAATTTAAAATGGATTAAGGAGAAAATAGAGAAGTGGAAGAAGAGAAAGAGATTAGAAATAAGGTTGGAAGACAAAGAGGGATAATGCCAACTTGGGGAAACTGGTGCAGAAGATTGACAGAAAAGAGAGATGGTAGACAAAGATGTCTTCCACACCCACAAAGAGGAGCTGTGGGTTAGGAACCACTTTCACACTCATATATAAACAATGAAGGAGAAAGAGAAAAGAAATGAGACAAACAAAACAAGACAAAACAAAAAACCTCCAAACCAAAACAAAATAAAAAAATTAAAAAAGAAAAACAAGAAGTCTACTTCCAGGATTCTCTCTGGTTTCACTAGTAGACAGCTTGTGGAGACGGAGTCCCAAATTGTACTACTCTATTCCAGCAGGCCAGCAGTTGCTTCATGGTGGAGAAGTGGATAACTTTAGCAGGCCTGCTTGAGACCAGACTCCTTGGGCTCTCCTCAGTCTAAGCAATTTCCACAAGTCTGTACCCAGCTGGGAGCTGGTAGAGGAAGCCAGTAGTAGTTCTGAGTTCTGGGTTCTGGGCTTATTTGATCCATCTCCAAAATGGCTCCTGGCTAATCACTCTCTCCCTACAGGAGGACTAAGTCCTCTGCACTCAGTGCCAGCCATCACAGTCCTCCATGTCCATCACTGAAGCAAGCAAAAGTCATTTTATTTTGATTTGTGAATTGAGACCATTAACATTGACGGTTATAACTAATTTGTATTGACATTCCTATCATGTTGTTTTCCTATCATTGGTTCTCTTTATCTTCCCTTCTCTCACTTAATGGCTTGCCTTGTCATCATTCTGTTGGGGTTCATGGAGTTGTAGTCCTTGTTAACGCTTTCAACAATGTCCTTCACAACATTTTTGAGTGCTGGTTTGGGGTTCATGAGTTTCCTCCTGTGTTTTTGTGATGGAAGTATTTTATTTCTCCATCAATTTAGAAAGATAGTTTTGCAGCGTACATCAATCTGGGGTGGAGATTATTTTGTTTTAGGGTTTGAAATACTTCATTCCAAGCTCTCCTTGACCTGAGTGTTTGTGTTGAGAAGTCTTCTGTGATTCTGATGATCTTTCCTTTTAGGTGATTTGTTTCTTCAATATCCTGTTCTTTTGTTGAATTTCTGGCATCTTGACTATTACATGTCTTGGTGTAGGTTTTTTTTTATCATGCTAATTGTAGTTCTATATGCTTCATTTACCTCTTTCCTGGCTTAGAAAATTTTCTGCCATTACTTTCTGAACATTTTTTAATATTGTTTGACATAGCTTCTAATTTTTTTCATTGACTTTGATCAATCTTATGTTACTCTTGTTTGCATCATCTAACAGCTGTTATATTGATTTTTCATGATCCTTTGCTATCTTTAAGGAATCTTTCTTTTTATGTTTGCTAACTGCATTCCTGTCTTCCATATCTGATGTTGTGTCCTCACATTGATTCATTCTGCTGCATATACTTTCAGTGGACTATTAACCTAGTGTTATCTGTTTGGATCTGTTTTGTGGATTCTGTTTCTTTCTTACGTTGGATGTTCATGGTTTCCATCATTTTCCTAAACTCCTCTATTTTTTAAATCTGTATGTTCCCTAGAGTCATTAAGCATGTCTTTCATTATAGTCACTGTCTCTGTAGTTATCTAAGAAATTATTTTTGATTTGATTTTCTCTAGAGCCTCATTCATGCATTGTTACTTCCACTGTTACCAATTCAGAGAGTCCAGGTGGGTGCCTTTTGGATTATTCCACCTCATTGCCTCCTGAGTTTGCCTTTGGGGAACTGGAAGTCTGGAATTGCATCTTGTATAAGTGTCTTCTCATTTTGCATTTATTTATTTATTTTTGGTACTGGGGTTTGAACTCATGATCTCATGCTTACCATTCAAGTGCTTGAGTCACTGAACTGAATCCATGGCCCTATATTTTGATGTTTAATTCCTGGGTTGATGCTTATAAAGTTGCCTATGGTAAGTAGCTTTATTGCTAGTAGTTAGAACCCTTCAGAAATGATTACTTCTCAGATGTTTTCAGATGTAGCTGGCTTTTGGGTTTTGAGCTTGCTGTAAGATCCTTCAATTTATTGAGGATGAGAAGTTGCTGTCTACTTGGCCCAAGTCCTGGTTCTTTGGCACTGGCCTATAATATTGCTTATGACCACTAGGTAATCTCAGTCTTCATACACCAGAAAAAACAACTGATTAGAACAATTATGTTACCTTGGCTAAAGCAGTACAATCAACAAGAACAATTGCATTAAGCACAGCCTAGAAAATTACAGACTGAGTTAAGTATCAATTTGCCACCTTTAACCCTCTGAATTAGATTTATGGTTATACACCAAAATCTAAAACAAACCAGAAAATTGCATATAGTAAATAAGCCTTCAATATGGTCATTTTTCCCTCAGGGGAGAAGATTTTAAAGAGTTCAGGAGGAAAAGTAGAGAAAGAAGAAGAAAAAGAAGAGAAAGAAGAAGTAACTAGAGGCAAGACTGGAGGACAAAGGACCATTATGCAAATTTTGTGCAACTGGTGAAGAAGACAGGAGGGAAAGAGAGCAGGAAAAAATAAAAACAAGAACAGAACAGAACAACAGTGCTACAATAATTAGGAACCATGTTCATACATATAAAACCAGGAATAAGCAATCAGGAAAAATCAAAACAAAAACATAAAAGGAAAAAATGTCAACCTCAAGTAATATCTCTGCTATCACTGGTAGAAAACGGGCAGACGGAGTCCAGATCCAAGCTGATTAATCCCTGTAAGCTTCCACTTTCAGTTCCACTGAAGTTCAGGTTATTTTCAGACTCTGAGGCTGGAATGTGATTTCTTCCGCCTGTCACACTCCATGTGCCTCCTGCTGGCTTGAACTTGGCTGTTTGACTGCCTGCTGATTTGAACTCATCAGCCTCATCCTGACACTGGGAGCCACTGGATAGAGCTGCCCCACAGCTGTTTTGAGTTTGGAGCTCAATGGGCCCCTCCCCAAGTTGGCCATCCGCAATGGGGACGTCTGAACCAGGGGATGTCTGAACCTGCAGTCTGCTGCCTGCACTGCTCCATTCCACTGGTGCATTTCTCTGTGGAAGCTTCTAGAGTTGCCAGTAGTCATCATATGTCTGCAAGTTCAAGCAGCCCCTCGTATGCAGTGAGTCCAGGCGCAGGGAGAAAGTGCCCTTTACCACTTGCTTCTTCTTCATCTTCTTTTAAATCAGATTTTATGATTTTGATAGACATAATGATCACATTCAGAATAGACTTCCTTTTTATTGAAGTTTCTCTCTTTGCTCTCTCCATGGGCTTCAGTTCTTACTTCATTCAGATCCCTTCTGGGTCCTGGGGACCCACTTCCTTCACTCTTCTCTTCCTGTGTTGCTGTATTCTAGCATCTGGACACCAGTCTCAGAGAGGCTGTTTTCTTTGATCCATTTGGGTTGATTTTTGTATAAGATGAGAGGCAGGGATCATTCTTCTATTTGCCCAGCTTCATTTATTGAAAATATTGTCCTTTCTCTAATATGAATTCTTGGCTACTTTGCTGCAAGTTAGTTGGCTATAAATGGATGGATTAAATTCTAGATTTTATGTTTTGTTCTGTTGACCTGTTTATCTGTTTTGAGGCCAGTACCATATTGGTTTGGTTTCTATAGTTTTGAAATCAAGTATTGTGAGTCTCCAGCTTTTTTCTTTTTGCTCAAGATTGCTTTGGACATTCTGGATCTTTTGTGTTTCAATATAAGTTTTATTACCTTTTATATTTCTATAAAGAATTTCATTAATATTTTGATGGTGATTGCATTGAATCTGTAGACCATTTTGTATAGTATGGCCATTTAAACACTATCAATTATTTAGGACAGTGAACATGGAATATATTTTTGGCATGCTCTCCATATTTTCTTTCATCAGTGTTTTGTAATTTTTACTGTGGAGACCTTTACTTCCTTTGTTAAATTAACTCCTAAGTGTTCTGTGTGTATGTGTATTGCACCTGGAATTGCTTTATTTATTCTTCGGGCAGTTAAATATTGGTGTATGTAAATACTATTGCTTTTTGTATGTTTACTTTGTATCCTGCTACTTTATCAAAATTTTTTGGCTTTTTCCCCCTTTTTCCTTTTTTGGCACTAGTAATCAAACTTAGGGCCTTATGCTTGCCAGGAAGATGCTGCACTGCTGAGCTACAATCCTGGCTCTACTTTACCAATTTTTTTTTAATCAACTCCAACAGTTTTTGGTGGAGTCTTTGGTGTTTTATACATGTAAAATCATGTCAATCTGAAAATAGGGATAATTGGATAGTTTATCTTTTGGGGACCACTAATTCACAGTGGCTAAATTTGCATATTTCCCTAAGGGATGATAAAATATAAGCTTGAGATTATCAGTACTTCCCATTTGAGATTTCCCATTGACTCTTCTTAGCATAAGATCATCTACACCCTCTTGAGTCATCCAGGATTGCACTCCAGGACAAGAGCCTTCTTAACATGAGATCATCCACACCATTTTGAATGTGAATCTTCTGCTGAATTGGAATCTTTTGCTAGCCCCACCTATTACTGTATGCATCTAATAAATAGTGACTGCTTTGTGGCAGGAGGACCCAGTGGGAGACACTGATCTCTCAGCTGTTCAGATATTACTAAATTTGCCTTTGCCATTATTTTTCTCACCATACCCTTATTACAGACAATTGGGACTCTTTGCTGGGTCCCTGATATTCCTTTTTAATTTGGTGATCTTTCTCTTATATCAAATTGTCCTGGCTAAGACTTCCAGAACTATACTGAGTAGGAGTGCTATAAGTGGATATCCTTGTTTTGTTCCAGATCTTAGAGAGGAAACACTTTTGCCTGTAGGCTTGTCCTATATGTGTTGAAGTATGTTTTTTGTATGTATAATTGTTGAGGAATTTAATCATAAAGAGATATTGAATTTTATCAAATGCTTTTTCTTCATCTATTGAGATGATTATATGACTTTTTTATTCTGTTGATGTGATGTATTATGTCATGTATTGATTTGGATATCTTGAACCCTTTCAACCATGGAATAAATTCCACATGATTGTGATGGATGATCTTTTTGGTTGTTGGACTCAGTTTGCTGTTACTGTGGTGAGGATATTTATGTCCGTGTTCGTGAAAGATAGTGGTTTCTTGTTTTATTTTTGGTTTTGCTATGTCTTTGTCTGGTTTTGGTATCACAGTAATGCTTTTCAGTTTGTTGGGAAATAATTTTAGAATTGATATCAGTTCTTTAAATGTTTTGTAGAATTCAGCAGTAAAACCATCTGATCTTGGGTTTTCCTTTTTGGGAGACCTTTTATAGCTGATTCAGTCTCGTGGCTCATTATTAGTCAGCTCAGGTTTTCTGTGTCTTCATGGTTTAGTTTTGGCAGATTGTACATGTCCTGAAATTTATCCACCTCTTCCAGATTTTCCAAATTGTTGTGTAGTTGTTCAAGATAGTCTCTAAGAAACTTCCAAGTTTCTATGGTATTTGTTGCAAGTTTTATTCATTTGGTTCTTTTCTCTTTTTTTCTTGGCTAACCGGGCTAGACGTTTGTCAATTTTGTTTATCTTTTCAAAAAGTTAATTCCATTTCATTGATTTTTTTTGGACTTGTTAGCCTTCATTTTGTTTATTTTTGCCCTGATCTTTCCCCCGCTTTTACTAATTCTGGGTTTGGTTTGTTCCTGATTTTATAGTTTCTTGAGTTATATCACGTCATTTATTTGAAATCTTTCTCTTTTTTGACACAGATGCTTTTGCTAAAATCATCCCTTTTAATACTGCTTTTGCTGTCTTCTAGGTTTTGATATGTTGTATTTCCATTTTCATTTGAATAATACATTTTTTAACTTTAATTTTTATTTCTTAATTGACTTATTGATCATTCAAGAGTATGTTGCTTAGTTTCTAGGCATTTATATAATTTCTGAAGTACCTTTTGATAATTTCTAGTTTTATTGCCTTACTGTCAGAGAAGGTACATAATATAATGTGAATTTTTAAGAATTTGTTGAGATTTGTTTCAAATTCTGAAATTCTTCTGTTTGGTCTTGTCTATTGTTGAAATCTCTCAGCTGTATCTTTTATTCCACTGACTGAATTTCCAGTTCCAGGGTAACTATTTGGTCCTTATATCTATTTGTTGAGTTTTCATTTGGATCACGAATTGTTTTTCTTATTTTGTTGAAGTATCCACCTATACTCTTTTGCGTTTCATTGAGTTTCCTTAGGATTGTTATTAAAAGTTCCTTTTCAGACATTTTATAGATTTCCTTTATGTTGGGTTCTGTTTCTGGGGAATTTTTGTGTTCATTAGAATTTCCTTACTTCCTTGCCACTTATTTCCTTGTTTTGATGCCTGTGTGTCCCTGTATAACAGTCACGTCTAGTGATTTTACAAAGTAGTTTTTATAGGAAAGCACTTTTTCCTGAAAATGAACCATAGGCTTTGGTTGGATAGGTGTTTTGGCTTTGATTTGGAGTGAGAACACTGAATTATTCAGCAGTAGTAACATCAGTGGTGTTAGATGGTTTATACTACAGGTGTCTGTGGAGGCCATGGTGTGACTGCAGTGGAATTGTGCTGCCATATGACCTCAAGACTCAGAGGAGCAAGTGCCAACACTGATGATGACTGGCTGACAGTGCCAGGGCCCTGGACTATGTCTCCAGACCCTGTAGAAGCAAGTTCCCCTGGGTATCTCCAGCAGCGTGAGTGACAGTGCTGGATATGTGGGATGCCGTGAGCCAGTCCTTAGGCTCTGCTGGCAAGCTCCACAGTAAGTAGAGCCTCTAGCAGTGGAGTTCTACTGCATGGAGGCCCGCAGGAGAAAACATCACTGGTGGGGATTTCCAGCAACACCAATACCAATGGCGATACTGGCTGATGGTGATGCTGCAGGCAGGTGGTTGAGAGCAGAGTGTGGTCAGGTCCCAAGTCCCAGAGGGCAAGCACCTTCACTTTTCTTGTCTTGGATGTGACCCTGACTGTGCTGGACCCCTGTGCCTCACAGCACGGGACTCTGTGAGTCAGGATGCTGGGGTCATGGTTGCACAAATGGATCTAATTGTGACTGTGGTGGAAAAGTTGGCTTTATCATCTCTGGCACGAACAATTTGTGGTGTTCTGGGTCCCTCTGTCAGAAGGCAGAGTGTTCTGTAATGTCTTTGTGGAGTTAGCAGCTGCCAATGCTCAATGCCTGGTTTCATTAATCTATTAGTGGTTGCAAATAAATCCAATATAAATTAGTGGTTGCACAGTGGTGGCTTTAACTTATCATTCCTTCTTTATTTACAACTGAAACGTTGCTACAGGGAGCAACTTACCCTCAACCCTTGCTTAAGGGAGAAACTTACCCTCAACCAAACTTCCACTGGTAACTGGTGGTATGGTTTGTAAAAGAAAGGCAGAGTATATGCTTGCCCTGAAGCTGCTACTGGTTTTCTAAATAAAATTGTTCTTCCACTGGTGATCAAATAGGGATTTAAAAGTAACTATAAAGCCACGTGTTCAGAGATATTTTATGTATTTTAATTGGCCACTATATTTACCCTTATGCTGAGGCTCAAGTTCTCTCATCTTCAAGTTGGCTCCTGAGTCCTTTGACATGACCTTGGTGTTCTTTTTTTTTTTTTTTTTTTTTTTTTTTTGTATTTGGTTCCGGGGATCAAACTCAGGACTGCCTGTTTGCAAGGCAGGCGCTTATGCTGCTGAGCTAAATCCCCAGCCCGACCTTGGTGTTCTTTGAGAGAATGTTTGCTATCTCATTTGGAAAAATGTTACAGGCTCATCTCATGTATTTCCTGCTGATACTGGAGTCATTTCCCTGAGTCAGACTTAGGTCTTTTTAGAGAGCTGTGGTATTTAGAAATTACACTCTCAATGTGCAGAGTGCATAAGGCCTTTGCACTAGTCATTATTTATACATCATTAATTTACACCAACACTTGTTATTCAAATTCAGGGCTACTGAGATTTTACTTAACTTGTGTCAGCTACCTGTATCTCTTTTCTCTAGGCAAGAACATGGTTCTCAGTGACACCAGACCAATAGAGTAAAATGAGTATCTGCTTGAGCCCAGGGTATAGGCACAGCAAATCAGAGTCCTTGTCTTAGCTATTCTTTACTCATCACTGAGACAAAACACTTGATGCCCAAAGTTAGGGAAGGAAAGGTTTATTTCTTATAATTCTGCAAGGTTTCAGTCCATTCTCAGCTGGCTCCAAGGCAGGATGGCATTGTGGGCCGAAGTTCAAGCTGATGTTTTGCAAACAGCAAAAGCGAGAACTGTGAGAGAGACACCTTCTTTTCACCTTACATCGCATGCTGCCTCCACCCCCAGGCGGGTGTAGCACTCACACCATCAATCCAGCACTAGACAATGAATCAATCACAAACGATAGATTTCATCTAGTCCATAATTGCATGAGGCTTGGGAGCCACTGGCATAAACCATGGCAATACTACAAGTATCATTATGTACAACACAATGACTGAAAATAATGTAAGATGATTTTTCTACTTTTTTCTGACGTAAAGGCATACTGCCCTAGAGGTGTAAAGTCATATTTTACCGTGTTAAATTCTCTTGGAAGCTGGATGTCATTGTCTAAGCTTGTGGTAATCCCAGCACTCTGGGAGGCTGAGGCAGGAGGATCACAGACTGGGTAATTTAGCAACTTAATGATAGCCTGTCTCAAAGTAAGGACTAAAAAATGGGGGCTGGGATATAGCTGGCTTCAATCTCCAGAACTGAGGGAGTATCTATCTATCTATCTATCTACATATGAAAAACAAGAAAAGGAAGAAAGGTTTTAAGACATCCCTTGGGATAGTTTTCTGCTTGGTCGCAAAACCTGGATATTCAAGTTTATTTCTTTCCTTTTACTTTCAAGGTTTAGAGAGTTTGTAAAAATTATGTTCTATAAGTATATATTTACATGACCCTATAGTCAAATCTGTGCAATAAATTTATTTAGAGAAGTGTAGCTTCTATTTCTGTCTATTTCCACATGTCAACTCTTTCACACATATAGCCATACAAAACACATGGTTTATTTTCAGTTATAGATCACAGTCAAAACTTCTTTGATGTTCTCCTCACTGAGAGGTGTGGTCTCTGTCCCTTCCCTTGAATACAGGGACTTTGGATTGCTTTATCCCATAGAGCATGGCAAAAGTGATGCTCAGGGACCTCCCTACTGGGTAGTAAAATGTCACAGAGCCTTCACCCAGCTCACTGGATGTACATGCTTGGAGCTTCCCTGAGCCACCATGTAAAGAAATGCTATTGCTCAAGACCCTTTGGCTGGAGAGTCCTGAACCCACAAGATCATTTATTTAATAATGCGGTCACTCAGGTCAGCCAATGGAGTAGCTTGTTAGTCTACAAAAGGTAAAACATCCTTCTGTTTTCTTTCTTTCTTATTTATTTATTTGGTACCGGGAATCAAACTCAGGATCTTGTGCTTGCCAGGCAGTCACTGCAGTGCTGTGCTATATTCCAGGCTCTCTGTTTTCATTTTTAATGTAAACAGGTTCAGACATTTATTGTTCCTTCTTTGTTAGATAGTGGTAACATACAATAGTAACTTTTCTCTGGCTCTTGCTTTCAATAGATGGTATATTTTAGCCATCGCTCTACAGAGCCTGAGAGCACAGAGATGGTTTTTGCTTTGTTCATCAATCTAAAAATCTCTTTTTCTATTAATAGGTGACTTAAGATCTTATAATCCATGTTTGGCCTCAATTCTCTCATATTGCTTTGTTTTGTCATATTGTCATAGAATATGATTCTTCTTACAATTATACCTTTGTCAATCTCTTAAGTTGTCTTAGAAAGTATGGTGTTTATTTTTCTCCATCTCTCTTAAAGCATTTTCAAAACTCAGGAAGATTTATGTTTTTATTCTATTAATTGCCTTTATAGTAATAACTGCACAGGATACTTTGAGTCTGCTCTTTTTTGGTGCTAGGGATTAAACCCAGGGCCTCACACGTGCTAGGCAGGTGCTCAGCCACTGAGCTATATCTCCGCCTCTCACTTTTTGGTGTGTGTATTGATTTCCTCTGTTGTGAGCAATTTTGAACCTTCCCTTCCTTTTCTCTCCCACAGCATCTGAGTTGAATTAACATCCCTTTACTCCCAGGTATGAACTATAAGGTAATCAACAAGCTTAGTTTCATAGACTTTCCATCATATATTTGATAACTGTGCTGTATCATAATTGAACTTTATTCCTTACAACCAATAGTCATTCAACTCTACAAATTTCTCCCACACCACCCTTCTCTCCTTTTGTTCCTAGTTTCTAGTTGTTGGCGTTCATTGTCTCTCTTTTGCTGAATCTGGATATCATGCACTACAGATTCTCTACTTTTAAGATCATCAGCCTTTATATTGTCTTCTCTAGCCACTGAGATTGTCAGAAGCTTGATTTGGACTGGGTCCTCAGAAGGTGCTCAAAGAGTCAATGTTCCTGAGCTTTTTGCATGTGAGTAATTCTTCAAGGTCTTTGTATTTGAAAGCCAATTTGGCTGAAAATTCCCCTTTCTTGGGTCACACTTATCCCTTTGCTATTGTAGACCTTTTCCTTGCCTTCAGCCATAAGGTGTTGATGAGTGACTGGATTTTTCTTGGACTCTCAATGTTATCCTAACTATGTCATAGAATATGAGTATTTTGCTAGCTGTTCTGGATCACTTTTCCATTTAACAATATTGTTTAAAATTTGTATTTATTACCAGACAGTGATTGGGGAGGCCTTTTTGAGACAGTATTTCACTGTGCAGTTCAGGCTGGTCTTGCACTCACTTTGTAGCCCAGGCTGGCCTTGAACTTGCAGAAATCTTCCTACCTCAGCCCCCAAGTGCTGGAATTCCAGGTATGCACCACCATGCTTGGCTTCAAGACAGTGATTTTTGAGTTGTACTCTGGTTTTGATCTACTTCTTCCGTGACTGCTATTACATACCTTGGATCTTTTTTTTTTTTTTGTACTAGTAATGGAACTCATGCTGCGTTGTCACTTCCACAAGATTTCTTGATTTCTTCCTTTTTTTGGTTTTAAAAATTTCACCATGCCAGCTAAGAGGACTGCTGCAAGTTTGAGACTAGCCTGGGCTACAAAGTGAGTTTAAGGCCAGTTTGAACTGCACAGTGTCCTGGCCCCTAAACTTACCAACCACCTCATGCATTTGCCTACACATGGGGTGTGTGGTAGGTGCTCCCAAGGTCAGCAATGTGATTTATCCCTAGACTCAATCAGGTAATACCTAGTGTTCTTCCTCATATCTTCCTTTCACTGCTGAGGAGATCTTGGAAGAAGTATAGTAACTGCATCTGAAGTACAGAATCTTGGTTTCCACGTCTTGGATCCCATCAAGCCACAGTCAGCCATATGCAAGCAAAGGGAAAACTTTTGTAACAATGGGCCTTTGAACATTTGGGGTGTCTTTGTTAATGTAGCCTGTCCTATACTGATTCACACAAAGGAGTTGGGGTGCAATCCATTGCTTAACAGGTGTGAGGCCTTGGGTTCTGCCCTAGCTCTGAAAAATGCCAACAACAAAATTAATTTGCCTAAAGAGAGCAAAATGCTGTCATAGCAAGCTCCTAAAGTAGGTGACACTGATGCGGCAGCATGGTGGCTGACGGCCAGGGAATTTATTTTAGAGACTGGAAAGTCCAAGACTTGGATGATGCAGAAACAAAAACAATTCAGGAAAGCTGTCTCCTGTGGCAATTTGTAAAGAAAACCAAATGACTCTGCAATGTGTTGTTCTAGAAGAAGGGGTTGGAGAAGAGAATGTGAGTAGAGGGAATGTCTGCTGGGCTTGGCTGTGTGTGGTAAGGAATCTAAGAATGACACTAGCTCCGAAAAGAATTAAAAGAAATTTGAACAAGTCAGAAATCCTAGGCAAAGTTGTGCTGAAAACCTCTGTGTTTCCAATTGCTGCCCAGGCAGTAATGGTGCAATATTAACAAACACTTTGAGCTGTAGGCCCAGCAGAATGGCACAGCACTGGAGGAAGGTATCGCAGGCAAATATGAGCTCAATGCTGTGACCACCTGTATCAGTCATAGTTTACTAGAGAAACAGATGCAACACAAGATATTCAAATGTATAAGACATTACAAGTCTGGCGTGCAATGGCCAGTCACAAAGTCGGATGGGGGAGCATACAGAGGGTTCTGCATGCTGGAGGTTGAAGGGTTCAGGCAAGGGCTGGAGCTTACTGCAATGTTCCTCCTCGTACCAGGAGACTAATGGGTCTGTGATGGAAATTCCATCTACAATGGAAGGCTGAAGAGTGTATGATGAAGACTGAAGAGTGTCAGGCAGAAGCCAAACAGTCTGTGCCAGGAGCCAGGAGACGATGTCCAAAATGAAGGTGAAGACTGAAGCTTCTGTGAAGAACCAGCATTAAGTCTATCAACATTATATTACATTAGAAACATAATGCTTTGTCCTTGGTCCCCCAAAGACTTATGCACATCCCTTTATGTAAAAGGCATTTAGTCCATCTGCAAGAGTTACCAAAGTCTCAGCATTGCTGAAAAGTCCACGTCCCAAGTCTCTTCCAAGGTGTACGGTGAACTCTTTAACTGCAAACCCCTGTACAAATGAAAACAAAGTTAAACACTTCTAACATGCAATGGCACAAGATAACACTATTTCCATTCTAAAAGGTACAAATGGGGATACAAAGCATTGGGATCCAAGCAAGTCCAAAAGCCAGCAGGGCAAACATTAATTCCTGTAGTTGCACATCCACCATCTGAAACGATCTGTGACAATTGTGAGCTCCAAAGGGCTTGAGTGCCTCCACCCCTATGGCACTTCTGGTGGTTGTAGCTCCCACAGCTCTCTCTTAGGCCCACTTTGCTCCCTCCTTGCAGGTTTCCTTAGATGACCCATGTTTCTGGTTTTTCCAAACTTCTGGGGTCTCCCCTGCACCTTTGGCTTCACACTCACAGCTTGACACACTGCCATCTCACGGGCACACTACGTGGCCTCCCAGGCCTTCTGAAATTGGGGTGGAAACCTTTTTAACCTCAGAACTCTTACATTCTGTGTGTACCTAAAACCAGTGCCACATGAATGATGTCAAAGTCCACTGCCAGCTGGAACTGTAGCCAAGTGTTTCTGTCGGCTGTAGGGGTTGAGTGCCTGGATCACTAAGTACTCTAAGCTTGATTCGGAGGAACAAATTTTTATGCTGCTGCCATTCTGTAACCTGCTATGGCCACCACCACCATTTGGGACCTCATGTGGCCCCCACTGACATTCTGGAACATGGCATTCTGTGGCTTTCTCCTCAGAGCAAAGTCTTTCACTTTTGCAGTTTTGAGGCTACAAAGTGGAGATATGCAGTTTCCAGGGATGCCCTCAGGCCATCTTCTCTATTTTCCTGTTCCTTCTCAACAATCAAGATTTTCTCAGCTCTGTCTTTGCAGTCCACAACTTTATTGGACCTTCCTTTCTGGCTAAACTCACAACACTTTAAATCATCCTGTTGGGCTCTTTGCTCTTGGTTAACAGGATAGATCTGGCTAAAAGCCCCCAATAGTAGCCATGCCACAGCCTTGACATTCGACTGCCTTGAATTTTTTTCTACCAGATTAATTACTCCACCTCCTTTAATCTCAGTATTAGGTAAAGTCTTTTGACAAGAGCAAAATGCAGACAAACTTTCTGGCAAGCCATAACATACAACATCTGGTGTCCAGCACCCAATGCAGTCCTTCCAAGCAGAACCGTGGTGAGCCTGGTCTTTACCAGTAGGATTTCTTTCAGCCTTCTAGTCTTCTGAGCTCTGACCAGAATCTCCCATACTGAACAGCCTAGGGATTTCCAGCTGTGTGCCTTCAGAAGACATCTCCAAACTTTTCCAAACTCTTCCCACAAGCTATTCCCAAAGGCTCTTGAGCCACATGATCAGGTATAATCACAGCAATGACCTCACTCCTCTGGTTTCAAATTCTGTCTTGGTTACTTTTCTTTCATTGCTAAGACATACACACCTAACACCCAAAATTAAGGAAGGAAAGGTTTATTTAACTCACTGTTTATGGAAATTGTAGTCCATAATCACCTGGATCTAAGGCAGAGTGGTCTGGCTGAGGGGCAACACTGCAAGACAGACACCAGCAAAAGCAGAAGGAGAAAAAGGGAGGATTGTGGGGAGAACAATCTCTTTTCCTCCTTAATACTGTATGCAGGCCATCGCCCCTCCCTTCCTTCCATGTAGCACTCACAAACTCTCTGAGCCCTCCTTTTGCACAGGATGAGGATATTTACAAAGTAAGGATCCTGGCTCCCTGCTGAGTGTCTTAGTTAAACTTCTAACCTTCTCAAGTTGGCACAAGGTGTCAACCATAGCAACATCCCACCCTTTCTTCCAGACTCCACCATTAAGATGAAGGAAAGCAAAGACCTGTTAGTGATCAATGTTCCTGGCAAAGGAGTTGGGCATAGTAATTTCAGCATAGAACATGACTAGATCAGAATCCCACTGAACTTTTAAGGGGAATATGACTCTGCTGGAATCCTAAATCTGGCCCACCAAAGCCTTGGGAGTTAAAACCTAAAATGGGATTAAACAACATTAGGGCTGCCATTCTCATAGAGGACTGGAAGTGGGCTGGGAAAGTGGGAAATCACTTTCCAAGTGATAAAAACAAGGAGGAAAAAGGAATGAATAGGAAGACAGGAATGCTGCTAAAGGATTGAGAAGGTGGAGGACACTGAGCATTCTCACTCTCAGAACAGGGGCTACCCTAAGTGTGCCCGGTGGGTTCTCGAAATTTTGAAATCTGGAGACAGGTCCCACATGACAGTGATTCTTGGTATCTGGTTTCTGCTCCATCTTAATATGCCAGCATTGCAAGGAGCTGGGTAATGAGTTGGTATTTTGGTTTTGAAGGCTGTAGACAAAGAGAAATCTTACAGACTACTTACTGATCCCTGAGTCTGAGCTGGCAGCAATGGCTGAGTGAGAGCCATTTTAAAAGGGAGAGTGTTATGGTCTGTGTCTGGATGTCCCCCCAAAGCCTCATTCAGTCATGAGGAAGTGAGCTTTTCGAGGGTGACTGAGTCTAGAGTTTGTGATTTGTTCGTGGTCCAGTGCTGGGATTCAGAGTGTGAGTGCAATACCTGCCCTAGAACAGATAGCCTGCATATAATATAAGGGACAGAAGAGGTTTGTCCTTACTGTCCCTCTTGTTGCTTTGGCTACATTGTGGGTACCATCAACTGTTGCCCTCTGCCATGTGCCACTCTGTCTTGGAGCTAGCCAATTATGGACTGAAACAGCTATAAACTGTGAGCAAAATAAATCTTTCCCTCTTTGATTTTAGGTGTGGGGTATTTTGTCTCAGCAATAAGAGAAAAGTAAATAAGATGGAGGAATTGACCCTATGTATAGGAGAAAGAGCATAGGACTATTTGTTGACTCTAAGGGAAAATTATGATAGACCAGCTAGCATGGGTTAAGCATCCATGATCTCCTCCACTTCACAGCTTCCCTTGTGACTGGGGTGGGTTATGTGACTCCCGTGGCCAATGAACTGTGAGAGAAACAACGTGTGTTTATTGCAGGCTGCCACAGTTAAGAGGTGAGAGGCTTCTTCTATTCTCTTCTCCCTTGTTCATAGTCATTGAAGAAATCTTACGTTGAGGTGGAAGAGTCATAGGAGGGACACTGCCTGGATGTCAGTGCTAGCTTGTGGAGGAGAAATGTCTTGGACAGTCATTCAATTCATTTAAGCCTGGGACACAGCTAAGGAAAAAACCTCAGTTTGGTTAAACCATCAAGATGGTAGGGTTTGGTTATGCTGGCATCTCCTAGCTTGTCCTGACCAACATAAATGTATATTTCTTTTTACACAGAATTGAGACACTACTAACCATGTGTCTTGGTTACTTTTCTCTTGTTGCTGAGACAAAACACCCAAAGCCCAAAATTAGAGAAAGAAAGGTTTTTTTTTTTAAATCTTACAATGTTTGGGAGGTTTCAGTCCATACTCAGCTGGTTCTAAACCAGGGTGGCATGGTTGAGGAGCAGCCACTTATGGCAAGCACAAACAGTAAGAACAAACAGGGCAAAAGAGGGAAAAAGCACGCCTCCTTCCCTCCCTTGTATTATATGCTGGCTCCACTCCTGGGTGAGTGCAGCTCTTAGACTACCAATCCCAGTACTGGACAACAATCCAATCACAAATGCTAGATTCAGCCACCTCCACGACTGCATGAGGCTTGGGGACCACCTACACACAAACCATAAATCATGTTATTTTATAAACTACATAAAAATGTTAAAATTTAGCTTAACTGAGGTATAATTTGTGGAAAATAAAACTCACTGATTTCAGGTGACCATTGGGTAAATGTAGACAGTTGTGTAATCATAATCATTATGAAATTATAAAACACTTTCTTCATCCCAGATAGGTACCTCCTGCCCATTTGCAGTTGACCTCTCTTCCTACTTCACCTCCTGCTAAGCATAGAATTATTTTCTATCATTATATTTTTTCCTTTCCCAGAATACCATGCCCAATGGATGCCATAATGGAATCATGCTATATGAAGCCCTTGTGCTGAGCTTCATTCTGTCGATATAATTCTTTTGAGATTGATACAAAAACTGATTGCTTTTTATTGCTAAGTAATATTCCATAGTAATGATGTACCACAACTTGTTTATTACTCATTCAGCAATTGGTGGACACTTGCTTTGTTTTCAGTTTTTAATTACTGTGAATAAAGCTGCCTTGAACCTGTGTGTGGAGGTTGTGTGTGGTTACATGTTTTTCTTTCTCTTGGGTAAAGATCTAAAAATAGAATTTCTGGCTAGTGTAATAAATGTATATTTGACTTGAGAAGAAATAGAAGATTTTTCAAAGTGTTAATATCATTTTGTACTCCAATTAGCAATCTGTTATAGTATAACCTGCCTTGTAAGAGATGTTTGTGTGCGTGTGTGTGTGTGTGTGTATGGCACTGGGAACTGAACCCAGGGACTCACACTGAGCTACATTTCAGTTTTTTTTGTGTGTGTGTGTGCCGGGGATCAAACTCACAACCTCATGTTTGTCAAGCAGGCACTTATACCGTTGAGCTAAACTCCCGCTCCTCCCTGATTTTGACTATTCTTGAGGCAGCATCTCAATATGTAGTTCAGGCTGGCCTTGAAGTCACTGTGTAAGCTAGGCTGATTCTGAACTTGTGATAATCCTTCTGCCTCAGCCTTCCAAGTGCTGGGACTACAGGTGTGCACCATGATGCTTCACTCCTTTTTATATTTTAAAATTTTGGGACAGAGTTTCACAAGTTGCTAAATTGACCAGGCTGGGCTTAATTTTACAGTACTCCTGCATCAGATTCCTAGAGTACTACCACATCTGATAATCACCTGCTTTTTATTTATACTAGTATGTCATAACTATTTCCCTACTTAAGTAACATTTTTCAGGAATATGATTATTAGTGTTTTTAATAATTCAAATAAATCCTTGTTTTTCAACTTATGGGTCACTTCCATTTTTCTCAAATATAGATGGGGTTGAGAAGGACACCCTGTTCCATGTTCCCTGAATGTAGGTATGATTGGGAAGGGTGTCTTGCGTGTGAATTTTAGCTCACATATGTGGCTATTTTTTGAGGCAAAAGAGTGAGATTACTTGCTTAAAGAGGGATCCTTTATTTTACCTTTTGATATATTTGCCTTCTTAAATGGTTGAACCAATTTACAGTAAGGCCAGAATAATGGTGGGTTCATCCATTTCCTATTTGACTTTTAGGACTTTCCCATGTACAGAATGCTTATTCTGTTATGCTTAGAAAAGGGTTTCTTATCTGAACATTATTTATGAAGTCACTTAATTTTCTTTATTTTTAAGGTTTCAGTCTTTATATCATTTCTTTTTTTAAAATTTTATTTAAAAGGAAAAAGAGAAAAAACTAAACAAAACAAAGTGGTGTAAGGGTACAAGTAATACAGAACTACAAAAAAACAGTAAGAAATCACAGGTTAATAGATTACACAGTATCATCTTAGAGATAGTTGCTCAAGTCACAGTATCAAAGCATACAAAGTGGACATTCAAACAGTGAGACTGCAAACAGTTGTGTTCAATGATCCAACCAAAAACATTAATATGGTCAGCTATTTAACACCCCTAAACACTCTTGCTGTTGTATCTTTTAGAGCACTTTTTTTCCTTCTCTTTTTTACAACAAAATTTACACATTTTGGGTTTTATTACTCCTTAGTTCTTATTACTTTTTTTTGGGAGAGAATAAAGTCAAATATGTCAAAACAAAGCTGTCAGTCAAAACCAAGGATAGACATAGCACATGGTGTAAAAACAGAGTACAAGGTTATCAACAGCGGTTACCATAATGTCTCTTGTTTCCTTAAAAAGAATTGTCTATCTCATTAGGTATTATAAAGTTGAACAAAACAGTAGAGAACAAGACCAATAAAACTTAAGCATTGTAAACATTACAGGACTTCCAAAGGAGACAACAGTCAAACCAGAATGGGCATCTTAGTGAATCTTATTGCCTTCAAAGTAGTTGCCTATACCCTCAAACTTGATACTATCATACAGAATGGAACAGAGTCTAATCAGTCGAAACAAGACAGTGGGAGTATTACAGGATTTCAAAATAGTCTTTATATCATTTCTGCATCTTACTTTCACAGTGTTTGCTTTGCTTTTTTAACTCTAGTAGCTTCTTAATCCACAGACATTTTAAACTAGGTTATCAAACGTAATTACCTTGTGCTTTCTTGGCTTCTGTCCTGGTGTTATATTGGAAAGGGCTTTCCCATCTGAAGACTATAAAAACACTTACTTCGGTTTCTTTAATTTTTAAGTCTTCAATCTTTACATTTAGAACTTTGTGTATTTACTTTTAATTGTAAAGTATATGAGACATACTGTCTTAATTACTTTTCTCTCTCCTTGCTGAAGCAAAATACCTGACACCCAATGTAAAGCAAGGGAAGGTTTATTTCTTAAAAGTTGGAGCTTTCAGTCTATATTCAGTAGGCTCCGAGGCAAAATGATGTGGCTGAGAGTCCAGCGGTTCATGGCAGATGCAAACAGCAAGTTGTGAACAACAAAAGGAAAGAAACGTGCTTTCTTCCTGCCATTACACTGTAAATGGCTCCACCCCTGGGTAGGTGTAGCACTCACACCGCCAATCTGAGTGTTAGACAATGAACCAATCACAAATGCTAGATTCAGTTGCATCCATGATTGCATGAGACTTGGGGGGTGCATCTGACATAAACTGTGACACGTACCAAGGGAACACGACATGTGTGTTAGTTGGACTTCTGTTATGGTAGCAAATACCTGAGATAAAGAGAAAAGGTTTCTTTTGGCTCACAGTTTGGGGGTTTCAGTCCATGATTGACTGGCCCCATTGCTTTGAGACTGTGGTGTGGCAGTGTGTGGTAGGCTAAAAAAACTAGTGTCATCTCTGGGGTGGGGGAAGAGAGTGAAAAGGAGGAGGAGGGACGGAGAGAGGGCACGCAAAGCAGCAGGTGTTCCAGTCTCCTCTTCAAGGGCCTGTTCCAGTGGCTTTCCTTCCTCCCTCTAGGTCCCTCCTTCTGAAGATCTGACCCCCCTCCCAACAGTGCTGGAGGCTGGGACCAAGCCTCTAAAGCATCGGTCTTTGAGGGACATTCCAGATGCAATTGTAGTACTTTTAAATGTCATCAAACACGTCACCAACATGTGCTGTTGTGGCTTCTGAATTTGATGTTATGCTTAGAAAAGTGTTTCTTGTCTGAAGATTATTTATAAACAGTCACTTAGTTTTCTTTATTTTTAAGGTTTCAGTCTTTATACTTTATGTACTTCTAATCATAAAATGTATAAGAAGTACTAAAAAGAACATGACATGTATTTGATTTAACAGATAATACTATAATAAAAATGCTCATTCTTAAAGGTATTCGGGGGGGGGAAGGTGTCACGGAAGAGATACGATGTTTGCTTCATTTATTTCTTTTATGTAGAGAGGTGAAAGGAGATCGCAAGTGAAGTGGATAATGTTTAAGAGTAGACCTGTTGTCTGGGCATGATGATGCACACCTGTAATCCCAGCACTTGAGAGGATGAAGCAGGAGGATTACTGCAAGTTAGAGACCAGCCTGGACTACCTAGAGAGTTCAGGACCAGGCTGAACTGCAAAGTGAAACTCTGTCTCAACAAAGAATAGAATAGTAAAGGAAGGAAATAGTGCATACAGCATTCAAAGGGGGATTTATTTAGAGGGCAGAGTGGGATGGAGCTGAGGGCACATTTGAAGCTTCCAGGGGGTGTCTGTGGCGCTCTGTTCCTTCAGGCAGGGAGTGCCCACTGGAGCTCACTTTAGCACCTAGCTTAAATCATGCAGAGTAAGTTTTATACCCCTTTGGATAGGTATATTTTGTGTAGCATTTAAAAAATTTAATTGGGCAAAAATTACACATAGCAAAAAATTTATCATCTTAACTATTTTAAAATATACACCTCAGTGGTGCTGAATGTATTCAGGTTGTTGTGCAGTCTTCTCCACCATCCATTTCCAGAACTCGGCATCTTCTTTCCAAACTGAAATTCTGTACCCATTAAACAGAAATTCCTCATTCTTCCCTTCCCCAGCCCCTGGCACCCACTATTCTACTTTCTGTCTGTGAATTTGACTCCTGTGGACCTCATGGAGGTGGCATCACGCAGTATGTATTCTTCTGAGACTGGCTTATTTCATTCTGCAAAATGGCCTTAGGATGTGTCTGTATTAGAGTGTGAGTCATAATTTCCTTTCTTTCAAGACGGAGAAATATTTCCTTGTGTGTATAAGCCACATTTAATCTATTAATCTGTCAAAGGATCCCACTAATTTTTTTCCTCTTTAAAAAATAGGCTTTTTAAATAGAACACTTTTAGATACACATACAAAAAAATTAGCAGAAAGTAGAGATTTCCAGGAATCCTCAACCTGCACACATGTACAGCTCCACACGCACAGCAGCATGGTACACTTGTACCACAATTGCAGAACCCCTTGTGACCCAAGTCTATGTTATGGTCGATTCTTGGAGTTGGACATCTTATGAGCTTCTGTAATGTGTAATGATGTGTTCATGATATTGTAGCATCAAATGGAATAATTTAATCACTTAAAAATCCTCTGCATTCTACTTATTCATTCTCCCCACCCCCTCACCTCTAATCTTTTTACTGACTCCCTGGTTGGCCCGTTCTCTGTGCAACATATATAGTTGGAGTCATATGAAATGCGGCCTTTTCAATTTGGTTTCTTTAGTAGTGTACGTTGAAAGTTTCTCCATGTCTTTTCATGGTTGATGGCTCCTTTCTTTTTAAGCACTGAATCATGAAGCCTAGGCTATCAATTATTTTGGGGAGGGGAATACATGGTCTTGCTATGGACGCCAGGCTGGCCTGCCTCATCCTCCAAAGTGCTGGGATTACAGGTATGAGCCACCACACACGACTATTGGAGTTATCAATTTTTTCTCTCATGGATTGTGACTTTGGTGTTGTATTCAAAAAGCTGTAACATCTGGGGAAGGTAGCACATGATGCCACACTGCGCCACCCTGTAGCGTCCAGGGGTGGACAGCAAGCCACTGCTCTGCCGAGCGTATAGCTTCCAGTGATCCTAAACCCAATGTCAGTAAAAGAACTAAAGAAGTGTTTTAAAATAGATGAAGATAGTTTATCTGAAGATGGAGAAACAGGGAAGAGAAAGAGATAGAGATAGAGCTGATAGAAATGAGAGGGAATGGAGAGAACAGACACGATGGACAGCTACTCTGGAGGAGTAGGGAGTATTTGTTAAAAATTAGACCAGGTGTGGTAGTGCACGCCTGTAATTCCAACACTCAGGAGGCTGAGGCATGAGGATTGCTGTGAGTTTAATGCCAGCCTGGGATACCAAGTGAATTCAGGGCCAATTTGAACTGCGTAGCAAAACCCTGTCTCAAAAAGAAAAAATTAGTTCCCTGCTTCTCCATTTGACTCTATAATTTACTGTAATTGTATATGGGTGTATGGTGTGAGGTAAGAATAAGCAGTCTATTTTGAATTTTTCCATTTCTGAAAGGGTGAGAGATTCATTCCATTTCACAAGCTTTTGTGTAAACTTTGTTTGGGAATGCTAAAATAAAACATCTATTCTTTTATTTGCCAAATGTGAATCGATCAACATGTGTCCAGGGCCTGGGGTATGATTCCATAAAGACATATGTAGATCCTGCTCTCATCTTGCCAGAGACAAGTGCCAGGAGCTGGAAGACAGGGACCAATTCTGGATCAGAGGAGGGAGTGGTCCTGTCCACATTGTGAGAAGCATTTAGAGTTGGCCTCCTGATGAATGTGCTCTTTGACCTGGGTGCTAACAAATGGTCAGACTAGGCTAGAGACGAGGTGGGCATTTCACTAAGGGGCACCGTCTGCTGTGGTTTAGATGTGATTTTCCCCCAGGGGTTCCTGTGTTGGAGACTTGGTCCTCAGTGTGGTGACAGTGGGCGGCGGTGCTCTTAACATGTGGCCTCCTGGGCCATACTTGGGTTACTGAGGCTGATTCCCCGTGTGGAAGTGACATGGTTCTCACGGGACTCTGGCCAAATGAGTGAGACTGACCTTCCCCTCTCTCTGGCTTATCTCACCATGTGACTGTTATTGCATGTGTCCCACCGTTGTCCACCATCTGCCATGGTGACGGCACAGCCATGGTTCTTCACCAGAGCCGAGGAGACGTTGGTACCCTGCTCTTGAACCTCTAAGACTGAGTGAAATGCATTACTTAATTTCTTACACATTATTCACATATTTTTGTCACAGCAATGGAAAATGGAGTCATAAAATTACTCAAAAGACTGAGAGCTGAGCACCAGTATGGTTTCATATTTTATCCATCAGAAAACATTCAGAGGGATGTGATAGAATCCCTCAACTACAGTGCTTCCATAATAAAGGCAATTAGTTATCTCGTATAAAGGAAACTTCAGAGGCAGTTGGTTGCACAGCTGTTTGGAGCCTCAGGCTCGTTCCATCCTGTTGAGTACTGGTTTTAGCGGTTAGGCTTATTGCCGTAGGTTGCAAGAGGGCTGCCTTAGCTCCAGCCTTCATGTCCTTTCACAGTCTTCAAAGCCTGGAAGTAAAAAGGCAGAAGCCAGCCGATGTGTTCAGAGTCTGCCCCTCTCTCTCTTATGGGGAGCATAGTTAGTATAAATTTAAGTTTCTGCATACAGATGCTGGGATGGCTAGCAGGGTTTGAGGGTTGGGCTTTCTGAGTGAGGCCAGGCTTCTGCTAACTGGGGAGGAGACAGCTATGGAGGAGGTAACTGGGCACATGCTCCAGGCAGTACCTGACGATGAGCGAGGAACCGGGTATGTGGGCAAGGTAGGGAAGAGGTAGCATAGGGAACCAGAGACTGCAGCCTCCATGCTTTCTGCTTCTTCCCAGAAGGGGAAGGAAAGACACAGACCTTAGGAACTTCCAGTGATCATGGTTCTGGTGCCTTCAGCCTGCTCTGAGGCAGAGTACTCACTCAGCCCCCAGGGGGACTAGGACACTCACCTGGATTCTGGGGCATGTTCTGGCTTCTTCAGCCTTCTGGCTCAGGAACTGTTATGGAACAAACCTTCAATGTCCCCTCTGTTGGGCTGCAGAGGGTCACACCTGTGGGGTGCTTATGTCTGATGCACACCTAGGAGATACTCCCATGAGCTCTGGCATGGGGTGATGCCAGCCTACTTCTAGGGTAAGAAATACTAGGCTGTGCCCCTGGCTGGAAGGTAGGGTGTGCCCCAGTCTGGCTGCCTGAGCCTGCTGGCTGCTTTGGGAGTGAGCTGGAAGCAGCTGCCAAGCCTGGCCACACCACAGGGTGAGTCAATGGAAACCTGGTTTGGGTGTATTTTTAACCTCACTGGCTGCGAGCTGGGAGGATGGTGTATGTCTGTGGTTGGCTGAAGGCTCACGTGGTACTCAGGTGCTTGAGTCATGCTGACCCAACCCTACAACCACTATCACTGTTCTTGCCACTGTCCCCCTGTCTCACAGGGTCGGGGCAGTTTGTGAGAGAGTCAGAGCAGGACCACGAGCCATGGCTTGAGGATGGGAAACGGAGGCATGGGATGGTGGCATGCTCAATGTCATGCCCAAGGTCATGGCCAAGGTTGCATGGTGAACTGAGACTAACCAGCAGAGTTGGAGGCTCAGGGACTTTCTGCCTGGTGGCAGAAGTGCTTGGGCTATGGAGCTGGAGCAACCTCAGTTCAAACCCTGGCCTACCTCTTCTGAGCTGTGTCATGTGCCAGAGCGGATGTGTCAGTACTATTTTGTGGATTGGTGTGAACCTGGCATCTGCCAATAAGTCCCTCACAGAAGGTGGATTTCTACCTGGAATCAAAAGACTGAGTACAGAGATAAAGAAGACATGAATTTGGCTGGGTCTTTGAGGGCTGTGCACGAGTTGATCGTGGAGTAGGTGCAGAGAGCAAAGGGTGGGCCAGGATGAAGGAGCAGCTGTTGCAGGGGTGTGGTACACACCTAGAACACGGAGCAGCGGGGGCTGAAAGCGTGAGGGGAGCCCTAGAATGGCTCTGTGCTGTTCTCTCTACCACTCGGCTAGGGGAGCAGAAGCCTCTCTCCCTGTGGTCCGTGGTGGGGAGGCTGATGCTGGCTGCTCCTTCACTCGCTCTGGCAGGGGCCAGGCTGCAGCCTGATCAATGAGCAGCCAGTGTAAAATGTCAGGAGCAATTAGAAAGCACCCTTGGCATATTCTTTATCTGCGATAATACTCTTTATGAATGATACTTTTAAAAGATGCAACCCAAAGGGCTGGCCGTATGTCACAGGCTCCCTGCACTTGGTGTGCTCTCTTCATTTACTCCTGCCTCTCTCGATGAAGATGAGTTTGGCTCCAAGTGAAAGCCCAGTCTCTTCATCTGTGAAAAGGGCCTGTGCTGGGTGTCAATGAGATGCAGCACCGTCACTAACCTCTAAACTCACAGCAGCAGACTAGCCCTGGGGAGCCCGCACCGCAGCAGAAGAGGCCTCCGCATGAGGGCAGAAGGTGCAAGGGCTCTGGAGCCCAGCCTGTGTTAGGAGAGTCACAGCATCACCCCTGCATCCTCGCGGAACCTCGGGGCGTGACCAAGGGAGCAGAGCCCTGTCCTATGAAAGTCACTGCAAAGAACTTGCAGCCATATCGGCAGTTTTCACGGTGAAGCAATTCTCTGTGCCATCAATAAGCATTTCTGAGTTCCCCGGATGTGACAGCCCTTATGCTGGTGTTGCTGGGGTCACAGAGAGAAATCTGAATCAGTTTCTGCCCTCCAGAAGCCTTTGGTTTGTCAAATGGAGCCATTTATGATGCCAGAAGTCAATGGAAGGCATAGTCTAACACAGAAATGAAGTCATGGAGGTGGGATAGAGGAACAAACTTCTAAAGGGCTCCATAAAGTGGCTGCAGTCACAGGGGACAAGAGTTGCCATCTACCGTACACTAGTTGTTCTCCAGGAGTGATCACAACAGTCTCATCAGCTCTGTGTTACTACCTGAGCCTGAGATGATGAAATCACATAGCCTTAGGCTGATCTAGAACTGGGATCCAACTGTATCTGCTTCTTTGCATATATCCCAGGGCCAGCTGGCCTTGATGCCCCAATGGCCCAGATATTCCCAAGTGGGCCTGTGACCTCAGATTTCATCCACAGGGGGTTTGTGCAGTGCGTTTGGCAGGGCAGGTGACTGAGTGGGTGGGAGTGGGCTTTGGGCTGGACCTGTTCAGAACCTCCCACGTAGGCGGTGAGGGCATCTCCAGGAAGCATCCCCAGAACTCCTGCGAGACAGCCACTTAGCTCTCTGCCTTGCTTTGTCATTGGGCTCTTGGGCGGGGCTTGTAGCCATCCCTTCCTCGCTGTCATTTGTCCCATCAGTTACACGGGGGAGGCAGGAGCATCTTCAGCTGCTCGTGTCATCTGTATCTGCAGCTACGTATGAAGGGCTTTCCCGTGAGAAGAGCAGGTTTCCTAGGCTGATCCCCAGCCTAGCAGGGACAGTAGTGCAGGTGAGATAGTGACAGTGATGCTTGCTGAGGGTTTTCCCAGCTTTATTCCCTTCATTCTAGCAACAATGTTCCAGGCAGGTGTTATTAAAGCTGTTTGAAGATAAGATAAACTAAGACACAGAAAAGAGAAGTGACTTGCTCTAGGTCACGCAGTGAGTCCAGATATGGCCCCAGGAGTGTCTAATGCTGGGACTTCCACTAAGCTGACCAGCCTCGGGAGCCCAGACGTCATGTCCTACGGGCCCCAGGCCAAGTACTTTGTGACATGGCACTGAATTTCTGTTACCACCTCTGCTATCCCTACTGTCTTGGAGATGGGGCCCGAGGTACACAGAGGTAAGCCACTTGTACCTGTTTAAAGTCACACAGCTTGGAAGTGGCAGAGCCGGGAGCTGACTGCAAGTAGTCAGGTCTATGAAGAGTCCTGCTCTTCACAGCCATAGGAAAGAAGTAGAGCAGTGGACTGGACTGCCACGGGTCCAGGGTCCAGGCCTGTGAGTGGCCAGAGCAGTCCCCTCACCCCTTTGGGAGTTCCTTCCTTCCTCAGGGTCCCTCTGACCTGGCCAGAAGAAAGAGAAAGACACTGTGGGAGGCCGAGGGGAGAGAGAAGAGACCTGAGTGGGCTGCAGAGCTCCTGCAGCTCCCCTTGGCGCTGTCCCCAGGCCTCTGCAGTTCTGGCTGTTTGGAAACCCTGTCTTCCCATCTGGGACTGGGGACACCCTCACTTTATGGGAAGTGCAGCAGGAAGGACAGTATAGCTACTACTCCTGAGCACGTACCCGTGCCGGGCACTGCCCTGAGAGCCTGAGCATGGGAGGCTGAGCTGTCATGACAGAGGCCCATGTCCCCAGCCAGCAAGTAGACAGTCAGAGACTGGACTCCTGCTGGAGAAACCACGGCCCAGGGAAAGAAAAGGGTTCATCCCATTCTCCCAACACTTGAATCCAACACTTGAATCCACCAAAATGCTGAGAACCATCAACAGTGGGGAGATGATGATGAGGCCCTGTATTGTGTACAGTTTCCTTTGGCTCCCTCACCTTGCTTTACCCACCTGTAAAATGGAAATATTAATGGCACCTGCCTCATGGGATCAGCAAAAGAGTATATACATACATGTACATATAAATATTATTCAGCTGTAAAAAAAATAGATATAACTGAAGGACATCACATTAAGTAAAATAAGCCAGACTCAGAGAGACAAGCATTGCACATTTTCTCCATAGATGGAAATAGAAAGAAGAGGAGGAGGAAGAAGAAGGAGAAGAGGAGGAGGAAAAGGATATGGAAGTAGAAAGGAGACCACTGGAGACTAGAAATTGAGGGGTGAGGCGGGAGAGGGCAGCAGAAGGGAAGGTGGACAGCTCATGGTATGTGTGGAGGTGACACAGTGAAACTCGTGAATTTGTCTATGAATGTGTAGGTAACTAGAATACACTTTTAAAAGCATGAGGAACAGTGGTCGGCATGGGGTAGGTGCTTAGTAAGGCCAGCTATTGCAGTGCTGACAATAACTTGCAGGGTCCGGGGATGCAAATTTTCATGGTGATCCAGTTGGCTGGTACAGTTGCCGCTGCTTGTAGAAGAGCCCACTGAGCCTGGGGCTGGGGCTGGAGATGGCCTAAGGTCCCCAAGCTGGGGTCATAAGCAGCGGGTGCAGGTGGTGGCCTGTGAGGGAAAGGACAGTACCTTGGACACTTGGGGTGCCCTTTGGTGGGTAGAAGCCATCCGGCAGTGGCTTTCTGTGCTTATGGTTGAGGTCCCTGCCCAGTTCATGGACTGATAAGCCCACAGTGGCAGGCCAGGTGCTCTATGCCCCATGGCAATGCCAGGTGCATCCTTCCTGCCTTCTCCAACTCAACCCCTCCTGGATGTGGGGAACTGTGATGGGGCAAAGCTCCCAAAGAGAGAGATAGCAGTGAGGGCTGGCTGTCCCCAGTGATGGCACTGTCGTCACTGGGGGGCTGGGGCACAAAAGGTGATGAGTTGGGAAGAAGTAAGATGGAAACCCAGGACCCCAGCCCCAAAGCTAAGGAAGTTGCCACAGCACCATCAGTCTCACAGCGTCCCCTTGAGCCCTGCCTACCTTTGCTGGACTCCACTCCCACACCCCACCCTTCAGCTTGCCTGAGTCACCTCATGCATTCTACCATGTCCCTGCAGACATGGGTGACTTTGGATGGGTTGGTGACCGCCTCAGCCCTCAGGCTGCCCAGCCAAGTAATGGCCTTGAAGTCTGTCTAGGGAGGCCAGGGGCTCCATGTGAGCCCGGTGCTACCTGGTTCGCTGCCACTCCTCACCCTTCTGTGTCCTTTCAGGCCTGGTTTCAGAAGATTAATGGGGCACTGGGCTTCTCCTGGGGACCCTATGTGGCTCACCATGAATCTTGAAACATTGCTGGCCATGCGGTGTGTGGACAGGACACCCTTCTTGTCCCCTGCCGCCTGCCTCTGCCCAGGCCCCGGGGCTTCAGAACTGGAGTCAGCGATTTGGGGTGCGTCCCACTCCTCCCCCGCCTGCCTTGGGCCCTTCTCCTTCCTTTGAACTGTCTGTCTTGCTGCGGAGGAAACTATTCATAGCTAAGATGATGCAAAATTTATAAAGTATGGCTGGTAGGGCTGAATCCGCCCCCAAGCATGACCACACTGCCCCCACCCCTGCCTCAGGCTCTTCATAGGCGTGTGTATGTGTGTGTGTGTGTGCATGTGTGTGCATGTGCGTGTGTGGGGGGGGATATGAGAGTGAATGTGATGGGGCATGTGGGGTTAGGAACTATGTGAGCTTCCATGGTCCTGGTGAGTTTTCTTCTCTTTTTTTTTCCTTTTGAGGTAAGATTCATGTAATATAAAATCACCTACCTTTAAGTCTACCAGCTCAGTGGCTTTTGGAGTATTTGCCATGTGTGCCCCGGTCCCCGGATTCTCATCATCCTGAATGGAAATCCATCCCCGGGAACAGTCACTCCCATAGTCCTCCTCCAGCCCCTGGGAACCTACTGATGTCCCTATGGATTTGCCAATTCTGAACTCTTCCAAAAATGGAATTGCACAGGCTGTGGCCTTCTGTGCTTGGTTTTGTTCACTTAGCATCGTGTTTTCAGGGGTCATCCGTGTTGTAGCAAGATCAGTATTTCATTTCTTTTAAATAGAAATAGGATCATACTTTACACCAGCTGTTAAAGTGCTCGCTCATAGATTTTTAAAAACTTTATTATTATTGCTATATTCGTGAGACTGGATATTAAACCCAGGGCTGTGTGCATGGTAGACACACATTACCCTTGAGCTACACTCCCAGCACACTGTTTATTTTAACTGACAAATAAAAACTGCATAGATAGTGTTTATCTTGTGTGTGTTGTTTTGAAGCATGTATGCATTGCAGAATGGCTAAATCGAGTCAATTAACATAAGCATGACTCTACATACTTAGCGTCTTTGTGGGTGTCACGAGCGTGTGTCTCGTTCCTTTTCAAGGCTGAATGATACTCTGTGGGATGCATAGATCACATTTTATTTGTTCTTTCATCCGTGAATGGACATCGCTTGTTCCCACCTTTTGCTGCTGTGTGTGTTATAGTTAATGTGCATGTATATGCTTTCTTTGAATGTGAATTTCAGTCCCTTTGGGCAGAGACTTCCAAGTGGAATTGGGGCTGATGGTGTCTGGGGTTACAGGGATGTGTTTGCTTGTTGACTGAGTCCCTGACAATAGCTCCCTTGCCCTCTAGCACTGGAAGCCCCACTCCTCTAATTGATGCTGGGTGTGTTTCCCCCTCTCCCCTTACACACAGCTCCCTGTCTGTCCCCCAGCCTGGATTTTGATCTTTTTTCCATATTACTAGGCACCCAGTACTACTCAAGACAGGTTCCAGGTGGGAAAATCGGCGTCTACAGGGAAAAGAGTCTGGTTTGATGAGTTGAAGCCACGCTGGGACTGAACCCCAGACTCACTGCACCTCAAATCCTGGCGCTTTGCAACTTAACTATGTGTCACTGACGAGGACTTTCACCCTGAGGAGAGGCCACAGCCCATCTTCCCAGGACATTGACTTTCGTGGGGGGTCCAGGCAGGCTGTGTGTAAATGATGCCCAGGGACTCTGCAGGTGAGTGCTGACCTCACACTGACTACAGCCCTCAGTGTGACACGTCCTAGAAATCACAGGGCTTGGAGGGACAAAGCTGTGTTCCCTCCCAAGCTCCAGCTGCTGGATGCTCAATGACAGATGTGGCCACAACTCTCAGCAGCCTTCAAGAGTAGGGTGTGAGTTCCTAAGGGCTCTTTACCACCCAACTTTTTCCAGCTGCCTAGCTCCCTTAAGCACCCTCCCCCCCAATCCCACAAAGCCACAGGAAAGAAACCAGCTCATCTACTAAGGCCTGGGAAGCCTGAGTGGGGTGTTCTGCTGCAAGCTCTGGGCATCCACTAGGCTGTGGTCTTTGTTTTTCCATTCTCTGGGATTTCTGGTTCCTCAGTTTGCAGCCTCTTTGGTCCCTTTGAGAGCAGCTATGAACATTCAATAAATATTGAATTGGGCTGATGGGATCAGGTCAGGATCAATCTGTCTCTGTGACTCTTGGGAGTCACTGTGCAGGTAGGGAAATGGAGGCCTCCATTGGGTCAGACTTCCCAGGGTTCTCCTCTCGGGCTTTGGGCTGGGGATTGATCCAATCCAGCTCACCTGACTCCTGCTGGACATCCACTCCACTTCCTTGAAGCAGCCCCCAGGCCCAGTGCCACTGTACTTTGTAGTCCTGGATCCTGGCTATCTCCAGAGCCAATTCCCAGGGTCCTGAGGTGCTTAGCCACCTGGCCCACAGATGTCCACCCAGTGTCTAATCCAGGTTCAGCAGGAATGCTCAGGAAAGGAGCCCTGCTCTTGTGGCATGCTGATGTTCTCATCAGGGCAACAGATAATGTGAACAGCATGGAGGTGGAAGGTGAGCATTCCAAGGAAGTACACAACAGTGATGGCAAGGGGGAGGTTAGGGGAAGTCTCTTGAAGGAGAACACATTTGGCCAGATGCCTAGAGAAACTGAGAATCCTAGAGGTAGAGCTTCCCTGGCAGAGAGGAGCAAGCACAAAGGCTCTGGGGTCAGCAAAGCTCTGTTCTTCAAATGAATTGCTTAAGAACTGGCAGAGACCGTAGGCCTGATCCAACCTGCAGGTACACTGTTTGCCTTTGGTGAATTAACTCTTGGGAGAGTTTTAAAATTTTGAATTAGTGGTCAAACTTTTAAAATCCAAGATTTTTTTTTTTTTATACTCAAAAGTCCACATTTCCTAGTTCTCACGAGAAGTGGAAATACCAGGAAACCTGTTCCTCCTTGGAGATCTCCTTCGCAGAGATGGAGAGGTGCACTCTCTTCCTGACCTCCAAGCTCAGAGGTCAAAGAGCAAGGGATGCTGGGAAAGGAAGCAGAGTGCAGTGGGGCTGATGGGATCAGATCAGGGACTGCACAGTGAGATGGGACAGGAAGACCTAATGCTTTCCTAATGAACTTAGATCCTGCTCCTCAGCCTTCCAAGTAGCCGGGGTTATAGGCATGTGGCAGTGTACCCCATTAGAGGATTTGTTTTTTTGTCTTTGACTCTGTACCTTACACCCATGGTTGAGCATCCCCCTGCCAGGGCCTTGCACTGGCAACTCCAGGAATCCTGGGGGGTCACAGCCTATGCACTCATAGGATTCTGCTGTCTACACTTGGGAAAGACGGCCCGGAGAGGCTGAGCTGCTTGCCCAAAGTCACCCAGCATCTGCCCCTGGCTACGCTTGTCCCCCAGCCCCTGCCAGGTTCTCACTCCTCCTGCTTACCCTTCTTTACCAAAAGCTTGGTATGCAGGGGCCTGTTCTGCCAGCGGAGAAAGCAAGAGCCTGCAGAGGGAATGTGGGAGGGTGGTGGGGCAGGGATTCAAGCTGGAGCGATCGGCTGCTTCTTCCGACCAAGCCCTAGGTGGGTGGGGAGAGCATGAGAGGGCTGACCATGAAAGGAAGGTCTGTATGTGGGAGTGGGGTGACTTGTCCATGGTCCTGTCTGTCTGTCTCCATTACTTGCTTCCCTTTGTGGGGTGCAACCATGTGGCTTAGCCAGCATATACTTCTGAGGGTCAGGGGGTGGGAGGCAGGGGTCCCTCTGTCTCTGATCCTGGTGGGCAGTTAATACAAGTTGTGATACTTGCCTGGCACTGCTGAGGAGCATTTCTCCTGGAGCCAAGGCCTATGCCACAGACAGCCAGGACTAGCCACGGCCTTGCCTGGAGGAGGCAGGACCCAGCCAGATTCTTATGTACACACACATATGCACGCATGCACGCACACACACATAGACACATAAACAGATATATAGAGATACACATATATGTCCGCATCTGCATAGGTGCACACACAACCATACAAACCTGGATATACTTGTGATCTTCCTTCTTGTGGTTCATCCTTCAGAGAACAAGGTCCAAGGATGCTCAAGTCCCTTATATAAATGGCATAACAATTGCATATGATCCATGCACATCCTCCCATGCCCTCTAAATCATCTCTAGATTACTCCTAATGCCTTCTACAATGTAAGTGCCCTGTAAATAGTTGTTATGCTGCATTGTTTAGGGGATAATGACAAGGAAAAAAAAGCCTGTGTGTGGAGCACAGACGCAACCGTCAGAGGCCTAATTACACGGTATACAAGTGAGAGGCGGGGCCGACACGCTCAGCAGTGTGCGAGAGAGAGGAGGTCTGCGGGATGCTGGAGGCCTCCACGGGGAGTGTCCTCATGTCACTTGGAGTATGTGGGTGGAATCAGCATGGTTGCTCTGTATCCCGGCAAATTCAAGTTTCACTATCTTTCTGGACTTTTTTTTTCAAATATCTTTGATCTGTTTGTGGAATATGTAGATCTGGAGGGCCGACTGTATTTACACACACACACACACACGCACGCACGCACGCACGCACGCAGCTACCTATACCTCATGCGGCCAGGCCATGTGGAGAGGCAGGTGTCACGGGGTTCCTGACTCTGCCTAACAGGAGTCCCTTTGTCCTATCAGCAATACACATGTGAAAAACCCCAGAGCAGCAGCAGGGAGAGATCAGAACCCACTACGCTCTGCTTTGTTGACACCTGGACATTTCCCTGCATCCCCTCTCTGCATGCTGAGCCCATGCTGCCAGGCCCTCCAGGGTGCCTTCCGGGGGGAGAGCTGGGTGGCTGCTGCAGGCCAAACTGGCTTGCAGTGGGAGCACTGTCATGGCGCAGCCACCAGGACAAAGCTGCCATCGCATTCCCAAAGTGATGACCCCCATGTCTCCTAATGGTTTTCGCAGGCTCCTAATGGTTTCTTCATCAAAGCCTGGCTCAGTAGAGCAGTGGGTTTGGTCTTTATCTTAATGGACACTGTATGCACAATGTCCAGACTCAGGTGAGTCAGGGCGTGGAGCACCTTTTCCTCTTCTGTGGTCATCCCCATCTCTGTTTCTCTTCAGACAGCTGCTGGCTTTCCAAGGTCCTCTCGGGTGTTCCACACACAGCAGAGATGTAAAACCTTTCCTGCAGCTCGTGTTTTAGGCAGAGGCAGTGTGTGGACCTGGCTCCTCTTCTTTCCAAGCTGCTGCATCCTGAAGTGTCTTACACGAGGACCATTGAGCTGCCTGTTCCTCTCCATTCTGTGCCTCATTGCAGTGTGGACTGGGTGTCACCCCAGTGTGCATATCTGCATCCCATGAACTGGTCACTTCAGGCCGAGCAGCCTTCCATGGTGGCCACCTAGCCACGGTGGAGCCTGAGGTCCACACCCATGCCTTGCTGGGATCCTTGACAACATGGCAGGTGGAAAGTATTCCTCCAGGTACTGTATGTAGGTGGAGTCTGTTTTGCACTAGAGCAGGGCAAAGGAAACTTGAAGTAGAAGGTTAGTGACGGGCTGAGTTGGAAGCTGTGACATAGCAGGAGAGTGAGTAAGGGCCCCGAGTCCCAGGCTGAGCTCCCTGAAAGTTGTACTGGGTCTCAGGTGAGGGAGGATTTCCCCAGGAAAGTGAGAGGGAAGGGCGCTCAGGCAGATGGAGCAGTGCAAGGGAATGCAGGAAGGTGTGAAATCGGGGCTGACTTAGGGAGCAAGGAGGGGTGCCAACTTGGCAGGAGGCAACAGCGACAGGCCATCTTGCTCAGAGCTTTGTGTGTTCTCCAGACATCAGGGAGCCAAGAGAATAGAAAGTGGAGGGAGGGCTAAGGGCCAGGGTCTTCTCCATCCCAAGAAGGAGGAGGTGGGCAGAGGTGACCCTAACAACCGAGACTCGTATCCTTTAGCAAATAATGAACCAAGAATGGAGTGGAGGCCAATGTTTTATTCATGGCTGGCGCAGAGCGATCAATTACGGACTCCTGCCACCCAGCCAGGCACTGCCTCCATCATCCTGCCAACTGGGCTATTTTGGGCTTGGGCTTCGCCTCACCTCCCCCCATCTAGGCCCTCTCCCTGCCTGGTTGGGGGGCGCTCGCTGTGGCTTGGGTGACAGGCCAGAAGGAGCACAGATGCCATGGGTCTGTTCCCACAGTGTTTGGGTAAACTGAGGCTCAGAGAGGAGCAACAGCACCAGTGGGCTCCTACGGATGCAGAGGAGGATCTTACTTCCTCCTATGCAGATGCTGAAGCAGGTGGGCAGGGGGACTCCATTCTCAGCCACGCCCTGGGCTTTGTCTCTGCCTGGACCTCCCATCTCAGCTGCATGATGTTGACAGGACCCCTTTTCTGGGCAGCCACTGCTGGAGGAAGCCTTTATGGAGATGCCGAGGAAGCTGGTGTCCTGGGAGAGCGTGCTGTCCGCCTACCTTTTCAGCCCCACACTGGGTGCAAGTCAGTCCTTGCCTGTGAGCTGCTGTCAGAGGCAATGGCTCATAGGCTGCTCCATAGCCTGGACCAGGCGGAAGCAGGAGGGGCTGCGAGGCTGGACGGGCACTCAGCTTAGCCCAGAGCCTCAGTCTTCACATCTGGGAGGAAGGAGTTCTCTGAGTGGGAGTGGGAAGCATGTGTCACCCCAACTCATCATCTGGACCCTGTCTCCTCCCAGCCATCGCCCTACCTCCAGCCACTGCCTGTTTTGTCTACTTTTCTGAGGACGAGCTGGCATATGCATCATGGGCATTTTCCTCTGTAATATGGTCTCCAAGAGGACAATGACTTGTTCATCCTCAGAGCAGTGCTTGGCACATGGTATGTGCTCAATGAATGTTTGTTGAATGAATAGATTGGATAAACAAATGGTGGTCAGTTCCTTAGTCAATGATTTTCAGTCTGTAAAGCCATTCTCTGCCTTCCCTATCCCATAATACTTCAGAGGTGCCTATTGTGTGCTTTGAAACTAGGTAGAGATTGTGTTTGCACAACATTGCACATATAATAAATACCACTGAATTGTCTTTTAGAATGGTTAATTTTTTTCAGTGAAAATAGTAACAAAACCAAACCAAACTAAACCAGTCAGACCAGTGGTAGCCAATTTATTGCACATGTTGGGCAATGGGCTGTTTGTGTTACTGAGAGCTCTAAAAGGTTCACTATCACTGAAACAGATCATTCTATCTCTGCTCAAAACTTTTTAACTTCTCCCAAGGCACAAATAATAAAATTCAAGGCCAAATGACGAGGTGCATGCCCTTAATCCCAGCTACTTGGGAGGCTGAGGCTAGGGGATCACAAATTTGAGCTCACCTTGTGCAACTTTATCTCAAAAGGAAATAAAGGCAGGGCATGGCGGTGCACACCTGTAATCCTAGCCCTCAGGAGACTGAGGCCAGAGGAAGACCACAAATTCGAGGCCAGTCTGGGCTACAAAGTGAGTTCAAGACCAGCCCAAACTGCACAGTGACATGCTGTCTCAAAAAGATTAAAGAAAGATTAAAAAGAGAGAGAGAGAAAGAAAAAAGATGGAATGTAGGTCAGTGATAGAGTGCTTGCCTATCATGTGCAAGGCACTGGGTTCAAATCCCAGAACCACAAAAATTATATAAAATATAATGGTTAAATTCATTGTGCCAACTTAACAAGTTTAGAAGTTTAAGCAGCTCAGAAGGAAACCAGGCTCCCTATTTTGTAAACATCCTCATTCTGTGCAAGAGGAGAGTAGGAAGATGGTGTGAGTGCCATGGGGGACGGGCATGGTGGGAAGCGGAGCCTGCTTACAACATAAAAGAGGAAAAGAGGTTTACTCTTCTCCCTTTTGCTCTTGTTGCTTTTGCTGTCTTCTGCTGCCTTGAATTGTTGCTCCTCACCGTGCCACCCTGCCTTGGAGCCAGCTGCTTATGGGCCAAAACCTCCACAAACTGTGAGCTAAACAAACCCTTCCTTCCTCAATTTTGGGTGTCAGATATTTTTGTCCCAGCGACCACAGAAATGTGGTTACAGAAATGTAAATAAGACAAAAATCAAGCTCTTTGCTGGCTAGCAAGGCTCACTGTCTGGCCAGGGCCCTCTGTCCTATGGGCCAGTTCTCTACTTCCCAGGGTTTTGCTCCTCAAATACCAGGCTGAGTCCTGTCTCCTGGGCCACACTGCCTCCACCTGCTCCTCTTAAATGTCCCTCCTCGCAAGGGCTTTGGCTGACCCCAGGCAAAAGTAGCTGCTGAGAGTCACTTCCTACCCTTACTAGGGACAAAGCTTCTCCCTGAAAAAAGTCCAGCTCCACTTCTATGCTCTGATTTCTGTCTAGGGACATTGGTTGTACAAGCGCAGGACTTTTTGTTCTCTATTTTGGTCACCACTGTGCTTTCAATACACAGATCATGAACTGATGTGTCAGAGAGTCTCAGCAAATAAAGGAAGGGATGCAGGACAAGTGTAGGTCCCCACAGCCGCAGCCCCCTCCACCTCATGATGCCACTGCTTCTCTTTGCATCATGGATTCCCTGCCCTATAGTGCACAGGGACCCTGTGTGCTGCCCCGCCTACCCTTTATGGCTCCCAGGTACCTTTGGGGGAGGGGGCTATGGCTTTTGACTTGGCACTGAAGGGCCTCACCAGCTGATCTGTCTCTCCTTGCTCACCACCCTCTACCTTCCCCTCCCCACACTGGCCTCCACAGACAGGTCCTCTGCAGGCCCTTTCCAGGTAGGTCTCTCTGCCTACTGAAGGCCACTTGGCTGTTGGGGGTGCAGCCAGGTTGACAGGAGACACTATAGTTTGCACCTTGGAAGTTAAAAGCTTGGTTTCCAGTCTGGGGTGCTGTCAGGAGGAGTGGTTTTGAGGAGGGGAGGCCTAGGGGGAGGTGAGGCCTAGGGGGAGGTGAGGCCTAAGGTGAGGCCTATTGGGTCCCTGGGTTGCTGGAGGTGTGAGCTTGAAGCAGATCTGGAACCCAGGCTTCTCTGCTCCTGCCCCACCGCCAGCCCCCGCCCCTGCCCCTGACTCTGCCTCTCTTTCTTCCTTCCTGGCAACCGTGAATCAAACAGGCCTCTTCTGTTGTGAGCTCTTGCCATGGTGTCCTGTGCTACCACAGGACTAAAGCAACAAGTGACAGTCAAGTGACTATAGATTGAAAGCTCTGAAACCACGAACCAAAACAAATCTCTCCTTCTTTTAACCTCATCATCTCAGGGGGTTTGTCACAGTGACAGAAAGCTGACTTGCTCACCAGGTCTCCTCAGCTCCAGCTCCTCCCCGGACCCTGCTGCCAGGGGAGTCACGAAACTATTAGGGAAAAGGACACAAATGATGACAAGTATGGATGTTTCCATGGGCACCTGGGTGTCCGTTAATCATGATCCTTCTTCATACCTGCTTACTTAGTTGAAAAAAATATGGAGGCTCAGAGGGATTAAAGAAATTATCCAAGGTCACGGAGCTGGGAAGGCACAGAACAGCTTGGCTGTCCAGCTGTACTTTGGCTCACAATGGGAGTCTTTTGATCACTGTTGCTATTTCTTCTGGGGTCCCTGCTCTGTCCCCAGGAGGTTTTGCCCCAGGGGCTTTTCCCCCCTGTTCACCCAAGGCCCACTTTCTTTGGGCAGGGATCTGGAGGCTGAGTAAAGCTCTACCCACTGAGCAGGGGTTAGATACTATTTGTACCTCAGTCAGTCTCCTTATCTCCCTGTGCAGGGATAATGGAGTCAGGGCTCACTGTCCAGGTGGAGACCAAGTGCTGACAGGAATTCAGGCCAGTCTGGAAGGACTCTCTGAAGGAGGAAAGGGTGGGAGGTTGGGTTCTAGAGTGGCCCAGGTGCAACACATGGCCTGAGCACAGGGCTAGAGGGAGCACAATCAAAAACTCGGCTAAGCCAGGCTGGAGGGAGGGAGATGAGAAAACAGGTTGTTAGGGAGGGTTCCCAAGCTATCCATGGGGCCACAGTGTGACTTCCAGCCAGTCCCCTCCTGGGTCTCTTCCTCCACAAAGTTATATTCTATGACTACATTGTTATGAAGATAAATATAACATATTGTTATCCACTCCTCTTCTACCTACTTGCCCCTCCATTCAAATCTTGGAGTCTATTTATTCATATAGCCACCCATCCTTTCATCCATCTACTAATCCATACATCTACCCACCTATCCAACTATCCATCCATCCATCCACCCATCCATCCATCCATCCATCCATCCATCCATCCATCCACCCATCCACCTATCCATCCATCTGTCCATCCACCCATCCACCTATCTATCCATCCATCCATCCATCCATCCACCCATCCACCTATCCATCCATCCGTCCATCCACCCATCCACCTATCCATCCATCCATCCATCCATCCATCCATCCATCCATCCACCCATCCATCCACCCATCCATCCATCCATCCATCCATCCATCCATCCATCCATCCACCCATCCACCTATCCATCCATCTGTCCATCCACCCATCCACCTATCCATCCATCCATCCATCCATCCATCCATCCATCCACCCACCCATCCATCCACCTATCCATCCACTTATCCATCCACCCATCCATCCATCTACACTTCTACCCATCTAACCACCCATTTATTCATCTATCCATCTATTAAGTCACCCTTCTACCCATCTGCTCATCCATACATTCATTCTTTCATCCATCATCCATCCATCCACCCACCCATCTATTTTTGTCTCTCATAACTAATGTCCATGTCCCCGCACATGCACTCACCTCTGTCCACTCATCCCCTAGTTTTCTCTCTTCTTCGGCCTCTGCATTCACTTTCTGCATTCAGAGACTACTGGCATCAGACCACCTTCTGACTGCAAGCTCCCTTCCTGTCCCTCACTGCTGATAGATCCAAGGCCAAACTTCACAGTAGCTGGTCTTACAAGGACCTGCTGTGTTGCCCTGTCTCTCCCTTTGCTGCTCTTGCTAATCCTCTGAGCAGCCATGCAGGCCTGGACACTGTGCCTGCTATGGCAAGTGACACCTCACCCCAGCCCTCTCCCTCTGTCCGTGGTGGAACCTGAGGTTTGTGCCCGGTGCCTGAGCGCAGAGAGGAGAGAGGTGCCAGGAGCAAATGGCTGGGAGTGGAGGAGGTGAATGAGACTAGGTTCATGCCTGGGCCTTAGTTTCTTCCTCTGAAATGAGGAATGCAATGTTGATGTCCTCCCTCACATTCTGAGTTCTATGCTAGGCTCCCCAAGCTGCCGCTAGGGTCTGGGTGGGGGTGGGGATTGTGGAGGAGGAGAGGAGGGGATTGTGGAGGAGGGTACACTCTCTTCCTCCTTCCTGCCGCTTACCCACTTAGCCTGATGACCCTGGGTCAGGAGGAAAGGCCTGCTGCGGAGGGCAGCCCCATTAGCACCGTTACAGAACCCTGGGGAGCCAGGATTGTGGGCTCAGCTGCAGGCCATTAGCAGCCATTAGTCCCACCTACTCCCATCCCCACTCCAGGCTCATGGCCGGCCCTTCACTTACAGGTGGAGCTCCTGCCCCTAGCACCAGTCCCCAGGCCTCAGAGGGTCTTGCCACCAGGGCTGGCCAGCCTGTGCAGGACTTGGAGGCTGAGAGTCAATGGAGGGGAAGTCTGGCAGTGTGAGGAGGGCATCTCCAGGCTCCATGACGGGGGAGATGTGGGCCAAGGGGTGCTGGCCATGGGGCCAGCCTGTCAGCTCGAAGATGCATCTGTCACTTTTGCCCAAGACAATGGTGATCACCAACCCCCGGCCCTGGTGACATCCTTTCGGAAATTATTCTTTTACAGATTCCTTGTGTCTCCATTAAAATGTTTCTTTTGCTGCTGCATCCAGGGCGTGGCATATGCTGGCTATGTGACAAACACTTGTTCATGAATGGATACACTTTGTAATTAGGAGAGCCTAACATCTTCACCCACTAGCCCCAGGTCTGATGCTTTGTTAGCTCAATGAACGATTGTTGATTGACTGGCTGCTCTGATAAGCTCTTCCTGGGAAGGCGACACATGCACTACACTACACATGTGCTACTGTTGTTTCTCCCAGGGAGGGCACCATTTAGTCCCAGCTTCCTAGATGAAGAAACTGAGGCTCAGAGATCCTGCCAGGGGGGAGGGGGCTCCCCAGCGTGGGGACAGGCAGGGACAGGCGAGGCACTGCGGGAGTGAGCTGAGCAGCAAAGGTATTTTTAGCCACTGCCGGCCCAGTGTGCGAGGGGGGGGCCCCACTTGGCTCTTCAGGGTGAGGAGCGTAAAGTGATGTCTTAATTGGGATCCTTGAGGAGAAAAACTGTTACAAGTGTTCAATTATTTTATAATGAGCCCGCCAGTGTGCGACAGGAGCCACAAACACTTTCAAAGCTGGAGTGCCCGGTGGCGGTGGGGGAGGAGAGAGAGGGACAGAGGCTCTGCCCTGGTGTCCAGGAGGAGGAATCAGCCCCTGCCTGAGCCCTGAAGTTCCTTGTGTCCTGTGCATCACTCTCCCGAGGAGCCACTCATGGAGGACTTTCAGAAGCGACACCGTGGTAAAGAAAGACTCCAGAAGCTGGGAGACCTCTCTCTCTCCCTCACCAACCTCAGGCTGGAGGGAGGGGAATGCTACATCCGTGGGGTGGCTTCAGACAGGGGAGGAGAGGGCCCACCAGTGAGTGAGTCTGGGCCACTGTCGAGCTGATTGCCCTCTCTGGCGTCTGCGTCACGGCTTCCACAGTCACAGTGTTTCCTGGTGATCTGTTCCATCCCTTTCCTGTCCCCACTTGGAATCACTCTGGTTCCAGGGGCCAGCTGCAGATCCTCTCATCTGGACACCACCTTTGCTCTTTTCAGATCTGAAAAACTTCTTTCCTGGCCTAGTTCGATGTCTCTCCAGGAGAGCTCTTGTTTACTATTGCTGGCTGGCGGGGCTCCTCAGACATCCTTGGGTAAATCAGCACATCTATTTCATGTGGGGTCCATGTAAAGTTCTGGAATTCTGGGGTGTTCTGGGCAGAGCTCCGCTCCTCAGTGGGGACTGACCCTGAGTGGAAGAAAAGTAGAAAATGACATTATCATTTCTGTTTACACTAAAAAAATTTACATTTCAAACTCACTTTTAAAACATGAGTTTGGCTTCATAGTCATATCTGAAGACAGAACAGTGTTGGGCAGGGGCCAGCAGAGATGCGTGGAGAATTATTCACAGGATGGTGGCTCAGGAGCCAACCCCAGGCCTGCCTTCTCTGTGAAACAGATGCTAATTGTCCCTAGGTCCTGGGCCAGGGCCAGGGCCACCAGGGAGGACTAAGATCCCATTACATGGATTTGGTGAAAATCCCATTTCATGGATTTGGTGAAAACTAAGAGTGGCCTTAATGACAGGAAGGACAGGGGCAGGGTGTGAACAGTCAGTAGCTGGGCTTTGTGGTGGGGGATCCTCAGAGGCCTTCCCAGCACCTAATCCCATTCCCCGCAGTGCACACAGAGGCTGCAGCAGGGAGCTGAACTCCCTCCCCAGGGGCCATAAAAGCTTAGAGCTGGCACCTCAGGCAGGGGAGGGGTTTGGTGCTCCAGCTTACAGAGGAGGAAGAGCAGAGAGCCTGGGCTTTGCCCCCACGGCCCCATTCCCTCTTTGCTTTGGTCATTTATTCTTGGGTCCCTGTGGTCCCTCACTGCTTCTCCCTGTCTCCCCTCTTTCCTCTCTTCTGTCACAGGCCAGACCCAAGCGCCCAGGCACAGCGGCTCGCAGGCTTTGTGGTAGGTGCCTCAGGTCACATCCGGAGACTGTGTCAGAGAATCCATGGTTACAGCCCTGGCAACCTCCAGGCTCTTGAAGGGTTGGGGTCCTGCACTGGTGTCCAGGATGCTCCACGGGATTCTCCTGCCTCTCCTGCCCAAGTCAGCTCAGGTCACCTCTTTGCTCAAAACTTTCCCATGAGTCCCTATTTTTCAGAGACAAAACAGAAATTTCCCAAAGCTTCAAGGCTCCAACCTGCTTCTCCTTGCGCCCGCTGTTCAGCCACAGGATTGAAACTCACCAGACTGGCCCACCTCAGGATCTTATACTCCGGCTGTTCACTTACCTGGACCCTTCAGGTCTTTCTTGATGCAGACTTTGGTGACCCAACATGAGACCACACCCTAATCTGTTCTTTCAGTATTACTAGGCGTGCTAACTCTCCCTCATTCAACTTGTTGGCTGTCTGTTACTTGCAGTAGAATTTCACTGTACAAGGGCAGGGTTCTGGTTTTCCCAGTGCTCTGACCCTGGCAGGTGTCAGCGCTGGCACATGGTGAGTGCCTAACAGATATTACTTCAATGATTGATTGACTGATTGATTGATTGATTGATCAATTGCTCCCAGGGTGCCCTGCCTGCTCCTGTGTTATCAGCTGGGGCTTGCCGGAGAAGAATATGGTGGGCTGAGGGTGGACTTCTCCTCCGTCTTCCTCTCAACCGTGTGAGCCTGGAAGTGTCCACTGGGGCCAGGGAGACAGTAGAAACACGGTGCTGTTTAAAGTTTGGATTTGACCCCATTATCAGTAAAAGGTAGAGGGGGTTCTACACAGGGAAGGTTGAGGTCACATGCCAGCAAGTCTCTGGAAGTGAGAGATGAGAAAACAAGCTGACACTGTAAATGACGAGAGAAAATGAATAGAGAAGCGCAGGACAGAGGAAGGAACAGATGAGTGGAAAGATGGAGAGAGGGAGGGACGAATGCATGGATGATAGATGGATGCAGGGATGCAGGGAGGAGGGGCCAGTCATTGAGTGACTAGGCGGAGAGATGGCTAGCATGATGGCAAGGCTGACGCTGAGTACTTCCTGTGTGTCCTGAGTACTTCCTGTGTGTTCTGACTGCTCTTTTCACAGCTGATTTCATTTACAAATCTCAGCTCAACCTTATGAGGGAGCCATTTCAGAGGTGGAAAAACAGTCCCAGAGACATGAAATTACCTGCGGAGATGAGAGGCTGAGAGCAGATTGGTGCTGCTTAACCCTAGGCTGCCTTGCTGATGGAGGTGGGGTCTTCGACCCATGAGCAGGTACCCTCTGAGGCCAGGTACGCCCATCTGGGCACCACTAGTTGACCCCTGGGGTGGGGGCGGCTCTGTGAAGATCTATGGGCTGCACTCTGATATTTACAGCTGTTATTTGGTGGCAGAGGAATGAGATGCTGTCCTCCACGGAGCTCTGAGGAGGGATGCATGGGAGACAGGGTGAGGCCATGTCAGCCAGCCTGGCTTCCTGTGCTCCAGATGAGGGCAGCAGAGCCGATGTCCAGGACCTGTCACGGCCACCGGGAGAAAGGTGAGGCCGCATCCTGATTCCTAGCCTTTTAGGAATACTGGGTGGAACCCTGAGATGGTCAGGGATGCCCTGGCCACGTAGTAGGTACATAGCCTCTCCTGAGGGGGATCACGTCAGCTCTGCTATATGTTTGTGGGGATCCCATTGGAAGCCTTTCTTTCCTTTTAAAATGGAGAAGTGGATGTCTACCTTGGAGTCTCATCGAGCTGACTGATTCTTTGAGCAATCTGCTCTCCACTCCCCTCACTGTTTAAGTGTTAGGGACCCAGCAGTCAATAAAGCAGACAAACATTCCTGCTAAGGGGAGCTGGCAGGTAACACAGTGAATAAGGGAATTAAACACCAGCTCGGGAGGATAAGGGAGATTGAGAAAAATGTGTTTGTGGATGGAAGGATGGGGTGGAGAGGGTACTAACATATCAAGAAGGGCACAGCCCCGAGAGGAGATGTTTGAACCAGGAGAGACCTGAAAAAGTGAGATCTAGGAGATCTGGGGAGAGAGTAGCCAATGAAGGAGCAGCAAGTATAAAGGTCCTGGGGTAGATAGTACCTAGTGTGTTCAGGAATAGCCAGAAGGTAAGAGATAAGACTGAGAGGAGCTGGGAGTCAAAGGAGAGTGTGGAACCAAAGATCCTGTTGTCCAGGGATGGATCTGAAGGTCTAGGCAAACACTGTGCCACTGAGCTACGTCCTTGGAGCCAAGAGTTCTAACAGGCTCCCCCAGCTTCATGTGTGAGGAAAGGGCTCTGTGTCTGACAGTAGTGCAGCTCCTCTCCTGGAAGCCTGGGGATTGAGCCCTGCCTCATCTTCTATCCTCTTGGGTTCCCTGGTATGCACGTGGGTGGCTGTAAGGAGCTGATCACGGTCATCTCCAACGGGGGCTCCTGGCCCTGTAGAGTAGCCTTGAAAACTTTCACCAGGAAGTGGCCACCCTACAACAGCAGGTGTGGAGCTCTGTCACTGTCTCTGTCCACAGCCTGTGATTTGTGTGTGTCCACCAGCAGAAGCCCTGAGGATGTGCACAGCACAGCCAGGCACAAACTGAGTTTGTGCAAAGAGGAAATGTCCCACAGCCCTCTGCATGGTGCTGGGCGGGGCTGTTGTGGGGGCCACTGAGAGGGGCCTGGTGGGAAGGGGCAGGGTAGGATGCGCAGCTAGCCTCACCCACACCCAGCAGGAGCTATGTGCTGACACAAAGCCCCAAATTCCCCATCTTGCCTCCCTGACTGCACTCATTTTGTGTCTAAGCCCTGGCTCGGCTGAAGGCCCAGGATGGATCCGAGGACAATGGTGCCCGGCTCTGGCTGAGCCTGATCTCAGCATTGCTCCATCCTGCTCTGTCCGCCCAGGACAAGCTGACCGCTGCACAGACATCTCAGACCTGCTACTCAGGGACAGTGTCTTGGCTACTTGATTGCTTCTTGTGAAGCGGTGTTCACTGCCTCCCGGGGCTATGTCTGGTATTAAACTGCTAGGATCATAGGAAAAGTTGTTCTTTCTGCCTAGCAGCTGCAAGAGGCTGAGCTTGGCTCTCTAGAGCCCCGACCACGTTCCCCTCTGGGTTCTCACTGCTCACCCTCTGTCCTCATCTCTTGGGCCCTTTCTGCGCCCCTCCATGCCTTAATGATGGGCCTTTAGTACCAGAGATTGGGGAGTCTTGAGCCCTGAAACTTGTCTCCTTTCGAAAGGGAGCCTACTCAGTCCTCTGCATCCACGAGTCCCACATCCTCAGACCTAATGAACAGCGATTAGAAATAGTTTTAAAAAAATGCATTTGGGGGACTGGAGATTTAGCTCAGTGGTACAAGCACATGCCTGGCAAGAGTGAGGTTGTGAGTTTGATCCCCAGTACCCAAAACAAACAAAACAAAACAAAACAAAACAAAATGCTACACTTGTGCTGAAATTGTGCAGGCACCTTTTCTTGTCATTATTTCCTAAACAATATAGTGTAACAATTAGTTACACAGCATTTTCACTGTACTAGGTATTGTGGAGGTGATTTACATCATAGATGGGTATGGGGACCCAGTGACGATTTAAAGTATGGGAGCATGCGCAGGCTGCCGCCAGACTGGAACAGACAGACCCCAGCCCCTTCCGGTGTTCAGACTGGCAAATAAGAAGTACCAACCGCACCAATCCCGCTGTAAGCCACTGTCTTATCTGGAAAAACACAGTGTGGTGATAGCTATGGAGGTGAAATGCAATTGGCTGCCTGTGGTGCTTTGGTGTTTCATTAACATCGCAGGTCTAGGGCGGTGGTTGGATCATAGATTCAGAGGATAGCGTGATGCACACAGTGTGGCATCTAGGAGGGATCACCTTCTGAGGGCTGCAGACATTGTCGATTCCCTGTGGCCTTGTTTTGAGAGCCTATGTTGTTTCCGTTGTTTTGTTGGGTTGAATTTTACTCTCTTTTGTTTTATTTGATTATGTCAAATCCCATGGCAGGAGCAACTGTTTCAAAGATAGAAGATATACGATGGTAGCAATTTTGGCTTTACTATTGGCTTGTTTTGAAGTCTTTTATTGCATTCATTATTTTGTCTTTATTGTTTCTATTGTATTCTGTTCTGTTTGATTTTTACTATGCCCAAAGTTATATCAGCTGTTTAGAAGACATCAAGAGGCATTATGATAACTATTGCTGATTTTGTAATGTTTTGAAGTCCTGTATTCCTGTATCTCTCTCTCTCTCAAAATAAAGTACATGGGAATCCGAATATGGTAACACATGTCTATAATCCCAGCACTCAGGAGGCCGCAGCAGGAAGATCGCTGTGAGTTGGAGGCTAGCCTAGGCTACGAAGTGAGTTCAAGTCTAGCCTAGGCTACAAAGTGAGTTCAAGTCCAACCTAAAATGCATACTGAAGCCCTCTTTAAAAAAAATGAAAAGAAAGGACACAGGAGGATATGATATATGTAGATAGTTTGCAAATGCTACGTTATATATAAGGGACCTGAGTAGTCATAGATTTTGGCACTCAGTGAGGCCTCTGGAACCAGTTCTCTACAGATATTCAGTGATGACTGCACAGGGAATTAGTTAAAACGTGCTCTTGGAGGGAGTCAGCTACTTCATTGTGATGTCATCTTAATGTCTCTGTTGCCTCAGTTTCCCTTATATGTAATATGGCAAAAAGATCTAGGTAAAGGGATGGAGACCTGGCTACCTGGAGAAATCAGCCCGCTGGTGGCGAGGATGAGTTCAAACATCTTGAGTTTGGCTTCCCTGAGAGACAATGGTTCTGGGCCCCCACGCAGCCCAGCAATGAGGGTCTGCTTTCTCCATGTCACTCCCTGTCGCATGCCAGAGTGTTTTGCTCTGGACCATCCAGCCCTCACCTCCTGCCACCTGGCTTGGGGAGACTGATTGGGAGGGACTCACCCACCCAGCTCTTCTTCATTTTTTGAGTGCCTGTCTTAGGGGCTGGAGAAGTGGCATTGGAGGGGGTTTCTGGAGAAGGCAGGGACGTGAGAAGCCTCAGTTGCAATGGTGGGGGAGAGGGAACCCTCTAGGGTGGTGAGGGCCCTCTGGGCAGACTTGGAAACTGTGGTTCTGGGGTTGAGAGCCTTCTGTCTCCCTGGGGCACAAGGAGGGAAGAGGTACCCTGACCATCACCTGTATGCGTTGCCCTTGTGCTGTCTGGGCTCAAGGATCCTGCTAGACCTGAGCTCCCTAAAAATCATGGTGATCCTGGCACTTGAGCAGATGTGGCCATGAGGTACTGAGAGCAAGGACTGGCCTGTGGGGCCAGGACCAGGGCTGGAGTGGTGGCACCTTGGCCAGAGGGGACTGTAGTCAGCAGGTTGAGCACTGCTCTGGTGCCATTCCTCTGGGACAGTCTGGCCCTGAGTGTTATGGACCCTTCTTCAGAGTCCTGGCCCTAATGCACTCCTAAATGCAAAGAGTCCCCAAAAAGTTGGGAGTCACAGAGTCACAAAACTTGTGTGTGGAAGGGCAGTGTGCTTCTGCGCTTCGGGCCTGGGGATTAGACTAGTGTCTAATTAGGCAGGTGTAAACCCACCTGTGACTTTGAATCAGAAATTAAAATGAGTGACATCTGGAGACATCTGCCAGACCTGGGGTGGGGTGTGAATTTGACTGGTGACAAAGTCTCAGGCTGTGTCAACAAGGAGGGGCCTGAAGTCACAGCAGAAGGAAATGATAAATTGCAGCTGAAGGTTGGTAAGAATATTTCTCTCATTCAGATACATGCATCCCTGTACTGTACCCACTGTCCCCCTCTCTTCTAGGGCTGCCAGGAACAGGAGAAAGGTGATGCCAATAACCCTCTGTACAATAAATGACAGTGACAAGCTCCCTCCCCACCCAAAAAAAGTCGTTAGTCTTCATGGAGGGCTTGCTTTGTGCTAGACCCAGGTTCAAGTGCTTCCATTCATCTGATCCCCACGCAGCCCGGGGAGGAAGGGGCTGAGGTAGTCCTGATTTTGTAGAGAAAGAACCAAGGCACAGGGAGGCTGAGGTCACACAGCTCATGAACAATGGAATCAGGATTTGAACCTCAGTCTGTCTGACCCCAAAGCCTGTGCTGTCTCCCCTCTACCACCATCCTAGTGGCACACATCGGAGTTTAATAGATGTTTGACCCATTTAAAGGGTCATTGCTGAATTCTGTGTTTATGGAGGGACATTCCCTGGGGCGAGGCTGGGCTCCGTGGACTTACAATGGGTTCTATATTTATCATCCCCATTCCTCGGCAGGCTAATGGATTCTAAGTGGAGTCGATACCAGTTGCCCCCACGTTATGGAGGGGCTCCCTTGGGGGAGGGCTTCCTCCAGCTTCGGGCCCAAATCCCTGCCAATGACAATGCCTCATTGGACCTATGGGGAGTGGAGAGGGGACTGGGCAAGAAAACAACTTGGGTAAAGGTGCAGGGGGACCTCTGGACCTAGCGGGAAAACCTGCACATGTGCCTGGCAGCACAAGCCCTGGTCTAGGAGTCTGAGGACACCTGGCTCCCTGCTTCTGTGAGATCCAGGTCATCACGGGCATGTTTATTAATCACTACAGACAGGATGGGGTCGCCCACTTGCCAGGTCCCCCAGGGCATCAGAATGGGAGAGAAGCAGACTGGCCGGGGAAGAGCAGGAGATGCAGTCTGGATTGGGGCAGTCAATCCGACAACCTCCTCCCTCAGAGGAGGTCTCTCTCCCTCAACTTCAGCTGTTTTTAAAAGTAATTACTTAAGGAGCTGGAGATATAGCTCAGAGGCATAAGCACCTGCCTAGCAAATGCAAGGTCATGAGTTCAATTCCAGGTGTCCCCCACAAGAGAAAAGTAATTACTGGGGGATACATGGGATGGCTGAATATGGTTTAAAGATACAGAAGATTTTTAGAGAATAGCTTTATTCCCCCTTTCTCCTCTAACCTCCCAGAATCCCTAGCCAATTTCTTTCATTTCCAGAATGTTCTACCAAACACACCCATGTGTGCATGTATGTGCATATTCTGCTTTTAAAAATTCTCAGTGGCAGCATCTGACACCCTCTATTCTGCACACTGTTTCCACTATCTTAGAGCACTTCTTCTACTAAATACAGTTAACAAATATTCACTGAGCACCTACTAAGTACCAGGTAATGCTGTCATGTGGTCAGCTGGTAGCTCTGCCTTCAGATGCTGCACCACTGTACTGATGGAGGCCACATTCCTTTCCCTAGAGAGACCACGCAGGGCATCCTGGTACAAAGTGGGTAGGCCTGGAGGTGGTATTCCTGTGCCAGTGTATTAGTGGGATAAATTCCTACAGGTAGAATTTCCAGGAGGGCAGAGGAGTCTTCAGTCCGGAAGGAGACACAGAGCTGGAAGGGACCATGGTTCTGGGGTGGAAGCCCAGGAGGCTGTGGGTGCTGAGGAGGAAGGGTGGCTGGCTAGCAGGATGGGTCTGCTAGGGAGGTGAGCAGGAGAATTCGTCTTCACCAAGCGCTGCTTGTGCCGGGCTAGGTATCACAGCTTGAGAACTCTGTGTCACACATTCACTCATCACTCACTAAGCATGGGAGCCCTGGGGCTGAGGCAGCTGTTGGGAAGAGCATCATACCCACTCTGCAGCTGAGGAGCCTGCGGTCTTGTAGGAGAAGACAGAGGCTTAGACTCCAGATTACCTGCTGTGCTCCAAGCCCCTGACAATGGCCTGGGCACAGTACATCTTCCAGACTTCACTGCTGCCTGGGATTGGGCCCACGGGGCACGATGCGGGAGGGATGGGTTCTTACAAGAAGATCACAATGACTCTCACTGTGGCCTGGCAAGCTTTCCTGCTCTGCCCTTCTGACTCCATGCCTCTGGGACCAAGATGGTTTGGCAAATCTCCAGTGCATGGCTGTTTGAGTGTGGAGGAGCCCCTCCCCTCCCTCCCATGGACGGCCAGCACATGGAGCCTATAACACAGAGACTCCCTGGGCTGGAGCTCTCAGAAGCACATGTCTATTCCACAGACCTGAAGAAGGAGGTGCAGAGGGTTGCTCCACGGTAAGGGGCTGCTCAGCCTTATAGCAGACAAGGTCAAGTTAGCGGCCAGCTAGTTTCTGCTCCACACCAGGACTGCAAATCTCTTGCAAAGCACAAGACAGTGTCATGGAAAACTCAGCTAAAGATGTTCCAAGCCTACCTCTGCATTGGGCACGTGGGAGAGCAGAGGCCTTGAGATTGCTGGCTACAGGCAGCAGGGACATAGGACGGCTCGAGAAGGCTGTCTTCTCATCTGCCCAGCCTCCAGGAAGCCTAGTCCTTCATTGCCCAGCCATCAGGCTTTATTTCACTTACAGAATAAACTTGACTTTAGAGAGTTGCTGAAGCAATAAATACTTTCTGGACCAAATTCAAAGGAGATAGCCTGGAGCTGTCCAATGTGTCTATGTGCCTCTCAACCAAGTGAGGCCCAGGAGGCGGACCCCAGGGAGAAGTGGGGCTCCCACTAGGTGGGTCTGAGTCCAAAGCCCTTCGAGGGTGAGTCTAGAAGCAGAAATGAGTGAAGTAAAGGTCCCTTCCCAGGAGGATGTAACTGCCAACAGTTTTGCCTCCCTGAACAGCCAGATATTTCAGTTTGCGAATGCAAGTGTATTTGTAGCTTTGCTTACCATGGACAGGATCGCCAAGTGGTCCCTAATCTGCTTCTTGATTCCTTTTTTGGGGGAGGGCAGCGTATTTCGGACAATTTACTCTCTAAGGTCAGGATCTCTTTGTGCAGTATTTCAGAATCTGGCCTTACGCAGTGCAGGGCCGAGGTGCTCCTTCCCGCTGGGAGGAAGGCAGGAGGGGCTGGGGCTGGTGCAGAAGCCCCACTCCAAGGACTCAGGGCCCCATGTGGTGATAGGGACACAGGGAGGAAGCAGGCAGTGCCCACCAGGGTGGAGAGGGGCTGGGTAATTGGCCGGATTATCCCAGCGGGGAGGCCTCCTTGGGGGAAGCTATTTTTAACTCTGAGAGACTGAAGCCACTTCCCTCCCTCCCTTTATTGCCCTTTCTGCCTGTCCTCCTGGGGCCTGAAGGCCTTGCCCGCCTTCCTGGAAGCTTGTCCCTTAGAGGAAGACAGAGTACAAGAGAGGGAGGAGAGACCGCCCACCGTATTCCGCCCTCCCAAGCAGGGCACAAGCTCCCAGTTTCAGAGGAGAAAAGAGAGGTTCAGAAAGCGCAAGGGACCTTTTGGAGCCTTTGCTGAGTGTTCTGTTTTTTCTTAAACACATCTATGGCCTCCACCAGTAGCCCCTTGAGGCTGCTGGAAGTATCTTAAATCATAAATGGGGCAGGTGTGGTGGAGCATGCCTGTAATCCCAGCACTCTGAGAGGCTGAGGTAGGATGATAGCAAGTCCAGGCAATTAAGTGATTTAGCGAGACCCCCTCTCAAACAATGAACAAACTATAAATCAAAATGGGATTGGCTCAATTCACAATCATAAATCGAGGGATGGGTTCAAAAGACCTGTCCTGAAATTTGTTTCTCTCAATATCCTGGCTCTGCTTCCACTGAGCGCTGGTTATTGCCTGTGGACTTACTCCATATGGGCAGTAGTATCTCTAGTATGTGCCTTCGGCCAGCCGTGGGAAAGAGCAGCACCTCCTTCCGTGGACTGTTCAAAATCCTAGGGCTGATTTTCATTGGTTGATTTTGATCACATGTCCATCTCTCCACCAATCAGTGCAATACTCATTGCCAGGTCTGGGGTCACTGTCTGCTTCTAGGCACCGGGCATGCTGGGCTGGGTCCACAGGAAACAGGTGGTAGAAGGTAGTGGGTGAGAGTGGTGAGACATCAGGAGTTGGACTAGTGATACCCTACCCCTGAAGGTTGCATAGTCTGGACAGAAACCCAGAACCTGGAGATGCTCAGGAGATGCAGATGGAGCACCACACGAAGCTTGGCCCTCAGCCTGGCTCATACTGCCTCCTGGCCACAGCCATGCAGAGGCATCTTCCTCACAACTGCGTCTCTGGGGGAACCTGGAAGAGGGGTGAGAGATGTCACAGCCTTGCACAAGGGAAATTAGTCAGCCCAGCTCCCAGTGTGCTGATCAATGCCTGCTTCCTGAAGGATGCTGGGAGGGGTGAAGGGCGCTCAGTGTTCTGTTCCCAGGACAGCCATCGGTCCTGAAGTTCAGCAAGCCTCAGATCAATGCTTCAGGGTCAGCTAGGGGCCTATAGGCTGCAGGCACTGGCTGGGGAGAAAGGAGTGTGTGCATGACTACCTACCAGGGCTTAGCCATCCCCCCACAGCACCTCTGGGGACAAGCCCTTCTCCTCCCTGGTCATCACTGCCATCTCTCTGGGCATCTTTCCATCTACTGATGGTGTGGTTTCTACCTGACTATCATTTGTGCACAGCAGGCACTGGCTAGTATCGCCATCACTGTTATGGTTACTGTCATCCAAGACAAATGGTGCTGAGTTAAGGCACCAGGCAGAGGGCGATACTTCTAGCCCTGACCTGTGCTCTGACCGGAGCTGGCTGTGCAGTGGGCTCAGCTCTAAACCGGTCGCCTTACTGCTGGCTTTGCAATGGAGCAGGTGCAGTTAGGTGTGGCTGCAGGCACCGTGCAGAGCAAGAGGTTCTGGTCATAACTGAGATGCTCCATGTTTGTCCATCTTTCTCAGTATGTAGACATTGCTCACTCTGGGCTCTGGGCTGCACCCCTGGTATGTCCTCAAGAAGCTGATATGTTGGTGCAAGAGGTAGACATTAGGATACCACAGAAAGTGAGCTGCTTGGGAAAAACCAAATCAGGAATCTGGGTAGGGGGGCAGGCACCTGTAATCCCAGCACTCTGGGAGGCTAAGAAAGGAGGATTGCAAATTGGAGGCCTGCCTGGGCAATTTAACAAGACCATGTGTGTCAAAATAAAAAAATTTACAAAAGGGCTGGGGATGTAACTCAATGCAAAAGGCCCAGAATTCAATACCCTTCAATAACAAAATAGCGGAAGGGTGGTGAGTCCTCAGTGGACAGGCCTCTTCCTGAAGAAAGAGCACTGGAGGAGACGCTATACCTGACTGACGGGTCAGCAATAGGATCAACCTGCATTGCCAGCCAGAGGCACTGGAAGGGGGAGACCAGGGGAGTGGGTGTCATGAGGAGCTCGAGAGATTTGCTTCTCTCAGCCATTTTGCATTTGGATGGGCTCCTGTTGTGGGATCTGACCTGCAGAGGCCTTTTGAAGCTAGGTCAAGCTCTAGAGTGGGCAGAAGTCCTGGCAGCTTCCCAGAGGTGTTCCTGGGAGCACCAGGTACAGCTGTCTGCCACAGGGCAGACAAAGACATCAGGGAGGGGCTGTTAATTGATTTATACCTAAATGCTGGTGATTGATTTATGCCAGGCACAGGACATTGTATTAAGCTGTGATTGCCACGAGAGTGGGTATCTGCTGCACAGACAGGTTGAAGTTCTGAGCCTGCTGCCCATAGGGACAGCAAACCACAGCCTTCAGAACACTCTCTGTGTTATATAAGGGGACCTCACTGCCCTCAAAATGAAAGGGGGATTCTGGATGGGCCAAGTTTCCCACCCTACCCCACCCCAGCCTGAGGATGCTCAGGTCTGTGTATGGTTCTCGATCATGTGCCCAGCCTAGGGCTGGAAGGAACAGGGCTCCAGATGGGCCTCAGCCACACTTGTGTCTTGAAGAAGGTCCTTGCTGGAAAGGAAGAAAGAGAACTGCACATTAAGGGACTGCTGAGTGCAGGACCATACGGAGGGTGCTGGGAATCTCTGAGTTATGGGACACCTGATTTGGGCTTTTCCCACGGCCATGCAAGAGTAAGGAGCATTTTATTCCAGAAGCTATTATTATCCCCATTTTCCATAGGAGGAAGTGAGTGGAGCTTCAGCAAGGGAGGAACCCAAGGGCCCACTGCTAGGGGACTAGGACTTGGGGTGTGGGTCACCCTCCCCCGATAGGTCCACCGGGCCATTTCTGAACACTCGCATCTCAACAGTGGAGAGAGGCAGGATACCTGTGTCCTCTGGGAGCAGGAAAGACATGAGCTCCTTTTGCCACACAGGGAACTGAGTAGGTGTCTAAACTGGCTGTAGAGGGACCTGCCCGCATGTCTGATGCCCTGTCTTTAGTCCCCCAATCTGGAGCATGGGTTTGTCCCCACAGGGAGCTGGAACTCCTGTGCCTGGCAAAGGACTGAGGGCCCAGGACAACCTCAAAAAGGCTGTGATTATGATTAAGAATTGAACCCTGGGGCTGGGGATTTAGCTCAGCGGCATAAGCGCCTGCCTTGCAAGCAGGCAGTCATGAGTTCGATCCCTGGTACCGATAAAAAGGGAAAAGACCAAAAAAAAAAAAAAAGAATTGAACCCTGGGAGCTAGAGGTGTAGCTCAGTGGTAGAGTACTTGAGTAGCATTTGCAAGGCCTTTGGTTTGATCCTGAGAACAACAAAAACAGAATGAAACAAAACAAAACAACATCAGACTCTGGAAGCAGGTTGGGAAAGAGGATGCAAAGGCCTGCTTCTTTGCTGAGACATTCGGGGCTGTGTAGCATCATTCTGTGAAATGGGTCTGATCATAAGGCCCAAGGGAAAGACAAGCCATCCTGGTGGGCAACTGAGTGAGGGCTGTGTGTATGTGTCTGCTCCAGGACTTAGGATGCCCTAGATGGGTGATGGTGAACCTTTTAAAGCTGTTCATGCTAACACATAGCTGGCTGCAGAATGCATGCCACAGGTTCACCACCACTGCCCTAGATTCACCCTCTTCTGGAGCTGTCAGCATCGAAGATCTAGAGTTCTGTAGTATTCCTGTGCATGCTCTTGTCCCCCAGCTGAGAGGGTACCGAAGGACTCCTTTGGGCACCCGTGGTGGGTTCATCTGAGAAGGATGGCTCAGGCCTATTCCTGCTGGGATACTTGAGAAGTCTCTTAGGGTTGGGAAGAGGAACTTCAGGGCTGCTTCCTTAATTCCTGCCTACAGCTTCTGTCTTCTGGGCATAGGGGCAGCAGAAGATGGGGAGCTGAGTCATTTCCCATCTTGGTCACTTGGAGGGAGAAGGAGGAAAATTTTCTGGAGAGTTTTTGATCTCCTGAGAGGCTGGTCTCCCAAGAGGAGGAGGAGGAGGAGGGAGTGGAGGGGAGGGTGAACTGGAGGAACTGACCAGGACACTGTGTGCCTGCACAGGGCAGGCATTGAGGCATTGGTGTAGACTCCCCTTGATACTCTTTTTTTCTTTTTATTGTAGTTTTAAGCAATCACCAGGCAGGGAGGCAGAGTTCTCAATCCAGGACTTGGTTGAGTCCTGGCTCCACCATCCAGTGGCTCTGACCATCCAGACAAGTGACCATCATTCTCTGTGCCTCAATTTCTTTATTTGTAAAATGGGACACTGAATGTTTTACTCCGGAGCGTCATAGTGACAGCCAGTCACTTTAGCCAGATCCTTAGCACCCAGCTGAGCAGGGAGTGAGCACCCAGTAGTCAGCTAAAAATTTTACTCAACCGGGAGCCCTGCTAAGAGCCTACACCTACTCTAGCAGTGCAGCTCCATGAAGTAGGAATCCTCAGTAACTCTTGGACCACAGGGAAACTGAGGCATTGAGTGGTGAAGGGACGTGCCTCTACAGCTGCTCAGAAGAGGAGATAAGAATTCAAACTCAGTACAACCTGAAGTCAGTCGAGTGCTCTGGGTAACCCTGGGGCTTGGGGCACCAGCCTGGGGCCTGGAACCCAGGGCTGGCAGTGCCTGCAGAGGGCTCTGTGCTAAGCTGCCAAGGATCTGGGCGGAGGCCAGAGTCGTCCTTCTTGGTTAGAATCCTGCAGCCAGTCTCCCTGCTGTGCAGACACATAATTATATTTCACATTAAAGGGGAAGTGGAGGCCAAGGGGGCCGGGGGCCCTGTGAGGCTCATGCTCTGGGCATAGATCTGCCTACCTATTTTAGTTCTGTGGCCCTAGGGCTGAACTGGGGTTCAGGCCACTGATAAAATGGGGTTTTCCTGGGTCAAGGCTGAGCTGGGTTGGTCTGTCTGCTAGGATGAAAGGCCTTAGCCCTGTGGGAGGCAGAGAAATCTGAGGCCCAGACAATACACCCCAGGAAGCTGGAAGAGCAGGGCACTTGGGGACAGGCTGGGGAGGAAGCCTGAGCCTTAGACAGGGGTGGGCAAGAGAAGGGGTCACATGGGGGTCAAGTTAGCAGAGAGAGGACGAGAGGAAGAGCAGAGGAGAAAGCAGGAGATAGGAGAAGGCAGAGCATAAGATGGATAGGAGAGAAGTGCCCTTAAGGGATGTGCGTGTTATGTGTTTGTGTGCCCATGCAAGTGTGTGTTCTTAGTGCGCAAGGGGAAATGATTCTGAGGGAATGCACAAGCTTAGATGTGTGCATTTGTGCACCAGTACAGATACCACCCTGTGTGTGCACCTGCAACCACCGTGCTTGTCAGGGCATGTATTTTGTCTATGTGAGTGAGACGCTAAGCCTGTGTAGCTGGCTATGTGTACACACGTCCAAGATTTCCTTGCGTGTGTGTGCATGCTTCTGTATGCTTGCCATGCACCTGTGTGCACGCCTTTCCCCCCCGAGAGGATGTGCCTGTGCGTGTGTGAATGTGTGTGTGTGTGTGTGTGTGTGTGTGTGTGTGTGCACGCGCGCGCGCGCGCCCCAGTGCGCAAGTGGCTGGCACTGTGTGTGGCGGGGAGGTGGCCCGGGGCTAGAAGGGGGCTCCGGGCCAGGTCGGGGCTGCGGTGGGCTGGGGCAGCGGCGGCCGCGGGGCGGGCATGCTCTCGGCGGCGGAGAGTTAGAGGAGTTGCAGAGCCGGGCGACGGTGGCAGCGGGGCGCGGAGCTGGGTGCGCGCCGAGCTTCTGCCTCCCGCCGCCTCCTCGCCCTCCATTCCTCGCTCTCTGTCTTCTCCCCCGGCCACACCGCCGCCGCACCGCCTCCCTGGGAACGGTAGCCGGAGGAAGGGGCCAGGCGAGGCCGAAACCCTCGGGGAGGTGCCCCGGACCGGGCGTGGGGGTGTGCTCTGGGCCCTGGCCGGGATCAGATAACAGCCGGCGGGGGAGGGGTTGAGCAGGCTGCACTCACAGCGGGACTGAGGGACCCGCGCCAGCCGCACCAGCCGGAGCTAGCGCCCCGCGGCCGAGGGCGCCGTCCAGGCGCACCCCCGACCCGTGGCTGGACCGGGGCTATCGGAGCCCGGGCCGACGCGCCCCTAGAGCATGGAGCGCCCCCGAGGGCTGTCCTGAGGCGGTGGCGGCGGCGGCGGCGGCGGCGATGCAGTCAGTGCAGCGGCTGCTGGGGCCAGAATCCGCCGCCCGGAGCTCGGAGGACGCGGAGCGCGCCGCGCCCCTGCCACTGACCAAGGTAAGAGCGCGGCTGCCGGCGCACGGACCCCGGGGCCGGGCCCCAGCTACCTTCAGGCGATCGCCCTGGCCCCTAGAGTGCACCAAGTGGTGCAAGCAACACAGAAGGTGGGGCAGGAGGGCTTTTTCTTGCTCGTGTTTTTCCCCCTTTGGTGAACCATCCCAGGAAATGCTGACTGCGAGCTTTTCTTCCGCTGCCATGTCTCCGGCTGCCACCACCAGGGAACTTTGCTCCAGGCTAACCTTCGTCGGAAGGGAGGGGTGCTTCGGGAAACTTTGAGAAGCCCTAGATCCCCCTCTGCGCGATTTGCATGAGGGGGCTCGGGAGGGAGCCAGCGACAGCCACTTTGCGCGGGGCATCGGTCCTAGGCGTGACCTTCTCTGAGACCCCTCGATAAAGCTGTGGGTACCTAGGGCTTTAGGACACGGTCCGAAGAAGACCTCGGTCAGAAACCTGCGGGTGTTTGGGGTCGTCTCTCATCTCCACCTCCTGTGTTCTAGTGGAGTGAAAATATTCTGGAAATGGTTCTCGGCCAGGGAGCCAGCTGACAAGTCCAGCGGCTTCCTTTTGCTTTTTAAAAGTCGGCCTTGCGAAGCCCTCAGAGGCTCAGGGCTTGTGGACCCTCAGGTGCTCACAAGCCTGCTTTGAGGTCCTGAAGTGGGAGCTGGAAGGCGATCAGGGCTTTTGGAAGTGGCCGCTGTGTGTGTGTAGTGGGGACTCTTGGGAGGGGGGTGCTTCAGATGGGAGTGGAGGCTCATGCTTGTCTGTCTTGTTCACGTGTCATGTGCATGTCTTTAAGACATGCAATGTTTGGAATGGGAGTCATCTGACAGTGTTGTTTGTTGTGGTCTCTGGTTCTGGGAGGTGGGTGCACAGGGAGCAGGGCTACCCCTCCCCATTTCCCAGGGGGTGTACCCATCCTGCAGTTATGCTATGCCTGTGGCCATTTCTAGTTTCTTCTTCATTCCTCCGTGCTTAGGTCTGAGCCCTGCATCAAAACGCTGGGACCTCCTGCCCCCTGCATCTGCGTCCCAGAACCCGGTTCCCAGGCTCTGTCTCCTGGGAGTGCCGAGGCGCCCACACGCCGCTGAAATCGGCAGCCGCCTCCTTGAAGGTGCCAACCCAGAAGGCGTTAGCCTCTGGCCTACCCTTCCGCCCCTCCTTGAAGAGGTACCATGGAGGCCATCTCCTGGCTGCTGCCCTACCTGGACTGAACCCCAGCCTCACCTGCTATTAAGCTTTGAGACCAAGGCCCCTCCTCTCAAACTCCACCCTGGACTGCCGCCATGTGGCAGGAGAGGGCCAGAGAGGAGAGGTACAGCTGAGTGCCAGAGGCTCTGAGGAGTCCTTCTGAGAAGACTTCTTGCCTGTGTTCTGAAAAGAGCCCCCCTCACCCCAATGTTTCCCAGGGGCCCCCAAAGAGATTTCCAGCAAAGTGTGTCCCTCAGTTTCCTGGTGAACCCCTCCAACCAGTAGGCTCAAGTCTGAGATAGATCAGGTCTGAAGCAGTAGGCACCTGAGCACACTTGGGACAAAGAGGGAGGCTTCAGTGTCCTGGACAGCAGGACTGGCCCTCCCCTGCTCTGAAGTACTGCTGGGCACATACAGTAGGTACTCTGTAAATGCTGACAGTTACCACAGCAGCAGGCGTGTGCACAGAGGAGGGGAGTTAGGAGCTGAACTGTTGGAGGAGGAAGTTGTGCCTGTATGAGGTATTACCCAAGGTCACATGGCCGGCAACGGGGCTGAAATGGAAGCTTCCCCTAGCTCCCCTCGGCTAGGGGGCCACCCTGCCGGCTTTGCTGTGCAGGGTTACTCTATCCTTTCCCCCAGGTCTGCAGCAAAGAGAACAAGGATGCTGGGTGGCTATGCAATGAAATAATAACGATGACAGCAATAATAGTAGCAGTACTGGTGACAGTACTGTCGCGTGTTTCTGCAGTGTGGAAACTCGGACCCTCGGACTATGCTGGGACCAGTGCAGACTGTGGGCAGTTTCCTCCAGCTAGCCATTCTGTCATTGTCCTGGGCCTTGGGTTGGCAACATCAAAAGTAGCCCTGGAGGCCCTGTCAGACAGCTGGGGAAGTGACTGTGTTGTCACTCTCAGCAACCTCTGTGGTCCTCACCTACCCCCACCCTTCAACCCCTGGCAGGAGCTACCAGTGCCTGTGCAGTGGTCACCCTCAGCCCCTGCTTCTAGCCTGGTTCTGGCCTGGCCCATCCCTCTGACAGGTGCAGTTGGTGCTATGGCTGGACCTTAGCCAGGGCTTTACTGGGAGTGACACATGGACACACCTGCCCTGCCCCTGGGGCTTGCCCCTGGAGACCTGCCATGGGCTAGCATCAAGGAGAGGCCAGGAAGGGCAGCTGATGAGTAGCGGGAGGGGTGGAGGCTGGGCCAGCCATAGGGAAGGTGTGGTGGGTGTGGGTTCAGCCCATGAAGGAGGCTGCTTTGGGGAAGGGCTGTGCTTTGGGGAGCCGGCAGCAGCAGGGAAAGGCTGCAGATGAAAGTGAGCTGCCCAAAACTGGGCCGCGCGGGCAGGGCGCCTGAGGCTTCAAGCTTCAGAGTTGGGGGGGGGGTGTGTGTGCTCGGCAGGGGTAGGTGGGTTTTCCAGAGGATCTGGGCCCAGGGCAGGACCAGAGCCCTAGCTGGGCACTGGCTGAGGGCCCAGTGCTCTGCCAGCTTATTTAATTTCCTAATGGCCTGCCAGAGCAGAGGGAGGCATTAGCTTTATCATGTAGACAGGGCTTGGAGGTGGGGGAGGCTGTGGAGGGGCCACAGTCTGAGTGCTTCCAACTCAGAGCCCTGGAGCTTTCCCTGGGACAGATCACACCCTCCCTTGGACCACAGACACTCTGCCCTAGGTATTTCTGTGCCAGGTTGTTTGGATTCGCTGTACCTGCCTGCATTCCAGCTCCCAGGAGCTGTATCCTTAGAACCCAGTGAAGGCTGGCGTGCAGTAGGTGCTCAGGAGGGTATCCATGCAGTTTCACTGGTAGCTTTTGGTCTGCTGTGCTGGTACAAGCTGTGGTGGGTGTGAGCGCTGGGGTTGGAGACCCTGGCACTCCACTTTGAAGCATCCTGCTTGCAGGAGTGCTGAATGAAAGGCCATTGAATCAATGGATGTCACTGTGTGGGAGGAGACCTGAGGGCAGACAAGCAGTGCCAGGGAGGTGGTGGCGCCAATGGGACAGTCACCACTGGCCTCAATGTCTTGTCTGTGAAGTGGAACTGAAACTCTAGGCTGGGGGAAGTGAAAATGTGAACCTTGTGATGTGTTTCTGGGAGGCATACAAAAGGGGTCTTTGAGTGTGCAAAGGGGACCCTGGGAAGGAGCCATGGAGGTCTGTTGCCCCAGCTTGGCTTTCCTTTGGTCTTAGGAGAAACAGGCTCAGAAAGGGGAGGCAGTTGGCTATAGCGGAAGTAGCCTCAAATGTGGCCTCTGTCCCAGTGTATCCTCCATCTCGACCTGCTGCTCCCTCTGCCACCTCCTCTGATGTTACCAGTGCAAGCTATCTTTCTTGGCTGCTGAGTGGTAGCTGCTGAGGTAGCATAAGGCTGTGGGGACTCTACGGACCCCAAACCGCCCCCTCATTAGCCTGTAGTCCTGCAGCACCACCAGCCATGGTGGGGGCCCTTTCTGTCTCAGCTGGGCATTAGTGCTGCTCTTGGTGAGTAGCACTAATTCCTGGAACCTGTCTGGGACCCCTAACCATCCTTCCAGACCTTCGGCAGCTAAAGTCTCCCATCTATCCCTCACCTGTGGCCTGGGCCTTTTTGAAGGATAGGCTTGGAGAGAAGACAAGGAGCAAACAATAAATCTCAGAAAGCAACAGGCTTCCATCGAGGGTGTTGTTGCTTGACACACTGTGTCAGGGCCTCCACAGCTCCAGCTGGCCTCACTCCCCTGTCTCACTCTGTCCTCTCTGGCCTCCCCACCTGCCCTCCCTGTTATACCTCCTGTAGACCAGGCCTGCTCCTGCCTCTGGACCTTGGCACGTGATACACCTCTTGCCTGGACTACTCTTTCCCAGATCCTTACAGTCTCTCCCTCTCCACTTCCAGCTTGTACCTAGATGTCATCTCCTTTCTGAGGCCCCTTTGACTCTCCTGTGAAATGCTGTGTCCACCCTTGCAGGACTTTTGCTCTCCTGCTCAATTTTTCTGTCAGCTTTATCTGCCACAGCGTATTTTATTTTTTGTTTATTGTCAGTCTCCCCTTGAAATATAAATGCCTTTGTATTTACAGAGTTTTGGTCCTGTTCTGCCACAGCTGTATCCTCTGTGCCTGCAGCAGTAGGCAGCGTATAGTATGTGCTCAGTAAATGTCTGGGGCGTGAATGGGTTGCTTTGGCTGTGTGTGGTGTTTTTTTCAGAGCACAGCCACACATTGCTATCGGTTCTGCAGATGAGAATATCGAACTTCACAAGGCTGATGTCATTGTTGCAGAACTGTGAGGCTTGTCGGGGGCAGAGCTGGGATTCGGACTTTTCTGCTGAGCCTTTGGCCAGCTACCTGTCTGGCCTTGGGGAAAGGAGCTGAATTTATGTCAGGTCCCTCCTCTATATTGAGCTTTTTATGCAGCCTTCACCTACTACAGGCTCTGAGCCTGGCTGCATCCCAGCTCTGGAGATCCCCACTCCAACCTGCTAGTGCTAGAAGCTGGTCCATTGTAGAGCTGAGCAAACCTCAGGCCCAGGGAGTTGAGCTTCAGCTCTCTGCAGACCCCTTTAAGTGGAAGATTCTAGTCATTTTTCTTCCTTTAATGGAAGAGTGCGGGGGCAGTGGCCTTTGCAGGTGGTGTGGTGGGGGTATCTTCATTTTTTTGCGCAGTTAAGCATTTTCAGAGCCTGCCGGCCACTTGTGTTTTATGTCAGTGTATTTCATTTCCTCTTTCTAATCTCCTGGCACACCCACATTTTATATGCATTTTTTTAAACTTTTAAAATTTTGTTGTGATCACTTTTAGTAGTTCCCTAGTTGTCAGGAGCCTGGTACTTTCAGGCTGACCTGCTTTGGTCTAAGCCTGAGCACACAGTGTTGGGGCCAGGGTCACTTAGCTTGGCTATGCCAAGTGAGAGATATAGAGCCCTTTTCTGAGGTCAGCTGAGGCAGAAGAGGGACCAGGTACCAGGAGACCAGGAGCCCTTTGCAGCTGCTCTGCTTGTACCCGAAGGGGTATTTTGGTGTGTATGTGTCTGTATGCTGTGATACCTCCATTGTGGGGGTGGCCACCCTGTCACTAGGGAGGGGCAAAGCCCTGCCCCAGGTCCAGTAGCTCTTTAGAAGCACAGCGTGGGGAGCAGCGCTGGGAGGGAGGGCAGCTCTGAAACCTACTTGCAGCTGTCTGGAAGCTTGAGGGGGCAGGAGGAGGGAGCACATGGAGATGGAGATGTTGCGCTGTATGTGATGCAGGCAGGGAGGACAGGGCGAGGGTGGTCAAGGAGGATCCATTGGGCCCAGTGAGGTGAGCCCTCACCCTTGCTCACCCCCTCCTTTCTCCAGCTGCAGCCTGAGCCCCTCAAGTGCTGGCTCCAGCCCTGCAATTCTCCGGCACTTAAAGCAAAAATAAATCACTGCCAGCAGCTGGCGTTCTGGGTGGCAGCAGCCTCGCCATCCCCCGGCCCGACCCTCTGCCTCGGGGCTTCTGGTTCCAGGCCAAAGCCAGACACTGAGGCCTGCGAGGGTGGGGGATAGGGATGGGAGCTTGGCATGGCCCAGCAAGCCACGGAGACTGAGTGGGTCACATGGAGGGCAGAGGCAGATGGATACCTGGGACTACAAGAGAGTGGGGCCCAAGCCAGGTGGGGTGCTCAGGATTGGGACTTCCGAGCTAGATATGGGGGCACCTGTCTGTAATCCCTGTACTCAGGAAACTGAGGCAGGAGGATCAAAATTTCCAGGTCATCCTGGAATACTTAGTGAGACCCTGTATCAAAAGAAAAAAAAAAAAAAAAAAAAAAGCAGAGCTTCCTAGAGGCCCAGGCCTCAGGCCTCAGCCTTGTGGATGTGGATCTGGACAGGGCTGAAACCTTGTAAACTCAGAGGACATGGGCACCTGTACGCCTCTTACGTACTTCTTTCAGTCTCAGCTGTGGGATTTTTTTTCCTTTCAGGCCTATCTCTTCCCTTCCCAGTGAATCCTAGGGTCTTGACTTGTCAAGTATCGGTGATGCAGACCCGGAGCAGCCCATCGCCGACAAGCATGTCTGTGTGCTTCGCCTGAGCCAGGAGTCTGGGGGCACAGCCGTGGTACCTGTGGGTGGGGGGGGGATAGATCATACACAGACACAGGAGGAACTGTAGCCTTGGTCTCATTTCTTGTTTATTACGATTTTTAATTACAAGATGGTTGCATACTCCTGGGGTGAATATTAATTCTTTAATACTTTACTCATGAAAAAGTATTAAACGATTAAAAGTACATCTTTCATCCTCAAGCTCTGTCCTTCCTCCACCCAAAAAGCTTTATGTTTTTGACGTGGCTTGTTAGAGAACTCAGATTTTCTGATCTAAGTTAATACATGTATGTAGCTTTTGTAGCATGCTGACATCTATAGTTCCCTTCCTTATTTCCTTCCTCCCTGCCTTTTTTCCCCCTGAGGGATCACTCCACGCATGCCACACTTTCGCCCGCACCAGGAGCCCGGTCGTGTGGTGTCCCAGTGCCTGAAGGACTTAGGGCTCTTGTCCTGTCTCCTTTGGACGTAGATGGAGGGCTGCGTCACTAAGTCTCTGGATCACAGAATCCTACGTGGAGGCTTTGAATGTGCAGAACCACTGAAGTTCACACGTCACAGGTTCTTTGTAAAGTCTCAGTTGCTTTGAGACAGAGAACCTGGAAATGCAGAATTGGAGCATTTCAACACCAGCGAACTGTTGAGACCTTGCTGGTCCTTCCTTCCTGGGATTTCTCTGGCAGTTTAGATGGTCCAGAGTCCTGGCTCCATGCCAACTTCTGGTTCAGAGACTCTGGGGTAAGCCTGGCAGTCTTTGGGTTTCAATCTCCCCCAATAACCCAGCCCATTCAGTGAGGGGATTGCCTTGCAACCCCCAACCCCTTGACAGCTCCCACCTCCTTGAAGTAATTTTGGCTTCCACTTAGGACAGAGCCTGTCCTGCTTGATGCCCATCAGTTTTCTGGGCAGGGTCCTTGAGTTTCTGACAATCTTTCCCTTAACCTTCTAGAGACAGGCTCACTGGCTTCTTTGTGGTCCTTAGGTAAGGGCAGGCCCCTGCCAGGAAGGATCAGATCTGTTCTTCTGCAGGTTCTGTATGTCAGTGCCCACTGCCTGTCTGGTCACCCTTTCATTCCTGCAGTGGAGCTTGACAATTATCAGGCCCCTGTTTCGATAGAATCTGATACCCTGATTCTGGGAGAGATGATAATGATCGTGGTGCCTTCCTCCAAGCCTCAGATTCCCTATTTTTCCCTATTTGGGCATTAGATCCACTGCCATGTCTGGGCATCCATCCTCTCCTGCCCTCTGTGTGTTTTGGCGCTGCATTCAGGGCATAGCGGGCAGGGCAGGGCAGTGCAGCTTCCTCTCTTCCTGCTCCCCCTCTGCTGTGCGACCGGAGGCTCAGCCATGCCATTGTCTTTCCATGCTGGGCCTCAAGCTGTCAGCAGCACCTGCCTAGCCAGAGCAGCCAGGTCCCTCCTGGGGCACTGGGAGACTTAGGGCCACCAGAGTGAGTGTTCCCAGGAGCCCCTGCTGCAGCCCCTGGGGTGGCCTGGGCACATCCAAGGGGCTGTCTGTCAGAGGACACCCAATTGCCCTCTTCTTTTCTTCCCTTAGGTGTGAAGATGAGTGCAGGCCTGGACCTGGCCAGCCCAAGCTCAGTCCTCAGGGGTTCTGGCCCTGACCCACAGCAGATGCCTTGGCCCTATAGTGCGGGGCTGAGTGGCCAGGCTCTGGTTCTGTTTTGACCCAGCTGCAAACTGCTGAGGACACTCCAGATCAAGCAAGGGTAGCCATGGAAGAGATTAGGACAAGGGAGGAGGGTGGGGATCAGGAGCTCTGGGAGATGTGGCCTGAGCCTGTGCCCAGTGTGCTAGCCTGTAACATGGGAACACCAGAGAAAACGAACTGAACAAATCCATACACCGTGGCCCACTGGGCTGTCACAGGACAGGCCCCCATGGGGCCTGGGGATTTAAAATAGTACAGCTGGGCATCTGTTGTCTAAAATATGGGAGCAGGCATGTTTCAGAGTTCAGAATTTTTCAGATTTTAAAAAATTTGCATATATATAAAGAGATATACTGGGCCAGGACTCACATCTGAACTTAAACCCACTTATGTTTCCTGTGTACTTTAAACACAGAGCCCAAAGGTAAATTTACATAATATCTTTAAGAATTTTGTGCATAAAGTTTTTGTGGGAGGGAATTTTCCACCTATGGCTTCATCACATTAGTGCTTCAAATGTTTTACAGTTGGGAGTATTTTGGATTTCCGAGTTTGGGACTGGAAATGCTCAACTTGTTCAAATTTGGTCTCCTAGTTCCAGAGCCCAGAGGTCTGGGTGAGCAAGGCTAGTGCCCCGTGTGGGTGCTGAGGAGAACTGTTCCATGCCCGTCCTGGCTCCTGGCAGTCTTGGCATCCCTTGGCTTAGAGATGCCCCTCTCTGGTCTCTGCCTCCAACTTCACATGGTCCCCCTCCCCCAGGACTCTCATTGCATTTAGTGTTAGGGCAGCATGATCTTATCTCCAGAATCTTAATTATACTTACAAAGGCTCTTTACCCAAATAAGATCATAGTCACAGCTTCCAGGTGAATGTATCACAGGGTCCATCTGGAAACACTGCTCTGTACTTTGACCTTTTCTTCTTTAAGAAAACTGAATGGCTAGGAGTGTAGCTCAGTTGTAGAGCCTTTGCTTAGCACGTGAGAGGGCTTGGGTCTCATCCCAAGGAAAAAAAAAACTATACAAAAAGAAAAAAAATTGTACTTGCTGAGGGACAGTGTTCTTTGGAGACATGTAGCATTAGGGTTTGGTGCTATTTACTATCTCTGTGTCCTTGGATGGATGATTTATGTTTCTGATTTCTTAGCTAAAGAATAGATATAGTAGTGGTCCTTCATCCAGAAGGAAGTTTTGAGCAATCAGAGCTCATGGTCAGCCCTGGGACAAAGGAAGATGTGAGACACCTTTTATGATTCTAGCTGTCAGCAAGATGAGTTTAAAGTCTAACTGGCATTTCAGCTGAGCTGGTGCACTCACTGGAAAGTCTCTATCCAGCCCTCTGTAATACTGACATAGTGTTGCTGTAATTTGGAGTCCTTAGGTGTTCCTGCCTGGGCTACCCAAATAGAAGTTTCTGGAAATGGCCCCACCAGTTTTCAGGGGCTATTCTTTGTGACTTTCAGAGCCTTCCACAGAGTCATGCTGTTCCAGGGCATCTCGGTAGAATTTGTGCATGTTGTAGCACCCACCCCCAGCCACCCAGGTTGCCAACACCACTAGTGTTTGCAGTGACAATTTGCACTGCCCTTGGTTTAGAGGGGGCACTATTTTGCCATGTTAATGCATCTTCTTGTAGATCCCTTTCTGGTAGCTGATGGCTCCTACAAGAAGGGTATTTTCAGGCCTTCATCCCCTTCTTAGATTGAGCCCTCAGGGAGTGGGGGGGATATCTTTGCTTCAAGGGGGTCTTTTCTTATGTTGCTGGATCTTCACAGCTGACCCCAGGGACAAGGAGTGGCTGCCTCATCTCACAGATGCCAAACAGAACAGAGAGGACAGCCCAGCCTGTCTCCCGGCATCCCTGCTGTGCCTGGGGACTGAAGGTGGGCTGCATGGACATCTGGCTTTCCCCAGAAGTTTGCCATCATCAGAAGGAGAGGCTGGATTTTGCTCCTGTCAGTCTCCTGCTCGGACCCCTCTCTGGGCCACCAGCCAGCCACATGCCCCTGGAGACAGCGAGTATGCCTGTGACTTGTGGTGCCTGGTCTGGTCCTGGGTATGTTCAGTCCCTCCTTTGGCACCTGGCCATTGTCAGGATATTTTGGGGGCTCCAGTGCAGCACAGAGCCTGGTGGTGTCACCGGGTGCCTTTGTTTCTCAGGAAGTGGCATGACGTCTCCCTGAAACTTGGCACCCAAATATAATAATGAGAATGACTGTTTACCCTGGGTCTGCTGGTGCCAGGAGCTGTGCTCAGAGCTTTCCCGAACATTATCTCATTTAATTCTCAAAATGTCCCAGCTGGACGAGGAGTGCAGCTTATGAGAGGAGGCCACTGGCAGGCGGCTAGGCAAGATTTCCACCCAGATCCAGAAGCCCCAAGAAGAGGCCTCAGCTCCCCAAAGAATGCCACGAGGCCTTGCCAGGTTTTCCTCTGAATGACCGTAGATGCCCTCCTGTTCAGGGGGCATTTCTGGCCTGGAGAGGTGGTGCTGGTTATGAGCCAGGTGGCCTGCGCTGAAATGGGGCTTCCCACTCCATTTGCCATGTAACCAAAGGCTAGCTGTGTTACCTTTCTTAACTTTACTTCCCTACTCTGAGAAATGGGGATATAGCTCCCCTCTTTTTAACTGTCACTGTGCTGGACGTGTGCCAGGCCAGGTGCTAGGACTACTTGGGAATTCTAGAAGGCAGAGGGTTCCCTGAGTTCCATCCACTTTACAAGTGGAAAACCTGGGGTCCTCAGAAAGGGCTGGTCCAACAGAGCTGATGACCAGCTTGAATGATCAGGGCCTTTCCCTCTCTTTGAGCTCCATGTCCAATATGGGCTGGTCCAGGTGGCCTCATTCTTGCTGTGGACCAGGCCAGGAGCTGGCAGACCCCGCTTAACCCTTCTAAGCTGTGAGACTCATGCCAAGGCCCTTTGAAAGCTCTCAGGGTAGGGGACATGCTCTGTGCCTTTTTACTAAACAGAAGTGAGGGTGGCCTCCCCTTCAGCCCTGTAGGTAGGTGCTATGGAACCTGTGGTCCTCAGGAGGGGTGTCAAAGCGAGGGGAGTCCTTGGAGAGCCTTTCAGAGTGATCTCCAGGACCCCAGACGAAAAGTTCTCAGCCACCTGCCTCTCCAGGCTCCCTGGACTCAGGAAGCAAGAGTTAAAGAATGTAAAGCCCCAAGTACAGTCTCTGTGTGTTGCTGAGGTAACCCATCTGCCAGTCTCATAGACCCTCTTCCTCCTTTCCTGTCCCAGATTGGCTCTATCTTTCCTGGGCCTATGCCTCAGTGCCCATGTCTGCCTTCTAGATTCTGAGGCCCAGCTCTCCTCTCCATGGTCCTGGACTCTCTTTCATTGCAAAAGATCAAAGAAGCAAATTTCCACTGATTCCTGACATGGTTGCCCTCTGCCCAACACTAGCCCCTCTCTTCCTGTAAATGGCGTGTCACAGGCTCTGTCTCCTCTCCTCCCAAGGCCATGGCTGTACATGGGCTACCTCACACCTCTGGATTCTTCTATAGTCTATGGTCAGGAATTATTCCTTCTGGAAGTGACCATTGAGAACCCTCTGGGGCAGAAAATGCTCCCCATGGCCCCTACACACTCCAGAGGACACAATGGAGTCCTGCTCCATGTTGATCACATGCCAAGAGGTACTGACCCTAGACTGTCCAGGCAGAGATTTACGTGGGGTCAGAGAGGGAGCCAGGGAAGGTCTGAAGAGACAGACCTGGTGGATAGGCTGGGCCAGCCAGGGTGGACAGCGATAGGGTAGGGAGCTATTCTGTGGGTCCTGGAGCAGCTCTACTGGTAGTGTTTATTTATTTCTTACAGCAGTCAACATTTTCTCCCAGCCTGTGGTGTGGTCCGTGGGGTGGCTGTGGTTCTGCTGAGCAGCTGGGAGCTGCTGGACTTTGATCTATCAGGCTGTGATTGGCTTCATGTGTGTGCTCTCCAACTAGACTGAATGATGATTGATTGATTGCAGACTGGGTATTGAGCCTCTGCATTGAGTTATATACCCAGAACAGTTTTACTATTTTGACACCAGCTCTCCCTACGTACAGGGCCAGAATTGCAGGTGTAGCCCTTCACACTCAGCTTTCAGCACTGTTTTTTTGAAGTGAAATTCACATCCTATATAAACTGAACCACTAAAAGTGAACAATTCAGGGCCATTGAGGACACTCACAGTGCTATGCAAATGCTGTCTCTATCTAGTACCAAATTATTTTCCCAGAAGGAAACCTGCCCTAATGAGCAGTCATTTCCTGTTTCCTTCTCCTCCTGGACCTGAAGCTGATAGGCTGCTTTCTATCTGTGGATTTGCCTAATCTGGCCATTTCATATGAGTAACATCGTATAGTACGTGGCCCTCTGTCCCTGGTTTCTTCACAGAGCATCCTGGCTTCAGGGTTCACCACTGTGTGGTCACACACTCGACCCTTCCTCTGGGGTGGGCACTGTCCCATGTATGCCTGGATCACAGAGCTCTGTCCATTGATTCACTGCTAGACACCAGGGCTATCTTCTTCTTTGGCTGTGGGACCAGTGCTGCTGGGCATGGCATTGTATGAACACCTGTATGAACACCTGTCTGCGGTTCATTGTATGAACATTGTATGAACACCTGTCTGCGGTTGCCTGCTGTACCCAGAAGTATGATTCCAAGTGTCAAACCGTGATTTGCTTTTAAGGATCTTTGAAAACTGTCTCCCAGCTCCAATGAGTGTGGTCCTGACCTCCAGCCTTGCCTCCTTTCTTGGGTCCAGTGTCTACACCCCTTCTTGCAAGGTTCTTTTCTTCCCTCAATTTCTCTTTCTTTAGCCCTAGATGTCTCCAAAAAATGTCCAGAACAGGGCCACAGTGTCCTCCACAGCCACCTCCATCTTTGTCCTGCTCATCATCCCCACTTCCCACCAGAAGCACTGTGGCAAATATGTGCCCGCCTGGTGCCCAGCTCCTGCCCTCCACCACCTCCTCCCTCTTTCTGGGGCTCAGGCCTCTCATACTCACTTCTTCCCCTGTGCTCTGTGTCCCCTCGGCCCTGTGCCCTGCAGTTCCCTCTCTGAGCTCCAGTAGGTGTCTGGGCCAGGTCTTACATTCCAGGCCAGGGTGAAGAAGAACCTCCCTGAGACACTCATAGTTTCCTCCTGGCAGGTCCACACTGCGCCCTGGGTGGGGAGGCTGAGCCTGCGATGGGCCCGGAAGCTTCTGGCTGTGGGTGTTGGTGGTTGCACTTTTAGGCACCTGGGTTCTTCACCTGAAAAAGCAGGCTTAAGAGTAGCAGTTTCCCTCCTGGGGCTGCAGCTGTGTTGACCCAGGAGGACTGGTGCCCAGTGCTGGAAGTGTGGCCTGCAGGGTTCCTGGGCTGCAGTGACTCCCCCAGCGCATGCCACTGAGCTCCCCTCTGCCTCAGCGTTCCCAGGTGGAAGCAGGAGTTATAAACTGCCCCTGTGACTTTGAGTGGTGTGTGTCCAGGGTCCTGACAGGACTGGCTGCAGTCAGTGCTCAGTGTGTGCTCACTTGTGGGTCATGGACACAGGTGTGTGTGCGTGTGTGTGTGCATGTGTGTGTGTGTGTGTGTGTCCGTGGTGGTGTCTGATCTTCAGGCCTGGGCTTTCCAGAGAAGGGTAGGGGTGGCTGCTGTAATGGGACACCAAGACAGGCAGATGACCGACCATAGATGCCCCCAATTGGCTTCTCTCTCTGGGTTCCACCCCAGCTGCAGCTGCTCCATACAGGGCTCCAGGCCCAGCTGATCCCCCAACCCCTAATCAGCCTGTCAGAGCTCAGGAGTGGCAGGAGCCCACCCCCCATCTGAGCTATGCCCAAAGGATGCATTTGGAGGGGCTCCAAGCCACCTGCTCCTCAGCCTGGGGAGCTGCTATGGGAGTGTGGGATTCATGGACCCTCCTCTTCTCCCAACCCTGTATCCTCAGGGATAGAGCCTGCACAAGTGGATTCAGAGAGTAGAGCCCAGGGCCAGATGTGTAGACAGAGCCGGGTTGTCTCCATGGCAGATAGTGGACTGTGGATATGGGAAATCTTGGTGGGGATGGGGGCAGCAACAGGGGGCCCACTGTGGCTGTGTGTGTGTGTGTGTGTGTGTGTGTGTGTGTGCCAGGACTCCATGGAGGCCACAGGAAGTGTTGGTGTGTCCAGACCTCATAGGCAGGGTGTGAGGTGTGCTGGGTAGACACCTACACACTAATAGCTATGTATGAAGAGGCCAGTGTGGAAGGATGTGGACATTCTGTGTGAGTGTAGGCACATGAGGGTCCTGGTGGTCACCGCAGAGCCTGGGCTCTCCCCTGGCTCTGCAGTGACCCTTAGTGACTTCCATTCCCTCTCATGTAGCTACTGCTTTCTGAGGCCCTGGCTGGAATCTGAAGGCCACATGTGCCTTAGGCTCCTGGGACCTCCCTATACCTCCCTATATCTGCCAGTTCCCTTCCCACCGGCGGGATGGGGGGCCCTGCTGGGGCACGTGGAGCAGAAGTTGTGTGCTTAGAAGTTCATGCTGTTCAAACATCACTTTCACACTATGACCTCAGATGCTGTGGGACACTTGTGTCCCCTTAGTGTGGATGAGGACACTGAGGTGCAGAGAGGTTTAAGAGACCAGAAACTCCCCTGATCCAAGACTGAGTGATCTAACCTTCAGAAGGCCAACATCAGGTCCCCAGAGCACTCTGTCCCCATGTCTGGCTGCTCCCAGGTTGGCCCTGTTCACCTAGCCATTGCCACTCTGAACTCATGGCTGAGACACTGTCACCCTACATAGCCTGACCCTACACATCCTCCACAGCTCCTTGCCTTTGCTGAGGTCCTTTCTCTGCCCCATCGCCTTTCTCAGGCCCAGCGCCATCTGTGGCCCTGTCTCTACAGGCCCTGTGCTGCCCCTGGGGGCTGGGGCTGGGCAGGCCCTGTGCAGTGAGGCCCCTCAACTCACCATCCCACAGCTACTGGCCAAGCACCATTCTGTGTCAGAGGTTGACTGGTTCCACTCAGTCCTCTCAGCCCATTTAGCAGACAAGGCTACACGGCCCGGAATGCAACCCCCTGGGACTGAAGTTAGCCCTCTGCCACCCACTCCATGCTGAGCCATGGGCAAATGCCTGGCCATGGTCTGAGCCTGGGAACATCTTCCCAAGGCCACTCATTTGGGCCCGTGGTCCACAGAACATGGCTTCTCCAAGCATGCCAATGGGCTGACACCCAGGGCTGAGGGTACCACCCACTGCAGGCCACCACTGGTCACTGGTGGTGGCTTCTTCTGTACCATCCACTGAACTGAGGAGAGAGGATGTATTGGAGGAGCAGAGAAGGGGGCCAGAGTTTAATGTTTGAAGATCATGTCTCATGCCTCAGTTTCCTTGCCTGTAAAATGATAATATGTAACTTGTAAGGCTCTCATGAGGTTTAAGTGAAAGAAACCAGATATAATATTTGAGGACCATAGGCCCAGCAAATGCTCAGTAAAGCTAAGCTCTCACAGTGCGCTGTTGCTATTAATGCAAACAGATGTGGAGCCCGTGCTCTGTGCCTGCCCCATGCTGAGTGATGCGGGACTCCAGAGAGGAGTGAGGACAGAGTCTCAGCTTGAGGCGAGGGGAAGGGAGGGGAAAGGCAGTGAACACCCAGTGTGATCAGGCTGTGACACAGAGCCCCAGGCCCCACACATGCTAGGAGCACAGCTTGGGCTGAGACTGGGAGGCAGTGGCTACAGGGAGCTCAGTGTGGCCAGGAGCTAAACCATCAGAAAATGCCCAGCCTGTTTGTTTCCTTTCCAGAAACTCTCTGCAGCCTTTTTGGGGTACTGGTTATGCCAGAGGACTTTTGAGGCTGGTGGCTCAGTCATGGGCCACACCCATATTAGTGCCGGATGGGCAGCTTCTCCCTGCAGTGTCCCCCATGCCTGGCACCGGAACAGTTGGCCCTGGAATGATGACCAGTATTTCTCTATGCCAGGTGTGGCTCTAAGCTCACAGAGTCTCACGGATCGTTTTATTGCTTCATGTTACAGATGGGAAAAGGAAGGCAGAGGAGGGAAACGGCCTGCCTGGGACCTCACTGTGACTGAGCAGCAGAGGCTGTACACCGGCCCACTGTGTGGTGGGGTCAGCTGAGGGGTGGAGGGAGCCTCTCCAGTTGGTGGCCAGGGCCATTTCCAGTGTGACCTTCCCTGTCCTGCTGTGTGGCCCAGGCATAGTAGGCCCTCCCCAGTCCCTGGGTCTCTGAAGCTAGTTTTATTGTCCCTTGACTTCTCAGGTGTAGATGGGTCCCTGCAAGGCCTGGCACACAGTATTGTGATTTACTGCAGGGTAGTTTGGGGGTAGGAATCTCTCAAGGTACTAGCTGCCCCTGGCTGGGAGCTGGAATGGGGCTGGATGGCTTGAGGCCTGAACTGAGGTCTATATAAACCTGGACACTTGTTTTCCTAGGATTATATGAGAAATCCCCAGCTAACAGCAGGGAAACTGAGGCTTAGAAAGGGTCCCTGGGGTTGCATAGCCAGGGAATCACACAGCCGGTCCCTAAAGAGCTTATCACATTCTCTGCTTCTTGGTTTGCCGTGTGTATACTGATCATGGTGGCTACTGCTGGGTATGATTCTATGCACGTTCTGCTCTGGGGTCAGGTCCTTAAGTGACCCTCAGCCCTCAAAGGGGTCTTATAGATGAAGACACTGAGGCCTAAGGAGACCTTCCTAGGCAGAGGTCAGCCTTCTAGCACTTATCCTCACTGGGCTCAAGAATGGCCATTGGTTTTTGGATCCCTAGGAGTAGACAAGGTCTCCCCAGAGGCCTCTAGAACAGGGTTGATGTGGAGGGCCTGTGCTGGCCGGGTGAGGGGCTGGCTGCTTTTCTGAGAATGACAACCAGAAATTGATGCTTGATTCAGAGGCCTCCACACTTGTCACTATCCTGACAACTGGGCCCTGGAGTCCCTGAACTGGCCAAGCTGGACCTCCATGTGGCACCTGGGAGGAGCAGGTATTGTAGCAGATTCCCCGGCAGGGATAGGGGGTCAAGCAGTAAGGGGACTGACTGTTCTGGACCATTGTCACAGCCTCAGATGCCCCTGGAGCCCTGTGGGCAGGTGTTTGAGAGGTTCTGGCCCCAGTCATAATTTGGGGGTCACCAGGCCCAGATGGGAGTGCGTTGCCTTTCAAGGTCATGTGTCCACTCTGGGCGAGTCTCTGGCTCGTGGCCTCTGTTTTGTCATCTGTGAAACAGGAGTCATGATGGCGCCTCCCCTGTTGGGCTGCTCTGGGATTCACTTAGAGAGGTCAAATGCTGTGGCAGGAAAGCCACAGGCTTGGCCTCTCATAGGCTGTGTGGCCATGGTAAGTCACTTGGCCTTCCTGACCATTCGTTTCCTCATCTATCAAATGAGAGCAGCTGAATCCTCCCCAGAGGACGCAGTGAGGCAGCCCAGGTAAAGTTCCTGGAACTGGAATCAGAGTTCCTGCACCAGCTCTCCAGCAAGGAGCCCCCCAAAGGATGCAGGAAACCTCAGCTTCTCAGGCCTGAGAGCGAGAGTCGTCTTTCTAGCCACGTCCAAGTGGGGGTTGCAGCTCATGGCTGCCTGCGGGGAGCAGATCACCGCGGTTTCATCCCGAGCACTCTTGTCTGATGGAATATAAATAGCATGCAATGTTTTCGAGCATGGATAGGAAAGCGTCTGTGGGTCGGGCCGGGCCCTCCCTCCCCTCCTTCCCCTCCCTCCCTACCCTCCCTACCCAGCAAAGGGAACGAGGCCGATGAGTTGGCCCCAGGGATGCAGGGAGACAAGAGCTTGCAAATAAATCATCATGTGACCTGAGCTAATGTACTGGCCACAGGCAGAGTGTGCAATTAGTGTGTTAATTGTCCAAAGAGGGTGACTTTTGTGTGGGTGTGGCCCGGTGATCCTAGGTTTGCCGTGTGCCTGCTGTCCCGGGTTCCCATTTTGGGATCTTGATGACTCTGGTCACCTCCAGCAGTGTTGCCCCCCACCATGGGTATCCTCCTTGATGACTGTCCCTGAGTGGCCTTCCTGGGCCTCTGAAGGGACCTGGTGCTGGGGACTCAGCCAGTCTGGCTTCACGCAGACCTGAGGCCTGTGCTCTGCCTCCGATTGCCCTCAGTTGGGGCAGGGCTTAGCCAGGAGGGGTCAGGAGCTGTGTGCAGAGATGAGGGTTAAGCACCACCCCTTCCTACCTCCCTTTTCATCCAGCCTTTTTGTGTTCAGTGGTTGGCTTTTTATTTTCTTTTGAAGTAAGGCTGTCCCAGACTAACCTGCTCCTGCCCTGTTGCCAAGGTGACCAGACCATCTTCGCCACCCTGTGGCCATTGCCAGGATTGGATCAGGAAGGGACTGTGGTGCACATATATGCATGTAGCCCTGGACACAGGTGTGTGGACATGGATATGTGTGTATAAATGCTGTGCACACATGTGCACAAGGACAGACATGTAGAGATGCTTCTTCACATGTGCATAGATCCGTGTCTGTGGAGCAGAGAGAGTTCCAGCTGGGGACAGACCCAACTCTCATCTGTGTACCCACCAACACACACGGTGGGCTGCCCACGTGCTGGGGAACGGCCGCATGCACGAACATGTGTCCTGGGCCCTGAGGCTCTGCTGAGTGCCTTCCCTGGCACCAGAACTGCCTGCATGGCTCCATGGGAATGAGTGTGCCAAACCTCCCTGGATAGACTTCCACCCCTGCTACCCTACAGCACCCTGCCACCCTAGAGGTCCTTCTGGGGCCCCTGAGGAGGAGAGCTCTGCTGCACAGTCTGTGCTCAGGGGCAGATGTCTGGGCTCCCATGTCCTGACTCATGTTCAACCCACCATCATTGGTGCCATCTTTTTGTCTCAGGTCCTGTACCAGTATTTCCCAGGGTCACCTCCTGAGATAAACTTTCTGCTCTTAAATCCTTTACCCAAGGCCTGTTTCTAGGGAGAGCCTAAAAGAACGTGTCTTACCTGGGATGTTTATGCATACAGGCGTAAGTGTGTAGCTATCAAGGTGGTGAGAGCAAGGGCCTGGGTGCGGGACCTGTGCTAGGCACCTCGTGTGGATAACTACTGTGTTTCTCCAGCGGTGCTTAGGCCCACTATAAAGATGTGGAGACCCAGGTAGGAATTAACCACATAAATGCATGCCCAGGGATGGGCAGGGATAGTCAAGTGGATACAGGAGGTTCCAGGGCCCGGCCAGCATCTGTCTGCCCCTTTCTGGGTGCCAGCTTGAGAATGGAGGGAAAAGCCCACCATCTTTACATCCTGGCAGTGTTTACAATGCCCCGGGGGACTTTCCAAGATGCCCCCAGGCAGCAGCTACCCATTTCTCCAGGGATATTGGGGTCCCTGTCTGAGCTTGGAGCAGGGAGAGTCCCGGCTGGCATCTCCTAAAGTTGTTGAGAGGTGTACACAGTACAAAATATAAACTCCTTCCTTCCTGACAGACGGGGCAAGGGGGGGGGCAGGCTTTGCCTAAAGCTGTTGGTGGCTGCCCTCACCGCTCTAGGCAGGGGTCTGCAGGTCACGCGCCTGTTCCCCTGAACATACCTTGTCCTGTTAGGGCTGGGCTGAGATCAGGGCAGCAGTCCACAATCACACAGTGCTACCCGCCGTAGGACCCCATAGGCCCACCCGCTGGGGGTTCCCAAACCCTGGTCTTCATGGCATCAGCTGCCTGCCACCCAAGAACAAGCAAGCCGTGTAGTCAGGGAAGGCTTCCTGTAGGAGGTGGTGCTCAGCCAGCCTGGGCCTGACTCTGATCTCTGTGCCAGCAGCAGTTTGGCAGTAGTTCCTGGGCCTCTGTTCCTATGGTTCTGGAAGTCTTGGGTTCCTGTCCCTATTCTGCCGTGGCCCAGCTGTGTGGCCCTGGGCATGGCACTTGGCCTGTCCCAGGTGCAGGAATAGAAGTGTGTGTGTCACAGTGCTGGGCATTTCTGATGCACAGAATGTGTACAGACCAGGATATGGAGTCAGAAAAGCCTTTGAGGTGTTAAAGGTCAGAGCCATGGCTGTGGGATCAAAATGGCCCCAGGGAACTGGCTGGGTGCCCTCCAGCTTTGGGGTGCCCCAGGCTCCTGGTAGTGGGGCCACAAGAACTGCACCTCACCTACGATTAGATGAAAGAATGCCTTGCAGGCTGTTGCTGTCCATACCTTCTGGAAACTTCCTCAGCTTTACACTGTGGACCTGGGTCTCTGGCCCAGGTAGGGCTTCCAAGCCCTGGCAGCTGTGGGTTGACTTGGGAAGGGAAAGTGGCCATACCTGCAGAGGCTCCTTGGGGGATGGGGAAGGGATATGTGCTGGCCCTGCCCAGGCCTCTCAGCTGCCCTCCTGCCCCATCTCCTCAGCCCTCCCCTTTCTCTCCTCCCCTTGCTCACTTGTCTTGGCCTCAGGGACTTTGCACTTGCTACCTCTGCCTGGAAGCCTGTTTTCTGCTTCAAGCCCTGGTTCTCTCCTGGCTGGCCTTGAATTTTACCATCTTGATGTCCAGACAGCATCTCTCATGTCCTATATTTTCTTCTCAGATATCTGTCTCTATCTGTTAGGTCGCCAAGGGGCACAGCCTTCCACCTGTTCATGTCACACTGTGCACAGAGCCAATACTCAAAAAGAATATGTCTAAAGAATGAATAGGTAAATGAATGCAGGAGTGAGCAGGCTGCCCCGCTGTTCTTTGGGTGTGGCCCTGGTCTCTTACATGTCGAGGCCCAGCTTTTCCCCTTGTAGGTACACTGTGGCTGCTTTTGATATCCACTTTCTTGGGATATTTCTGTGTGCATGACCGAATCCACCTAGGACCACACAGGATCCAGACACTTTGAGCTACTTATCAAAACAGTATCTCTGAATGCGCCGTTTTGTGATTGGCATCTGTTGCTTGATGACGCTGTGGCCAGTGGGACCTGTTGGAGGCTCCAATACCAGCTGCGCTCCAAGCAGGAGGGAGCCGGTGTGGGCCTGGCTGTCTGCGTGGTCCCCTGCATCGCGGTGTGCCTAGCATGGAGCCGCCGTGGGCCATGGCGCCTCTGCTTTGCAGTGGGACCTGCACAACGCCCCGGTTTGCTGAGAGGCTGCAGAATTCCAGGCACCGCTTCTCCACTCGAGATCACAAACTGCCTGGCAACCCTTGGACTTAAAGCAGAAGCTGGGCACCCAGAGGGGTCAGCAGTTCCTCTCCTGCACGCTTCAGGGCTCTCAGAAGTTATCAGCAGCTTCTTCCAAGTGCTTTTATTGTTCATGTTGTCCATCAAAGGACAAAATTGCAATCAGTTTGAAGATCTTACTTGGTTTCTTTTTATTCTTGGCAGTATTTCATTCTATAAAACAGAATAAGTATTCTATGAGCCAAGAAGAGAAGTTTGGTTTTATAGGTAGGAAGATACTGAAGAAAGAGAAGAATGCTCCCCCCAAAATGGGATTGGTCATTTCAAAGTGACTTTTTCTTGCAAGGCAAGGACAGGAAGACAAAACAATAGAAACATAACTGACTAGTTGACATAAGACTACTTCGGGTTATGTTTTTTTGTGAAGGATGGAGGCAAAGGAAACTTCATTATTATAGTGATTGAAAGTGACCTGTTTGGGAAATTTTCTGTGACCTCCCCATTTTTCTGTTTTATTGGAAGGTCAGATAAAAACCCCTCAGTTTCAGCTTGGTGACCTGGAACTTTAGCATGAATGACTCCATTTTGATTTTTAGCTGAGTCTGTGGAGCCCAGGAGGAACTTAACCCAAAGCAATGTCCTCCTGCTGGGTGCACTGGTGCACACATGTAGTTCCATCACTTGGGAGGCTGAGGCAGGAGGATCGACATGAGTGTGAGGCCAACCTGGGCTACATAGTGAGTTCAAGGCCAGTCTGAACTACACAGTGAGACCTTGTCTCAAAAACAAACACCTCGGGGCTGGGGATTTAGCTCAGTGGCATAAGTGCCTGCCTTGCAAGCAGGCAGTTGTGAGTTCGATCCCTGGTACCGATAAAAAGGAAAAAGACCAAAAACAAAACAAAACAAAAACAAAAAACCAAACACTTCCTCCTCTAACAATGTCTTCTTGTCATATTTGCTTAACACCTTGATTGCATCCTTAAATCCAGCTGTGGCACCCACTAGGGCTGTCCCTGTCCTACATAGCTTCTGCTCTGCCCCGTCTCCTTGGACAAATATTTCTGGGGCCTAGAGACTAACTAGGTTCTGTGTATTAGTTTTCCAACCTTGGTGGGGTCAGGGCAGCTGCACCCAGGGTCACCCGCCCAACTACTGTGGGAGAAATGCCCAAGCCAGGCCTTGGGAGTGTCCCAGCTGGATCAGAGTCCCGGTTGACCCCAGTTACCCCCAGGCTTGGCCTGAAACCCTTTGCTAGCCATGCGGGAAGCTGACATTTCCCACCCAGAGACAGTGGAGTTTGAGGATGGCAGTCCTGCCCCTCCCTGTTGGGGCTCCCTGCTGTGAGCAGTTAGTGAGAGGGGGCAGTGGGCGACTGCCACCACCTGTGCAAGATGAGCAGGACCCGAGGGACCACTCATTTGACAGTGGGGCCAGAGTGCATGGTGACAGGGAAAGTCTCACAGCAAAGAGCAGGAAGTGGCTCTAGAACAGGCAGCAGCCCTTCCTGTCTTCTGGTATTGCGGGATCGAGGTCACAGTTGAGGGCATAGGAGTGGATTCCTGATTCTCAATCTCCTCCTCCACTTCCCCTCAGAATCAGGTTCCTCGTCAGGGTCCCCCAAGGCAGTCAGATCCAGACTTCATGCTTGGGGCTCTGACTTGGAGTTGGAGACTTAGAAGGAGAGTTATTAGCTTCCAGGGAAGCACGAAGGATGGAGAATTGGAATTAGGTGTTGAAGCATGTGTAGGAGGTTGAGTGAGAGTGGGGAAGAAAGGGCACTGGATAGGGGCTCTGGCGTATCACAAGTGAAGGAGTAGAAAGCAGTTTTTTCAAGTGCCTTTCCTACGATACGATACGGATAGTTATTCCAGCTAGCTGGGTGTCTTTGATCATCCCTGTCCCTTTCTGAGCTTCCATCTTGCATCTGTGTCTTCTCTATCCTGTCCTCTTTTCCGAGCAAGGCCAGGTCCAGGTCCACTGCCTTCCTCGGGCAAGTTACTGCCCAAGAGGCCCTGTAAGTGTCACTGGCTGGCTGGGTGGATGCTGAGGGTGCCTGGACAGCAGGTAGAGCCCAGCCTTCCTGGTTTGGGCCTGGCCCGGTGCTCAAATCCCCACTGTGGAGTGGCCCTAAGATGTGGTGACAACCCTCTGCAGACCACTGTCCTCCTGGACTCTGCCTTGACAAACTCAGCCTTTGCCCAGGCCAGGGTAAACCCCTGGCTTCTGCCAGGCCTCCCTAGGAATTGTCTGTTCTGGAGATAAAGCCAGACATACAAACTGAGCAGAGAAGAAACCAAGTGAAGAAAACACCCATCACAGATTTCTGCCAGTGCAGAGTGGTCAGACTATGTGTGTGCCTGAAACCCTGATCCTGTAGGGCTTCCTCCTCCATCCGTGGCAGGAACCATCCCACCCGGAACATTCTTTGATGCAGTGAGCACAAGAAAGGCACTTGCTTCCAGGGGCTCAAGAAATACTACTTGGGGAGGAGCAGCAGAGGAGGCTGCATGGAGGAGATAACCTCTGAGCTTAGAGAGTCCCGAAAGTCAGAGAAAGGCATCCCATCCTAGGCCATGGTGAGGGGCAGTTCACACTCAGCTGGATTCCCTGAGCTCTCAAGGGCCATGTGATGTTCCTGGGGAGCCTGGCCTCAGCTGTCTGCTCCTTCTTCTTGCACCCTACTTTCTTGTTGATTTACAAGGACTCTTTATATGTTGACTATATGAATCCTTTTAATAACAAATACCTACCATTAACATTTTATGAGTGATGGGTTTGGATAAGCAGCACCATAAATATCCTTATGTCGGCCATTCCTCCACCTTCTTTGATGGGTGTTCTGGTCTCTGGCTGCTTCCTGTTTCTGTAGCTCAAGTTCTCACTCTCCTGTGCACGTGCCAGATGCTCAGGAAATGCCTTGAGACTCAAATTCAGCTGAAGTTTGAACAAACAGCTGTGGGAGAAACACACTGTACTGCCTCTGCCCACGGAGGTCCCTCCCCTGGGCATTTGCTCATTTGTCCCTTCCTGGATGAGGTCCAGCCAAGGCCCTGGTGAGCTCTGAGCTCCCTCTGGAGTAAGGCAGGAGCGTCAGAAAGAACCAGGGCAGGAAGTTCCTGTGTGCTAGCTCAGACTCATGAGATGAGTATTGTTACTAGTCTTATTTTATGGTTGAGAAAAATAAAATGCAAGAAGGTTCTGTGAGTTGCCCAAGACCGCAGAGGAAGGAACAGAGATGGAATATGAGTTCAGGGCATAATGCCCCAGAGCTCTTATATTTCCAGACTCTACTATGGTCCTTGAGAAACCAGAGCTCCTGGGATTAAGTCTGAACTTGTTAATATGACATTTAAGCCTTCTCAAGCCTCAGTTTCTCTCTTTGGGCAGTGGAGGCTCTTGGCTCCCACTGGGTACTTCGTACAGTTCATGTTTTCTGTTCGTAGGTGACCGTGTGTACCCTGGCTGTCTTTTTACTTGTCCCTGTCCCAGATCTTCTAGTACGTGAGGCTGCCTGGTTGGAGCGGTACTGTGGGCCACCCACTGCCTGCCTTGGGTTTGCACACAGGAGCAGTGCGATTCAGAGACAGGGAGAGCCCTCCCCAGGCCTAGTGGTGAGGAACAGAGCTGGGGGCTGCTCCCAGGTCTGCAGAACTCCGAGGGCTTTTGTGACATTCTGGGGCAACTGAGAGTGTTGTGGTTCCTCCCTGGCCCTGTAGTCCAAACCAGGCTGAGCCGTCCTCGTTCCCTCTTTCCACCCTGAGCTCACTGAAGCTTTTCTGGCCTCCTCCCTCCAACCTCCCCCTGGGTTTCCAAGGGCTGGGACGTGGTTGCATTGTGGTTCCTGGCTTCCTTGCTATCTGCCTCGCTAGGCAGGGCATCCCATGAAGGCAGGTACCTTTTGGCTCCTCTGCAAGTCCCTAGTACCCAGCACCGAGTCTGACATTGGGCAGGCCCTCAGGAAAGACAAACTTCAGGAGAAAGGCCCAGTGAGGGACACAGACCTGCCCCAGGTTACAGCGTGGAGGGGCAGAACTCAAAACCCCATGAACCCCCATGTGCTGCCTGCTCCTGTGTCACCACAAAGTCTGGGGATGAGGCACTGCCATCCCAAGAAAGGGCAACAGGGCCTCTATCCCTTGCTGCTTCCAAGGGCCTGGGGCCAAGGACATCCTATACTCTTTCTGTCCTCCCTCTAAAGGATGTTCTCAAGATAAAAATACTACCAGAGCATTCCCTGGTGTCTGGTATAACTGTCTTCCAAAGTGGTGGGGTCAGAGCCTCTTGCCCTGGTCTCACCTCAAGGACCAGAGGCTGGGTGTTCTCCTCTCTTGGCCATGCAGTGTGGCCTGACCCTGAAGTCAGTGGTCCATCCCACCCTCCAGGTTTCAGGACTCGGGGGCCACCTGGGCATGTCCTGGCATCTCCTCATTTTGCAGCAGGGGGTTCAGAGTCTAAGGATGAGCCACAGTGAGCCAGGGTAGCCAGGTCCCCTGGAGGGCTGCTGGCAATGATGCTGCCTCCAGAGTCCTGCTGGTGCCCAGGCCTGTCTCTGACCCTGTGCCTGTGGCCTCCCATCACCGTCTTCAGTCTCCCAGGTACATCCACTGGGAGGCCAGGGAAGCTGTCATCATCACCCCCATTTTCTGGAGGAGGAAGCTGAGCCTCAGGAAGGGGAAGTGCCCTGCCCTATCCCCTGAGGTAGTTTCAATCTTGGTCTTGCTGGCAAATTTAGCACTGGGAAAATTGAGCCTTGCCCTTACTGTGGGTCATTCAGGCCTGCCTGAGTCCCTTGGTCCAGTGGAAGCACTAGACATACCCAGCCTCCCCTAGGATGGTGACCACAACCCAGGAAAGCATTTGGTGAACTTGTGAGGGTTGGCTCACACTGTGGGCTTCTCGGCCACTGGGGACTGAGAGGAAGAACCTGGACGTGGCTTCTAGAGACCTGGGTTCTTATCCATACCAGCACTCACCAACTCTGTGACCGAGGGCAAGACACTTTCATGCTCTGAGCCTCAGTTTCCTCCTGTTTAGAGTGAAGGTAATCATAGGTGAGAACAAGTTAGGGCTACATTTGTAGGTTTAGGAGAAGCACAGGGGAATAGAGAGTCAGGAATGAGGTCATGAGAGCATATGGCAGACCAAAGGCCCAACAGGAGGTGGGGAGACAACTCTTCTCACCTTTGCTTTTTCTTCTGAATCTTCTCTGGCTCCCCATTGCCAGCTCTAGGTGACCAACCTCTTTCAACCTTAATGTCAACTGTCCACTGTGTGGCATTGATCTATGATGAAGCCTTCCCAGGTCTCAGCTATCCCACCAGTTTTGAGAATGGAAGAGCTGAGAGTCAAAGAGGGGGCATGACAGTTACCCAGGGACTGATGGGGGAGGTTGGGAAGCAGGGATTGAGAATGGAAAGGCTTACTGGGTAGAGGTGACTCACCCAAAGTCATCCACCTTGTAAGGGGTAGAACTAGGATTTGAACCCATGTCTGTGTACCACTATCACCTGCCCCAGAGGCTTGTGATGTGGAGGTGACTCACTAACCATTCCCTTAATCCCAGCCAGAAAAGCCAGTGTGACAGTGTGACAAAGCAAACTCCTTGTACCTTTGGAAAGGGTAGGGCTCCGTGAACCCAGTGCCTGGGGCCACTTTCGGTGGCTGACCTCCGGAAGCTCACAGAGCCTCTTCCCACCACCTTCTTCCGTGAGCCTTACTGGAGAGGCAGGGGCCTTTGAGCCATAGGAAATTGATGCTGGGGGACTGCAGACCCAATATGGGTGTATATGTGGCCAGTGCAAATTCTTAGCCTACTGATTTTTATAATAATCAGTTTTTCCATTCATTCCTCTACTTGATCATCTATCCCACCTGCCCAAACACCCTATTCACCCACTTATTCATCTATTTACTCACTCATCTACCCACATATCCATCTATCTAAACATTCTTCTGTCTGTACATCCATCCATCCATCTTTCATCTACTTACCTGTCCATCTAGCTTTCCATCTGTCTAGGTACCCATTCCTCCACCCATCTGTCTGTCTACCTGTCAATCATCTATTCATCCATCCATCCTTTATTCACTCACCCATCTGTCCTCCAGCTCTCCATCTGTCCCTCTGTCCATTCATCTGTCTGCCCACACACGTATCCAACCAGCTGCCCCAGAGGTGGCACTGGGAGGACTTGGCAGGTGGTAGCTAGGAGAAGAGTCAGGGGCTAGAGTTCCCTTGTGACTTTAGGGAAGTGGTGGCACATGTGCCACAGCAAACAGTTTGTTACTCTAACAGTTTGAAAACTCTAAAAGATTCACTATCACCAGTCTAAGAGAATCACCACATTCTCCACTTCTCTGGAATGGGAATAGCAATAGTTTCAACCTTGTGGGGTTATGAGATTATAGGAGATGATAGAACATTTATCATGATATCCATGCAGTAGGCACTTGTAATTGTCAGCTAGAGTTTTCTCTGAGGACCCATCTTATTCTTGCTTTGTGTGGTTCTAGATAGTTGCCTTGGACAGGGCTCGAATGATGGGGCATCGGATTGAATGATGGGTGGATTGAATGATGGGGGCATCGGAGGTGTAGGCTGGAGGCTCCCTCCATGTCCCATGGGACTTTGGAGGACCAGAGCAGAAATGTGGCTCAGGAAGAAAGCTGTGAGCCCCTCTGAGGGGAGCAGAAATGTGTGCAGTAACGTGCTTTGCTCTGTTCATTTTAGGATCTGCGGGTGATTGGATCCTTCCCACCTGGGGCCTGGAAAATGGCAGCTGCTGCTAATTCAGCCCTGAGGACAGTCACTTGCCCGCTCAACACCATAACTTAGAAGACAAGGTTCAAGAGGTGAGATTAAGGTTCCTGACATGCACCTGTGCTTCTCAGTGTCCATCTGCCAGACCCTATTGGTACCTCCTCCCACCTACTCACTTGCCCTTTCTGCCCATCCCCCCACCGTCTGACTTCTCATCCCACTGTCATCCATCCAGCAGCTACATGTGCTTCATCTACCTATCATCCACCTACCCATTCACCCACCCACCTCTCCGCCCAGCCATCCATCCGCCCATCTATTCCACCCACTGACCTACCCATCCATTCATCTACTCACTAATCCATCCACCCACCCACCTCATCCATTCATTACTCATTTCCCCAACCCATTCATCTGCTGCACCATCTACCTCTCCACCCACCTAACCTATCCATCTATTTGGTCAGCCCTGTCTATCTACCCACCCACCCATCAGCCTGATTTATCTATCCATCTGCTTGACCACCCACCTATGTATATATCTGTCTCCTCATTCATGATTCCATCACCTCCTCATCCATCCCTCTATTCACTGCTTATACCTTGTCCTTTTCATTTGGGCTGGAGGCATTTCCTGGGCCTTCTCTGTGCCAGCCTCTCTGCCCTCTGAGGTCTATCAGAAATGGGGCCAGACAGATTACCTGTTATGCAAGGGTGCAAACTAAAAAGTGGCTTCTGGCCCTAGCAGAAAAACCTCAGGACTAGAGACTCCAAAAAGTCTTCATGATGAAGGAAGAGGAGGAGCAGGATGAGGGTAAAGAGGAGGAGGTAAGGAAGGAGGAGAAAGAGGAAGATGAGGAGGAAGGGGAGGAGGAGGAAGAAGAGGAGAAGAAAGAGAAAGAAGAGGAGGAGGAAGAGAAAGAAGAGGAGAGGTCAGCAAGAGCTAGAGGCCAGCAAGGTGGTCACTACTGGCCATGTGGTGCCAAGGAGGGGAGCCTGGTTTTGGAGTCTTTGTGGGGTAGAAACAGCTGGCAGTCCCAGAAGACAAAAGTCCCAGTGCAAATAGTTTGGTAGGAAGTAAACTCTGGACTGCCAGAAGGCAGTGAGGGAGTGAGACAAGGAAGAGAAAGGGACAACCAAAGGAGTGCTGTTGACTTAGCAGTGACTGCAGGGGCACTGGCATTCTGCTGCTGGGCAGCCAGGCAGAGGTCTGCCACCCATGGTCAGAATTTTGGAGTGTTTCTTCTGCTCCTGGTGGCATCAGCTGCCCTGTGCCCATGTAGAGTGTGCTCCAGGGCCTAGAGGGTGTTTCCAGGCAAGAAGATGATGGTGGCTGCTGGAATTGGGGAGGTGGGCCCTGTGGTAAGGAGGGCTCAGGGATATAAGGGCTGCCTTACCTACCCGCTTTCACAGTACATCCTGACTTATGGTGATCATTGTTGTCCTGGGCCTCATGGGCCTGCACAGAAGGCCTGTACTTCATTGCCGACTGTGGGTGGCCAAGTATGCAGTCACACCTGGATAGGCGGTTGCGCATGAGAGATCATCTTCTTCCAGAACTGTTGGCTCCCTACCAGCTCTTCATCTCCCTCCCCAACATGCTTGGCTCTCGCTAGACAGCTTCAGCCACCTTGCTGGCCTCTAGCTCTTGGATCTGGCCATACCCCACCAGGAATACCCCTCTTCACTATCCCATATTGCCGGTCTGGCTCCACTGTGGTTCTACTCTCTAGACAAGGCTTGGCATGAGAGAGAACTCTGAACACCTAGCCTGCCTGGCCCCTGATTTCTTGTGCCTAGGAGCCTTCTTGGAGCCTCATAGGCTAAGTCTCATGGATAGTGACTGGATTAGGAAAGATTCTGGGGTTATCCTAGATGCAATGGAAAGGTCTGTGATTGATTAGTGATGTCTGTCACAGGCCTGAGGTGATAGGAGGGGGAAAAGGCGGAAGAGGAGGAGAAAGAGGAGGAGGAGGAGAAGGGGGAGGAGGAGGAGAAGGGGGAGGAGGAGGGGAGGGGGAGAGGGAAGAGGAGGGAGAGGGGGAGGAGGAGGAGGAAGAGGTGCCTGTGCATGTAGGCCACCCACTGCCCTTCCCTGCATGAAGCATTTTTAAGGAATCTTCATAGATAATCAGGGTCCTATCTCTGGATGTTCCAAACCAGGGCAGGGGGCCATGGGTCAGTGCTAATGGGTGTCCCTACTTAAGCTTAAGGATGTGAGTCTGGGGATGTCTGTACATCTTGTCGCCAAATGGAAGTACAGGGTCTACAGGACTGAGACGGACATAGCACCACACCAGAGCCTGTGGTGACAGGGTGGTGTTTTGTCCCCACCCCTAGATCGGAAGGGCTGCTTTTCCAAGGTGACCACTATGAGTTTCAGTTTCCTCACTAGGAAGTAGAAATAGTACTTAGTCACAGTGTTATTATAGGGATTAAGTGAGTGAGTTTGTTAGAACTTTTACAAGAGCATCTTGGGTGGGGGGTAAGTGGTCTATACATTTTGACCACTGTGCTCGTAGTGCTGCTGGTCCAGGCAGCCAGGGATTCTGCTGGAGGTTCTGCTGATGTGCCCTTCCAGGAGCCCAGAGCCTGTCCCTCCCATCCATGCTTCTCTGGAACTGAGAATGTGGCCCCATGTCCTGTCTTGGCTCCTCCCGGATGTTACAGAAACCTGAGGTGCCCAGATCCTCAGGGACTGGGCATGGGGTGTCCTACTCCATCCGGAGGCCCCTCCCGGTGACTCTCAGGCTCCACCCTTGGGTCGGGTGGCAGCTGCGGTGTGGCGTCCTCTCTATAAGCTCCAGCCCAAGACCCAGCTGGTGCTCCCAGCACACCGGACGATGGGAGGCTGTGTTTGGAGGCATCGTGACTGGCAAGAAGCAGTTGGCAAGGCTGCAGCTCTGGGGCGACTTCACCGCTGCTGGTTGGGTCTGTCCCTACACCCCTGAGCTCTGCCTGGTGGGCTGGCTTTAGCCTGTCCAGTGTGGAATTGCTCTGTCCAGCTCAGGTAGTGCCCAGCATCCCTCCCTTCCTACTTATAGTGAGGTCTGCAAGCCCCACTGACCACCCAGGCTTCCCTAGAGTGGTCTTAACTTGTCTTGACCTGGGATAAGTCTCTCTTTCTCTTGGCTTTGGTTTTCACATCTATAAATGCAGAGCTGGCCTCCTTGCTTGCTAAGGCTTCTTGCAGCAAACAAATTCTCCAATTCCTTTTCTTATCTGATTTCACCATTTGCATCCCATTGAGCCCAGAGCCAAAGAGACCTGCACATCTCTGGCTGAGGGGACTGACCTACATTTCTTAAAGTGAGCTCTTAAGGATCGCACAGTTGTGTAACCTTGTTGCCATGCCTGTGCTGTGTGGGAGCGTCCTTGGAACACTGGGCAAGCTTGGCTTGTGGTGCTGAGTTTCTGCTTGAATCTCTTCTGGGTCTTCTTTGGGGCTCTGTGCTCATTTAACTAGTGCCCAGTGAGACTTCCCATGCCTCAGTGGTCTGTCTGTCTGTCTGACACACATACATGCATATATTGCTCATACACACGCATGTGCAATAGAGAGGCTATAGAAGGCCAAGGACTGTTGCTCTGGGCTACAACTGTGTCTCTGTCTCAGCTTCTTAGTTTCTGAGTGTTTTTGGACAAGTGAGTCTGTGCCAGGTCAGTTTCTGGCTCTGGAAAATGGAGGAGGAGGAGATGTGAACCTGACCTTGTTGATTTTCTCTGTGCGATTTTAGGAGAAACGTCAACAGAAGTAGGAGTTCCCGGGCCTGTCTGGCACTGTTTAGGTGGGTCCCAGATGTCCAGTCCTGGTGGAGATGGCAGGAACCACTGCAGCACCCTTCCTTACTGGTGGCTGGGCCACCAGGGTGTAGGAACAGGTTGCTGGGCTGAGCTGTCTGTTCCTTGATTCTGATGATTCTGTTCTCTGCAGGCTTTAAGCTGCCCAGAGCACAAGCTGGAGCAGCCATGACCCGCTGGATGACCCTCCAGGCCTCTAGGCCATGCAAACCCACCCCCTGGGATGTGGCGGCCTCTTGCCGGCGCCTGAGTGCACCGACCCTGGCCACCTGCCCCCCGATGACCCCAGAATCTGGAGCTGAACTATGTTCCCAGAACAGCCCCAAGGCTCCCCAATCCAGCCAGCTCTCTGCCTCCTGGCCCAGGCGGAAGCAGCATCCCCCATTACAGCATCGGGTCTCAGCTTCTCAGACCCATGGTGAGGTGGTCAGCTGGAGTATTGTGGGGGGACAGTGGCAGAGTGGGGACAGGTATCTCAGGGGAGCTGGATACTCCTAGAGGGAGAATTTGCACTGGGCACAAGTGGTTTGGATATCAGCTTTTTTACAGTTTTAGGCTGTGTGGCTTGGTGGGAGTGGAGGTCCTTTAACTTTGCTGAACCCTCATTCAGAGAGTAGAAGGGATGATGGTTGTGGGTTGCTAGAGGGTGATCTGAGGGAGGTGGCTGTGTCTAGCTCTTCCTGTGGTTCTTGGGCCTCTGGAGCTGGGAGTGTATGTACCTTCCAGGACAGGGCTCACAGTGCACAGATAGATCCCTCTCTACCCCAGGCATGCTTCCTGGCCTAGCCAGTCATATGGTCTCACTGTCCTCTGGTATTGGGAGCAGAGATTGGAGGTCATGTTTCCTCTAAGAGCCTGGCTCCTGAGCATTTGGCCAGATGTGCTGATTCCTGGTTTTGTCACCTACTTCTGGGGGCCTCAGGCAAATGTCTTTTAGTTGCTGTGTCTCCAGGTCTTTGTCTTCAAAATAGGGTGACTCACCCCTTCCTGGAGGTTCAGAAAGGTTTGCAGCAGCCCTGGAACCTTCTCCTGGGGAACCTCAATATCTCTACCTGTTAGTGTGGTGGCAGGTGGTCAGGGCCCTTAGACTCTGTCTGTCTCTGACCTTGTGGTATGATGGGTGAGAATTGGTGGTATGTGGTATGTGGGGTCCATATATGTCTAACTCCTCGGTGTTCTGCCCAAACAAGGAGCTCCAGCTCTGCTCTGGAGTCCAGCCTAGTCCAGCCCAGACAGGCTAACGTCCTGTTGGTGTCAGTAGCCACAAGACCAGGCAGTGTGATGACCCCTAGCTCAGCCTGGCACCACTGATCCAAGTGGAGCTTGTAGGAAATGGGGGAGGGGATATAACTGGGTGTTCTGGGCCTGAGAGCAGGGTTTGTTCTGCTGGGCTGTGATGCACTGAGGCGACTGTATGTGTGCGTGTGTGTGGAGCCGAGTTACCCCATATGCCAGTGGGTCAAGGGTAATGGTGGGAGTACCATGCTCCCATGTGCTGGGGCAGTGACCCTCTGGTCCTCATTTAGAGATGAAAGAAGTTGAGGTTGGAAAGGGCCCTGGGCTGAGACTGAGGAAACCCTAAGTGACCCTGGGTTGGCCATTCTTTACCATCACTAGTGACAGAGGTCACAGACATGGCCTGTTGGTATGTAAGAGGGCACAATACGCAAGCTATGTGGATGTCAGGAGTGTGGATTGGACCCCACTTGGTGTATCTGAAGTGAGGAGGGACCAGGCTGGTAGGTCCTATTCTGCCCTAGGGGCGAGACAGTAACAATGAGCAGAAGAGGAAAGGCCTGCTCCCGGGGATGGGGATGTCACCATGGGGTCCCTGGCCAGGTCCTAACCCACCTGTGCCAACATAGCTGTCGCTGCTGTTGTTATTCCAATGGCAGATCAGTGCCATGAGTGACTGTAGGATGGGATGGACAGTCCTTGAGCCCAGAGAGGACTCTGGGGATGGCATATTGAAGTCACAGTCTGAGGGTGGCACAGGCAGTGGGTGGCAGGAGGATTTGGAGTAGAGGGGTGTCCAGCAGGGTGAGCAAGGGAGCTCAAGGTGGTGCCAGAGGATCATGGATCCTGCCTGTGTAGGCGCTGCAGGTCTCAGAGACCCTCTGGGTTTGAACAGAGAAGGGACAGAATCTGATTTAGCCTGTGATTGCTGTAGGGATCAAGGTGGCAAGGTGCCCTCTGGACCAGGTGGACAGTAATGGGGACTCAGGCCATGAGAGTGGGAGAAGGGGTTTTGTTCTAAATATATTTTGAAAACAGAGCCTTGGGTATGAGAATTAGAGGAATTAGAGTGAATTAAGGTTTCTGATGTGAGGTGTTAGGAGGCCACTTTCCAAGATGAAAAGACATAGGGTAGAGGAAAGACATCTGGGTGAAGGATGAATGAGTGTTCCCAGGTCTGCTGGTCACTGCTGTGGGCACTGGGTGGGACAGAAGAATGCCATTTACTCTGCCCCGCAGACTCCTGTCCTCTCTGTTCCAGGAGCCTCCCTGCCCGGAGCCAGCTTGGGGCCAGGTCAGGGCCCCCTGACCCCCGGGATGACTGCTGCCAGTCGGGCCAACCCCTACAGCATCGTGTCATCAGAGGAGGACGGGCTGCACTTGGTCACCATGTCGGGTGCCAATGGCTTTGGCAATGGCAAGGTGCACACTAGGCGCCGGTGCCGCAACCGCTTCGTCAAGAAGAACGGTCAGTGCAACATCGAGTTCGCGAACATGGACGAGAAGTCGCAGCGCTACCTGGCCGACATGTTCACCACTTGCGTGGACATCCGCTGGCGCTACATGTTGCTCATCTTTTCTCTGGCCTTCCTTGCCTCCTGGCTGCTGTTTGGTGTCATTTTCTGGGTCATTGCTGTGGCCCATGGTGACCTGGAGCCGGCCGAGAATCGTGGCCGCACCCCCTGTGTGATGCAGGTCCATGGGTTCATGGCAGCCTTTCTCTTCTCCATTGAAACGCAGACCACCATCGGCTACGGGCTGCGCTGTGTGACCGAGGAGTGTCCAGTGGCTGTCTTCATGGTGGTGGCTCAGTCCATCGTGGGCTGCATCATCGACTCCTTCATGATTGGTGCCATCATGGCCAAGATGGCACGGCCCAAAAAGCGGGCGCAGACTCTGCTGTTCAGCCACAACGCCGTGGTGGCACTGCGTGATGGCAAGCTCTGCCTCATGTGGCGCGTGGGTAACCTGCGCAAGAGCCACATCGTGGAGGCCCACGTCCGGGCCCAGCTCATCAAGCCCCGGGTCACGGAGGAGGGCGAGTACATCCCGCTGGATCAGATAGACATTGATGTGGGCTTTGACAAGGGCCTGGACCGCATCTTCCTGGTGTCGCCCATCACCATCCTGCATGAGATTGATGAGGCCAGCCCACTGTTCGGCATCAGCCGACAGGACTTGGAGACAGATGACTTTGAGATCGTGGTGATCCTGGAGGGCATGGTAGAGGCCACAGCAATGACCACACAGGCCCGCAGCTCCTACCTGGCCAACGAGATCCTATGGGGCCACCGTTTTGAGCCAGTGCTCTTTGAAGAGAAGAATCAGTACAAGATCGATTACTCACACTTCCACAAGACCTACGAGGTGCCCTCCACGCCTCGCTGCAGCGCCAAGGACCTGGTGGAGAACAAGTTTCTCTTGCCCAGCGCCAACTCCTTCTGCTATGAGAACGAGCTGGCCTTCCTGAGCCGTGATGAGGAGGATGAGGTGGAAGGAGACCAAGATGGTTGCAGTCGGGATGGCCTCAGTCCCCAGCCTCGGCATGACTTTGACAGGCTGCAGGCTGGTGGCGCTGCCCTTGAGCAGAGGCCCTACAGACGAGAGTCAGAGATCTGAGCTGCTGGTGGCGAAATGCAGGGTTCACCCACCAGGGAGTGGCCCAGTGTCCTTTGGGGCCCTGGGTTTGAGCAGAGTGGGCCAGGTGGCCTGGGTTGCAGACTCAGTAGTGTTTTAGTCGTTTTATGTTCTTCGCAATAGCCTTGGAAAGTTGGTGGGAGAGTGGGTGGCCAGAGTGGGCAGCCCATGGTCTCAGAAGCCAAGGCGGCACAGGTCAGGGAAGTGGCCTCCTGGGAATCCAGCCATAGGAGCCAGGAGCTTCTGCCTGGAGAAGGAGCTGCAGCCTGCACAGTCACCCTGCGGTGGCCCACCTCTGCGGTTATAGGCTGGCAGGCTGCAGGCACCTCCATGATTTTTAACTTGGGGAGAAACACCAGATTTCAGCTTTTTCAACCTTAGCTTGGGTAAGACTGTTTACAAAAAAATAATAATAATAACATGCAATTGAAAAAAACTATTTTTAATTCATGGGGTTGTGGGGGAAGGACAATAAGAATTCCACTGGTCTGCCGCAGTGCAAGTGGCTAGATGGATGGGTATACTAGAAGGTTCCCTGAGGCTGGACTGACCTCTCCCCCATGTGTGCTAGGGTCCCCACAGTTCATCATGCTTAGGGGTGAATTAGGTTCTGTTTGTCACAGAAGAGCCAAGACCATGTTGATGATCCTAATAAAAGCTTTCAGATGCTCTTGGGGTGGGGCTGGGGAAGAAACTGGTTTGCTCTTTTTGAGTTTGATGCTGTACCTCAGAGGTGGTCTCAGGTCTCAGGGCTGGGTGGGACCTGCCCTTGAGGGTCTCCCTGCCTCCATGCCCATGTTTGGCCTCTCTCTTCACTTCTGCCAGGGTCTGCACCCTTCAGATGAGGGGCAACTAGGAACCATGGGCGGCTCCTTGGAAAGGGGGAGGGGACGCCGGGTTCCCTCAGACGGAGGAAGGGAGTCAGCTTTCCCCCTGGGCCCACAGTGGGAGTTGTGCCTTAAGAGACTTCAGGTTGTCTGACTTGAGTTGTTTCTGTTTTTATTGGACTTGCTGCACCCTTCCCAACCCTCTCCATCTGCCCTGGGAAGGTGCCAGAGACTGGGCCCCTGGCGCGTGGCCACCCCTGCCTGCCCTCTCCCCTACATACCTCAAGCAATACAGGGTAGCCCAGAGAGTCCCAGCCATTTTGGGGTCTGTTGCCAAAGGGCAGAGGAAAGAATGTGGGGACATAGAGGAGTTGTCTTCTCCCACCCCCATTATTTAGGATCATATTTATTCAAAGGTGAATTGAAAAAGTGGCCATGGAACAAAGAATTCCTGTTCAGGCTTCAGGGACCTGGGATGAGCTCCTTCCTCTTCCCTCCATGTTTTCCTGAGGACAGGGGCCACAGAGAGTCCAGGAGTGGCAATCACTTCCCTGCAAGATGCAGTGTTAGGGCCCGGAGATACCTCAGGCCTCTTGCCCTGGGACAGGCCTCACTCCAGGGGCCCTGACTGAGAAGAGGTGTGAGGCCCCTTGTCATGACCAAATTGACTCTGCCTTGTTCTTCCAGCTTGTGGGGCCAGGCCAGGGAGCAGCCCAGCCTTTCTCGGGGCTGCTGGGGAAACCTGTCTTCCCTGGTTAGCCCCTCAGGAAGGTAGCAATGGGAAAGCCTGTGTTTCCTGGCTGCCATCCCAGCCTGCTTTAACCCAAGCCCCCATGCTCAGGACAAGAAGGCACCAGGGACTTTATGGCCCAAGTTGGGAAACTGAGGCTGAGAGTGGCAAAGGGGATATACAAGGTCACACAGTGAGTGGGCAGAGAGAGTCTGGGTCCTGGGGAGGGGCTCCTGCCTCTTAGATAGTCCTCCCTGAAGGTCAGGGCCATGGGCATTTTAGACACAGGCTACCATTTCTCTGAAAACATACCTAGGACAGAGCCCAGAGACAGCTTAGCCTCTCACCCTGAGCTAGGCCACACTCCAGGCACCCTGCCCTAGCATCAGACCCAGCCTGAAATTTTGGCCTAGATGATCTAGCTCTGGACAGCAATTTCCTCTCAGGATCTGCCAGAGGGACCTCAGCTCTTCTGGGCTCCTGGCTCTGACCCCTGGCTCTAAAGTCTGATGGGCTTTTTTAGCCTTAGCCTTGGTGCTCTGGAAATCAAATTGGCATGGGGGTGCTTAGTTCTCACCCATCCAGCCTAGACTTCCAGCTGAGGGACAGGGTTGGCCCCAGTCTTGGGACTAGGTGGTGGCCTGTGCCCTGCTCTGCCCTTCCAGGCCTGCATGGGCAAGTCTTCTACTTTCTTAAGATCCAGGGGGCCCAGGTCCCTGTCACTTCAGTGGCCTGGTATATTTGCCTCTCCGGCCTGTCCTCCCATGCCCACAACCACCAGAATGACTCAACCCTTTGGAGGGGAGGCCGAGCTGCCCTTCATCTCTCGCGTTTTCAAATCCATCTGTCCTCTTTTTTTCTTTCCCTGTATTTATTTATTTATTTATTGCTTGTGCTAAAGACCAAAATAGTTCCCCGTTTAGTGCACTTGATGCGTGAGGACAGCTATGAGGAGCCTTGAGTGCATGCAGGAGTGAGGGAGACTTGACCCCTGGGGTGAGTGTGGGGAGGGGAGGGGTGTACACACACGTGTGCATATGTGTGAGTATGCACACACAACTCCCCACATAGGTGACATTGAATTGATGATGTGGATACTTGATATGTTCAGATGTATGTGTCTACACACTGGGTGCATGTGTGCATGCGTGTGTGTGTGTATGTGTGTGTGTGTGTGTATGTGTGTGCATGCGTGTGCTTATTTCCTCCTGCGGGCCTGGTTTAACACTTACCAGGTCAGGGCTGGGTTCACACTGGTCAGATTGGACACTGACCTCAGAGTTTGGTGCTGCCTAACCTGAGAGCTCCCAGTCCTCTCCCTGATCGTCCCATCAGTGCTGGTGTGAGGCATCGGAGGTGAGCGTCTGTACCTGGACCATGTGTTGGAGGCCATGGGATGTCTGTCTATGTGGACACAAGTATATGCGCGCATGTGTGTGTGTGTGTGTGTGGTCTTGGGGTATGTGTGAATGCGTCAGTGGGGCAGTGTATCTGTGCTGCTCAGAGCACGGACGGCTGTCCTCCAACCTCTGCTGGTGCTGTGCCACCCAGTCCCTGTTCACCCAAGGGGCCTGGGAGTGGGACAGAAGGAACCACCTTGGGGGGCCCCTGTGTGGGGTGTCTGCCCTGTGTGAGGTCATAGAATGTCAAATCTATTTTAAATGGTGAAATTGGAGAATTTTCATGTTATTTTCAATACATAGCGGTATCTAAAGATGTAGCGATGAGACTAGACCACATTAAATGCGTTTTGATCTCTTTGAGTGCCACTGTGTGAGATATGTGTCTGATCACCCCTGCCTGGCTGCAGTGTGTGCTAGGCATCCATTGCTTCCCAATCCCCTGTGTGCTAGCTAGGTGGCTCCTTGGGATGCATTTTCAGGGTGGGGGTGAGACATGACAGTAATGTCTTGATGAAGGATCAGAGCCCAGGAAATCTCCCTGCTCCTGGACTTGAGTTCCCAAAGATGCCACACCCCCAGGCAGCAGCTTTGTTTTCCCTGCCGTGTGTCTCACTGTCCTTCCTTTCTACAGAGAGGTACCAAGCCCCTGCCAGGTGCATGGGTGTACCTAAGGCAGCAGACTCTCCCTGGGATCCTTTAGAAATGGGCAAGGCCAGCTGCCACTGTAAAAAAGAAAGGAAAGTGGTGAGACCTCAGCTTGTCCTACTACAGCCTGGAGTGGGCAGAGGGCATACTGGTGTCACCTCTGCTCAGATAGCCCCACGAAACCAGGGCAGGCTGGCGGTGGAGGGAGAAAGGCAAACAAAGGCACATGGCACACTTTCGCTGAATTGGACTTCAGATTCTACAGTCTCCATGGCCAAGTCCTTTGGGAGAGCACCCCTTCTTTTACCTAAACTGCTTCCACAAATGAGCATCTTTCTCCTTCTGCCCCAGTGAGGGGCCCCAGGAAGGCCTCATTCTGTGGATTTAGATGGTTCCCCATGACCAGGTAAGAAGCTCTAGGTCATTCTCAGGTGATTGCTTGTTCCTTACCTTCTGCCTCCTCAGGGTTCAAATGAGCCCAACTCAGAATCTGCTTTCAGATAGGTGAAAGCACGGTAGGTAACCTCTAGTGAGGAGGGGAATCCAACCTCCCTGCCTCAATGATTTGAGTCTCGAGGTAGGGCTGAGAGACACGAGGTTGATGCTGGACATCATCTCTAGGCAGGCCTGGGGACACTGTTACCTTGCTTTAGAAAAAAAATGGTGCAGTGATTTTAGGGACTTTCCCAGAGTCATGGGAGTAGAGGGAGTTGACCAACCTTGAGTCAAGCCAGGACTTACACTTCAGACCCCTTGTGTCAGGTTGGTTCGAGCAGAGACCCCACTCTGGAGCACTTAACCCCTCGGGGCTTCTGTCTACCTGTCGGGACTCAATGCTTTGTCCATCTGGAAGTCAGTCTCCTGCCTGTGACTCCAAGGAATCAGGCATGGTGTTTCCTCGGCCCCGAGGGGCCAAGTCTGAACTGCTCATTTGCTTTCTGGCAACCTGTAGCCTCCAAAGACTCAGCCCATTCCTCTGTAGTCCACTCTCCTCCGAGCAGCAAAGTGGTCTTAAAATCAAAAGCAAGCCTATAGGCCCCTGCCTGAAACCCTCTCAGGCTTCCCGCCACACTGAAGCTAAGAGTTCACTTGTGTCCCCCACCACTTCCCTGCACCAGCCAGCTCCCTCACCCTGCTCGGCTGTCTTTCTGTCCTCCTGCATCTCATTTCTGCTCTCTGCTTCCCTTTATTTCTTTGATCTCCATCTTTCTCTCCATCCCACGACCTTTGCATGAGCTACTCAAAACTTTCCCCTTGGTCCTTAGCAAATATAACTCCTCATCCTTAAGGTCTAGGCTTCCTCTGGCCAATGGAAGGGAGCTGGCAGGGATCCTCCCTCTGAAAATGATCACAGCAAGTTACGTTTCCTTGGACCTCATGGACACTGTGAAGTCAGGGCCAGGTGGCTGTCACACAGGGCCCCTTGAACACTGTGCAGGGCTTTACCTTCCACATTTTTCCTGAGCCTGCACCACAGCATGGCTACATTACCTTCTCTGGAATGTCATTCTCTCAAGAGCAGGACATTCTGTTCTTCCTTTTTCATGGCTGTGTTCATACAGAAAAGTGAGCCCCAAATACCCAGGAGGTGTTCAGTAGTCTGCATCTGCTTCAGCAAGATGTAAAAGACTCAGGAGGTTCGAGGTTGTGTATCCTGCCCCTGGGAAGGGCCTGGGGCTTGCACAGGGTGCAGGGTGTGGGGGCAAATGTGGTGATCAGGAGCAGGGAGTGGCGGGCCATGGGAGGTCCAGGAGGCTGCCCCTGGGAGACCAGCAGCCTGAGGTGCTGAGGGGCGGCTCCCCTGAAAACACTAGCTAGGGATTAGGGGTCCACAGTCCAGGGTTTTAAAGTGCCCTGTGCCAGAGTAACATTTGAAAGGGGTAGGATGAAATAAAGCCCACAGGTTTCAAAGGAAACTCACTTTATAGAAATGCAGCTGCTGTAAAATGAATGAATACATTTGTGATCTAAGAATAGCTGCGTTTCTTCACTGACCCACTGACTGACAGCCCATCGCCCTGATCTTGGCCTCCCTCAGGGCTGAGCTCAGTGTCCCAGCAATGTTGTGGGGGAAGGAAACGCCTCTGGCTTGGTGGGTGACAGAGTCACAGACACTGCTGCTGCCACCAGTTACTTCCATCTGCGAGGGACGTGGACTCCTGGGGAGGCTGGCACCATCAGGCTGCCCCTGAGCTGTGCTGCTCAACCCTGAGTCCTTCAGACCACAGCGATGGCAGGTGGGCTCATCTCATTCTCCTTCCTCCCACCCTTCTCCTCTTCCTCTCCTTTCTCCTCTTTCCCTCCCTCCTTTCCTCTTTCTTTCTTTCTTTCTTTCTTTCTTTCTTTCTTTCTTTCTTTCTTTCTTCTTCTCTCTCCTCTCTTTCTCCCTCTACCCCTCTCCTCTCTTTCTTGGTATTGGGGATGGAAACCAGAGCCTCTGGACCGAGCTACAACCCCAGCTTTTTTCATTTTGAGACAGAGTCCACTAAGTTGCAAAGTTGCTCTGGCTGGGCTCTCACTTACTTGTAGTCCTCCTGCCATAATTTCCCACACTCTGGGATTTCTGGGATTACAGGCATATGCATGGAGGCAGAGGCAGAGTAACCTCCTCTGTTTACTTCACCAAGTGGCCCCATGGAGCACCAGGAAAGACTTGGTGATCATCAACCCAACTGCTGTGTGGAGGCAGAGACAGGAGGGAAGAACTTTCCTTTAGTGGCATTTAGGGGGGCATTTTTCCCACATGCTGCCCAGAAGTGATGCACACCATGGATGCTACAAAGCAAGGATGTGGCAGGGAGCAAGTGTGCTTGGAGAGACCCTTAGGCTCACACTGACCCCGAAGCCACCGGAAAATGCACCTAAGCCCTAAAGACTGACTCTCTGAGTGTGAGCCTGTCTCTACCTCTCCCCAACTCTTGTCCTAGCCCAGTGATCCACTTCTCTATTCCTCACTCTTTTCCTCTGTGAAATGGGACTGATGACCACATGGTAATATGTAAAGAAATGAAGAAACAGTGAAACTGCTTGTAAGGTGTCCTGCACAGAGGAACTGCCTGACTGCAAGCTCTTCTCTCAGGTGTCTGGGAGCCAAGCATGTGAGACATGGCAGCCTAGGGCTGGTGGTGGGTAAGTGTGAGGAGCAGATGCAAGACTCATGTGGCTGGCCACACAGAGCTGGTGATCAGACTGGGTCATGGGCTGGCTGGGACTGGGTTGGGGCTCAGGCTGTCTAAGGGGCCATAAACACCCGGGCTGCCTGCTGGCATGGGTGTGAGAGGCTGGGGAGATGGAGAACCAGGCTTGGCCAAAGTGATGGCTTCTCTGGATGTATTAAGATGCCAAAAAATGGAACGACTACCATGGAAGTCAGGTTGGTAGTTTCTCTCTATTTTCTCTCTGTCTCAGTCTCTCTTTTTCCTCCTCTCTCTGTGTTGGGAATTGAACCTGGGCCCTTGTACATGCTAACCATACGTGCTGCTACTAAGCTACACCTCTGGCCAGCAGTTTTGTAACAAAGTCAAACATATACTTCCATAACCATTCCATAATTAAGTATAATTCAAGAGAAATGTCAGCTTACATTCACATGAAAACTTGTAAGTGGGTATTTACAGAAGACTTATTTGTCCTCACCAAAACCAGGAAGCAAGACCAATGTCCCTCAGCTGGTGAATGGATGGAGAGTATGCTAATAGTGGTCTTCATCCGTTAACAATCTAAAGCAAGGTTGTCAGGTTGGGGTGGAGCTCAGCTGTGGAGCAGTTGCATTGAATGCATGGAGCTTGGGTTCAGCCCTCAGCACTGGAAAAAAACCCAAAAACAAAACGGGTTTGCTCGCTAGGTCTGGGAACCAAATAAACACCAGGCAGATTAGCAAGAGGAAATCAGCCAAGTTTTAAATTTTATTTATTTTTTATGGTGCTGGGGGTGGATCCCAGGTCCTTGTACACAAATAAGGTAAAGGTTCAGGCCACACCCCCAGACCAAGCACCTATGTTTTGCTATTAGACCTGAAAATGAGGCCCTCACAAGAAGCGGAAGAGACAATGAAATGGTCAGATCAAGATGCTCTCCTACCTTTTAGACAAAAAATGATGAATGTGTGCAGACTGAAAAAGACAGAGGGGTTTGGAGGCTGCAGGAGTAAATTCCAAGGAAGTCACCAGGCAATTAATGGGGGTGCAAAGATAGCACAGGAGGAGGCTCATTCATCCAGGTCCACTGCAACTCAATTCCCAGCCTCTGACACCGAAGACTCTTCTCTCACTGTGGTTTGGGGAAGGCAACCTTTCTCTATAAAGATGAAAGTGTCTGCATGGCGGGCAAAACGGGATGATCCTGGGCAGCTATGATTTTTCCAATATCCTCAGTTCAGGGTAGTCAATCTACCAAGTCTTGAGAATTCCACATTAGCACATCCTTACCTCTTTTATGGGCAACCAAACCTTGCCCATCCCCACAAAGGAATCCTGCTGAGCAACAAGAAGAATTGGGTGGCACATGGAGGCCCTCAAAGGTATTACACTGAGTGGAAAGAGCCAAACCCAACAGACTTCCTGCTGGGAGAACGCTTATGACCTCAACAGGACATTCTGGAAAAGGCCAAGTCATGGGTGTGGGGAGCACACTGGATCAGGACAGAGTGGTGGATTGCAGGTGCTTGAAGTGATTTGGGGGTGGACAAAATGTGTCACATCTTGGTTTTAATGGTCACCTGGATATATGCATAGTGTGAAAACTTGCAGCCTTGCACACAACAATGGATACATATAAGAAAACTACATCTTTCAGTTTTTATTTTTTTAATTAATTATTTTTTGAGACTGGGTCGCATGCTGTAGTTCAGGCTGGCCTTGAACTCGCTGCAGTGTGGTGCCTCAGCTTCCTGAGTGCTGGGATTACAGATGTTCACCACCATGCCCAGCTCTACATTTTTTATTTTTAAAGGGGGAAAGAAAAGGAAGTTGCCAATAAAACTCATATATAAAGCCACTGATGTGTATTTGAGAGGAGGGATCAAGTCTAATCACGGAGTCTGGGGAGACACGGTGCGGGTGGAACAGAGAGATCAAGAGGTGTTACGAACTTCAAGATTCGCAGCAGGGTGAGGTGGGAGGACCTGAGAGTGACAGTAATGGAGGGTCTGGGCACCTACATGGCAACACAGCAGCTGGGGAGTGGCTCTGGAGGAGGTGGGGTGGTGCTGAATTCGAGGTATCAGCAGAGGCCTCTGGGTTTCTCGGCACCCAACTGATCTATTTCTTCACTCCAGCCTTCACTGGCACCAGATAATGCTAGGATCATGAGAACTACAGTCCTTTGAATCGTGCCCTCCCCCTGAATCTCCATGGCAGAGTCATACTGTGTCCTTGTTGGAGTGATGCCTGTCACACAGAGCCAAGTCCCCACCCCGTCTGGTGTGTTCCTAGTGCTCCTGCCATGAGACCACATAGGCGCCTTCTGGGGGCCACCATCCTTTACGTGGGTCTAGTTAGAGGTGTTCTGGGGATGGGTCAATGGCAGGCCTGGAGCCACAGTAGAGGGACATTTGGGTGTCACTGAGGACTTAAAGGCAGAGGGAGCACTGGCGGCTGAAATGGGGATCCATCTGTGCTCAAGGAATCTAGGCCATGCGAAGGAACCCCTTGGGGGCTTCTGCTGAACACCTGAGGTACCAGAGACTGTAACTCTGGTCACCCCAAAGTCAGGAAAGGGCGATGCCTTCAGAGGCGTCATTCTTGAGCTGCAGGGTAATGTCTCTAGGCAAAGGGGTCAGTGTTCTGACTGAAGGGCTGCAGAGGTGGAGGGGATGGGGCCCAGGTAGCATCAACCATGGCTGAACCTTTCCCTGGAAAAAACGCCAAAGAGCAGAGACTAGACTCTGGCCACCTACCTCAGGTCCCTTGGGAACACATTAAAAGGGATTTAAATCTGAGGGTGAGCAAATAAATCATGGTCTCAGCCAAAGCCCTTTCCAAATGAAAGGAGGCATGATTAGTAATAATTACATGGGGAATGTGTAGGTGAAATGTGACCATCCCTAGCAGAGCAGCTGAACACCCCACCTGTCCATGTAGGCCAGGGATCTCCTCAGCTTGGCCCTTTTGCTGCTACCTTCTGTCCCTGCAGGGGACACACAGGAGCTGGAGTGTCTCATACCCACACATCACTGAGCAGAGCAATACATCCCTACGCAGAAAGACAGAGACAGTTGGAACACGTACAGACAGAAGACAGTCAAATGGATGATATGGAGACACGCAGGCAGAAAGATGGATCAATATGACAGCAAGATGAAAATATAGGCACACATAAAAATAGAAAGGTAGACATACAGATAAATGGACAGATAGAGCGTAAGATAGCTTCTCAGACAGACACAGAGAGGCAGAGAGGATGGCAGGCAGGTAGACAGGTGGCTTTGTATAAGAGTGAATAAAAAGCACGTCTTGATTTTTTCCAGCTCTTAGATCTATCATCTGGCTTTGTCTGGTTTCCCAGTTAGAGCCAGCATGGGTACCAACGAGGACTCCTTTGATTCAATATCTGGCTCCAAGTTTACTTTAGGATCTGCTGATTACGTTACTGCCAAGCCAGGCATGATGGCACACATTTGTAATCCCAGAACTCTGAGAGGCTGAGGCAGAAGATTCATAAGTTTGAGTTCATCCTGGGCAACTTAGTCACTTACTGAGACTCTATCTCAAAATTAAAAGCAAAATTAAAAAGTATCTCAGTACAAAGGGCCTGGGTTTTATCCTCTACACAGGTGGTGGGGTTGGGAATTAAAGTCTAATCTGTCTCTGAATGGATCTAGGGAACTGGGTGGGTTAGCATTTGTCTGTGCCTCCCTTTGGTGCTGAATATGGATAGGCCCTCTCTAGGTGCTGTGTGCACATATAAGATCAGTAAAGTTCTTGAGAGCTGAGTGTGTGAACAGAGGAAGGGAGTTCAAATGACAGCAAAATGGTGCCTTACAGGAAGAAGTGATACCTGCATGGATTATAGATTAAGGGCTCATGTTCACTGTTGCTCTTTAAAATGCACAAAGAACTGTTTTTTTTTTTGTAAACTGACAAGTCCTCACTTAAAGAAATTTTTACCTTCAAAAGTTAAACTTCCCCTGAGTTAGGTAAAGTTGACAGTTGGCCACTGTCACCTGAGACCACTGTAGCTGGTTAGCCTGTGGCTGAATTGACCTGGATCCCGAGTTCCTACCTTCCAATGATGGTGTGGGAAGATTGACCAGGGAAGAGCTGGGCATGCCCTTATATGAAAGGAGTAAGAATGGGCATTTAAAAAACAAAGACCCGGAGCTTGAGTCACAGGCCCAGGCAGTTGTATCAGCTGTACGTCCCCCGCCCTGACAGTGCCCTCACTGTGGGGATATGGGACTGTGAAGACAGTGAGGGGTGCTGGTGTCCGCACACCTGTCCACACCCACAACCATCCTCAGGGAATGCACTCAGTGGAGCGCAGCAGAGAGAGGAGGCTGGAAAAAGATGAGCTCCAAGCGCACAGCGTTTCATCATCTGGGTAACAGATATCGCAGAGCACCCAGTATCGTCAGAGGGAGTGGGTTTGCTGGTCCTGAAGTCATTCTTGGTCACCCACATCTATGTGCTTTCCTGTGTGTGTTTCTGTGCATGCTAGTGGGTGCATTTGTTTTATTAATTTGCTGAACTAGTGAAAGCTCCTTGGTTTCAGCAAAATAAAATAAAAAGCATTTGCAAGAGTAAGAGTCTGCCAGCTTAACTTGTATTTAGATGTGTGGTGTGTTTGCATTCCTTGTGCTTTAGCAAAGGGTGTCTCTATGAAGGACTGAAGGAGACATTGTTGAATTCTACTTGCTACTATGAATCTAATAGTCTGCAAAATGTTGCAGTTTCAGTGACCTTCTAATGACATAGGGCGCCATATCTTGTATGGGATCAAAATACTTTCTGCTCTTTCACTATTCCACTGAAAGTACACATCATTTAATCACTGATACTTTATCTTTGTCTGTTTTGTATTTCAGAGGAAACTTACGTGAAAATAATACCCTGAGCCATTTTTCTGGAATGTATCTAAAAGGAGAATTCCATCCCATTCCAGTAGGGGGCAGAAAACTCTAGTGCCAGGAATAAGTGATTCAGTCTGATTCAGTCTGTAGACAGTACTAGTGGACTCCCTTTCTGGTTCCCTGATTTCTGTCCATTTGCTGTAGCTGGTCCACCCCTCTCCACTGAGACAGGGTCTTGCTCAATTGCCTAGGCTGAGCTTGAGTTTGTGATCCTCTGGCCTCAGCATCCTTAAGGAACATAGGTAAGTCTTTTGACTTTATCGGCACTCAGGCATCCAGATCTTTTTTTCAGCAATGACTTAGCAGAGGATAGAGATCAGTTATCAAAGTAAAGGGGAAAAATAACAAGTTTCATTTAAAATTATTTCTATGAACAGTCTTGTGGGAGTGAGATGAGATAGTGAATGACGATTATTCTACTGAAATTACTAATCTTTCTCTTAATTTTTATTATTTACAAATTCTACATTTATAGACGTATGTATGGATCAAAGAGAATCATGTTTAGAAGCTAAGTGATCTAACTGTGTCTTAACTGACGGAATCCTTGATAGCACTGCCAGCAACATGACTTCTTCCAGCTGGAGGCAGCAATTACGGATCTCTTCATTAATATCTTACATGCAAAAATAAAACTTTCACCCCAAACAGCATACAAGTAAATGTTTAAAAATGCAACCTTAATTTTAAGACTCCAGATTAAGTAGTAATAAGCTGACATGCAAGAATCTCTTTAAACAAGGGAACTGGAGAAAGAAGGCTTCCCACAGAAGAGAGTGGAGAGACCAGCTCTTGATACTAAGACAGGCAAGGACAGGAGGAGTCAGCACTCGTGATGTGCACTAACACACGGATTAAAGACAGCTGTCTGAATGAAGTATAATCCTCACGGTGCATGCAAATGACCCAAGTTTCAAATGTCTGTGTCCTTTGGAGCAGAACCAGGCTAATTGGTTCATGGATCATAGATGGCTGCTTTTGTACAATGATGACAGAATTTGATATTTGTGGCAGAGACCACATGCCTTGCAAGGCCTAAAATATTTACTATCTCTCTATTTATGGTAAAAGTTTAGCAACCTCTGATGTAAGCTCAGGGAAGTGGCCAACTTTGTCTCTTTTTTATACGGATGTATTCTAACAAGGAAGTCATTTTCTGAGTGTATATGTAATGAATGCACGGAGGGGTGGATGCATGGCTGCCAGAGTGGATGGGGTAGGGGTGGGTGGATGGGTGTGGTAGCTGGGGGGTGGTCGGAGGGGAGAAAGTGGTGATTTCCATGCAGTGTTGCAGTTGATCAGTAGTTAAAACTGAGCATGAGTTTATGGTAGCAAAATTTAGCATCTTGTGAGAATTTATCCAATAGGTCCCAGGTCCTTACTATGAGGCAAGTATAGGAGAGACAAAAGTTGAAGTTCTCCCCAGGAGGAACTGATAAAAAGGGCAGTGAGTGGGGTGTTGATGAGAGGGGTGGAGTGATACATGGTGAAGCCCGCTGCGATACAGAAGATGTGGAGGCCGAGGGGTAGAGTGCAGGGAACAGGAGAAGCCTGAGTGACCATCTTGTAAAGGACACGAGTTAGAGGCTGGGAGTTTGAGGCCAAGGGCTGGATACTAGACTGCAGTCCCCAGAACACAGAGCACCTCCTGGGATTAGGCTGTAACTCAAACCTGACTTTCTGAGTTGCATTTTCTCTCCTTTTCATCCGAATCATATGCCATGTAACAAAGCACTTTTCCTCCCTCGGCTTTTCTTGGGCTAACCCACCAGAGATATAGAGGCCAGTTTGCCTCCGGCTGTGGGCTGAGCTATGCCCCTCTCCAAGTTCATACAGTGAAGTCTTAACCACTGGTACTTCGGGATATGCCTGCATCTGGAGATAAGGCCTTTCAAGTGGTGATTAAAGTTGTGAAACGAGGACATTTGAGTGAACCGTTAATCTGTCCTTATAAGATGAGGAAAATAGGACACAGACACACACAGAGGGATGACCAAGTGAGGACACGGACAAGATGCCATCTGTAAGCCAAGGAAATGCTTGATACCGCACCATTCCCCAGAGGCCCAGTCAGGCTTTCTGCACGGTAGACGATGGCATTATATCACTTTCAGGGTGGAAAGGGAAGATAGTCTCATGGGGGAAGACACTCCGGGTACATATTTAACTTCTGTGCTTATAATGCTTCCCTGAGTTCCATTTGTGAGTCACAGATGACCTTTTTGTCTTCAAGGTATTCCACCAGCATTGCTCTGATGGAGGAAGCCGCTCCTCTGAGAGGAAGTGTGGCAATGACCTGGCGCTCATGGAATGCACTGTCCTGCCAGGTCCTGGATTATTCCAGAGCGTTGATCTGAGAGATCAGTGGCCTAGAGACATGTTATCTTTACTTGACTCTGACTTTTTCTTAGTAAAAGTCCCACGCTGGCAAACGTGGCAGATACTAACACACGTGTATGACAAACAAACAGTCTTTGCTATGGTAGTCAAGTGAGATCAGGGAAGACACATTGTGATCAGCCGTAATAATCCCTGGAATATCCAGACTTCATCCCTGGAATCTGTAAGTGCCCCCTCATATGGGAAAATGGGCTTTGCAGATGTGACTAAGCCAAGGGTCTTGAGATGGGACATCATGGTGGGTTTTCCTTGTGGTTTAAATGAAATCACAAGTGTCTTTCTAAGAGGAAGCCACAGAGAGATTCTACTATGGACAGAGGAGCAGGGGCTCTGTGATTAGCAAGGAAGTAAGTGAGTTCTGTGGCTACAAGCCAAAGGAAGTCAGCAACCACTGGAGCTGGAAGAGACAAGAAATGAGCTCCCTGCCGGCCTCCTGAGGAAGTCAGCCCCGCCAACACTTCGATTTCAGCCAGTGAAACTGACGTGGTACTTCTGACCTCCAGAACTGTGAGAGAACAAATCGAAGTCATTTCAAGCTGCCACACTTGTAATTTTCTACAGTAATCACAGGAAGTTAGCACATGCAGCCATAGTTAACATATGAATTCAATTTTATTCTATTTTCCAGCATTAAAATAAGACCAAGTGCTTCCAAAATATCTTTATACTTCTCTTCTTTGTGATTTCATTTTAAAGAACTGAAATATTCAATAAAAGTTAAATGTTCAATAAGCGTTAAAAAGGAAAATAGATTTGTAAACTGGAATACCGAATTATACAATACTGACCACACCTAAGAGGGAATTTACCATTTTCTGAGATAAATTATAACTCAAAGTCCATCAAAATTCATTTATGTTGTATTTTGTTTTGGACTTCCAAATATGCAAGGTGATTTTATCTTGGAAAAATAGCACACACCAAATAGGGAAAACTGGTATTCTAAATACATTTCCTTCATAGAACACATTTCTTGTGTGTGGATGTAATGAGACTTCAAAGAAAAAGCTAGATGGGTCAAAACTAATTACAGGAGCCCTCAAATCTGGGTGTACATGCAGAGATGGGGGAGCCACAGGTCTAAAGCCACAGAGACGCCCTGACCACCCCACTGGAGCAGAGGCCACGCTGTGGAGAAGGAAGAGAGTAGCATACATTCTTCTTCAAATGTTTAGTACCATTGATAGTGATGAATTTGCCTACTCTGACAATTTCATGAAGTGGAATGATCTAAAACATGGTTTTTTTGTGACTGGTTTAAGTCGCTCAATCTCATTCTCAACATTCACTTATGCTACCGTTTGCATGAGTGTGTCTCCCCTTTTAATGACAGCAGTCACCACGTTTTGTTTATATTCATTCATTTGTTGCTGGACTTGAGTTGTTTCCACCTTTTGGCTCTTACAAACAATGTGCCTGTGCACATTGGCATGCAAATGTTTGTGTGAGTGCCTATTTTCAATTCTTTGGGGATCATGCCCAGGAGTAGAAATGCAGAGACATATGGTAATTCTATGTTTAACTTTTGAGGAGCTGACATGATGTTTTCCATAGCAGCTGCACCATTTTATATTTCTACCAGCAATGCACAAGGGTTCCAATTTCTCCACATGATTGCCAACACTTGTTATTTTCCATTAAAAATAAAACCATAGCTATCCTGGTAGGTGTGAAGTGCTATCTCATGGTTTTGATTTTTATTTCTGCATCTCTAGTGACTATGAGAGTGGGCCAAATGCAGGTCAAGATGGTGAGGAAGGCTCTTGGGTTCACCTACCTCATCTCCCAACCTCCCCTGCTCCAGATCTTTTTATGACTGTCCCGTAGCTCTCTGATGTGGGCCTGGACCACTAGTCTGCAGAACACTGCCTCTTCTCTGCTCAGTTACATGAGACAGCTATGACCTTCTAGCTACAACTAAGAGTCAAGGTTGGTGTTTTGTGCTTGCATTTTGTGATGGAACCAGTGAGTCTGGTTCCGTCTATTTTCCTTGTCCCATAGTTTTATTTGTTTAGAGCTACGATCTTGCTGCCATGTTACTGTATTTGCCTGTGTTTGGGAAAGAAATATGGGCACAAATCAAGTAGTAGAACCCAAGGGCTCTTGCTGAAGAATAGATTTTCATCTTCCCTTTCTAATTCTCTATTTTTTAGACTATGTTTGGGATGGAGACCTCAGGGATGGGATCCAGGCATAATCAATGTAGAACAGGTTGGGCATGACAAGAGCAAGGGTAAGGGTTTGCATTCAAGAATCCAAGACCATTTATCCTGGTGAGGGCCAGGATCCTGGGGTAGAAACCCCTGTACGCTGGTCAGGCTGTGGTAGGTTGGTTATTAAAGCTCGACCACCTTCTCTTCGCTGATACGTCTGGGCTGGGCCACCTCCTTTGTTGAAGGCTGAGCTGAACAGCAAATATGCCCCTTAAAATTGAGCAGGGATCCTAGGAACTGTCCTCAGGAGCAGGTCCTGTGTGTGCCTGAGATCCGACATTCTGTGCTTAGAAGGAAGGCTGCGTAGAAAACAGTTCTTTATTTGGGGTTGATGAGCATGGCCAGAAGAAAATATTTTCTATCAATTGAAAAAATAAGTAATACAGGTCTGGGCATGGCAGGGCATGCCTGTAATCCCAGCAATGTGGAAGGCCAAGGTAGGAGGATTGAAAGTTTGAGCCCAACTTTGGAAATTTAACCACTTGAGACCCTGACTCAAAATTTTAAAAATTTTAAAAAGACTAGGGATGGTAGCTCAGTGTGAAGACTCTAGGTTCAATTCCTAATATGGCAAAAATAAAATGAAATAATGACACAGAAACATATATGTCTTAATAAAACTGATACAGAAGTATTAATTATATACATACTTATCCTTTGATATCTCTAGGATTTGGTTTCCCACAAGGAATCGAAATTCATAGATGTTCAAGTCTCCTTTAAATAAAATTATATAATATTTGCTATAATCTATGCACATCTTCAGAAATATGCTTAAATTATCTCCAGATGACTTATAATACCTAAATATAATTCAAGTGCTATATAAATCATTTTTATACTATATTGATTAGGAAATAGTAATAAGAAATAGTCTGTTACAGGTCAGATATAACTTTTCCTTTAGATATTTCTGATCTATCTTTGACTTTAATCTTTGGATGTGGAACCCCCAGACACACAGAGCTAATTATTAATCATATGATTAAAAATGAATGGCTGACTGCTTAGAGAAGTGAGAAGCCATAGCTCCCAAACTCTCATTTTCTTGTCTGACACTAACAACACAGTTGGAGAAGGCCCGAAGTAGGAGCCCTGGAGGATAATCTTGCTGTCTCATCCTTATTTGAGTCCCAATCCCTTCTGGGAAGCTCCTATTCTGAGAGCAGTTGATGTCAGTTTTCAAAGAAGATGTCAGAAGTATTCTCAGAAGAGGGGTTCACGGGCAGGGAGCTGGGCCCCAGGCCCCTGCCTCCCCATCACTCTGCTCGGCCTCTTCATGGGAATTAAATGTGGATGGAACTAAGTACAGGGCCCACCCACTAGGGATGGTGTGCAGCGCAGCAGGAGTTCCCCTACCTTGCAGACACCTCCTTCAGAGAAGACCAGGCTGGCCCGCCGCTGGGGTCTGCATGCTTGTGTCTTTCTGTGAAGCAAAATTCATACATTGGTATCCCAGCTTCTGAGGAAATGGTGATGGAGGGTGAGGCTTTTGGGAGTGAACAGGTTGTGAAGGTGGTGATCTCATGAATGAGGTTAGTGCTTTTCTAAAAAAGGCCCCAGAGAAGCAACTTGCTCCTTCTATCTTGTGAGGACACGGTGAGAAGGTACTGTTTATGAACCGAGAAACAGGCCTGCACCAGACACCAGAGTTCAAATCTGCTGGCACCTTGAGCATAGACTTCTGGGCTTCAGAAGTGCAGGGAGTACACATTCGCTGTGCGCTAGTACCCAGTCATTGGATTCTGACATATAGCTCGGATGGACTTCAGCTGTGTGCACCTCTAAGCTCACTGTGTCATGCACACAGTCTCTGCAGATCACTCCTTCCTCTTGTCTGCTCTTTCTCCACTGACTGAAATGGAAGAGAGGCGCAGAGACCTAGTGATGGTCACAGGGTCATGGTGCTGGAGGAGCTGCATTCCTTCCATGAGATCTTGCTGCCCAGGAGGTGGCTGTATCTGCCTTGTGGTTCCTGCTGCTTTGATGTGCATCATTTAGTAGGTAGTTAGAACATCCATCTGGTTCCTTAGCAAACATTTCTCCAACCCAGGTGTGGTGGGACACGTCTGTAACTGCAGCACTCTGGGAAGTTGAGGCAGGAGGGTCACAAGTTGGAGCCTAGACAGGGCAACTTGGTGACTTAGTGAGATCTTGTTTCAGAATGAAATAATGAAATAAAGTTGAGGATGTAGCTCAGTGCAAAGCCTGGTCCTGGAAAAGATTTCTTTCTCTAGGCACAGTTCCCTAAAGGTATTACAATCGTGTCCGGTGACCCACTCACAAGTTTTGATATCATAGATCCATTTTTGACTTTTTATTACAAAGAAATGAAAAGTGAATTCAAATTGAATACAGCCTCCAATGGCCTTTTTATATGTGAGATCTTTTAAATATCACACTGACTACAAAGCACATTGGAATGGTTCTTTGGCTAAATATCCAAAAATAAGAAATACAAACACAAGTGTCAGATTCAGGAAGGTGCAAAGAAAGCCTGGTTACTCCTAGGCACAAAGCTACAAGTGTCTCAAGTGTTCTGAGAATAAATTAGTATATAAGGAAAAATTAAATTGTCTCCCTCTAATGCAATGGGAGAACCCTGAAAAATAAGAGCAAATGGGGCCAAGGGCAGCTAAACTGATATTTTTATGCCATCTGCAAAATATAAAGAACTATCTTTAATAAAACCAGGATACATAGGCACAGCAATAAGCCAACAGGCCCATGGAGAAGAACAAAAGGTCTGGAAATAGTCCCAACAATACACAGAAATTTAGTAGGTGATAAAGTTGTCGTTTCGAATCATTGTGGGGAAGACAGGCTTTTAAATAACTGGTGCTGGGAAAAGCAGAAGCCTTCATGGATGAAATGGGCTCATGACACATTTCACACAAGAACAGACTCCAAATTGATAAAAGATTTATAGGTGGAAACTCAAACCATTTAAAACTAGGAGCAAATGAAGATAATTTCATGAAAGTCCTGGTATGGAGAAGTCTTGTCTGATTATGCTTCAAAAATTCTGATGTCCTTGAAGAACAAGTGAGTAATTTAATAGGTAAATGTTAAATAAAACTTTTCATATGGCCAGCGCCCACTGTCAATGAAGCTGAAATACAAGTAAGACCTTGAGAAACAGTATGTGCACCATGTAAATAGAAGGTTCATCTAGCTAATTAAGAAACTCTTGAAAATGACAGAATAATAGAATAGAAAAGAGAGTAAAAATGACCCTTACACCATCTTTGCATATTCACGGCTCAGAGGCAGGGCTCAGAGGGGTTGATACTAGAAACCCTGACCATGGTTATTTAGAGGCAGAAACAAAGTTTACTCAGGCTTGTGGGGTGACCCTTGAGGTACTCTCTTTAGACACTAAGTCTAAAGACACAGAGTTTCCTGCTGACCATCTACAGCCATGCATGTGTCATCTTAAGTCCAGGTAATAGACCCCAACCTGGGGACTTGTTGGCCATGGGAACTACAGCAAGTATGTGAGTAATTGTGCCTGATCCTGTGTCTGAGACACAAATGATTGATCATTTAGGTGTTATACCTCTGCCATGGAGCAGCTGGTGGCAAACTGGAGAGTTGTGTGGGCCAGTGGGGGGGCTGGGCTGACTTCATGTGACCCAGAATGAATGGGGGCCTCTTCTCACTGAATACTTCTGTTTTGGAGAGGGCCGGTCACATACCCTTCAGGTTGCCAGCCATGCCCATAGGAGAGGGTGGAAGATCCATCTGCTCATTTCTGTCCAAGATTTAAGATGCTGGTGCTTCAACTACGAAGACACTCAGGCATTTTACATTTGACAAAGGGGCTAAACATGTTCACTGGAAGAAGGATAGCCTCTTTAAGAAATGGAGCTGGGAATATTGGCTTTCTCCATGTTGGAGACTGAAATTAGACCCATGTCTATTGCCATGAACTAAACTAAAGTCAAAATGGATCAAAGATCTAAATATTAAAACAGAAACACTAAATCTACTGGAAGACAAGGTAGAAATTTTGGAGACATAGGGGCAGGCAAAGAATTCATGAACAAAACGCAAGTCACACAGGAAATACTTCAAAGAATCAACTGGGACCTCATTAAAAAGTTTTTGCACTTCAAAAGAAATCACCAACAAAGTGAAAAGAAAACCCACAGAATGGGAAAGAATTTTAGCCAGCAACTCCTCAGACAAATGACTTATATCCAGAACATATAAAGAACTGAAAAATATCAAGCCCCCCAAATTCAAAGACTCTCTTCAAAAATGGGCATCTGAGATGAACACACAGTTCTCGGATGAAGATATACGATGACAAATAAATACATGAAGAAATGTTCACCATCACTGGTCATTTGAGAAATGCAAATTAAAATAGCATTGAGCGTCTATCTCACTCCAGAAAGAATGGCTGCCATCAAGAAATCAGCCAATACCAAATGTTGATGGGGCTGTGGGGAAAAAGGAACACTTCTCCACAGTTGGTGCAGAAATCCATATGGAGATTCCTCAAAAAACTAGGATGGGAAGTTCCATTCAACCCAGCTATTCCCCTTCTGGGTATTTTCCCAGAAGAATTGAAAAGGTTATATCACAGTAATATATGTGCACCCATGTCCATTGCAGCGCAACTTATAATAGCTAAATCTTGGAAACAACCAAAATGCCCATCAACCACAGAATGGATGAAAAAGATGTGGTATTTTTATACCAATGTCACTCAGCTATAAAAAAGGATGATCTTGAAGCTTTTATAGATAAATGGAGGCAACTTATAAGTGAAATAAATCAGACTCACATTTGTAAATATCATATTGTCTCTTGTGTAAAAAATAGATAACAATAAAATGAAAGAGTAATAAGATCCAAAATGTACTTAATAGATACAATAATAGTGAAAGGGAAAGAAAGTGCTCAAAAGGACAGAAAACCTTGTAGGTATACACGTAAAACTCTATGTATGGATAAGTGTGCAAGTTAGACAACCATGCTAATTCTCTGTTAGTTCATCAAAAAGAATAGTTTGTGCTGTCATTGTTTGATTGTTCATTTTTTGTGCTTTGATTTTGCAACTTGGGCAACTACTTCTAAGATAATAATGTGTAATATATTTACTAGTGTTGATTTCTTACTTTTTTTTAAAATTCTGTACTATTTCTACACTTCTGTTTTTTTTTTTTTAAAGATGCTAGTGCTTGCTTGGTCCTGCTTGTCTCTCAGTGCTGTCTCTCTTGGGGGTTCTGAGCCCTCCTGTCAGGAGTCTGACAAGCCTGAGGCTAGCAGACTGGATAGCCAGGTGTGGGTGCTCGGGTAACAGTCCTTTCATGGCACTAGGGCCACTGTGCTGGTCTTATGACACCAATCAGCTGCCTTCTGTGACGATGGCACAACTCTATGTGGGCTGGGGTCGGGGAGCACAGGAAGCTCATAGGAGGTGTGTGGCTTTCCTAGAGATGCTCTTGGTACAGCAGATTGTCTGTCTACAGAAAGGCATGTGGGCATCACAACAGCTGAATCTAACCCTTGGAAATGTTAGTACTGAGAATGAATCTCTTTAAAGGACATAGGAAAGAACCAAGGATTGAGACTTGGTTCATAGATGCTTATAAGATCTACTTACTCAGAACTTTTCAGAAACTCTTCACCAGAAACTTTACCAATGATTATCTCTTGAAATAAAAGCCAGAGTACGTGGATGGAATTTTATTTTAAATTTTACGTTCTTTTCACGTTACAACTAATACACATATCAAAAATTAAATATCCTGATAATTAGTACAGGAGGATGCAGAGTTCACAATATAAGAATAAAGAATATAAGAAACAAAAGAGATCTGGGCAACTACATCACATGTGAACCAACCTATCACTTTTAATTTATCCAAAAGAATTATTGAACTCATTTGTAAAGATTTCAAAATAGTGAGTTTCTTCTCATTTTTCTGTAAGAGTGGCAAATTGGAAATGTAACTTTAACCTCATCCTGGGTGTCGTATAAAAACAATAAAGGTCCAGTGCAAATTTTATTTTCATTAACAAACATAACTTACATAATTAAATCTGTCAAGGAATGAAAGAGAGGGAAGTCTGACTATCTAGAATCAATGGTTTTCAGGCTCTTTGTCAACTCTTAAAGATTCTATTAAGGGGCCTGGGTCTGACTCAGCGGGCTGGAGTCTGGCCTCTGCTCCCTTTTCATTCAGATAACTTTACTTTGTGTCCATCTTGTATTGACCTAATGCTCCCAGCACAGAGAAGACAAAAACCTCTGGCCGGAGTTCTTCAGAGTGACTCAGGGAGGTGGCGGGGTCAGGAGGGAGAGGCAGTCTGGGAGGGAAATGACACATCCACGTTCTGAGGACTGAGGTTCATTGTTCTAGCAAGTCCCTTTGATACCAGGGTTTACTTTTACTATTATTTCACATTTTCCAAGTTCCCTGTGGGACTCGCAAGTTGAAGATAATATTTATTTTTATTTTCTTTTTTGTAGCACTGAGCATGAATCCAGGGCTTTGAGCATGCTAGACAAGCACAACCTCTGAGCTGCAAACTCAGCCCCTGCTGTTACTCTTTTAACTGCTATCATTAGATGTAAGAAACTTTTGGTTTTACTGGCAACTTTTTATTACGATCATTGTGCCACACAGTGATGTTTAGACCTTACATCTAATGATGGTCCCTTAAGATTGTATCACCGAGTGATGGTGCAGCTGTTTAATCTGTGTGAACACACTCCAGAGTGCTCATAGCTCATGTTCCTGTTAAGCTGTCATGATTGTATTTCATTTTGTTTCCATTCACAACAGCAAAGCTACGAAGAAATGCTTTGCCTATTTTGAATCTTCTCTGTTCTATCTATTCCTCTTTCATGCATCTGATCATGCTGTATTAATTTTTGCCCTTCATGAAATATTTTATGAGAACCATCTCTGCCTGAAGGAGGACTGGGCTTTCCAGGGATGAAGCAGGTCGAAATAATTCGACGAAGTTAGGTTGTTGTCAAGAATGCTTTAAACAGCAGAGCAATGCTTATTCATACAAAAGTACTAGGGTCATGTGTCTAGAATGCAACTGTAGAGCTTGGGATGTGGCTCAGTGGCAGAGTGCTTGCCTACCATGAATCAGGCCTTTGGTTCTATCCCCAGCTTCAATGTCACCCTATGATTTGTGTATGTGTGTGTGTGTGTGTGTGTGTGTGTGTGTGTGTGTGTGTGTGTATGTTCTGGGAAGTGAACGTAGGCCCTTTACACCAAGTTAAGGCAAGCTCTTCTGTTAATTGTGATATTGGGTCTTTACTAAGTCAAGCCCCCAGGCTAGGCTCGAACTTGTGATTCTCCTGCCTCAGATTCCCAAACTCTGCCTCAAAAAAGGGGTGGGGGAATGGGGCTGTAGTTCACTGTAGGTCCTTGGTTCCAACCTTAGTACTGCTAAAAAAAAAGCAAACAAAACAAAATAATGACAGCTAAAACATTCTTCCTTGCCTCAACCTCTTTGAATACACTCATGGTTTATAACGGCACATGTACTTCCATTGCAATATGTCCTGTAAATATAATTATTCTTAGGAAAATATCTCTGTGATTGCTGTTTAGACTGACATATCCATATGTATACTCCCTAAACTAACTCTTCTGAATGAAAAAAAGGGTGGTGGTGGTGACATGTATATTTGTTAGTAAGAACAAGATGCACATCAGTGAATAGCTGAATCAGTAAAATACAGGTTCCCGTGTTTGATGTCATTCAGCTGTGACTTTCTTTTAAGACTGGAAACTCTGTTTCTGGGGTTCTGGGTGTTTATGGTGACCCTCAGTTTCCTGTTCTGTGTCCTTTGAAGTCTGCTCGGTGTCTCTAATCCCTTAGAACTTGTTGGTTATTCTATTCCCATTTGCATAGAAACTTCTCTCAGATGGAGACTGTCCTCACAGCTATAGAAAAGCATTTTTCTGAGTAGATTTCCTGATCTTATTTAAACTGTCAGTCCTAGTTTGTTTGTGGTTCTGTTTGGGATATTTATCTCATTTTGTGCTTCAATGAATAATTATGAGGGATATGAGAAACAGATACACATGTCTCCATAAGTATTATACTCATTAGAAAGCAAACCACTCTAACAGTCAATGAATAACTATCCTTCCAAGGGTTCCATGAAATAAATTGAGAACCAGTTGGTGAGCCCTTCCTAGCGACCTTCAATGGATTTAGAAACAGCCCATTCTCATGGGAATTGCTCTACAATTAATTTATGCCTGGCTAACCTAAGAGTTTAGTCAGTGAGGTCAGGGAGTGTGGAAGTTTGCTATTTAGGAAATTCAGCTGCCAACTTTCATTTTCAGCAAATTGATCACAGCAATGTGCTGTGCTCAGTGGTGACCATATGGTGTTTTAGAGCCGGCTGCATGTATGTCTCCCAGCATCAAGTGAAAATAACTGACACCTTGTCTACTCTAGTCATCAAAGCCACTATCTGCCAAGATCAGATGCAAATTAGCACTGTTAGAAATGCGACTTGATCTCCCCATGCTCCTGTTCTACAGGTCTCCTGTAGAGTCCCGAAGCCTTTGAAGTGGGGAACCTTGCTATGATGGTATTAAATCCTCCCTAGGGACCGTTTAAAGCAGTAGTGTTCCACGTATCACTTCTTCCCCTCTGGACGTGGTGTGTGTAGGAGGATTTGTGGTTTTGTGGAATGAAAAGATCACTGAAAGATGATCTTTCTCCGGACCTGGTTCTGTGGCACATTTAGCACTAGGGCCTGGGGACATTACTGCACTTATCCGTGAACTGTTTCTTCTGTTAAACAAGAAATATGGAAGGATGCAGATGGGACCACTGGTTTAAGTTCTGGAACAAGTACTTCTGGTCTTGGGCTGAAAATGCTCCATGATTTTTAAGCTGTGCTGTGAGTCAGAACTTGAGTGCTAGAGTTTCTGACCTTGGCCAAGGCAGAGAAGTTCTTGATGAGTCCTCACTGGGCTCCTTTTTGTCTTTTCTCATCTATAGGTGCCCTCTGCTACGTTTTGGATGCAATTTTATCTCCCAAAGTTTTGTGAGCCGGAGGGCCCCAACATAATGATATAGAGGTGGCAGGGGCTTTAAGAGATGATTAAATCACCCCTGGAAGGGACTAATGCTGGTCTCCTGGAATAGGTTAGCGCCTCCAGAGCCGGTTGTTATGAAAGAGTGACCTGGTCTTTCCCTGGTCTCTTGCTTAATTGCCTGCTCATGTGTTCCTTTTGTATGTGGCTATTTCCTTTTTTGCTTCTTGATTTTTGTGACACAGCAGAGGTCATCACAACCCTGATCTAGCTTCTAGAATAGTGAGTTAACATTAATCTCATTTCTTTATAAAATACTAATCTCAGGTATTTTGTTATGGCAGCCCAAAACAGGCTAAGGCACTGTCTATCCATGTATGCCCTTGGCTTGCAGTTTGGCTTTCCTTTACTGGAAAAAAAATTTTTTTTTTGTTTTTGCTCCACTGGGAATGTGGTATAAGTGACATCCCTGACTTTTTTATATAATTATTTTGAAAAACTTTTTGAGAGAAGTTCTTGATAAGTTGCTAAATTGCCCAGGCTATACTTGAACTTGTGATCTTCCTGCCTCAGCCTCCTAGAATGCTGGTATTATAGGCATGTACCACTATGCCTGCCTTCTAGTACAATTTTTGATATGTTCCTTTGCTGGGAATCATATGAAAAACCTGATCTAGATACTGTGTGCAAAGAAAAAATCATGGAAGTATTTTAAAGGAAAATAGCTCCCAATATTGCTAAGTATTATTCCTAGAAATTTAAAAAGTGGTTGCTCACATATGGCAATAAAACTAAGCGTCTTGCACATGAACTTGCGTGAGGTGTCTTCTTACAGGTTCTTCAGTGTGTGTCACAGAGAGGCTTGTGGCTGCAGGAGGTGGAAACCTCTCTGGTGCTGAAGTTGCCAACTCAAAGGGTCAAGCAGATGAGAGAGAATGTGAGTGCTGCCACTCAGTGGTCCAGACTCAAGGGGCTTGTCTCCGCCCTGAAGACTCTAGTTATATCTTCTCTTAGTATCTTAGTGCCCTCTATGTTGCTACAGCAATATACCCGATGCAGGGTGATTTATGAAGGAAAAAGGTCTATTTGGTTCATGTTCTGGTGGTCAGAAAGTCCAAATATCAAGATATCAGCCTGTGTTGAAGGCCCTCCTGGCTGCACTGCAATGGGACAGGGAACAGAAGGGGCAGTGAGCATGTGCAAAGGAGACCAAATATGGGGTCACCTTGCTTGATAATCACCTGCTCTCAAGCTAACTTAGTCCCAAGAGACCTGATACATTCTTTTTTTTTTGTCTTTTTTTTTTTATTTAAGGAGAAAAGAAAAAAAAACAGAGAAAGGGTACAAGTTATACAGATTTGCAGAAAAAAAATGAACAGTAGGAAATCACTAGTTAATGGATTACATATTGTCATCTTAGAAATAATTGTTCAAGTCACAAAATTAAAGCTTGTAGAGTGGACATTCCAACAATGATACTGCTAACAGTTCTGTTCAATGATCCAATAAAACTCTGTGATATCATTTTTTATCTTATACACTTAAATATACATGCAGTTATATAGTTTAGAGCACTTTCTTTTCCTCTCTTTTGTACAATGACTATTACACATTTTGGGTTTCATTGCTCCCACGGTTCTTATTACTTTTTTGGAAGAGAGTAAAACCAAATGTGACATAACAGAACAGAATCGGTCAAGTCAAAAGGGTGGACATAATAGATAATGTGAAAACATAATACAAGGTGATCAACAATGGTTACCATAATGCCTCCCGCTATCTCTAATAGAATTGCCTATATCATTAGTTATAATACAATTGAACAAAACAGTAAAGAATAAAACCGACAAAACCAAAACATTGGAGACATTGCAGGTCTTCAAAAGTAGATAAAAGTCAACGAGAATGGGCGTTATAATGAATCTCATTATCTTCACAGCTGATGCCTAAATTTTCGAACCTGATACTATCCAGCAAAACAGAATAGGGGAACATCAGTTAAAAACCAGATGGTGAGAGTAATACAGGGCTTTAAATCGAGGTAATGGAAAGTCAAAGTGGGTTACTATAACATATCCTGCTATTTTTTTCCTTTAATTAAAAGGATAAAAATAAAAAAGTAAATAATGGAGTGGAGATTGAGATAAAAGAGGGCATAACAACGAAACAGCACAGATCAAAACATAACCATTTACGCAGAATAGTGTTTCACCACCAGATAATCCTGACCTAAGAGTAGTTACCATATTGTCTCTTTCCTTGAAATCCTTGAGTACAACTTCGTATACTGTAGCATTAAGTATATCAAAACAATGTAAAACCATTTAAGAGAATGACAGCATTACAGAGAATTTCGAATCGACTAACAGAAAATGAACAATGGTTTCTGTATAATCTCCTTGTCTTTAAAAGGTTTTTGCTTATACTATCGTACATAATAAAATCCAGTAAGATACAACCTATTTAGACCATTGGAGACAGAAGGACAAAAGCTAGATGAGACTTCAAAACAAGATGATACTAAATCAGTATTACCTATTAAGATGTCATTTTCTCCAAAAAAGCTGTTCCTATCATCCAATCTTCTCTGTCTCATTTCTGTTAAGCTCTTATTCTGTCAGTAGCTGTCAGTTTGTCTTCTTCACTTTGTTCTCTGCTCCATTCGTTGTGGCCTCCACTATTTCTGGATTCTTTGTATTTTTCTTTTTTTAGAATATCCTGCAATACTCTCTGTAGAGTTGAATTGGTGGTTGCAAATTCCCCCAGTTCCTCTTTATCCTGGAAGCACCTTGTTTTTCCATCAATTTCCAGGGACAGTTGTGCAGGATATCTCAATCTTGGCTGGAGATTATTATCTTTCAAAGCTTGAATTATTTCCCCCCACGCTCTTCGTGATTTGATGGTTTGTGCAGAGAAATCTGCTGTAATTCTGATGGGTGTTCCCTTGTAAGTGGTCTGTTTCTTGTCTCTGACAGCTTTTAATATTCTGTTCTTGTATTGAATTTCTGGAATTTTTATTATTATATGCCTGGGTGTTGCTCTGTTTGGGTTGTAGGTGGCTGGGGTCCTGTATGCCTCATACATCTGAGTATCTTTACCTTTTGCTAAATTAGGAAAATTCTCCTGGATTATTTCTGTGAGTAGCTTTTGTAGTTCACTTGTTTGTGTCCCTACTTCTTCTTTTATGTTCTTAATCCTTAAGTTATGGATCCTCTTATCATCTTCTTGTCTTTGTATTATTGCTGTTTGTTTCTTTGTTATTTTTAAGAAGTTTTTCATTTCATTCTCCCATATTACAAGTCTGCCCTCCAGTTCAGATAGTCTGTCCTTAGTTTCTTTCAAGCTGTTATGCCAGTCTTCGATAGACTTCTTAGTATCTTGGTAGTCCCTTTGAACCTGCTTCACGTATTCTATGCTTTCTCTGTTTTCTCCATCAAACAATTCTCCCCTTTTTTTCTGTTCTTCCATTCCACCACCTGTTTTTTCTTGGGTGGTACTTAGCATTTCTCTAACTATTTTGCCTACTTCTAGCTTCAGGTCGTTGATAACTTCATTCCTGAATTGGTCTATGAGGCTCTCTATATGGCGCCTTATGTGTATTGGTGCGGTGTCTGCTATTGCCTGATTCTCAGAATTGGGGGCCGAGGAGCCTTTCTTGTTGCTGCCTCTTCCCATGCTGCCTCTTCTTCTCTGTTCCTTATATAAGTAAGCTTATATAAGAGGCCCAGCTTCTCTCCCAGTCAGCCACAGCCTGATCGAATTGCGCCAGTTAAGTGTTCCAGCTCACCGCTGCGCACCAGGGAGTTATGGACCAGGCAGCCTACGCGTCTCCCCTCCCGGCCACCGTCAGGCTCTGGGATCTGGGTTGGGACAGCCTACGGGATCCGCCAGCAGCGTCACGCAGGCCAGGCACTTTTCACCAATCCCGCCCGAGAGGGGAATGTGTGGCTGGAGTCGCCACCGCGCCCTGCTCCAGCAGGACTGCTCCGGCCCAGAAAGTCCGCTGGAGTCAAACTGTGGCTCAAACTGTGGCTGAGTGTCAGCCTCTCTCACTCACCTCGCCACAAGTCAGAACATGCCTCCCTGCCCGTCCTGTTTTCGACTCCGTTCGCAGACTCCCGCTACCAGAGTTTCCGCGCGTCTCTCTCCTTGCCGAGCCGATGTAGAGGCAGCCAGCCACCGCGCGGCGGGAAACCCAAATCGCGGCTTCCAATGGCGCGGGGTCCAGCCTCGGCAGCAAGGCTTTTCTGTTCCTGTTTTAGCACCAGGACTGCATTCCAAGTTGGTTTCTCTCAGCCGAGTTCGTTCCTGAGTCAGCAGAGCATAACTCCACCAGCTTATGTCTCTTTAGTCCGCACCATACCTGGCTTCTGAGCCTAGTTTTTCAGAGAGCCTCCGGCAGTTGCTGTTATCTGTCCGCCATGTTCTCCCGGAAGTCCCGAGACCTGATACATTCTTGCAAGAGAGCCATTAATCCTTTCTGAAGCTGATACCCTGTGTCCTAAAATGCGTGTTCTGGGCTTCTCAACTTTTCATCAGCATCACACTGGGGACTAAGCCTCAGTATGGTAGCGAAAAACCCTGTTCAAACCACAATGTGGTGCTAGGAACACCTGAAGACATCAGCTGGCTTTCATCTACCTATTTTTCTGTACATATTCGTACTGGCTGTGGCAAGAATATTTCTTTAACCATGCTAAGTAGACACTCTCCAGTCTCACATGGCACATTTACAACTATCCTCTACAGTTCCCCTGTCATAGCTCATGACCCATGGAAGCTACCATCTGGCAGTCTCCAATGCCTTATGTAGCAGTTACACACTGATGAAACCTCTCACAGGAGAGGGGCCAGTCTGAGCTCTGGGAAAATGTCTCTATCAGATGTGTGTCAGGCTGAAGACCGAATGCAGAAAGATGTTGAATACATGTAGAATTCTCTCTGGACTAAGTCGTAATGTGTCCAATTCACAGGGGAAACTGCTCGTGAGTCTCCCTTGAGCTCTGTTCAGAGACCCCTGATTGCAGCATCCAGGGCTTTGGACTGCCTGGTAGCTAATGAACCTAGCCTTCGGCCAGGACTGGGAGGAGACATCTTGACAAAAATTATCTGAATTCAGAGTCAAATCAATCCTATATTGAATATTTGAAAGCATATATTTATCAATTTATTTATTTCCAATCAGCCTAGGGCTCTTGCACTTAATTCAAGTGGAAATCATGAATTGGCAAAATAACACTGGGTGTCAACAGTTGAGACTGTCAGCTTCTGGCCCCTGCACTCTCCCAGGTTCTGGTCTTCGAAGGCTGCTGGTCCCTGGCCCTCTTCAGGGCTAACAGCTCTGATTGTTTATTGTGCTTTCTTTTGAAATAACCATGCTGTCCAAACTATTCAGGATAAGAATCCTGAGTATATTTACGGCACATTTGGAGTCCAGGATACCACACTCCAAATCACAAGCAAGTTTACAGAAACACCAAAGCAAGTCTTTATTTTAACAGAGCCCATGTTGCAGCATGGGGGGTCAACACACAGAGGGGGACCCTCTTGAACTAAACCTGAGAAGTGGCTGGGGGTGCTGCTTATAAAACAGCTACAAGCCCGTGTCAGTGAGGAGCAGGGCTGAAATTAGGGAATCTTCTAGAAGGTTTGCTGTGAGTTGTGGATATGTAAATAAGGGCCCAGATCCCTTCCTTTCTGCTCTTAGCCAAGCCAGAGTGTTCCCTACCCTCTTCAGAAAGGCATCAGCAGTGTCTGAAGTGGCCGGCGTGGAGAGGGGTGCCAGGCTGACCATCTGGATGCACTCAGTTGGAGTGGAGAGTGACAGCTGGATAGCTAAGAAGGGCACTGCTAGGTTCTACTGGGAAGGACGCTGTTAGACAGCCAGGGAGGACACTGAAGCAAACTGTCCCAATCCAGTCAAGGGGTGAGGAGGAGCAGAAGTAAATGAGGGGAGGAACTGACAGCTGCTGGCCAAGCCACGTCCCCATCTTCCAGCCTGCAAAGGGAAAAAATCAATATAGCTTTGCATTGGGAGACAATAGACCAGACCAAAGTCCCCAAGAGCCAAAGGAGTATGACTTTAGTTGAATTTGTGATATTTTCTTCAGACACATTACTGCGCTCCTTCCTGGGTCGTGTTGAACTGTATGGTTTGGCCATTGCCAGATTCTACAGTGAAGCTGTCACCATCAGCTGACATACTTCCATCATGGCTGATGCTGGCTCTGCTAGTCCCACAAGCTCTCCACTACACCCTGTCCTGCATAGACCTCCTAGGGATGACTGGGCATGATGTGCTGCATCCTTCTGCACATGTGGCTACGTCCTGATGCATTGCAGTAGCCCTCCACGTTGAACGTGCAGGGTGAACAAATGAGTTCTTGAGCAAAGCTTAGTGGTACCTAAGTGGCAGCTAACATCTCACCAAAGACCATATTCCCAGAACACCCTTCTGGGCACTGTGTGATTTCTTTTTGTCCTGCTTGCAGGACCATGATTGAAAAATACCATGAAGGTTTACATTTTAAAAAAAAAAATTATTACATTGTCAAGAATGGTCGAATAAATGCTTTGGAAATGAGAGGAGTATTTTGAATATCTTTGAGAGGGTTTAAAGGCAATGTATCTTTTACTGTGACACATTCTAATAATTTTTAAACATTCACCATATTTTTGATCATACTGGGTAAATCCTTCTCCATGACTTCAATTTTTATTTTTATTTTTTTTACTTAGTAGGACATCATTTATAGGCTTTAATATCATGAGAATTCAATCTAGGTGTGCTGTAGGACTGAGTTAGAGAAGAATTATAACATAATCTCTGACTCCCCTCTTTGGCAAACTGATACTCGGTGTGACTTAGTAGTGTCTTTAAAAATTCACAAATGAAGCCTTTTCTGCAAATTAGAATAACTGCATCAACTTACACAATCTTTTTTTTTTTTTTTTTTTTTAGAAAAATACTTCTACTGGGTTTCATTGTGACATTTTCACCCAGGCATGTACTTTGATCACATTTTTATACATACACATACTTTGACCATATCTACCTCCTTTCTATCTACCCCGTACTCCAAAATGAACTATGGAGTATGGCTTCCACAGGTATTCGCATTCCATTCCAGAATCATTTCTTACCTCCTCAGACTCAGAAAGGAAAAGAAGCGCCATTAGAAAAAAGGGAGACGTTTTCTGCTTAATAAATTGGGTGGACCATCCATTCTAACTGAGAGTATTTCAGAAACTTCAGGTTTCAAAAATGTGGGCTGTGCTTTTGTGAAAAAAACCCTTCCAAAATATTGAAAACTAAGATATAAAACCTGTCTTGCCTGTTGACTCTTTACTTGAGATGTTTCCTATTGCATTTTTTTTTTTTTGGTCATTTTCATTTTTATCAGTACCGGGAATCGAACTCATGACCGCCTGCTTGCAAGGCAGGTGCTTATGCCGCTGAGCTAAACCCCCAGCCCCTATATTTAAAATATAACAGACTTGGCTACATTCTAGCTGCAGTGAATGCTCTGCTTTGTGCATCTTGCCACCTGCTGGCAGAATTTACTCCCCTCAAAAATGCTGGTTTGGAAACCTGATTCCAAGAGCTTTAAATACACTTTCTTTCTTGTATTTTAATTCACGAATGAATTGAGATAAAAAAAATCATGAAATCTTTCTTGTATTTTAATCCAGTGCCATTATTTCAAACAACCAAACTTCTATATCCAACAAGTTTTTAGTGTTAGCATTATTGGTAAAATCCCTCCCCCTCTCATTGTATGCTTAAGGAGATATAAAGCAGGGTGATGCTAGGTTGTCCCCCAGGAACAGAGGATAAAGTGTGTACTCTGATGGCTGTGACACTAGACAGAGGATGAGTGAATCAGCCAATAAAGGAAATGGGAAGCCATAACACATGAGGCTGGTTCTGGCTACTTATGTGCAGTGTTCCAGGTTTCTGCTAAGGCCATATTTAACCCGAGGTTGCTGTGAAAGCTGACCTCAACTTCCCTTGGGATGGGGATCACAGTGACCCCTGACTACATGCACATGGGCCAGTTCTGAGATGATTCCTAAACTGAAGGAGAAGAGATATACCTACCTGTATCCATTTTTATTGTATTTCAAAGAAGTTGATAATTTTAGAAATTTTCACATTAAAAAAGGTCTTTCTCTAGAAGCTGAGGGAGGAGGATTCTTTGAGCCTAGACATTTGAGACCAGCCTGGGCAACATAGCAAGACTGTCTTAAAAAACAAAATAAAAACTTCTTTTAATTAAGACCTTTGAAATGAAATATAACAGTGGTAAAAAAGCAAGTTACATTTCTTCCAGCAGCACTAGTTAAAGAAGAGAGTTCTTAGATTTTAGAGCAGGTGATTTGATAATAATTTGTTATCATATCTGGAATTCAAAAGAACTGAGGGATCTTGGTAGAACTGACAAGTACTAAAACATGTATTATTAAAATTGAGGAGTAACTTTAAATGATGATATATCATCAAAATGGTAATGGTACAATAATTAAGGAAACTATTAATGTTGAATTATGCATACATGAAGCCTATAAATTAAATTTTTATTAGCATTATATCATCTGTGCCAGTTTCATTAATACTAAGCTATGAAATAATTATTAAAGTATATCAATTAAATTTTGTTAAAATAGAAATTATAAATTGCTTTAGTATGTCGAATAGAACTTTAAATTCTAATAAAAAGGGTACTATTACTAATCTGTTAAGCTTTGTTAAGTTACTAAATTCTTGAATAGAATGCTTTCTAAGCATCTCAATAGTATTTATATAGAAGTTATGTAAAGTACTGTTGGCTCACAGACAGTGGTGTTCCTTTAAGGATTGGCATTGTCTGATGAATTGAGATAAAATAATCATATCTGTAAAAGAATAGATTATTTTAAGTTGCATTTTGATATCTTTTCATTTCTACATAATGGAACCACCATTCGCTAGATAGTTTTGAAATTCACAATATTGCCTGACATCCTCCTTTGAAATTTTAAGGGATTCGCACAGTGGCAAGCCTTATTGATAGGTTGCAAGATGCTTTATCTGAATATTCAAGTTATTGTCAGTGTGACCGTTTCAGTATAAACCTCGTGGCTGTGTCATATTTGTTGTGTTAACATGATTAAGTTTGAGTTTCATAATAATCTCATTCATTTGGATGTATGCAACCCATTTTACAGAATTTTGAAATTTTGATCATTTTGCAGAAGTATTTCTGAACACTCCTTCTGTGGTGTGTGAGGCACTGCCAGGGGACGGTTCCTGAGACAGAGTTTAAAATACACTATTCCATTCTCTGTGTACCTGTAGTGTGGAAATCCACAACTGTCACACAAACCAGTGATGTATGTTAGACAGAAATTAATAACAAAAACCATGAATTTTGGTACTCTAATTCTGTATAAAATGAACTATAATAGATTTCTAGATTTTTCTTTTTTTGGTACTAGAATTGACTCCAGGAGCATTCCACCACTGAGCTACACCCCCAACTCGTCATTTTTTTTTGCTCTGAGACAGGGTCTTGCTATATTGCCCTGGCTGGCCTTAAAATTTGAGACCCTCCTATTTCAGCCTTCCAAGTAGCTGGCATGATAGGCATGTGCCACCATGCCTGGCTATAATCACTTTTCGATTTTGAAAAGTATGACAGTTTTAATTAGTGACAGGACAGCATCATTTCTATACTGCGGAGGAATCTTCCATGACAATTTACTAGTGGCTAACATATTCCCTTGTATTTTTTTTCTTTATTCAGATTAGAGAGCTAGATAAGAAAATTTTGGAAAGAAGGAGGAGCTGTGCCATGTTGGAGGAGCAAACAGAAGTCATCTAGTGTAGATGAACGCAATCCCTGAGGCCTTTAGGGGGTCAGCTCACCAGGCACTGGTGGGAGGGACCCTCTCCCCCACCTCCAGCAATGCCCTGCTTGTGCTCTTTTGGGTGTACAAGGTTCTCTTCTGGTAATGCTGCCCTGCTTACACATTAGTACAGTTTGAAATTGGGTTCACCGAGTGTTCATCCCTTGTGAGCAGGATCCAGCACCCCAGGGCAGGAGGAAAGTGATTGTTCTGCTTCCCACCTTCCACCCTCACTGGAGAAACAAACCAGCTGGCATTTGATCTCGGACTTCTAGGCACCCACATCGTGAGAAAATAATTTCTGTTTATACATTAGTCAACCTCAGGTAGTTGTTACAGCAGCATACGTGCACCAAGACATGCTTTTGTTTTCAGGATAGAAGCCAAAGTTATTTTGTTTTTATTTCAAGTGCTTTTTCAGTGTCATGAATACTCCAAGGGAAATGCTTTTTCTGGCAGAAATGTCCACTTCTGGTCAGCTGCACTTCTTGCCTGGACAGTTCTCCAACGTGCTATGGGGTAGTCACGTTAGGGGGAGGACAGAGTGCTCAGCCCCTCCATGGTGGCATCTGGCAGTGAGGGTGGCTCTGCGTGTCCCTACCCGATGCCTGGGATGACATCTAAGTGGTCTCAGGGGCTGGCAGTCTTGTGGCATAGGGAGAGGTCAGAAATGATGGAGGAGGGCAGGGAGGAAGGGGAGGAGAGTGGCACCTCCTCCTCACACAGGGGATGGTCAGGCTCAACAGCAGCAGGGAGCAGGGAAAGGGAAGTCGCAGTCCTGAGCCATCCTGTCTGGCTTTCTCATTCCTTCTCAGCATCTATCTCTGCCCAGCACACGCAGGTTAATGGACACATAGGTCAGTCCTGCTGGGGACGAGTTCTTTGTCCTCCCAACTGAAGCACTTGTTTGGTTCCTAACTGCTCCATGCCAGCCTGTGCCCAGGCTTAGAGACTCAGAAGGGCAGATGGGCTGCTCCCACAAGGGAGCACACTGACCTGGTTTTGTCCCCGTGATTACCGTCAGAATGAAATACAGCCAGTGGGAAATGACGTACATGCAGCCTTAAGTAGATTAAACTATTAATAAATGATGGGACCTGACAATATTTTGTAAAATCATGAAATATTTTGATCTAAAATTAAGATCAGGAACTACCAACTCCCCAGCTAGTTTATATGGATTATAGCACCCTTATTTCCAAGCACATATGAAGTGGTAGGTACTAACATCAACAAGTGACATTCACATTTGTCGATGATTGGAACAACTGTACAGAGTAGGGATGGCATCCCCACTTGGGAGGGGCACCGAGAGGGTAAAGGAAGTAAACTGTGACAGAAGGGTTTGTCACAATGTTATAAAAGCGGTAACAGAGGCATCAGAGTCTGTGGGGCTGTACCCTTACCCACAGTCTTGCTCCCCATTAGCAGTGAAGACCCCATGAACCACAGCCATATCTGTGCCTAGGGGACCCAAGACCCTGAGGTGAGCACTCATCTTCATGCAGGACTTGGCATTTGCTCACCTGGCTCTGAAGACCCCTCAGTCTCACTTGCAACATGGTTATTTACATGGTCTGAGCTTGTCCTGGCTTTTGGAAGAGACCAGAAGGCCTAGCTAGGGCCCTGGGGGCATCTTCTCTGTGGTTCAGTTTCTGTGCTTGTGCCCTGGGGAGGGTGTGCCGCAGGTTCCAGCCCTAAGCGACCAAGCAGGAGAGCCACTCTGTGATAGCCTGTGCCAGATGAGTGTTGAGGGGCTTGTGAAGTGGCTAGCATGTTTCTAAGTGTGCTGTCACCAAGTGACAGCATATTAGACACTCTTTCCGTTTGTAAGAATGATAAGATAGCATGGCATGGTGATACACACCTGTAATCCCAATGGGAGGATCAAGACTTAAAAACTTTGCTATGTATAGTGAGGTTGAGGCCATCCTAGACTAAACTGAGTATTAGCTCGAATTGAGAAAATGGCTATAAAAGATTATATAGCAGTTATAACTATAGAATATAGATTTACAGGGCTGGGAGTTTAGCTCAGCAGCATTAAGTGCCTGCCTGGCAAGTGCGAGGTCTTGAGGTCTTTTCCTGGTTAAAAAAAAAAAAAAAAAAAAAAAAAAAGATTTACCTCATTTTGAGGTATAGCATTTATTTTGCTTTCAAAATGACTCAAATTAGCAAATTAAAGAAAAATTTAGTTAACTATCCCTGGAGTTCAGGGACACTTCAGCCCCCAAAGATCATTACTGAGCTTTAAAAAACAAAACAAAATAAAACACTGAGTTCTTATCTTATTACAAGGGGGTGTCGTGGGCAAACATGGGAGACCCTGAAGGTGGAGAGATTTTCCCTTTCTCTTGCTGTGACCTGGATGTGGTGTGTCCTCCCCAAACTCGTGCTGACTTTGAATGTTGTGGTCTTGGAAAGTGGGGCATCCCAGAGGTGATTTGGTGGTGAAGAGGATTAGTATCATTCTCATGGAAATGAGTTCCCCAGAGCAAGTTGTCATGAAGCCAGGTTGCCCAGTCTTTGTGCTATCCTTTGTCTGCTTGTGCTGGCATGAGCCTTCTGCCTCTTGTTATAGGCTGAAGCTGTCTGAGGCCTTCACCAGAAGCCGAGCCAGAGTTATGATCTTGGAACTCCCAAGCTTCCGAGTGGTGGGCCACATAGACTTCCTTCTTTTATAAATATCCCAGTCTAGAGTGTTCTGTTATAGCAACAGGAAGCAGATGAAGATGTCCATAGCAGGTAGGAGCACCTTATAGGGGTTGTGGATTGTTTCAAGACTTGAGAGAGTGACGGGGGGACTCTGGGATCCAAGCTTCACTCCTGGGTCCTCAGGCTGTGTTCTCCTGAGGGCTGTTAACTTCAGTGGGGCTGTGGGTGTGATACACTTTACATAGTAACCAATGTCTACTTGGTGTTCAACAAGTCAAAAGCGACTGTGGTCACTATTTTCTGGTTGTCCTGGTACCAGGTTTGCCAGGAATGAGTTGGGATTATTTGTTAGCAAGGATTTGGGAAGTGCTTGGACACAGATCCAGGGGAGGAGAGGAAGGCCTACTTGTGTTAAGTTTCTGCTCTCAGATGACAAACTACCACTCATTTAGCATCTTAAAACATTGGCCAGGCTCTTCACAGCATGTGCAGCACCCCAACTCTGTGCTCCATCCCCCTTTTATTAGCTAGGTCCTGAGTTTTATCTCTGAGGACACATATGATCTGTCACAAAATGCAAGTCCTACGACACTTTCCCCCAGCTCCCCAACACTCCCCAATGAGTGATCTGTGGAATTTCCCCACCTCCCTTTCCCTGATGCTCACACTTTACCTCAATGGTCCGGTTCAGCTGTCGAACTCTGGCTTGACCTCAAAGCCTTTCCCTAACCTTGTCATCTCTACATCTTTGGTCAGTCTCTGCTTATTTCTTTAGAGCTGAACTTGTCCGCCAAAAGTGAGTCTGTGACACCACACCCAGCCCTCACTTTACCTGGCATTGTCACTTCTTGCCTAACATTTGACTCCTTGGTTCTCTTGGGGAGTCATTTCCAAATGTTTCTCCTCTACCTGACTCACCCAGGACACTTGTCTCAGCCCTTACCTTGAACCTCCCAGAGGGACTCAGCACACCTGTGTCCTCTCCACAGTGTCTGAGCTCTGCATTGATCATCCCTGAGGAACACGCCCTGCAGTGAGACTTGTCCCTTGTGCTCCTCCAAGGCTCTGGTCACCTCTAGCAAGTGTGACAGCTTCTCCACCATCCCACCTGGGCCTCACACCTACCATCCCCATCCCTCAGCAGGAGGCTCCTGGCATCCCTGCATCTCCCAGCCTGGTCAGAATGAGGAATGCCTTTGGCAGTGCATGTGAGAAACAGGATAAATTGGAGGTACTAGGAGCCCCTCATTTCTCAGGTGGTCTTGAACTTAAGTTAGTTTCTTCCCTAAATTCAAAACATCCAAAGTTGCTTCCCAGCTGCTTACCAGCCTGGCATGATTTTCTTCATCCTGTCTTAATTACTTTCCTTATTGCTGGGACACAATATCTGATGTCAATAATTTAAAAGAAGGAGAGGTTTAAATTGGCTCATGTTTTAAAGTCTCAGTCCTGGAATGGTTGGCTGCCGTAAACCAAAGTGGTATGGCAGAGAGGCCTGGTGATCAGGAAGCAAAAAGCAAAAGGAGAAGATGGGGAGGAGATAAATCCTTCCAGACCCACCCACAGGCACACGCTTCCAAGCAGGCCTCATCTCCTCATGGCAAGTCAGCTATAATCCCAGTAATCCCTTCTGAGAGTCCCACTGACGAAGATAGAAGGCCTTTTGGGGGACGTCTTGATAGAAACCATAATACCCCCATCAGTCTGGTATCTACATCTGGGCTCACCCCTATATTCGTGAACAACATCAGGCAGGTGGGGCCTAGATATATTTCCCAGGCATAGCATTGCTGGTTTTTAAAGAGTATGTTCCCTGCCCAAGATTACTGAGCTGAATACTGATATGTTGCTGGAGGGACTTGGGAGGGGGAAGATGTGGAAATCAGGATAGATCTGGGTCTGTTTCAAACTTGATTTTCCATCAAGCTAAAATGTGCAGCTCTGAGTTACAGCGGCAAGCAGGAAGACTACTTAGGAAATGGACAGAAATTATTTTCAGGATTGATGTAAGAGAAAAACAGAAGAGATGTGGGATGTCAGGGGCCAGGTGTCAGGAGCAGGAACCAGCAAAGGGCAAGGTCAGGGCAGAGGCGACAGCGATACGTGGACTTCTAGGAGGATGTGAACATTCCCGAGCAGGGTGAGTGACAGGAAGAACGGTGTCTAAGAAATTGCTCTCCACTTTCCTCTCACACCTTCCTGGCGGCGTCCCCTCAAAGGACTCTAGGCAACGTCATCAAGCCTGCTCCCCCTAGGGCTGAGCATAACTTGAGTGCAGCTCAGCTGGACTCGGCCGCAGGGAAATTTCCTTTTCCCCACAGCCCCTCTCCATCTACCAAAGGAGAAACCACATCTGGTTTGCAGAGCTGATTCCCTGATGGCAGGAAGAGTACACCTTGCTTTCCTGTGCTTCGCAGATCTGCAGGTTTTAAATGTTGACACTTTTGTCCAACAACTATATCAGGCAATTCTGTCTATAACAATTCTATCCCTAACAGTGCGTGTTCATTTTATGTCTTAAAATATTTAACTTTTTCATTTTTACAGCTGTTATGGTGGTTTGTGATAAGGGATTTTTAAAATTTGTTTTGGTACTGGAGATTGAACCCAGCGGCCCTCTACCTCTGAGCTACATCTCTAGTGTTTTTTTGTTTTTTATTTTAAGACAGGATCATACTAAGTTACCCAAGGTGCTCTCAAACTTGCAATCCTCTACCTTCAGTGTCCTGAGAAGCTGGGATTACAGGTGTGCACCACCACGCCCAGCTCCAGTGATCTTTGATGTTACTATTATACTTGTTTTGGGAAACCATGAATTGTGCCCGTTTAAGACAGTGAGGTAATCAACGCATACTGTGTGTGTTCTGATTACCTCATTAGCTAGCATCTTTGCAACCCCATCTCTCTTCCTCTCCTCAGGCCTCCCTATTCCCTAAGACACAAGATAGAAACTAGGCCAATGAATATTCTTACAACATCCTTTACATGTTTAAGTGAAAGAGAGTCACACATTTCTCACTTTAACTCAAAACTTAGAAATGATCAAACAGATGACGAAGGCATGTGGGAGACCTTTGGCACTGAACAGGGAGCCAAGTTGTGAATACAAAGGCAAACTTCTTGAAAGAAACTAAAAGAGCTGCTCCAGTGAATATGGAAATAATAAGAAGCAAAAACAGCCTCATTGCTGATAGAAAATGTCTGTGCTCTGGACAGAAGATCAAACGAGCCACTATATTCCAAAGCCTAATCTATAACTGCACTTCTCATGAGGCTGAGAGAGGCGAGAAGCTGAAGAAGACAGTCTGAAGCCAGAAACTTGGTTTATGTAGTACAGGGAAAGAAGCCATCCCCACAGCATCCAAGTGCAAATGGAAGCAGTGAATGTTGGCTGAGGGGCTGCAGTGGGCACCCCAAAAGTCCAGCACAGAAAGGCAGGTTTTCAGAGTGGATGGAGAGGCTGTTTTTGGGAGAAGATGCCGTTTGGCACTTTAATAGCTAGAAAGGAGCTAACACTTGGCTTCAAAGCCACAGGGAATGGGCCAGCTCTCTTGTTAGGGCTTAAGGCTGCTGGTGACCTAAGCTGAAGCCAAAGAGCACTCACCACCCTGACTGACCTGGGGCCCTTAAGATCAATACAAATACACTCTGTCTATAAAGGGAACAGCAAGGCCTGGATGACACACATCTGTTTATAATATGGTTTATTTAATATTTTAAGTCCACCATTGAGGCCTACTGCTCAATTTTCATTTGAAAATATTACTGCTGGTTGCCCGTGCACCTGGTCACCTAAGAGCTCAGATGGAGATGTGCGGTGAGATTAATGTTGTTTCCCTTCCTGCCAACAGCATCTGTTCTGCATCCCACGGGTCAAGGAGCAATTTTAACTTTCAAGCCTCATTATTTGTAAAATGCATTTCACAGGGCTCTTGCTATGATAGATAGTGAATCTTCTGATAGACCTGGGCATAGCAAATTGAAAACCTTCAGGAAAGGATTCACCATTCTAGATGCCATTGAGAATATTCAAGATTCATGGGAGGAGGTCAAAGCGTTAATATTAATAGGAGTTTGGAAGAAGTTAATTCCAATCCTTGTGGATGACTTCGAGGGGCTCAAGACTTCAGCAGAAGAAGTAACTACACATGCAGTGGAAATAGCAGGAGAATTAGAAGAGGAGCCTGAAGGTGTGACTGAACTGCTGGCCTCTCACAATAACACCAATGGAAGAAGCCCAGCAGCTTACGGATGAGCAGAGGCAGTGGTTCCCAGAGACGGACCTGCTCTTGATGAAGATGCTGTGAACACTGTTGAAATCACAGTGAAGGACTTAGAATCTTCTATAAACTCAGTTGACAAAGTAGTTGGCAGAACCACTACTCCAATTTTGGCCAAAATGCTGTCATATAGTACCATGTGCTACAGAAGAATCAAGGGATGTGACAAACGTCACTGTTGTCTGTTCTTAAACTGTTACCATAGGTGCCTTGGCCTCAACTGCTACCTCAGTCTGCAGCCATCGGCATTGAGGCAAGACCCCTCCCACCAAAAAGATTACAGCCTCGTGAGGGCTCAGATGAACCTTAGCATGTTTTTAAATTAATATTGGTACATTCCTTTGTAGACATAGTGCCACTGCACACTTAACAGACTGCAGAGTATAAAACTAACTTTCATGTGTACCAGGAAACCAAAATCTACCTGATTTGCTTAATTGTAGCATGTGTTTTATTGTGGTGGCCTAGAACAGAACCCACTGCATCTCCGCAGTGTTCGTGTATGTGCTTTGAATTCCTTGTTGAGAATTATGTGTGATCATAGAGTCCCAAGAAAAGACCTGGGCAGTGAGAAAAGGCAGATGGGATGCAGCACTGTGAATGCTGAGGACACTTAGGGTCCCTCTCCAGAGCAGGACCAGCCCTCTGACATGGAGCCGCAGCGAGTGGGGGCTCCGATCACTCACGGCAAGGCCAAGTTCAGGGACTAACTGAGAAGTTAATGATTTCACGATGGGTAGACTTTTATTTTCATAAATAATACAGTTTCTATGGTTTGAATGTGTTCTCCAAAGTTCACACGTTTACAACCTAATTTCCCAGTTCATATGTTATTGATATTGGAAGGCAGGGCCTTTGGGAGGTAATTAGGATTAGAGGAGGCCATGAGGATGGAGCCCCATGAGGAGATTAATGGCTTTATAAGAAGATGATGATGCCTTGAGTAGACTGCCCTTCTCACCATTGGTTGCCTGTGTTAAAATGCAGCAAGAAGTCCCCCTTCTCAGTTGCCAGCACCGTGTTCTTAGCTCCTCAACCTCCAGAACCGCAAGCTAAAAAGTCTCTATTCTTTAAAAATTACCCAGACTTGGGTGTTTATTTTATAGCGACAGAAATGTTCCAAGACATCAATAAACACAAGCCCTAGGTTGGCTTGTTGTGGAGAAGGTAAATAAATACCTGTTATTTTTATGGTGGTGGTCTCAAACCCTCGCTTATATGATTAAAACGCACTTGTCACTTGGTCTATCTATGTAATCCACTTATTTCTCACTCAGTGAAATAGTCATTGCATTTTCCATGTTTCTGGGCGTTGGAGATCAGCTGCTACAGAGAAGTGAAATGGTGTTGGGGAAGCCTACATTTTAGTAGGTGACAAACCTGATGCACTAAAAGAATGACAAGTTATCTTCAGGTGATTACACAATCTTGCCATGCAAGAGCCCACATGAGGACTGAGAGGGAAGGGACACAAGATGTTTTCTCGGACATTTGTTGGAGGATTAAATCAACAGTGACAAACTCACCCATGAAGATCAGGTGACTTGTTCTTTAGCACTGTATTTCTGAACAGCTTCCTCTGGCCTAGGCCAGCAGTGCTCACTCTTTCCAAGTGACATCCAAGATCTTCTTCTTTTTTTTTTTTTTTTTATTTAAGAGGAAAAAGAGAAAAACACAAAACAAACTAAAGCGGCGTAAGGGTACACGCAATACAGAACTACAAAACAAAACAAAACAAAACAAAACAAAACAAAACAAAACAAAACAAAACACCATAACAGTAAGAAATTACCTGCTAGTAGATTACACACTATTTTCTTGAAAACAGTTCCTCAAATCACAGTATCAAAGAACACAAGGTGGACATTCAAACAGGGAGACTGCAAACAGCTGTGTTCAATGTTCCAAAAACATTGATAAAGTCAGCTATTTAACACCCCCAAACACACTTGCTGTTATATCCGTTAGAGCTCTTTTTCTTTTTTTTTTTTTCCCTCTCTTTTTAACATCCAAGATCTTCTTGAAGACTACTGATCTCTACGACATCAGGAACATTTTGTTCAGACAATACCAATCCTACCAAAGGCCAAGGAGAATGGTTGCTATGGTTTGAATGTGTTCCCCAGGTCCATATACTGAAAAAAAATTTCAAGCATATGTGCCGAAGTGAGCACTATGTATTGAAAACTTGAACCCCATTGCACCAGTACTAGGAAGTGAGACCCTTCAGAGATGGTGTTGAAGATCATGAAGTCTCTGCTCTTAGAGTTGGATTAATGGTATCATGGGAGTGGGTTCATTATCACAAAAGTGAGTTTTCCAGGAAAGAAAGTTTACTCCTCTGTAGCACATGCACTCCCTCTTTTTTTAACCATTTAATGCCTTCTCTATTATGATGCAGGAAGAAAGCCCTCATCAGATGTAGCCCCACAACCTTGGACTTCCCAGTCTCCAAGAACTGTGAGCCAAATGAATTTCTGTTCACTATAAATTATATACTCTGCAGTAGTCTGTTGCAGCAGGATAAAATGAACTAGAACAATCACCAACATGACAATGGTGTGAAAGGGAGCTCTAGGTCTAGGGAGCCTGAGCCTGAGTCCTGCTTGGCATTCCAGGCACATGGATCTCTGTGCTGAGCTGATTTGTGCCTCTCAAACATACTCAGATATTTATGCACACTCTCAGGACAAAACGACTTCATTAGGTATAGATGTCACATGAGGTCTTTTGTGAATACCCTGGTCATATCCCGATCAAGAGGTATTTCAAACTTTGAGATGATGATGTTAAGTTTGAACTTGAGAATACATAATAAACACTCTTCTAACAATTTCACATCAATCTTCCGACTCACCACAAGGCAAGCAATACAGTACGATCATCTGTGACCTGTCAGCCATGTTAGTGGTGAACTAGTCCTTCATGTGAACCTTAGGTTCCTTTTCTTTGAATTATTTCAGCTCTGGCTGGGAGTGTTGAGTGAGCCAATGAGCTAATGTGTAAAGAGATCACTGTGGGGCAGGCATCCAATAAATGTTTTTTTGTTAATTCAGAGAACACAAAAGCAGGACTTAGAACCTTTGGAAATAAACAGGCTGCATACAGAACTTGGGGTTTCCAGGTGCAAGTCCTCTCATCACTTCATAGCTTGTTTATGTATCAAGATTTAAGGACAGACAGCCACACTGTCACCTAAAATGATGTCTGTGAACAGGAGAGACACTGTTTCCCTTGCAACTAGTTGGAGGCATAGGACAGAGTGTTTGCAGATTCAGTATGCACAGGAGCTAAGGCTGCCATTCTTTTTTTAAAAAAAATTTTATTTTGGAGGTAGTAAAAACTCAACAGAAAAAGACAGAACAAAGCAGTCAAGACAATGCAGTGAAATCGGTACAGAACTTCACAGCAGGGTACCTGGGATAACAGTAATAGGAACCATAATATATCTCGTTATCTTCACAATAGTTGTCCAGTCAACTTGGTAGAGCAAATCCAACCAAAACCAGAACATTATAAAACCAATTGAAAGAGAATATTGAATAGAGGAAAACAATTAATCATAGTGAAACACAACAGTGAAAATAACATTTGAATTCAAACAGAAGATAGGAGGAAATCTCCGACAGTCTCTTACTTTCTGGTCTCCTTGCCTCCTGCCTTCTCTTCCCCTGCCCTGGGGCTGTACACAAAGGCCATTGGGATGAGCTCTGTGCCCGAAGGCGGCCCACTGCCATGAGCTCTGTGCCCATGGGTAGCCCTGTGGCCGAATCGTGTCATGTGGGGCCTGGCAGGTTCTCCTTCAGCTGAGGAAGGGCCGGGACTGAGCTCAAAGCCCCCTCTGCCTGCACCAGTCTCCCAGAGTCCTGGCATGAGAGGCTTAAAGCTAAAGGCCCCGCCTAGAGATGGATCCGCTCTCAACAATCCACTAGGCTTCACACATTCCCTGGGAAACTGCAGTTTCCCTTCTCTGGAGCCTCTTCCAATCAAACCATGAGGCTTGAGATTCACCACATTCACACCACCTGGCCTTTCCACAGGGCCTTTGGTGTTGGGGCTGGTGTGTGTCTGCTCTTGTAACCTCTCCAAGCTCAGGAGGTCATCTGCCCCCCTTTGGCAGGTAAGTAGCTGGGAGCATTCGATGGATGACAAGCTGACAGACAAAAGCATGTGGCATCTTCTCACCATCCAGAGATACCACAGTGTTTTTCAAGAGGTGTAGGCCGATAGCTTCAGGCAGGCTGCTCCCCTCCTGGCTCTCAACATTGAGTCAGGAGCATGTGTGGATCTTGCACATGAACGCACACACGTAGCGTCCCTTTCCCTGCCTCACCAGAATCATCACACACAGGATCTGGGGCATCACACCTTTGACAGCTCTTGCAATGTGCCCCAGTGGGGCTGCATCTCATCCCCAGCCAGTCTCTACACATTGAATTTCTTCACAGTCACAGGGGACACAATGTAAACTGACTCAGGAACACAGTGTCTAGAAACCAGAGTCCCAGCATCTTATAGGGCCTAGCGGCATGGCAGCCCTCTATGTTCTCCTGAGAAGCAGAAGCACTCAGCCCATGCATCTCAGGAAATGACCAGTCCCTTTTCAAGTCAAATGACTCCCTTTTCAAGCGTGGCTAAACCTTAGAGAGTCTGCATTTCATTCTGTGTCTCTATGTATATTTCTCTCTCTCTGTCTGACTCTCTGTCTCTCTGTCTGTCTGTCTGTCTGTCTGTCTCTCTCTCTCTCTCCCTCTATGTGTCTACATGTATGTCTGAGTTTCTGTGCGTATGTAGGTGTCTTTGTGTGTATGTGTTTTCGCCTGTGTGTTTGGGAGTGTTTTAAGTGTGTTTGCATGAGTGTGACAAGATGTGTTTTAGTCCATGTGTCTGTGTGTGCATATGTCTGTGTGTGCCTGTGAAGAATTTTGGGCTTGACTATGCGTAGGGCCATCTCCATCCCAGGACAATGGCATTAAGGAACATCCACAGGCCTTTCTGAGGTTTGCCACCAATCCTGCGGCTTGCACGTCGGCCCCACTGGGTCAGAACTTGCCACTGTCCTGCCACAGATCACCAGAGCTACCACCTCCACTTGCGGTAGTCTGTGTCAATGAAGGTGGCACAAGCCCCTCGTTCAGGGCTGGAGATCCAACTTCACAGGCCAGTCTCATAGGGATTGTCTCATCCTTGAAGAAGAGAGGGAGAGCCCAAGTGAAAGGCGAGAGGGCGTTCACACTCGGAAGGGGCTTGAGCTCTCTTGCTTAGGGCAGCGAGGAAAGCAACACTGCTCCCTAGGCACTAGCCTCAAAGCACTGTCTTGCCCTGTGTGTGTGTTCAAGCAGTTGGCGACACCTACTGGGAGCTTTGTGTTGGGCAGGCTAATGCGTGTTTAAGCCTCGGAAATTCCTAAGATGGGAAGAAGTGCTGGCTAGGAGAATTGTGATTTTCTTTCCCTGGCTAGGGCTCTAGCAGAGGCTGGTTTCATCTGCAGTGACCCTTGCCTTGTGAGTCCCTGTGCCCTCGTCCCTGGCAAAGCCCGGATGGTCCAGTGGCCAGGCTTCTGGCAGTCTTGAGTGAAACTGTTGTTCTTGCACTCACACTCTTGGTGAATGGAAGGCTTTTGAGATGCAATCACTGCAGAGGATCCAATTGGATGTCTCCTGGGAGCTTTCAAGAGATGCTCCCAGGTCAGGTTCCCCCGTAGGTGGTTCTGTCACTGGTACCATCCTCTCCCAATTGGCATATCATCCGTTCTCACACATAAAACCCTTTCCCTCTGTCAGCTTGTGGCGGTCCACACAGATATTCCTGACTAGCAAAATGGTCATTTTTTGGACAATCCCTCTGAGCCACGTACTGAGGGTCTATGTCTGCGTGAGGCTTGTGCACTGTGATATGGGAAAGTGCCCAGTGGGACTTCCAGGACTATTTTGTGCCTAGAAAGAAATAATTGGGGAATCTGACTTTAAAATGGCAATGGTCCATGACCAGGTAGGAGAAATAAATCTTTAATAAAGGAGGCAAGTGGAGAGCTAAGCTCCAGGGAAAGTAAAAGCCAGGGGCAGAAGAACTGTGCATAAGCGCAGGATTGGGACTTGCCCTCAAGGCAGGGCCTTGGGTTGAGTGCCCGCCACTCCCTTCCCTCCAGGGAAACATAGTCAGAAGTGCAGGTTTCCCCTCTAGAGAGAGGTTCTCTGGATATTCCCTGGGAGAGTCAGGCCTGAGTTTCTCCTCCTTCGGGAACGGAGTGTCTGGTAATTTCGCATGGTCTTGGCCATGAGAGGGGCGACTTCCTTCACGATGGGCCTCCTGCTGTTGGGCACTGGAAACATAGCAGGGCTGAGATGGGCACTGGCATGCGTCTGAGTGGCAGGATTCACGCAGCCTCCTCTGCTGTGGCTGCCACTGCTGGTGAGGCGCATTTGGGTTCCTGAGGGGTGCTGTGCAACATGGACCTCGGCTTTAGGCAAGACCCTTGCTGGTGCTGCTGCTGCTGCTGTAAGGCTGCCACCCCTTCTGATGCTCCTTTTGATCGTCCCCCTTGTGCTTTGTCCTCCTCCTGCCCTTCCTTGGGCTCCCTCCACTCCTCTGCATCCTGGTCCTGCTCCCGTTTCCCTTCCTATCACACTCCTTTCATCTCTTGCTCCTCCTCTTTCTCCTGCTCCTCCCAGTGCAACCTTCTGCTTCTGCCTGGGTGCAGGCAGTGCTCATAGGGAGGAGCTGGCTTTGGTAGGCTTCGGGCTTCTGGCCCTAATTTTGGATACTGCTGGTCATGTCTTGCAGTTGCTGTCCTCTGGCATCTTGAAGCTGCAGGTAGCTGCCCGACAGGATGCTTGCTCCCTGTCTCTTGGCCCATAAAGTGTCTGTGACAATGCAGTTTCCATAAATGATCTGTCTTCTCTTTTTAAAAAAAAATTAGAAGAAAGAAGGAGATTGAGACAAAAGAGGACATAACAGCATAATAACACAGGTCAGAACAGAACAACTTAAGCAACATAGTGTTTCAGATAACCTGACTTAACAGTAGTTACCATAGTGTCTCTTTCCTTGAAATATTTGAGTATAACTTTGTATATTATAGCATCAAAAACAACATGATAGTGTAAAACCATTCAAGAGAATGAAAGTATTACAGGGTATTTAGAACCAACTGACAGAAAACAAACAATGGTTTCTGTATTATCTCATTGTCTATATAAAATTTTGTTTATACTATCACATATAATAAAATCCAATAAGATACAACATGATAAACTGATGGAGACAGAAGAACAAAAGTGTCATGGGACTTCCAAACAAGATGATATTAAATGAGCACTAGCTATTATATTGTCTTGTTTTCTTCAAAATAACTGTTCGTACCATCACAGACAATAAAATCAAACAACCCAGAATAAAACCATTCCAATTAATGAATTAAAACATTATAAGGATTCAAAGCAATATAATGGGGAATCATGTTTACCACATACTTTTATGTATTCTTACCATTCCTTATACTAGGGAAGCCTTTATTAATAAATATGTCAATGTGATCATTCTTTATAGCTGAGTAGTACTCCATTGTATAAAAATACCACAACTTTTTAATCCATGCCTCAGTTGATGGACACTCAGGTTGTTTCCAGGATCTAGCTATTACAATTGTGCTGCTATAAACATGGATGCACATATATCACTGTGGTATGATGTTTTCAGTTCTTCTGAGACTATGCCTAGAAGTGGAATAGCTGGAACAAATGGGACTTCCAATCCCAGCTTTTTGAGAAATCTCGACTGACCTGCACAATGGTTGCACCAGTCTAGACTCCCACCAACAGTGCAGGAGAGATCCTTTTCCCCCACAGCCTCTCCAGCATTTGTTGTTGGTAGCTTTCTTGATCCTGGCCATTCTTTCAGGACTGAGATGGAATCTCAGTGTGGTTTTAATTTGTATTTCTCTAATGACTAATGATGATGAACGTTTTTTCATGTATTTATTTGCCATTTGTATTTCTTCATCTGAGAAGTGTGTATTCATCTCAGATGCCCAGTTTTGGATTGGATCTTTGAATTTTGGGGGTCTGTTTTTTTTAAAATTCTTTATATATTTTAGACAGAAATTCTTTGTCTGAGGGACAGTTCACTAAGATTTTTTTTCCCAGTTTGTGGGTTTTCTTTTCACTATGCTGGATATTTCTTTTGACGTGCAGAAACTTTCTAATAAGAGGCGATCTCAGTTATTGATTCTGGGAAGTATTTCCAGTGCAGTTTGATTTCTGTTCATGAATTCTTACCTACCACTATATCTTCAAAGCTTTTACCCAATTTGTCTTCCAAGAGATTTAGTGTTTCTGTTTTAATATTCAGATCTTTGATCCATTTAGATTTGAATTTAGTACATGGTGATAGGCATGGGTCTAGTTTTAGTTTTTGGCATATGGAGAGCCAGTTTTTCCAACACCATTTATTATAGAGACTGTTGTTCTTCCAGTGAACATGTTTGGCTCCTTTATCAAAAATAAGGTGGTTGAGTGTGTTTGTAGTTGTGGTTGTACCTTCTAATCTATTCCATTGATCTTCGGCTCTGTTTTTATTCCAGTACCATGTTGATTTTACTACTGTTGCTTTGTAGTATAACTTCAAGTCAGGGATTGTGATGCCTCCTGCCTTGCCTTTGCTGCTTAGAACTGTCCTTGCTATTCTAGGTCTCTTCTGGGTCCAGATGAACTTGAGGAGTTATTTCTCTAGATCCATGATGAATATTGATAGTATTTTTATTGGGATTGCATTGAATCTGTATAGCAGTTTTGGGAGAATGGCCATTTTCACAATATTTATTCTTCCTATCCATGAGCAAGGGATGTCTTTCCATTTTCTGAGATCATCTTCAATTTCTTTTTTCAGTGCATTATAATTTTTCCTATATAGGTCTTTTACTTCTTTTGTGAGAATAATTCCTAAATATTTCATTTTTTTTGGTTGCTAGTATGAAGGGTGTGGCTTCTCTTATTTCTCTGTGATTTTGTTGTTAGTATATAGAAATGCTATTGATTTTTGAGTATTGATTTTTTATCCAGCTACATTGCTGAATTTATTTATTATATCTAGGAGTCTTTCAATGGGGTTTTGGGCATCTTCTATGTAGAGTATCATGTCGTCTGCAAATAATGATAATTTAACTTCTCTTCCTATCTTTACGTCTTTTATTTCTCTCTCTTGTCTAACTGCTCTGGCTAGTACTTCCAGTATTATATTAAATAGGAGCAGTGATAAGGGACATCCTTGTTTTGTGCCTGATTTTAAGGTAAAGGCCTTCAGTTTTTGGCCATTTAGTATGATATTGGATATTGGTTTGTCATAGATGGCCTTTATTATATTGAGGTAAAGACAATCTATTCCAATTTTCTGTAAGGTTCTTATCATAAATGAATGTTGGGCCTTATCAAAAGCTTTTTCTGCATCTATAGAAATGATCATGTGATTCTTACTTTTGTCTTTATTAATATGGTAGATTACATTTATTGATTTATGTATGTTGAACCATCCCTGGATGCCTGGAATGAATCCCACTTGGTCATGGTGTATAATCTTCTTGATGATTTGCTGCATCCTATTTGCCAATATTTTATTGAGGATTTTTGCATCTGTGTTCATTAGGGAGATTGGTCTATAGTTCTCTTTTTTAGTCGGGTCTTTCTCAGGTTTTGGTACTAGAGTAACATTTGCTTCCAGGAATGACTTAAGAAGGATTGCTTCCCTTTCAATTTCATTGAAGAGTTTGAGGAGTGTCAGCAGTAAGTCTTCTTAGTATTTCTTGTAGAATTCTGCAGTGAATCCGTCTGGGCCTGGGCTCTTCTGTGTAGGTAAGTACTTAATTACATTATCAATTTCATTAATAGAAATTGGGTTATTCAGCAGTTTTATATCTTCTTGACCTAGCTTTGGTACTGCATATGTTTCTAGGAATCTTTCTATTTCTTCTGTGCTATCAAACCTATGAGAATAGAGGTTTCCAAAATAGGTGTTGATGATTTTCTGTATTTCTACAGAGTCTGTAGTGATTTTACCTTCTTCATTCCTTATTGAATGAATTTGAGCATTTTCTCTCCTATTTTCAATAAGGTTGGCTAGGGGCTTATCAATTTTATTTATTCTTTCAAAGAACCAATTCTTTGATTCATTGATTCTTTGGATTGTTTTCTTAGTCTGTATTGCATTAATTTCTGTTCTGAGTTTTATAATTTCCTCTCTTCTTTTGCCTTTGAGATTGACTTGCTCTTCTTTTTCTACATGTTTGAGGTGTAACATCAGGTTATTTATTTGTATTCTGTTTTCCTGATGTGGGAACTCAGTGCAATAAATTTTCCTCTGAGGACAGTTTTCATTGCATCCCACAGATTGCGGTAAGTTGAATTTGTATTTTTGTTTGCATGTATGTATTGTTTAATTTCTTATTTGATTTCCTCTGTGACCCACTGATTACTCAAAGGTGTGTTATTCAGTTTCCATGTGTTTGTGGGATTTTTGCAGTATCTTTTATGATTAATTTCTAATTTCATAGCACTATGATCCGATAACATGCATGAGATAATTTAAACTCTTTTGCATTTATTTAAATATGTTCTGGGGGTTAATATGTGATCTATTTTAGAGAATGTCCCATGTACTCCTGAGAAGAATGTGTATTCTGATGCTTTTGGATGGAACACTCTGTGTATATCTATGAAGTCCATTTGTTCTCATGTGTGATTCAGTTCTGTTATTTCTGTGTTGAATTTCTGTCTGGTTGATCTGTCCCTTGGTGTCAATGGTGTGTTAAGGTTTCCTCTTATAATTGTGTTACTGATAATTTGGTTTTTCATTTCTGTTAATACTTGCTTTATATAACTGAGTGTTCTGGAATTTGGTGCATATATATTTAAGATAATTATCTCTTCCTCTTGAAGTTTTCCCCTAACCAGTATGTAATGACCTTCTTTATCTCTTCTGATCATTATTGGTTTGGAGTTCACATTGTCTGCAAACAGAATAGCTTCCCCTCCTTTTTTTTGGTTCCTATTGCATGAAGCATTGTTTTCCATCCTTTGACTTTCAGTCTGTGAGTATCCTTTTGGGTTAGATGGGTTTCTTGTAGACAGCATACGGTTGGATGTTGTTTCTTGATCCATTCTGCCAGTCTGTTTCTTTTAATTGTTACATTGAGACCATTTACATTAATGGTTATAACTGTTATATGTTGGTTTATTATGTACATGTTATCTTTCTGCTGTTGAATCTTTACCTTTTTGTTGTGGTTAATTGTAGTGGTATTTTCCTAAGTGTATCTAAACTGTCTTTCAATATTCTTTGCAGGGTTGGCTTGGTGATCATGAATTTCTTCAGCTGTTCTTTGTCATGGAAGTATCTTATTTCTCCATAGATTTTGAAGGACAGTTTTGCAAGGCATATCAGTCTAGGTTGGAAATTATTTTCCTTTAGGATCTGAAATACTTCACTCCATGATCTTCTTGACTTTATTGTTTTTGCTGAGATTCTGTGATTATGATAGGTTTTCCTTTATAGGTGATTTGTGTTTTCTCTCTGACAGCTTTTAATATTCTATTCTTGTGTTGGATTTCTGGGATGGTGATTCTTATATGTCTGGGTATAGTTTTATTTTAATTATGACTATTTGCAGTCCTATATGCTTCACTGATCCTGATGTCAGTTTCCATTCGTGTTTGGGAAATTTTCAGCTATTACTTCTCTAAATATCCTCTTGACATCCTTTATGTTGTCCCCTTCTTTTTCATTTATCCCTATCAATCATATGTTGTTTTTCTTTGCATTATCTTGCAGCTGTTGAATTGTTATTTCCTGATTCCTTGTTATTTTTAAAAGATCTTGCCTTTCCTGATTACTAGCTGCAATCCTGTCTTCGAGGTCTGAAATTCTATCTTCACTTTCATTGAGGCAGTTTTTACAACTTTAAATGGAATTTTTTATTTCTTGTATATCTCTTTGCATCTGCTTTATGTATTCTGTTTCTTATATTGTTCATCCAGGGATTCTACCTTTTTGTTTAGTTTCTCCAATTTTTTAATTGTGTCTTCTTTAGATATGTTCAGCATCTCTTTCATTTCTTTTATCATTTTTTTTGTCTTTTTCCTTTTTATCGGTACCAGGGATTGAACTCACGACTGCCTGCTCACAAGGCAGGCGCTTATGCTGCTGAGCTAAATCCCCAGCCCCTATCATTTCTTCTTTTACCTGGGAGATTATTTCTAGTTTGAATTCCTTTAAAGCTTCCTGGAGTTGCTTCTTTATTTCAGTTGATATTATTTCAGGTATTTCAGGTGTATGGCATATATTTTCTTCTATGTACATAGTTCCTAAGGTTTCTTAGGATGGGTTGGAGGTTTGAGATTGCATTTTGATCTTTTGCTTTGTCATTTTCCTATATTTCTGTGCTTCAAGTGTTGTTCCAAGGCTTCCCCTGGATGTGCTGGGAATCGTCTCCTGTGCCCTAGGCTCCTGGGACTGAATGGAAGTTGCTGAACCTGGTCCAGTTAGGCCCTCAGGCCCTCCTGTGCCACCTTTTGTGTTTCAGGTAGCTGGACAGGCACCTAACCACTGTGGGTGATGGGCCAAAGCTCTCCTTGGGCAAAGACCAATGCCCTGGAACTCACTTCACCTCCTCTCAAATTCCTGAGATGGGAAGAAGTGCTGGCTAGGAGACTTGTGATTTCCCTGGCTAGGGCTCTAGCAAAGACTGGTTTCATCTGCAGTGACCCTTGCCTTGTGAGTCCCTGTGCCCTCGTCCCTGGCGAGGCCTGGATGGTCCAGTGGCCAGGCTTCTGGCAGTCTTGAGTGAAACTGTTGTTCTTGCACTCACACCCTGATGAATGGAAGGCTTTTGAGATGCAATCACTGCAGAGGATCCAGGCGGATGTCTCCTGGGAGCCTTCAAGAGATGCTCCCAGGTCAGGCTCCCCTGTAGGTGGTTCTGTCACTGGTACCATCCTCTCCCAATTGGCATATCATCCATTCTCACACATAAAACCCTTTCCCTCTGTCAGCTTGTGGCGGTCCACACAGATATTCCTGACTAGCAAAATGGTCATTTTTTGGACAATCCCTCTGAGCCACGTACTGAGGGTCTATGTCTGCGTGAGGCTTGTGCACTGTGATATGGGAAAGTGCCCAGTGGGACTTCCAGGACTATTTTGTGCCTAGAAAGAAATAATTGGGGAATCTGACTTTAAAATGGCAATGGTCCATGACCAGGTAGGAGAAATAAATCTTTAATAAAGGAGGCAAGTGGAGAGCTAAGCTCCAGGGAAAGTAAAAGCCAAGGGCAGAAGAACTGTGCATAAGCGCAGGATTGGGACTTGCCCTCAAGGCAGGGCCTTGGGTTGAGTGCCCGCCACTCCCTTCCCTCCAGGGAAACATAGTCAGAAGTGCAGGTTTCCCCTCTAGAGAGAGGTTCTCTGGATATTCCCTGGGAGAGTCAGGCCTGAGTTTCTCCTCCTTCGGGAACGGAGTGTCTGGTAATTTCGCATGGTCTTGGCCATGAGAGGGGCGACTTCCTTCACGATGGGCCTCCTGCTGTTGGGCACTGGAAACATAGCAGGGCTGAGATGGGCACTGGCATGCGTCTGAGTGGCAGGATTCACGCAGCCTCCTCTGCTGTGGCTGCCACTGCTGGTGAGGCGCATTTGGGTTCCTGAGGGGTGCTGTGCAACATGGACCTCGGCTTTAGGCAAGACCCTTGCTGGTGCTGCTGCTGCTGCTGTAAGGCTGCCACCCCTTCTGATGCTCCTTTTGATCGTCCCCCTTGTGCTTTGTCCTCCTCCTGCCCTTCCTTGGGCTCCCTCCACTCCTCTGCATCCTGGTCCTGCTCCCGTTTCCCTTCCTATCACACTCCTTTCATCTCTTGCTCCTCCTCTTTCTCCTGCTCCTCCCAGTGCAACCTTCTGCTTCTGCCTGGGTGCAGGCGCAGTGCTCATAGGGAGAAGCTCACTTTGGCGGGTTTCAGGCTCCTGGGCCCTGGCCTTTCAGATCCTGCTGGTCGTGTCTTGCAGTAGGCGTTCTGGGGCATCCTGAAGCTGCAGGAACATGTCCCACCAGGACTCTTGTTCCTCTGCCTCTTGGCCCTTAAAGTGTCTGTGACAATGCAGTTTCCATAAATGATCTCTCTTTTCAGTGAGCCGTCCATTGCACGTCTCTATGCATCAGAGCTTTTGAGGTGTGCGATTCTCTAGCAGGGGTTGAAGGCCACAATGCGGGATGAAGCTCTCATTATAGATTGTGTCTGGGTTTTTGCAGAGAAACTGGCAGAAGCAGTCATAGAAGGCTGCCTGTTCGCATGATATCCACAGGTGAAACTCGAGAAGCCTAGCATCGTGGTGTGGGTTCGGTGGGCACTGCAGCTGGCTTCCTTGTCTAACTTCCGGTTTGCCCTCAGAAGGTCTGGTGGAGGCAGCCGGGCTGTGCTGTGGAGGTTTTGAATGATGTGTTCTGACAAGGTGTGTTACACGGATGTGCTCCATGCCTCCCAGGCGACGTAGTATTGGTGGCACAGAGGCAGAGATACCTCACAGTCTGGGCCGGAGGTATGAGGCTGGATCTGGCCGTGGCCCTGGTGATTAGAAACGTCCTATGGTGGAGAAGCAGAAGCCACCAACCTGAGGTGCTTCTGGCTGCTGCCTGTGCTCTGGGGGCAGGCTGCAAAGTGGCTGGGAGGCGTGGGGTGTTGAGGCCGTCCTATGTGTCCATTCTGAGCCTCATAGGCTGGGCTTCCCGGCTCTGCATTTTCATGTGGGAAGCCCCAGGCATGCCATACCTCCGAGGAAGCATATCCCTGCCAAGGCCTTCTGTGGCCCTGCCTCCTGAATGTCCTGAAGGCTCTGTCTGGCCTTGGGCTGGGATACAGCCAAGCATTTCCATTGGGCCACCAAGTCCCTGGCCAACCTGCCAAGCTGCTGGTCTTTGCACAAACTCTTGACTGTCTCTGACACCTAAGTGCTCAAGGACTTCTGCAGTCATTGGTAGGGTGGAGAGCTTCCTTAAGTATTTGCCAAGCTTGTGGGAGTCGCTTGTGCCCAGCAGGCACCCTTGAAGCTTGTGTGCTGCTTGAATCACAGGTTCTAACCTGGGCCTCACCATACCTGTCCTACCCAGGTCTCACCGCCCTGGCCAAGCACCCTGGAGCAGCGATGGCTGCTCACCCTTCTCTGGACCAAGCTGGGCTCCCAGGTCCAGAGGGGGCAGGGTTCACACAGCAGAGATGGGTTGCTCCAACACACAGTTCAGTGAAATCCATGCAGTCTGGGTTCAGAGAGGCCACCACAATCCCCACCTTCAACAAAACAACAGGTGTTTTTCCAAGTGCAGAGCTGAGCTGCAGGAGAGCAACCTTCCTCCTTTCTCTTCCTGCTTCTCACTCGCCTCTCCCACATGCATCAGGCCTAAGCAGCCAGCAGATTCTCCGTCCCAGTGTGCGTCCCAGCCAAGCAACACAAGAGCCCCCAGGGCAGCTCTCAAGGCTTGGGTCCTTTTTATGCCTTGAGCTCCGCCCATTCACCCATAATGCATCTGGCCAGAAGTCCCACCCACTGTGCAAAAGCCTTGCTATGAGAGAGGCTGGAGGTGGGCCCTCCTCTTCCCTCTTCACCTCATCCCTTCATTCATGAGCCGTACTCTTGTTCCACTTTCTCTTACTTTCTGGTCTCCTTGCCTCCTGCCTTCACTTCCCCTGCCCTGGGCTGTACACAAAGGTCATTGGGATGAGCTCTGTGCCCGAAGGCGGCCCACTGCCATGAGCTCTTTGGCCACAGGTGGCCCTGTGGTCAAATCATGTCATGTGGGGCCCAGCAGGTTCTCTTTCAGCTGAGGAAGGGCCGGGGCTGAGCTCAAAGCGCCCTCTGCCTGCACCAGCCTCCCAGAGTCCTGGCATGAGAGGCTTGAAGCTAAAGTCCCTGCCTAGAGATGGATCTGCTCTCAGCAATCCACTAGGCTTCATGCACTCCCCTCTTCCAATCAAACCATGAGGCTTGAGAGTCACCACAATTCACACCATCTGGCCTTTCCACAGGGCCTTTGGTGTTGGGGCTGGAGTGTGTCTGCTCTAGTAACCTCTCCAGCTCTGGAGGTCATCTGCCCCCCTTTTGGCAAGTAAGTAGCTGGGAGCAAGGATGGATGACAAGCTGACAGACAAAAGCATGTGGCATCTTCTCACCATCCAGAGATACCACAGTGTTTTTCAAGAGGTGTAGGCTGATAGCTTCAGGCAGCCTGCTCCCCTCCTGGCTCTCAACATTGAGTCAGGAGCATATGTGGATCCTGAACATGAAAGCACACACATAGTGTCCCTTTCCCTGCCTCACCAGAATCATCACACACAGGATCTGGGGCATCACACCTTTGACAGCTCTTGCAATGTGCCCCAGTGGGGCTGCATCTCATCCCCAGCCAGTCTCTACACATTGAATTTCTTCACAGTCACAGGGGACACAATGTAAACTGACTCAGGAACACAGTGTCTAGAAACCAGAGTCCCAGCATCTTATAGGGCCTAGCGGCATGGCAGCCCTCTATGTTCTCCTGAGAAGCAGAAGCACTCAACCCATGCTTCTCAGGAAATGACCAGTCTGCAACTGAGACAAGGGTCCCTTTTCAAGCATGGATAAACCCTAGAGATTCTACATTTCATTCTGTGTGTCTGTATGTGTAATTCTCTCTCTCTCTGTCTCTCTGTCTGTCTCTGTCTCTCTCTCTCTTCCTCCGTGTGTCTGCATGTGTGTGTGTTTCTGTGCATGTGTAGGTGTCTTTGTGTGTATTTGTTTTTGTCTGTGTGTTTGGCAGTGTTTGTGTGTTTGCATGAGTGTGACAGGATGTGTTTCAATCTGTGTGTCTGTGTGTGCATATGTCTGTGTGTGCCTGTGAAGAATTTTGGGCTTGACTATGCGTAGGGCCATCTCCATCCCAGGACAATGGCATTAAGGAACATCCACAGGCCTTTCTGAGATTTGCCACCAACCCTGCGGCTTGCACGTCGGCCCCACTGGGTCAGAACTTGCCACTGCCCCGCCACAGATCGCCAGAGCCACCACCTGCGGTAGTCTGTGTCAATGAAGGTAGCACAAGCCCCTTGTCCAGAGCTGGAGATCCAACTTCACAGGCCAGTCTCCTAGGGATTGTCTCATCCTTGAAGAAGAGAGGGAGAGCCCAAGTGAAAAGTGGGAAGGCGTTTACATTCAGAGGGGGCTCTAGCCCTTTTGCTTAGGGTGGCTGGGACAGCAAGACTGCACCCTAGGCACAAGCCTGTCTTGCCCTGTGTGTGTGTTCTAGCAGTTGGGGACACCTACTGGGAGATTTGTGGGCCCAGACTAATGTGTGTTTAAGCCTTGGGAATTCCTAGGATGGAAAGAAGTGCTGGCTAGGAGAGTGTTATGCTCTATGCTTATTGCCCTAGTAACCATGTACCTGGAGCACAGATCACATTGTTATAAATGTGATAAATTAACTGAGGTGTTGCCATACTGTTCTGTATGTGTCATCACCATAGTAACCTGTTTGCTGTGTCAGCCATTGTTCCCTTTGCGAGAGACAAATAATGCTGTGTCAACCTTTGTTCGTTTTGTGAGAAACAAATGTTCCTGGAATTAGCAGACCAAAGGCTGTAACTTAAGAAAAAAAGGGATAACCACCAACTGGGAAACATCTCTGATCTCAAGCAAAGGGAAACAAAGGCCTTCCAAATTCCTGCTTTGTCATGTCACTTGGTTAATGTGCTATAAAAATCTTTCAAAATTCTGACTCAGTTGCACAGCTTTGCAAATTTCATCTGCACTGTGTTGCTGGTGGCAGCTAAAATAAAAGTGCTTCCTTTTTAAAAAATGATGTTGTCTGGCCCTGTTTTTCATCTCAGGTGCTTTTTGGGGTACTACATTTGGGAGTTCATCTGGGATTACACAGGGACCCCTCCCCACATTATTTTTCACCAATCGATTGGCTTGAACCATCTGTATTTGGATCTTTTGTTCTTTGTAATTTGAATGTGTACGTTTGAAGTTGCAGACGAGCCTGGCTGGCTCCTTCTGCACCAGAGCAGGATGCCCTCTGGGAAAGGGCTTCTAGCCCATTTGTGATTTGGGAATTTTTGCCCATTTGGTTTTGTGCTTGGTATATTTTTACTGTGGAGCCATTTGCTTGTTTGAATCTGTTACCTCAGTACTAACATTCATATTTCTTTTATTTCTCTAAAACTACTGTTGCAGGTTCCATGTGGCTTATTGGACTTAAGGGTTATAATGAAAATTTATTTTCCTTTAGGTCACCAAACTGCGGAGAGAAAATCCTTTGTTTGTGTCTTTAATGTCAGTCTTGTCTTTTGTGGTGCCTTGTTAAATGTTTTAGTCCTCAACTGATTACTTACAACCTCGGCATGCCTTTAAAAATTATTTTTATTTCTGGTTAAAATGCAAATATATATATATATATATATAAATTAAAAAGGAATGTAATTCTCAGTGCCATCCCGACTAGGAGCCATCAGCGTTCAGAATCGCCGGACTCCTCTTCCTCACCCCTCAGGGCCTTATTTCTCTTTTGGAGTCTGTCTTCTCCATTCACCACCCCACTTGGGATGACTACAAGCAGATTTTGGTAGGTTCTGTTTACAGCAGAAGGGAGAGAGAACATTCATACTGTGGGATAAAAAATAGTATGAATTCCAGATAAAAACCTGTTCTCTGATCCTGAATGCCAGAACCATGTTTTCCCCTTTCCCGCCCTGACTGGAAAACCAGAGGTAACAAGGCTCTTGATCAGTATCGCCAGTTGTTCTCAGAATCCTTTAAGGGATGCCAGAAAACCCACCAATTTTTCCAAGGTAGAAGAGGTGAGACAGTTGGATGACGAGTCCTCCTTGGGGTTTCTGGAATAATTGCTAGAGGCTTATTACTTTTGTACACCCATAGATCCAGTGGCACCTAAAAATGCAAGGGCCATTAATATTGCCTTTGTAACTGTTGGCCCCTGATATTAAGTGAAAATTGCAAAGGCTTGAGGGATTTGAGGAAACGCCCCTCAGTTATTTATTAGAGTTTGCTTAGAACTGATTCTTTCCTCCCAGCAGATGCAAGCCATTCAACAGATTCCAGTCCCTGTGACTAGAAAGCAACTATGAGAATTTCTAAGAGCCATAGGATATTGCTTGCTTTAGATTACAGACTCAGGAGACCAGGCTTTTAAGAAATCAGTCTTAACAGAAGCTCCAGCTCTGGCTCTGCCAAATTTGCAAAACCTCTTTCCCTCTATGTTGATGAAAAGTGAGGGATAGCAAAAGGAGTACTGACCCAGAGATTAGGACCATGGCAAAGGCCTGTTGCCTATCTTTCCAAGAGACTTGATAATGTGGCAGCCACATGGCTGCCTTGCCTCCAGATGATTGCCTCAGGCCCTCCTGGTGAAAGAAACCCAAAAATTGACATTTGAACAAAAACTTTTAATTATCTCCTCTCATTCACTGGAGACTCTCATCAAAGCTCTGCTGGACTGATGGCTGCCTAACTCCTGAGTCATGCACTATCAGGCTTTACTTCTGGATCTGAGTACCATCAGTTTAAAGGGGACAAGGGCTTTGAACCCAGATACTCTTCTGCCTGATGATGACCCCTCCTTTCCCCTCTGATCATCTCATGGGCATTCGACCAGACTTGACAGATGAACCACTATCTGGAGTTCGATCATATTTCTCCAATGGAAGCAGTTACATCTGTCAAGGTAAGCAGGTCACAGGAGCCACCATCACTATGGACTCTCAGATTCTATGAGGCAGGAACACCAGCCTAATGGGCTGAACTGATTGCCCTCACTGAGGCCCTCAAGTTGTCAGACTGATAGCAGATACGCATTGGCTCCTGCCCATATTCATGGGGCCATTTATCAAGAATAGGGTTTATTGATTTTAGGGGAACAAAAGATCAAAATGCTCCCCAAGTTTTGGATTTTTCAGCTGCCATTTGGCTGCCAAGGAAGGTGGTTAATAAATAATCTAGCAGACACTGCTGCCCAAAAGCAGCAACAAAATCAGTGGGGATTAAGACAGCCCCAGCATTGCTGCTGATTCCATCTATTCTGTCAGAGCCCTTTTCTCAAAAAGTCTTGCATTTGGCAGCTCAACTCCAAGCAAAGCCTCATATCCCCAGGGGCTGGTACCAACTGCCTGATAAGCGAGTCCTCCTCCCTGAGGCCTTGGGATGAGAACTCACTCAACAAGCTCATCAGTTCACTCATGTGGGAGGATCAAAACTCACTGTCCTTTTTAGAGATAGTTTCTTTATCCTTCAGCTATTGAAGCTTAGTCTGTGAACATTAGTGCCAGTTGGTAAACTCAAAGTGACAGCAACAAATGGAAACCATTCATTATCGTGGGACTATGCCTGGAAAACATTGGGAAATAGATTTCACAGAAATGGGAAAGCCTGGACTTCAAGGGAATAAAGTACTTATTAGTACTGGTAGATACTTTCACTGGATGGGTCAAAGCTTTTCCTACTAAGTCTTGAGTCAGCCCTGATAGCAGTTTCCCTGATTTGGCCTCCCTTTATCCATGAAATCTGACAATGGCCTGGATTTTATAGCCCAGATAACTCAAAAACTAACCCAAGATTTGCAGATTGATTAGAAACTCCATTGTGCTTACTGGCTTCAAATTTCAGGACAAGTAGAAAGGATGAACCAGACTTTAAAAATGGTAATAACTAAGATGGCCTTAAAAACTGGCAAGAACTGGGTGAGTCTCCTTCATTTTGCCCTCTTGCATGCATGATGTACCCTCTATGTTTCAGGTGTTTCCCCTTTTGAAGCTCTATATGGGAGACTTCCTCCTCTTATTCCTAAGGTTTCTGAGGAAAAACTAGCTGATCTAGCTAATCAAGATCTTGTTAAGTCCCTCCAGGCCCTTCAGCTAGTTCTGACTTCCATCCATCGGTTATTTGGACAACAATATCCTCCGCCTGCAGCCCATCCTGAGGACAAACTTCCTGCAATGGAACCAGGAACACTAGTCCTCATCAAGAGACATCACTGTGAATCTCTCGAACCATGGTGGGGAGGCCCCTACACTGTGGTCCTCAGTACTCTGACTGCCGTCAAATTCACTGGAAAGCCTGCCTGGATTCATCATCCCCACTTCAAACTGGTTCCAGCCTCTGACAGCAATCAGCCTACAGATAAGTGGACTGTTTTTCCCTCCATGGAGTCTTTAAAGCTTAAAATTGCCAAATGTATCCGATAATCTTGTTCTTATGTGTTTTTCCTTATGAGACCCCAAGGAGATACCTCATAATCCACTGTTTGGAACTTGGAGAATTACTATTTCACAGGTCAATTATTCATAGACAATACTACTGTCTATGGGATAATTAAGATAGATTTATGTGCCCTATTAAATAACATCCCAGCAAAAATTAGACAGAAGAGAATGTTATTGGGTCAGCATTCCATACTGCTGGAAACCAACTGGGCCTTTCAGGGACCTATGTAGTCAAAAGGAATTACAGTCCACTGGGAGGTATCTTTGCCCCCAAAAGCAACAGCCAGCCTTAGATCCCAGGTGTTCACACTCCATAGAGACAAAATATTTTTGTGGACATTGAGCTTGTGAATCTTATGTCTCCTTGGCAGGGAAATAAACGGGGGTCATTACCTTTTTCTCACTTGGGAAACCCCATCTTCCGTTCTCCTCCACCAGACTTCCTGCTCCTGAGACCTGTTTGCCCTCTGCCATATCTGTGCCATCTGGAGACCCCTTCTTGCTTCTAGACATTGCTTATGGCAAATCAACTTTTAAATTCCTGTGCAGACAACACCACTTGTTGGTGAGATGCTAGGCCCCTGCTCACATTGGCTGCCTCCCACTCCTCGCACACTTCCCCTTATGCTGCGCTCTGTAATCTTACATCTTCAGCTTTGGTTCATAATTTTTCTTATCCTGCTAATCAGCACCTTGTTGCTCCCAACAGAGCCTGGTTTGCCTGTACTTCTGGTATAACTCCTTGTTCCATGCGTTACCTGTTCACTCAGTGCCCTGAGCTTTGCATATTAACCCATATATTTCCCCAAGTGTACTGGCACTCTGGAGATAATGGTAGGAGTCACTAGTTCACTAGCTTTGACTTAAAGAATCCAGTCCTGGTGAAGAGAAATCCTGTATGCTTACCTGTATAACTGGAAATTGGGATGGCGGGGTCAATAAGTTTAGGAGTGTCCAGCCTAATAATTGGAGACCAAAACTATAGATACTTAAGTGTACTCATTGATAAAGATCTATCAGCCCTTAGTGACATTGTCTCCAAATTAGATGATTCTTTAAGTTCACTGGCTGAGATGGTTTTACAAAACTGGCGGGGTCTAGACTTCCTGGTCCTGAAGGACAGAGGCCTCTGTCTGGCATTAGGAGAAAATTGTTGCTGCTCTGTCAGTTACTCTGGGGTTATCAGACAAAGTATGGCCAGCCTTAAAAGGTAGCTACAGGAATGAGAACAAGCCAGACAAGCTGAACAGAATTGGTTTGAATGATGGTTTTCTCTATCTCCCTGGTTGACAATGTTAATCACGACAGCCTCTAGACCTGTTAGTCTCACTTACTTGTTTAACAATTGTCCCTTGCATTATAAACAAATTGGTAAATTATGTCAATAATTAGGTTCAAACTATAAAACTCATGATTTTAAGGACACAAGTTTATGAACAGATACCACTGCTTGAAAACTCAGTGAGACAATGATTTGGCTCACTGACAAAAATTAGTGGGGAATGTTATGCTCTATGCTTATCATCCTAGTAACCATGTACCGGGAGCACCGACCACATTGTTATAAATTTTATATAAATTAACAGAGGCATCACCATACTGTTTGTATGTGTCATCACCTTAGTAACCTGTTTGCTGTGTCAACCTTTGTTCCCTTTGTGAGAGACAAATGATGCTGTGTCAACCTTTGTTTGTTTTATGAGCAACAAATGTTCCTGGAATTAGCAGACCCAAGGCTGTAACTTAAGAAAAAAACAAGGACTAACCACCAACTGTGAAAAGTGTCTGACCTCAAGCAAAGGGAAACAAAGGCCTTCCAAATTCCTGCTCTGTCACATCACTCAGTTGATGTGCTATAAAAATCTTTCAAAATTCTGACTCAGTTGCACAGCTTTGCAAATTCCATCTGCACTGTGTTGCTGGTGCCAGCTAAAATAAAAGCGTTTCCTTTTTAAAAAATGATGTTGTCTAGCTCTGTTTTTCATCTTGGGGGTCTTTTTGGGGTACTACAGAGACTTTTGATTTTCCTCTCCTGGCTAGGGCTCTAGCAAAGGCTGGTTTCGACTGCAGGGACCCTTACCTTGTGAGTCCCTGTGCCCTTGTCCCTGGCAAGCCCAAGATGGTCAAGTGGCCAGGCTTCTGGCAGTGCTTTCAAGGGCGGATAAACCCTAGGAATTCTGCATTTCATTCTATGTGTCTGTATGTATATGTCTCTCTCTGTCTCTGTGTCTCTCTCTCTCCCTCCCCAGCCTCCCAGAGCCCAGAGACCAGAGCCCAGAGCCCAGCAGCTGTCCTGAGAAAAGCAAAGAAAGAGACAGAGATGAAAACGGAGAAACAGACAGAGGCACACATGCCCAAAGAGTCAAAGAGTCCCCTGAAAAAAGCATGGAAGGGGGCAGGTGGGCTGGTGGTAAAAAGGAAAGGACAGGAAGAATAAATTTGGGATGAGGGAGGAAGGGAGTGATCCGCAAGAGGCAAAGGGAATGAAGACAGACATGGCGATCTGAGCAGCCAGATCCAGGCGGAGGTGGACATTAGAATCCACTGAGCTGAGCAGAGCTGAGCTGAGCTGAGCTGAGCTGAAATGAACTGAGCTGCATGTGTCAGGCTCATGGCTGAGGATCAAGGCATAAGTGTGTGTGTGTGCTGTTAGGGTCTGAGAAAAAGCAGGGAGGAAGAGAGTGAAAAGAGGCACAGGGCCAGCAAAACAGCTGAGAGACAGCTAAAAGCAAGGGCCAGGTGCAGGATGAAAAGCACAGAGAGAGAGAGAGAGAGAGAGAGAGAGAGAGAGAGAGAGAGAGAGAGAGAGAGAGAGAGAGAGAGAGGGAGAGAGAGAGAGAGAGCAAAAAGAGGGAAACGGGACTCAAGTGGGTTCGTAGATGATCTAGGAGTCAGTCTAATCAGGGGCAAATGGATAGACAGACACATTTGGTGTTTAGCGAGCCCAGCTGAGCAGAGCCAAGCAGAGCCGAGCAGTGCAGTGCTGAGCCTAGCTAGTTGCATATGCCAGTTTATAGGTGATGATTAGGACATCTGTGTGTTACAGGTGGGTGCGGGTGGATATGGGGGCAGCACGTTTGTGTTGTGAACCTGCACTCATCAGTGGCCAGTGTGAGCGCAGGAGGCTGGGAGCCAGGGAGCCAAGCCTGAACACTCTTCCTGTGTTTTTTCACAGATCTCTGGATCCGAGAACCACCAAACCAAACAGGCAGACAGGTATCCTGCTGGAAATGAGATTCGACTAGAGTCTGACATCGATTTTCGCTTAGCATCAGACAGACAGACAGACAGACACACAGAAAGACAGACAGACAGAAAGACAGACAGACACCTATCTTCTAACACCTCCTTTGGTGAAGTGAGAGGGTTGATTTTTGTCTCCTGTGTGTGGCAGGTGTGGGGAAGGGGCGTGGCTCACCCTGCTCGCTGGCTTCTTTTGCTTCTCTCATAGGACTTGAACAGTGAGTGAGTGATTTCTCCATGTTTCACGATGCTGCCTTTGGAACAGAAAAACAAAATTTTTTCCAGGGGAAAAATTCACCTAGAGTCTCCAGTTCCTTTTTGGTAGAACACAGAAACTTCCTCCCTGGATGAGGGGCATCTAATACGGCCTCTAAGCTGACATTCCTCTGTGGTGGGTGGGGGAGGGAGTAGGAGGTGGGGATTCACAGGCATGGGGGCTTCTCTAAGCCACTGGCTCATGAAACCCAGCATATTGCTAACCCTGACCCCTCTGCTAGACCTAATCCTAACCCCTGAGGGCCACTCCCTTGACCCAATGCACTGCTACCCAAATCCTCAAGAACCACGTCCTGCCTCCAGACATACCACTGGAAGTGATTTAGCTATAATCTGACATTCATCAGTCAAGGATGGGCTCATCAGAACTAGGGGTCTGCAGACCCCCTACCAGTTGGAGGGTGGAGCCATATGGGTCACACTAGGCTGTGCTCCACAGAGAGTCAGTCCCTCTAGGTGGTACTAGCACTGCTCCCTCCTGAACCTCAGAGGAGGAGCTGATATCAGCCTGCTCTGTGACCCCAACAACCTTCCAGTGTTAGCCCAGGAGGGTAGCTAGTGGGCACAATGCAGACCATCATATGAGCCTGAAGGGTCTATGCAGAGCCCAGGATGAAGGTAAGTGTAGGGGAAAAGACCCCAACATTGGAGGACCCATGGAGGCAGGCAAGACCAACAGCAGGGATTCATTCCAGGGGCTGTGCCTGCTTTTCAGAAGGACCCAGGCCAGTCCTGGCACACACTAGATGCTGACCCAGCCCTATACACACACAACCCTGAGTTCCCCTACATGCAGCCCAAAGACAGAGACAGTCAACAGCACGTGGCACCACCTCTCTCCTGTCATCAGACACAGCCACCACTTGCTATGGCACCCTTGGTGGCAGGTAACAAGGTAACTCCCTTCTGACCAGACAGACAGACAGACAGAGGGTGACAGGGCTGCAGGTTCCTCGAAGACATGGGCCCCAGGAAAATGTGCCCATCTGTGTGTCGGTACAGTTCTTCTGTCTTCACTTGCCACAGACAGTCCATGTGACCTTCACATCCTTTTGTGTGTCAGCTGTGCGGGTGCCCCCTGGTGCTCCTGGATGGCCTCCTTCCTTGGTCATAGCCTTCCTTAGGAATCTCCTGACCCCTTGGCCTGTCCATGTAGGAGGGCCCTGCTGGGGCAAGGCATCCCCCTCACACTCACACACACATGTGCACACTAGAAACGGGCAGGATACATATCTATAGCCAAGCGAGGGTCCTGGCATCACCTCAGAGGGTACTAGTGTCCAGCAGCAGCCATCAGAGATTGGTACGGAGCCCAGTGGACTCCAGTCTCCAACCTAAGCCTCAGTCCCCAGTGGGAAACCTTCCCTGCACAAAGTATATGCTCGGGGATATGGGCCTATAGGTGCTCGTGGTCTACACCAACAGCCAGCCCGGGTGGTCATCTGCAAAAGAGAGAGAGAGAGAGAAATAGCCCTCATCACTGTGTCATCAGCTTTCCTGCCTGCCATGCTCTTCTCAGATGAGACAGCGCCATCTGCTGGCTACAGGGGACATGCACATCGTCCTCTTTGCCCGAATGAGACAGCGCCCCTTTTGGCTAAAGAGGACAGGCACATTATCCCAGAGGTACCACCAGGATCCAAGTTCTCGGACAACCTCCAACCTCCTATAGATGAAAAGAGAAATGGGGAAGAAACACTGGCCTCAGATGCAAGGCCAAAGGCAACTCCAGAAAGATGCCAGTCCTCAGGAAAGCCAGTGTCAGAGCACCTTCCTTAGCTTTCACAGCCTAAAACCCTGACACTGAGCCTAAGCCTAAGCCTAACCCTCCCAAGTGAGGTGCCTTCCTCCCTCCTGTACCTCCCTCCAACTCGGGCAGGTCCATTCCAGAAAGAATGTGTCGCGCGCAGTGTCTGTGATGTCTTTCTCTGCCTCTATGTCTGTCTGGGTGGACTTAAGAATCTTCCACTGTGGCTGGGTTTGCAAGCTTTGCCCTCTGGTGGCCAAACATGGAACAGGCGGCAGCATCAGAGTGAACTGCAAAAGGGATAGAGTCTCTGAAAGAGAGAATCCCAAAAGACATCCTGATATTGTTCCAAACAATTTGGCTCGAATCTTTCAGTCCTTTTAAGTTGACCGACAGCTGAACCCTGCTTCTTTGGGTGAGCAGGTTTCCATGTTTTTCTCAATCTGTAGGTACCACAGCTCATTCTGGTTTTCTCATGGGACTTGTATCCTGAGTCATCTTCCATTTTCTTGGGTCAAATACAGGGCACTAGTAAAATGAAATTCTGGGCTTGTTGCTGGTGTCAGTTATGCCAAGCTACCACATGGGCCAGAGAGCAAAAAGATGCAAATGGTCTGAAGTGAGTTCGTGAATGACAGACACACAGAGGAATCCGAGCAGCAGGATGGATGCATTTGCAGTCCAGTGAGATGAGCTGAGCTTAGCTGGCCTGCACTGAGGGACCACCACTGGCCTGGATCACTGGTGTCAAAAGTCTCAGAGAGTCGCTGGTCAGCCTGGAGCCAGGAAAAAAAATCACAAAGACTTTGAACAGTGAACCACCAGAAGGAAAGATGTCCCACTGCAAAGGATTTAGCGAGAGTCTGACATCCAGTCAGACACACAGACAGACACCTGACCTATGTGTCTCCTGCTTCCTGGGTGGAGTGAGTGGGTTGATTCTACTCTCCTGCGTGTGGTTAAGGCTCATCTGCTTTTCTCATGGGACTTCGGCCCTCCCTCCTTCCCCGAGTATGGATCGTCCATATTTCACAAGGCTTTTTCACCCAGAACCACCAGATAAATAGAGACAGACATCCTGTCACAAAAGTGAGAGAGAGAGAGAGAGAGAGAGAGAGAGAGAGAGAGAGAGAGAGAGACAGAGAGAGAGAGAGAGTCTTATATCGATATTGGGGGTGGCATGTGTCTGTTAGCGTGAGGAACTAAGACTGTGTGTGTGTATGTATCTATCAGGATGAGTGTGGTGAGTGGGACATTGTGTGTGTGTTACTGTGAGTTGGGGGAATGATTTTAGGGTGAGGGTGGGAAACGTGGCTTGTGTGTGTTTTAGTGTGAAGTAGGAGAAGGAGCCAGCTTGTGTTTTCCGAATGAGCCCATGGAACGGGGCATGTGTGTATATTTAGCATGAGCTTGGGGTAGACGGCGTGTGTGTGTTTTGAGGGTGAGCCCAGGGATTCTGGCATGTGTGAGCATATTAGGGTGAAGTTCAGGAGCGGGGAATGTGTGTGTTTTCACCTGAGTGTAGGAAACCGGGCATGTGTGTGTGTGTGTTTTTGGGGTGAAATGCGACCAATCTGACGTCTCAGGAACCCAGCTGCTCCCTCGGAGCACTGACAGGTCACCCTGAAGCCTGAAATCCTAACCCTAACCCTTTTCCCAAGCAGTAACCCTAACCCTAACTCAAACCCTAGCCTAACCCCGCCTCGCTTTTCCTCCCTCCCATGGCTAACCCAAAATCATGGCATTTGGGTTCCTCACTGGTAGACAGACAGACAGACAGACAGACAGATAGACAGACAGGGAGACACACACACACACACACACACACACACACACACGCACACGCACACCCACACGCACAGGCACACAGCAGATTCCAAGCTTCTTACATTGACAGACTTTGGAATATCTTATTAGCTGAGCTGGGAAACCTCCCACCTGCATGCAAGGGCACCCCCTCTTCCACATGTGTTGGAGGCAGACACTCATACCCACCAGCCTCGGCTGGCCCCAGAGCCAACCAGGACTGAGCAGAGGGACGGAAGGAGGGAGGGACAGAGGGACAGATGGACAAATGGTCTTTAGTGGTCCTTCCTTCCTTCCTTCCTTCCTTCCTTCCTTCCTTCCTTCCTTCCTTCCTCCCTTGCTTCTGGTCAAATAAGGGGCATGTAGGGAGTTGGAGACCAGCCTAGGCTCCAAAGGGAGCTCAATGCCAGGCCGAACTGCATCCATAGAGAATCCCTGGCTCAAGAAGTGAAAAAAATTAAAAATAAAACAAATAAAAGACACGAAAACATAAATCCTTTACAAATGATGGGGGAAGTGTGGTTTGAAAGGCCATGACACTGAGCATTTCTGAGACTGCGTGGCTGGCAGGATTCCAGGGTATTAAACTGGTGACCTCCCATTTGAAGTGTGGGCACAGGGACCGCTGAGCCAGAGGCCCAGAAGGTTCATGGCTGACGTCCGTTTTTGAATAGAGACAGAGACAGGTGCAGTCTGTCTGTCTGTCTGGCTACACTCCCTCCCTTGTGAGCTAAATGCATCAGTGCTGCCCCCAGACCACTCCTGAGCCCCTTTCTCTGCCACATGTGGGAAACAGGCAGGGAGACAGACCAGCTGAAATGGGAGGGGACGGGATGGGAGGTTTGAACTCACATGCAAATTAAAAAGTGACCCTGGACTTAGTCACATCCAGCTCCCACCTCCACCAGCAGCACCCACCGCTCCTTCCTTCCATCTCTGGCTAATCCAAGCTCAGTTCCGAGGGCCCAAACTCCACTCCACACATCTCTCCCTAATTCACCATCAATCCCAAGAGCCTAATGCCCCCACCCTTCCACCCCTTCCCCTGGTGTTGGTGCCTAGGATTGGGGTGGGGGCCCCGAGTTTCTGTCCATCTGTGGGTCCAGCATCAGTATTGAGGAGAGAAGGAGGAGGAGGAGGGAGAAGAATGAAAGGAGGTGAGAGCCAGGGGTGAAATGGAGTGGAGCGCTGGAAAGGCAGAAGCAGCAGCCACCACCGTGGTCCAAGCAAACAAACCCCAAAACATCAGAGAGCAGGCAGAGTGAGGAGAGAGGAGAGAGGAGGGAGGGGAAAGCACAGAGAGAGAGAGAGACAGAGGGAGAGAGAGAGCAAGCCTAGAGAGGGAGAGAGGAGGAGGGCAGAGGTCCAAAAATGGGCGGGGTGGAGGGACTGATGAATGGAGACAGTGATGATTCTCCCTTTATTGGTTCTTCTGTTCATACATTCCTTCATTCGTTCATTCTCTCATTCATTCATTTATTCGCCCCTTGGTTTGCAGGGAGCCTTTCTTTGTTCCTTCCCTTCCTTCCATCTTTATGGGTGAAAGTCAGATGGCTGCCCTGGAGCCTGGTGGGTGTGTGGCCCTAAGAGGCACAGAGGAGAGGCATGAAGCATCCCAGGGCTGGAAGGAAGGGCCCTGCCCTACGTGGCAGAGGCTGCCATAGCCTGGCAAGAGGGCAGCCCAGAACGTGAGCCCTCCACAATGCACGGGGGGGCGGAGGCGGGGGAGGCTGCTGAAGAACCCTCACCTGGCTGGGCTGTGCTGTGTGGTGTATGGCTGTGGTCCCAGTCATCTCCTCTTGCTCATCGTGGTGGGGTCCTGGAAGGCAGGAAGGCCAGCAGGCAGTCAGGCAGGCAGGCAGGTAGGAGCTTCGAGCAGAGGGGGCAGCTTGGAGCTGGGAGCTTGGAGCTGGGGGGGCCAAAGCCCTGAGCCCAGAGAGCTGGGTTCCAGGAACCTGGAGGGAGGGAACCAGCAAGGGGTGAGCAAAGGGTGGGCCAGGGGGCGGCCCAGAAAGTGAGCCCAGCACCACACACCACAAAACATCATGGGGGCCCCCAGGCACAAGGACCCTCACCTTGCTGGCTGTCTGGTAGACAGCTGTTGTCCTCCTCAACTCATCGTGGCCCGCATCATCATGGGGTCCTGGAGGGCACGCAGGCTGGCAGGAGGGAGGAGGTGCATGGTGAACCAGAATCCAGGAGCTGGGAGTGCCAAGTCCCAGGAACCTGGAGGAAAACATGGAGCCAGTGAAGGCTGAGCTGGGGAGGCAAGGGGGAGGCCCAGAACTGCACCCCACCACTATACTCCACTCCACGGGGGGCAGGCGGGCGGCTCAGTCCAGTGACCCTCACCTCACTCGATGCATGGCAGATGGTTGTTGTCCCCATCTCTTCTTGGTCCGCATTGTCATGGGGTCCCAGAAGGCAGGCAGGTAGCCAGGCAAGCAGGCAGAGCTCCTGGGAGAGCTGGGAGCCAGGAGCTGGGCAAGCAAGAGGGGTCCTGGGAACCTGGAGGGGAATGGAGAGAGAAAGCAGCGAGGGGGTGCTCTGGAGGGCAAGCCAGGGGTCTGGCTGTGTGGGCCGGTTAACTCCTGCTGCCTGGTGCCTGGTGCCTGAGCCTGTGAAGCCTTGAGCTTGCTCAGGGAGAATGCATGGGAAATCCCGGAGGCCAGGAGCCAGTAGATCTGGCCACGCCCGTGCAGCCCTGCTAATCCCTCCACCCTGGCTGCAGATCCCTCCACCCTGGCCGCTAACCCTTGCATCTCCTCCTGTGGCACCTTGCTGGTGTCCAGGAAGCCCCTTTCCCTTTGCTCACTTTCTTGCTCGCTCATTGGTTGAGGAGGAGGACGGGGTTGTGGCGGGTCCTCAGGATTTCAGAGGCAGGATTTTCATTTTATTTCATTTATTTATTTTTTTGGTCTTTTTCATTTTTATCTGTACTGGGGATCGAATTCAGGACTGCCTGCTTGCAAGGCAGGTGCTTATGCCCCTGAGTTAAACCCCCAGCCCCCAGGATTTTCATTTAAAAAAATGGAAAAAAATATGGGGCTGGTTAGGGATTAGGGCTGAGAGAGCAGAGGGCCATCAGCGTGTGGGGATCAGCAGGGTGTACTCCAAAGAACTCTGGATGGGAGAATCACCAAAATGGGATGACCACGTGGACAGTGAGGACTAGGAGGGAGGGTGGCCTGTGCTGATGCCCCTGGGTGAAGGCAAGGAGGCTGGCAGCCAGGCCAGGAGCACAGAGGAAGGCAAGGAGCCAGGGAAGGAAGGGGGCCCGGGAAGCAAGGACATCAGGGAGGCAATCCAGGGCAGACAGAGGAGGCAGAGAAGCCTGGGGAGGCTGAGCAGCACCCAGGGACCACAAAGGAAGGCAAGGAGGAGCCAGGGAGCCCAGGGAGCCTGGGAAGAAGGGGTGCCAGGGAAGCCAGGAGGGGGATCAGGAGATCCAGCCAGGGCAGCCAGAAGAGGCAGAGAGGATAGAGGAGGCAGGGCACCCAGGGAGCTCAGGGAACCCAGAAATCCCAGAGAAAGCAGGGTAAGCCCAGGGAGGGAACCTTGACTGAACTCTGCCCAACCTTGGAAGGCAGACAGCCAGCCACTCAGGGACTCAGGAGAACCTCGGAGGCCTTGGATGCTGAGAGGAAGCAGGAAAGCCTAGGAGAATTCGATGTTCTGTCAGCAGACAGACTTTTCCCACTTGGAAAATTTCACCTCGGCTGTGGAATTCATGTTGGATGAACCCACAGCAGATCCAATCCAGCCTGGGGTGTGGCATGGCTGCTGGGGCGTGGCAGTCCATTGCCTCCCTAAATCCCTGCCTGTTAAGCCCAGAGGCTGGCTAAACTGCCACCCTCCACTAATCCTAACCCTAGCCATTCTAACCCTAGTTGCCTGGGGTCCACTGCTCTGCCCTAATCCAGCGCTCCTCTAGGTAAGCCTCAGGAACCAACACCCTGTTGCCACCCTACTCCACTCCCTGCATCCCATCTGCCACCCCCAGGCAGCCCACTCACTCACTCAGTCCCCTCCAGTCTGTTCCCAGCCTCCAAGAGCCCAGAGACCACAGCCCAGAAACCAGAGCACAGAGCCCAGAGCCAAAAGGCAAGAATGTAAAACTTCAAAGAGCAGAGGTCCTGAGAAAAGCAAAGAAAGAGACAGACACAGAGATGGAGAAACTGCCACAGACAGAGATGTCCAAAGAGTCAAAGGGCTACCCGGAGAATAGCACAGAGGGGACAGGCCAGCCAGTGGTAAAAGGGAAAGGGGGGGGGATAAACTGGGGAATGAGGGAAGGAGGGAGGGATCCAAGAGAGGCAAAGGGACTGAAGACAGACAGGGCAATCCCAGCAGCAAGACCCAGGCAGAGGCTTAGGTTAGAATCCACTGAGCTGAGCTGAGCTGAGCTGAGCTGCTGTGTATGTTAGGCTAGTGGGTGAGGATCAGGAAATAGGTGTGTGTGTGTGTGTGTGTGTGTGTGTGTGTGTGTGTGTGTGTTTGTTGTTAGGGTGTTAAAAAAGTGGGGAGGGCAACAGTGAAAAGAGACATGGGTGGGGCGGCACAAACAGCTGAGACCCAGCCCCAAAAAGCCCAGGGGAAGGTAAGAAAGCAGAGAGAGACTGAAAAGCAGCCCAGGGAGGGAGAAAACCCGAGAGAGTGAAAAAAGACTGCAGCTCCTCCCCCTGCAAACAAAACCAGAGAGAACCCAAACTAGGCAAAGGCCAGAGGAAAGCAGAGACAGCGAGAGACAGTGACAGAGACAGAGAGACAGACAGACAGAGAGAGTGAGGCAGAAAGAGAGATGCAGAAAGAGTCTAAGGGCTCAGAGAACAGTACAGAGAGGGTGCAGATGGGTGGTAAAAGGGACAGGACAGGGATGAAAACAGGGAGGGATCAGAGGGAAGATCCAAAGGTGTTTGTGTAGGACAGATGTGGGAATCCCAGCAGAGACATGCAGGAAGAGGAGTAGGTAGATCTGGGATCCATCAGCAGAGCTGAGCTGAGCCGTGAGTGTTAGGCTCACGGGTGAGGATCAAGGCATAAGGGTGTGTGTGGTGTTAGGGTCTGAGAAAAAGCAGGGAAGGAGAGAGTGGAAAAAGGCACGGGGCCCCAAGAACAGCTGAGAGACAGTTAAAAGCAAGGGCCATTGCAGGACATAAAGCAGAGAGAGGTAGAGAGAGAGAGAGAGAAAGAGTGAGAGAGAGAGAGAGAGCAAACAGAGGGAAACGGGACCCAAGTGGGTTCATGGATGATGATCTAGGAGTCAGTCCAATCAGGGGGCAAATGGATAGACAGACACATTTGGTGTTTATGGAGCCCAGCTGAGCTGAGCCAAGTGAAGCAGAGCAGTGCAGTGCTGAGCCGAACTGAGCTTCATATTCCAGTTTTATAGGTGAGGATCAGGACACCTCTGTGTGTTGTTAGAGTTGGGGTTTGGGTGGATGCGGGGGGAGCATGTTTGTGTTGTGAACCTGCACTCATCAGTGCCCAGTGTGAGCACAGGAGGCTGGGAGCCAGGGAGCCAAGCCTGAACACTCTTTCTGTGTTTTTTTTTCACAGATCTCTGGATCCGAGGACCACCAAACCAAACAGGCCGACAGGTATCCCACTGGAAATGACATTCGGCTAGAGTTTGACATGGATTTTCACTCAGCATCAGACAGACAGAGAGACAGACACCTTTCTCCTCCCGCCTCCTTTGGTGAAGTGAGAGGGCTGATTTTTGTCTCCTGTGTGAGGCAGGCCTGGGGAAGGGGCGTGGTTCACCCTGCTGGCTGGCTCCTTTTGCTGCTCTGATGGGACTTTAAAGGTGAGTGAGGCATTTCTCCATGTTTGAGTATGCTACCTTTGGAACAGAGAAACACAATAAATATTTCCATGGCGAACAATTCAACTAGACTGTCGATTTGCTTTTTGGTACAACACAGCAACTTCCTCTCTAGGTGGGGGTGTTTCTAATCCAGCCTCTAAGCTGGCATTCCTTTGTGGTGGGTGGGGGAGGGAGTAGGAGGTGGGGGTTCATGTGAATAGGGGCTTCTCTAAGCCACAGGCTCCCTAATCCCAGCAGATCTCTAACCCTCACGCCTCTGCTAGACCTAACACCAACCCCATAGGGCCACTCCCGTGACCTAACACACTGCTCCCCAAATCCTCAACAACCACCTCCTGGCTCCAGAAGTCCCACTGGAAGTGACTTAGTTAGAATCAGACATTCATCAGTCAAGGTGTGGGCTCATCAGAACTAGGGGTCTTCAGACACCCTCCCAGTTGGAGGGTGGAGCCATATGGGTCACACTAGGCTTTGTTCCACAGAGAGAGTCAGTCACTTTAGGCAGTACTGACACTGCTCCCTCCTGAACCTCAGGGGAGAAGCTGATATCAGGCTGCTCTGTGACCCCAACAACCTTCCATTGTTGGGCTTGGAGGTTAGCTAGTGGGCACAATGCAGACCATCGTATGAGCCTGAAGGGTCTATGCAGAGCCCAGGGTGAAGGTAAGGGTGGGGTAAAGACCCCAACATTGGAGGACCCACAGAGGCAGGAAAGACCAACAACAGGGATTCATTCCAGGGGCTGTGCCTGCTTTCAGAAGGACCCAGGCCAGTCCTGGCACACACTGGATGCTGACCCAGTCATATACACACACAACCCTGAGTTCCCCTACATGCAGCCCAAAGACAAGGACAGCCAACAACATGTGGCACCACCTCTCTCCCGTCTGTCATCAGACACAGCCACCACTTGCTATGGCACCCTTGGTGGCAGGAAACAAGGTAACTCCCTTCTGACCAGACAGACAGACAGAGGGTGAAAAGGCTGCAGGTTCCTTGAAGACATGGGCCCCAGAAAATGTGCCCATCTGTGTGTCGGTACAGTTCTTCTGTCTTCACTTGCCACAGACAGGTGAACCAGTCCATGTGACCCTCACGTCCATTTGTGTGTCAGCTGTGCGGTGCCCCCTGGTGCTCCCGGATGGCCTCCTTTCTTGGTCATAGCCTTCCTTACGAATCTCCTGACCCCTTGGCCTGTCCATGTAGGAGGGCCCTGCTGGGGAAGGCATCCCCCTGACACACACACGAGCACACTAGAAACGGGCAGGACACATATCTATAGCCATCCGAGGGTCCTGGCACCACCGCAGAGGGTACTGGTGTCCAGCAGCAGCCATCAGAGATTGGTACGGAGCCCAGTGGCCTCCAGTCTCCAACTGAAGCCTCAGTCCCACCTGGGAAACCTTTCCTGCACAAAGTATATGCTAGGGGATCTGAGCCTACAGATGCTCGTGGTGTACACCAACAGCGAGCCCGGGTGGTCATCTGCAAAAGAGAGAGAGAAATAGCCCCCATCACTGTGTCATCAGCTTTCCTGCCTGCCACGCTCTCCTCAGATGAGACAGCACCATCAGGTGGCCAGAGGGACACGCACATCGTCTTCTTCTGCCCAAATGAGACAGCGCCTCTGGTGGCTAAAGAGGACAGGCACATTATCCCAGAGGTACTGCCAGGGTCCAAGTTCTCTGACAACCTCCAGCCTTTTATGGATGAAGAGAGATGGAGAAGAAACACTGGCCTCAGATGCAAGGCCACAGGCAACCCCAGAGAGATGTTAGTCCTCAGGAAAGCTAGTGTCAGAGCACCTTCCTTAGCTTCTACAGCCTAAAACTCTGACCCTAGCCTAAGCCTAAGCCTAACCCTCCCAAATGAGGTGCCATCCTCCCTCCTGTGCCCCCCTCCAACACGGGCAGGTCCATTCCAGAAAGAATGTGTCGCGCGCAGTGTCTGTGATGTCTTTCTCTGCCTCTATGCCTGTCTAGGTGGACTTGAGAATCTTCCACTGTGGCTGGGTTCTCAGCTTTGCCCTCTGGTGGCCAAACATGGAACAGGCGGCAGTATCAGAGTGAACTGGAAAGGGATAGAGTCTCTGAAAGAGAGAATCCCAAAAGACATCCTGATACTGTTCCAAACAATTTGGCTCGAATCTTTCAGTCCTTTTAAGTTGACCGACAGCTGAACCCTGCTTCTTTGGGTGAGCAGGTTTCCATGTTTTTCTCAATCTGTAGGTACCACAGCTCATTCTGGTTTTCTCATGGGACTTGTAGCCTGAGTCATCTTCCATTTTCTTGGGTCCAATACAGGGCACTAGTAAAATGAAATTCTGGGCTTGTTGCTGATGCTGTCAGTTATGCCAAGTTACAACATGGGCTAAAGAGCAAAAAAATGCAAACGGTCTGAAGTGAGTTCGTGAATGACAGACACACAGAGGAATCCGAGCAGCAGGATGGATGCATTTGCAGTCCAGTGAGATGAGCTGAGTTTAGCTGGCCTGCAATGAGGGACCACCACTGGCCTGGATCACTGGTTTCCAAAGTCTCAGAGAGTCGCTGGTCAGCCTGGGGCCAGGAACAAAATCACAAAGACTTTGAACAGTGAACCACCAGAAGGAAAGATGTCCCACTGCAAAGGATTTAGCGGGATTCTGACACCAGTCAGACAGACAGACAGACACCTGACCTGTCTGTCTCCTGCTTCCTGGGTGGAGTGAGTGGGTTGATTTTTCTCTCCTGAGTGTGGTTAAGGCACATTCTGCTTTTCTTATGGGACTTCGGCCCTCCCTCCTTCCCCCAGTATGGATCATCCATATTTCACAAGGCTTTTTCACCCAGAATCACCAGATAAATAGAGACAGACATCCTGTCACAAAAGTTAGGGAGAGAGAGAGAGAGAGAGAGAGAGACAGAGAGAGAGACAGAGAGAGAGACAGAGAGAGAGGGAGAGAGAGTGAGTCTTACATCAATATTTTGGGTGGCATGTGTCTGTTAGCGTGAGGAACTAGGATTTTGTGTGTATATGTATCTATCAGGATGAGTCTGGTGAATGGGACATTGTGTGTGTGTTACTGTGAGTTGGTATGATTTTAGGGTGAGGGTGGGAAACGTGGCTTGTGTGTGTTTTAGTGTGAAGTAGGAGAAGGAGCCAGCTTGTGTTTTCTGAATGAGCCCATGGAACGGGGCATGCGTGTATATTTAGCATGAGCTTGGGGTAGACGGCTTGTGTGTGTTTTAGTGTAAAGCAGAGAAGGTCTTGTTTGTGTTTTGAGGGTGAGCCCAGGGATTCTGGCATGTGTGAGCATATTAGGGTCAAGTTCAGGAGCGGGGAATGTGTGTGTTTTCAAGCTGAGTGTAGGAAACCTGGCATGTGTGTGTGTGTGTTTGGGGTGAAATGGTACTAATCCGACGTCTCAGGAATCCGGCCGCTCCCTCGAAGCACTGAAAGGTGACCCTGAAGCCTAAAATCCTAACCCTAACCCTTTTCCCAAACAGTAACACAAACTCTAACTCTAACCCTAGCCATAACCCCGCCTTGCTTTTCCTCCCTGCCATGGCTAACTCAAAATCATGGCATTTGGGTTCCTCACTGGTAGCCAGACAGACGGACAGACAGACAGGCAGACACACACACACACACACACACACACACACACACACACACACACACAGCAGATTCCAAGTTGCTTACATTGACAGACTTTAGAATATCTTATTAGCTGAGCTGGGAAACCTCCCACCTGCACACCAGGACACCCCCTCTTCCACATGTGTTGGAGTCAGACACTGAAACCCACGACCCTTGGCTGGCCCCAGAACCAACCGGGACTGAGCAGAGGAATGAAAGGAGGGAGGGACAGAGGGACAGATGGACCATGGTCTTTTAGTGGTCCTTCCTTCTTCCTTCCTTCCTTCCTTCCTTCCTTCCTTCCTTCCTTCCTTCCTTTCTTCCTTCCTTCTTTCCTCCCTTCCTTCCTCCCTTGCTTCTGGTCAAATAAGGGGCATGTTGGGAGTTGGAGACCAGCCTAGGCTCCAAAGGGAGCTCAAGGCCAGGCCAAATTGCATCCCTAGAGACCCTGGCTCAAGAAGCGAAAAAAATTAAAAATAAAACAAATAAAAGACACAAAAACATAAATCCTTTATAAATGGTGGGGGAAGTGTGGTTCGAAAGGCCATGGCACCGAGCATTTCTGAGGCGGCGTGGCTGGCAGGATTCCAGTGTATTAAACTGGTGACCTCCCATTTGAAGTGTGGGCACAGGGACCGCTGAGCCAGAGGCCCAGAAGGTTCATGGCTAACTTCCGTTTTTGAATAGAGACAGAGACAGGTGCAGGTTGTCTGTCTGTCTGGCTACACTCCCTCCCTTGTGGGCTAAATGCATCAGCGCTGGCCCCCAGAACACTCCTGAGCCCCTTTCTCTGCCACCTGTGGGAAACAGGCAGGGAGACAGACCAGCTGAAATGGGAGGGGACGGGATGGGAGGTTTGAACTCACATGCAAATTAAAAAGTGACCCCGGACTTAGTCACATCCAGCTCCCACCTCCACCAGCAGCACCCACTGCTCCTTCCTTCCATCTCGGGCTAATCCAGGCTCAGTTCCGAGGGCCCAAACTCCACTCCACACATCTCTCCCTAATTCACCATCAATCCCAAGAGGCTAATGCCCCCACCCTTCCACCCCTTCCCCTGGTCTTGGTGCCTAGGATTGGGGTGGGGGCCCCGAGTTTCTGTCCATCTGTGGGTCCAGCATCAGTATTGAGGAGAGAAGGAGGAGGAGGAGGGAGAAGAATGAAAGGAGGTGAGAGCCGGGGGTGAAATGGAGTGGAGCGCTGGAAAGGCAGAAGCAGCCAGCCACCACCGTGGTCCAAGCAAACAAACCCCCAAACAGCAGAGAGCAGGCAGAGTGAGGAGAGAGGAGAGAGGAGGGAGGGGAAAGCACAGAGACAGAGGGAGACAGAGGGAGAGAGAGAGCAAGCCTGGTGAGGGAGAGAGGAGGAGGGCAGAGGTCCAAAAATGGGCGGGGTGGAGGGACTGATGAATGGAGACAGTGATGATTCTCCCTTTATTGGTTCTTCTGTTCATACATTCCTTCATTCGTTCATTCACTCATTCATTCACTTATTCGTCCCTTGGTTTGCAGGGAGCCTTTCTTTGTTCCTTCCCTTCCTTCCATCTTTATGGGTGAAAGTCAGATGGCTGCCCTGGAGCCTGGTGGGTGTGTGGCCCTAAGAGGCACAGAGGAGAGGCATGAAGGATCCCAGGGCTGGAAGGAAGGGCCCTGCCTACGTGGCAGAGGCTACAATAGCCTGGCAAGAGGGCAGCCCAGAACGTGACCCCTCCACAATGCACGGGGGTGGGGGGGTGGGGGAGGCTGCTCAAGAACCCTCACCTGGCTGTGCTGTGGTGTGTGCTGGATGGCTGTGGTCCCAGTCATCTCCTCTTGCTCATCGTCGTGGGGTCCTGGAAGGCAGGAAGGCCAGCAGGCAGTCAGGCAGGCAGGCAGGTAGGAGCTTCCAGCAGAGCCGGCAGCTTGGAGCTGGGAGGCTGCAGCTGGGGGGGCCAGAGCCCTGAGCCCAGAGAGCTGGGTTCCAGGAACCTGGAGGAAGGCAATGAGCAAGGGTTGAGCAAAGGGTGGGCCAGCAGGTGGCCCAGTAAGTGACCCCAGCACCACACACCACAAAACATCATGGGGGCCCCCAGGCACAAGGACCCTCACCTTGCTGGCTGTCTGGTGGACAGCTGTTGTCCGCCTCAACTCATCGTGGCCCGCATCATCACGGGGTCCTGGAGGGCAGGCAGGCTGGCAGGAGGGAGGAGATGCATGGTGAGCCAGGATCCAGGAGCTGGGAGTGCCAAGTCCCAGGAACCTGGAGGAAAACATGGAGCCAGTGAAGGCTGAGCTGGGGAGGGCAGGGGAGAGGCCCAGAACTCCACCGCACCACTATACACCCCTCCACGGGGGGCAGGCGGGCGGCTCAGTCCAGTGACCCTCACCTCACTCGATGCATGGCAGATGGCTGTTGTCCCCATCTCTTCTTGGTCCGCATTGTCATGGGGTCCCTGAAGTCAGGCAGGTAGCCAGGCAAGCAGGCAGAGCTCCTGGGAGAGCTGGGAGCCAGGAGCTGGGCCAGCAAGAGGGGTCCTGGGAACCTGGAGGGGAATGGAGAGAGAAAGCAGGGAAGGGGAGCTCTGGAGGGCCAGCCAGAGGTCTGGCTGTGTGGGCTGGTTAACTCCTGCTGCATGGTGTCTGGTGCCTGAGCTTGTTAAGGCTTGAGGTCAGTCAGGGAGAATGCATGGGAAACCCTGGAGCCCAGGAGCCCAAGATCTGGCCACGCCCGTGCAGCCCAGCTAATCCCTCCATGCTGGCTGCAGATCCCATCAACCTGGCCCCTAATCCTTTCATCTCCTCCTGTGGCACCACCCTGGTGTCCCGGAAGTCCCCTTTCCCTTCACTCACTTCCTGGCTCGCTCATTGGCTGAGGAGGAGGATGGCATTATGGGGTGGACTCAGGATTTCAGAGGCAGGGTTTTCATTTCATTTTTTTTTCTTGGTCTTTTTCATTTTTATCTGTACCGGGGATCGAATTCAGGACCCCCTGCTTGCAAGGCAGGTGTTTATGCCGCTGAGTTAAACACCCAGCCCCCAGGATTTTCATTTTAAAAAAGTGGAAAAGAATATGGGGCTGATTAGGGATTAGGGCTGAGAGGGCAGAGAGCCATCAGCGTGTGGGGATCAGCAGGGTGTACTCCACAGAACTCTGGATGGGAGAATCACCAAAATGGGATGGCCACGTGGACAGTGAGGACTAGGAGGGAGGGTGGCCTGTGCTGATGCCCCTGGGTGAAGGCAAGGAGGCTGGCAGCCAGGCCAGGAGCACAGAGGAAGGCAAGCAGCCAGGGAAGGAAGGGGGCCCGGGAAGCAAGGACATCAGGGAGGCAATCCAGGGCAGACAGAGGAGGCGGAGAAGCCTGGGGAGGCAGAGCAGCACCCAGGGACCAGGAAGGAAGGCAAGGAGGAGCCAGGGAGCCCAGGGAGCCTGGGAAGAAGGGGTGTCAGGGAAGCCAGGAGGGAGACTGGGGAAGCCAGCCAGGGCAGCCAGAAGAGGCAGAGAGGATAGAGGAGGCAGGGCACCCAGGGAGCTCAGGGAACCCAGAAATCCCAGACAAAGTAGGGTTTAAAGCCAGGCAGGGAACCTTGACTGAACTCTGCCCAATCTTGGAAGGCAGAGAGCCAGCGACTCAGGGACTCAGGAGAACCTCGGAGGCCTTGGATGCTGAGAGGAAGCAGGAAAGCCTCGGAGAATTCGATGTTCAGTCAGCAGACAGACTTTTCCCACTTGGAAAATTTCACCTAGGCTGTGGAATTCATGGTGCATGAACCCACAGCAGATCCAATCCAGCCTGGGGTGTGGCATGGCTGCTGGGGCGTGGCAGCCCATTGCCTCCCTAAATCCCTGCCTGTTAAGCCCAGAGGCTGGCTAAACTGCAACCCTGCGCTAATTCTAACCCAGGCCATCCTAACCCTAGCTGCCTGGGGTCCACTGGCCTGCCCTAATCCAGCACTCCTCTAGCTAAGCCTCCGGAACCAACACCCTGTTGCCACCCTACTCCACTCCCTGCATCCTGTCTGCCACTCCCAGGCAGCCCACTCACTCACTCAGTCCCCTCCACTCTGTGCCCAGCCTCCAAGAGCCCAGAGACCACAGCACAGAAACCAGAGCACAGAGCCCAGAGCCAAAAGGCAAGAATGTAAAACTTCAAAGAGCAGAGGTCCTGAGAAAAGCAAAGAAAGAGACAGAGACAGAGATGGAGAAACAGCCAGAGACAGAGATGTCCAAAGAGTTAAAGGGCCCCCCGGAGAATAGCACAGAGGGGACAGCCCAGCCAGTGGTAAATGGGAAAGGAGGGGGGGGGGATAAACTGGGGAATGAGGGATGGAGGGAGGGATCCAAAAGAGGCAAAGGGACTGAAGACAGACAGGGCAATCCCAGCAGCAAGACCCAGGCAGAGGCTTAGATTAGAATCCACTGAGCTGAGCTGAGCTGAGCTGCTGTGTGTGTTAGGCTCATGGTTGATGATCAGGGCATAGGTGTGTGTGTGTGTATGTGTGTGTGTGTGTGTGTGTGTGTGTGTGTGTGTGTGTGTCTGTGTGATGTTACAGTCTGTAAAAGAGTGGGGAAGGCCCCAGTTAACAGAGACATGGGTGAGGCTGCACAAACAACTGAGACCCAGCCCCAAAAAGCCCAGGGGAAGGTAAGAAAGCAGAGAGAGACTGAAAGCAGCCCAGGGAGGGAGAAAACCCGAGAGAGTGAAAAAAGACTGCAGCTCCTCCCCCTGCAAACAAAACCAGAGAGAACCCAAACTAGGCAAAGGCCAGAGGAAAGCAGAGACAGAGAAAGACAGAGAAACAGACAGAGACAGAGACAGTGACAGAGACAGAGAGACAGACAGAGAGAGTGAGGCAGAAAGAGTCTAAGGGCTCAGAGAAAGGTACAGAGAGTGTGCAGATGGGTGGTAAAAGGGACAGGACTGGGGATGAAAACAGGGAGGGATCGGAGAGAGGATCCAAAGGTGTTTGTGTAGGACAGATGTGGGAATCCCAGCAGACAGGCAGGAAGAGGAGTAGGTAGATCTGGGATCCATCAGCAGAGCTCAGCTGAGCCCTGAGTGTTAGGCTCTCGGGTGAAGATCAAGGCATAAGGGTGTGTGTGGTGTTAGGGTCTGAGAAAAAGCAGGGAGGAGAGAGTGAAAAAAGGCATAGGGCCACAAGGACAGCTGAGAGACAGCTAAAAGCAAGGCCCCTTGCACGACAAAAAGCAGAGAGAGAGAGAGAGAGACAGAGAGAGAGAGAGAGAGAGAGAGAGAGAGCAAACAGAGAGAAACGGGTCCCAAGTGGGTTCATGGATGATGATCTAGGAGTCAGTCCAATCAGGGGGCAAATGGATAGACAGACACATGTGGGGTTTATGGAGCCCAGCTGAGCAGAGCCAAGTGAAGCAGAGCAGTGCAGTGCTGAGCCGAGCTGAGCTTCATATGCCAGTTTTATAGGTGATGATCAGGACATCTGTGTGGGTTGTTAGAGTTGGGGTGTGGGTGGATGCGGGGGGAGCATGTTTGTGTTGTGAACCTGCACTCATCAGTGCCCAGTGTGAGCGCAGGAGGCTGGGAGCCAGGGAGCCAAGCCTGAACACTCTTTCTGTGTTTTTTCACGGATCTCTGGATCTGAGAACCACCAAACCAAACAGGCAGACAGGTATCCCACTGGAAATGACATTCAGCTAGAGGTTGACATGGATTTTCACTCAGCATCAGACAGACAGACAGACACCTTTCTCCTCCCGCCTCCTTTGGTGAAGTAAGAGGGCTGATTTTTGTCTCCTGTGTGAGGCAGGCCTGGGGAAGGGGCGTGGTTCACCCTGCTGGCTGGCTCCTTTTGCTGCTCTGATGGGACTTTTAAGGTGAGCCAGTGATTTCTCCATGTTTCAGGATGCTACGTTAGGAAAAGAGAAATGCAATAAATTTTTCCATGGGGAACAATTCAACTAGACTGTCAAGTTGCTTTTTGGTACAACACAGCAACTTCCTCTAGGGTGGGGTTGATTCTAATCCAGCATCTAAACTGGCATTCCTTTGTGGTGGGTGGGGGATGGAGTAGGAGGTGGGGGTTCATGTGAATAGGGGCTTCTCTAAGCCACTGGCTCCCTAATCCCAGCAGATCTCTAACCCTCACCCCTCTGGTAGACCTAACATGAACCCCCCCAGGGCCACTCCCGCAACTTAATACACTGCTCCCCAAATCCTCAACAACCACCTCCTGGCTCTAGAAGTCCTGCTGGAAGTGACTTAATTAGAATCTGACATTCATCAGTGATGGGTGGGCTCATCAGAACTAGAGGTCTTCAGTCCCCCTCCCAGTTGGAGGGTGGAACTATATGGGTCACACTAGGCTGTGCTCTACAGAGAGATTCAGTCCCTTTAGAGGGTACTGGCACTGCTCTTTCCTCAACCTCAGAGGAGGAGCCAATATCAGGCTGCTCTGTGACCCCAACAACCTTCCATTGTTAGCCCTGGAGGGTAGCTAGTGGGCATGATGCAGACCATCGTATGAGCCTGAAGGATCTATGCAGAGCCCAGGATGAAGGTAAGGGTAGGGGGAAAAGACCCCAACATTGGAGGCCCCATGGAGGCAGGCAAGACCAACAGCAGGAATTCATTCCAGGGGCTGTGCCTGCTCTCAGAAGGACCCAGGCCAGTCCTGGCACACACTGGATGCTGACCCAGCCCTATACACACACAACCCTGAGTTCCCCTACATGCAGCCCAAAGACAGAGACAGCCAACAACACGTGGCACCACCTCTCTCCTGTCTGTCATCAGACACAGCCACCGCTTGCTATGGCACCCTTGGTGGCAGGTAACAAGGTAACTCCCTTCTGATCAGACAGATAGACAGAGGGTGACAAGGCTGCAGGTTCCTCGAAGACATGGGCCCCAGGAAAATGTGCCCATCTGTGTGTCGGTACAGTTCTTCTGTCTTCACTTGCCACAGACAGGTGAACCAGTCCATGTGACCCTCACGTCCATTTGTGTGTCAGCTGTGCGGGTGCCCCCTGGTGCTCCCCGATGGCCTCCTTCCTTGGTCATAGCCTTCCTTACGAATCTCCTGACCCCTTGGCCCGAACATGTAGGAGGGCCCTGCTGGGGCAAGGCATCCCCCACACACTCACACACACGTGCACAGTAGAAACGGGCAGGATACATATCTATAGCCATCCGAGGGTCCTGGCACCACCTCAGAGGGTACTGGTGTCCAGCAGCAGCCATCAGAGATTGGTATGGAACCCAGTGGCCTCCAGTCTCCGACCTAAGCCGCAGTGCCACGTGGGAAACCTTCCCTGCACAAAGTATATGCTCTGGGATCTGAGCCTATAGATGCTCATGGTCTACACCAACAGCCAGCCCAGGTGGTCATCTGCAAAAGAGAGAGAGAGAGAAATAGCCCCCATCACTGTGTCATCAGCTTCCCTGCCTGCCACGCTCTCCTCAGATGAGACAGCGCCATCTGGTTGCTAGAGTGGACATGCACATCCTCCTCTTCTGCCCAAATGAGACAGCGCCCCTGTTGCTAAAGAGGACAGGTACATTATCCCAGAGGTACCGCCAGGGTCCAAGTTCTCTGACAACCTCCAGTCTCTTATGGATGAAAACAGAGATGGGGAAGAAACACTGGCCTCAGATGCAAGGCCACAGGCAACCCCAGAAAGATGCCAGTCCTCAGGAAAGCCAGTGTCAGAGCACCTTCCTTAGCTTCCACTGCCTAAAACCCTGACACTGAGCCTAAGCCTAAGCCTAACGCTCCCAAATGAGGTGCCGTCCTCCCTCCTGTTTCCCCCTCCAACACGGGACAGGTCCATTCCAAAAGAATGTGTCGCGTGCAGTATCTGTGATGTCTTTCTCTGCTTCTATGTCTGTCTCTGGACTTAAGAATCTTCCACTGTGGCTGGGTTCGCAAGCTTTGCCCTCTGGTGGCCAAAACATGGAACAGGCGGCAGCATCTGAGTGAACTGGAAAGTGACAGAGTCTCTGAAGGAGAGAATCCCAAAAGACATCCTGATACTGTTCCAAACAATTTGGCTCGAATCTTTCAGTCATTTTCAGTTGACCCACACCTGAATCCTGCTTCTTTGGGTGAGAAGGTTTCCATGTTTTTGTCAATCTGTAGGTACCACAGCTCATTCTAGATTTCCGATGGGACTTGTATTCTGAGTCACCTTCCATTTTCTTGGGTCAAATTCAGGGCACTAGTAAAATGAAATTCTGGGCTTGTTGCTGATGCTGTCAGTTATGCCAAGCTACAACATGGGTCAGAGAGCAAAGAGATGCAAAAGATCTGAAGTGAGTTCGTGAATGACAGACACACAGAGGAATCCGAGCAGCAGGATGGATGCATTTGCAGTCCAGTGAGATGAGCTGAGCTTAGCTGGCCTGCACTGAGTGACCACCACTGGCCTGGATCACTGGTTTCCAAAGTCTCAGAGAGTCGCTGGTCAGCCTGGAGCCAGCAAAAAATATCACAAAGACTTTGAACAGTGAACCACCAGAAGGAAAGATGTCCTCCTGCAAAGGATTTAGTGAGAGTCTGACACCCAGTCAGACAGACAGACAGACAGACAGACAAACACCTGATCTGTGTGTCTTCTGCTTCCTGGGTGGAGTGAGTGGGTTGATTTTACTCTCCTGCGGGTGGTTAAGGCTCATTCTGCTTTTCTCATGGGACTTCGGCCCTACCTTTCTCCCCAAGTGTGGATCGTCCATATTTCACAAGGGTTTTTCACCCAGAACCGCCAGCAAAATACAGACAGATATCCTGTCACAAAAGTGAGAGAGAGAGAGAGAGAGAGAGAGAGAGAGAGAGAGAGAGAGAGAGCAAGAGAGAGAGAGAGAGAGAGGGAGAGAGAGCGAGTCTTGCATCAATATTTGGGGTGGCATGTGTCTGTTAGCGTGAGGAACTAGGATTGTGCGTGTGTATGTATCTATTAGGATGAGTCTGGTGAGTGGGACATTGTGTGTGTGTTACTGTGAGTTGGTATGATTTTAGGGTGAGGGTGGGAAACGTGGCTTGTGTGTGTGTTTTAGTGTGAAGTAGGAGAAGGAGCCAGCTTGTGTTTTCCGAATGAGCCCATGGAACGGGCATGTGTGTATATTTAGCATGAGCTTTGGGTAGACGGCTTGTGTGTGTTTTGAGGGTGAGCCCAGGGATTCTGGCATGTGTGAGCATATTAGGGTGAAGTTCAGGAGCGGGGAATGTGTGTGTTTTCAAGCTGAGTGTAGGAAACCGGGCATGTGTGTGTGTGTGTTTTTGGGGTGAAATGCGACCAATCTGACGTCTCAGGAACTTAGCTGCTCCCTCGGAGCACTGACAGGTCACCCTGAAGCCTGAAATCCTAACCCTAACCCTTTTCTCAAACAGTAACACAAACCCTAACTCGAACCCTAGCCCTAACCCCGCCTTGCTTGTCCTCCCTCCCATGGCTAACTCAAAATCATGGCATTTGGGTTCATCACTGGTAGACAGGCAGAAAGACAGACAGACAGACAGACAGGCAGACACACACACACACACACAGACACACACACACACAGACACACACACACAGCAGATTCCAAGCTGCTTACATTGACAGGCTTTGGAATATCTTATTAGCTGAGCTGGGAAACCTCCCACCTGCACACCAGGACACCCCCTCTTCCACATGTGTTGGAGTCAGACACTGAAACCCACGACCCTTGGCTGGCCCCAGAACCAACCGGGACTGAGCAGAGGAATGAAAGGAGGGAGGGACAGAGGGACAGATGGACCATGGTCTTTTAGTGGTCCTTCCTTCTTCCTTCCTTCCTTCCTTCCTTCCTTCCTTCCTTCCTTCCTTCCTTCCTTTCTTCCTTCCTTCTTTCCTCCCTTCCTTCCTCCCTTGCTTCTGGTCAAATAAGGGGCATGTTGGGAGTTGGAGACCAGCCTAGGCTCCAAAGGGAGCTCAAGGCCAGGCCAAATTGCATCCCTAGAGACCCTGGCTCAAGAAGCGAAAAAAATTAAAAATAAAACACATAAAAGACACAAAAACATAAATCCTTTATAAATGATGGGGGAAGTGTGGTTCGAAAGGCCATGGCACCGAGCATTTCTGAGGCGGCGTGGCTGGCAGGATTCCAGTGTATTAAACTGGTGACCTCCCATTTGAAGTGTGGGCACAGGGACCGCTGAGCCAGAGGCCCAGAAGGTTCATGGCTGACGTCAGTTTTTGAATAGAGACAGAGACAGGTGCAGGTTGTCTGTCTGTCTGGCTACACTCCCTCCCTTGTGGGCTAAATGCATCAGCGCTGGCCCCCAGACCACTCCTGAGCCCCTTTCTCTGCCACATGTGGGAAACAGGCAGGGAGACAGACCAGCTGAAATGGGAGGGCACGGGATGGGAGGTTTGAACTCACATGCAAATTAAAAAGTGACCCTGGACTTAGTCACATCCAGCTCCCACCTCCACCAGCAGCACCCACCGCTCCTTCCTTCCATCTCGGGCTAATCCAGGCTCAGTTCCGAGGGCCCAAACTCCACTCCACACATCTCTCCCTAATTCACCATCAATCCCAATAGCCTAATGCCCCCGCCCTTCCCCCCTTCCCTGGTGTTGGTGCCTAGGATTGGGGTGGGGGCCCCGAGTTTCTGTCCATCTGTGGGTCCAGCATCAGTATTGAGGAGAGAAGGAGGAGGAGGAGGGAGAAGAATGAAAGGAGGTGAGAGCCAGGGGTGAAATGGAGTGGAGCGCTGGAAAGGCAGAAGCAGCAGCCACCACCGTGGTCCAAGCAAACAAACCCCCAAACAGCAGAGAGCAGGCAGAGTGAGGAGAGAGGGGAGAGGAGGGAGGGGAAAGCACAGAGAGAGGGAGACAGAGGGAGAGAGAGAGCAAGCCTAGAGAGGGAGAGAGGAGGAGGGCAGAGGTCCAAAAATGGGCGGGGTGGAGGGACTGATGAATGGAGACAGTGATGATTCTCCCTTTATTGGTTCTTCTGTTCATACATTCCTTCATTCGTTCATTCACTCATTCATTCACTTATTCGTCCCTTGGTTTGCAGGGAGCCTTTCTTTGTTCCTTCCCTTCCTTCCATCTTTATGGGTGAAAGTCAGATGGCTGCCCTGGAGCCTGGTGGGTGTGTGGCCCTAAGAGGCACAGAGGAGAGGCATGAAGGATCCCAGGGCTGGAAGGAAGGGCCCTGCCTACGTGGCAGAGGCTACAATAGCCTGGCAAGAGGGCAGCCCAGAACGTGACCCCTCCACAATGCACGGGGGTGGGGGGGGTGGGGGAGGCTGCTCAAGAACCCTCACCTGGCTGTGCTGTGGTGTGTGCTGGATGGCTGTGGTCCCCCTCATCTCCTCTTGCTCATCGTCGTGGGGTCCTGGAAGGCAGGAAGGCCAGCAGGCAGTCAGGCAGGCAGGCAGGTAGGAGCTTCCAGCAGAGCCGGCAGCTTGGAGCTGGGAGGCTGCAGCTGGGGGGGCCAGAGCCCTGAGCCCAGAGAGCTGGGTTCCAGGAACCTGGAGGAAGGCAATGAGCAAGGGTTGAGCAAAGGGTGGGCCAGCGGGTGGCCCAGTAAGTGACCCCAGCACCACACACCACAAAACATCATGGGGGCCCCCAGGCACAAGGACCCTCACCTTGCTGGCTGTCTGGTGGACAGCTGTTGTCCGCCTCAACTCATCGTGGCCCGCATCATCACGGGGTCCTGGAGGGCAGGCAGGCTGGCAGGAGGGAGGAGATGCATGGTGAGCCAGGATCCAGGAGCTGGGAGTGCCAAGTCCCAGGAACCTGGAGGAAAACATGGAGCCAGTGAAGGCTGAGCTGGGGAGGGCAGGGGAGAGGCCCAGAACTCCACCGCACCACTATACACCCCTCCACGGGGGGCAGGCGGGCGGCTCAGTCCAGTGACCCTCACCTCACTCGATGCATGGCAGATGGCTGTTGTCCCCATCTCTTCTTGGTCCGCATTGTCATGGGGTCCCTGAAGTCAGGCAGGTAGCCAGGCAAGCAGGCAGAGCTCCTGGGAGAGCTGGGAGCCAGGAGCTGGGCCAGCAAGATGGGTCCTGGGAACCTGGAGGGGAATGGAGAGAGAAAGCAGGGAAGGGGAGCTCTGGAGGGCCAGCCAGAGGTCTGGCTGTGTGGGCTGGTTAACTCCTGCTGCATGGTGTCTGGTGCCTGAGCTTGTTAAGGCTTGAGGTCAGTCAGGGAGAATGCATGGGAAACCCTGGAGCCCAGGAGCCCAAGATCTGGCCACGCCCGTGCAGCCCAGCTAATCCCTCCATGCTGGCTGCAGATCCCATCAACCTGGCCCCTAATCCTTTCATCTCCTCCTGTGGCACCACCCTGGTGTCCCGGAAGTCCCCTTTCCCTTCACTCACTTCCTGGCTCGCTCATTGGCTGAGGAGGAGGATGGCATTATGGGGTGGACTCAGGATTTCAGAGGCAGGGTTTTCATTTCATTTTTTTTTCTTGGTCTTTTTCATTTTTATCTGTACCGGGGATCGAATTCAGGACCCCCTGCTTGCAAGGCAGGTGTTTATGCCGCTGAGTTAAACACCCAGCCCCCAGGATTTTCATTTTAAAAAAGTGGAAAAGAATATGGGGCTGATTAAGGATTAGGGCTGAGAGGGCAGAGAGCCATCAGCGAGTGGGGATCAGCAGGGTGTACTCCAAAGAACTCTGGATGGGAGAATCACCAAAATGGGATGGCCACGTGGACAGTGAGGACTAGGAGGGAGGGTGGCCTGTGCTGATGCCCCTGGGTGAAGGCAAGGAGGCTGGCAGCCAGGCCAGGAGCACAGAGGAAGGCAAGCAGCCAGGGAAGGAAGGGGGCCCGGGAAGCAAGGACATCAGGGAGGCAATCCAGGGCAGACAGAGGAGGCGGAGAAGCCTGGGGAGGCAGAGCAGCACCCAGGGACCACGAAGGAAGGCAAGGAGGAGCCAGGGAGCCCAGGGAGCCTGGGAAGAAGGGGTGCCAGGGAAGCCAGGAGGGAGACTGGGGAAGCCAGCCAGGGCAGCCAGAAGAGGCAGAGAGGATAGAGGAGGCAGGGCACCCAGGGAGCTCAGGGAACCCAGAAATCCCAGACAAAGCAGGGTTTAAAGCCAGGCAGGGAACCTTGACTGAACTCTGCCCAATCTTGGAAATCAGAAAGCCAGGGACTCAGGGACACAGGAGAACCTCGGAGGCCTTGGATGCTGAGAGGAAGCAGGAAAGCCTCGGAGAATTCGATGTTCAGTCAGCAGACAGACTTTTCCCACTTGGAAAATTTCACCTAGGCTGTGGAATTCATGGTGCATGAACCCACAGCAGATCCAATCCAGCCTGGGGTGTGGCATGGCTGCTGGGGCGTGGCAGCCCATTGCCTCCCTAAATCCCTGCCTGTTAAGCCCAGAGGCTGGCTAAACTGCAACCCTGCGCTAATTCTAACCCAGGCCATCCTAACCCTAGCTGCCTGGGGTCCACTGGCCTGCCCTAATCCAGCACTCCTCTAGCTAAGCCTCCGGAACCAACACCCTGTTGCCACCCTACTCCACTCCCTGCATCCTGTCTGCCACTCCCAGGCAGCCCACTCACTCACTCAGTCCCCTCCACTCTGTGCCCAGCCTCCAAGAGCCCAGAGACCACAGCACAGAAACCAGAGCACAGAGCCCAGAGCCAAAAGGCAAGAATGTAAAACTTCAAAGAGCAGAGGTCCTGAGAAAAGCAAAGAAAGAGACAGAGACAGAGATGGAGAAACAGCCAGAGACAGAGATGTCCAAAGAGTTAAAGGGCCCCCCGGAGAATAGCACAGAGGGGACAGCCCAGCCAGTGGTAAATGGGAAAGGAGGGGGGGGGGATAAACTGGGGAATGAGGGATGGAGGGAGGGATCCAAAAGAGGCAAAGGGACTGAAGACAGACAGGGCAATCCCAGCAGCAAGACCCAGGCAGAGGCTTAGATTAGAATCCACTGAGCTGAGCTGAGCTGAGCTGCTGTGTGTGTTAGGCTCATGGTTGATGATCAGGGCATAGGTGTGTGTGTGTGTGTATGTGTGTGTGTGTGTGTGTGTGTGTGTGTGTGTGTGTGTGTGTCTGTGTGATGTTACGGTCTGTAAAAGAGTGGGGAAGGCCCCAGTTAACAGAGACATGGGTGAGGCTGCACAAACAACTGAGACCCAGCCCCAAAAAGCCCAGGGGAAGGTAAGAAAGCAGAGAGAGACTGAAAGCAGCCCAGGGAGGGAGAAAACCCGAGAGAGTGAAAAAAGACTGCAGCTCCTCCCCCTGCAAACAAAACCAGAGAGAACCCAAACTAGGCAAAGGCCAGAGGAAAGCAGAGACAGAGAAAGACAGAGAAACAGACAGAGACAGAGACAGTGACAGAGACAGAGAGACAGACAGAGAGAGTGAGGCAGAAAGAGTCTAAGGGCTCAGAGAAAGGTACAGAGAGTGTGCAGATGGGTGGTAAAAGGGACAGGACTGGGGATGAAAACAGGGAGGGATCGGAGAGAGGATCCAAAGGTGTTTGTGTAGGACAGATGTGGGAATCCCAGCAGACAGGCAGGAAGAGGAGTAGGTAGATCTGGGATCCATCAGCAGAGCTCAGCTGAGCCCTGAGTGTTAGGCTCTCGGGTGAAGATCAAGGCATAAGGGTGTGTGTGGTGTTAGGGTCTGAGAAAAAGCAGGGAGGAGAGAGTGAAAAAAGGCATAGGGCCACAAGGACAGCTGAGAGACAGCTAAAAGCAAGGCCCCTTGCACGACAAAAAGCAGAGAGAGAGAGAGAGAGAGACAGAGAGAGAGAGAGAGAGAGCAAACAGAGAGAAACGGGTCCCAAGTGGGTTCATGGATGATGATCTAGGAGTCAGTCCAATCAGGGGGCAAATGGATAGACAGACACATGTGGGGTTTATGGAGCCCAGCTGAGCAGAGCCAAGTGAAGCAGAGCAGTGCAGTGCTGAGCCGAGCTGAGCTTCATATGCCAGTTTTATAGGTGATGATCAGGACATCTGTGTGGGTTGTTAGAGTTGGGGTGTGGGTGGATGCGGGGGGAGCATGTTTGTGTTGTGAACCTGCACTCATCAGTGCCCAGTGTGAGCGCAGGAGGCTGGGAGCCAGGGAGCCAAGCCTGAACACTCTTTCTGTGTTTTTTCACGGATCTCTGGATCTGAGAACCACCAAACCAAACAGGCAGACAGGTATCCCACTGGAAATGACATTCAGCTAGAGGTTGACATGGATTTTCACTCAGCATCAGACAGACAGACAGACACCTTTCTCCTCCCGCCTCCTTTGGTGAAGTAAGAGGGCTGATTTTTGTCTCCTGTGTGAGGCAGGCCTGGGGAAGGGGCGTGGTTCACCCTGCTGGCTGGCTCCTTTTGCTGCTCTGATGGGACTTTTAAGGTGAGCCAGTGATTTCTCCATGTTTCAGGATGCTACGTTAGGAAAAGAGAAATGCAATAAATTTTTCCATGGGGAACAATTCAACTAGACTGTCAAGTTGCTTTTTGGTACAACACAGCAACTTCCTCTAGGGTGGGGTTGATTCTAATCCAGCATCTAAACTGGCATTCCTTTGTGGTGGGTGGGGGATGGAGTAGGAGGTGGGGGTTCATGTGAATAGGGGCTTCTCTAAGCCACTGGCTCCCTAATCCCAGCAGATCTCTAACCCTCACCCCTCTGGTAGACCTAACATGAACCCCCCCAGGGCCACTCCCGCAACTTAATACACTGCTCCCCAAATCCTCAACAACCACCTCCTGGCTCTAGAAGTCCTGCTGGAAGTGACTTAATTAGAATCTGACATTCATCAGTGATGGGTGGGCTCATCAGAACTAGAGGTCTTCAGTCCCCCTCCCAGTTGGAGGGTGGAACTATATGGGTCACACTAGGCTGTGCTCTACAGAGAGATTCAGTCCCTTTAGAGGGTACTGGCACTGCTCTTTCCTCAACCTCAGAGGAGGAGCCAATATCAGGCTGCTCTGTGACCCCAACAACCTTCCATTGTTAGCCCTGGAGGGTAGCTAGTGGGCATGATGCAGACCATCGTATGAGCCTGAAGGATCTATGCAGAGCCCAGGATGAAGGTAAGGGTAGGGGGAAAAGACCCCAACATTGGAGGCCCCATGGAGGCAGGCAAGACCAACAGCAGGAATTCATTCCAGGGGCTGTGCCTGCTCTCAGAAGGACCCAGGCCAGTCCTGGCACACACTGGATGCTGACCCAGCCCTATACACACACAACCCTGAGTTCCCCTACATGCAGCCCAAAGACAGAGACAGCCAACAACACGTGGCACCACCTCTCTCCTGTCTGTCATCAGACACAGCCACCGCTTGCTATGGCACCCTTGGTGGCAGGTAACAAGGTAACTCCCTTCTGATCAGACAGATAGACAGAGGGTGACAAGGCTGCAGGTTCCTCGAAGACATGGGCCCCAGGAAAATGTGCCCATCTGTGTGTCGGTACAGTTCTTCTGTCTTCACTTGCCACAGACAGGTGAACCAGTCCATGTGACCCTCACGTCCATTTGTGTGTCAGCTGTGCGGGTGCCCCCTGGTGCTCCCCGATGGCCTCCTTCCTTGGTCATAGCCTTCCTTACGAATCTCCTGACCCCTTGGCCCGAACATGTAGGAGGGCCCTGCTGGGGCAAGGCATCCCCCACACACTCACACACACGTGCACAGTAGAAACGGGCAGGATACATATCTATAGCCATCCGAGGGTCCTGGCACCACCTCAGAGGGTACTGGTGTCCAGCAGCAGCCATCAGAGATTGGTATGGAACCCAGTGGCCTCCAGTCTCCGACCTAAGCCGCAGTGCCACGTGGGAAACCTTCCCTGCACAAAGTATATGCTCTGGGATCTGAGCCTATAGATGCTCATGGTCTACACCAACAGCCAGCCCAGGTGGTCATCTGCAAAAGAGAGAGAGAGAGAAATAGCCCCCATCACTGTGTCATCAGCTTCCCTGCCTGCCACGCTCTCCTCAGATGAGACAGCGCCATCTGGTGGCTAGAGTGGACATGCACATCCTCCTCTTCTGCCCAAATGAGACAGCGCCCCTGTTGGCTAAAGAGGACAGGTACATTATCCCAGAGGTACCGCCAGGGTCCAAGTTCTCTGACAACCTCCAGTCTCTTATGGATGAAAACAGAGATGGGGAAGAAACACTGGCCTCAGATGCAAGGCCACAGGCAACCCCAGAAAGATGCCAGTCCTCAGGAAAGCCAGTGTCAGAGCACCTTCCTTAGCTTCCACTGCCTAAAACCCTGACACTGAGCCTAAGCCTAAGCCTAACGCTCCCAAATGAGGTGCCGTCCTCCCTCCTGTTTCCCCCTCCAACACGGGACAGGTCCATTCCAAAAGAATGTGTCGCGTGCAGTATCTGTGATGTCTTTCTCTGCTTCTATGTCTGTCTCTGGACTTAAGAATCTTCCACTGTGGCTGGGTTCGCAAGCTTTGCCCTCTGGTGGCCAAAACATGGAACAGGCGGCAGCATCTGAGTGAACTGGAAAGTGACAGAGTCTCTGAAGGAGAGAATCCCAAAAGACATCCTGATACTGTTCCAAACAATTTGGCTCGAATCTTTCAGTCATTTTCAGTTGACCCACACCTGAATCCTGCTTCTTTGGGTGAGAAGGTTTCCATGTTTTTGTCAATCTGTAGGTACCACAGCTCATTCTAGATTTCCGATGGGACTTGTATTCTGAGTCACCTTCCATTTTCTTGGGTCAAATTCAGGGCACTAGTAAAATGAAATTCTGGGCTTGTTGCTGATGCTGTCAGTTATGCCAAGCTACAACATGGGTCAGAGAGCAAAGAGATGCAAAAGATCTGAAGTGAGTTCGTGAATGACAGACACACAGAGGAATCCGAGCAGCAGGATGGATGCATTTGCAGTCCAGTGAGATGAGCTGAGCTTAGCTGGCCTGCACTGAGTGACCACCACTGGCCTGGATCACTGGTTTCCAAAGTCTCAGAGAGTCGCTGGTCAGCCTGGAGCCAGCAAAAAATATCACAAAGACTTTGAACAGTGAACCACCAGAAGGAAAGATGTCCTCCTGCAAAGGATTTAGCGAGAGTCTGACACCCAGTCAGACAGACAGACAGACAGACAGACAAACACCTGATCTGTGTGTCTTCTGCTTCCTGGGTGGAGTGAGTGGGTTGATTTTACTCTCCTGCGGGTGGTTAAGGCTCATTCTGCTTTTCTCATGGGACTTCGGCCCTACCTTTCTCCCCAAGTGTGGATCGTCCATATTTCACAAGGGTTTTTCACCCAGAACCGCCAGCAAAATACAGACAGATATCCTGTCACAAAAGTGAGAGAGAGAGAGAGAGAGAGAGAGAGAGAGAGAGAGAGAGCAAGAGAGAGAGAGAGAGAGAGGGAGAGAGAGCGAGTCTTGCATCAATATTTGGGGTGGCATGTGTCTGTTAGCGTGAGGAACTAGGATTGTGCGTGTGTATGTATCTATTAGGATGAGTCTGGTGAGTGGGACATTGTGTGTGTGTTACTGTGAGTTGGTATGATTTTAGGGTGAGGGTGGGAAACGTGGCTTGTGTGTGTGTTTTAGTGTGAAGTAGGAGAAGGAGCCAGCTTGTGTTTTCCGAATGAGCCCATGGAACGGGCATGTGTGTATATTTAGCATGAGCTTTGGGTAGACGGCTTGTGTGTGTTTTGAGGGTGAGCCCAGGGATTCTGGCATGTGTGAGCATATTAGGGTGAAGTTCAGGAGCGGGGAATGTGTGTGTTTTCAAGCTGAGTGTAGGAAACCGGGCATGTGTGTGTGTGTGTTTTTGGGGTGAAATGCGACCAATCTGACGTCTCAGGAACTTAGCTGCTCCCTCGGAGCACTGACAGGTCACCCTGAAGCCTGAAATCCTAACCCTAACCCTTTTCTCAAACAGTAACACAAACCCTAACTCGAACCCTAGCCCTAACCCCGCCTTGCTTGTCCTCCCTCCCATGGCTAACTCAAAATCATGGCATTTGGGTTCATCACTGGTAGACAGGCAGAAAGACAGACAGACAGACAGACAGGCAGACACACACACACACACAGACACACACACACACAGACACACACACACAGCAGATTCCAAGCTGCTTACATTGACAGGCTTTGGAATATCTTATTAGCTGAGCTGGGAAACCTCCCACCTGCACACCAGGACACCCCCTCTTCCACATGTGTTGGAGTCAGACACTGAAACCCACGACCCTTGGCTGGCCCCAGAACCAACCGGGACTGAGCAGAGGAATGAAAGGAGGGAGGGACAGAGGGACAGATGGACCATGGTCTTTTAGTGGTCCTTCCTTCTTCCTTCCTTCCTTCCTTCCTTCCTTCCTTCCTTCCTTCCTTCCTTCCTTTCTTCCTTCCTTCTTTCCTCCCTTCCTTCCTCCCTTGCTTCTGGTCAAATAAGGGGCATGTTGGGAGTTGGAGACCAGCCTAGGCTCCAAAGGGAGCTCAAGGCCAGGCCAAATTGCATCCCTAGAGACCCTGGCTCAAGAAGCGAAAAAAATTAAAAATAAAACACATAAAAGACACAAAAACATAAATCCTTTATAAATGATGGGGGAAGTGTGGTTCGAAAGGCCATGGCACCGAGCATTTCTGAGGCGGCGTGGCTGGCAGGATTCCAGTGTATTAAACTGGTGACCTCCCATTTGAAGTGTGGGCACAGGGACCGCTGAGCCAGAGGCCCAGAAGGTTCATGGCTGACGTCAGTTTTTGAATAGAGACAGAGACAGGTGCAGGTTGTCTGTCTGTCTGGCTACACTCCCTCCCTTGTGGGCTAAATGCATCAGCGCTGGCCCCCAGACCACTCCTGAGCCCCTTTCTCTGCCACATGTGGGAAACAGGCAGGGAGACAGACCAGCTGAAATGGGAGGGCACGGGATGGGAGGTTTGAACTCACATGCAAATTAAAAAGTGACCCTGGACTTAGTCACATCCAGCTCCCACCTCCACCAGCAGCACCCACCGCTCCTTCCTTCCATCTCGGGCTAATCCAGGCTCAGTTCCGAGGGCCCAAACTCCACTCCACACATCTCTCCCTAATTCACCATCAATCCCAATAGCCTAATGCCCCCGCCCTTCCCCCCCTTCCCTGGTGTTGGTGCCTAGGATTGGGGTGGGGGCCCCGAGTTTCTGTCCATCTGTGGGTCCAGCATCAGTATTGAGGAGAGAAGGAGGAGGAGGAGGGAGAAGAATGAAAGGAGGTGAGAGCCAGGGGTGAAATGGAGTGGAGCGCTGGAAAGGCAGAAGCAGCAGCCACCACCGTGGTCCAAGCAAACAAACCCCCAAACAGCAGAGAGCAGGCAGAGTGAGGAGAGAGGGGAGAGGAGGGAGGGGAAAGCACAGAGAGAGGGAGACAGAGGGAGAGAGAGAGCAAGCCTAGAGAGGGAGAGAGGAGGAGGGCAGAGGTCCAAAAATGGGCGGGCTGGAGGGACTGATGAATGGAGACAGTGATGATTCTCCCTTTATTGGTTCTTCTGTTCATACATTCCTTCATTCGTTCATTCACTCATTCATTCACTTATTCGTCCCTTGGTTTGCAGGGAGCCTTTCTTTGTTCCTTCCCTTCCTTCCATCTTTATGGGTGAAAGTCAGATGGCTGCCCTGGAGCCTGGTGGGTGTGTGGCCCTAAGAGGCACAGAGGAGAGGCATGAAGGATCCCAGGGCTGGAAGGAAGGGCCCTGCCTACGTGGCAGAGGCTACAATAGCCTGGCAAGAGGGCAGCCCAGAACGTGACCCCTCCACAATGCACGGGGGTGGGGGGGGTGGGGGAGGCTGCTCAAGAACCCTCACCTGGCTGTGCTGTGGTGTGTGCTGGATGGCTGTGGTCCCCCTCATCTCCTCTTGCTCATCGTCGTGGGGTCCTGGAAGGCAGGAAGGCCAGCAGGCAGTCAGGCAGGCAGGCAGGTAGGAGCTTCCAGCAGAGCCGGCAGCTTGGAGCTGGGAGGCTGCAGCTGGGGGGGCCAGAGCCCTGAGCCCAGAGAGCTGGGTTCCAGGAACCTGGAGGAAGGCAATGAGCAAGGGTTGAGCAAAGGGTGGGCCAGCGGGTGGCCCAGTAAGTGACCCCAGCACCACACACCACAAAACATCATGGGGGCCCCCAGGCACAAGGACCCTCACCTTGCTGGCTGTCTGGTGGACAGCTGTTGTCCGCCTCAACTCATCGTGGCCCGCATCATCACGGGGTCCTGGAGGGCAGGCAGGCTGGCAGGAGGGAGGAGATGCATGGTGAGCCAGGATCCAGGAGCTGGGAGTGCCAAGTCCCAGGAACCTGGAGGAAAACATGGAGCCAGTGAAGGCTGAGCTGGGGAGGGCAGGGGAGAGGCCCAGAACTCCACCGCACCACTATACACCCCTCCACGGGGGGCAGGCGGGCGGCTCAGTCCAGTGACCCTCACCTCACTCGATGCATGGCAGATGGCTGTTGTCCCCATCTCTTCTTGGTCCGCATTGTCATGGGGTCCCTGAAGTCAGGCAGGTAGCCAGGCAAGCAGGCAGAGCTCCTGGGAGAGCTGGGAGCCAGGAGCTGGGCCAGCAAGATGGGTCCTGGGAACCTGGAGGGGAATGGAGAGAGAAAGCAGGGAAGGGGAGCTCTGGAGGGCCAGCCAGAGGTCTGGCTGTGTGGGCTGGTTAACTCCTGCTGCATGGTGTCTGGTGCCTGAGCTTGTTAAGGCTTGAGGTCAGTCAGGGAGAATGCATGGGAAACCCTGGAGCCCAGGAGCCCAAGATCTGGCCACGCCCGTGCAGCCCAGCTAATCCCTCCATGCTGGCTGCAGATCCCATCAACCTGGCCCCTAATCCTTTCATCTCCTCCTGTGGCACCACCCTGGTGTCCCGGAAGTCCCCTTTCCCTTCACTCACTTCCTGGCTCGCTCATTGGCTGAGGAGGAGGATGGCATTATGGGGTGGACTCAGGATTTCAGAGGCAGGGTTTTCATTTCATTTTTTTTTCTTGGTCTTTTTCATTTTTATCTGTACCGGGGATCGAATTCAGGACCCCCTGCTTGCAAGGCAGGTGTTTATGCCGCTGAGTTAAACACCCAGCCCCCAGGATTTTCATTTTAAAAAAGTGGAAAAGAATATGGGGCTGATTAAGGATTAGGGCTGAGAGGGCAGAGAGCCATCAGCGAGTGGGGATCAGCAGGGTGTACTCCAAAGAACTCTGGATGGGAGAATCACCAAAATGGGATGGCCACGTGGACAGTGAGGACTAGGAGGGAGGGTGGCCTGTGCTGATGCCCCTGGGTGAAGGCAAGGAGGCTGGCAGCCAGGCCAGGAGCACAGAGGAAGGCAAGCAGCCAGGGAAGGAAGGGGGCCCGGGAAGCAAGGACATCAGGGAGGCAATCCAGGGCAGACAGAGGAGGCGGAGAAGCCTGGGGAGGCAGAGCAGCACCCAGGGACCACGAAGGAAGGCAAGGAGGAGCCAGGGAGCCCAGGGAGCCTGGGAAGAAGGGGTGCCAGGGAAGCCAGGAGGGAGACTGGGGAAGCCAGCCAGGGCAGCCAGAAGAGGCAGAGAGGATAGAGGAGGCAGGGCACCCAGGGAGCTCAGGGAACCCAGAAATCCCAGACAAAGCAGGGTTTAAAGCCAGGCAGGGAACCTTGACTGAACTCTGCCCAATCTTGGAAATCAGAAAGCCAGGGACTCAGGGACACAGGAGAACCTCGGAGGCCTTGGATGCTGAGAGGAAGCAGGAAAGCCTCGGAGAATTCGATGTTCAGTCAGCAGACAGACTTTTCCCACTTGGAAAATTTCACCTAGGCTGTGGAATTCATGGTGCATGAACCCACAGCAGATCCAATCCAGCCTGGGGTGTGGCATGGCTGCTGGGGCGTGGCAGCCCATTGCCTCCCTAAATCCCTGCCTGTTAAGCCCAGAGGCTGGCTAAACTGCAACCCTGCGCTAATTCTAACCCAGGCCATCCTAACCCTAGCTGCCTGGGGTCCACTGGCCTGCCCTAATCCAGCACTCCTCTAGCTAAGCCTCCGGAACCAACACCCTGTTGCCACCCTACTCCACTCCCTGCATCCTGTCTGCCACTCCCAGGCAGCCCACTCACTCACTCAGTCCCCTCCACTCTGTGCCCAGCCTCCAAGAGCCCAGAGACCACAGCACAGAAACCAGAGCACAGAGCCCAGAGCCAAAAGGCAAGAATGTAAAACTTCAAAGAGCAGAGGTCCTGAGAAAAGCAAAGAAAGAGACAGAGACAGAGATGGAGAAACAGCCAGAGACAGAGATGTCCAAAGAGTTAAAGGGCCCCCCGGAGAATAGCACAGAGGGGACAGCCCAGCCAGTGGTAAATGGGAAAGGAGGGGGGGGGGATAAACTGGGGAATGAGGGATGGAGGGAGGGATCCAAAAGAGGCAAAGGGACTGAAGACAGACAGGGCAATCCCAGCAGCAAGACCCAGGCAGAGGCTTAGATTAGAATCCACTGAGCTGAGCTGAGCTGAGCTGCTGTGTGTGTTAGGCTCATGGTTGATGATCAGGGCATAGGTGTGTGTGTGTGTGTATGTGTGTGTGTGTGTGTGTGTGTGTGTGTGTGTGTGTGTGTGTGTGTCTGTGTGATGTTACGGTCTGTAAAAGAGTGGGGAAGGCCCCAGTTAACAGAGACATGGGTGAGGCTGCACAAACAACTGAGACCCAGCCCCAAAAAGCCCAGGGGAAGGTAAGAAAGCAGAGAGAGACTGAAAGCAGCCCAGGGAGGGAGAAAACCCGAGAGAGTGAAAAAAGACTGCAGCTCCTCCCCCTGCAAACAAAACCAGAGAGAACCCAAACTAGGCAAAGGCCAGAGGAAAGCAGAGACAGAGAAAGACAGAGAAACAGACAGAGACAGAGACAGTGACAGAGACAGAGAGACAGACAGAGAGAGTGAGGCAGAAAGAGTCTAAGGGCTCAGAGAAAGGTACAGAGAGTGTGCAGATGGGTGGTAAAAGGGACAGGACTGGGGATGAAAACAGGGAGGGATCGGAGAGAGGATCCAAAGGTGTTTGTGTAGGACAGATGTGGGAATCCCAGCAGACAGGCAGGAAGAGGAGTAGGTAGATCTGGGATCCATCAGCAGAGCTCAGCTGAGCCCTGAGTGTTAGGCTCTCGGGTGAAGATCAAGGCATAAGGGTGTGTGTGGTGTTAGGGTCTGAGAAAAAGCAGGGAGGAGAGAGTGAAAAAAGGCATAGGGCCACAAGGACAGCTGAGAGACAGCTAAAAGCAAGGCCCCTTGCACGACAAAAAGCAGAGAGAGAGAGAGAGAGAGACAGAGAGAGAGAGAGAGAGAGCAAACAGAGAGAAACGGGTCCCAAGTGGGTTCATGGATGATGATCTAGGAGTCAGTCCAATCAGGGGGCAAATGGATAGACAGACACATGTGGGGTTTATGGAGCCCAGCTGAGCAGAGCCAAGTGAAGCAGAGCAGTGCAGTGCTGAGCCGAGCTGAGCTTCATATGCCAGTTTTATAGGTGATGATCAGGACATCTGTGTGGGTTGTTAGAGTTGGGGTGTGGGTGGATGCGGGGGGAGCATGTTTGTGTTGTGAACCTGCACTCATCAGTGCCCAGTGTGAGCGCAGGAGGCTGGGAGCCAGGGAGCCAAGCCTGAACACTCTTTCTGTGTTTTTTCACGGATCTCTGGATCTGAGAACCACCAAACCAAACAGGCAGACAGGTATCCCACTGGAAATGACATTCAGCTAGAGTTTGACATGGATTTTCACTCAGCATCAGACAGACAGACAGACACCTTTCTCCTCCCGCCTCCTTTGGTGAAGTAAGAGGGCTGATTTTTGTCTCCTGTGTGAGGCAGGCCTGGGGAAGGGGCGTGGTTCACCCTGCTGGCTGGCTCCTTTTGCTGCTCTGATGGGACTTTTAAGGTGAGCCAGTGATTTCTCCATGTTTCAGGATGCTACGTTAGGAAAAGAGAAATGCAATAAATTTTTCCATGGGGAACAATTCAACTAGACTGTCAAGTTGCTTTTTGGTACAACACAGCAACTTCCTCTCTAGGTGGGGGTGTTTCTAATCCAGCCTCTAAGCTGGCATTCCTTTGTGGTGGGTGGGGGATGGAGTAGGAGGTGGGGGTTCATGTGAATAGGGGCTTCTCTAAGCCACTGGCTCCCTAATCCCAGCAGATCTCTAACCCTCACCCCTCTGGTAGACCTAACATGAACCCCCCAGGGCCACTCCCGCAACTTAATACACTGCTCCCCAAATCCTCAACAACCACCTCCTGGCTCTAGAAGTCCTGCTGGAAGTGACTTAATTAGAATCTGACATTCATCAGTGATGGGTGGGCTCATCAGAACTAGAGGTCTTCAGTCCCCCTCCTAGTTGGAGGGTGGAACTATATGGGTCACACTAGGCTGTGCTCTACAGAGAGATTCAGTCCCTTTAGAGGGTACTGGCACTGCTCTTTCCTCAACCTCAGAGGAGGAGCCAATATCAGGCTGCTCTGTGACCCCAACAACCTTCCATTGTTAGCCCTGGAGGGTAGCTAGTGGGCATGATGCAGACCATCGTATGAGCCTGAAGGATCTATGCAGAGCCCAGGATGAAGGTAAGGGTAGGGGGAAAAGACCCCAACATTGGAGGCCCCATGGAGGCAGGCAAGACCAACAGCAGGAATTCATTCCAGGGGCTGTGCCTGCTCTCAGAAGGACCCAGGCCAGTCCTGGCACACACTGGATGCTGACCCAGCCCTATACACACACAACCCTGAGTTCCCCTACATGCAGCCCAAAGACAGAGACAGCCAACAACACGTGGCACCACCTCTCTCCTGTCTGTCATCAGACACAGCCACCGCTTGCTATGGCACCCTTGGTGGCAGGTAACAAGGTAACTCCCTTCTGATCAGACAGATAGACAGAGGGTGACAAGGCTGCAGGTTCCTCGAAGACATGGGCCCCAGGAAAATGTGCCCATCTGTGTGTCGGTACAGTTCTTCTGTCTTCACTTGCCACAGACAGGTGAACCAGTCCATGTGACCCTCACGTCCATTTGTGTGTCAGCTGTGCGGGTGCCCCCTGGTGCTCCCCGATGGCCTCCTTCCTTGGTCATAGCCTTCCTTACGAATCTCCTGACCCCTTGGCCCGAACATGTAGGAGGGCCCTGCTGGGGCAAGGCATCCCCCACACACTCACACACACGTGCACAGTAGAAACGGGCAGGATACATATCTATAGCCATCCGAGGGTCCTGGCACCACCTCAGAGGGTACTGGTGTCCAGCAGCAGCCATCAGAGATTGGTATGGAACCCAGTGGCCTCCAGTCTCCGACCTAAGCCGCAGTGCCACGTGGGAAACCTTCCCTGCACAAAGTATATGCTCTGGGATCTGAGCCTATAGATGCTCATGGTCTACACCAACAGCCAGCCCAGGTGGTCATCTGCAAAAGAGAGAGAGAGAGAAATAGCCCCCATCACTGTGTCATCAGCTTCCCTGCCTGCCACGCTCTCCTCAGATGAGACAGCGCCATCTGGTTGCTAGAGTGGACATGCACATCCTCCTCTTCTGCCCAAATGAGACAGCGCCCCTGTTGCTAAAGAGGACAGGTACATTATCCCAGAGGTACCGCCAGGGTCCAAGTTCTCTGACAACCTCCAGTCTCTTATGGATGAAAACAGAGATGGGGAAGAAACACTGGCCTCAGATGCAAGGCCACAGGCAACCCCAGAAAGATGCCAGTCCTCAGGAAAGCCAGTGTCAGAGCACCTTCCTTAGCTTCCACTGCCTAAAACCCTGACACTGAGCCTAAGCCTAAGCCTAACGCTCCCAAATGAGGTGCCGTCCTCCCTCCTGTTTCCCCCTCCAACACGGGACAGGTCCATTCCAAAAGAATGTGTCGCGTGCAGTATCTGTGATGTCTTTCTCTGCTTCTATGTCTGTCTCTGGACTTAAGAATCTTCCACTGTGGCTGGGTTCGCAAGCTTTGCCCTCTGGTGGCCAAAACATGGAACAGGCGGCAGCATCTGAGTGAACTGGAAAGTGACAGAGTCTCTGAAGGAGAGAATCCCAAAAGACATCCTGATACTGTTCCAAACAATTTGGCTCGAATCTTTCAGTCATTTTCAGTTGACCCACACCTGAATCCTGCTTCTTTGGGTGAGAAGGTTTCCATGTTTTTGTCAATCTGTAGGTACCACAGCTCATTCTAGATTTCCGATGGGACTTGTATTCTGAGTCACCTTCCATTTTCTTGGGTCAAATTCAGGGCACTAGTAAAATGAAATTCTGGGCTTGTTGCTGATGCTGTCAGTTATGCCAAGCTACAACATGGGTCAGAGAGCAAAGAGATGCAAAAGATCTGAAGTGAGTTCGTGAATGACAGACACACAGAGGAATCCGAGCAGCAGGATGGATGCATTTGCAGTCCAGTGAGATGAGCTGAGCTTAGCTGGCCTGCACTGAGTGACCACCACTGGCCTGGATCACTGGTTTCCAAAGTCTCAGAGAGTCGCTGGTCAGCCTGGAGCCAGCAAAAAATATCACAAAGACTTTGAACAGTGAACCACCAGAAGGAAAGATGTCCTCCTGCAAAGGATTTAGTGAGAGTCTGACACCCAGTCAGACAGACAGACAGACAGACAGACACACACCTGATCTGTGTGTCTTCTGCTTCCTGGGTGGAGTGAGTGGGTTGATTTTACTCTCCTGCGGGTGGTTAAGGCTCATTCTGCTTTTCTCATGGGACTTCGGCCCTACCTTTCTCCCCAAGTGTGGATCGTCCATATTTCACAAGGGTTTTTCACCCAGAACCGCCAGCAAAATACAGACAGATATCCTGTCACAAAAGTGAGAGAGAGAGAGAGAGAGAGAGAGAGAGAGAGAGAGAGAGAGAGCAAGAGAGAGAGAGAGAGAGAGGGAGAGAGAGCGAGTCTTGCATCAATATTTGGGGTGGCATGTGTCTGTTAGCGTGAGGAACTAGGATTGTGCGTGTGTATGTATCTATTAGGATGAGTCTGGTGAGTGGGACATTGTGTGTGTGTTACTGTGAGTTGGTATGATTTTAGGGTGAGGGTGGGAAACGTGGCTTGTGTGTGTGTTTTAGTGTGAAGTAGGAGAAGGAGCCAGCTTGTGTTTTCCGAATGAGCCCATGGAACGGGCATGTGTGTATATTTAGCATGAGCTTTGGGTAGACGGCTTGTGTGTGTTTTGAGGGTGAGCCCAGGGATTCTGGCATGTGTGAGCATATTAGGGTGAAGTTCAGGAGCGGGGAATGTGTGTGTTTTCAAGCTGAGTGTAGGAAACCGGGCATGTGTGTGTGTGTGTTTTTGGGGTGAAATGCGACCAATCTGACGTCTCAGGAACTTAGCTGCTCCCTCGGAGCACTGACAGGTCACCCTGAAGCCTGAAATCCTAACCCTAACCCTTTTCTCAAACAGTAACACAAACCCTAACTCGAACCCTAGCCCTAACCCCGCCTTGCTTGTCCTCCCTCCCATGGCTAACTCAAAATCATGGCATTTGGGTTCATCACTGGTAGACAGGCAGAAAGACAGACAGACAGACAGACAGGCAGACACACACACACACACAGACACACACACACACAGACACACACACACAGCAGATTCCAAGCTGCTTACATTGACAGGCTTTGGAATATCTTATTAGCTGAGCTGGGAAACCTCCCACCTGCACACCAGGACACCCCCTCTTCCACATGTGTTGGAGTCAGACACTGAAACCCACGACCCTTGGCTGGCCCCAGAACCAACCGGGACTGAGCAGAGGAATGAAAGGAGGGAGGGACAGAGGGACAGATGGACCATGGTCTTTTAGTGGTCCTTCCTTCTTCCTTCCTTCCTTCCTTCCTTCCTTCCTTCCTTCCTTCCTTTCTTCCTTCCTTCTTTCCTCCCTTCCTTCCTCCCTTGCTTCTGGTCAAATAAGGGGCATGTTGGGAGTTGGAGACCAGCCTAGGCTCCAAAGGGAGCTCAAGGCCAGGCCAAATTGCATCCCTAGAGACCCTGGCTCAAGAAGCGAAAAAAATTAAAAATAAAACACATAAAAGACACAAAAACATAAATCCTTTATAAATGATGGGGGAAGTGTGGTTCGAAAGGCCATGGCACCGAGCATTTCTGAGGCGGCGTGGCTGGCAGGATTCCAGTGTATTAAACTGGTGACCTCCCATTTGAAGTGTGGGCACAGGGACCGCTGAGCCAGAGGCCCAGAAGGTTCATGGCTGACTTCCGTTTTTGAATAGAGACAGAGACAGGTGCAGGTTGTCTGTCTGTCTGGCTACACTCCCTCCCTTGTGGGCTAAATGCATCAGCGCTGGCACCCAGACCACTCCTGAGCCCCTTTCTCTGCCACATGTGGGAAACAGGCAGGGAGACAGACCAGCTGAAATGGGAGGGGACGGGATGGGAGGTTTGAACTCACATGCAAATTAAAAAGTGACCCTGGACTTAGTCACATCCAGCTCCCACCTCCACCAGCAGCACCCACCGCTCCTTCCTTCCATCTCGGGCTAATCCAGGCTCAGTTCCGAGGGCCCAAACTCCACTCCACACATCTCTCCCTAATTCACCATCAATCCCAAGAGGCTAATGCCCCCACCCTTCCACCCCTTTCCCTGGTCTTGGTGCCTAGGATTGGGGTGGGGGCCCCGAGTTTCTGTCCATCTGTGGGTCCAGCAGAAGTATTGAGGAGAGAAGGAGGAGGAGGAGGGAGAAGAATGAAAGGAGGTGAGAGCCGGGGGTGAAATGGAGTGGAGCGCTGGAAAGGCAGAAGCAGCCAGCCACCACCGTGGTCCAAGCAAACAAACCCCCAAACAGCAGAGAGCAGGCAGAGTGAGGAGAGAGGAGAGAGGAGGGAGGGGAAAGCACAGAGACAGAGGGAGAGAGAGAGCAAGCCTAGAGAGGGAGAGAGGAGGAGGGCAGAGGTCCAAAAATGGGCTGGCTGGAGGGACTGATGAATGGAGACAGTGATGATTCTCCCTTTATTGGTTCTTCTGTTCATACATTCCTTCATTCGTTCATTCACTCATTCATTCACTTATTCGTCCCTTGGTTTGCAGGGAGCCTTTCTTTGTTCCTTCCCTTCCTTGCATCTTTATGGGTGAAAGTCAGATGGCTGCCCTAGAGCCTGGTGGGTGTGTGGCCCTAAGAAGCACAAAGGAGAGGCATGAAGCATCCCAGGGCAGGAAGGAAGGGCCCTGCCTACGTGGCAGAGGCTGCCATAGCCTGGCAAGAGGGCAGCCCAGAACGTGAGCCCTCCACAATGCACGGGGGGGCGGGGGCGGGGGAGGCTGCTGAAGAACCCTCACCTGGCTATGCTGTGGTGTGTGGTGGATGGCTGTGGTCCCAGTCATCTCCTCTTGCTCATCCTGGTGGGGTCCTGGAAGGCAGGAAGGCCAGCAGGCAGTCAGGCAGGCAGGCAGGTAGGAGCTTCGAGCAGAGGGGGCAGCTTGGAGCTGGGAGCTTGGAGCTGGGGGGGCCAAAGCCCTGAGCCCAGAGAGCTGGGTTCCAGGAACCTGGAGGGAGGGAACCAGCAAGGGGTGAGCAAAGGGTGGGCCAGGGGGCGGCCCAGAAAGTGAGCCCAGCACCACACACCACAAAACATCATGGGGGCCCCCAGGCACAAGGACCCTCACCTTGCTGGCTGTCTGGTGGACAGCTGTTGTATGCCTCAACTCATCGTGGCCCGCATCATCATGGGGTCCTGGAGGGCAGGCAGGCTGGCAGGAGGGAGGAGGTGCATGGTGAGCCAGGATCCAGGAGCTGGGAGTGCCAAGTCCCAGGAACCTGGAGGAAAACATGGAGCCAGTGAAGGCTGAGCCTGGGAGGGCAGCGGGGGAGGCCCAGAACTCCACCCCACCACTATACTCCACTGCACGGGGGGCAGGCGGGCGGCTCAGTCCAGTGACTCTCACCTCACTCGATGCATGGCAGATGGCTGTTGTCCCCATCTCTTCTTGGTCCGCATTGTCATGGGGTCCCAAAAGTCAGGCAGGTAGCCAGGCAAGCAGGCAGAGCTCCTGGGAGAGCTGGGAGCCAGGAGCTGGGCAAGCAAGAGGGGTCCTGGGAACCTGGAGGGGAATGGAGAGAGAAAGCAGCAAGGGGGTGCTCTGGAGGGCAAGCCAGGGTCTGGCTGTGTGGGCCGGTTAACTCCTGCTGTGCAGTGTCTGGTACCTGAGCTTATAAGCCTTGAGCTCTCTCAGGGAGAATGCATGGGAAACCCTGGCAGCCAGGAGTCACTAGATCTGGCCACGCCCGTGCAGACCTGCTAATCCCTCCATCCTGGCTGCAGATCCCTCCACCCTGGCCACTAACCCTTGCATCTCCTCCTGTGGCACCATGCTGCTGTCCCGGAAGTCCCTTTCCCTTTGCTCACTTTCTTGCTCCCTCATTGGCTGAGGAGGAGGACTGGGGTGCAGGATGGGCTCAGGATTTCAGAGGCAGGATTTTCATTTTATTTATTTTTTCGTCTTTTTCATTTTTATCTGTACTAGGGATCGAATTCAGGACCGCCTGCTTGCAAGGCAGGTGCTTATGCTGCTGAGTTAAACCCTGAGACCCCAGGATTTTCATTTAAAAAAACTGGAAAAGAATATGGGGCTGATTAGGGATTAGGGCTGAGAGGGCAGAGGGCCATCAGCGAGTGGGGATCAGCAGGGTGTACTCCACAGAACTCTGGATGGGAGAATCACCAAAATGGGATGGCCACGTGGACAGTGAGGACTAGGAGGGAGGGTGGCCTGTGCTGATGCCCCTGGGTGAAGGCAAGGAGGCTGGCAGCCAGGCCAGGAGCACAGAGGAAGGCAAGGAGCCAGGGAAGGAAGGGGGCCCGGGAAGCAAGGACATCAGGGAGGCAATCCAGGGCAGACAGATGAGGCGGAGAAGCCTGGGGAGGCAGAGCAGCACCCAGGGACCACGAAGGAAGGCAAGGAGGAGCCAGGGAGCCCAGGGAGCCTGGGAAAAAGGGGTGCCAGGGAAGCCAGGAGGGAGATCAGGAGATCCAGCCAGGGCAGCCAGAAGAGGCAGAGAAGATAGAGGAGGCAGGGCACCCAGGGAGCTCAGGGAACCCAGAAATCCCAGACAAAGCAGGGTAAGCCCAGGGAGGGAACCTTGACTGAACTCTGCCCAGTCTTGGAAGGCAGAGAGCCAGCGACTCAGGGACTCAGGAGAACCTCGGAGGCCTTGGATGCGGAGAGGAAGCAGGAAAGCCTAGGAGAATTTGATGTTCAGTCAGCAGACAGACTTTTCCCACTTGGAAAATTTCACCTAGGCTGTGGAATTCATGGTGCATGAACCCACAGCAGATCCAATCCAGCCTGGGGTGTGGCATGGCTGCTGGGGGGTGGCAACCCGGTCCCTCCCTAAATCCCTGCCTGCTAAGCCCAGAGGCTGGCTAAACTGCCACCCTGCGCTAATCCTAACCCTAGCCATCCTAACCCTAGCTGCCTGGGGTCCACTGCTCTGCCCTAATCCAGCGCTCCTCTAGGTAAGCCTCCGGAACCAACACCCTGTTGCCACCCTACTCCACTCCCTGCATCCCATCTGCCACCCCCAGGCAGCCCACTCACTCACTCAGTCCCCTCCAGTCTGTTCCCAGCCTCCAAGAGCCCAGAGACCACAGCCCAGAAACCAGAGCACAGAGCCCAGAGCCAAAAGGCAAGAATGTAAAACTTCAAAGAGCAAAGGTCCTGAGAAAAGCAAAGAAAGAGACAGACACAGAGATGGAGAAACAGCCAGAGACAGAGATGTCCAAAGAGTCAAAGGGCCCCCCGGAGAATAGCACAGAGGGGACAGGCCAGCCAGTGGTAAATGGGAAAGGAGGGGGGGGATAAACTGGGGAATGAGGGAAGGAGGGAGGGATCCAAAAGATGCAAAGGGACTGAAGACAGACAGGGCAATCCCAGCAGGAAGACCCAGGCAGAGGCTTAGATTAGAATCCCCTGAGCTGAGCTGAGCTGAGCTGAGCTGAGCTGAGCTGAGCTGAGCTGAGCTGAGCTGAGCTGCTGTGTATGTTAGGCTAGTGGGTGAGTATCAGGGCATAGCTGTGTGTGTGTGTGTGTGTGTGTGTGTGTGTGTGTGTGTGTGTTATTAGGGTCTGTAAAAGAGTGGGGAGGGCAACAGTGAACAGAGACATGGGCGGGCTGCACAAACAGCTGAGACCCAGCCCCAAAAAGCCCAGGGGAAGGTAAGAAAGCAGAGAGAGACTGAACAGCAGCCCAGGGAAGGGAGAAAACCCGAGAGAGTGAAAAAAGACTGCAGCTCCTCCCCCTGCAAACAAAACCAGAGAGAACCCAAACTAGGCAAAGGCCAGAGGAAAGCAGAGACAGACAGAGACAGTGACAGAGACAGAGAGACAGACAGACAGACAGAGAGAGTGAGGCAGAAAGAGAGATGCAGAAAGAGTCTAAGGGCTCAGAGAACAGTACAGAGAGGGTGCAGATGGGGGTTAAAAGGGACGGGATGGGGGATGAAAACAGGGAGGGATCAGAGAGAAGATCCAAAGGTGTTTGTGTAGGACAGATGTGGGAATCCCAGCAGACATGCAGGAAGAGGAGTAGGTAGATCTGGGATCCATCAGCAGAGCTGAGCTGAGCCGCGAGTGTTAGGCTCACGGGTGAGGATCAAGGCATAAGGGTGTGTGTGGTGTTAGGGTCTGAGAAAAAGCAGGGAGGAGAGAGTGAAAAAAGGCACGGGGCCCCAAGAACAGCTGAGAGTGAGCTGAAAGCAAGGGCCATTGCAGGACAAAAAGCAGAGAGAGAGAGAGAGAGAGAGAGAGAGAGAGAGAGAGAGAGAGAGAGACAGAGACAGAGAGAGAGACAGAGAGAGGCAGAGAGAGAGACAGAGAGAGAGAGACAGAGAGAGATAGAGAGATAGAGAGATAGAGAGAGATAGAGAGAGAGAGAGCAAATAGAGGGAAAGGGACCCAAGTGGGTTCATGGATGATGATCTAGGAGTCAGTCCAATCAGGGGGCAAATGGATAGACAGACACATTTGGTGTTTATGGAGCCCAGCTGAGCAGAGCCAAGTGAAGCAGAGCAGTGCCGTGCTGAGCCGAGCTGAGCTTCATATGCCAGTTTTATAGGTGAGGATCAGGACACCTCTGTGTATTGTTAGAGTTGGGGTTTGGGTGGATGCGGAGGGAGCATGTTTGTGTTGTGAACCTGCACTCATCAGTGCCCAGTGTGAGCGCAGGAGGCTGGGAGCCAGGGAGCCAAGCCTGAACACTCTTTCTGTGTTTTTTCACAGACTCTTGATCCCAGTACCACCAAACCAAACAGGCAGACAGGTATCCCACTGGAAATGACATTCGGCTAGAGTTTGACATGCATTTTCACTCAGCATCAGACAGACAGAGAGACAGACACCTTTCTCCTCCCGCCTCCTTTGGTGAAGTAAGAGGGCTGATTTTTGTCTCCTGTGTGAGGCAGGCCTGGGGAAGGGGCGTGGTTCACCCTGCTGGCTGGCTCCTTTTGCTGCTCTGATGGGACTTGAAAGGTGAGTGAGGCATTTCTCCATGTTTGAGTATGCTACCTTTGGAACAGAGAAACGCAATAAATATTTCCATGGCGAACAATTCAACTAGACTGTCGATTTGCTTTTTGGTACAACACAGCAACTTCCTCTCTAGGTGGGGGTGTTTCTAATCCAGCCTCTAAGCTGGCATTCCTTTGTGGTGGGTGGGGGAGGGAGTGGGAGGTGGGGGTTCATGTGAATAGCGGCATCTCTAAGCCACTGGCTCCCTAATCCCAGCAGATCTCTAACCCTCACACCTCTGCTAGACCTAACACCAACCCCCTAGGGCCACTCCCGTGACCTAACACACTGCTCCCGAAATCCTCAACAACCACCTCCTGGCTCCAGAAGTCCCGCTGGAAGTGACTTAATTAGACTCTGACATTCATCAGTCATCAGAACTAGGGGTCTTCCGACCCCCTCCCAGTTGGAGGGTGGAGCCATATGGGTCACACTAGGCTTTGTTCCACAGAGAGAGTCAGTCACTTTAGGCAGTACTGACACTGCTCCCTCCTGAACCTCAGGGGAGAAGCTGATATCAGGCTGCTCTGTGACCCCAACAACCTTCCATTGTTGGGCTTGGAGGTTAGCTAGTGGGCACAATGCAGACCATCGTATGAGCCTGAAGGGTCTCTGCAGAGCCCAGGGTGAAGGTAAGGGTGGGGGAAAAGACCCCAACATTGGAGGACCCACAGAGGCAGGAAAGACCAACAACAGGGATTCATTCCAGGGGCTGTGCCTGCTTTCAGAAGGACCCAGGCCAGTCCTGGCACACACTGGATGCTGACCCAGTCATATACACACACAACCCTGAGTTCCCCTACATGCAGCCCAAAGACAAGGACAGCCAACAACATGTGGCACCACCTCTCTCCCGTCTGTCATCAGACACAGCCACCACTTGCTATGGCACCCTTGGTGGCAGGAAACAAGGTAACTCCCTTCTGACAAGACAGACAGACAGAGGGTGAAAAGGCTGCAGGTTCCTTGAAGACATGGGCCTCAGGAAAATGTGCCCATCTGTGTGTCGGTACAGTTCTTCTGTCTTCACTTGCCACAGACAGGTGAACCAGTCCATGTGACCCTCACGTCCATTTGTGTGTCAGCTGTGCAGTGCCCCCTGGTGCTCCCGGATGGCCTCCTTCCTTGGTCATAGCCTTCCTTACGAATCTCCTGACCCCTTGGCCTGTCCATGTAGGAGGGCCCCGCTGGGGAAGGCATCCCCCTGACACACACACGAGCACACTAGAAACGGGCAGGACACATATCTATAGCCATCCGAGGGTACTGGCACCACCGCAGAGGGTACTGGTGTCCAGCAGCAGCCATCAGAGATTGGTACGGAGCCCAGTGGCCTCCAGTCTCCAACTGAAGCCTCAGTCCCACCTGGGAAACCTTTCCTGCACAAAGTATATGCTAGGGGATCTGAGCCTACAGATGCTCGTGGTGTACACCAACAGCGAGCCCGCGTGGTCATCTGCAAAACAGAGAGAGAAATAGCCCCCATCACTGTGTCATCAGCTTTCCTGCCTGCCACGCTCTCCTCAGATGAGACAGCACCATCAGGTGGCCAGAGGGACACGCACATCGTCTTCTTCTGCCCAAATGAGACAGCGCCTCTGGTGGCTAAAGAGGACAGGCACATTATCCCAGAGGTACTGCCAGGGTCCAAGTTCTCTGACAACCTCCAGCCTTTTATGGATGAAGAGAGATGGAGAAGAAACACTGGCCTCAGATGCAAGGCCACAGGCAACCCCAGAGAGATGTTAGTCCTCAGGAAAGCTAGTGTCAGAGCACCTTCCTTAGCTTCTACAGCCTAAAACTCTGACCCTAGCCTAAGCCTAAGCCTAACCCTCCCAAATGAGGTGCCATCCTCCCTCCTGTGCCCCCCTCCAACACGGGCAGGTCCATTCCAGAAAGAATGTGTCGCGCGCAGTGTCTGTGATGTCTTTCTCTGCCTCTATGCCTGTCTAGGTGGACTTGAGAATCTTCCACTGTGGCTGGGTTCTCAGCTTTGCCCTCTGGTGGCCAAACATGGAACAGGCGGCAGTATCAGAGTGAACTGGAAAGGGATAGAGTCTCTGAAAGAGAGAATCCCAAAAGACATCCTGATACTGTTCCAAACAATTTGGCTCGAATCTTTCAGTCCTTTTAAGTTGACCGACAGCTGAACCCTGCTTCTTTGGGTGAGCAGGTTTCCATGTTTTTCTCAATCTGTAGGTACCACAGCTCATTCTGGTTTTCTCATGGGACTTGTAGCCTGAGTCATCTTCCATTTTCTTGGGTCCAATACAGGGCACTAGTAAAATGAAATTCTGGGCTTGTTGCTGATGCTGTCAGTTATGCCAAGTTACAACATGGGCTAAAGAGCAAAAAAATGCAAACGGTCTGAAGTGAGTTCGTGAATGACAGACACACAGAGGAATCCGAGCAGCAGGATGGATGCATTTGCAGTCCAGTGAGATGAGCTGAGTTTAGCTGGCCTGCAATGAGGGACCACCACTGGCCTGGATCACTGGTTTCCAAAGTCTCAGAGAGTCGCTGGTCAGCCTGGGGCCAGGAACAAAATCACAAAGACTTTGAACAGTGAACCACCAGAAGGAAAGATGTCCCACTGCAAAGGATTTAGCGGGATTCTGACACCAGTCAGACAGACAGACAGACACCTGACCTGTCTGTCTCCTGCTTCCTGGGTGGAGTGAGTGGGTTGATTTTTCTCTCCTGAGTGTGGTTAAGGCACATTCTGCTTTTCTTATGGGACTTCGGCCCTCCCTCCTTCCCCCAGTATGGATCATCCATATTTCACAAGGCTTTTTCACCCAGAATCACCAGATAAATAGAGACAGACATCCTGTCACAAAAGTTAGGGAGAGAGAGAGAGAGAGAGAGACAGAGAGAGAGACAGAGAGAGAGACAGAGAGAGAGGGAGAGAGAGTGAGTCTTACATCAATATTTTGGGTGGCATGTGTCTGTTAGCGTGAGGAACTAGGATTGTGTGTGTATATGTATCTATCAGGATGAGTCTGGTGAATGGGACATTGTGTGTGTGTTACTGTGAGTTGGTATGATTTTAGGGTGAGGGTGGGAAACGTGGCTTGTGTGTGTTTTAGTGTGAAGTAGGAGAAGGAGCCAGCTTGTGTTTTCCGAATGAGCCCATGGAACGGGGCATGCGTGTATATTTAGCATGAGCTTGGGGTAGACGGCTTGTGTGTGTTTTAGTGTAAAGCAGAGAAGGGCTTGTGTGTGTTTTGAGGGTGAGCCCAGGGATTCTGGCATGTGTGAGCATATTAGGGTCAAGTTCAGGAGCGGAGAATGTGTGTGTTTTCAAGCTGAGTGTAGGAAACCTGGCATGTGTGTGTGTGTGTTTGACGTGAAATGCTACCAATCCGACGTCTCAGGAATCCGGCCGCTCCCTCGAAGCACTGAAAGGTGACCCTGAAGCCTAAAATCCTAACCCTAACCCTTTTCCCAAACAGTAACACAAACTCTAACTCTAACCCTAGCCCTAACCCCGCCTCGCTTTTCCTCCCTCCCATGGCTAACCCAAAATCATGGCATTTGGGTTCCTCACTGGTAGACAGACAGACTGACAGACAGACAGGCAGGCAGGCAGGCAGGCAGACACAGACACACACACACACACACACACACACACACACACACACAAGCACAGACACACAGGCACACAGCAGATTCCAAGCTGCTTACATTGACTGACTTTGGAATATCTTATTAGCTGAGCTGGGTGACCTCCCACCTGCACGCAAGGGCACCCCCTCTTCCACATGTGTTGGAGGCAGACACTCATACACAACAGCCTCGGCTGGCCCAGGAACCAACCAGGACTGAGCAGAGGAACGGAAGGAGGGAGGGACAGAGCTACAGATGGACAAATGGACTTTAGTGGTCTTTCCTTCTTCCTTCCTTCCTTCCTTCCTTCCTTCCTTCCTTCCTTCCTTCCTTCGTTCCTTTCTTCCTTCCTTCCTTCCTTTCTCCCTTGCTTCTGGTCAAATAAAGGGCATGTTGGGAGTTGGAGACCAGCCTAGGCTCCAAAGGGAGCTCATGGCAAGGCCGAACTGCATCCATAGAGAGACCCTGGCTCAAGAAGTGAAAAAAATTAAAAATAAAACAAATAAAAGACACAAAAACATAAATCCTTTATAAATGATGGGGGAAGTGTGGTTCGAAAGGCCATGGCACCGAGCATTTCTGAGACTGCGTGGCTGGCAGGATTCCAGGGTATTAAACTGGTGACCTCCCATTTGAAGTATGGGCACAGGGACCGCTGAGCCAGAGGCCCAGAAGGTTCATGGCTGACTTCCGTTTTTGAATAGAGACAGAGACAGGTGCAGGTTGTCTGTCTGTCTGGCTACACTCCCTCCCTTGTGGGCTAAATGCATCAGCGCTGGCCCCCAGACCACTCCTGAGCCCCTTTCTCTGCCACCTGGGGGAAACAGGCAGGGAGACAGACCAGCTGAAATGGGAGGGCACGGGATGGGAGGTTTGAACTCACATGCAAATTAAAAAGTGACCCCGGACATAGTCACATCCAGCTCCCACCTCCACCAGCAGCACCCACCGCTCCTTCCTTCCATCTCGGGCTAATCCAGGCTCAGTTCCGAGGGCCCAAACTCCACTCCACACATCTCTCCCTAATTCACCATCAATCCCAAGAGGCTAATGCCCCCACCCTTCCACCCCTTCCCCTGGTCTTGGTGCCTAGGATTGGGGTGGGGGCCCCGAGTTTCTGTCCATCTGTGGTTCCAGCAGAAGTATTGAGGAGAGAAGGAGGAGGAGGAGGGAGAAGAATGAAAGGAGGTGAGAGCCGGGGGTGAAATGGAGTGGAGCGCTGGAAAGGCAGAAGCAGCAGCCACCACCGTGGTCCAAGCAAACAAACCCCCAAACAGCAGAGAGCAGGCAGAGTGAGGAGAGAGGAGAGAGGAGGGAGGGGAAAGCACAGAGACAGAGGGAGAGACACAGAGGGAGAGAGAGAGCAAGCCTAGAGAGGGAGAGAGGAGGAGGGCAGAGGTCCAAAAATGGGCGGGGTGGAGGGACTGATGAATGGAGACAGTGATGATTCTCCCTTTATTGGTTCTTCTGTTCATACATTCCTTCATTCGTTCATTCACTCATTCATTCACTTATTCGTCCCTTGGTTTGCAGGGAGCCTTTCTTTGTTCCTTCCCTTCCTTCCATCTTTATGGGTGAAAGTCAGATGGCTGCCCTGGAGCCTGGTGGGTGTGTGGCCCTAAGAGGCACAGAGGAGAGGCATGAAGGATCCCAGGGCTGGAAGGAAGGGCCCTGCCTACGTGGCAGAGGCTACAATAGCCTGGCAAGAGGGCAGCCCAGAACGTGACCCCTCCACAATGCACGGGGGTGGGGGGGGGTGGGGGAGGCTGCTCAAGAACCCTCACCTGGCTGTGCTGTGGTGTGTGCTGGATGGCTGTGGTCCCCCTCATCTCCTCTTGCTCATCGTCGTGGGGTCCTGGAAGGCAGGAAGGCCAGCAGGCAGTCAGGCAGGCAGGCAGGTAGGAGCTTCCAGCAGAGCCGGCAGCTTGGAGCTGGGAGGCTGCAGCTGGGGGGGCCAGAGCCCTGAGCCCAGAGAGCTGGGTTCCAGGAACCTGGAGGAAGGCAATGAGCAAGGGTTGAGCAAAGGGTGGGCCAGCGGGTGGCCCAGTAAGTGACCCCAGCACCACACACCACAAAACATCATGGGGGCCCCCAGGCACAAGGACCCTCACCTTGCTGGCTGTCTGGTGGACAGCTGTTGTCCGCCTCAACTCATCGTGGCCCGCATCATCACGGGGTCCTGGAGGGCAGGCAGGCTGGCAGGTGGGAGGAGATGCATGGTGAGCCAGGATCCAGGAGCTGGGAGTGCCAAGTCCCAGGAACCTGGAGGAAAACATGGAGCCAGTGAAGGCTGAGCTGGGGAGGGCAGGGGAGAGGCCCAGAACTCCACCGCACCACTATACACCCCTCCACGGGGGGCAGGCAGGCGGCTCAGTCCAGTGACCCTCACCTCACTCGATGCATGGCAGATGGCTGTTGTCCCCATCTCTTCTTGGTCCGCATTGTCATGGGGTCCCTGAAGTCAGGCAGGTAGCCAGGCAAGCAGGCAGAGCTCCTGGGAGAGCTGGGAGCCAGGAGCTGGGCCAGCAAGAGGGGTCCTGGGAACCTGGAGGGGAATGGAGAGAGAAAGCAGGGAAGGGGAGCTCTGGAGGGCCAGCCAGAGGTCTGGCTGTGTGGGCTGGTTAACTCCTGCTGCATGGTGTCTGGTGCCTGAGCTTGTTAAGGCTTGAGGTCAGTCAGGGAGAATGCATGGGAAACCCTGGAGCCCAGGAGCCCAAGATCTGGCCACGCCCGTGCAGCCCAGCTAATCCCTCCATGCTGGCTGCAGATCCCATCAACCTGGCCCCTAATCCTTTCATCTCCTCCTGTGGCACCACCCTGGTGTCCCGGAAGTCCCCTTTCCCTTCACTCACTTCCTGGCTCGCTCATTGGCTGAGGAGGAGGATGGCATTATGGGGTGGACTCAGGATTTCAGAGGCAGGGTTTTCATTTCATTTTTTTTTCTTGGTCTTTTTCATTTTTATCTGTACCGGGGATCGAATTCAGGACCCCCTGCTTGCAAGGCAGGTGTTTATGCCGCTGAGTTAAACACCCAGCCCCCAGGATTTTCATTTTAAAAAAGTGGAAAAGAATATGGGGCTGATTAGGGATTAGGGCTGAGAGGGCAGAGAGCCATCAGCGAGTGGGGATCAGCAGGGTGTACTCCAAAGAACTCTGGATGGGAGAATCACCAAAATGGGATGGCCACGTGGACAGTGAGGACTAGGAGGGAGGGTGGCCTGTGCTGATGCCCCTGGGTGAAGGCAAGGAGGCTGGCAGCCAGGCCAGGAGCACAGAGGAAGGCAAGCAGCCAGGGAAGGAAGGGGGCCCGGGAAGCAAGGACATCAGGGAGGCAATCCAGGGCAGACAGAGGAGGCGGAGAAGCCTGGGGAGGCAGAGCAGCACCCAGGGACCAGGAAGGAAGGCAAGGAGGAGCCAGGGAGCCCAGGGAGCCTGGGAAGAAGGGGTGCCAGGGAAGCCAGGAGGGAGACTGGGGAAGCCAGCCAGGGCAGCCAGAAGAGGCAGAGAGGATAGAGGAGGCAGGGCACCCAGGGAGCTCAGGGAACCCAGAAATCCCAGAGAAAGCAGGGTTTAAAGCCAGGCAGGGAACCTTGACTGAACTCTGCCCAATCTTGGAAATCAGAAAGCCAGGGACTCAGGGACACAGGAGAACCTCGGAGGCCTTGGATGCTGAGAGGAAGCAGGAAAGCCTCGGAGAATTCGATGTTCAGTCAGCAGACAGACTTTTCCCACTTGGAAAATTTCACCTAGGCTGTGGAATTCATGGTGCATGAACCCACAGCAGATCCAATCCAGCCTGGGGTGTGGCATGGCTGCTGGGGCGTGGCAGCCCATTGCCTCCCTAAATCCCTGCCTGTTAAGCCCAGAGGCTGGCTAAACTGCAACCCTGCGCTAATTCTAACCCAGGCCATCCTAACCCTAGCTGCCTGGGGTCCACTGGCCTGCCCTAATCCAGCACTCCTCTAGCTAAGCCTCCGGAACCAACACCCTGTTGCCACCCTACTCCACTCCCTGCATCCTGTCTGCCACTCCCAGGCAGCCCACTCACTCACTCAGTCCCCTCCACTCTGTGCCCAGCCTCCAAGAGCCCAGAGACCACAGCACAGAAACCAGAGCACAGAGCCCAGAGCCAAAAGGCAAGAATGTAAAACTTCAAAGAGCAGAGGTCCTGAGAAAAGCAAAGAAAGAGACAGAGACAGAGATGGAGAAACAGCCAGAGACAGAGATGTCCAAAGAGTTAAAGGGCCCCCCGGAGAATAGCACAGAGGGGACAGCCCAGCCAGTGGTAAATGGGAAAGGAGGGGGGGGGATAAACTGGGGAATGAGGGATGGAGGGAGGGATCCAAAAGAGGCAAAGGGACTGAAGACAGACAGGGCAATCCCAGCAGCAAGACCCAGGCAGAGGCTTAGATTAGAATCCACTGAGCTGAGCTGAGCTGAGCTGCTGTGTGTGTTAGGCTCATGGTTGATGATCAGGGCATAGGTGTGTGTGTGTGTATGTGTGTGTGTGTGTGTGTGTGTGTGTGTGTGTGTGTGTGTGTGTGTCTGTGTGATGTTACGGTCTGTAAAAGAGTGGGGAAGGCCCCAGTTAACAGAGACATGGGTGAGGCTGCACAAACAACTGAGACCCAGCCCCAAAAAGCCCAGGGGAAGGTAAGAAAGCAGAGAGAGACTGAAAGCAGCCCAGGGAGGGAGAAAACCCGAGAGAGTGAAAAAAGACTGCAGCTCCTCCCCCTGCAAACAAAACCAGAGAGAACCCAAACTAGGCAAAGGCCAGAGGAAAGCAGAGACAGAGAAAGACAGAGAAACAGACAGAGACAGAGACAGTGACAGAGACAGAGAGACAGACAGAGAGAGTGAGGCAGAAAGAGTCTAAGGGCTCAGAGAAAGGTACAGAGAGTGTGCAGATGGGTGGTAAAAGGGACAGGACTGGGGATGAAAACAGGGAGGGATCGGAGAGAGGATCCAAAGGTGTTTGTGTAGGACAGATGTGGGAATCCCAGCAGACAGGCAGGAAGAGGAGTAGGTAGATCTGGGATGCATCAGCAGAGCTCAGCTGAGCCCTGAGTGTTAGGCTCTCGGGTGAAGATCAAGGCATAAGGGTGTGTGTGGTGTTAGGGTCTGAGAAAAAGCAGGGAGGAGAGAGTGAAAAAAGGCATAGGGCCACAAGGACAGCTGAGAGACAGCTAAAAGCAAGGCCCCTTGCACGACAAAAAGCAGAGAGAGAGAGAGAGAGAGACAGAGAGAGAGAGAGAGAGAGAGAGAGAGAGCAAACAGAGAGAAACGGGTCCCAAGTGGGTTCATGGATGATGATCTAGGAGTCAGTCCAATCAGGGGGCAAATGGATAGACAGACACATGTGGGGTTTATGGAGCCCAGCTGAGCAGAGCCAAGTGAAGCAGAGCAGTGCAGTGCTGAGCCGAGCTGAGCTTCATATGCCAGTTTTATAGGTGATGATCAGGACATCTGTGTGGGTTGTTAGAGTTGGGGTGTGGGTGGATGCGGGGGGAGCATGTTTGTGTTGTGAACCTGCACTCATCAGTGCCCAGTGTGAGCGCAGGAGGCTGGGAGCCAGGGAGCCAAGCCTGAACACTCTTTCTGTGTTTTTTCACGGATCTCTGGATCTGAGAACCACCAAACCAAACAGGCAGACAGGTATCCCACTGGAAATGACATTCAGCTAGAGGTTGACATGGATTTTCACTCAGCATCAGACAGACAGACAGACACCTTTCTCCTCCCGCCTCCTTTGGTGAAGTAAGAGGGCTGATTTTTGTCTCCTGTGTGAGGCAGGCCTGGGGAAGGGGCGTGGTTCACCCTGCTGGCTGGCTCCTTTTGCTGCTCTGATGGGACTTTTAAGGTGAGCCAGTGATTTCTCCATGTTTCAGGATGCTACGTTAGGAAAAGAGAAATGCAATAAATTTTTCCATGGGGAACAATTCAACTAGACTGTCAAGTTGCTTTTTGGTACAACACAGCAACTTCCTCTAGGGTGGGGTTGATTCTAATCCAGCATCTAAACTGGCATTCCTTTGTGGTGGGTGGGGGATGGAGTAGGAGGTGGGGGTTCATGTGAATAGGGGCTTCTCTAAGCCACTGGCTCCCTAATCCCAGCAGATCTCTAACCCTCACCCCTCTGGTAGACCTAACATGAACCCCCCCAGGGCCACTCCCGCAACTTAATACACTGCTCCCCAAATCCTCAACAACCACCTCCTGGCTCTAGAAGTCCTGCTGGAAGTGACTTAATTAGAATCTGACATTCATCAGTGATGGGTGGGCTCATCAGAACTAGAGGTCTTCAGTCCCCCTCCCAGTTGGAGGGTGGAACTATATGGGTCACACTAGGCTGTGCTCTACAGAGAGATTCAGTCCCTTTAGAGGGTACTGGCACTGCTCTTTCCTCAACCTCAGAGGAGGAGCCAATATCAGGCTGCTCTGTGACCCCAACAACCTTCCATTGTTAGCCCTGGAGGGTAGCTAGTGGGCATGATGCAGACCATCGTATGAGCCTGAAGGATCTATGCAGAGCCCAGGATGAAGGTAAGGGTAGGGGGAAAAGACCCCAACATTGGAGGCCCCATGGAGGCAGGCAAGACCAACAGCAGGAATTCATTCCAGGGGCTGTGCCTGCTCTCAGAAGGACCCAGGCCAGTCCTGGCACACACTGGATGCTGACCCAGCCCTATACACACACAACCCTGAGTTCCCCTACATGCAGCCCAAAGACAGAGACAGCCAACAACACGTGGCACCACCTCTCTCCTGTCTGTCATCAGACACAGCCACCGCTTGCTATGGCACCCTTGGTGGCAGGTAACAAGGTAACTCCCTTCTGATCAGACAGATAGACAGAGGGTGACAAGGCTGCAGGTTCCTCGAAGACATGGGCCCCAGGAAAATGTGCCCATCTGTGTGTCGGTACAGTTCTTCTGTCTTCACTTGCCACAGACAGGTGAACCAGTCCATGTGACCCTCACGTCCATTTGTGTGTCAGCTGTGCGGGTGCCCCCTGGTGCTCCCCGATGGCCTCCTTCCTTGGTCATAGCCTTCCTTACGAATCTCCTGACCCCTTGGCCCGAACATGTAGGAGGGCCCTGCTGGGGCAAGGCATCCCCCACACACTCACACACACGTGCACAGTAGAAACGGGCAGGATACATATCTATAGCCATCCGAGGGTCCTGGCACCACCTCAGAGGGTACTGGTGTCCAGCAGCAGCCATCAGAGATTGGTATGGAACCCAGTGGCCTCCAGTCTCCGACCTAAGCCGCAGTGCCACGTGGGAAACCTTCCCTGCACAAAGTATATGCTCTGGGATCTGAGCCTATAGATGCTCATGGTCTACACCAACAGCCAGCCCAGGTGGTCATCTGCAAAAGAGAGAGAGAGAGAAATAGCCCCCATCACTGTGTCATCAGCTTCCCTGCCTGCCACGCTCTCCTCAGATGAGACAGCGCCATCTGGTTGCTAGAGTGGACATGCACATCCTCCTCTTCTGCCCAAATGAGACAGCGCCCCTGTTGCTAAAGAGGACAGGTACATTATCCCAGAGGTACCGCCAGGGTCCAAGTTCTCTGACAACCTCCAGTCTCTTATGGATGAAAACAGAGATGGGGAAGAAACACTGGCCTCAGATGCAAGGCCACAGGCAACCCCAGAAAGATGCCAGTCCTCAGGAAAGCCAGTGTCAGAGCACCTTCCTTAGCTTCCACTGCCTAAAACCCTGACACTGAGCCTAAGCCTAAGCCTAACGCTCCCAAATGAGGTGCCGTCCTCCCTCCTGTTTCCCCCTCCAACACGGGACAGGTCCATTCCAAAAGAATGTGTCGCGTGCAGTATCTGTGATGTCTTTCTCTGCTTCTATGTCTGTCTCTGGACTTAAGAATCTTCCACTGTGGCTGGGTTCGCAAGCTTTGCCCTCTGGTGGCCAAAACATGGAACAGGCGGCAGCATCTGAGTGAACTGGAAAGTGACAGAGTCTCTGAAGGAGAGAATCCCAAAAGACATCCTGATACTGTTCCAAACAATTTGGCTCGAATCTTTCAGTCATTTTCAGTTGACCCACACCTGAATCCTGCTTCTTTGGGTGAGAAGGTTTCCATGTTTTTGTCAATCTGTAGGTACCACAGCTCATTCTAGATTTCCGATGGGACTTGTATTCTGAGTCACCTTCCATTTTCTTGGGTCAAATTCAGGGCACTAGTAAAATGAAATTCTGGGCTTGTTGCTGATGCTGTCAGTTATGCCAAGCTACAACATGGGTCAGAGAGCAAAGAGATGCAAAAGATCTGAAGTGAGTTCGTGAATGACAGACACACAGAGGAATCCGAGCAGCAGGATGGATGCATTTGCAGTCCAGTGAGATGAGCTGAGCTTAGCTGGCCTGCACTGAGTGACCACCACTGGCCTGGATCACTGGTTTCCAAAGTCTCAGAGAGTCGCTGGTCAGCCTGGAGCCAGCAAAAAATATCACAAAGACTTTGAACAGTGAACCACCAGAAGGAAAGATGTCCTCCTGCAAAGGATTTAGCGAGAGTCTGACACCCAGTCAGACAGACAGACAGACAGACAGACAGACAGACACCTGACCTGTGTGTCTTCTGCTTCCTGGGTGGAGTGAGTGAGTTGATTTTACTCTCCTGCGTGTGGTTAAGGCTCATTCTGCTTTTCTCATGGGACTTCGGCCCTACCTTTCTCCCCAAGTGTGGATCGTCCATATTTCACAAGGGTTTTTCACCCAGAACCGCCAGCAAAATACAGACAGATATCCTGTCACAAAAGTGAGAGAGAGAGAGAGAGAGAGAGAGAGAGAGAGAGAGAGAGAGAGACAAAGAGAGACAGAGAGAGAGATAGAGAGAGAGCGAGAGAGAGAGAGAGAGAGAGCGAGTCTTACATCAATATTTGGGGTGGCATGTGTCTGTTAGCGTGAGGAACTAGGATTGTGCGTGTGTATGTATCTATTAGGATGAGTCTGGTGAGTGGGACATTGTGTGTGTGTTACTGTGAGTTGGTATGATTTTAGGGTGAGGGTGGGAAACGTGGCTTGTGTGTGTGTTTTAGTGTGAAGTAGGAGAAGGAGCCAGCTTGTGTTTTCCGAATGAGCCCATGGAACGGGGCATGTGTGTATATTTAGCATGAGCTTTGGGTAGACGGCTTGTGTGTGTTTTGAGGGTGAGCCCAGGGATTCTGGCATGTGTGAGCATATTAGGGTGAAGTTCAGGAGCGGGGAATGTGTGTGTTTTCAAGCTGAGTGTAGGAAACCGGGCATGTGTGTGTGTTTTTGGGGTGAAATGCGACCAATCTGACGTCTCAGGAACCCAGCTACTCCCTCGGAGCACTGACAGGTCACCCTGAAGCCTGAAATCCTAACCCTAACCCTTTTCTCAAACAGTAACACAAAGCCTAACTCGAACCCTAGCCCTAACCCCGCCTTGCTTGTCCTCCCTCCCATGGCTAACTCAAAATCATGGCATTTGGGTTCATCACTGGTAGACAGGCAGACAGACAGACAGACAGACAGACAGGCAGACACACACACACACACAGACACACACACACACAGACACACACACACAGCAGATTCCAAGCTGCTTACATTGACAGGCTTTGGAATATCTTATTAGCTGAGCTGGGAAACCTCCCACCTGCACACCAGGACACCCCCTCTTCCACATGTGTTGGAGTCAGACACTGAAACCCACGACCCTTGGCTGGCCCCAGAACCAACCGGGACTGAGCAGAGGAATGAAAGGAGGGAGGGACAGAGGGACAGATGGACCATGGTCTTTTAGTGGTCCTTCCTTCTTCCTTCCTTCCTTCCTTCTTTCCTTCCTTCCTTCCTTCCTTCCTTCCTTCCTTCCTTCCTTCCTTTCTTCCTTCCTTCTTTCCTCCCTTCCTTCCTCCCTTGCTTCTGGTCAAATAAGGGGCATGTTGGGAGTTGGAGACCAGCCTAGGCTCCAAAGGGAGCTCAAGGCCAGGCCAAATTGCATCCCTAGAGACCCTGGCTCAAGAAGCGAAAAAAATTAAAAATAAAACACATAAAAGACACAAAAACATAAATCCTTTATAAATGATGGGGGAAGTGTGGTTCGAAAGGCCATGGCACCGAGCATTTCTGAGGCGGCGTGGCTGGCAGGATTCCAGTGTATTAAACTGGTGACCTCCCATTTGAAGTGTGGGCACAGGGACCGCTGAGCCAGAGGCCCAGAAGGTTCATGGCTGACTTCCGTTTTTGAATAGAGACAGAGACAGGTGCAGGTTGTCTGTCTGTCTGGCTACACTCCCTCCCTTGTGGGCTAAATGCATCAGCGCTGGCCCCCAGACCACTCCTGAGCCCCTTTCTCTGCCACATGTGGGAAACAGGCAGGGAGACAGACCAGCTGAAATGGGAGGGGACGGGATGGGAGGTTTGAACTCACATGCAAATTAAAAAGTGACCCCGGACTTAGTCACATCCAGCTCCCACCTCCACCAGCAGCACCCACCGCTCCTTCCTTCCATCTCTGGCTCATCCAGGCTCAGTTCCGAGGGCCCAAACTCCACTCCACACATCTCTCCCTAATTCACCATCAATCCCAAGAGGCTAATGCCCCCACCCTTCCACCCCTTCCCCTGGTCTTGGTGCCTAGGATTGGGGTGGGGGCCCCGAGTTTCTGTCCATCTGTGGTTCCAGCATCAGTATTGAGGAGAGAAGGAGGAGGAGGAGGGAGAAGAATGAAAGGAGGTGAGAGCCGGGGGTGAAATGGAGTGGAGCGCTGGAAAGGCAGAAGCAGCCAGCCACCACCGTGGTCCAAGCAAACAAACCCCAAAACATCAGAGAGCAGGCAGAGTGAGGAGAGAGGAGAGAGGAGGGAGGGGAAAGCACAGAGAGAGAGAGAGACAGAGGGAGAGAGAGAGCAAGCCTGGTGAGGGAGAAAGGAGGAGGGCAGAGGTCCAAAAATGGGCGGGGTGGAGGGACTGATGAATGGAGACAGTGATGATTCTCCCTTTATTGGTTCTTCTGTTCATACATTCCTTCATTCGTTCATTCACTCATTCATTCACTTATTCGTCCCTTGGTTTGCAGGGAGCCTTTCTTTGTTCCTTCCCTTCCTTCCATCTTTATGGGTGAAAGTCAGATGGCTGCCCTGGAGCCTGGTGGGTGTGTGGCCCTAAGAGGCACAGAGGAGAGGCATGAAGGATCCCAGGGCTGGAAGGAAGGGCCCTGCCTACGTGGCAGAGGCTACAATAGCCTGGCAAGAGGGCAGCCCAGAACGTGACCCCTCCACAATGCACGGGGGTGGGGGGGGTGGGGGAGGCTGCTCAAGAACCCTCACCTGGCTGTGCTGTGGTGTGTGCTGGATGGCTGTGGTCCCCCTCATCTCCTCTTGCTCATCGTCGTGGGGTCCTGGAAGGCAGGAAGGCCAGCAGGCAGTCAGGCAGGCAGGCAGGTAGGAGCTTCCAGCAGAGCCGGCAGCTTGGAGCTGGGAGGCTGCAGCTGGGGGGGCCAGAGCCCTGAGCCCAGAGAGCTGGGTTCCAGGAACCTGGAGGAAGGCAATGAGCAAGGGTTGAGCAAAGGGTGGGCCAGCGGGTGGCCCAGTAAGTGACCCCAGCACCACACACCACAAAACATCATGGGGGCCCCCAGGCACAAGGACCCTCACCTTGCTGGCTGTCTGGTGGACAGCTGTTGTCCGCCTCAACTCATCGTGGGCCGCATCATCACGGGGTCCTGGAGGGCAGGCAGGCTGGCAGGAGGGAGGAAATGCATGGTGAGACAGGATCCAGGAGCTGGGAGTGCCAAGTCCCAGGAACCTGGAGGAAAACATGGAGCCAGTGAAGGCTGAGCTGGGGAGGGCAGGGGAGAGGCCCAGAACTCCACCGCACCACTATACACCCCTCCACGGGGGGCAGGCGGGCGGCTCAGTCCAGTGACCCTCACCTCACTCGATGCATGGCAGATGGCTGTTGTCCCCATCTCTTCTTGGTCCGCATTGTCATGGGGTCCCTGAAGTCAGGCAGGTAGCCAGGCAAGCAGGCAGAGCTCCTGGGAGAGCTGGGAGCCAGGAGCTGGGCCAGCAAGAGAGGTCCTGGGAACCTGGAGGGGAATGGAGAGAGAAAGCAGGGAAGGGGAGCTCTGGAGGGCCAGCCAGAGGTCTGGCTGTGTGGGCTGGTTAACTCCTGCTGCATGGTGTCTGGTGCCTGAGCTTGTTAAGGCTTGAGGTCAGTCAGGGAGAATGCATGGGAAACCCTGGAGCCCAGGAGCCCAAGATCTGGCCACGCCCGTGCAGCCCAGCTAATCCCTCCATGCTGGCTGCAGATCCCATCAACCTGGCCCCTAATCCTTTCATCTCCTCCTGTGGCACCACCCTGGTGTCCCGGAAGTCCCCTTTCCCTTCACTCACTTCCTGGCTCGCTCATTGGCTGAGGAGGAGGATGGCATTATGGGGTGGACTCAGGATTTCAGAGGCAGGGTTTTCATTTCATTTTTTTTTCTTGGTCTTTTTCATTTTTATCTGTACCGGGGATCGAATTCAGGACCCCCTGCTTGCAAGGCAGGTGTTTATGCCGCTGAGTTAAACACCCAGCCCCCAGGATTTTCATTTTAAAAAAGTGGAAAAGAATATGGGGCTGATTAGGGATTAGGGCTGAGAGGGCAGAGAGCCATCAGCGTGTGGGGATCAGCAGGGTGTACTCCACAGAACTCTGGATGGGAGAATCACCAAAATGGGATGGCCACGTGGACAGTGAGGACTAGGAGGGAGGGTGGCCTGTGCTGATGCCCCTGGGTGAAGGCAAGGAGGCTGGCAGCCAGGCCAGGAGCACAGAGGAAGGCAAGCAGCCAGGGAAGGAAGGGGGCCCGGGAAGCAAGGACATCAGGGAGGCAATCCAGGGCAGACAGAGGAGGCGGAGAAGCCTGGGGAGGCAGAGCAGCACCCAGGGACCAGGAAGGAAGGCAAGGAGGAGCCAGGGAGCCCAGGGAGCCTGGGAAGAAGGGGTGTCAGGGAAGCCAGGAGGGAGACTGGGGAAGCCAGCCAGGGCAGCCAGAAGAGGCAGAGAGGATAGAGGAGGCAGGGCACCCAGGGAGCTCAGGGAACCCAGAAATCCCAGACAAAGCAGGGTTTAAAGCCAGGCAGGGAACCTTGACTGAACTCTGCCCAATCTTGGAAGGCAGAGAGCCAGCGACTCAGGGACTCAGGAGAACCTCGGAGGCCTTGGATGCTGAGAGGAAGCAGGAAAGCCTCGGAGAATTCGATGTTCAGTCAGCAGACAGACTTTTCCCACTTGGAAAATTTCACCTAGGCTGTGGAATTCATGGTGCATGAACCCACAGCAGATCCAATCCAGCCTGGGGTGTGGCATGGCTGCTGGGGCGTGGCAGCCCATTGCCTCCCTAAATCCCTGCCTGTTAAGCCCAGAGGCTGGCTAAACTGCAACCCTGCGCTAATTCTAACCCAGGCCATCCTAACCCTAGCTGCCTGGGGTCCACTGGCCTGCCCTAATCCAGCACTCCTCTAGCTAAGCCTCCGGAACCAACACCCTGTTGCCACCCTACTCCACTCCCTGCATCCTGTCTGCCACTCCCAGGCAGCCCACTCACTCACTCAGTCCCCTCCACTCTGTGCCCAGCCTCCAAGAGCCCAGAGACCACAGCACAGAAACCAGAGCACAGAGCCCAGAGCCAAAAGGCAAGAATGTAAAACTTCAAAGAGCAGAGGTCCTGAGAAAAGCAAAGAAAGAGACAGAGACAGAGATGGAGAAACAGCCAGAGACAGAGATGTCCAAAGAGTTAAAGGGCCCCCCGGAGAATAGCACAGAGGGGACAGCCCAGCCAGTGGTAAATGGGAAAGGAGGGGGGGGGGATAAACTGGGGAATGAGGGATGGAGGGAGGGATCCAAAAGAGGCAAAGGGACTGAAGACAGACAGGGCAATCCCAGCAGCAAGACCCAGGCAGAGGCTTAGATTAGAATCCACTGAGCTGAGCTGAGCTGAGCTGCTGTGTGTGTTAGGCTCATGGTTGATGATCAGGGCATAGGTGTGTGTGTGTGTATGTGTGTGTGTGTGTGTGTGTGTGTGTGTGTGTGTGTGTGTGTGTGTCTGTGTGATGTTACGGTCTGTAAAAGAGTGGGGAAGGCCCCAGTTAACAGAGACATGGGTGAGGCTGCACAAACAACTGAGACCCAGCCCCAAAAAGCCCAGGGGAAGGTAAGAAAGCAGAGAGAGACTGAAAGCAGCCCAGGGAGGGAGAAAACCCGAGAGAGTGAAAAAAGACTGCAGCTCCTCCCCCTGCAAACAAAACCAGAGAGAACCCAAACTAGGCAAAGGCCAGAGGAAAGCAGAGACAGAGAAAGACAGAGAAACAGACAGAGACAGAGACAGTGACAGAGACAGAGAGACAGACAGAGAGAGTGAGGCAGAAAGAGTCTAAGGGCTCAGAGAAAGGTACAGAGAGTGTGCAGATGGGTGGTAAAAGGGACAGGACTGGGGATGAAAACAGGGAGGGATCGGAGAGAGGATCCAAAGGTGTTTGTGTAGGACAGATGTGGGAATCCCAGCAGACAGGCAGGAAGAGGAGTAGGTAGATCTGGGATCCATCAGCAGAGCTCAGCTGAGCCCTGAGTGTTAGGCTCTCGGGTGAAGATCAAGGCATAAGGGTGTGTGTGGTGTTAGGGTCTGAGAAAAAGCAGGGAGGAGAGAGTGAAAAAAGGCATAGGGCCACAAGGACAGCTGAGAGACAGCTAAAAGCAAGGCCCCTTGCACGACAAAAAGCAGAGAGAGAGAGAGAGAGACAGAGAGAGAGAGAGAGAGAGAGAGAGAGAGAGAGAGAGCAAACAGAGAGAAACGGGTCCCAAGTGGGTTCATGGATGATGATCTAGGAGTCAGTCCAATCAGGGGGCAAATGGATAGACAGACACATGTGGGGTTTATGGAGCCCAGCTGAGCAGAGCCAAGTGAAGCAGAGCAGTGCAGTGCTGAGCCGAGCTGAGCTTCATATGCCAGTTTTATAGGTGATGATCAGGACATCTGTGTGGGTTGTTAGAGTTGGGGTGTGGGTGGATGCGGGGGGAGCATGTTTGTGTTGTGAACCTGCACTCATCAGTGCCCAGTGTGAGCGCAGGAGGCTGGGAGCCAGGGAGCCAAGCCTGAACACTCTTTCTGTGTTTTTTCACGGATCTCTGGATCTGAGAACCACCAAACCAAACAGGCAGACAGGTATCCCACTGGAAATGACATTCAGCTAGAGGTTGACATGGATTTTCACTCAGCATCAGACAGACAGACAGACACCTTTCTCCTCCCGCCTCCTTTGGTGAAGTAAGAGGGCTGATTTTTGTCTCCTGTGTGAGGCAGGCCTGGGGAAGGGGCGTGGTTCACCCTGCTGGCTGGCTCCTTTTGCTGCTCTGATGGGACTTTTAAGGTGAGCCAGTGATTTCTCCATGTTTCAGGATGCTACGTTAGGAAAAGAGAAATGCAATAAATTTTTCCATGGGGAACAATTCAACTAGACTGTCAAGTTGCTTTTTGGTACAACACAGCAACTTCCTCTAGGGTGGGGTTGATTCTAATCCAGCATCTAAACTGGCATTCCTTTGTGGTGGGTGGGGGATGGAGTAGGAGGTGGGGGTTCATGTGAATAGGGGCTTCTCTAAGCCACTGGCTCCCTAATCCCAGCAGATCTCTAACCCTCACCCCTCTGGTAGACCTAACATGAACCCCCCCAGGGCCACTCCCGCAACTTAATACACTGCTCCCCAAATCCTCAACAACCACCTCCTGGCTCTAGAAGTCCTGCTGGAAGTGACTTAATTAGAATCTGACATTCATCAGTGATGGGTGGGCTCATCAGAACTAGAGGTCTTCAGTCCCCCTCCCAGTTGGAGGGTGGAACTATATGGGTCACACTAGGCTGTGCTCTACAGAGAGATTCAGTCCCTTTAGAGGGTACTGGCACTGCTCTTTCCTCAACCTCAGAGGAGGAGCCAATATCAGGCTGCTCTGTGACCCCAACAACCTTCCATTGTTAGCCCTGGAGGGTAGCTAGTGGGCATGATGCAGACCATCGTATGAGCCTGAAGGATCTATGCAGAGCCCAGGATGAAGGTAAGGGTAGGGGGAAAAGACCCCAACATTGGAGGCCCCATGGAGGCAGGCAAGACCAACAGCAGGAATTCATTCCAGGGGCTGTGCCTGCTCTCAGAAGGACCCAGGCCAGTCCTGGCACACACTGGATGCTGACCCAGCCCTATACACACACAACCCTGAGTTCCCCTACATGCAGCCCAAAGACAGAGACAGCCAACAACACGTGGCACCACCTCTCTCCTGTCTGTCATCAGACACAGCCACCGCTTGCTATGGCACCCTTGGTGGCAGGTAACAAGGTAACTCCCTTCTGATCAGACAGATAGACAGAGGGTGACAAGGCTGCAGGTTCCTCGAAGACATGGGCCCCAGGAAAATGTGCCCATCTGTGTGTCGGTACAGTTCTTCTGTCTTCACTTGCCACAGACAGGTGAACCAGTCCATGTGACCCTCACGTCCATTTGTGTGTCAGCTGTGCGGGTGCCCCCTGGTGCTCCCCGATGGCCTCCTTCCTTGGTCATAGCCTTCCTTACGAATCTCCTGACCCCTTGGCCCGAACATGTAGGAGGGCCCTGCTGGGGCAAGGCATCCCCCACACACTCACACACACGTGCACAGTAGAAACGGGCAGGATACATATCTATAGCCATCCGAGGGTCCTGGCACCACCTCAGAGGGTACTGGTGTCCAGCAGCAGCCATCAGAGATTGGTATGGAACCCAGTGGCCTCCAGTCTCCGACCTAAGCCGCAGTGCCACGTGGGAAACCTTCCCTGCACAAAGTATATGCTCTGGGATCTGAGCCTATAGATGCTCATGGTCTACACCAACAGCCAGCCCAGGTGGTCATCTGCAAAAGAGAGAGAGAGAGAAATAGCCCCCATCACTGTGTCATCAGCTTCCCTGCCTGCCACGCTCTCCTCAGATGAGACAGCGCCATCTGGTTGCTAGAGTGGACATGCACATCCTCCTCTTCTGCCCAAATGAGACAGCGCCCCTGTTGCTAAAGAGGACAGGTACATTATCCCAGAGGTACCGCCAGGGTCCAAGTTCTCTGACAACCTCCAGTCTCTTATGGATGAAAACAGAGATGGGGAAGAAACACTGGCCTCAGATGCAAGGCCACAGGCAACCCCAGAAAGATGCCAGTCCTCAGGAAAGCCAGTGTCAGAGCACCTTCCTTAGCTTCCACTGCCTAAAACCCTGACACTGAGCCTAAGCCTAAGCCTAACGCTCCCAAATGAGGTGCCGTCCTCCCTCCTGTTTCCCCCTCCAACACGGGACAGGTCCATTCCAAAAGAATGTGTCGCGTGCAGTATCTGTGATGTCTTTCTCTGCTTCTATGTCTGTCTCTGGACTTAAGAATCTTCCACTGTGGCTGGGTTCGCAAGCTTTGCCCTCTGGTGGCCAAAACATGGAACAGGCGGCAGCATCTGAGTGAACTGGAAAGTGACAGAGTCTCTGAAGGAGAGAATCCCAAAAGACATCCTGATACTGTTCCAAACAATTTGGCTCGAATCTTTCAGTCATTTTCAGTTGACCCACACCTGAATCCTGCTTCTTTGGGTGAGAAGGTTTCCATGTTTTTGTCAATCTGTAGGTACCACAGCTCATTCTAGATTTCCGATGGGACTTGTATTCTGAGTCACCTTCCATTTTCTTGGGTCAAATTCAGGGCACTAGTAAAATGAAATTCTGGGCTTGTTGCTGATGCTGTCAGTTATGCCAAGCTACAACATGGGTCAGAGAGCAAAGAGATGCAAAAGATCTGAAGTGAGTTCGTGAATGACAGACACACAGAGGAATCCGAGCAGCAGGATGGATGCATTTGCAGTCCAGTGAGATGAGCTGAGCTTAGCTGGCCTGCACTGAGTGACCACCACTGGCCTGGATCACTGGTTTCCAAAGTCTCAGAGAGTCGCTGGTCAGCCTGGAGCCAGCAAAAAATATCACAAAGACTTTGAACAGTGAACCACCAGAAGGAAAGATGTCCTCCTGCAAAGGATTTAGCGAGAGTCTGACACCCAGTCAGACAGACAGACAGACAGACAGACAGACAGACACCTGACCTGTGTGTCTTCTGCTTCCTGGGTGGAGTGAGTGAGTTGATTTTACTCTCCTGCGTGTGGTTAAGGCTCATTCTGCTTTTCTCATGGGACTTCGGCCCTACCTTTCTCCCCAAGTGTGGATCGTCCATATTTCACAAGGGTTTTTCACCCAGAACCGCCAGCAAAATACAGACAGATATCCTGTCACAAAAGTGAGAGAGAGAGAGAGAGAGAGAGAGAGAGAGAGAGAGAGACAAAGAGAGACAGAGAGAGAGATAGAGAGAGAGCGAGAGAGAGAGAGAGAGAGAGCGAGTCTTACATCAATATTTGGGGTGGCATGTGTCTGTTAGCGTGAGGAACTAGGATTGTGCGTGTGTATGTATCTATTAGGATGAGTCTGGTGAGTGGGACATTGTGTGTGTGTTACTGTGAGTTGGTATGATTTTAGGGTGAGGGTGGGAAACGTGGCTTGTGTGTGTGTTTTAGTGTGAAGTAGGAGAAGGAGCCAGCTTGTGTTTTCCGAATGAGCCCATGGAACGGGGCATGTGTGTATATTTAGCATGAGCTTTGGGTAGACGGCTTGTGTGTGTTTTGAGGGTGAGCCCAGGGATTCTGGCATGTGTGAGCATATTAGGGTGAAGTTCAGGAGCGGGGAATGTGTGTGTTTTCAAGCTGAGTGTAGGAAACCGGGCATGTGTGTGTGTTTTTGGGGTGAAATGCGACCAATCTGACGTCTCAGGAACCCAGCTACTCCCTCGGAGCACTGACAGGTCACCCTGAAGCCTGAAATCCTAACCCTAACCCTTTTCTCAAACAGTAACACAAAGCCTAACTCGAACCCTAGCCCTAACCCCGCCTTGCTTGTCCTCCCTCCCATGGCTAACTCAAAATCATGGCATTTGGGTTCATCACTGGTAGACAGGCAGACAGACAGACAGACAGACAGACAGGCAGACACACACACACACACAGACACACACACACACAGACACACACACACAGCAGATTCCAAGCTGCTTACATTGACAGGCTTTGGAATATCTTATTAGCTGAGCTGGGAAACCTCCCACCTGCACACCAGGACACCCCCTCTTCCACATGTGTTGGAGTCAGACACTGAAACCCACGACCCTTGGCTGGCCCCAGAACCAACCGGGACTGAGCAGAGGAATGAAAGGAGGGAGGGACAGAGGGACAGATGGACCATGGTCTTTTAGTGGTCCTTCCTTCTTCCTTCCTTCCTTCCTTCTTTCCTTCCTTCCTTCCTTCCTTCCTTCCTTCCTTCCTTCCTTCCTTTCTTCCTTCCTTCTTTCCTCCCTTCCTTCCTCCCTTGCTTCTGGTCAAATAAGGGGCATGTTGGGAGTTGGAGACCAGCCTAGGCTCCAAAGGGAGCTCAAGGCCAGGCCAAATTGCATCCCTAGAGACCCTGGCTCAAGAAGCGAAAAAAATTAAAAATAAAACACATAAAAGACACAAAAACATAAATCCTTTATAAATGATGGGGGAAGTGTGGTTCGAAAGGCCATGGCACCGAGCATTTCTGAGGCGGCGTGGCTGGCAGGATTCCAGTGTATTAAACTGGTGACCTCCCATTTGAAGTGTGGGCACAGGGACCGCTGAGCCAGAGGCCCAGAAGGTTCATGGCTGACTTCCGTTTTTGAATAGAGACAGAGACAGGTGCAGGTTGTCTGTCTGTCTGGCTACACTCCCTCCCTTGTGGGCTAAATGCATCAGCGCTGGCCCCCAGACCACTCCTGAGCCCCTTTCTCTGCCACATGTGGGAAACAGGCAGGGAGACAGACCAGCTGAAATGGGAGGGGACGGGATGGGAGGTTTGAACTCACATGCAAATTAAAAAGTGACCCCGGACTTAGTCACATCCAGCTCCCACCTCCACCAGCAGCACCCACCGCTCCTTCCTTCCATCTCTGGCTCATCCAGGCTCAGTTCCGAGGGCCCAAACTCCACTCCACACATCTCTCCCTAATTCACCATCAATCCCAAGAGGCTAATGCCCCCACCCTTCCACCCCTTCCCCTGGTCTTGGTGCCTAGGATTGGGGTGGGGGCCCCGAGTTTCTGTCCATCTGTGGTTCCAGCATCAGTATTGAGGAGAGAAGGAGGAGGAGGAGGGAGAAGAATGAAAGGAGGTGAGAGCCGGGGGTGAAATGGAGTGGAGCGCTGGAAAGGCAGAAGCAGCCAGCCACCACCGTGGTCCAAGCAAACAAACCCCAAAACATCAGAGAGCAGGCAGAGTGAGGAGAGAGGAGAGAGGAGGGAGGGGAAAGCACAGAGAGAGAGAGAGACAGAGGGAGAGAGAGAGCAAGCCTGGTGAGGGAGAAAGGAGGAGGGCAGAGGTCCAAAAATGGGCGGGGTGGAGGGACTGATGAATGGAGACAGTGATGATTCTCCCTTTATTGGTTCTTCTGTTCATACATTCCTTCATTCGTTCATTCACTCATTCATTCACTTATTCGTCCCTTGGTTTGCAGGGAGCCTTTCTTTGTTCCTTCCCTTCCTTCCATCTTTATGGGTGAAAGTCAGATGGCTGCCCTGGAGCCTGGTGGGTGTGTGGCCCTAAGAGGCACAGAGGAGAGGCATGAAGGATCCCAGGGCTGGAAGGAAGGGCCCTGCCTACGTGGCAGAGGCTACAATAGCCTGGCAAGAGGGCAGCCCAGAACGTGACCCCTCCACAATGCACGGGGGTGGGGGGGGTGGGGGAGGCTGCTCAAGAACCCTCACCTGGCTGTGCTGTGGTGTGTGCTGGATGGCTGTGGTCCCCCTCATCTCCTCTTGCTCATCGTCGTGGGGTCCTGGAAGGCAGGAAGGCCAGCAGGCAGTCAGGCAGGCAGGCAGGTAGGAGCTTCCAGCAGAGCCGGCAGCTTGGAGCTGGGAGGCTGCAGCTGGGGGGGCCAGAGCCCTGAGCCCAGAGAGCTGGGTTCCAGGAACCTGGAGGAAGGCAATGAGCAAGGGTTGAGCAAAGGGTGGGCCAGCGGGTGGCCCAGTAAGTGACCCCAGCACCACACACCACAAAACATCATGGGGGCCCCCAGGCACAAGGACCCTCACCTTGCTGGCTGTCTGGTGGACAGCTGTTGTCCGCCTCAACTCATCGTGGCCCGCATCATCACGGGGTCCTGGAGGGCAGGCAGGCTGGCAGGAGGGAGGAAATGCATGGTGAGCCAGGATCCAGGAGCTGGGAGTGCCAAGTCCCAGGAACCTGGAGGAAAACATGGAGCCAGTGAAGGCTGAGCTGGGGAGGGCAGGGGAGAGGCCCAGAACTCCACCGCACCACTATACACCCCTCCACGGGGGGCAGGCGGGCGGCTCAGTCCAGTGACCCTCACCTCACTCGATGCATGGCAGATGGCTGTTGTCCCCATCTCTTCTTGGTCCGCATTGTCATGGGGTCCCTGAAGTCAGGCAGGTAGCCAGGCAAGCAGGCAGAGCTCCTGGGAGAGCTGGGAGCCAGGAGCTGGGCCAGCAAGAGGGGTCCTGGGAACCTGGAGGGGAATGGAGAGAGAAAGCAGGGAAGGGGAGCTCTGGAGGGCCAGCCAGAGGTCTGGCTGTGTGGGCTGGTTAACTCCTGCTGCATGGTGTCTGGTGCCTGAGCTTGTTAAGGCTTGAGGTCAGTCAGGGAGAATGCATGGGAAACCCTGGAGCCCAGGAGCCCAAGATCTGGCCACGCCCGTGCAGCCCAGCTAATCCCTCCATGCTGGCTGCAGATCCCATCAACCTGGCCCCTAATCCTTTCATCTCCTCCTGTGGCACCACCCTGGTGTCCCGGAAGTCCCCTTTCCCTTCACTCACTTCCTGGCTCGCTCATTGGCTGAGGAGGAGGATGGCATTATGGGGTGGACTCAGGATTTCAGAGGCAGGGTTTTCATTTCATTTTTTTTTCTTGGTCTTTTTCATTTTTATCTGTACCGGGGATCGAATTCAGGACCCCCTGCTTGCAAGGCAGGTGTTTATGCCGCTGAGTTAAACACCCAGCCCCCAGGATTTTCATTTTAAAAAAGTGGAAAAGAATATGGGGCTGATTAGGGATTAGGGCTGAGAGGGCAGAGAGCCATCAGCGTGTGGGGATCAGCAGGGTGTACTCCACAGAACTCTGGATGGGAGAATCACCAAAATGGGATGGCCACGTGGACAGTGAGGACTAGGAGGGAGGGTGGCCTGTGCTGATGCCCCTGGGTGAAGGCAAGGAGGCTGGCAGCCAGGCCAGGAGCACAGAGGAAGGCAAGCAGCCAGGGAAGGAAGGGGGCCCGGGAAGCAAGGACATCAGGGAGGCAATCCAGGGCAGACAGAGGAGGCGGAGAAGCCTGGGGAGGCAGAGCAGCACCCAGGGACCAGGAAGGAAGGCAAGGAGGAGCCAGGGAGCCCAGGGAGCCTGGGAAGAAGGGGTGCCAGGGAAGCCAGGAGGGAGACTGGGGAAGCCAGCCAGGGCAGCCAGAAGAGGCAGAGAGGATAGAGGAGGCAGGGCACCCAGGGAGCTCAGGGAACCCAGAAATCCCAGACAAAGCAGGGTTTAAAGCCAGGCAGGGAACCTTGACTGAACTCTGCCCAATCTTGGAAATCAGAGAGCCAGGGACTCAGGGACACAGGAGAACCTCGGAGGCCTTGGATGCTGAGAGGAAGCAGGAAAGCCTCGGAGAATTCGATGTTCAGTCAGCAGACAGACTTTTCCCACTTGGAAAATTTCACCTAGGCTGTGGAATTCATGGTGCATGAACCCACAGCAGATCCAATCCAGCCTGGGGTGTGGCATGGCTGCTGGGGCGTGGCAGCCCATTGCCTCCCTAAATCCCTGCCTGTTAAGCCCAGAGGCTGGCTAAACTGCAACCCTGCGCTAATTCTAACCCAGGCCATCCTAACCCTAGCTGCCTGGGGTCCACTGGCCTGCCCTAATCCAGCACTCCTCTAGCTAAGCCTCCGGAACCAACACCCTGTTGCCACCCTACTCCACTCCCTGCATCCTGTCTGCCACTCCCAGGCAGCCCACTCACTCACTCAGTCCCCTCCACTCTGTGCCCAGCCTCCAAGAGCCCAGAGACCACAGCACAGAAACCAGAGCACAGAGCCCAGAGCCAAAAGGCAAGAATGTAAAACTTCAAAGAGCAGAGGTCCTGAGAAAAGCAAAGAAAGAGACAGAGACAGAGATGGAGAAACAGCCAGAGACAGAGATGTCCAAAGAGTTAAAGGGCCCCCCGGAGAATAGCACAGAGGGGACAGCCCAGCCAGTGGTAAATGGGAAAGGAGGGGGGGGGATAAACTGGGGAATGAGGGATGGAGGGAGGGATCCAAAAGAGGCAAAGGGACTGAAGACAGACAGGGCAATCCCAGCAGCAAGACCCAGGCAGAGGCTTAGATTAGAATCCACTGAGCTGAGCTGAGCTGAGCTGCTGTGTGTGTTAGGCTCATGGTTGATGATCAGGGCATAGGTGTGTGTGTGTGTATGTGTGTGTGTGTGTGTGTGTGTGTGTGTGTGTGTGTGTGTGTGTGTGTCTGTGTGATGTTACGGTCTGTAAAAGAGTGGGGAAGGCCCCAGTTAACAGAGACATGGGTGAGGCTGCACAAACAACTGAGACCCAGCCCCAAAAAGCCCAGGGGAAGGTAAGAAAGCAGAGAGAGACTGAAAGCAGCCCAGGGAGGGAGAAAACCCGAGAGAGTGAAAAAAGACTGCAGCTCCTCCCCCTGCAAACAAAACCAGAGAGAACCCAAACTAGGCAAAGGCCAGAGGAAAGCAGAGACAGAGAAAGACAGAGAAACAGACAGAGACAGAGACAGTGACAGAGACAGAGAGACAGACAGAGAGAGTGAGGCAGAAAGAGTCTAAGGGCTCAGAGAAAGGTACAGAGAGTGTGCAGATGGGTGGTAAAAGGGACAGGACTGGGGATGAAAACAGGGAGGGATCGGAGAGAGGATCCAAAGGTGTTTGTGTAGGACAGATGTGGGAATCCCAGCAGACAGGCAGGAAGAGGAGTAGGTAGATCTGGGATCCATCAGCAGAGCTCAGCTGAGCCCTGAGTGTTAGGCTCTCGGGTGAAGATCAAGGCATAAGGGTGTGTGTGGTGTTAGGGTCTGAGAAAAAGCAGGGAGGAGAGAGTGAAAAAAGGCATAGGGCCACAAGGACAGCTGAGAGACAGCTAAAAGCAAGGCCCCTTGCACGACAAAAAGCAGAGAGAGAGAGAGAGAGAGAGAGAGAGAGAGAGAGAGAGAGAGAGAGAGAGAGAGCAAACAGAGAGAAACGGGTCCCAAGTGGGTTCATGGATGATGATCTAGGAGTCAGTCCAATCAGGGGGCAAATGGATAGACAGACACATGTGGGGTTTATGGAGCCCAGCTGAGCAGAGCCAAGTGAAGCAGAGCAGTGCAGTGCTGAGCCGAGCTGAGCTTCATATGCCAGTTTTATAGGTGATGATCAGGACATCTGTGTGGGTTGTTAGAGTTGGGGTGTGGGTGGATGCGGGGGGAGCATGTTTGTGTTGTGAACCTGCACTCATCAGTGCCCAGTGTGAGCGCAGGAGGCTGGGAGCCAGGGAGCCAAGCCTGAACACTCTTTCTGTGTTTTTTCACGGATCTCTGGATCTGAGAACCACCAAACCAAACAGGCAGACAGGTATCCCACTGGAAATGACATTCAGCTAGAGGTTGACATGGATTTTCACTCAGCATCAGACAGACAGACAGACACCTTTCTCCTCCCGCCTCCTTTGGTGAAGTAAGAGGGCTGATTTTTGTCTCCTGTGTGAGGCAGGCCTGGGGAAGGGGCGTGGTTCACCCTGCTGGCTGGCTCCTTTTGCTGCTCTGATGGGACTTTTAAGGTGAGCCAGTGATTTCTCCATGTTTCAGGATGCTACGTTAGGAAAAGAGAAATGCAATAAATTTTTCCATGGGGAACAATTCAACTAGACTGTCAAGTTGCTTTTTGGTACAACACAGCAACTTCCTCTAGGGTGGGGTTGATTCTAATCCAGCATCTAAACTGGCATTCCTTTGTGGTGGGTGGGGGATGGAGTAGGAGGTGGGGGTTCATGTGAATAGGGGCTTCTCTAAGCCACTGGCTCCCTAATCCCAGCAGATCTCTAACCCTCACCCCTCTGGTAGACCTAACATGAACCCCCCCAGGGCCACTCCCGCAACTTAATACACTGCTCCCCAAATCCTCAACAACCACCTCCTGGCTCTAGAAGTCCTGCTGGAAGTGACTTAATTAGAATCTGACATTCATCAGTGATGGGTGGGCTCATCAGAACTAGAGGTCTTCAGTCCCCCTCCCAGTTGGAGGGTGGAACTATATGGGTCACACTAGGCTGTGCTCTACAGAGAGATTCAGTCCCTTTAGAGGGTACTGGCACTGCTCTTTCCTCAACCTCAGAGGAGGAGCCAATATCAGGCTGCTCTGTGACCCCAACAACCTTCCATTGTTAGCCCTGGAGGGTAGCTAGTGGGCATGATGCAGACCATCGTATGAGCCTGAAGGATCTATGCAGAGCCCAGGATGAAGGTAAGGGTAGGGGGAAAAGACCCCAACATTGGAGGCCCCATGGAGGCAGGCAAGACCAACAGCAGGAATTCATTCCAGGGGCTGTGCCTGCTCTCAGAAGGACCCAGGCCAGTCCTGGCACACACTGGATGCTGACCCAGCCCTATACACACACAACCCTGAGTTCCCCTACATGCAGCCCAAAGACAGAGACAGCCAACAACACGTGGCACCACCTCTCTCCTGTCTGTCATCAGACACAGCCACCGCTTGCTATGGCACCCTTGGTGGCAGGTAACAAGGTAACTCCCTTCTGATCAGACAGATAGACAGAGGGTGACAAGGCTGCAGGTTCCTCGAAGACATGGGCCCCAGGAAAATGTGCCCATCTGTGTGTCGGTACAGTTCTTCTGTCTTCACTTGCCACAGACAGGTGAACCAGTCCATGTGACCCTCACGTCCATTTGTGTGTCAGCTGTGCGGGTGCCCCCTGGTGCTCCCCGATGGCCTCCTTCCTTGGTCATAGCCTTCCTTACGAATCTCCTGACCCCTTGGCCCGAACATGTAGGAGGGCCCTGCTGGGGCAAGGCATCCCCCACACACTCACACACACGTGCACAGTAGAAACGGGCAGGATACATATCTATAGCCATCCGAGGGTCCTGGCACCACCTCAGAGGGTACTGGTGTCCAGCAGCAGCCATCAGAGATTGGTATGGAACCCAGTGGCCTCCAGTCTCCGACCTAAGCCGCAGTGCCACGTGGGAAACCTTCCCTGCACAAAGTATATGCTCTGGGATCTGAGCCTATAGATGCTCATGGTCTACACCAACAGCCAGCCCAGGTGGTCATCTGCAAAAGAGAGAGAGAGAGAAATAGCCCCCATCACTGTGTCATCAGCTTCCCTGCCTGCCACGCTCTCCTCAGATGAGACAGCGCCATCTGGTGGCTAGAGTGGACATGCACATCCTCCTCTTCTGCCCAAATGAGACAGCGCCCCTGTTGGCTAAAGAGGACAGGTACATTATCCCAGAGGTACCGCCAGGGTCCAAGTTCTCTGACAACCTCCAGTCTCTTATGGATGAAAACAGAGATGGGGAAGAAACACTGGCCTCAGATGCAAGGCCACAGGCAACCCCAGAAAGATGCCAGTCCTCAGGAAAGCCAGTGTCAGAGCACCTTCCTTAGCTTCCACTGCCTAAAACCCTGACACTGAGCCTAAGCCTAAGCCTAACGCTCCCAAATGAGGTGCCGTCCTCCCTCCTGTTTCCCCCTCCAACACGGGACAGGTCCATTCCAAAAGAATGTGTCGCGTGCAGTATCTGTGATGTCTTTCTCTGCTTCTATGTCTGTCTCTGGACTTAAGAATCTTCCACTGTGGCTGGGTTCGCAAGCTTTGCCCTCTGGTGGCCAAAACATGGAACAGGCGGCAGCATCTGAGTGAACTGGAAAGTGACAGAGTCTCTGAAGGAGAGAATCCCAAAAGACATCCTGATACTGTTCCAAACAATTTGGCTCGAATCTTTCAGTCATTTTCAGTTGACCCACACCTGAATCCTGCTTCTTTGGGTGAGAAGGTTTCCATGTTTTTGTCAATCTGTAGGTACCACAGCTCATTCTAGATTTCCGATGGGACTTGTATTCTGAGTCACCTTCCATTTTCTTGGGTCAAATTCAGGGCACTAGTAAAATGAAATTCTGGGCTTGTTGCTGATGCTGTCAGTTATGCCAAGCTACAACATGGGTCAGAGAGCAAAGAGATGCAAAAGATCTGAAGTGAGTTCGTGAATGACAGACACACAGAGGAATCCGAGCAGCAGGATGGATGCATTTGCAGTCCAGTGAGATGAGCTGAGCTTAGCTGGCCTGCACTGAGTGACCACCACTGGCCTGGATCACTGGTTTCCAAAGTCTCAGAGAGTCGCTGGTCAGCCTGGAGCCAGCAAAAAATATCACAAAGACTTTGAACAGTGAACCACCAGAAGGAAAGATGTCCTCCTGCAAAGGATTTAGCGAGAGTCTGACACCCAGTCAGACAGACAGACAGACAGACAGACAGACAGACACACACCTGACCTGTGTGTCTTCTGCTTCCTGGGTGGAGTGAGTGAGTTGATTTTACTCTCCTGCGGGTGGTTAAGGCTCATTCTGCTTTTCTCATGGGACTTCGGCCCTACCTTTCTCCCCAAGTGTGGATCGTCCATATTTCACAAGGGTTTTTCACCCAGAACCGCCAGCAAAATACAGACAGATATCCTGTCACAAAAGTGAGAGAGAGAGAGAGAGAGAGAGAGAGAGAGAGAGAGAGAGACAAAGAGAGACAGAGAGAGAGATAGAGAGAGAGCGAGAGAGAGAGAGAGAGAGAGAGAGCGAGTCTTACATCAATATTTGGGGTGGCATGTGTCTGTTAGCGTGAGGAACTAGGATTGTGCGTGTGTATGTATCTATTAGGATGAGTCTGGTGAGTGGGACATTGTGTGTGTGTTACTGTGAGTTGGTATGATTTTAGGGTGAGGGTGGGAAACGTGGCTTGTGTGTGTGTTTTAGTGTGAAGTAGGAGAAGGAGCCAGCTTGTGTTTTCCGAATGAGCCCATGGAACGGGGCATGTGTGTATATTTAGCATGAGCTTTGGGTAGACGGCTTGTGTGTGTTTTGAGGGTGAGCCCAGGGATTCTGGCATGTGTGAGCATATTAGGGTGAAGTTCAGGAGCGGGGAATGTGTGTGTTTTCAAGCTGAGTGTAGGAAACCGGGCATGTGTGTGTGTTTTTGGGGTGAAATGCGACCAATCTGACGTCTCAGGAACCCAGCTACTCCCTCGGAGCACTGACAGGTCACCCTGAAGCCTGAAATCCTAACCCTAACCCTTTTCTCAAACAGTAACACAAAGCCTAACTCGAACCCTAGCCCTAACCCCGCCTTGCTTGTCCTCCCTCCCATGGCTAACTCAAAATCATGGCATTTGGGTTCATCACTGGTAGACAGGCAGACAGACAGACAGACAGACAGACAGGCAGACACACACACACACACAGACACACACACACACAGACACACACACACAGCAGATTCCAAGCTGCTTACATTGACAGGCTTTGGAATATCTTATTAGCTGAGCTGGGAAACCTCCCACCTGCACACCAGGACACCCCCTCTTCCACATGTGTTGGAGTCAGACACTGAAACCCACGACCCTTGGCTGGCCCCAGAACCAACCGGGACTGAGCAGAGGAATGAAAGGAGGGAGGGACAGAGGGACAGATGGACCATGGTCTTTTAGTGGTCCTTCCTTCTTCCTTCCTTCCTTCCTTCCTTCCTTCCTTCCTTCCTTCCTTCCTTTCTTCCTTCCTTCTTTCCTCCCTTCCTTCCTCCCTTGCTTCTGGTCAAATAAGGGGCATGTTGGGAGTTGGAGACCAGCCTAGGCTCCAAAGGGAGCTCAAGGCCAGGCCAAATTGCATCCCTAGAGACCCTGGCTCAAGAAGCGAAAAAAATTAAAAATAAAACACATAAAAGACACAAAAACATAAATCCTTTATAAATGATGGGGGAAGTGTGGTTCGAAAGGCCATGGCACCGAGCATTTCTGAGGCGGCGTGGCTGGCAGGATTCCAGTGTATTAAACTGGTGACCTCCCATTTGAAGTGTGGGCACAGGGACCGCTGAGCCAGAGGCCCAGAAGGTTCATGGCTGACTTCCGTTTTTGAATAGAGACAGAGACAGGTGCAGGTTGTCTGTCTGTCTGGCTACACTCCCTCCCTTGTGGGCTAAATGCATCAGCGCTGGCCCCCAGACCACTCCTGAGCCCCTTTCTCTGCCACATGTGGGAAACAGGCAGGGAGACAGACCAGCTGAAATGGGAGGGGACGGGATGGGAGGTTTGAACTCACATGCAAATTAAAAAGTGACCCCGGACTTAGTCACATCCAGCTCCCACCTCCACCAGCAGCACCCACCGCTCCTTCCTTCCATCTCTGGCTCATCCAGGCTCAGTTCCGAGGGCCCAAACTCCACTCCACACATCTCTCCCTAATTCACCATCAATCCCAAGAGGCTAATGCCCCACCCTTCCACCCCTTCCCCTGGTCTTGGTGCCTAGGATTGGGGTGGGGGCCCCGAGTTTCTGTCCATCTGTGGTTCCAGCATCAGTATTGAGGAGAGAAGGAGGAGGAGGAGGGAGAAGAATGAAAGGAGGTGAGAGCCGGGGGTGAAATGGAGTGGAGCGCTGGAAAGGCAGAAGCAGCCAGCCACCACCGTGGTCCAAGCAAACAAACCCCAAAACATCAGAGAGCAGGCAGAGTGAGGAGAGAGGAGAGAGGAGGGAGGGGAAAGCACAGAGAGAGAGAGAGACAGAGGGAGAGAGAGAGCAAGCCTGGTGAGGGAGAAAGGAGGAGGGCAGAGGTCCAAAAATGGGCGGGGTGGAGGGACTGATGAATGGAGACAGTGATGATTCTCCCTTTATTGGTTCTTCTGTTCATACATTCCTTCATTCGTTCATTCACTCATTCATTCACTTATTCGTCCCTTGGTTTGCAGGGAGCCTTTCTTTGTTCCTTCCCTTCCTTCCATCTTTATGGGTGAAAGTCAGATGGCTGCCCTGGAGCCTGGTGGGTGTGTGGCCCTAAGAGGCACAGAGGAGAGGCATGAAGGATCCCAGGGCTGGAAGGAAGGGCCCTGCCTACGTGGCAGAGGCTACAATAGCCTGGCAAGAGGGCAGCCCAGAACGTGACCCCTCCACAATGCACGGGGGTGGGGGGGGTGGGGGAGGCTGCTCAAGAACCCTCACCTGGCTGTGCTGTGGTGTGTGCTGGATGGCTGTGGTCCCCCTCATCTCCTCTTGCTCATCGTCGTGGGGTCCTGGAAGGCAGGAAGGCCAGCAGGCAGTCAGGCAGGCAGGCAGGTAGGAGCTTCCAGCAGAGCCGGCAGCTTGGAGCTGGGAGGCTGCAGCTGGGGGGGCCAGAGCCCTGAGCCCAGAGAGCTGGGTTCCAGGAACCTGGAGGAAGGCAATGAGCAAGGGTTGAGCAAAGGGTGGGCCAGCGGGTGGCCCAGTAAGTGACCCCAGCACCACACACCACAAAACATCATGGGGGCCCCCAGGCACAAGGACCCTCACCTTGCTGGCTGTCTGGTGGACAGCTGTTGTCCGCCTCAACTCATCGTGGCCCGCATCATCACGGGGTCCTGGAGGGCAGGCAGGCTGGCAGGAGGGAGGAGATGCATGGTGAGCCAGGATCCAGGAGCTGGGAGTGCCAAGTCCCAGGAACCTGGAGGAAAACATGGAGCCAGTGAAGGCTGAGCTGGGGAGGGCAGGGGAGAGGCCCAGAACTCCACCGCACCACTATACACCCCTCCACGGGGGGCAGGCGGGCGGCTCAGTCCAGTGACCCTCACCTCACTCGATGCATGGCAGATGGCTGTTGTCCCCATCTCTTCTTGGTCCGCATTGTCATGGGGTCCCTGAAGTCAGGCAGGTAGCCAGGCAAGCAGGCAGAGCTCCTGGGAGAGCTGGGAGCCAGGAGCTGGGCCAGCAAGAGGGGTCCTGGGAACCTGGAGGGGAATGGAGAGAGAAAGCAGGGAAGGGGAGCTCTGGAGGGCCAGCCAGAGGTCTGGCTGTGTGGGCTGGTTAACTCCTGCTGCATGGTGTCTGGTGCCTGAGCTTGTTAAGGCTTGAGGTCAGTCAGGGAGAATGCATGGGAAACCCTGGAGCCCAGGAGCCCAAGATCTGGCCACGCCCGTGCAGCCCAGCTAATCCCTCCATGCTGGCTGCAGATCCCATCAACCTGGCCCCTAATCCTTTCATCTCCTCCTGTGGCACCACCCTGGTGTCCCGGAAGTCCCCTTTCCCTTCACTCACTTCCTGGCTCGCTCATTGGCTGAGGAGGAGGATGGCATTATGGGGTGGACTCAGGATTTCAGAGGCAGGGTTTTCATTTCATTTTTTTTTCTTGGTCTTTTTCATTTTTATCTGTACCGGGGATCGAATTCAGGACCCCCTGCTTGCAAGGCAGGTGTTTATGCCGCTGAGTTAAACACCCAGCCCCCAGGATTTTCATTTTAAAAAAGTGGAAAAGAATATGGGGCTGATTAGGGATTAGGGCTGAGAGGGCAGAGAGCCATCAGCGTGTGGGGATCAGCAGGGTGTACTCCACAGAACTCTGGATGGGAGAATCACCAAAATGGGATGGCCACGTGGACAGTGAGGACTAGGAGGGAGGGTGGCCTGTGCTGATGCCCCTGGGTGAAGGCAAGGAGGCTGGCAGCCAGGCCAGGAGCACAGAGGAAGGCAAGCAGCCAGGGAAGGAAGGGGGCCCGGGAAGCAAGGACATCAGGGAGGCAATCCAGGGCAGACAGAGGAGGCGGAGAAGCCTGGGGAGGCAGAGCAGCACCCAGGGACCAGGAAGGAAGGCAAGGAGGAGCCAGGGAGCCCAGGGAGCCTGGGAAGAAGGGGTGCCAGGGAAGCCAGGAGGGAGACTGGGGAAGCCAGCCAGGGCAGCCAGAAGAGGCAGAGAGGATAGAGGAGGCAGGGCACCCAGGGAGCTCAGGGAACCCAGAAATCCCAGACAAAGCAGGGTTTAAAGCCAGGCAGGGAACCTTGACTGAACTCTGCCCAATCTTGGAAATCAGAGAGCCAGGGACTCAGGGACACAGGAGAACCTCGGAGGCCTTGGATGCTGAGAGGAAGCAGGAAAGCCTCGGAGAATTCGATGTTCAGTCAGCAGACAGACTTTTCCCACTTGGAAAATTTCACCTAGGCTGTGGAATTCATGGTGCATGAACCCACAGCAGATCCAATCCAGCCTGGGGTGTGGCATGGCTGCTGGGGCGTGGCAGCCCATTGCCTCCCTAAATCCCTGCCTGTTAAGCCCAGAGGCTGGCTAAACTGCAACCCTGCGCTAATTCTAACCCAGGCCATCCTAACCCTAGCTGCCTGGGGTCCACTGGCCTGCCCTAATCCAGCACTCCTCTAGCTAAGCCTCCGGAACCAACACCCTGTTGCCACCCTACTCCACTCCCTGCATCCTGTCTGCCACTCCCAGGCAGCCCACTCACTCACTCAGTCCCCTCCACTCTGTGCCCAGCCTCCAAGAGCCCAGAGACCACAGCACAGAAACCAGAGCACAGAGCCCAGAGCCAAAAGGCAAGAATGTAAAACTTCAAAGAGCAGAGGTCCTGAGAAAAGCAAAGAAAGAGACAGAGACAGAGATGGAGAAACAGCCAGAGACAGAGATGTCCAAAGAGTTAAAGGGCCCCCCGGAGAATAGCACAGAGGGGACAGCCCAGCCAGTGGTAAATGGGAAAGGAGGGGGGGGGGATAAACTGGGGAATGAGGGATGGAGGGAGGGATCCAAAAGAGGCAAAGGGACTGAAGACAGACAGGGCAATCCCAGCAGCAAGACCCAGGCAGAGGCTTAGATTAGAATCCACTGAGCTGAGCTGAGCTGAGCTGCTGTGTGTGTTAGGCTCATGGTTGATGATCAGGGCATAGGTGTGTGTGTGTGTATGTGTGTGTGTGTGTGTGTGTGTGTGTGTGTGTGTGTGTGTGTGTGTGTGTGTCTGTGTGATGTTACGGTCTGTAAAAGAGTGGGGAAGGCCCCAGTTAACAGAGACATGGGTGAGGCTGCACAAACAACTGAGACCCAGCCCCAAAAAGCCCAGGGGAAGGTAAGAAAGCAGAGAGAGACTGAAAGCAGCCCAGGGAGGGAGAAAACCCGAGAGAGTGAAAAAAGACTGCAGCTCCTCCCCCTGCAAACAAAACCAGAGAGAACCCAAACTAGGCAAAGGCCAGAGGAAAGCAGAGACAGAGAAAGACAGAGAAACAGACAGAGACAGAGACAGTGACAGAGACAGAGAGACAGACAGAGAGAGTGAGGCAGAAAGAGTCTAAGGGCTCAGAGAAAGGTACAGAGAGTGTGCAGATGGGTGGTAAAAGGGACAGGACTGGGGATGAAAACAGGGAGGGATCGGAGAGAGGATCCAAAGGTGTTTGTGTAGGACAGATGTGGGAATCCCAGCAGACAGGCAGGAAGAGGAGTAGGTAGATCTGGGATCCATCAGCAGAGCTCAGCTGAGCCCTGAGTGTTAGGCTCTCGGGTGAAGATCAAGGCATAAGGGTGTGTGTGGTGTTAGGGTCTGAGAAAAAGCAGGGAGGAGAGAGTGAAAAAAGGCATAGGGCCACAAGGACAGCTGAGAGACAGCTAAAAGCAAGGCCCCTTGCACGACAAAAAGCAGAGAGAGAGAGAGAGAGAGAGAGAGAGAGAGAGAGAGAGAGAGAGAGAGAGAGAGCAAACAGAGAGAAACGGGTCCCAAGTGGGTTCATGGATGATGATCTAGGAGTCAGTCCAATCAGGGGGCAAATGGATAGACAGACACATGTGGGGTTTATGGAGCCCAGCTGAGCAGAGCCAAGTGAAGCAGAGCAGTGCAGTGCTGAGCCGAGCTGAGCTTCATATGCCAGTTTTATAGGTGATGATCAGGACATCTGTGTGGGTTGTTAGAGTTGGGGTGTGGGTGGATGCGGGGGGAGCATGTTTGTGTTGTGAACCTGCACTCATCAGTGCCCAGTGTGAGCGCAGGAGGCTGGGAGCCAGGGAGCCAAGCCTGAACACTCTTTCTGTGTTTTTTCACGGATCTCTGGATCTGAGAACCACCAAACCAAACAGGCAGACAGGTATCCCACTGGAAATGACATTCAGCTAGAGGTTGACATGGATTTTCACTCAGCATCAGACAGACAGACAGACACCTTTCTCCTCCCGCCTCCTTTGGTGAAGTAAGAGGGCTGATTTTTGTCTCCTGTGTGAGGCAGGCCTGGGGAAGGGGCGTGGTTCACCCTGCTGGCTGGCTCCTTTTGCTGCTCTGATGGGACTTTTAAGGTGAGCCAGTGATTTCTCCATGTTTCAGGATGCTACGTTAGGAAAAGAGAAATGCAATAAATTTTTCCATGGGGAACAATTCAACTAGACTGTCAAGTTGCTTTTTGGTACAACACAGCAACTTCCTCTAGGGTGGGGTTGATTCTAATCCAGCATCTAAACTGGCATTCCTTTGTGGTGGGTGGGGGATGGAGTAGGAGGTGGGGGTTCATGTGAATAGGGGCTTCTCTAAGCCACTGGCTCCCTAATCCCAGCAGATCTCTAACCCTCACCCCTCTGGTAGACCTAACATGAACCCCCCCAGGGCCACTCCCGCAACTTAATACACTGCTCCCCAAATCCTCAACAACCACCTCCTGGCTCTAGAAGTCCTGCTGGAAGTGACTTAATTAGAATCTGACATTCATCAGTGATGGGTGGGCTCATCAGAACTAGAGGTCTTCAGTCCCCCTCCCAGTTGGAGGGTGGAACTATATGGGTCACACTAGGCTGTGCTCTACAGAGAGATTCAGTCCCTTTAGAGGGTACTGGCACTGCTCTTTCCTCAACCTCAGAGGAGGAGCCAATATCAGGCTGCTCTGTGACCCCAACAACCTTCCATTGTTAGCCCTGGAGGGTAGCTAGTGGGCATGATGCAGACCATCGTATGAGCCTGAAGGATCTATGCAGAGCCCAGGATGAAGGTAAGGGTAGGGGGAAAAGACCCCAACATTGGAGGCCCCATGGAGGCAGGCAAGACCAACAGCAGGAATTCATTCCAGGGGCTGTGCCTGCTCTCAGAAGGACCCAGGCCAGTCCTGGCACACACTGGATGCTGACCCAGCCCTATACACACACAACCCTGAGTTCCCCTACATGCAGCCCAAAGACAGAGACAGCCAACAACACGTGGCACCACCTCTCTCCTGTCTGTCATCAGACACAGCCACCGCTTGCTATGGCACCCTTGGTGGCAGGTAACAAGGTAACTCCCTTCTGATCAGACAGATAGACAGAGGGTGACAAGGCTGCAGGTTCCTCGAAGACATGGGCCCCAGGAAAATGTGCCCATCTGTGTGTCGGTACAGTTCTTCTGTCTTCACTTGCCACAGACAGGTGAACCAGTCCATGTGACCCTCACGTCCATTTGTGTGTCAGCTGTGCGGGTGCCCCCTGGTGCTCCCCGATGGCCTCCTTCCTTGGTCATAGCCTTCCTTACGAATCTCCTGACCCCTTGGCCCGAACATGTAGGAGGGCCCTGCTGGGGCAAGGCATCCCCCACACACTCACACACACGTGCACAGTAGAAACGGGCAGGATACATATCTATAGCCATCCGAGGGTCCTGGCACCACCTCAGAGGGTACTGGTGTCCAGCAGCAGCCATCAGAGATTGGTATGGAACCCAGTGGCCTCCAGTCTCCGACCTAAGCCGCAGTGCCACGTGGGAAACCTTCCCTGCACAAAGTATATGCTCTGGGATCTGAGCCTATAGATGCTCATGGTCTACACCAACAGCCAGCCCAGGTGGTCATCTGCAAAAGAGAGAGAGAGAGAAATAGCCCCCATCACTGTGTCATCAGCTTCCCTGCCTGCCACGCTCTCCTCAGATGAGACAGCGCCATCTGGTGGCTAGAGTGGACATGCACATCCTCCTCTTCTGCCCAAATGAGACAGCGCCCCTGTGCTAAAGAGGACAGGTACATTATCCCAGAGGTACCGCCAGGGTCCAAGTTCTCTGACAACCTCCAGTCTCTTATGGATGAAAACAGAGATGGGGAAGAAACACTGGCCTCAGATGCAAGGCCACAGGCAACCCCAGAAAGATGCCAGTCCTCAGGAAAGCCAGTGTCAGAGCACCTTCCTTAGCTTCCACTGCCTAAAACCCTGACACTGAGCCTAAGCCTAAGCCTAACGCTCCCAAATGAGGTGCCGTCCTCCCTCCTGTTTCCCCCTCCAACACGGGACAGGTCCATTCCAAAAGAATGTGTCGCGTGCAGTATCTGTGATGTCTTTCTCTGCTTCTATGTCTGTCTCTGGACTTAAGAATCTTCCACTGTGGCTGGGTTCGCAAGCTTTGCCCTCTGGTGGCCAAAACATGGAACAGGCGGCAGCATCTGAGTGAACTGGAAAGTGACAGAGTCTCTGAAGGAGAGAATCCCAAAAGACATCCTGATACTGTTCCAAACAATTTGGCTCGAATCTTTCAGTCATTTTCAGTTGACCCACACCTGAATCCTGCTTCTTTGGGTGAGAAGGTTTCCATGTTTTTGTCAATCTGTAGGTACCACAGCTCATTCTAGATTTCCGATGGGACTTTGTATTCTGAGTCACCTTTTCCATTTTCTTGGGTCAAATTCAGGGCACTAGTAAAATGAAATTCTGGGCTTGTTGCTGATGCTGTCAGTTATGCCAAGCTACAACATGGGTCAGAGAGCAAAGAGATGCAAAAGATCTGAAGTGAGTTCGTGAATGACAGACACACAGAGGAATCCGAGCAGCAGGATGGATGCATTTGCAGTCCAGTGAGATGAGCTGAGCTTAGCTGGCCTGCACTGAGTGACCACCACTGGCCTGGATCACTGGTTTCCAAAGTCTCAGAGAGTCGCTGGTCAGCCTGGAGCCAGCAAAAAATATCACAAAGACTTTGAACAGTGAACCACCAGAAGGAAAGATGTCCTCCTGCAAAGGATTTAGCGAGAGTCTGACACCCAGTCAGACAGACAGACAGACAGACAGACAGACAGACACCTGACCTGTGTGTCTTCTGCTTCCTGGGTGGAGTGAGTGAGTTGATTTTACTCTCCTGCGTGTGGTTAAGGCTCATTCTGCTTTTCTCATGGGACTTCGGCCCTACCTTTCTCCCCAAGTGTGGATCGTCCATATTTCACAAGGGTTTTTCACCCAGAACCGCCAGCAAAATACAGACAGATATCCTGTCACAAAAGTGAGAGAGAGAGAGAGAGAGAGAGAGAGAGAGAGAGAGAGAGACAAAGAGAGACAGAGAGAGAGATAGAGAGAGAGCGAGAGAGAGAGAGAGAGAGAGCGAGTCTTACATCAATATTTGGGGTGGCATGTGTCTGTTAGCGTGAGGAACTAGGATTGTGCGTGTGTATGTATCTATTAGGATGAGTCTGGTGAGTGGGACATTGTGTGTGTGTTACTGTGAGTTGGTATGATTTTAGGGTGAGGGTGGGAAACGTGGCTTGTGTGTGTGTTTTAGTGTGAAGTAGGAGAAGGAGCCAGCTTGTGTTTTCCGAATGAGCCCATGGAACGGGGCATGTGTGTATATTTAGCATGAGCTTTGGGTAGACGGCTTGTGTGTGTTTTGAGGGTGAGCCCAGGGATTCTGGCATGTGTGAGCATATTAGGGTGAAGTTCAGGAGCGGGGAATGTGTGTGTTTTCAAGCTGAGTGTAGGAAACCGGGCATGTGTGTGTGTTTTTGGGGTGAAATGCGACCAATCTGACGTCTCAGGAACCCAGCTACTCCCTCGGAGCACTGACAGGTCACCCTGAAGCCTGAAATCCTAACCCTAACCCTTTTCTCAAACAGTAACACAAAGCCTAACTCGAACCCTAGCCCTAACCCCGCCTTGCTTGTCCTCCCTCCCATGGCTAACTCAAAATCATGGCATTTGGGTTCATCACTGGTAGACAGGCAGACAGACAGACAGACAGACAGACAGGCAGACACACACACACACACAGACACACACACACACAGACACACACACACAGCAGATTCCAAGCTGCTTACATTGACAGGCTTTGGAATATCTTATTAGCTGAGCTGGGAAACCTCCCACCTGCACACCAGGACACCCCCTCTTCCACATGTGTTGGAGTCAGACACTGAAACCCACGACCCTTGGCTGGCCCCAGAACCAACCGGGACTGAGCAGAGGAATGAAAGGAGGGAGGGACAGAGGGACAGATGGACCATGGTCTTTTAGTGGTCCTTCCTTCTTCCTTCCTTCCTTCCTTCTTTCCTTCCTTCCTTCCTTCCTTCCTTCCTTCCTTCCTTCCTTCCTTCCTTCCTTCCTTTCTTCCTTCCTTCTTTCCTCCCTTCCTTCCTCCCTTGCTTCTGGTCAAATAAGGGGCATGTTGGGAGTTGGAGACCAGCCTAGGCTCCAAAGGGAGCTCAAGGCCAGGCCAAATTGCATCCCTAGAGACCCTGGCTCAAGAAGCGAAAAAAATTAAAAATAAAACACATAAAAGACACAAAAACATAAATCCTTTATAAATGATGGGGGAAGTGTGGTTCGAAAGGCCATGGCACCGAGCATTTCTGAGGCGGCGTGGCTGGCAGGATTCCAGTGTATTAAACTGGTGACCTCCCATTTGAAGTGTGGGCACAGGGACCGCTGAGCCAGAGGCCCAGAAGGTTCATGGCTGACTTCCGTTTTTGAATAGAGACAGAGACAGGTGCAGGTTGTCTGTCTGTCTGGCTACACTCCCTCCCTTGTGGGCTAAATGCATCAGCGCTGGCCCCCAGACCACTCCTGAGCCCCTTTCTCTGCCACATGTGGGAAACAGGCAGGGAGACAGACCAGCTGAAATGGGAGGGGACGGGATGGGAGGTTTGAACTCACATGCAAATTAAAAAGTGACCCCGGACTTAGTCACATCCAGCTCCCACCTCCACCAGCAGCACCCACCGCTCCTTCCTTCCATCTCTGGCTCATCCAGGCTCAGTTCCGAGGGCCCAAACTCCACTCCACACATCTCTCCCTAATTCACCATCAATCCCAAGAGGCTAATGCCCCCACCCTTCCACCCCTTCCCCTGGTCTTGGTGCCTAGGATTGGGGTGGGGGCCCCGAGTTTCTGTCCATCTGTGGTTCCAGCATCAGTATTGAGGAGAGAAGGAGGAGGAGGAGGGAGAAGAATGAAAGGAGGTGAGAGCCGGGGGTGAAATGGAGTGGAGCGCTGGAAAGGCAGAAGCAGCCAGCCACCACCGTGGTCCAAGCAAACAAACCCCAAAACATCAGAGAGCAGGCAGAGTGAGGAGAGAGGAGAGAGGAGGGAGGGGAAAGCACAGAGAGAGAGAGAGACAGAGGGAGAGAGAGAGCAAGCCTGGTGAGGGAGAAAGGAGGAGGGCAGAGGTCCAAAAATGGGCGGGGTGGAGGGACTGATGAATGGAGACAGTGATGATTCTCCCTTTATTGGTTCTTCTGTTCATACATTCCTTCATTCGTTCATTCACTCATTCATTCACTTATTCGTCCCTTGGTTTGCAGGGAGCCTTTCTTTGTTCCTTCCCTTCCTTCCATCTTTATGGGTGAAAGTCAGATGGCTGCCCTGGAGCCTGGTGGGTGTGTGGCCCTAAGAGGCACAGAGGAGAGGCATGAAGGATCCCAGGGCTGGAAGGAAGGGCCCTGCCTACGTGGCAGAGGCTACAATAGCCTGGCAAGAGGGCAGCCCAGAACGTGACCCCTCCACAATGCACGGGGGTGGGGGGGGTGGGGGAGGCTGCTCAAGAACCCTCACCTGGCTGTGCTGTGGTGTGTGCTGGATGGCTGTGGTCCCCCTCATCTCCTCTTGCTCATCGTCGTGGGGTCCTGGAAGGCAGGAAGGCCAGCAGGCAGTCAGGCAGGCAGGCAGGTAGGAGCTTCCAGCAGAGCCGGCAGCTTGGAGCTGGGAGGCTGCAGCTGGGGGGGCCAGAGCCCTGAGCCCAGAGAGCTGGGTTCCAGGAACCTGGAGGAAGGCAATGAGCAAGGGTTGAGCAAAGGGTGGGCCAGCGGGTGGCCCAGTAAGTGACCCCAGCACCACACACCACAAAACATCATGGGGGCCCCCAGGCACAAGGACCCTCACCTTGCTGGCTGTCTGGTGGACAGCTGTTGTCCGCCTCAACTCATCGTGGCCCGCATCATCACGGGGTCCTGGAGGGCAGGCAGGCTGGCAGGAGGGAGGAAATGCATGGTGAGCCAGGATCCAGGAGCTGGGAGTGCCAAGTCCCAGGAACCTGGAGGAAAACATGGAGCCAGTGAAGGCTGAGCTGGGGAGGGCAGGGGAGAGGCCCAGAACTCCACCGCACCACTATACACCCCTCCACGGGGGGCAGGCGGGCGGCTCAGTCCAGTGACCCTCACCTCACTCGATGCATGGCAGATGGCTGTTGTCCCCATCTCTTCTTGGTCCGCATTGTCATGGGGTCCCTGAAGTCAGGCAGGTAGCCAGGCAAGCAGGCAGAGCTCCTGGGAGAGCTGGGAGCCAGGAGCTGGGCCAGCAAGAGGGGTCCTGGGAACCTGGAGGGGAATGGAGAGAGAAAGCAGGGAAGGGGAGCTCTGGAGGGCCAGCCAGAGGTCTGGCTGTGTGGGCTGGTTAACTCCTGCTGCATGGTGTCTGGTGCCTGAGCTTGTTAAGGCTTGAGGTCAGTCAGGGAGAATGCATGGGAAACCCTGGAGCCCAGGAGCCCAAGATCTGGCCACGCCCGTGCAGCCCAGCTAATCCCTCCATGCTGGCTGCAGATCCCATCAACCTGGCCCCTAATCCTTTCATCTCCTCCTGTGGCACCACCCTGGTGTCCCGGAAGTCCCCTTTCCCTTCACTCACTTCCTGGCTCGCTCATTGGCTGAGGAGGAGGATGGCATTATGGGGTGGACTCAGGATTTCAGAGGCAGGGTTTTCATTTCATTTTTTTTTCTTGGTCTTTTTCATTTTTATCTGTACCGGGGATCGAATTCAGGACCCCCTGCTTGCAAGGCAGGTGTTTATGCCGCTGAGTTAAACACCCAGCCCCCAGGATTTTCATTTTAAAAAAGTGGAAAAGAATATGGGGCTGATTAGGGATTAGGGCTGAGAGGGCAGAGAGCCATCAGCGTGTGGGGATCAGCAGGGTGTACTCCACAGAACTCTGGATGGGAGAATCACCAAAATGGGATGGCCACGTGGACAGTGAGGACTAGGAGGGAGGGTGGCCTGTGCTGATGCCCCTGGGTGAAGGCAAGGAGGCTGGCAGCCAGGCCAGGAGCACAGAGGAAGGCAAGCAGCCAGGGAAGGAAGGGGGCCCGGGAAGCAAGGACATCAGGGAGGCAATCCAGGGCAGACAGAGGAGGCGGAGAAGCCTGGGGAGGCAGAGCAGCACCCAGGGACCAGGAAGGAAGGCAAGGAGGAGCCAGGGAGCCCAGGGAGCCTGGGAAGAAGGGGTGCCAGGGAAGCCAGGAGGGAGACTGGGGAAGCCAGCCAGGGCAGCCAGAAGAGGCAGAGAGGATAGAGGAGGCAGGGCACCCAGGGAGCTCAGGGAACCCAGAAATCCCAGACAAAGCAGGGTTTAAAGCCAGGCAGGGAACCTTGACTGAACTCTGCCCAATCTTGGAAATCAGAGAGCCAGGGACTCAGGGACACAGGAGAACCTCGGAGGCCTTGGATGCTGAGAGGAAGCAGGAAAGCCTCGGAGAATTCGATGTTCAGTCAGCAGACAGACTTTTCCCACTTGGAAAATTTCACCTAGGCTGTGGAATTCATGGTGCATGAACCCACAGCAGATCCAATCCAGCCTGGGGTGTGGCATGGCTGCTGGGGCGTGGCAGCCCATTGCCTCCCTAAATCCCTGCCTGTTAAGCCCAGAGGCTGGCTAAACTGCAACCCTGCGCTAATTCTAACCCAGGCCATCCTAACCCTAGCTGCCTGGGGTCCACTGGCCTGCCCTAATCCAGCACTCCTCTAGCTAAGCCTCCGGAACCAACACCCTGTTGCCACCCTACTCCACTCCCTGCATCCTGTCTGCCACTCCCAGGCAGCCCACTCACTCACTCAGTCCCCTCCACTCTGTGCCCAGCCTCCAAGAGCCCAGAGACCACAGCACAGAAACCAGAGCACAGAGCCCAGAGCCAAAAGGCAAGAATGTAAAACTTCAAAGAGCAGAGGTCCTGAGAAAAGCAAAGAAAGAGACAGAGACAGAGATGGAGAAACAGCCAGAGACAGAGATGTCCAAAGAGTTAAAGGGCCCCCCGGAGAATAGCACAGAGGGGACAGCCCAGCCAGTGGTAAATGGGAAAGGAGGGGGGGGGGATAAACTGGGGAATGAGGGATGGAGGGAGGGATCCAAAAGAGGCAAAGGGACTGAAGACAGACAGGGCAATCCCAGCAGCAAGACCCAGGCAGAGGCTTAGATTAGAATCCACTGAGCTGAGCTGAGCTGAGCTGCTGTGTGTGTTAGGCTCATGGTTGATGATCAGGGCATAGGTGTGTGTGTGTGTATGTGTGTGTGTGTGTGTGTGTGTGTGTGTGTGTGTGTGTGTGTGTGTGTCTGTGTGATGTTACGGTCTGTAAAAGAGTGGGGAAGGCCCCAGTTAACAGAGACATGGGTGAGGCTGCACAAACAACTGAGACCCAGCCCCAAAAAGCCCAGGGGAAGGTAAGAAAGCAGAGAGAGACTGAAAGCAGCCCAGGGAGGGAGAAAACCCGAGAGAGTGAAAAAAGACTGCAGCTCCTCCCCCTGCAAACAAAACCAGAGAGAACCCAAACTAGGCAAAGGCCAGAGGAAAGCAGAGACAGAGAAAGACAGAGAAACAGACAGAGACAGAGACAGTGACAGAGACAGAGAGACAGACAGAGAGAGTGAGGCAGAAAGAGTCTAAGGGCTCAGAGAAAGGTACAGAGAGTGTGCAGATGGGTGGTAAAAGGGACAGGACTGGGGATGAAAACAGGGAGGGATCGGAGAGAGGATCCAAAGGTGTTTGTGTAGGACAGATGTGGGAATCCCAGCAGACAGGCAGGAAGAGGAGTAGGTAGATCTGGGATCCATCAGCAGAGCTCAGCTGAGCCCTGAGTGTTAGGCTCTCGGGTGAAGATCAAGGCATAAGGGTGTGTGTGGTGTTAGGGTCTGAGAAAAAGCAGGGAGGAGAGAGTGAAAAAAGGCATAGGGCCACAAGGACAGCTGAGAGACAGCTAAAAGCAAGGCCCCTTGCACGACAAAAAGCAGAGAGAGAGACAGAGAGAGAGAGAGAGAGAGAGAGAGAGAGAGAGAGAGAGAGAGAGCAAACAGAGAGAAACGGGTCCCAAGTGGGTTCATGGATGATGATCTAGGAGTCAGTCCAATCAGGGGGCAAATGGATAGACAGACACATGTGGGGTTTATGGAGCCCAGCTGAGCAGAGCCAAGTGAAGCAGAGCAGTGCAGTGCTGAGCCGAGCTGAGCTTCATATGCCAGTTTTATAGGTGATGATCAGGACATCTGTGTGGGTTGTTAGAGTTGGGGTGTGGGTGGATGCGGGGGGAGCATGTTTGTGTTGTGAACCTGCACTCATCAGTGCCCAGTGTGAGCGCAGGAGGCTGGGAGCCAGGGAGCCAAGCCTGAACACTCTTTCTGTGTTTTTTCACGGATCTCTGGATCTGAGAACCACCAAACCAAACAGGCAGACAGGTATCCCACTGGAAATGACATTCAGCTAGAGGTTGACATGGATTTTCACTCAGCATCAGACAGACAGACAGACACCTTTCTCCTCCCGCCTCCTTTGGTGAAGTAAGAGGGCTGATTTTTGTCTCCTGTGTGAGGCAGGCCTGGGGAAGGGGCGTGGTTCACCCTGCTGGCTGGCTCCTTTTGCTGCTCTGATGGGACTTTTAAGGTGAGCCAGTGATTTCTCCATGTTTCAGGATGCTACGTTAGGAAAAGAGAAATGCAATAAATTTTTCCATGGGGAACAATTCAACTAGACTGTCAAGTTGCTTTTTGGTACAACACAGCAACTTCCTCTAGGGTGGGGTTGATTCTAATCCAGCATCTAAACTGGCATTCCTTTGTGGTGGGTGGGGGATGGAGTAGGAGGTGGGGGTTCATGTGAATAGGGGCTTCTCTAAGCCACTGGCTCCCTAATCCCAGCAGATCTCTAACCCTCACCCCTCTGGTAGACCTAACATGAACCCCCCCAGGGCCACTCCCGCAACTTAATACACTGCTCCCCAAATCCTCAACAACCACCTCCTGGCTCTAGAAGTCCTGCTGGAAGTGACTTAATTAGAATCTGACATTCATCAGTGATGGGTGGGCTCATCAGAACTAGAGGTCTTCAGTCCCCCTCCCAGTTGGAGGGTGGAACTATATGGGTCACACTAGGCTGTGCTCTACAGAGAGATTCAGTCCCTTTAGAGGGTACTGGCACTGCTCTTTCCTCAACCTCAGAGGAGGAGCCAATATCAGGCTGCTCTGTGACCCCAACAACCTTCCATTGTTAGCCCTGGAGGGTAGCTAGTGGGCATGATGCAGACCATCGTATGAGCCTGAAGGATCTATGCAGAGCCCAGGATGAAGGTAAGGGTAGGGGGAAAAGACCCCAACATTGGAGGCCCCATGGAGGCAGGCAAGACCAACAGCAGGAATTCATTCCAGGGGCTGTGCCTGCTCTCAGAAGGACCCAGGCCAGTCCTGGCACACACTGGATGCTGACCCAGCCCTATACACACACAACCCTGAGTTCCCCTACATGCAGCTCAAAGACAGAGACAGCCAACAACACGTGGCACCACCTCTCTCCTGTCTGTCATCAGACACAGCCACCGCTTGCTATGGCACCCTTGGTGGCAGGTAACAAGGTAACTCCCTTCTGATCAGACAGATAGACAGAGGGTGACAAGGCTGCAGGTTCCTCGAAGACATGGGCCCCAGGAAAATGTGCCCATCTGTGTGTCGGTACAGTTCTTCTGTCTTCACTTGCCACAGACAGGTGAACCAGTCCATGTGACCCTCACGTCCATTTGTGTGTCAGCTGTGCGGGTGCCCCCTGGTGCTCCCCGATGGCCTCCTTCCTTGGTCATAGCCTTCCTTATGAATCTCCTGACCCCTTGGCCCGAACATGTAGGAGGGCCCTGCTGGGGCAAGGCATCCCCCACACACTCACACACACGTGCACAGTAGAAACGGGCAGGATACATATCTATAGCCATCCGAGGGTCCTGGCACCACCTCAGAGGGTACTGGTGTCCAGCAGCAGCCATCAGAGATTGGTATGGAACCCAGTGGCCTCCAGTCTCCGACCTAAGCCGCAGTGCCACGTGGGAAACCTTCCCTGCACAAAGTATATGCTCTGGGATCTGAGCCTATAGATGCTCATGGTCTACACCAACAGCCAGCCCAGGTGGTCATCTGCAAAAGAGAGAGAGAGAGAAATAGCCCCCATCACTGTGTCATCAGCTTCCCTGCCTGCCACGCTCTCCTCAGATGAGACAGCGCCATCTGGTGGCTAGAGTGGACATGCACATCCTCCTCTTCTGCCCAAATGAGACAGCGCCCCTGTTGGCTAAAGAGGACAGGTACATTATCCCAGAGGTACCGCCAGGGTCCAAGTTCTCTGACAACCTCCAGTCTCTTATGGATGAAAACAGAGATGGGGAAGAAACACTGGCCTCAGATGCAAGGCCACAGGCAACCCCAGAAAGATGCCAGTCCTCAGGAAAGCCAGTGTCAGAGCACCTTCCTTAGCTTCCACTGCCTAAAACCCTGACACTGAGCCTAAGCCTAAGCCTAACGCTCCCAAATGAGGTGCCGTCCTCCCTCCTGTTTCCCCCTCCAACACGGGACAGGTCCATTCCAAAAGAATGTGTCGCGTGCAGTATCTGTGATGTCTTTCTCTGCTTCTATGTCTGTCTCTGGACTTAAGAATCTTCCACTGTGGCTGGGTTCGCAAGCTTTGCCCTCTGGTGGCCAAAACATGGAACAGGCGGCAGCATCTGAGTGAACTGGAAAGTGACAGAGTCTCTGAAGGAGAGAATCCCAAAAGACATCCTGATACTGTTCCAAACAATTTGGCTCGAATCTTTCAGTCATTTTCAGTTGACCCACACCTGAATCCTGCTTCTTTGGGTGAGAAGGTTTCCATGTTTTTGTCAATCTGTAGGTACCACAGCTCATTCTAGATTTCCGATGGGACTTGTATTCTGAGTCACCTTCCATTTTCTTGGGTCAAATTCAGGGCACTAGTAAAATGAAATTCTGGGCTTGTTGCTGATGCTGTCAGTTATGCCAAGCTACAACATGGGTCAGAGAGCAAAGAGATGCAAAAGATCTGAAGTGAGTTCGTGAATGACAGACACACAGAGGAATCCGAGCAGCAGGATGGATGCATTTGCAGTCCAGTGAGATGAGCTGAGCTTAGCTGGCCTGCACTGAGTGACCACCACTGGCCTGGATCACTGGTTTCCAAAGTCTCAGAGAGTCGCTGGTCAGCCTGGAGCCAGCAAAAAATATCACAAAGACTTTGAACAGTGAACCACCAGAAGGAAAGATGTCCTCCTGCAAAGGATTTAGCGAGAGTCTGACACCCAGTCAGACAGACAGACAGACAGACAGACAGACAGACACACACCTGACCTGTGTGTCTTCTGCTTCCTGGGTGGAGTGAGTGAGTTGATTTTACTCTCCTGCGGGTGGTTAAGGCTCATTCTGCTTTTCTCATGGGACTTCGGCCCTACCTTTCTCCCCAAGTGTGGATCGTCCATATTTCACAAGGGTTTTTCACCCAGAACCGCCAGCAAAATACAGACAGATATCCTGTCACAAAAGTGAGAGAGAGAGAGAGAGAGAGAGAGAGAGAGAGAGAGAGACAAAGAGAGACAGAGAGAGAGATAGAGAGAGAGCGAGAGAGAGAGAGAGAGAGAGAGAGCGAGTCTTACATCAATATTTGGGGTGGCATGTGTCTGTTAGCGTGAGGAACTAGGATTGTGCGTGTGTATGTATCTATTAGGATGAGTCTGGTGAGTGGGACATTGTGTGTGTGTTACTGTGAGTTGGTATGATTTTAGGGTGAGGGTGGGAAACGTGGCTTGTGTGTGTGTTTTAGTGTGAAGTAGGAGAAGGAGCCAGCTTGTGTTTTCCGAATGAGCCCATGGAACGGGGCATGTGTGTATATTTAGCATGAGCTTTGGGTAGACGGCTTGTGTGTGTTTTGAGGGTGAGCCCAGGGATTCTGGCATGTGTGAGCATATTAGGGTGAAGTTCAGGAGCGGGGAATGTGTGTGTTTTCAAGCTGAGTGTAGGAAACCGGGCATGTGTGTGTGTTTTTGGGGTGAAATGCGACCAATCTGACGTCTCAGGAACCCAGCTACTCCCTCGGAGCACTGACAGGTCACCCTGAAGCCTGAAATCCTAACCCTAACCCTTTTCTCAAACAGTAACACAAACCCTAACTCGAACCCTAGCCCTAACCCCGCCTTGCTTGTCCTCCCTCCCATGGCTAACTCAAAATCATGGCATTTGGGTTCATCACTGGTAGACAGGCAGAAAGACAGACAGACAGACAGACAGGCAGACACACACACACACACAGACACACACACACACAGACACACACACACAGCAGATTCCAAGCTGCTTACATTGACAGGCTTTGGAATATCTTATTAGCTGAGCTGGGAAACCTCCCACCTGCACACCAGGACACCCCCTCTTCCACATGTGTTGGAGTCAGACACTGAAACCCACGACCCTTGGCTGGCCCCAGAACCAACCGGGACTGAGCAGAGGAATGAAAGGAGGGAGGGACAGAGGGACAGATGGACCATGGTCTTTTAGTGGTCCTTCCTTCTTCCTTCCTTCCTTCCTTCTTTCCTTCCTTCCTTCCTTCCTTCCTTCCTTCCTTCCTTCCTTCCTTTCTTCCTTCCTTCTTTCCTCCCTTCCTTCCTCCCTTGCTTCTGGTCAAATAAGGGGCATGTTGGGAGTTGGAGACCAGCCTAGGCTCCAAAGGGAGCTCAAGGCCAGGCCAAATTGCATCCCTAGAGACCCTGGCTCAAGAAGCGAAAAAAATTAAAAATAAAACACATAAAAGACACAAAAACATAAATCCTTTATAAATGATGGGGGAAGTGTGGTTCGAAAGGCCATGGCACCGAGCATTTCTGAGGCGGCGTGGCTGGCAGGATTCCAGTGTATTAAACTGGTGACCTCCCATTTGAAGTGTGGGCACAGGGACCGCTGAGCCAGAGGCCCAGAAGGTTCATGGCTGACTTCCGTTTTTGAATAGAGACAGAGACAGGTGCAGGTTGTCTGTCTGTCTGGCTACACTCCCTCCCTTGTGGGCTAAATGCATCAGCGCTGGCCCCCAGACCACTCCTGAGCCCCTTTCTCTGCCACATGTGGGAAACAGGCAGGGAGACAGACCAGCTGAAATGGGAGGGGACGGGATGGGAGGTTTGAACTCACATGCAAATTAAAAAGTGACCCCGGACTTAGTCACATCCAGCTCCCACCTCCACCAGCAGCACCCACCGCTCCTTCCTTCCATCTCTGGCTCATCCAGGCTCAGTTCCGAGGGCCCAAACTCCACTCCACACATCTCTCCCTAATTCACCATCAATCCCAAGAGGCTAATGCCCCCACCCTTCCACCCCTTCCCCTGGTCTTGGTGCCTAGGATTGGGGTGGGGGCCCCGAGTTTCTGTCCATCTGTGGTTCCAGCATCAGTATTGAGGAGAGAAGGAGGAGGAGGAGGGAGAAGAATGAAAGGAGGTGAGAGCCGGGGGTGAAATGGAGTGGAGCGCTGGAAAGGCAGAAGCAGCCAGCCACCACCGTGGTCCAAGCAAACAAACCCCAAAACATCAGAGAGCAGGCAGAGTGAGGAGAGAGGAGAGAGGAGGGAGGGGAAAGCACAGAGAGAGAGAGAGACAGAGGGAGAGAGAGAGCAAGCCTGGTGAGGGAGAAAGGAGGAGGGCAGAGGTCCAAAAATGGGCGGGGTGGAGGGACTGATGAATGGAGACAGTGATGATTCTCCCTTTATTGGTTCTTCTGTTCATACATTCCTTCATTCGTTCATTCACTCATTCATTCACTTATTCGTCCCTTGGTTTGCAGGGAGCCTTTCTTTGTTCCTTCCCTTCCTTCCATCTTTATGGGTGAAAGTCAGATGGCTGCCCTGGAGCCTGGTGGGTGTGTGGCCCTAAGAGGCACAGAGGAGAGGCATGAAGGATCCCAGGGCTGGAAGGAAGGGCCCTGCCTACGTGGCAGAGGCTACAATAGCCTGGCAAGAGGGCAGCCCAGAACGTGACCCCTCCACAATGCACGGGGGTGGGGGGGGTGGGGGAGGCTGCTCAAGAACCCTCACCTGGCTGTGCTGTGGTGTGTGCTGGATGGCTGTGGTCCCCCTCATCTCCTCTTGCTCATCGTCGTGGGGTCCTGGAAGGCAGGAAGGCCAGCAGGCAGTCAGGCAGGCAGGCAGGTAGGAGCTTCCAGCAGAGCCGGCAGCTTGGAGCTGGGAGGCTGCAGCTGGGGGGGCCAGAGCCCTGAGCCCAGAGAGCTGGGTTCCAGGAACCTGGAGGAAGGCAATGAGCAAGGGTTGAGCAAAGGGTGGGCCAGCGGGTGGCCCAGTAAGTGACCCCAGCACCACACACCACAAAACATCATGGGGGCCCCCAGGCACAAGGACCCTCACCTTGCTGGCTGTCTGGTGGACAGCTGTTGTCCGCCTCAACTCATCGTGGCCCGCATCATCACGGGGTCCTGGAGGGCAGGCAGGCTGGCAGGAGGGAGGAAATGCATGGTGAGCCAGGATCCAGGAGCTGGGAGTGCCAAGTCCCAGGAACCTGGAGGAAAACATGGAGCCAGTGAAGGCTGAGCTGGGGAGGGCAGGGGAGAGGCCCAGAACTCCACCGCACCACTATACACCCCTCCACGGGGGGCAGGCGGGCGGCTCAGTCCAGTGACCCTCACCTCACTCGATGCATGGCAGATGGCTGTTGTCCCCATCTCTTCTTGGTCCGCATTGTCATGGGGTCCCTGAAGTCAGGCAGGTAGCCAGGCAAGCAGGCAGAGCTCCTGGGAGAGCTGGGAGCCAGGAGCTGGGCCAGCAAGAGGGGTCCTGGGAACCTGGAGGGGAATGGAGAGAGAAAGCAGGGAAGGGGAGTTCTGGAGGGCCAGCCAGAGGTCTGGCTGTGTGGGCTGGTTAACTCCTGCTGCATGGTGTCTGGTGCCTGAGCTTGTTAAGGCTTGAGGTCAGTCAGGGAGAATGCATGGGAAACCCTGGAGCCCAGGAGCCCAAGATCTGGCCACGCCCGTGCAGCCCAGCTAATCCCTCCATGCTGGCTGCAGATCCCATCAACCTGGCCCCTAATCCTTTCATCTCCTCCTGTGGCACCACCCTGGTGTCCCGGAAGTCCCCTTTCCCTTCACTCACTTCCTGGCTCGCTCATTGGCTGAGGAGGAGGATGGCATTATGGGGTGGACTCAGGATTTCAGAGGCAGGGTTTTCATTTCATTTTTTTTTCTTGGTCTTTTTCATTTTTATCTGTACCGGGGATCGAATTCAGGACCCCCTGCTTGTAAGGCAGGTGTTTATGCCGCTGAGTTAAACACCCAGCCCCCAGGATTTTCATTTTAAAAAAGTGGAAAAGGATATGGGGCTGATTAGGGATTAGGGCTGAGAGGGCAGAGAGCCATCAGCGTGTGGGGATCAGCAGGGTGTACTCCACAGAACTCTGGATGGGAGAATCACCAAAATGGGATGGCCACGTGGATAGTGAGGACTAGGAGGGAGGGTGGCCTGTGCTGATGCCCCTGGGTGAAGGCAAGGAGGCTGGCAGCCAGGCCAGGAGCACAGAGGAAGGCAAGCAGCCAGGGAAGGAAGGGGGCCCGGGAAGCAAGGACATCAGGGAGGCAATCCAGGGCAGACAGAGGAGGCGGAGAAGCCTGGGGAGGCAGAGCAGCACCCAGGGACCAGGAAGGAAGGCAAGGAGGAGCCAGGGAGCCCAGGGAGCCTGGGAAGAAGGGGTGTCAGGGAAGCCAGGAGGGAGACTGGGGAAGCCAGCCAGGGCAGCCAGAAGAGGCAGAGAGGATAGAGGAGGCAGGGCACCCAGGGAGCTCAGGGAACCCAGAAATCCCAGACAAAGCAGGGTTTAAAGCCAGGCAGGGAACCTTGACTGAACTCTGCCCAATCTTGGAAGGCAGAGAGCCAGCGACTCAGGGACTCAGGAGAACCTCGGAGGCCTTGGATGCTGAGAGGAAGCAGGAAAGCCTCGGAGAATTCGATGTTCAGTCAGCAGACAGACTTTTCCCACTTGGAAAATTTCACCTAGGCTGTGGAATTCATGGTGCATGAACCCACAGCAGATCCAATCCAGCCTGGGGTGTGGCATGGCTGCTGGGGCGTGGCAGCCCATTGCCTCCCTAAATCCCTGCCTGTTAAGCCCAGAGGCTGGCTAAACTGCAACCCTGCGCTAATTCTAACCCAGGCCATCCTAACCCTAGCTGCCTGGGGTCCACTGGCCTGCCCTAATCCAGCACTCCTCTAGCTAAGCCTCCGGAACCAACACCCTGTTGCCACCCTACTCCACTCCCTGCATCCTGTCTGCCACTCCCAGGCAGCCCACTCACTCACTCAGTCCCCTCCACTCTGTGCCCAGCCTCCAAGAGCCCAGAGACCACAGCACAGAAACCAGAGCACAGAGCCCAGAGCCAAAAGGCAAGAATGTAAAACTTCAAAGAGCAGAGGTCCTGAGAAAAGCAAAGAAAGAGACAGAGACAGAGATGGAGAAACAGCCAGAGACAGAGATGTCCAAAGAGTTAAAGGGCCCCCCGGAGAATAGCACAGAGGGGACAGCCCAGCCAGTGGTAAATGGGAAAGGAGGGGGGGGGGGATAAACTGGGGAATGAGGGATGGAGGGAGGGATCCAAAAGAGGCAAAGGGACTGAAGACAGACAGGGCAATCCCAGCAGCAAGACCCAGGCAGAGGCTTAGATTAGAATCCACTGAGCTGAGCTGAGCTGAGCTGCTGTGTGTGTTAGGCTCATGGTTGATGATCAGGGCATAGGTGTGTGTGTGTGTATGTGTGTGTGTGTGTGTGTGTGTGTGTGTGTGTGTGTGTGTGTGTGTGTCTGTGTGATGTTACGGTCTGTAAAAGAGTGGGGAAGGCCCCAGTTAACAGAGACATGGGTGAGGCTGCACAAACAACTGAGACCCAGCCCCAAAAAGCCCAGGGGAAGGTAAGAAAGCAGAGAGAGACTGAAAGCAGCCCAGGGAGGGAGAAAACCCGAGAGAGTGAAAAAAGACTGCAGCTCCTCCCCCTGCAAACAAAACCAGAGAGAACCCAAACTAGGCAAAGGCCAGAGGAAAGCAGAGACAGAGAAAGACAGAGAAACAGACAGAGACAGAGACAGTGACAGAGACAGAGAGACAGACAGAGAGAGTGAGGCAGAAAGAGTCTAAGGGCTCAGAGAAAGGTACAGAGAGTGTGCAGATGGGTGGTAAAAGGGACAGGACTGGGGATGAAAACAGGGAGGGATCGGAGAGAGGATCCAAAGGTGTTTGTGTAGGACAGATGTGGGAATCCCAGCAGACAGGCAGGAAGAGGAGTAGGTAGATCTGGGATCCATCAGCAGAGCTCAGCTGAGCCCTGAGTGTTAGGCTCTCGGGTGAAGATCAAGGCATAAGGGTGTGTGTGGTGTTAGGGTCTGAGAAAAAGCAGGGAGGAGAGAGTGAAAAAAGGCATAGGGCCACAAGGACAGCTGAGAGACAGCTAAAAGCAAGGCCCCTTGCACGACAAAAAGCAGAGAGAGAGAGAGAGAGATAGAGAGAGAGAGAGAGAGAGAGAGAGAGAGAGAGAGCAAACAGAGAGAAACGGGTCCCAAGTGGGTTCATGGATGATGATCTAGGAGTCAGTCCAATCAGGGGGCAAATGGATAGACAGACACATGTGGGGTTTATGGAGCCCAGCTGAGCAGAGCCAAGTGAAGCAGAGCAGTGCAGTGCTGAGCCGAGCTGAGCTTCATATGCCAGTTTTATAGGTGATGATCAGGACATCTGTGTGGGTTGTTAGAGTTGGGGTGTGGGTGGATGCGGGGGGAGCATGTTTGTGTTGTGAACCTGCACTCATCAGTGCCCAGTGTGAGCGCAGGAGGCTGGGAGCCAGGGAGCCAAGCCTGAACACTCTTTCTGTGTTTTTTCACGGATCTCTGGATCTGAGAACCACCAAACCAAACAGGCAGACAGGTATCCCACTGGAAATGACATTCAGCTAGAGGTTGACATGGATTTTCACTCAGCATCAGACAGACAGACAGACACCTTTCTCCTCCCGCCTCCTTTGGTGAAGTAAGAGGGCTGATTTTTGTCTCCTGTGTGAGGCAGGCCTGGGGAAGGGGCGTGGTTCACCCTGCTGGCTGGCTCCTTTTGCTGCTCTGATGGGACTTTTAAGGTGAGCCAGTGATTTCTCCATGTTTCAGGATGCTACGTTAGGAAAAGAGAAATGCAATAAATTTTTCCATGGGGAACAATTCAACTAGACTGTCAAGTTGCTTTTTGGTACAACACAGCAACTTCCTCTAGGGTGGGGTTGATTCTAATCCAGCCTCTAAACTGGCATTCCTTTGTGGTGGGTGGGGGATGGAGTAGGAGGTGGGGGTTCATGTGAATAGGGGCTTCTCTAAGCCACTGGCTCCCTAATCCCAGCAGATCTCTAACCCTCACCCCTCTGGTAGACCTAACATGAACCCCCCCAGGGCCACTCCCGCAACTTAATACACTGCTCCCCAAATCCTCAACAACCACCTCCTGGCTCTAGAAGTCCTGCTGGAAGTGACTTAATTAGAATCTGACATTCATCAGTGATGGGTGGGCTCATCAGAACTAGAGGTCTTCAGTCCCCCTCCCAGTTGGAGGGTGGAACTATATGGGTCACACTAGGCTGTGCTCTACAGAGAGATTCAGTCCCTTTAGAGGGTACTGGCACTGCTCTTTCCTCAACCTCAGAGGAGGAGCCAATATCAGGCTGCTCTGTGACCCCAACAACCTTTCATTGTTAGCCCTGGAGGGTAGCTAGTGGGCATGATGCAGACCATCGTATGAGCCTGAAGGATCTATGCAGAGCCCAGGATGAAGGTAAGGGTAGGGGGAAAAGACCCCAACATTGGAGGCCCCATGGAGGCAGGCAAGACCAACAGCAGGAATTCATTCCAGGGGCTGTGCCTGCTCTCAGAAGGACCCAGGCCAGTCCTGGCACACACTGGATGCTGACCCAGCCCTATACACACACAACCCTGAGTTCCCCTACATGCAGCCCAAAGACAGAGACAGCCAACAACACGTGGCACCACCTCTCTCCTGTCTGTCATCAGACACAGCCACCGCTTGCTATGGCACCTTTGGTGGCAGGTAACAAGGTAACTCCCTTCTGATCAGACAGATAGACAGAGGGTGACAAGGCTGCAGGTTCCTCGAAGACATGGGCCCCAGGAAAATGTGCCCATCTGTGTGTCGGTACAGTTCTTCTGTCTTCACTTGCCACAGACAGGTGAACCAGTCCATGTGACCCTCACGTCCATTTGTGTGTCAGCTGTGCGGGTGCCCCCTGGTGCTCCCCGATGGCCTCCTTCCTTGGTCATAGCCTTCCTTACGAATCTCCTGACCCCTTGGCCCGAACATGTAGGAGGGCCCTGCTGGGGCAAGGCATCCCCCACACACTCACACACACGTGCACAGTAGAAACGGGCAGGATACATATCTATAGCCATCCGAGGGTCCTGGCACCACCTCAGAGGGTACTGGTGTCCAGCAGCAGCCATCAGAGATTGGTATGGAACCCAGTGGCCTCCAGTCTCCGACCTAAGCCGCAGTGCCACGTGGGAAACCTTCCCTGCACAAAGTATATGCTCTGGGATCTGAGCCTATAGATGCTCATGGTCTACACCAACAGCCAGCCCAGGTGGTCATCTGCAAAAGAGAGAGAGAGAGAAATAGCCCCCATCACTGTGTCATCAGCTTCCCTGCCTGCCACGCTCTCCTCAGATGAGACAGCGCCATCTGGTGGCTAGAGTGGACATGCACATCCTCCTCTTCTGCCCAAATGAGACAGCGCCCCTGTTGCTAAAGAGGACAGGTACATTATCCCAGAGGTACCGCCAGGGTCCAAGTTCTCTGACAACCTCCAGTCTCTTATGGATGAAAACAGAGATGGGGAAGAAACACTGGCCTCAGATGCAAGGCCACAGGCAACCCCAGAAAGATGCCAGTCCTCAGGAAAGCCAGTGTCAGAGCACCTTCCTTAGCTTCCACTGCCTAAAACCCTGACACTGAGCCTAAGCCTAAGCCTAACGCTCCCAAATGAGGTGCCGTCCTCCCTCCTGTTTCCCCCTCCAACACGGGACAGGTCCATTCCAAAAGAATGTGTCGCGTGCAGTATCTGTGATGTCTTTCTCTGCTTCTATGTCTGTCTCTGGACTTAAGAATCTTCCACTGTGGCTGGGTTCGCAAGCTTTGCCCTCTGGTGGCCAAAACATGGAACAGGCGGCAGCATCTGAGTGAACTGGAAAGTGACAGAGTCTCTGAAGGAGAGAATCCCAAAAGACATCCTGATACTGTTCCAAACAATTTGGCTCGAATCTTTCAGTCATTTTCAGTTGACCCACACCTGAATCCTGCTTCTTTGGGTGAGAAGGTTTCCATGTTTTTGTCAATCTGTAGGTACCACAGCTCATTCTAGATTTCCGATGGGACTTGTATTCTGAGTCACCTTCCATTTTCTTGGGTCAAATTCAGGGCACTAGTAAAATGAAATTCTGGGCTTGTTGCTGATGCTGTCAGTTATGCCAAGCTACAACATGGGTCAGAGAGCAAAGAGATGCAAAAGATCTGAAGTGAGTTCGTGAATGACAGACACACAGAGGAATCCGAGCAGCAGGATGGATGCATTTGCAGTCCAGTGAGATGAGCTGAGCTTAGCTGGCCTGCACTGAGTGACCACCACTGGCCTGGATCACTGGTTTCCAAAGTCTCAGAGAGTCGCTGGTCAGCCTGGAGCCAGCAAAAAATATCACAAAGACTTTGAACAGTGAACCACCAGAAGGAAAGATGTCCTCCTGCAAAGGATTTAGCGAGAGTCTGACACCCAGTCAGACAGACAGACAGACAGACAGACAGACAGACAGACACCTGACCTGTGTGTCTTCTGCTTCCTGGGTGGAGTGAGTGAGTTGATTTTACTCTCCTGCGTGTGGTTAAGGCTCATTCTGCTTTTCTCATGGGACTTCGGCCCTACCTTTCTCCCCAAGTGTGGATCGTCCATATTTCACAAGGGTTTTTCACCCAGAACCGCCAGCAAAATACAGACAGATATCCTGTCACAAAAGTGAGAGAGAGAGAGAGAGAGAGAGAGAGAGAGAGAGAGAGAGACAAAGAGAGACAGAGAGAGAGATAGAGAGAGAGCGAGAGAGAGAGAGAGAGAGAGAGAGCGAGTCTTACATCAATATTTGGGGTGGCATGTGTCTGTTAGCGTGAGGAACTAGGATTGTGCGTGTGTATGTATCTATTAGGATGAGTCTGGTGAGTGGGACATTGTGTGTGTGTTACTGTGAGTTGGTATGATTTTAGGGTGAGGGTGGGAAACGTGGCTTGTGTGTGTGTTTTAGTGTGAAGTAGGAGAAGGAGCCAGCTTGTGTTTTCCGAATGAGCCCATGGAACGGGGCATGTGTGTATATTTAGCATGAGCTTTGGGTAGACGGCTTGTGTGTGTTTTGAGGGTGAGCCCAGGGATTCTGGCATGTGTGAGCATATTAGGGTGAAGTTCAGGAGCGGGGAATGTGTGTGTTTTCAAGCTGAGTGTAGGAAACCGGGCATGTGTGTGTGTTTTTGGGGTGAAATGCGACCAATCTGACGTCTCAGGAACCCAGCTACTCCCTCGGAGCACTGACAGGTCACCCTGAAGCCTGAAATCCTAACCCTAACCCTTTTCTCAAACAGTAACACAAAGCCTAACTCGAACCCTAGCCCTAACCCCGCCTTGCTTGTCCTCCCTCCCATGGCTAACTCAAAATCATGGCATTTGGGTTCATCACTGGTAGACAGGCAGACAGACAGACAGACAGACAGACAGGCAGACACACACACACACACAGACACACACACACAGAGACACACACACACAGCAGATTCCAAGCTGCTTACATTGACAGGCTTTGGAATATCTTATTAGCTGAGCTGGGAAACCTCCCACCTGCACACCAGGACACCCCCTCTTCCACATGTGTTGGAGTCAGACACTGAAACCCACGACCCTTGGCTGGCCCCAGAACCAACCGGGACTGAGCAGAGGAATGAAAGGAGGGAGGGACAGAGGGACAGATGGACCATGGTCTTTTAGTGGTCCTTCCTTCTTCCTTCCTTCCTTCCTTCCTTCCTTCCTTCCTTCCTTCCTTCCTTCCTTTCTTCCTTCCTTCTTTCCTCCCTTCCTTCCTCCCTTGCTTCTGGTCAAATAAGGGGCATGTTGGGAGTTGGAGACCAGCCTAGGCTCCAAAGGGAGCTCAAGGCCAGGCCAAATTGCATCCCTAGAGACCCTGGCTCAAGAAGCGAAAAAAATTAAAAATAAAACACATAAAAGACACAAAAACATAAATCCTTTATAAATGATGGGGGAAGTGTGGTTCGAAAGGCCATGGCACCGAGCATTTCTGAGGCGGCGTGGCTGGCAGGATTCCAGTGTATTAAACTGGTGACCTCCCATTTGAAGTGTGGGCACAGGGACCGCTGAGCCAGAGGCCCAGAAGGTTCATGGCTGACTTCCGTTTTTGAATAGAGACAGAGACAGGTGCAGGTTGTCTGTCTGTCTGGCTACACTCCCTCCCTTGTGGGCTAAATGCATCAGCGCTGGCCCCCAGACCACTCCTGAGCCCCTTTCTCTGCCACATGTGGGAAACAGGCAGGGAGACAGACCAGCTGAAATGGGAGGGGACGGGATGGGAGGTTTGAACTCACATGCAAATTAAAAAGTGACCCCGGACTTAGTCACATCCAGCTCCCACCTCCACCAGCAGCACCCACCGCTCCTTCCTTCCATCTCTGGCTCATCCAGGCTCAGTTCCGAGGGCCCAAACTCCACTCCACACATCTCTCCCTAATTCACCATCAATCCCAAGAGGCTAATGCCCCCACCCTTCCACCCCTTCCCCTGGTCTTGGTGCCTAGGATTGGGGTGGGGGCCCCGATTTTCTGTCCATCTGTGGTTCCAGCATCAGTATTGAGGAGAGAAGGAGGAGGAGGAGGGAGAAGAATGAAAGGAGGTGAGAGCCGGGGGTGAAATGGAGTGGAGCGCTGGAAAGGCAGAAGCAGCCAGCCACCACCGTGGTCCAAGCAAACAAACCCCAAAACATCAGAGAGCAGGCAGAGTGAGGAGAGAGGAGAGAGGAGGGAGGGGAAAGCACAGAGAGAGAGAGAGACAGAGGGAGAGAGAGAGCAAGCCTGGTGAGGGAGAAAGGAGGAGGGCAGAGGTCCAAAAATGGGCGGGGTGGAGGGACTGATGAATGGAGACAGTGATGATTCTCCCTTTATTGGTTCTTCTGTTCATACATTCCTTCATTCGTTCATTCACTCATTCATTCACTTATTCGTCCCTTGGTTTGCAGGGAGCCTTTCTTTGTTCCTTCCCTTCCTTCCATCTTTATGGGTGAAAGTCAGATGGCTGCCCTGGAGCCTGGTGGGTGTGTGGCCCTAAGAGGCACAGAGGAGAGGCATGAAGGATCCCAGGGCTGGAAGGAAGGGCCCTGCCTACGTGGCAGAGGCTACAATAGCCTGGCAAGAGGGCAGCCCAGAACGTGACCCCTCCACAATGCACGGGGGTGGGGGGGGTGGGGGAGGCTGCTCAAGAACCCTCACCTGGCTGTGCTGTGGTGTGTGCTGGATGGCTGTGGTCCCCCTCATCTCCTCTTGCTCATCGTCGTGGGGTCCTGGAAGGCAGGAAGGCCAGCAGGCAGTCAGGCAGGCAGGCAGGTAGGAGCTTCCAGCAGAGCCGGCAGCTTGGAGCTGGGAGGCTGCAGCTGGGGGGGCCAGAGCCCTGAGCCCAGAGAGCTGGGTTCCAGGAACCTGGAGGAAGGCAATGAGCAAGGGTTGAGCAAAGGGTGGGCCAGCGGGTGGCCCAGTAAGTGACCCCAGCACCACACACCACAAAACATCATGGGGGCCCCCAGGCACAAGGACCCTCACCTTGCTGGCTGTCTGGTGGACAGCTGTTGTCCGCCTCAACTCATCGTGGCCCGCATCATCACGGGGTCCTGGAGGGCAGGCAGGCTGGCAGGAGGGAGGAAATGCATGGTGAGCCAGGATCCAGGAGCTGGGAGTGCCAAGTCCCAGGAACCTGGAGGAAAACATGGAGCCAGTGAAGGCTGAGCTGGGGAGGGCAGGGGAGAGGCCCAGAACTCCACCGCACCACTATACACCCCTCCACGGGGGGCAGGCGGGCGGCTCAGTCCAGTGACCCTCACCTCACTCGATGCATGGCAGATGGCTGTTGTCCCCATCTCTTCTTGGTCCGCATTGTCATGGGGTCCCTGAAGTCAGGCAGGTAGCCAGGCAAGCAGGCAGAGCTCCTGGGAGAGCTGGGAGCCAGGAGCTGGGCCAGCAAGAGGGGTCCTGGGAACCTGGAGGGGAATGGAGAGAGAAAGCAGGGAAGGGGAGCTCTGGAGGGCCAGCCAGAGGTCTGGCTGTGTGGGCTGGTTAACTCCTGCTGCATGGTGTCTGGTGCCTGAGCTTGTTAAGGCTTGAGGTCAGTCAGGGAGAATGCATGGGAAACCCTGGAGCCCAGGAGCCCAAGATCTGGCCACGCCCGTGCAGCCCAGCTAATCCCTCCATGCTGGCTGCAGATCCCATCAACCTGGCCCCTAATCCTTTCATCTCCTCCTGTGGCACCACCCTGGTGTCCCGGAAGTCCCCTTTCCCTTCACTCACTTCCTGGCTCGCTCATTGGCTGAGGAGGAGGATGGCATTATGGGGTGGACTCAGGATTTCAGAGGCAGGGTTTTCATTTCATTTTTTTTTCTTGGTCTTTTTCATTTTTATCTGTACCGGGGATCGAATTCAGGACCCCCTGCTTGCAAGGCAGGTGTTTATGCCGCTGAGTTAAACACCCAGCCCCCAGGATTTTCATTTTAAAAAAGTGGAAAAGAATATGGGGCTGATTAGGGATTAGGGCTGAGAGGGCAGAGAGCCATCAGCGTGTGGGGATCAGCAGGGTGTACTCCACAGAACTCTGGATGGGAGAATCACCAAAATGGGATGGCCACGTGGACAGTGAGGACTAGGAGGGAGGGTGGCCTGTGCTGATGCCCCTGGGTGAAGGCAAGGAGGCTGGCAGCCAGGCCAGGAGCACAGAGGAAGGCAAGCAGCCAGGGAAGGAAGGGGGCCCGGGAAGCAAGGACATCAGGGAGGCAATCCAGGGCAGACAGAGGAGGCGGAGAAGCCTGGGGAGGCAGAGCAGCACCCAGGGACCAGGAAGGAAGGCAAGGAGGAGCCAGGGAGCCCAGGGAGCCTGGGAAGAAGGGGTGCCAGGGAAGCCAGGAGGGAGACTGGGGAAGCCAGCCAGGGCAGCCAGAAGAGGCAGAGAGGATAGAGGAGGCAGGGCACCCAGGGAGCTCAGGGAACCCAGAAATCCCAGACAAAGCAGGGTTTAAAGCCAGGCAGGGAACCTTGACTGAACTCTGCCCAATCTTGGAAATCAGAAAGCCAGGGACTCAGGGACACAGGAGAACCTCGGAGGCCTTGGATGCTGAGAGGAAGCAGGAAAGCCTCGGAGAATTCGATGTTCAGTCAGCAGACAGACTTTTCCCACTTGGAAAATTTCACCTAGGCTGTGGAATTCATGGTGCATGAACCCACAGCAGATCCAATCCAGCCTGGGGTGTGGCATGGCTGCTGGGGCGTGGCAGCCCATTGCCTCCCTAAATCCCTGCCTGTTAAGCCCAGAGGCTGGCTAAACTGCAACCCTGCGCTAATTCTAACCCAGGCCATCCTAACCCTAGCTGCCTGGGGTCCACTGGCCTGCCCTAATCCAGCACTCCTCTAGCTAAGCCTCCGGAACCAACACCCTGTTGCCACCCTACTCCACTCCCTGCATCCTGTCTGCCACTCCCAGGCAGCCCACTCACTCACTCAGTCCCCTCCACTCTGTGCCCAGCCTCCAAGAGCCCAGAGACCACAGCACAGAAACCAGAGCACAGAGCCCAGAGCCAAAAGGCAAGAATGTAAAACTTCAAAGAGCAGAGGTCCTGAGAAAAGCAAAGAAAGAGACAGAGACAGAGATGGAGAAACAGCCAGAGACAGAGATGTCCAAAGAGTTAAAGGGCCCCCCGGAGAATAGCACAGAGGGGACAGCCCAGCCAGTGGTAAATGGGAAAGGAGGGGGGGGGATAAACTGGGGAATGAGGGATGGAGGGAGGGATCCAAAAGAGGCAAAGGGACTGAAGACAGACAGGGCAATCCCAGCAGCAAGACCCAGGCAGAGGCTTAGATTAGAATCCACTGAGCTGAGCTGAGCTGAGCTGCTGTGTGTGTTAGGCTCATGGTTGATGATCAGGGCATAGGTGTGTGTGTGTGTATGTGTGTGTGTGTGTGTGTGTGTGTGTGTGTGTGTGTGTGTGTGTGTCTGTGTGATGTTACGGTCTGTAAAAGAGTGGGGAAGGCCCCAGTTAACAGAGACATGGGTGAGGCTGCACAAACAACTGAGACCCAGCCCCAAAAAGCCCAGGGGAAGGTAAGAAAGCAGAGAGAGACTGAAAGCAGCCCAGGGAGGGAGAAAACCCGAGAGAGTGAAAAAAGACTGCAGCTCCTCCCCCTGCAAACAAAACCAGAGAGAACCCAAACTAGGCAAAGGCCAGAGGAAAGCAGAGACAGAGAAAGACAGAGAAACAGACAGAGACAGAGACAGTGACAGAGACAGAGAGACAGACAGAGAGAGTGAGGCAGAAAGAGTCTAAGGGCTCAGAGAAAGGTACAGAGAGTGTGCAGATGGGTGGTAAAAGGGACAGGACTGGGGATGAAAACAGGGAGGGATCGGAGAGAGGATCCAAAGGTGTTTGTGTAGGACAGATGTGGGAATCCCAGCAGACAGGCAGGAAGAGGAGTAGGTAGATCTGGGATCCATCAGCAGAGCTCAGCTGAGCCCTGAGTGTTAGGCTCTCGGGTGAAGATCAAGGCATAAGGGTGTGTGTGGTGTTAGGGTCTGAGAAAAAGCAGGGAGGAGAGAGTGAAAAAAGGCATAGGGCCACAAGGACAGCTGAGAGACAGCTAAAAGCAAGGCCCCTTGCACGACAAAAAGCAGAGAGAGAGAGAGAGAGAGAGAGAGAGAGAGAGAGAGAGAGAGAGAGCAAACAGAGAGAAACGGGTCCCAAGTGGGTTCATGGATGATGATCTAGGAGTCAGTCCAATCAGGGGGCAAATGGATAGACAGACACATGTGGGGTTTATGGAGCCCAGCTGAGCAGAGCCAAGTGAAGCAGAGCAGTGCAGTGCTGAGCCGAGCTGAGCTTCATATGCCAGTTTTATAGGTGATGATCAGGACATCTGTGTGGGTTGTTAGAGTTGGGGTGTGGGTGGATGCGGGGGGAGCATGTTTGTGTTGTGAACCTGCACTCATCAGTGCCCAGTGTGAGCGCAGGAGGCTGGGAGCCAGGGAGCCAAGCCTGAACACTCTTTCTGTGTTTTTTCACGGATCTCTGGATCTGAGAACCACCAAACCAAACAGGCAGACAGGTATCCCACTGGAAATGACATTCAGCTAGAGGTTGACATGGATTTTCACTCAGCATCAGACAGACAGACAGACACCTTTCTCCTCCCGCCTCCTTTGGTGAAGTAAGAGGGCTGATTTTTGTCTCCTGTGTGAGGCAGGCCTGGGGAAGGGGCGTGGTTCACCCTGCTGGCTGGCTCCTTTTGCTGCTCTGATGGGACTTTTAAGGTGAGCCAGTGATTTCTCCATGTTTCAGGATGCTACGTTAGGAAAAGAGAAATGCAATAAATTTTTCCATGGGGAACAATTCAACTAGACTGTCAAGTTGCTTTTTGGTACAACACAGCAACTTCCTCTAGGGTGGGGTTGATTCTAATCCAGCATCTAAACTGGCATTCCTTTGTGGTGGGTGGGGGATGGAGTAGGAGGTGGGGGTTCATGTGAATAGGGGCTTCTCTAAGCCACTGGCTCCCTAATCCCAGCAGATCTCTAACCCTCACCCCTCTGGTAGACCTAACATGAACCCCCCCAGGGCCACTCCCGCAACTTAATACACTGCTCCCCAAATCCTCAACAACCACCTCCTGGCTCTAGAAGTCCTGCTGGAAGTGACTTAATTAGAATCTGACATTCATCAGTGATGGGTGGGCTCATCAGAACTAGAGGTCTTCAGTCCCCCTCCCAGTTGGAGGGTGGAACTATATGGGTCACACTAGGCTGTGCTCTACAGAGAGATTCAGTCCCTTTAGAGGGTACTGGCACTGCTCTTTCCTCAACCTCAGAGACGGAGCCAATATCAGGCTGCTCTGTGACCCCAACAACCTTCCATTGTTAGCCCTGGAGGGTAGCTAGTGGGCATGATGCAGACCATCGTATGAGCCTGAAGGATCTATGCAGAGCCCAGGATGAAGGTAAGGGTAGGGGGAAAAGACCCCAACATTGGAGGCCCCATGGAGGCAGGCAAGACCAACAGCAGGAATTCATTCCAGGGGCTGTGCCTGCTCTCAGAAGGACCCAGGCCAGTCCTGGCACACACTGGATGCTGACCCAGCCCTATACACACACAACCCTGAGTTCCCCTACATGCAGCCCAAAGACAGAGACAGCCAACAACACGTGGCACCACCTCTCTCCTGTCTGTCATCAGACACAGCCACCGCTTGCTATGGCACCCTTGGTGGCAGGTAACAAGGTAACTCCCTTCTGATCAGACAGATAGACAGAGGGTGACAAGGCTGCAGGTTCCTCGAAGACATGGGCCCCAGGAAAATGTGCCCATCTGTGTGTCGGTACAGTTCTTCTGTCTTCACTTGCCACAGACAGGTGAACCAGTCCATGTGACCCTCACGTCCATTTGTGTGTCAGCTGTGCGGGTGCCCCCTGGTGCTCCCCGATGGCCTCCTTCCTTGGTCATAGCCTTCCTTACGAATCTCCTGACCCCTTGGCCCGAACATGTAGGAGGGCCCTGCTGGGGCAAGGCATCCCCCACACACTCACACACACGTGCACAGTAGAAACGGGCAGGATACATATCTATAGCCATCCGAGGGTCCTGGCACCACCTCAGAGGGTACTGGTGTCCAGCAGCAGCCATCAGAGATTGGTATGGAACCCAGTGGCCTCCAGTCTCCGACCTAAGCCGCAGTGCCACGTGGGAAACCTTCCCTGCACAAAGTATATGCTCTGGGATCTGAGCCTATAGATGCTCATGGTCTACACCAACAGCCAGCCCAGGTGGTCATCTGCAAAAGAGAGAGAGAGAGAAATAGCCCCCATCACTGTGTCATCAGCTTCCCTGCCTGCCACGCTCTCCTCAGATGAGACAGCGCCATCTGGTTGCTAGAGTGGACATGCACATCCTCCTCTTCTGCCCAAATGAGACAGCGCCCCTGTTGGCTAAAGAGGACAGGTACATTATCCCAGAGGTACCGCCAGGGTCCAAGTTCTCTGACAACCTCCAGTCTCTTATGGATGAAAACAGAGATGGGGAAGAAACACTGGCCTCAGATGCAAGGCCACAGGCAACCCCAGAAAGATGCCAGTCCTCAGGAAAGCCAGTGTCAGAGCACCTTCCTTAGCTTCCACTGCCTAAAACCCTGACACTGAGCCTAAGCCTAAGCCTAACGCTCCCAAATGAGGTGCCGTCCTCCCTCCTGTTTCCCCCTCCAACACGGGACAGGTCCATTCCAAAAGAATGTGTCGCGTGCAGTATCTGTGATGTCTTTCTCTGCTTCTATGTCTGTCTCTGGACTTAAGAATCTTCCACTGTGGCTGGGTTCGCAAGCTTTGCCCTCTGGTGGCCAAAACATGGAACAGGCGGCAGCATCTGAGTGAACTGGAAAGTGACAGAGTCTCTGAAGGAGAGAATCCCAAAAGACATCCTGATACTGTTCCAAACAATTTGGCTCGAATCTTTCAGTCATTTTCAGTTGACCCACACCTGAATCCTGCTTCTTTGGGTGAGAAGGTTTCCATGTTTTTGTCAATCTGTAGGTACCACAGCTCATTCTAGATTTCCGATGGGACTTGTATTCTGAGTCACCTTCCATTTTCTTGGGTCAAATTCAGGGCACTAGTAAAATGAAATTCTGGGCTTGTTGCTGATGCTGTCAGTTATGCCAAGCTACAACATGGGTCAGAGAGCAAAGAGATGCAAAAGATCTGAAGTGAGTTCGTGAATGACAGACACACAGAGGAATCCGAGCAGCAGGATGGATGCATTTGCAGTCCAGTGAGATGAGCTGAGCTTAGCTGGCCTGCACTGAGTGACCACCACTGGCCTGGATCACTGGTTTCCAAAGTCTCAGAGAGTCGCTGGTCAGCCTGGAGCCAGCAAAAAATATCACAAAGACTTTGAACAGTGAACCACCAGAAGGAAAGATGTCCTCCTGCAAAGGATTTAGCGAGAGTCTGACACCCAGTCAGACAGACAGACAGACAGACAGACAGACAGACAGACAGACACACACCTGACCTGTGTGTCTTCTGCTTCCTGGGTGGAGTGAGTGAGTTGATTTTACTCTCCTGCGGGTGGTTAAGGCTCATTCTGCTTTTCTCATGGGACTTCGGCCCTACCTTTCTCCCCAAGTGTGGATCGTCCATATTTCACAAGGGTTTTTCACCCAGAACCGCCAGCAAAATACAGACAGACATCCTGTCACAAAAGTGAGAGAGAGAGAGAGAGAGAGAGAGAGAGAGAGAGAGAGAGACAAAGAGAGACAGAGAGAGAGATAGAGAGAGAGCGAGAGAGAGAGAGAGAGGGAGAGAGAGCGAGTCTTACATCAATATTTGGGGTGGCATGTGTCTGTTAGCGTGAGGAACTAGGATTGTGCGTGTGTATGTATCTATTAGGATGAGTCTGGTGAATGGGACATTGTGTGTGTGTTACTGTGAGTTGGGGGAATGATTTTAGGGTGAGGGTGGGAAACGTGGCTTGTGTGTGTTTTAGTGTGAAGTAGGAGAAGGAGCCAGCTTGTGTTTTCCGAATGAGCCCATGGAACGGGGCATGTGTGTATATTTAGCATGAGCTTTGGGTAGACGGCTTGTGTGTGTTTTGAGGGTGAGCCCAGGGATTCTGGCATGTGTGAGCATATTAGGGTGAAGTTCAGGAGCGGGGAATGTGTGTGTTTTCAAGCTGAGTGTAGGAATCCGGGCATGTGTGTGTGTTTTTGGGGTGAAATGCGACCAATCTGACGTCTCAGGAACCCAGCTACTCCCTCGGAGCACTGACAGGTCACCCTGAAGCCTGAAATGCTAACCCTAACCCTTTTCCCAAGCAGTAACACAAAGCCTAACTCGAACCCTAGCCCTAACCCCGCCTTGCTTGTCCTCCCTCCCATGGCTAACTCAAAATCATGGCATTTGGGTTCATCACTGGTAGACAGGCAGAAAGACAGACAGACAGACAGGCAGGCAGACACACACACACACACAGACACACACACACACAGACACACACATACAGCAGATTCCAAGCTGCTTACATTGACAGACTTTGGAATATCTTATTAGCTGAGCTGGGAAACCTCCCACCTGCACACCAGGACACCCCCTCTTCCACATGTGTTGGAGTCAGACACTGAAACCCACGACCCTTGGCTGGCCCCAGAACCAACCGGGACTGAGCAGAGGAATGAAAGGAGGGAGGGACAGAGGGACAGATGGACCATGGTCTTTTAGTGGTCCTTCCTTCTTCCTTCCTTCCTTCCTTCCTTCCTTCCTTCCTTCCTTCCTTCCTTTCTTCCTTCCTTCTTTCCTCCCTTCCTTCCTCCCTTGCTTCTGGTCAAATAAGGGGCATGTTGGGAGTTGGAGACCAGCCTAGGCTCCAAAGGGAGCTCAAGGCCAGGCCAAATTGCATCCCTAGAGACCCTGGCTCAAGAAGCGAAAAAAATTAAAAATAAAACACATAAAAGACACAAAAACATAAATCCTTTATAAATGATGGGGGAAGTGTGGTTCGAAAGGCCATGGCACCGAGCATTTCTGAGGCGGCGTGGCTGGCAGGATTCCAGTGTATTAAACTGGTGACCTCCCATTTGAAGTGTGGGCACAGGGACCGCTGAGCCAGAGGCCCAGAAGGTTCATGGCTGACGTGAGTTTTTGAATAGAGACAGAGACAGGTGCAGGTTGTCTGTCTGTCTGGCTACACTCCCTCCCTTGTGGGCTAAATGCATCAGCGCTGGCCCCCAGACCACTCCTGAGCCCCTTTCTCTGCCACATGTGGGAAACAGGCAGGGAGACAGACCAGCTGAAATGGGAGGGCACGGGATGGGAGGTTTGAACTCACATGCAAATTAAAAAGTGACCCTGGACTTAGTCACATCCAGCTCCCACCTCCACCAGCAGCACCCACCGCTCCTTCCTTCCATCTCGGGCTAATCCAGGCTCAGTTCCGAGGGCCCAAACTCCACTCCACACATCTCTCCCTAATTCACCATCAATCCCAATAGCCTAATGCCCCCGCCCTTCCCCCCCTTCCCTGGTGTTGGTGCCTAGGATTGGGGTGGGGGCCCCGAGTTTCTGTCCATCTGTGGGTCCAGCATCAGTATTGAGGAGAGAAGGAGGAGGAGGAGGGAGAAGAATGAAAGGAGGTGAGAGCCGGGGGTGAAATGGAGTGGAGCGCTGGAAAGGCAGAAGCAGCAGCCACCACCGTGGTCCAAGCAAACAAACCCCCAAACAGCAGAGAGCAGGCAGAGTGAGGAGAGAGGGGAGAGGAGGGAGGGGAAAGCACAGAGAGAGGGAGACAGAGGGAGAGAGAGAGCAAGCCTAGAGAGGGAGAGAGGAGGAGGGCAGAGGTCCAAAAATGGGCGGGCTGGAGGGACTGATGAATGGAGACAGTGATGATTCTCCCTTTATTGGTTCTTCTGTTCATACATTCCTTCATTCGTTCATTCACTCATTCATTCACTTATTCGTCCCTTGGTTTGCAGGGAGCCTTTCTTTGTTCCTTCCCTTCCTTCCATCTTTATGGGTGAAAGTCAGATGGCTGCCCTGGAGCCTGGTGGGTGTGTGGCCCTAAGAGGCACAGAGGAGAGGCATGAAGGATCCCAGGGCTGGAAGGAAGGGCCCTGCCTACGTGGCAGAGGCTACAATAGCCTGGCAAGAGGGCAGCCCAGAACGTGACCCCTCCACAATGCACGGGGGTGGGGGGGGTGGGGGAGGCTGCTCAAGAACCCTCACCTGGCTGTGCTGTGGTGTGTGCTGGATGGCTGTGGTCCCCCTCATCTCCTCTTGCTCATCGTCGTGGGGTCCTGGAAGGCAGGAAGGCCAGCAGGCAGTCAGGCAGGCAGGCAGGTAGGAGCTTCCAGCAGAGCCGGCAGCTTGGAGCTGGGAGGCTGCAGCTGGGGGGGCCAGAGCCCTGAGCCCAGAGAGCTGGGTTCCAGGAACCTGGAGGAAGGCAATGAGCAAGGGTTGAGCAAAGGGTGGGCCAGCGGGTGGCCCAGTAAGTGACCCCAGCACCACACACCACAAAACATCATGGGGGCCCCCAGGCACAAGGACCCTCACCTTGCTGGCTGTCTGGTGGACAGCTGTTGTCCGCCTCAACTCATCGTGGCCCGCATCATCACGGGGTCCTGGAGGGCAGGCAGGCTGGCAGGAGGGAGGAAATGCATGGTGAGCCAGGATCCAGGAGCTGGGAGTGCCAAGTCCCAGGAACCTGGAGGAAAACATGGAGCCAGTGAAGGCTGAGCTGGGGAGGGCAGGGGAGAGGCCCAGAACTCCACCGCACCACTATACACCCCTCCACGGGGGGCAGGCGGGCGGCTCAGTCCAGTGACCCTCACCTCACTCGATGCATGGCAGATGGCTGTTGTCCCCATCTCTTCTTGGTCCGCATTGTCATGGGGTCCCTGAAGTCAGGCAGGTAGCCAGGCAAGCAGGCAGAGCTCCTGGGAGAGCTGGGAGCCAGGAGCTGGGCCAGCAAGAGGGGTCCTGGGAACCTGGAGGGGAATGGAGAGAGAAAGCAGGGAAGGGGAGCTCTGGAGGGCCAGCCAGAGGTCTGGCTGTGTGGGCTGGTTAACTCCTGCTGCATGGTGTCTGGTGCCTGAGCTTGTTAAGGCTTGAGGTCAGTCAGGGAGAATGCATGGGAAACCCTGGAGCCCAGGAGCCCAAGATCTGGCCACGCCCGTGCAGCCCAGCTAATCCCTCCATGCTGGCTGCAGATCCCATCAACCTGGCCCCTAATCCTTTCATCTCCTCCTGTGGCACCACCCTGGTGTCCCGGAAGTCCCCTTTCCCTTCACTCACTTCCTGGCTCGCTCATTGGCTGAGGAGGAGGATGGCATTATGGGGTGGACTCAGGATTTCAGAGGCAGGGTTTTCATTTCATTTTTTTTTCTTGGTCTTTTTCATTTTTATCTGTACCGGGGATCGAATTCAGGACCCCCTGCTTGCAAGGCAGGTGTTTATGCCGCTGAGTTAAACACCCAGCCCCCAGGATTTTCATTTTAAAAAAGTGGAAAAGAATATGGGGCTGATTAAGGATTAGGGCTGAGAGGGCAGAGAGCCATCAGCGAGTGGGGATCAGCAGGGTGTACTCCAAAGAACTCTGGATGGGAGAATCACCAAAATGGGATGGCCACGTGGACAGTGAGGACTAGGAGGGAGGGTGGCCTGTGCTGATGCCCCTGGGTGAAGGCAAGGAGGCTGGCAGCCAGGCCAGGAGCACAGAGGAAGGCAAGCAGCCAGGGAAGGAAGGGGGCCCGGGAAGCAAGGACATCAGGGAGGCAATCCAGGGCAGACAGAGGAGGCGGAGAAGCCTGGGGAGGCAGAGCAGCACCCAGGGACCACGAAGGAAGGCAAGGAGGAGCCAGGGAGCCCAGGGAGCCTGGGAAGAAGGGGTGCCAGGGAAGCCAGGAGGGAGACTAGGGAAGCCAGCCAGGGCAGCCAGAAGAGGCAGAGAGGATAGAGGAGGCAGGGCACCCAGGGAGCTCAGGGAACCCAGAAATCCCAGACAAAGCAGGGTTTAAAGCCAGGCAGGGAACCTTGACTGAACTCTGCCCAATCTTGGAAATCAGAAAGCCAGGGACTCAGGGACACAGGAGAACCTCGGAGGCCTTGGATGCTGAGAGGAAGCAGGAAAGCCTCGGAGAATTCGATGTTCAGTCAGCAGACAGACTTTTCCCACTTGGAAAATTTCACCTAGGCTGTGGAATTCATGGTGCATGAACCCACAGCAGATCCAATCCAGCCTGGGGTGTGGCATGGCTGCTGGGGCGTGGCAGCCCATTGCCTCCCTAAATCCCTGCCTGTTAAGCCCAGAGGCTGGCTAAACTGCAACCCTGCGCTAATTCTAACCCAGGCCATCCTAACCCTAGCTGCCTGGGGTCCACTGGCCTGCCCTAATCCAGCACTCCTCTAGCTAAGCCTCCGGAACCAACACCCTGTTGCCACCCTACTCCACTCCCTGCATCCTGTCTGCCACTCCCAGGCAGCCCACTCACTCACTCAGTCCCCTCCACTCTGTGCCCAGCCTCCAAGAGCCCAGAGACCACAGCACAGAAACCAGAGCACAGAGCCCAGAGCCAAAAGGCAAGAATGTAAAACTTCAAAGAGCAGAGGTCCTGAGAAAAGCAAAGAAAGAGACAGAGACAGAGATGGAGAAACAGCCAGAGACAGAGATGTCCAAAGAGTTAAAGGGCCCCCCGGAGAATAGCACAGAGGGGACAGCCCAGCCAGTGGTAAATGGGAAAGGAGGGGGGGGGATAAACTGGGGAATGAGGGATGGAGGGAGGGATCCAAAAGAGGCAAAGGGACTGAAGACAGACAGGGCAATCCCAGCAGCAAGACCCAGGCAGAGGCTTAGATTAGAATCCACTGAGCTGAGCTGAGCTGAGCTGCTGTGTGTGTTAGGCTCATGGTTGATGATCAGGGCATAGGTGTGTGTGTGTGTGTATGTGTGTGTGTGTGTGTGTGTGTGTGTGTGTGTGTGTGTGTGTGTGTCTGTGTGATGTTACGGTCTGTAAAAGAGTGGGGAAGGCCCCAGTTAACAGAGACATGGGTGAGGCTGCACAAACAACTGAGACCCAGCCCCAAAAAGCCCAGGGGAAGGTAAGAAAGCAGAGAGAGACTGAAAGCAGCCCAGGGAGGGAGAAAACCCGAGAGAGTGAAAAAAGACTGCAGCTCCTCCCCCTGCAAACAAAACCAGAGAGAACCCAAACTAGGCAAAGGCCAGAGGAAAGCAGAGACAGAGAAAGACAGAGAAACAGACAGAGACAGAGACAGTGACAGAGACAGAGAGACAGACAGAGAGAGTGAGGCAGAAAGAGTCTAAGGGCTCAGAGAAAGGTACAGAGAGTGTGCAGATGGGTGGTAAAAGGGACAGGACTGGGGATGAAAACAGGGAGGGATCGGAGAGAGGATCCAAAGGTGTTTGTGTAGGACAGATGTGGGAATCCCAGCAGACAGGCAGGAAGAGGAGTAGGTAGATCTGGGATCCATCAGCAGAGCTCAGCTGAGCCCTGAGTGTTAGGCTCTCGGGTGAAGATCAAGGCATAAGGGTGTGTGTGGTGTTAGGGTCTGAGAAAAAGCAGGGAGGAGAGAGTGAAAAAAGGCATAGGGCCACAAGGACAGCTGAGAGACAGCTAAAAGCAAGGCCCCTTGCACGACAAAAAGCAGAGAGAGAGAGAGAGAGAGACAGAGAGAGAGAGAGAGAGAGCAAACAGAGAGAAACGGGTCCCAAGTGGGTTCATGGATGATGATCTAGGAGTCAGTCCAATCAGGGGGCAAATGGATAGACAGACACATGTGGGGTTTATGGAGCCCAGCTGAGCAGAGCCAAGTGAAGCAGAGCAGTGCAGTGCTGAGCCGAGCTGAGCTTCATATGCCAGTTTTATAGGTGATGATCAGGACATCTGTGTGGGTTGTTAGAGTTGGGGTGTGGGTGGATGCGGGGGGAGCATGTTTGTGTTGTGAACCTGCACTCATCAGTGCCCAGTGTGAGCGCAGGAGGCTGGGAGCCAGGGAGCCAAGCCTGAACACTCTTTCTGTGTTTTTTCACGGATCTCTGGATCTGAGAACCACCAAACCAAACAGGCAGACAGGTATCCCACTGGAAATGACATTCAGCTAGAGTTTGACATGGATTTTCACTCAGCATCAGACAGACAGACAGACACCTTTCTCCTCCCGCCTCCTTTGGTGAAGTAAGAGGGCTGATTTTTGTCTCCTGTGTGAGGCAGGCCTGGGGAAGGGGCGTGGTTCACCCTGCTGGCTGGCTCCTTTTGCTGCTCTGATGGGACTTTTAAGGTGAGCCAGTGATTTCTCCATGTTTCAGGATGCTACGTTAGGAAAAGAGAAATGCAATAAATTTTTCCATGGGGAACAATTCAACTAGACTGTCAAGTCGCTTTTTGGTACAACACAGCAACTTCCTCTAGGGTGGGGTTGATTCTAATCCAGCCTCTAAACTGGCATTCCTTTGTGGTGGGTGGGGGATGGAGTAGGAGGTGGGGGTTCATGTGAATAGGGGCTTCTCTAAGCCACTGGCTCCCTAATCCCAGCAGATCTCTAACCCTCACCCCTCTGGTAGACCTAACATGAACCCCCCAGGGCCACTCCCGCAACTTAATACACTGCTCCCCAAATCCTCAACAACCACCTCCTGGCTCTAGAAGTCCTGCTGGAAGTGACTTAATTAGAATCTGACATTCATCAGTGATGGGTGGGCTCATCAGAACTAGAGGTCTTCAGTCCCCCTCCCAGTTGGAGGGTGGAACTATATGGGTCACACTAGGCTGTGCTCTACAGAGAGATTCAGTCCCTTTAGAGGGTACTGGCACTGCTCTTTCCTCAACCTCAGAGGAGGAGCCAATATCAGGCTGCTCTGTGACCCCAACAACCTTCCATTGTTAGCCCTGGAGGGTAGCTAGTGGGCATGATGCAGACCATCGTATGAGCCTGAAGGATCTATGCAGAGCCCAGGATGAAGGTAAGGGTAGGGGGAAAAGACCCCAACATTGGAGGCCCCATGGAGGCAGGCAAGACCAACAGCAGGAATTCATTCCAGGGGCTGTGCCTGCTCTCAGAAGGACCCAGGCCAGTCCTGGCACACACTGGATGCTGACCCAGCCCTATACACACACAACCCTGAGTTCCCCTACATGCAGCCCAAAGACAGAGACAGCCAACAACACGTGGCACCACCTCTCTCCTGTCTGTCATCAGACACAGCCACCGCTTGCTATGGCACCCTTGGTGGCAGGTAACAAGGTAACTCCCTTCTGATCAGACAGATAGACAGAGGGTGACAAGGCTGCAGGTTCCTCGAAGACATGGGCCCCAGGAAAATGTGCCCATCTGTGTGTCGGTACAGTTCTTCTGTCTTCACTTGCCACAGACAGGTGAACCAGTCCATGTGACCCTCACGTCCATTTGTGTGTCAGCTGTGCGGGTGCCCCCTGGTGCTCCCCGATGGCCTCCTTCCTTGGTCATAGCCTTCCTTACGAATCTCCTGACCCCTTGGCCCGAACATGTAGGAGGGCCCTGCTGGGGCAAGGCATCCCCCACACACTCACACACACGTGCACAGTAGAAACGGGCAGGATACATATCTATAGCCATCCGAGGGTCCTGGCACCACCTCAGAGGGTACTGGTGTCCAGCAGCAGCCATCAGAGATTGGTATGGAACCCAGTGGCCTCCAGTCTCCGACCTAAGCCGCAGTGCCACGTGGGAAACCTTCCCTGCACAAAGTATATGCTCTGGGATCTGAGCCTATAGATGCTCATGGTCTACACCAACAGCCAGCCCAGGTGGTCATCTGCAAAAGAGAGAGAGAGAGAAATAGCCCCCATCACTGTGTCATCAGCTTCCCTGCCTGCCACGCTCTCCTCAGATGAGACAGCGCCATCTGGTTGCTAGAGTGGACATGCACATCCTCCTCTTCTGCCCAAATGAGACAGCGCCCCTGTTGCTAAAGAGGACAGGTACATTATCCCAGAGGTACCGCCAGGGTCCAAGTTCTCTGACAACCTCCAGTCTCTTATGGATGAAAAGAGAGATGGGGAAGAAACACTGGCCTCAGATGCAAGGCCACAGGCAACCCCAGAAAGATGCCAGTCCTCAGGAAAGCCAGTGTCAGAGCACCTTCCTTAGCTTCCACTGCCTAAAACCCTGACACTGAGCCTAAGCCTAAGCCTAACGCTCCCAAATGAGGTGCCGTCCTCCCTCCTGTTTCCCCCTCCAACACGGGACAGGTCCATTCCAAAAGAATGTGTCGCGTGCAGTATCTGTGATGTCTTTCTCTGCTTCTATGTCTGTCTCTGGACTTAAGAATCTTCCACTGTGGCTGGGTTCGCAAGCTTTGCCCTCTGGTGGCCAAAACATGGAACAGGCGGCAGCATCTGAGTGAACTGGAAAGTGACAGAGTCTCTGAAGGAGAGAATCCCAAAAGACATCCTGATACTGTTCCAAACAATTTGGCTCGAATCTTTCAGTCATTTTCAGTTGACCCACACCTGAATCCTGCTTCTTTGGGTGAGAAGGTTTCCATGTTTTTGTCAATCTGTAGGTACCACAGCTCATTCTAGATTTCCGATGGGACTTGTATTCTGAGTCACCTTCCATTTTCTTGGGTCAAATTCAGGGCACTAGTAAAATGAAATTCTGGGCTTGTTGCTGATGCTGTCAGTTATGCCAAGCTACAACATGGGTCAGAGAGCAAAGAGATGCAAAAGATCTGAAGTGAGTTCGTGAATGACAGACACACAGAGGAATCCGAGCAGCAGGATGGATGCATTTGCAGTCCAGTGAGATGAGCTGAGCTTAGCTGGCCTGCACTGAGTGACCACCACTGGCCTGGATCACTGGTTTCCAAAGTCTCAGAGAGTCGCTGGTCAGCCTGGAGCCAGCAAAAAATATCACAAAGACTTTGAACAGTGAACCACCAGAAGGAAAGATGTCCTCCTGCAAAGGATTTAGCGAGAGTCTGACACCCAGTCAGACAGACAGACAGACAGACAGACAGACAGACAGACAGACAGACACCTGACCTGTGTGTCTTCTGCTTCCTGGGTGGAGTGAGTGGGTTGATTTTACTCTCCTGCGGGTGGTTAAGGCTCATTCTGCTTTTCTCATGGGACTTCGGCCCTACCTTTCTCCCCAAGTGTGGATCGTCCATATTTCACAAGGGTTTTTCACCCAGAACCGCCAGCAAAATACAGACAGATATCCTGTCACAAAAGTGAGAGAGAGAGAGAGAGAGAGAGAGAGAGAGAGAGAGAGACAAAGAGAGACAGAGAGAGAGAGAGAGAGAGAGAGAGAGCGAGAGAGAGAGAGAGAGGGAGAGAGAGCGAGTCTTGCATCAATATTTGGGGTGGCATGTGTCTGTTAGCGTGAGGAACTAGGATTGTGCGTGTGTATGTATCTATTAGGATGAGTCTGGTGAGTGGGACATTGTGTGTGTGTTACTGTGAGTTGGTATGATTTTAGGGTGAGGGTGGGAAACGTGGCTTGTGTGTGTGTTTTAGTGTGAAGTAGGAGAAGGAGCCAGCTTGTGTTTTCCGAATGAGCCCATGGAACGGGCATGTGTGTATATTTAGCATGAGCTTGGGGTAGACGTCGTGTGTGTGTTTTAGTGTAAAGGCGAGCAGGGCTTGTGTGTGTTTTCAGGGTGATCCCAGGGATTCTGGCATGTGTGAGCATATTAGGGTGAAGTTCAGGAGCGGGGAATGTGTGTGTTTTCAAGCTGAGTGTAGGAATCCGGGCATGTGTGTGTGTTTTTGGGGTGAAATGCGACCAATCTGACGTCTCAGGAACCCAGCTACTCCCTCGGAGCACTGACAGGTCACCCTGAAGCCTGAAATCCTAACCCTAACCCTTTTCTCAAACAGTAACACAAAGCCTAACTCGAACCCTAGCCCTAACCCCGCCTTGCTTGTCCTCCCTCCCATGGCTAACTCAAAATCATGGCATTTGGGTTCATCACTGGTAGACAGGCAGAAAGACAGACAGACAGACAGACAGGCAGACACACACACACACACAGACACACACACACACAGACACACACACACAGCAGATTCCAAGCTGCTTACATTGACAGGCTTTGGAATATCTTATTAGCTGAGCTGGGAAACCTCCCACCTGCACACCAGGACACCCCCTCTTCCACATGTGTTGGAGTCAGACACTGAAACCCACGACCCTTGGCTGGCCCCAGAACCAACCGGGACTGAGCAGAGGAATGAAAGGAGGGAGGGACAGAGGGACAGATGGACCATGGTCTTTTAGTGGTCCTTCCTTCTTCCTTCCTTCCTTCCTTCCTTCCTTCCTTCCTTCCTTCCTTCCTTTCTTCCTTCCTTCTTTCCTCCCTTCCTTCCTCCCTTGCTTCTGGTCAAATAAGGGGCATGTTGGGAGTTGGAGACCAGCCTAGGCTCCAAAGGGAGCTCAAGGCCAGGCCAAATTGCATCCCTAGAGACCCTGGCTCAAGAAGCGAAAAAAATTAAAAATAAAACACATAAAAGACACAAAAACATAAATCCTTTATAAATGATGGGGGAAGTGTGGTTCGAAAGGCCATGGCACCGAGCATTTCTGAGGCGGCGTGGCTGGCAGGATTCCAGTGTATTAAACTGGTGACCTCCCATTTGAAGTGTGGGCACAGGGACCGCTGAGCCAGAGGCCCAGAAGGTTCATGGCTGACTTCCGTTTTTGAATAGAGACAGAGACAGGTGCAGGTTGTCTGTCTGTCTGGCTACACTCCCTCCCTTGTGGGCTAAATGCATCAGCGCTGGCACCCAGACCACTCCTGAGCCCCTTTCTCTGCCACATGTGGGAAACAGGCAGGGAGACAGACCAGCTGAAATGGGAGGGCACGGGATGGGAGGTTTGAACTCACATGCAAATTAAAAAGTGACCCTGGACTTAGTCACATCCAGCTCCCACCTCCACCAGCAGCACCCACCGCTCCTTCCTTCCATCTCTGGCTAATCCAGGCTCAGTTCCGAGGGCCCAAACTCCACTCCACACATCTCTCCCTAATTCACCATCAATCCCAAGAGGCTAATGCCCCCACCCTTCCACCCCTTCCCCTGGTCTTGGTGCCTAGGATTGGGGTGGGGGCCCCGAGTTTCTGTCCATCTGTGGTTCCAGCATCAGTATTGAGGAGAGAAGGAGGAGGAGGAGGGAGAAGAATGAAAGGAGGTGAGAGCCGGGGGTGAAATGGAGTGGAGCGCTGGAAAGGCAGAAGCAGCAGCCACCACCGTGGTCCAAGCAAACAAACCCCCAAACAGCAGAGAGCAGGCAGAGTGAGGAGAGAGGAGAGAGGAGGGAGGGGAAAGCACAGAGACAGAGGGAGACAGAGGGAGAGAGAGAGCAAGCCTGGTGAGGGAGAAAGGAGGAGGGCAGAGGTCCAAAAATGGGCGGGGTGGAGGGACTGATGAATGGAGACAGTGATGATTCTCCCTTTATTGGTTCTTCTGTTCATACATTCCTTCATTCGTTCATTCACTCATTCATTCACTTATTCGTCCCTTGGTTTGCAGGGAGCCTTTCTTTGTTCCTTCCCTTCCTTCCATCTTTATGGGTGAAAGTCAGATGGCTGCCCTGGAGCCTGGTGGGTGTGTGGCCCTAAGAGGCACAGAGGAGAGGCATGAAGGATCCCAGGGCTGGAAGGAAGGGCCCTGCCTACGTGGCAGAGGCTGCAATAGCCTGGCAAGAGGGCAGCCCAGAACGTGACCCCTCCACAATGCACGGGGGTGGGGGGGGTGGGGGAGGCTGCTCAAGAACCCTCACCTGGCTGTGCTGTGGTGTGTGCTGGATGGCTGTGGTCCCCCTCATCTCCTCTTGCTCATCGTCGTGGGGTCCTGGAAGGCAGGAAGGCCAGCAGGCAGTCAGGCAGGCAGGCAGGTAGGAGCTTCCAGCAGAGCCGGCAGCTTGGAGCTGGGAGGCTGCAGCTGGGGGGGCCAGAGCCCTGAGCCCAGAGAGCTGGGTTCCAGGAACCTGGAGGAAGGCAATGAGCAAGGGTTGAGCAAAGGGTGGGCCAGCGGGTGGCCCAGTAAGTGACCCCAGCACCACACACCACAAAACATCATGGGGGCCCCCAGGCACAAGGACCCTCACCTTGCTGGCTGTCTGGTGGACAGCTGTTGTCCGCCTCAACTCATCGTGGCCCGCATCATCACGGGGTCCTGGAGGGCAGGCAGGCTGGCAGGAGGGAGGAGATGCATGGTGAGCCAGGATCCAGGAGCTGGGAGTGCCAAGTCCCAGGAACCTGGAGGAAAACATGGAGCCAGTGAAGGCTGAGCTGGGGAGGGCAGGGGAGAGGCCCAGAACTCCACCGCACCACTATACACCCCTCCACGGGGGGCAGGCGGGCGGCTCAGTCCAGTGACCCTCACCTCACTCGATGCATGGCAGATGGCTGTTGTCCCCATCTCTTCTTGGTCCGCATTGTCATGGGGTCCCTGAAGTCAGGCAGGTAGCCAGGCAAGCAGGCAGAGCTCCTGGGAGAGCTGGGAGCCAGGAGCTGGGCCAGCAAGAGGGGTCCTGGGAACCTGGAGGGGAATGGAGAGAGAAAGCAGGGAAGGGGAGTTCTGGAGGGCCAGCCAGAGGTCTGGCTGTGTGGGCTGGTTAACTCCTGCTGCATGGTGTCTGGTGCCTGAGCTTGTTAAGGCTTGAGGTCAGTCAGGGAGAATGCATGGGAAACCCTGGAGCCCAGGAGCCCAAGATCTGGCCACGCCCGTGCAGCCCAGCTAATCCCTCCATGCTGGCTGCAGATCCCATCAACCTGGCCCCTAATCCTTTCATCTCCTCCTGTGGCACCACCCTGGTGTCCCGGAAGTCCCCTTTCCCTTCACTCACTTCCTGGCTCGCTCATTGGCTGAGGAGGAGGATGGCATTATGGGGTGGACTCAGGATTTCAGAGGCAGGGTTTTCATTTCATTTTTTTTTCTTGGTCTTTTTCATTTTTATCTGTACCGGGGATCGAATTCAGGACCCCCTGCTTGTAAGGCAGGTGTTTATGCCGCTGAGTTAAACACCCAGCCCCCAGGATTTTCATTTTAAAAAAGTGGAAAAGGATATGGGGCTGATTAGGGATTAGGGCTGAGAGGGCAGAGAGCCATCAGCGTGTGGGGATCAGCAGGGTGTACTCCACAGAACTCTGGATGGGAGAATCACCAAAATGGGATGGCCACGTGGATAGTGAGGACTAGGAGGGAGGGTGGCCTGTGCTGATGCCCCTGGGTGAAGGCAAGGAGGCTGGCAGCCAGGCCAGGAGCACAGAGGAAGGCAAGCAGCCAGGGAAGGAAGGGGGCCCGGGAAGCAAGGACATCAGGGAGGCAATCCAGGGCAGACAGAGGAGGCGGAGAAGCCTGGGGAGGCAGAGCAGCACCCAGGGACCAGGAAGGAAGGCAAGGAGGAGCCAGGGAGCCCAGGGAGCCTGGGAAGAAGGGGTGTCAGGGAAGCCAGGAGGGAGACTGGGGAAGCCAGCCAGGGCAGCCAGAAGAGGCAGAGAGGATAGAGGAGGCAGGGCACCCAGGGAGCTCAGGGAACCCAGAAATCCCAGACAAAGCAGGGTTTAAAGCCAGGCAGGGAACCTTGACTGAACTCTGCCCAATCTTGGAAGGCAGAGAGCCAGCGACTCAGGGACTCAGGAGAACCTCGGAGGCCTTGGATGCTGAGAGGAAGCAGGAAAGCCTCGGAGAATTCGATGTTCAGTCAGCAGACAGACTTTTCCCACTTGGAAAATTTCACCTAGGCTGTGGAATTCATGGTGCATGAACCCACAGCAGATCCAATCCAGCCTGGGGTGTGGCATGGCTGCTGGGGCGTGGCAGCCCATTGCCTCCCTAAATCCCTGCCTGTTAAGCCCAGAGGCTGGCTAAACTGCAACCCTGCGCTAATTCTAACCCAGGCCATCCTAACCCTAGCTGCCTGGGGTCCACTGGCCTGCCCTAATCCAGCACTCCTCTAGCTAAGCCTCCGGAACCAACACCCTGTTGCCACCCTACTCCACTCCCTGCATCCTGTCTGCCACTCCCAGGCAGCCCACTCACTCACTCAGTCCCCTCCACTCTGTGCCCAGCCTCCAAGAGCCCAGAGACCACAGCACAGAAACCAGAGCACAGAGCCCAGAGCCAAAAGGCAAGAATGTAAAACTTCAAAGAGCAGAGGTCCTGAGAAAAGCAAAGAAAGAGACAGAGACAGAGATGGAGAAACAGCCAGAGACAGAGATGTCCAAAGAGTTAAAGGGCCCCCCGGAGAATAGCACAGAGGGGACAGCCCAGCCAGTGGTAAATGGGAAAGGAGGGGGGGGGGGATAAACTGGGGAATGAGGGATGGAGGGAGGGATCCAAAAGAGGCAAAGGGACTGAAGACAGACAGGGCAATCCCAGCAGCAAGACCCAGGCAGAGGCTTAGATTAGAATCCACTGAGCTGAGCTGAGCTGAGCTGCTGTGTGTGTTAGGCTCATGGTTGATGATCAGGGCATAGGTGTGTGTGTGTGTATGTGTGTGTGTGTGTGTGTGTGTGTGTGTGTGTGTGTGTGTGTGTGTGTGTGTCTGTGTGATGTTACGGTCTGTAAAAGAGTGGGGAAGGCCCCAGTTAACAGAGACATGGGTGAGGCTGCACAAACAACTGAGACCCAGCCCCAAAAAGCCCAGGGGAAGGTAAGAAAGCAGAGAGAGACTGAAAGCAGCCCAGGGAGGGAGAAAACCCGAGAGAGTGAAAAAAGACTGCAGCTCCTCCCCCTGCAAACAAAACCAGAGAGAACCCAAACTAGGCAAAGGCCAGAGGAAAGCAGAGACAGAGAAAGACAGAGAAACAGACAGAGACAGAGACAGTGACAGAGACAGAGAGACAGACAGAGAGAGTGAGGCAGAAAGAGTCTAAGGGCTCAGAGAAAGGTACAGAGAGTGTGCAGATGGGTGGTAAAAGGGACAGGACTGGGGATGAAAACAGGGAGGGATCGGAGAGAGGATCCAAAGGTGTTTGTGTAGGACAGATGTGGGAATCCCAGCAGACAGGCAGGAAGAGGAGTAGGTAGATCTGGGATGCATCAGCAGAGCTCAGCTGAGCCCTGAGTGTTAGGCTCTCGGGTGAAGATCAAGGCATAAGGGTGTGTGTGGTGTTAGGGTCTGAGAAAAAGCAGGGAGGAGAGAGTGAAAAAAGGCATAGGGCCACAAGGACAGCTGAGAGACAGCTAAAAGCAAGGCCCCTTGCACGACAAAAAGCAGAGAGAGAGAGAGAGAGACAGAGAGAGAGAGAGAGAGCAAACAGAGAGAAACGGGTCCCAAGTGGGTTCATGGATGATGATCTAGGAGTCAGTCCAATCAGGGGGCAAATGGATAGACAGACACATGTGGGGTTTATGGAGCCCAGCTGAGCAGAGCCAAGTGAAGCAGAGCAGTGCAGTGCTGAGCCGAGCTGAGCTTCATATGCCAGTTTTATAGGTGATGATCAGGACATCTGTGTGGGTTGTTAGAGTTGGGGTGTGGGTGGATGCGGGGGGAGCATGTTTGTGTTGTGAACCTGCACTCATCAGTGCCCAGTGTGAGCGCAGGAGGCTGGGAGCCAGGGAGCCAAGCCTGAACACTCTTTCTGTGTTTTTTCACGGATCTCTGGATCTGAGAACCACCAAACCAAACAGGCAGACAGGTATCCCACTGGAAATGACATTCAGCTAGAGTTTGACATGGATTTTCACTCAGCATCAGACAGACAGACAGACACCTTTCTCCTCCCGCCTCCTTTGGTGAAGTAAGAGGGCTGATTTTTGTCTCCTGTGTGAGGCAGGCCTGGGGAAGGGGCGTGGTTCACCCTGCTGGCTGGCTCCTTTTGCTGCTCTGATGGGACTTTTAAGGTGAGCCAGTGATTTCTCCATGTTTCAGGATGCTACGTTAGGAAAAGAGAAATGCAATAAATTTTTCCATGGGGAACAATTCAACTAGACTGTCAAGTCGCTTTTTGGTACAACACAGCAACTTCCTCTAGGGTGGGGTTGATTCTAATCCAGCATCTAAACTGGCATTCCTTTGTGGTGGGTGGGGGATGGAGTAGGAGGTGGGGGTTCATGTGAATAGGGGCTTCTCTAAGCCACTGGCTCCCTAATCCCAGCAGATCTCTAACCCTCACCCCTCTGGTAGACCTAACATGAACCCCCCAGGGCCACTCCCGCAACTTAATACACTGCTCCCCAAATCCTCAACAACCACCTCCTGGCTCTAGAAGTCCTGCTGGAAGTGACTTAATTAGAATCTGACATTCATCAGTGATGGGTGGGCTCATCAGAACTAGAGGTCTTCAGTCCCCCTCCCAGTTGGAGGGTGGAACTATATGGGTCACACTAGGCTGTGCTCTACAGAGAGATTCAGTCCCTTTAGAGGGTACTGGCACTGCTCTTTCCTCAACCTCAGAGGAGGAGCCAATATCAGGCTGCTCTGTGACCCCAACAACCTTCCATTGTTAGCCCTGGAGGGTAGCTAGTGGGCATGATGCAGACCATCGTATGAGCCTGAAGGATCTATGCAGAGCCCAGGATGAAGGTAAGGGTAGGGGGAAAAGACCCCAACATTGGAGGCCCCATGGAGGCAGGCAAGACCAACAGCAGGAATTCATTCCAGGGGCTGTGCCTGCTCTCAGAAGGACCCAGGCCAGTCCTGGCACACACTGGATGCTGACCCAGCCCTATACACACACAACCCTGAGTTCCCCTACATGCAGCCCAAAGACAGAGACAGCCAACAACACGTGGCACCACCTCTCTCCTGTCTGTCATCAGACACAGCCACCGCTTGCTATGGCACCCTTGGTGGCAGGTAACAAGGTAACTCCCTTCTGATCAGACAGATAGACAGAGGGTGACAAGGCTGCAGGTTCCTCGAAGACATGGGCCCCAGGAAAATGTGCCCATCTGTGTGTCGGTACAGTTCTTCTGTCTTCACTTGCCACAGACAGGTGAACCAGTCCATGTGACCCTCACGTCCATTTGTGTGTCAGCTGTGCGGGTGCCCCCTGGTGCTCCCCGATGGCCTCCTTCCTTGGTCATAGCCTTCCTTACGAATCTCCTGACCCCTTGGCCCGAACATGTAGGAGGGCCCTGCTGGGGCAAGGCATCCCCCACACACTCACACACACGTGCACAGTAGAAACGGGCAGGATACATATCTATAGCCATCCGAGGGTCCTGGCACCACCTCAGAGGGTACTGGTGTCCAGCAGCAGCCATCAGAGATTGGTATGGAACCCAGTGGCCTCCAGTCTCCGACCTAAGCCGCAGTGCCACGTGGGAAACCTTCCCTGCACAAAGTATATGCTCTGGGATCTGAGCCTATAGATGCTCATGGTCTACACCAACAGCCAGCCCAGGTGGTCATCTGCAAAAGAGAGAGAGAGAGAAATAGCCCCCATCACTGTGTCATCAGCTTCCCTGCCTGCCACGCTCTCCTCAGATGAGACAGCGCCATCTGGTTGCTAGAGTGGACATGCACATCCTCCTCTTCTGCCCAAATGAGACAGCGCCCCTGTTGGCTAAAGAGGACAGGTACATTATCCCAGAGGTACCGCCAGGGTCCAAGTTCTCTGACAACCTCCAGTCTCTTATGGATGAAAACAGAGATGGGGAAGAAACACTGGCCTCAGATGCAAGGCCACAGGCAACCCCAGAAAGATGCCAGTCCTCAGGAAAGCCAGTGTCAGAGCACCTTCCTTAGCTTCCACTGCCTAAAACCCTGACACTGAGCCTAAGCCTAAGCCTAACGCTCCCAAATGAGGTGCCGTCCTCCCTCCTGTTTCCCCCTCCAACACGGGACAGGTCCATTCCAAAAGAATGTGTCGCGTGCAGTATCTGTGATGTCTTTCTCTGCTTCTATGTCTGTCTCTGGACTTAAGAATCTTCCACTGTGGCTGGGTTCGCAAGCTTTGCCCTCTGGTGGCCAAAACATGGAACAGGCGGCAGCATCTGAGTGAACTGGAAAGTGACAGAGTCTCTGAAGGAGAGAATCCCAAAAGACATCCTGATACTGTTCCAAACAATTTGGCTCGAATCTTTCAGTCATTTTCAGTTGACCCACACCTGAATCCTGCTTCTTTGGGTGAGAAGGTTTCCATGTTTTTGTCAATCTGTAGGTACCACAGCTCATTCTAGATTTCCGATGGGACTTGTATTCTGAGTCACCTTCCATTTTCTTGGGTCAAATTCAGGGCACTAGTAAAATGAAATTCTGGGCTTGTTGCTGATGCTGTCAGTTATGCCAAGCTACAACATGGGTCAGAGAGCAAAGAGATGCAAAAGATCTGAAGTGAGTTCGTGAATGACAGACACACAGAGGAATCCGAGCAGCAGGATGGATGCATTTGCAGTCCAGTGAGATGAGCTGAGCTTAGCTGGCCTGCACTGAGTGACCACCACTGGCCTGGATCACTGGTTTCCAAAGTCTCAGAGAGTCGCTGGTCAGCCTGGAGCCAGCAAAAAATATCACAAAGACTTTGAACAGTGAACCACCAGAAGGAAAGATGTCCTCCTGCAAAGGATTTAGTGAGAGTCTGACACCCAGTCAGACAGACAGACAGACAGACAGACAGACAGACACACACCTGACCTGTGTGTCTTCTGCTTCCTGGGTGGAGTGAGTGAGTTGATTTTACTCTCCTGCGGGTGGTTAAGGCTCATTCTGCTTTTCTCATGGGACTTCGGCCCTACCTTTCTCCCCAAGTGTGGATCGTCCATATTTCACAAGGGTTTTTCACCCAGAACCGCCAGCAAAATACAGACAGACATCCTGTCACAAAAGTGAGAGAGAGAGAGAGAGAGAGAGAGAGAGAGAGAGAGAGACAAAGAGAGACAGAGAGAGAGATAGAGAGAGAGCGAGAGAGAGAGAGAGAGGGAGAGAGAGCGAGTCTTACATCAATATTTGGGGTGGCATGTGTCTGTTAGCGTGAGGAACTAGGATTGTGCGTGTGTATGTATCTATTAGGATGAGTCTGGTGAATGGGACATTGTGTGTGTGTTACTGTGAGTTGGGGGAATGATTTTAGGGTGAGGGTGGGAAACGTGGCTTGTGTGTGTTTTAGTGTGAAGTAGGAGAAGGAGCCAGCTTGTGTTTTCCGAATGAGCCCATGGAACGGGGCATGTGTGTATATTTAGCATGAGCTTTGGGTAGACGGCTTGTGTGTGTTTTGAGGGTGAGCCCAGGGATTCTGGCATGTGTGAGCATATTAGGGTGAAGTTCAGGAGCGGGGAATGTGTGTGTTTTCAAGCTGAGTGTAGGAATCCGGGCATGTGTGTGTGTTTTTGGGGTGAAATGCGACCAATCTGACGTCTCAGGAACCCAGCTACTCCCTCGGAGCACTGACAGGTCACCCTGAAGCCTGAAATGCTAACCCTAACCCTTTTCCCAAGCAGTAACACAAAGCCTAACTCGAACCCTAGCCCTAACCCCGCCTTGCTTGTCCTCCCTCCCATGGCTAACTCAAAATCATGGCATTTGGGTTCATCACTGGTAGACAGGCAGAAAGACAGACAGACAGACAGGCAGGCAGACACACACACACACACAGACACACACACACACAGACACACACATACAGCAGATTCCAAGCTGCTTACATTGACAGACTTTGGAATATCTTATTAGCTGAGCTGGGAAACCTCCCACCTGCACACCAGGACACCCCCTCTTCCACATGTGTTGGAGTCAGACACTGAAACCCACGACCCTTGGCTGGCCCCAGAACCAACCGGGACTGAGCAGAGGAATGAAAGGAGGGAGGGACAGAGGGACAGATGGACCATGGTCTTTTAGTGGTCCTTCCTTCTTCCTTCCTTCCTTCCTTCCTTCGTTCCTTCCTTCCTTCCTTCCTTTCTTCCTTCCTTCTTTCCTCCCTTCCTTCCTCCCTTGCTTCTGGTCAAATAAGGGGCATGTTGGGAGTTGGAGACCAGCCTAGGCTCCAAAGGGAGCTCAAGGCCAGGCCAAATTGCATCCCTAGAGACCCTGGCTCAAGAAGCGAAAAAAATTAAAAATAAAACACATAAAAGACACAAAAACATAAATCCTTTATAAATGATGGGGGAAGTGTGGTTCGAAAGGCCATGGCACCGAGCATTTCTGAGGCGGCGTGGCTGGCAGGATTCCAGTGTATTAAACTGGTGACCTCCCATTTGAAGTGTGGGCACAGGGACCGCTGAGCCAGAGGCACAGAAGGTTCATGGCTGACGTCAGTTTTTGAATAGAGACAGAGACAGGTGCAGGTTGTCTGTCTGTCTGGCTACACTCCCTCCCTTGTGGGCTAAATGCATCAGCGCTGGCCCCCAGACCACTCCTGAGCCCCTTTCTCTGCCACATGTGGGAAACAGGCAGGGAGACAGACCAGCTGAAATGGGAGGGCACGGGATGGGAGGTTTGAACTCACATGCAAATTAAAAAGTGACCCTGGACTTAGTCACATCCAGCTCCCACCTCCACCAGCAGCACCCACCGCTCCTTCCTTCCATCTCGGGCTAATCCAGGCTCAGTTCCGAGGGCCCAAACTCCACTCCACACATCTCTCCCTAATTCACCATCAATCCCAATAGCCTAATGCCCCCGCCCTTCCCCCCCTTCCCTGGTGTTGGTGCCTAGGATTGGGGTGGGGGCCCCGAGTTTCTGTCCATCTGTGGGTCCAGCATCAGTATTGAGGAGAGAAGGAGGAGGAGGAGGGAGAAGAATGAAAGGAGGTGAGAGCCGGAGGTGAAATGGAGTGGAGCGCTGGAAAGGCAGAAGCAGCAGCCACCACCGTGGTCCAAGCAAACAAACCCCCAAACAGCAGAGAGCAGGCAGGGTGAGGAGAGAGGGGAGAGGAGGGAGGGGAAAGCACAGAGAGAGGGAGACAGAGGGAGAGAGAGAGCAAGCCTAGAGAGGGAGAGAGGAGGAGGGCAGAGGTCCAAAAATGGGCGGGCTGGAGGGACTGATGAATGGAGACAGTGATGATTCTCCCTTTATTGGTTCTTCTGTTCATACATTCCTTCATTCGTTCATTCACTCATTCATTCACTTATTCGTCCCTTGGTTTGCAGGGAGCCTTTCTTTGTTCCTTCCCTTCCTTCCATCTTTATGGGTGAAAGTCAGATGGCTGCCCTGGAGCCTGGTGGGTGTGTGGCCCTAAGAGGCACAGAGGAGAGGCATGAAGGATCCCAGGGCTGGAAGGAAGGGCCCTGCCTACGTGGCAGAGGCTACAATAGCCTGGCAAGAGGGCAGCCCAGAACGTGACCCCTCCACAATGCACGGGGGTGGGGGGGGTGGGGGAGGCTGCTCAAGAACCCTCACCTGGCTGTGCTGTGGTGTGTGCTGGATGGCTGTGGTCCCCCTCATCTCCTCTTGCTCATCGTCGTGGGGTCCTGGAAGGCAGGAAGGCCAGCAGGCAGTCAGGCAGGCAGGCAGGTAGGAGCTTCCAGCAGAGCCGGCAGCTTGGAGCTGGGAGGCTGCAGCTGGGGGGGCCAGAGCCCTGAGCCCAGAGAGCTGGGTTCCAGGAACCTGGAGGAAGGCAATGAGCAAGGGTTGAGCAAAGGGTGGGCCAGCGGGTGGCCCAGTAAGTGACCCCAGCACCACACACCACAAAACATCATGGGGGCCCCCAGGCACAAGGACCCTCACCTTGCTGGCTGTCTGGTGGACAGCTGTTGTCCGCCTCAACTCATCGTGGCCCGCATCATCACGGGGTCCTGGAGGGCAGGCAGGCTGGCAGGAGGGAGGAAATGCATGGTGAGCCAGGATCCAGGAGCTGGGAGTGCCAAGTCCCAGGAACCTGGAGGAAAACATGGAGCCAGTGAAGGCTGAGCTGGGGAGGGCAGGGGAGAGGCCCAGAACTCCACCGCACCACTATACACCCCTCCACGGGGGGCAGGCGGGCGGCTCAGTCCAGTGACCCTCACCTCACTCGATGCATGGCAGATGGCTGTTGTCCCCATCTCTTCTTGGTCCGCATTGTCATGGGGTCCCTGAAGTCAGGCAGGTAGCCAGGCAAGCAGGCAGAGCTCCTGGGAGAGCTGGGAGCCAGGAGCTGGGCCAGCAAGAGGGGTCCTGGGAACCTGGAGGGGAATGGAGAGAGAAAGCAGGGAAGGGGAGCTCTGGAGGGCCAGCCAGAGGTCTGGCTGTGTGGGCTGGTTAACTCCTGCTGCATGGTGTCTGGTGCCTGAGCTTGTTAAGGCTTGAGGTCAGTCAGGGAGAATGCATGGGAAACCCTGGAGCCCAGGAGCCCAAGATCTGGCCACGCCCGTGCAGCCCAGCTAATCCCTCCATGCTGGCTGCAGATCCCATCAACCTGGCCCCTAATCCTTTCATCTCCTCCTGTGGCACCACCCTGGTGTCCCGGAAGTCCCCTTTCCCTTCACTCACTTCCTGGCTCGCTCATTGGCTGAGGAGGAGGATGGCATTATGGGGTGGACTCAGGATTTCAGAGGCAGGGTTTTCATTTCATTTTTTTTTCTTGGTCTTTTTCATTTTTATCTGTACCGGGGATCGAATTCAGGACCCCCTGCTTGCAAGGCAGGTGTTTATGCCGCTGAGTTAAACACCCAGCCCCCAGGATTTTCATTTTAAAAAAGTGGAAAAGAATATGGGGCTGATTAAGGATTAGGGCTGAGAGGGCAGAGAGCCATCAGCGAGTGGGGATCAGCAGGGTGTACTCCAAAGAACTCTGGATGGGAGAATCACCAAAATGGGATGGCCACGTGGACAGTGAGGACTAGGAGGGAGGGTGGCCTGTGCTGATGCCCCTGGGTGAAGGCAAGGAGGCTGGCAGCCAGGCCAGGAGCACAGAGGAAGGCAAGCAGCCAGGGAAGGAAGGGGGCCCGGGAAGCAAGGACATCAGGGAGGCAATCCAGGGCAGACAGAGGAGGCGGAGAAGCCTGGGGAGGCAGAGCAGCACCCAGGGACCACGAAGGAAGGCAAGGAGGAGCCAGGGAGCCCAGGGAGCCTGGGAAGAAGGGGTGCCAGGGAAGCCAGGAGGGAGACTGGGGAAGCCAGCCAGGGCAGCCAGAAGAGGCAGAGAGGATAGAGGAGGCAGGGCACCCAGGGAGCTCAGGGAACCCAGAAATCCCAGACAAAGCAGGGTTTAAAGCCAGGCAGGGAACCTTGACTGAACTCTGCCCAATCTTGGAAATCAGAAAGCCAGGGACTCAGGGACACAGGAGAACCTCGGAGGCCTTGGATGCTGAGAGGAAGCAGGAAAGCCTCGGAGAATTCGATGTTCAGTCAGCAGACAGACTTTTCCCACTTGGAAAATTTCACCTAGGCTGTGGAATTCATGGTGCATGAACCCACAGCAGATCCAATCCAGCCTGGGGTGTGGCATGGCTGCTGGGGCGTGGCAGCCCATTGCCTCCCTAAATCCCTGCCTGTTAAGCCCAGAGGCTGGCTAAACTGCAACCCTGCGCTAATTCTAACCCAGGCCATCCTAACCCTAGCTGCCTGGGGTCCACTGGCCTGCCCTAATCCAGCACTCCTCTAGCTAAGCCTCCGGAACCAACACCCTGTTGCCACCCTACTCCACTCCCTGCATCCTGTCTGCCACTCCCAGGCAGCCCACTCACTCACTCAGTCCCCTCCACTCTGTGCCCAGCCTCCAAGAGCCCAGAGACCACAGCACAGAAACCAGAGCACAGAGCCCAGAGCCAAAAGGCAAGAATGTAAAACTTCAAAGAGCAGAGGTCCTGAGAAAAGCAAAGAAAGAGACAGAGACAGAGATGGAGAAACAGCCAGAGACAGAGATGTCCAAAGAGTTAAAGGGCCCCCCGGAGAATAGCACAGAGGGGACAGCCCAGCCAGTGGTAAATGGGAAAGGAGGGGGGGGGGGGATAAACTGGGGAATGAGGGATGGAGGGAGGGATCCAAAAGAGGCAAAGGGACTGAAGACAGACAGGGCAATCCCAGCAGCAAGACCCAGGCAGAGGCTTAGATTAGAATCCACTGAGCTGAGCTGAGCTGAGCTGCTGTGTGTGTTAGGCTCATGGTTGATGATCAGGGCATAGGTGTGTGTGTGTGTGTATGTGTGTGTGTGTGTGTGTGTGTGTGTGTGTGTGTGTGTGTGTGTGTCTGTGTGATGTTACGGTCTGTAAAAGAGTGGGGAAGGCCCCAGTTAACAGAGACATGGGTGAGGCTGCACAAACAACTGAGACCCAGCCCCAAAAAGCCCAGGGGAAGGTAAGAAAGCAGAGAGAGACTGAAAGCAGCCCAGGGAGGGAGAAAACCCGAGAGAGTGAAAAAAGACTGCAGCTCCTCCCCCTGCAAACAAAACCAGAGAGAACCCAAACTAGGCAAAGGCCAGAGGAAAGCAGAGACAGAGAAAGACAGAGAAACAGACAGAGACAGAGACAGTGACAGAGACAGAGAGACAGACAGAGAGAGTGAGGCAGAAAGAGTCTAAGGGCTCAGAGAAAGGTACAGAGAGTGTGCAGATGGGTGGTAAAAGGGACAGGACTGGGGATGAAAACAGGGAGGGATCGGAGAGAGGATCCAAAGGTGTTTGTGTAGGACAGATGTGGGAATCCCAGCAGACAGGCAGGAAGAGGAGTAGGTAGATCTGGGATGCATCAGCAGAGCTCAGCTGAGCCCTGAGTGTTAGGCTCTCGGGTGAAGATCAAGGCATAAGGGTGTGTGTGGTGTTAGGGTCTGAGAAAAAGCAGGGAGGAGAGAGTGAAAAAAGGCATAGGGCCACAAGGACAGCTGAGAGACAGCTAAAAGCAAGGCCCCTTGCACGACAAAAAGCAGAGAGAGAGAGAGAGAGAGACAGAGAGAGAGAGAGAGAGAGAGAGAGAGCAAACAGAGAGAAACGGGTCCCAAGTGGGTTCATGGATGATGATCTAGGAGTCAGTCCAATCAGGGGGCAAATGGATAGACAGACACATGTGGGGTTTATGGAGCCCAGCTGAGCAGAGCCAAGTGAAGCAGAGCAGTGCAGTGCTGAGCCGAGCTGAGCTTCATATGCCAGTTTTATAGGTGATGATCAGGACATCTGTGTGGGTTGTTAGAGTTGGGGTGTGGGTGGATGCGGGGGGAGCATGTTTGTGTTGTGAACCTGCACTCATCAGTGCCCAGTGTGAGCGCAGGAGGCTGGGAGCCAGGGAGCCAAGCCTGAACACTCTTTCTGTGTTTTTTCACGGATCTCTGGATCTGAGAACCACCAAACCAAACAGGCAGACAGGTATCCCACTGGAAATGACATTCAGCTAGAGTTTGACATGGATTTTCACTCAGCATCAGACAGACAGACAGACACCTTTCTCCTCCCGCCTCCTTTGGTGAAGTAAGAGGGCTGATTTTTGTCTCCTGTGTGAGGCAGGCCTGGGGAAGGGGCGTGGTTCACCCTGCTGGCTGGCTCCTTTTGCTGCTCTGATGGGACTTTTAAGGTGAGCCAGTGATTTCTCCATGTTTCAGGATGCTACGTTAGGAAAAGAGAAATGCAATAAATTTTTCCATGGGGAACAATTCAACTAGACTGTCAAGTCGCTTTTTGGTACAACACAGCAACTTCCTCTAGGGTGGGGTTGATTCTAATCCAGCCTCTAAACTGGCATTCCTTTGTGGTGGGTGGGGGATGGAGTAGGAGGTGGGGGTTCATGTGAATAGGGGCTTCTCTAAGCCACTGGCTCCCTAATCCCA